>NC_135237.1:457651408-458901408 GCF_051348905.1 Ranitomeya variabilis | reverse complement strand
TGCTATGATTTGGGAGACAGAAATGTATTGCCACAGGTATATCCATTCTTTTTTCTTTTATTGTATGGCGATGAGAGTTCATCCTTGTTCTCAGTTTCTGCCCTGTCTCCCCCACATACAGACCCCCAGTTGGACATTTAGTACAAATAATTAGGTACACCACATTAGAAGTGATGCAGCTGAATGTACCTGGTATCTTGTAGTCCTGGTGTGAATTGGGGATCTTTATCTTGTCCGTGGTCATTATAAATGGACAGGTTTTACATTTTTTCTGATTGCAGGGAAAGGTACCTGCAGCTGCTGGAGAGGACAGGGAGCTTCTGACAATGATGCTTCTTAGATTTGGGGGCTGCCTAAAACACAGTAGTGGGGGGTCTGGAAAAATGGATTGTAAGCGGGCATCTTTTTGCAGTAAAGGTTGTAATTTCCGTGCAGCTCCCCTTAGCGCCTCCAGATTTGGATTGTAGGTGACCACTAGAGGCACCCGGTCATTTTCTTCTTTAGCTTTGTAATGTAGCAGGTGATTCCTTGATATTCTGGTGGCTCTTGTAATCTGATTTTCAATTGTTCTTGGATGGTAGCCCTGATTCAAAAAGGTCTTTCTGAGGCGACCCAGGTGTTCATCTCTATCCATTGGGTTGGAACATATACGATTGTATCTGATGGCTGATGTAGCTTCATTCAGGACACAACTGACCTATTGAATAAACTATCAGCAATTGGTCCTCTACCAGAAGGAACCATCCTGGTCACCATGGATGTGGAATCTTTGTACTCCAATATCCCACATCAGGATGGATTAAATGCCTGCAAATTCTTCCTGGAAAACACAGGGACTGATGCAAATTCTGTGGTGAAACTTATAAAATTCATCCTCACCCACAATTACTTTGAGTTTGACAAGAAGATCTATCTACAGGAGACTGGCACAGCAATGGGAAGTAAAATGGCCCCACAGTATGCAAATCTGTTCATGGCCAAGCTTGAAAGCGACTTTTTGTCCTCATGTCCCATCAGGCCTCTGGCGTACTACCGCTACATTGATGACATTTTAATCATCTGGACGGAGTCTGAGCCACAGCTAAAGTCGTTCCATGAACAGTTTAATCAATTTCATCCTACCATCAACTTGACACTCAACTACTCCTGCACTGAAATTAACTTTTTGGACACCATCATTAAGCTGCAGAACAATAAAATAGAGACATCCCTGTATCAGAAGCCAATCGACCGTCCAACATACCTTAAATGGGACAGTTTCCATCCAAAACACATAAAAAACTCCATTGTCTACAGCCAAGCCATCAGATACAATCGTATATGTTCCAACCCAATGGATAGAGATGAACACCTGGGTCGCCTCAGAAAGACCTTTTTGAATCAGGGCTACCATCCAAGAACAATTGAAAATCAGATTACAAGAGCCACCAGAATATCAAGGAATCACCTGCTACATTACAAAGCTAAAGAAGAAAATGACCGGGTGCCTCTAGTGGTCACCTACAATCCAAATCTGGAGGCGCTAAGGGGAGCTGCACGGAAATTACAACCTTTACTGCAAAAAGATGCCCGCTTACAATCCATTTTTCCAGACCCCCCACTACTGTGTTTTAGGCAGCCCCCAAATCTAAGAAGCATCATTGTCAGAAGCTCCCTGTCCTCTCCAGCAGCTGCAGGTACCTTTCCCTGCAATCAGAAAAAATGTAAAACCTGTCCATTTATAATGACCACGGACAAGATAAAGATCCCCAATTCACACCAGGACTACAAGATACCAGGTACATTCAGCTGCATCACTTCTAATGTGGTGTACCTAATTATTTGTACTAAATGTCCAACTGGGGGTCTGTATGTGGGGGAGACAGGGCAGAAACTGAGAACAAGGATGAACTCTCATCGCCATACAATAAAAGAAAAAAGAATGGATATACCTGTGGCAATACATTTCTGTCTCCCAAATCATAGCATTATGGACATGAAATTACTTGTATTGAAAAGTAACTTCAAAACTCAGAGAGACAGAAGAGTCTGGGAGTATAAACTGATGACGACCTTTGACACTCTAAATGCAGGAATGAATGTGTCACACGGATTTATGTCTTTTTACATCAACTAATGAACTTGCCCCTCAGACCATGTGGGGTCATCACAACAGAACGAGACCCTAATCACAGGACAATAAAACAATCCTTATCTAAGAATTGGCCCAATATTTATGGACGTAACTGTTTATCACCCATGGTAATTCTGCTTCATGTCACCTAGCTTATCCATGGTTTTTTTTTTTTTCCCCTTTTTTTTTTTTTTTTTTTTTTTTTTTCTCTATACTATGTTGTGCATAAATATGTGATTCTTCAGAATTTGTTTTAGTCTTTGCCTGATGAAGAGACGTATGTAGTCTCGAAAGCTTGCAATTTGTTACCATCTTTTCAGTTAGCCATTAAAAGGTATCAACCACTGAGGACTCTCAATTCTAAATATTTTTCACTAATATATTAAATTCTAGGATTCGCCTCCATTAGATATAGCAATGGGGGCTCTACCAGGGGCGTTTCTATAGTGATTGCAGGGGTTAAAGTTGCACCTGGGCGCTGAAGAGGCCTAAAATGCCCCTTTGGCCCATATAAGACGACCAATACTATTAAAGATCCATGGTAATTGGGGACAGTGATGAGAGACTTTTGAGTTAGGGCCCGCCAGATTCTAGCCTAGCTGTCCATCACCATTTCACAGAACAAGGGCGCAGTATAAGTCTGGTTAAACAAATAGCGGCACACCAATGCGAGTCAATGATGTACATCCTCACTTTTAAAATAGATGGGACGCTGTGTAAAACGTAAAGAAAACTAGAATACAATAATTTGGAAATCTCAACAGAATAAGAACAGAAGCTGACATTTGTCCATTTGATTTGAAAAAGTAATTAGTGTGGGATATATCCCATAAATCAAAACCCAAAGGCCCAATATCAAATTGGGTGTCCGTAAGGAGGCTAATGTATAAATTACAAGTACTGTGCAGTAATACTGTCAAGAGATCCAAATATGGTGCAACTGAAGTTTTAAGCAGAGGGGCAAATACAGTTAGGTCCATATATATTTGGACAGAGACAACATTTTTCTAATTTTGGTTATAGACATTACCACAATGAATTTTAAGCAAAACATTTCAGATGCAGTTGAAGCTCAGACTTTTAGCTTTCATTTGAAGGTATCCACATTAAAATTGGATGAAGGGTTTAGGAGTTTCAGCTCTTTAACATGTGCCACCCTGTTTTTAAAGGGACCAAAAGTAATTGGACAATTGACTCCAAGGCTATTTCATGGACAGTTGTGGGCAATCCCTTTGTTATGTAATTCTCAATTAAGCAGATAAAAGGCCTGGAGTTGATTTGAGGTGTGGTGCTTTTGGAAGGTTTTGCTGTGAAGTAAACGTGGTCAAAGGAGCTCTCCGTGCAGGTGAAACAAGCCATCCTTAAGCTGCGAAAACAGAAAAAACCCATCCGAGAAATTGCTACAATATTAGAAGTGGCAAAATCTACAGTTTGGTACATCCTGAGAAAGAAAGAAAGAAAGCACTGGTGAACTCATCAATGCAAAAAGACCTGGGCGCCCACGGAAGACAACAGCGGTGGATGATCGCAGAATAATCTCCATGGTGAAGAGAAACCCCTTCACAACAGCCAACCAAGTGAACAACACTCTCCAGGAGGTAGGCGTATCAATATCCAAATCTACCATAAAGAGAAGACTGCATGAAAGTAAATACAGAGGGTTCACTGCACGGTGCAAGCCACTCATAAGCATCAAGAATAAAAAGGCGAGACTGGACTTTGCTAAAAAATATCTAAAAAAGCCAGCACAGTTCTGGAAGAACATTCTTTGGACAGATGAAACCAAGATCAACCTCTACCAGAATGATGGAAAGAGAAAAGTATGATGAAGGTGTGGTACAGCTCATGATCCAAAGCATACCACATCATCTGTAAGACACGGCGGAGGCAGTATGATGGCTTGGGCATGCATGGCTGCCAGTGGCACTGGGTCACTAGTGTTTATTGATGATGTGACACAGGACAGAAGCAGCCGAATGAATTCTGAGGTATTGAGAGACATACTGTGTGCTCAGATCCAGCCAAATGCAGCCAAACTGATTGGTCGTCGTTTCATACTACAGATGGACAATGACCCAAAACATAAAGCCAAAGCAACCCAGGAGTTTATTAAAGCAAAGAAGTGGAATATTCTTGAATGGGAAAAGTCAGTCACCTGATCTCAACCCAATTGAGCATGCATTTCACTTGTTAAAGACTAAACTTCAGACAGAAAGGCCCACAAACAAACAGCAACTGAAAACCACCGCAGTGAAGGCCTGGCAGAGCATCAAAAAGGAGGAAACACAGCGTCTGGTGATGTCCATGAGTTCAAGACTTCAGGCAGTCATTGCCAACAAAGGGTTTTCAACCAAGTACTAAAAATGAACATTTTATTTTTAATTATTGAATCTGTCCAATTACTTTTGGTCCCCTTAAAAACAGGGTGGCACATGTTAAGGACCTGAAACTCCTAAACTCTTCATCCAATTTTAATGTGGATACCCTCAAATGAAAGCTGAAAGTCTGAACTTCAACTGCATCTGAATTGTTTTGTTTAAAATTCATTGTGGTAATGTCTATAACCAAAATTAGAAAAATGTTGTCTCTGTCCAAATATATATGGACCTAACTGTACATGCTCTCAAGATTAATCTGCACAAAGATCTACACAAGACCTAATAGATGTGCACCGTAATGTTAATAAGCAGTTCTATTGCACATGTAGTATAACAAGTAAAAAAGACACAGTACCTTCACGCCCCCGAAAGAAGCAAAGTTCGAAACGTACGTCGGGTTGAGGGAAGATGCCTAATCCATCCACATTACATGGTCCAGAGGCTCTGTCTTTTACACTCAGGTACTGTGTCTTGTAATTTATACAATAGCCTCCTTACTGACACCAGATTTGATATTGGGCCTTTTGGTTTTGATTTATGGGATACAGTTGTGCTCAAAAGTTTACATACCCCAGCAGAATTTTTGCTTTCTTGACCTTTTTCCAGAGAATATGAATGATAACACCAAAACTTTTTCTCCACTCATTGTTAGTGGTTGGGTGAAGCCATTTATTGTCTAACTACTGTGTTTTCTCTTTTTAAATCATAATGACAGCCCAAAACATCCAAATGACCCTGATCAAAAGTTCACATACCCCATTTCTTAATACAATGTATTGCCCCCTCTAACATCAATGACATCTTGAAGTCTTTTGTGGTAGTTGTGGATGAGGTTCTTTATTTTCTCAGATGGTAAAGCTGCCCACTCTTCTTGGCAAAAGCCTCCAGTTCCTGCAAATTCCTGGGCTGTCTACCATGAACTGTGCGCTTGAGATCTCCCCAGAGTGGCTCAATAATATTGAGTCAGGAGACTGAGATAGCCACTCCAGAACCTTCACTTTGTTCTGCTCTAGCCAATGACAGGTCGATTTGGCCTTGTGTTTTGGATCGTTGTCATGTTGGAACGTCCAAGTACGTCCCATGCACAGCATCCGGGCTGATGAGTGCAAATTTGCCTCCAGTATTTGCTGATTGCATTCATCTTTCATTCAACTTTGACCAAGTTTCCTGTACCTTTGTAGCTCACCCATCCCCAAAACATCAGCGATCCACCTCCGTGCTTTACAGTAGGTATGGTGTTCCTTTCATCATAGGCCTTGTTGACCTTTCTCCAAATGTAACATTTATGGTTGTGGCCAAAAATTACATCTTAGTCTCATCACTCCAAATTACCTTGTTCCAGAAGTTTTAAGGCTTGCGGTCTAATGGCTTTCTTCTGACGACTCGACCATGCAGCCCATTTTTCTTCAAGTGCCTCCTTATTGTGTATCTTGAAGCTTCCACACTGCTAGTTTTCAGAGAGTCCTGTATTTCAGCTGATGTTATTTGTGGATTTTTCTTTGCATCCCCAACAATTTTCCTGGCAGTTGTGGACGACATTTTTGTTGGTCTACCTGACCGTGGTTTTGTTTTTACAGAGCCTCTGATTTTCCATTTGTTAATTACAGTTTGAACGCTGCTGACTGGCATAATCAATTCTTTGGATATCTTTTTGTATCCCTTTCCTGCTTTATACAGTTCAACTACCTTCTCCCGTAGATCCGTTGACAGTTATTTTGCTTTCCCCATGACTCACAATCCAGAAATGTCAGTGGCTGGATGAAAGCTGCAAGAGTCTATGAGGATTCCAGAAACTCACTCAGCTTTTATGCACACATGCTGATTACAAGCAAACAGGTCACAGGTGAGGATGTTACCTTTAGCAGCCATTCAAAGCCCTTTGTGTCAACTTCTGTGCATGTTATCAGGCCAAAATCACCAGGGTATGTGAATTTTTGATCAAATTTTTGGATGTTTTGGGTTGTTATTATGATTTAAAATGAGAAAACACAGTAGTTTGACAATAAATGGCTTCATCCATTCACTAACCATGAGTGGAGAAAAAGTTTTGGTGTTATCTACTATATAGTTGTCTAAGGGTCACTTCCATCTTTCTGTCTGTCTGTCTGTCACGGATATTCATTGGTCGCGGCCTCTGTCTGTCATGGAAATCCAAGTCGCTGATTGGCAAAACGCCCACGACCACTGCCACAACCAATCAGCGACGGCCATAGTCTGGCAGCGAAATAGCCGCTGCTTTACTGCTGTGCAGTCAGCGCTGAGCGCTCACACAGGGTTAATGCCAGCGGTAACGGACCGCAGAGTAACGCACCCTGTTAACGCAGCTACTATCCCTGTGTGACCAACTTTTTACTATTGATGCTGCATATGCAGCATCAATAGTAAAAAGATCTAATGTTACAAATAATAATAATAATAATAATAATAATAAAAAAAGGTTATTCTCACCTTCCGACGTCGCACGCTGTCCTCGGCAGTGCAAGTGGCAGGTTCCGGTGCCAAGTATGCTATGCGAGAAGGACCTGCCATGACGTCACGGTCATGTGACCGCGACGTCATCTCAGATCCTGCGCTCATACCAACCCTGGGACCGGAAGCTGCCGCGTTCACCGCACACAGGCGCCAGGACTTCAAGGGGCCTTCGGAAGGTGAGTATATGTTTATTTTTTATTTTAAGTATTTTTTAACCACGCATATAGTGCCCACATTGCTATATACTACATGGGCTGTGTTACAGACTGCGTGGGCTCTGTTATATACTACATCTCTGTGCTATATACTGTGTAGCTGGGCAATATACGTGACTGTGCAATATACAACGTGACTGTCCAATATACTACGTGGCTGTGCAATATACTACGTGCTCTGTGTTATATACTACGTAGCTGTGCAATATACTATGTGGCTGTGTCGGTTCTGTTATATACTACGTCACTGTGCAATATACTGCGTGCCTCTACAATATACTACGTGGCTCTGCTATATACTACGTCGCTGAACAATATACTACATAGCTGTGCAATACACTACGTAGCTGTGCAATACACTACGTGACTGTGTTATATACTACGTGGCTGTGCAATATACTACGTGCCTGTGCAATATACTACGTGGCTCTACAATATACTACGTGGCTATGTTATATACTACGTGGCTCTGCTATATATACTACGTGGCTGACCCATATACTACATACCTGTGCAATACACTACGTGGCTATGTTATATACTACGTGGCTGTGTTATATACTACGTAGCTCTGCTATATACTACGTAGCTATGTTATATACTACGTCGGTTGTGTTATATACAGTGGGGCAAAAAAGTATTTAGTCAGTCAGCAATAGTGCAAGTTCCACCACTTAAAAAGATGAGAGGCGTCTGTAATTTACATCATAGGTAGACCTCAACTATGGGAGACAGACTGAGAAAAAAAAATCCAGAAAATCACATTGTCTGTTTTTTTTATCATTTTATTTGCATATTATGGTGGAAAATAAGTATTTGGTCAGAAACAAAATTTCATCTCAATACTTTGTAATATATCCTTTGTTGGCAATGACAGAGGTCAAACGTTTTCTGTAAGTCTTCACAAGGTTGCCACACACTGTTGTTGGTATGTTGGCCCATTCCTCCATGCAGATCTCCTCTAGAGCAGTGATGTTTTTGGCTTTTCACTTGGCAACACGGACTTTCAACTCCCTCCAAAGGTTTTCTATAGGGTTGAGATCTGGAGACTGGCTAGGCCACTCCAGGACCTTGAAATGCTTCTTACGAAGCCACTCCTTCATTGCCCTGGCGGTGTGCTTTGGATCATTGTCATGTTGAAAGACCCAGCCACGTTTCATCTTCAATGCCCTTGCTGATGGAAGGAGGTTTGCACTCAAAATCTCACGATACATGGCCCCATTCATTCTTTCATGTACCCGGAGCAGTCGTCCTGGCCCCTTTGCAGAGAAACAGCCCCAAAGCATGATGTTTCCACCATCATGCTTTACAGTAGGTATGGTGTTTGATGGATGCAACTCAGTATTCTTTTTCCTCCAAACACGACAAGTTGTGTTTCTACCAAACAGTTCCAGTTTGGTTTCATCAGACCATAGGACATTCTCCCAAAACTCCTCTGGATCATCCAAATGCTCTCTAGCAAACTTCAGACGGGCCCGGACATGTACTGGCTTAAGCAGTGGGACACGTCTGGCACTGCAGGATCTGAGTCCATGGTGGCGTAGTGTGTTACTTATGGTAGGCCTTGTTACATTGGTCCCAGCTCTCTGCAGTTCATTCACTAGGTCCCCCCGCGTGGTTCTGGGATTTTTGCTCACCGTTCTTGTGATCATTCTGACCCCACGGGTGGGATTTTGCGTGGAGCCCCAGATCGAGGTAGATTATCAGTGGTCTTGAATGTCTTCCATTTTCTAATTATTGCTCCCACTGTTGATTTCTTCACTCCAAGCTGGTTGGCTATTGCAGATTCAGTCTTCCCAGCCTGGTGCAGGGCTACAATTTTGTTTCTGGTGTCCTTTGACAGCTCTTTGGTCTTCACCATAGTGGAGTTTGGAGTCAGACTGTTTGAGGGTGTGCACAGGTGTCTTTTTATACTGATAACAAGTTTAAACAGGTGCCATTACTACAGGTAATGAGTGGAGGAAAGAGGAGACTCTTAAAGAAGAAGTTACAGGTCTGTGAGAGCCAGAAATCTTGATTGTTTGTTTCTGACCAAATACTTATTTTCCACCATAATATGCAAATAAAATGATAAAAAAACAGACAATGTGATTTTCTGGATTTTTATTTCTCAGTTTGTCTCCCATAGTTGAGGTCTACCTATGATGTAAATTACAGACGCCTCTCATCTTTTTAAGTGGTGGAACTTGCACTATTGCTGACTGACTAAATACTTTTTTGCCCCACTGTACTACGTCACTGTGCAATATAGTACATAACCTGTGCTATATACTACCTACATATTCTAGAATACCTGATACGTTAGAATCGGGCCACCATCTAGTCATTTATATTCTCTGAAAAAGGGACAAGAAAGCAAAAATGTTGCTGGGGTATGTAAACTTTTGAGCAAAACTGTAGATCCCACACTAATTACTCTATATACATTTGAATTTTTCCTATTTAAACCAAGGTTACCCATTTATCAATAATAGTGGTATTAAACCATTTTTGGATTGGATTGGGGCTCCCCCTACTGGGTAGTTACAGGGTATTTATTTGCCATGTACAGGGTGTGTATAGGGTTGGTACAGGGTGTATATAGGGTATTTATTGGCCATGTACAGGGTGCAGGGCCGGACTGGCCATCTGGCAAATGCCAGAAGGGCCTGTCTGGTCGTGGGCCACCTTGTCTGCTAAGTTTATTAACAGAATTGGTGTTCTCAAGACACCCATACTTTTAAGAGTTGTGAAGGAGCAAAAAGTTGCTGACTCCATCACTTATCTCAGCAGGCCACGGGAATCATTAGAACTATTGGTCATGTAGTAAATCTTGCTTTCATCCATCCAAGGTAATATATTCCATCTGGTGCTTGGAGGAGGGGGACAGCATGGGCCTGTATGATTTCAAATGCCAGGGCTGAATTTCAGTCCCAGTCCTTACCTGACAGGGTGTATATAGGGAAGTTACAGGATTGGTATAGGGTAGGTACAGGGTATTTATTGGCCATGTACAGGGTGTATATAGGGCAGTTACAGGGTATATATTGGCCATGTACAGGTTGTGTAGAGGGTAGTTACAGGGTGTGTATAGGGTAGGTACAGTGTATTTATTGGCCATGTATAGGGTGTGCATAGGGTAGATACAGGGTGTGTATAGGGTTGTTACAGGGTATATATTAGCCATATACAGGGTGTGTATAGGTTAGGTACAGGGTATTTATTGGCCATGTATATGGTGTGTATAGGGTAGATACAGGGTATTTATTGGCCATGTATATGGTAGATACAGGGTATTTATTGGGTGTGTGTAGGGTGTGTATAGGGTAGTTACAGGGTATTTATTGGGCATGTACAGGGTGTGTATAGGGTATTTACAGGGTGTGTATAGGGTAGGTACAGGGTATTTATTGGCCATGTATAGGGTGTGTATAGGGTAGTTACAGGGAACATGGTGACCACGTATATAGTGTGTATAGGGTAGGTACAGGGTATTGGGCATGTACAGGGTGTGTATAGGATAGCTACAGGGTGTGTGTATAGGGTAGTTACAGGGTATATATTGGCCAAGTGCAGGATGTGTATAGGGTAGATACAGGGTGTGTATAGACAGTATAGGGTAGTTACAGGGTACACAGTGGCCATGTACAGGGTGTGTATAGGGTTGGTACAGGGTATTTATTGGGTGTGTATAGGGTAGATACAGGGTATTTATTGAGTGTGTATAGGGTAGATACAGGGTATTTATTGGCCATGTATAGGGTAGATACAGGGTATTTATTGGGTGTGTGTAGGGTGTGTATAGGGAAGATACAGGGTATTTATTGGGCATGTATAGGGCGTGTATGGGGTAGATACAGGGGGGTATAGGGTAGTTACAGGGTACATGGTGGCCATGTATAGAGTGTGTATAGGGTAGGTACAGGATATTGGGCATGTACAGGGTGTGTATAGGATAGCTACAGGGTGTGTATAGGGTAGTTATAGGGTATATATTGGCCATGTGTAGGATGTGTATAGGGTAGATACAGGGTGTGTATTGGCCATGTACAGGGTGTGTATGGGGTAGATACAGGGTGTGTATAGGGTAGGTACAGGGTATTTATTGGGCATGTATAGGGCGTGTATAGGGTAGATACAGGGGGGGTATAGGGTAGTTACAGGGTACATGGTGGCCATGTATAGAGTGTGTATAGGGTAGGTACAGGGTATTGGGCATGTACAGGGTGTGTATAGGATAGCTACAGGGTGTGTATAGGGTAGTTACAGGGTATATATTGGCCATGTGTAGGATGTGTATAGGGTACAGGGTGTGTATAGACAGTATAGGGTAGTTACAGGGTACACAGTGGCCATGTACAGGGTGTGTATGGGGTAGGTACAGGGTATTTATTGAGCATGTACAGGGTGTGTATAGGATAGCTACAGGGTGTGTATAGGGTAGTTACAGGGTACACATTGGCCATGTACAGGGTGTGTATAGGGTAGTTACAGGGTGTACATTGGCCTTGTACAGGGTGTGTATAGGCTAGGTACAGGGTATTTATTGGCCATCTATAGGGTGTGTATAAGGTAGTTACAGGGTATTTATTGGGTGTGTATAGGGTAGATGCATGGTGTGTATAGGATAGTTACAGGGTATATATTGGCCATGTACAGGGTGTATACAGGGTAGTTATAGGGTGTGTATAGGGTAGGTACAGGGTATTTATTGGGTGTGTATAGGGTAGTTACATTGTATATATTGGCCATGTACAGGGTG
The DNA here is from genome assembly GCF_051348905.1 of Ranitomeya variabilis. Lineage (NCBI taxonomy): Eukaryota > Metazoa > Chordata > Amphibia > Anura > Dendrobatidae > Ranitomeya > Ranitomeya variabilis. The sequence continues at coordinate 458,889,489 of NC_135237.1, read as the reverse complement.
TGTATAGGGTAGATACAGGGTGTGTATAGGGTAGGTACAGGGTACTTATTGGCCATGTACAGGGTAGACTCAGGGTGTATATAGAGTAGTTACATTGTATATATTGGCCATGTACTGGGTGTGTATAGACAGTATAGGGTAGTTACAGGGTACACAGTGGCCATGTACAGGATAGTTACAGGGTATATATTGTAAATGTACAGGGTGTGTATAGAGTAGATACAGGATGTGTATAGGGTAGATACAGGGTGTGCATAGGGTAGATACAGGGTGTGCCCGTGGTAAGTGCCTGTCTGCCCCATATGGTGCTTTACTTTTTGACTCCAGTGCCGTATATATAGTGTCTTTGGGGGAGGCAAGCCTACCAGTGTCATACTTCACTGCACATGCACTTTAGAAAAGGATTGATTCCTAGGCACAGATGGGCAGGTGCAATTAGTGGTTCCTGGTATCCCTGGTTTCTTTCTGCACATGTATCACTTTATTTGTGTTCTTTTTGTGATGATTTATGCATCTAATGATGTTTTGTGAACTTTCAATAAAATCTGTTTTTTTACTTATGATACCTAAAAACTCTTGTTTCTCTTTGCATGCATACTTTCTAGAGTGGGTAAATTCTCTATGTATTTGAATGGGCTAACTGTAGCCCTTTTTGTTGACAAGATTATGTCAAGGAGGTTTTTGTGGCTATTAGATACAGGGTGTGTATAGGGTAGATACAGGGTGTGTATAGGGTAGATACAGGGTGTGTATAGGGTAGATACAGGGTGTGTATTGGCCATGTACAGGGTGTATATAGGGTAGTTACAGGGTGTGTATAGGGTAGATACAGGGTGTGTATAGGGTAGATACAGGGTGTGTATAGGGTAGATACAGGGTGTATATAGGGTAGTTACAGGGTGTGTATAGGGTAGATACAGGGTGTGTATTGGCCATGTACAGGGTGTGTATACGGTAGATACTGGGTGCGTATAGGGTAGATACAGGATGTGTATAGGGTAGATACAGGTGTGTATTGGCCATGTACAGGGTGTATATAGGGTAGTTATTATTATTTATTATTGTACATTTTTATAGCGCCATTTATTCCATGGCACTTTACATGTGAATATGGGCCAAATATAGACAAATACATTAAACATGAGCAAACAACAAGGCACGCTGGTACATAAGGAGGGAGGACCCTGCCCGTGAGGGCTCATAGTCTGCAGGGGATGGGTGATGAAACACTAGGAGAGGGTAGGGCAGGTTGTGTGGTAGTTCAGTAAGTTCAGGATCACTGCAGTCACAGGGTGTGTATAGGGTAGATACAGGGTGTGTATAGGCCATGTACAGGGTGTGTATCGGCCATGTACAGGGTGTGTATGGGGTAGATACAGGGTGTGTATCGGCCATGTGCAGGTTGTGTATGGGGTAGATACAGGGTATCGTCCTTGTACAGGGTGTGTATCGGCCATGTACAGGGAGTGTATAGGGTAGATACAGGGTGTGTATTGGCCATGTACAGGGTGTGTATGGGGTAGATACAGGGTGTGTATAGGGTAGATACAGGGTGTATATTGGCCATGTACAGGGTGTGTATTGGGTAGGTACAGGGTGTGTATAGGCCATGTACAGGGTGTGTATCGGCCATGTACAGGGTGTGTATGGGGTAGATACAGGGTGTGTATCGGCCATGTGCAGGTTGTGTATGGGGTAGATACAGGGTATCGTCCATGTACAGGGTGTGTATCGGCCATGTACAGGGAGTGTATAGGGTAGGTACAGGGTGTGTATTGGCCATGTACAGGGTGTGTATGGGGTAGATACAGGGTGTGTATAGGGTAGATACAGGGTGTATATTGGCCATGTACAGGGTGTGTATGGGGTAGATACAGGGTGTGTATTGGCCATGTATAGGGTGTGTATAGGGTAGATACAGGCTGTGTACTGGCCATGTATAGGGTGTGTATAGGGTAGATACAGGGTGTGTATCGGCCATGTACAGGGTGTGTATGGGGTAGATACAGGGTGTGTATCGGCCATGTACAGGGAGTGTATAGGGTAGATACAGGGTGTGGATTTGCCATGTACAGGGTGTATATAGGGTAGATACAGGGTGTGTATTGGGCCATGTACAGGGTGTGTATGGGGTAGATACAGGGTGTGTATGGGGTAGATACAGGGTGTGTATGGGGTAGATACAGGGTGTGTATAGGGTAGATACAGGGTGTGTATTGGGTAGGTACAGGGTGTGTATTGGCCATGTACAGGGTGTGTATGGGGTAGATACAGGGTGTGTATAGGGTAGATACAGGGTGTGTATTGGCCATGTACAGGGTGTGTATTGGGTAGATACAGGATGTGTATAGGGTAGATACAGGGTGTGTATAGGGTAGATACAGGGTGTGTATAGGGTAGATACAGGGTGTGTATAGGGTAGATACAGGGTGTGTATCGGCCATGTACAGGGTGTGTATAGGGTAGATACAGGGTGTGTATCGGCCATGTACAGGGTGTGTATAGGGTAGATACAGGGTGTGTATAGGGTAGATACAGGGTGTGTATAGGGTAGATACAGGCTGTGTATTGGCCATGTACAGGGTGTGTATGGGGTAGATACAGGGTGTGTATAGGGTAGATACAGGGTGTATATTGGCCATGTACAGGGTGTGTATGGGGTAGATACAGGGTGTGTATTGGCCATGTACAGGGTGTGTATAGGGTAGATACAGGGTGTGTATAGGGTAGATACAGGGTGTGTATTGGCCATGTACAGGGTGTGTATAGGGTAGATACAGGGTGTTTATTGGCCATGTATAGGGTGTGTATAGGGTAGATACAGGGTGTGTATCGGCCATGTACAGGGCGTGTATGGGGTAGATACAGGGTGTGTATCGGCCATGTACAGGGAGTGTATAGGGTAGATACAGGGTGTGTATCGGCCATGTACAGGGAGTGTATAGGGTAGATACAGGGTGTGGATTTGCCATGTACAGGGTGTATATAGGGTAGATACAGGGTGTGTATTGGGCCATGTATAGGGTGTGTATGGGGTAGATACAGGGTGTGTATGGGGTAGATACAGGGTGTGTATAGGGTAGATACAGGGTGTGTATTGGGTAGGTACAGGGTGTGTATTGGCCATGTACAGGGTGTGTATGGGGTAGATACAGGGTGTGTATAGGGTAGATACAGGGTGTGTATTGGCCATGTACAGGGTGTGTATTGGGTAGATACAGGATGTGTATAGGGTAGATACAGGGTGTGTATAGGGTAGATACAGGGTGTGTATAGGGTAGATACAGGGTGTGTATAGGGTAGATACAGGGTGTGTATAGGGTAGATACAGGGTGTGTATCGGCCATGTACAGGGTGTGTATAGGGTAGATACAGGGTGTGTATCGGCCATGTACAGGGTGTGTATAGGGTAGATACAGGGTGTGTATAGGGTAGATACAGGGTGTGTATAGGGTAGATACAGGGTGTGTATAGGGTAGATACAGGCTGTGTATTGGCCATGTACAGGGTGTGTATGGGGTAGATACAGGGTGTGTATAGGGTAGATACAGGGTGTATATTGGCCATGTACAGGGTGTGTATGGGGTAGATACAGGGTGTGTATTGGCCATGTACAGGGTGTGTATATGGTAGATACAGGGTGTGTATCGGCCATGTACAGGGTGTGTATAGGGTAGATACAGGGTGTTTATTGGCCATGTATAGGGTGTGTATAGGGTAGATACAGGGTGTGTATCGGCCATGTACAAGGTGTGTATGGGGTAGATACAGGGTGTGTATCGGCCATGTACAGGGAGTGTATAGGGTAGATACAGGGTGTGTATCGGCCATGTACAGGGTGTGTATAGGGTAGATACAGGGTGTGCATCGGCCATGTATAGGGTGTGTATAGGGTAGATACAGGGTGTGTATTGGGTAGGTACAGGGTGTGTATTGGCCAGGGCCGGACTGGGACTAAAATTCAGCCCTGGCATTTGAAGTCACACAGGCCCACTTGTCGCATGGTGACTGTATAATATCTTTGTACACTTGTACGCTACAAGAAGTGAGGGGAGTGTAACACGACTATATAACATATAATTACAGCTGTATCCAGCATTACAGCTCAGCCCCCATAGAATGTAATACAGCACAGCCCCCATAGACTATAATACAGCACAGCCCCCATAGACTATAATACAGCACAGCCCCCATAGAATGTAATACAGCACAGCCCCCATAGAATATAATACAGCACAGCCCCCATAGAATATAATACAGCACAGCCCCCATAGACTATAATACAGCACAGCCCCCATAGACTATAATACAGCACAGCCCCCATAGAATGTAATACAGCACAGCCCCCATAGAATGTAATACAGCACAGCCCCCATAGACTATAATACAGCACAGCCCCCATAGACTATAATACAGCACAGCCCCCATAGACTATAATACAGCACAGCCCCCATAGAATGTAATACAGCAAAGCCCCCATAGAATGTAATACAGCAAAGCCCCCATAGAATGTAATACAGAACAGCCCCATAGAATTTAATGCAGCACAGTCCCCATAGAATGTAATGCAGCCAGCCCCATAGAATTAAATGCAGCACAGCCCCATAGAATGTAATACAGCACAGCCCCATACAATATAATGCAGCACAGCCACCATACAATGTAATGCAGCCAGCCCCATAGAATATAATGCAGCACAGGCCCATAGAATGGAATGCAGCCAGCCCCATAGAATATAATGCAGCACAGGCCCATGGAATGGAATGCAGCCAGCCCCCATAGAATGTAATGCAGGCAGCCACCATACAATATAATGCAGCACAGCCCCCATGGAATGTAATGCAGGCAGCCCCCATAGAGGGTAATGCAGGCAGCCCCCATAGAATGTAATGCAGCACAGCCCCATAGAATGTAATGCAGCACAGCCCCATAGAATATAATGCAGCACAGCCCCATAGAATATAATGCAGCACAGCCCCATAGAATATAATGCAGCACAGGCCCATAGAATGGAATGCAGGCAGGCAGGCCCCATAGAATGTAATGCAGGCAGGCAGCCCCCATAGAATTTAATGCAGGCAGGCAGCCCCCCATAGAATGTAATGCAGGCAGGCAGCCCCCATAGAATGTAATGCAGGCAGGCAGCCCCCATAGAAAGTAATGCAGGCAGGCAGCCCCCCATAGAATGTAATGCAGGCAGGCAGCCCCCCATAGAATGTAATGCTGGCAGGCAGCCCCCCATAGAATGTAATGCAGGCAGGCAGCCCCCATAGAATGTAATGCAGGCAGGCAGCCCCCATAGAATGTAATGCAGGCAGGCAGCCCCCATAGAATGTAATGCAGGCAGGCAGCCCCCATAGAATGTAATGCAGGCAGGCAGCCCCCATAGAAAGTAATGCAGGCAGGCAGCCCCCCATAGAATGTAATGCAGGCAGCCCCCATAGAATGTAATGCAGGCAGGCAGCCCCCATAGAATGTAATGCAGGCAGGCAGCCCCCATAGAATGTAATGCAGGCAGGCAGCCCCCATAGAATGTAATGCAGGCAGGCAGCCCCCATAGAAAGTAATGCAGGCAGGCAGCCCCCATAGAAAGTAATGCAGGCAGGCAGGCAGGCAGGCCCCCCCCCCATAGCTCCACAATCCAGTCATCACTCATTGATAAAAAAAAAACAAACACACTACTCACCTCTCTCCTCGTGTCTCGCGCTGCTCTGGCTCTGGTCTCAGTCTCAGCAGTCGCAGTCTGCCCGCCCGGTCACACAGCAGGTGCGCGATGATATGACGTCATCACGCACCCGCAGTGTCAGCGGCAGGCAGAGCGGGGAATGATGAGAGAGGGGGCGTCAGCAGACGCTCTCTCCTCCATCATTGCATTCAACTGTACCGGCGTCTATGACGCAGGTATAGTTGAATGCGGGGCTGGTAGTGTGCCGCGACAGCGTGGGGAGTGTGCCGACAGCGGCACATTCGAGCGGCCCACTACTGCCATCGGCCCTTCTGGCATTTGCCAGAACTGCCCTATGGCCAGTCCGGCCCTGGTATTGGCCATGTATAGGGTGTGTATAGGGTAGATACAGGCTTTGTACTGGCCATGTACAGGGTGTGTATAGGGTAGATACAGGGTGTGTATCGGCCATGTACAGGGTGTGTATCGGCCATGTACAGGGTGTGTATAGGGTACATACAGGGTGTGTATGGGGTAGATACAGGGTGTGTATTGGCCATGTATAGGGTGTGTATAGGGTAGATACAGGCTGTGTACTGGCCATGTATAGGGTGTGTATAGGGTAGATACAGGGTGTGTATTGGGTAGGTACAGGGTGTGTATAGGGTAGATACAGGGTGTGTATAGGGTAGATACAGGCTGTGTATTGGCCATGTACAGGGTGTGTATAGGGTACATACAGGGTGTGTATGGGGTAGATACAGGGTGTGTATTGGCCATGTATAGGGTGTGTATAAGGTAGATACAGGCTGTGTACTGGCCATGTATAGGGTGTGTATAGGGTAGATACAGGGTGTGTATAGGGTAGGTACAGGGTGTGTATAGGGTAGATACAGGGTGTGTATTGGCCATGTACAGGGTGTGTATGGGGTAGATATAGGGTCGGTACAGGGTGTGTATAGGGTAGGTACAGGGTGTGTATTGGCCATGTACAGGGTGTGTATGGGGTAGATACAGGGTGTGTATAGGGTAGATACAGGGTGTGTATAGGGTAGGTACAGGGTGTGTATAGGGTAGGTACAGGGTGTGTATAGGGTAGGTACAGGGTGTGTATAGGGTAGGTACAGGGTGTGTATAGGGTAGGTACAGGGTGTGTATAGGGTAGGTACAGGGTGTGTATAGGGTAGGTACAGGGTGTGTATAGGGTAGATACTGGGTGTGTATAGGGTAGATACAGGCTGTGTATTGGCCATGTACAGGGTGTGTATGGGGTAGATACAGGGTGTGTATAGGGTAGATACAGGGTGTGTATTGGGTAGATACAGGGTGTGTATTGGCCATGTACAGGGTGTGTATTGGGTAGATACAGGATGTGTATAGGGTAGATACAGGGTGTGTATAGGGTAGATACAGGGTGTGTATAGGGTAGATACAGAGTGTGTATAGGGTAGATACAGGGTGTGTATAGGGTAGATACAGGGTGTGTATCGGCCATGTACAGGGTGTGTATAGGGTAGATACAGGGTGTGTATCGGCCATGTACAAGGTGTGTATAGGGTAGATACAGGGTGTGTATCGGCCATGTACAGGGTGTGTATAGGGTAGATACAGGGTGTGTATAGGGTAGATACAGGGTGTGTATTGGCCATGTACAGGGTGTGTATAGGGTAGATACAGGGTGTGTATAGGGTAGATACAGGGTGTGTATAGGGTAGATACAGGGTGTGTATAGGGTAGATACAGGGTGTGTATAGGGTAGATACAGGGTGTGTATTGGCCATGTACAGGGTGTGTATAGGGTAGATACAGGCTGTGTACTGGCCATGTATAGGGTGTGTATAGGGTAGATACAGGGTGTGTATAGGGTAGATACAGGGTGTGTATAGGGTAGATACAGGGTGTGTATTGGCCATGTACAGGGTGTGTATAGGGTAGATACAGGCTGTGTACTGGCCATGTATAGGGTGTGTATAGGGTAGATACAGGGTGTGTATAGGGTAGATACAGGGTGTGTATAGGGTAGATACAGGGTGTGTATAGGGTAGATACAGGGTGTGTATTGGCCATGTACAGGGTGTGTATTGGGTAGGTACATGTCCCCTTATGAACTGTGCACTGAGAATAACATCCCCGCAGACCAGCACCAGCTGCAGACAGGGCCGCAGCGGCAGAATCCCCCCGGAGAGGAGAGGACACCGCCGGGGGAACACACACCTGAATGTCCAGCACGGAGGGTCTGAGAGGTGCTGACCCCGCCTCATGCGCCGCCTCCTCCCTGTGACTTTCATCTTCCCCGCAGCCTCCTCCTTCCTCCTCCTCCTCCTCTCCATCCTGTCCCTCGGCCTCCTCCTGTCCGGCCTCCTCTGCTCGGGATTCCTCCATGTTCAGTGAGCTGCAGGTGACCGCATCCCCGCCGCCTACGTCACGGCCCTGTGCTCCCTGACATGCCTGTCACCAGTCGGCGCGGCGCTCGTCACTATGGTAACCGTCGGCGCAGGCTCCGTTCTGTGCGGGGTGATGGCAGTGTGAGCCGGTGAGGGCTGCGGGGCGTCACTGCGGGGCACATGGATGGATGGGCAGTCCAGCTCTTTTCGGTGATCCGGTTCATTCGGTTCCGCTCACCATAAACAGCCGGCTCTTTTTTTAAATAGAAACACGTTTGTAAAGACTTTCTTTTAGCATTGCTGTTTTCCTCAGATTGTTCGCTCTTGTGAACAGGGCCCTGCTGCTCGGTTAATGTATTACTTTCTAAGACTAGTTTTACATTTGCGTTTCAATCCGCAGCGTTTAAAACGCATCCGCAAGTGGTGGAAAAAACGCATATAAACACGTACAAACGTGGCGTTTTTTAGACGCATGCGGTGTCGCATGCGGTTAAAACAACACGGCGTTTGTACGTGTTTATATGCGTTTTTTCCTGCGTTTGCGTTTTTGGTACGCATGATGAGAAATTTCACAAGAGAAAAATCAAGATAACCAGACACCGCCAATGAGACTACAGAGGGCGTGTATTATGACGAAACGCAAAACGGTATAAATGGCCCCCCAAAAGAAATTCATGAATAGCTGGTTTTTGTTCATTCTGCTTCACAAAAATCGGAATAAAAAGCGATAAAAAATGTTACCAATAAAAATGTCAACTCGTCTCGCAAAAAACGAGACCTCACATGACTCTGTGGACCAAAATATGGAAAAGTGGTAGCACTCAAAATGTGGTAACGCAAAAAATATTTTTGGGAATAAAAAGCGTCTTTTAGTGTGTGACAGCTGCCAATCATAAAAATCCAGTAGAAAACCCCCTATAAATCGAAATCAAACCCCCTTTATCAACTCCTTAGTTAGGGAAAAATAAAAAATGTTATTTATTTCCATTTTCCCGTTAGGGTTAGGGTTTGGATCCCTTTATCACCTTGATGGTGGGGGGAGGCTTATCAGTGTCTAAACTTGTTTTTCTCTATTGAAACACATGCGTTCAAAAACGCAACCAAACGCATGTGCTTAAAAACGCATGCGTTTACATAGACAGCAATGCGTTGTTTTGTCGCAATCCTTGCGCAATCGACCGCATGCGTTTCCTGGCAGCAAATAGACGCCTCTAGAAATTACTACATGTTGCATTTCCGCGCCAAGAAGCAAACGACGAAAAAACGCATGCGTCGTCAAACGCGGCAAAACGAGAGAAAACAAAAATGCATGCGTTTTTAAGTTAAATATAGGAAAACAAAACGCATGCGTTTATATGCGGTACAAACGCTGCGGCAACAACCGCAAATGTGAAACCAGCCTAATATGTGGCATTTTTTGTACATTGCTGTAGTCTATGAGCACACGTAGATGGAACCTCTGCGGATTTTTCCACGCCTGTTTTGAGAAATCCGCAGGTAAAAAGCACTGTGTTTTACCTGCGGATTTTGTGCGGATTCCACCTTCGGTTTTACACCTGTGGATCCCTATAATGGAGCAGGTGTAAACCGCTGCGGAATCCGCACAAAGAACTGACAACGCTACGTTTCCACGTGTTATTTTCCGCAATGTGTGCACATACCCTTAGGGCTCATACTTGCGCAAAACTCAGATGAGTCTCGCATGTTAATACCTGGCACTCAGATCGGAGCGTGTGGCCACATAGGAATACATGCAGCCGCACAGGAATACATGCAGCCGCACAGGAATACATGCAGCCGCACGCTCCGCTCCTCTGTGCCAGGTGCAGCGCCGGGTATTGCCGTGTGAGACTCATCCGAGTTTCGCACAAGTGAGTTTGAGCCCTACGGGTATGTGCACACGTTACAGATTTTGCTGCAGATCCAAAGCTGTTTTCCCTGAGTTTACAGTACCATGTAAACCTATGGAAAACAAAATCCGCAGTGTACATGGTGGGGAAAATACCACGCGGAAACGCTGCATTGTATTTTCCACAGCGTGCCAATTATTTGTGCGGATTCCGCAGCGGTTTACACCTGCTCCATAATAGGAATCCGCAGGTGTAAAACCGCTGGTGGAATCCTCACAGTAAACGCATAAAATCCGCAGGTAAAACACAGTGCTTTTTACCTGCGGATTTCTCAAAACAGGTGCGGAAAAATCAGCAGAGGTTCCATCTACGTGTGCACATACCCTAAGCCTGTATATGGCATGTAGGTTATAGGAAGCTGAATTACATGTTACCCTAACATCAGATCGCTGAGATGAGGATATGTGCACACGTTGCAGATTTGGCTGTGGAATTTTCTGCATCTTTTGGCAGAAAACGCAGGTAAAAATTTGTGCAGATTTGATGCGTTTTTTTGTGCGGATTTTCATGCAGATTTGTCTGCGTTTTTGTAACCTAAATAAAGATCTATTATTTAACAAAAAAAAATTGTGGCGTCATTTCTTTGTCCAACCTCTTATTTTACATACTCCATTGAAGAATAATGTTATACACAGACAGATCGATGATAGATAGATAATACCGATGTTTAGTAATGAACCTAATAAAATGGTACACAGTTAAAGACACACACACAAAATCTGCACACAATATGTTTAATTTAAAAAAAAAAAAAAAGGGAAAAAAATGGCGTGGGCTCCCTCACAATTTTCTGTGCCAGAGAGGGAAAGCCGGCGACTGGGGGCTGATATTTCTAGCCTGGGAAGGGGTTAATGCCCATGGAGCTTCCCAGGCTATGAATATCAGCCTGCAGCTGTATATTTAGCCTTTACTGGCTATTAAAATAGGGGACCCCCCAAAAAAATGACGTGGGATCCCCCTATCTATATATCTATATATCTATATATATATATAATTGTCTAAGGGTTTTTCCGTCTGTCTGTCTGTCCTGGAAATCCCACGTCTCTGATTGGTCGAGGCCGCCAGGCCTCGACCAATCAGCGACGGGCACAGCATGGCGACGATGATGTCATAAAGGTTGTCTCGACCAATCAGCGACCGGCACAGCATGGCGACGATGATGTCATAAAGGTTGTCTCGACCAATCAGCGACGGGCACAGTCTGCCGCGAATTCGCCTCGACCAATCAGCGACGGGCACAGTATTGACGTAGATGTCATAATGGTTGCCATGGCGACGATGATGTCATAAAGGTTGCCTCTACCAATCAGCGACGGGGACAGTCTGCCGCGAATTCTGGAATCATCATTGTCCAAATACTACGGGGACATGCATATTCTCGAATACCCGATGCGTTAGAATCGGGCCACAATCTAGTATATATATAATTGTCTAAGGGTTTTTCTGTCTGTCCTGGAAATCCCGCGTCTCTGATTGGTCGAGGCCGCCAGGCCTCGACCAAATCAGCGACGGGCACAGTATCGACGTAGATGTCATAATGGTTGCCATGGCGATGATGATTATTGTCCATATACTACGGGGACATGCATATTCTAGAATACCCGATGCGTTAGAATCGGGCCACAATCTAGTAATTAATAGCCAGAAAGGCTACGCAGACAGCTGCGGGCTGATATTCATAGACTAGAAAGGGGCCATGGATATTGCCCCCTGGCTACAAATACCAGCCGCCCTAGAAATGGCACATCTGTAAGATGCGCCAATTCCGGCAATTAGCCCCTCTCTTCCCACTGCCCTGTAGCGGTAGCATATGGGGTAATAAGGGGTTAATGTCACCTTTGATTGTAAGGTGACATTAAGCTCAGTTGGTAATGGAGAGAGGGTCAATAAGATACCTATCCATTACTAATCCAATAGTAGTGAAAGAGTTAAATAAAGACACAGACAGAAAAAAGCATTTTAATATTCATAATTTCACCATACTTACAACCACACTTAATTCCCGACGCCCTCGATCACCTGTAAAAAATAATAAACCAACAGTATACTCCCTGGTCCGACGCAGTCCAATTAATAACAAGCGTCCCACGACAATCTCCAATACAGAGCTGTCACATCAGAAGATATGACAGCTCTATAGGCCTCCAGTGACACACTGACAGGAGACAATGGCTCCTGCAGTGTTATCACTGAGGGTTCAATGGCCTCTCATTTTACGGCACTGCTGCGTGAGAATTTTCCCACGCAGCGGTGCCACAAGTGACAGTACGAACTATACTGTACCCATAGCGGTGGAGGGATACAGTGCGGAAGGATACCGCCCGTCATTGTATCCGGAGCCCCTGGAGAGTGGTCGCATCTGCCGATGTGACAGCTCTCCATGGGAGATCATCGTGGGACACTCGTTATTAAATGGATTACATTGGATCAGGGAGTATAATGTGGGTTTATTATTTTTAAATTTTTTACAGGTGATCAAGGGCTTCGGGGATTAGCTGTATGTTGAGTATGTACTGTATGTCTATATGTTTGTACTGTATTTTTTTTTTTTACACTTAAACACAGTAGCCGGATGATGGAACTACTACTGTCCCATCAACTGGCTAGCTGTCACTGTAGCAGGCATAGCCGGATGGAACTAGTCCCATCGGACGATGCCTGCCTACACACAGACCCGCACGTACGCACACACCCACAGCCTCGCACACACACACATACAGCCCCGCACATCTCCGCACACACACATACGGCCTACACATCTCCGCACACACAGTATCTGCCCACACACTCTTCCCCCTCCCGATCTGCAGCGTTTCTCGCAGGCAAATCCGCAGATCTTTTTTAAAGCTGTGGTTTTGCTGCGGATCGGCCAGACACAATGGAAGTCAATGGGTGCAGAAACGCTGCAGATCCGCAAAAAGAATTGACATGTTGTGGAAAAAAAAAGCTGCAATTCCGCACTTTTTTTTTTGCAGCATGTGCACACCAAATGTCAATTTCACATTGACTAACATTGCTTGTGCACTACACTGCGGATTTGATGCAATTCAGGATTCTGGCGCATGCATTGACGGGGCCGTGGACTCTAATGGTGCCGACAGTCAACAATTGCTCTGGTGTGCATCATATTCGGCCACATACGCCAGCAGCATCCAGGGGGGTGGAGATTTCATGGAATCACATCCACTTTGCCTCGAAATTTAAACCGTGTACACATGTAGCGTAAATACAGCAGATTGTTGCTGTGTTTAACTGTTCAAGCAAAGTGATGTGACTAAATGACAACTGCCCCCGCTGTGTGCCAAGGATGCTGCGAAACTGCGGTTTTGGTGCTTTTTTTTTTCTCTTCTATGTGGAGCCTAAAAATAGCATGTAAAGATCTGCATTTCCTTTTTTTAAGTGGGGAAGCAAATATTTTCTGTTAGGCTGCCGTCACACTAGCAGTATATGGTCAGTATTTTACATCAGTATTTGTAAGCCAAAACCAGGAGTGGGTGATAAATGCAGAAGTGGTGCATATGTTTCTATTATAATTTTCCTCTATTTGTTCCACTCCTGGTTTTGGCTACAAATACTGATGTAAAATACTGACAAAATACTGCTAGTGTGACGGCAGCCTAAAAAGCACTTTAAACACGTGGCTTCACATCTGCATCAAAAATGCATCAAATAAAGGAGAGAAGATTGTTATTGTGTAATTTGGTGCGGACATCTGCAGGAAACAAAAAGCCCAGTATTTCTGTAATGTGTGAACACAGCCGTACACAGACAGCAAAAAGGCAGACGTCGTATAGTGAAGCTGCATAAAGACGAGAAAGTTCTGGCTGCCACGACTGTGGATGATTGAACAAAAATGAAATCCACCGGTCCTAACTTGAGATGAGCAGGGTGCACAGATAATGTCCTGCCAGGTCTGGCTAATCAAAAGCTGCACCGGGGACGCCGAAAGGTTAGAGATTCGTGGCCTCCCTCCAGCCGCCAGGTTCCACTGACTTTCACACTGGACCACAGACCCGTGAATCTGTCAGCTCACCTTTAGTCCCAACTGTCCCGGATACTGTGGACAGTCCTGGATTTGGGTGTCTGTAGAATTTCCCTCACTACCACTGCCCCTCTGACATCCCCTCCTGCCAGGGGATTAAGAAACGGTAAATGGGCGTGGATTGGAGTGTGGACAAAATTTGCCTCATGATCGGTCCATTTTTTTGATCTTCAAAGGTTGGGAGGTATGAAAAAAGTAGAAATATTCCATTTACTCATACCTGATGCTTTATCCTGGTTCCCTGCTAGTCTCTGTGTACTCTGTTGTGTCATCTTAACATGTGACCACTGCAGCCAATCACTTATTACATGAAGTCAACCTGTCTTATGTACTGGTTCTTGTACGGTCTGGGATATATCATTACAATCAGAGCTATGGAGTCGATAACCAGGGCCGTATTTAGAGTTTCTGCTGCCCTAGGCACTTTTAGTGCTGCCTCCCCCTTTGGTGAGTATGACACTATCGGCAGTGACTTTGGCAAGAATTGCTGATGTGAAAGTAGCTTTTTGCAGTAGATCCGGCAGTTTTTCTGCATGTGCCGCGTAACGGATCACTTACGGCAACACTGCGTTCAGCCCCATTCATTCCCTATGGGATTTGCGGCACTTGCCGTGATCTGGCAAATGCAGTACCATACCTCCCAACTTTTGAAGGGAAGGAGGTATAAAGTTTGCGGCGCGCGTAGTGCGCCGCGGCAAATTTTAGGCCACGCCTCTGACCACACCAATTCACAACTAGTCACACCCATATCCACGTCTCAACCACAGCCATTTAGCACTGCTGATCACTCTGTTTTATATACAATAATTATAAACACAAAAAAAATATGGCCACACAGTGCTCCATACTGTATAATGGCCACTCATAGTGCTCCATACTGTATAATGGCCACACACAGTTCTCCATACTTTATATTGATCCCACATGATGCTCCATACTGTATAATGGCCACACATGATGCTCAATACTGTATAATGGCCACACATGATGCTCCATACTGTATAATGGCCACACATGATGCTCCATACTGTATAATGGCCACACATGATGCTCCATACTGTATAATGGCCACACATGATGCTCTATACTGTATAATGGCCACCCATGATGCTTCATACTGTATAACAGCCACACATGATGCTCAATGCTGTATAATGGCCACACACAGTTCTCCATATTGTATAATGATCCCACATGATGCTCAATACTGTATAATGGCCACAAATGATGCTCCATACTGTATAATGACCCCCCCTCCTGTATGCATGGCTCATCTCCCTCCCATCCCATATGCATGGCTCATATCCCCCCTGCTGTATGCCTGGCTCATATTCCCCCCCCTGTATGCATGCATGGCTCATATTCCCCCCTGTATGCATGGCTCTTATTCCCCCCCCTGTATGCATGGCTCACATTCCCCCCATATGCATGGCTCATATTTCCCCCCTGTATGCATGGCTCATACTCCCCCCCCCTGTATGCATGGCTCATATTCCCTCCTGTATGCATGGCTCATATTCCCCCCCTGTATGCATGGCTCATCTCTCCACCCCCACCCCCCCCGCTCCTGCTCCTGCTCTCATCTTGCATGGCGTGGCTTACCGTCCTCCTTCATCCCCCCGTCCCCTGTCCCTCTGTCCCTCATACTCACCTTTCCCACACCGCACGGCCACACCGACATCCCTCTCGCTCTGTCCCGACTCCCGGCGCAGCACCTTCTTCCTGCCTGAGCAGTCATGTGATACCGCTCATTAAGGTCATGAATATATACATATTCATGACCTTAATGAGCGGTACCACGTGACCGCTCACTCAGGACGCGCTGCAGTGCAGACGCTGAGACCAGGCATCGCTGGAGCAGGGTGAGTAAGACGTCGTCAAGGAGGGTGGGTGGGAGGGAGGCAGGCAGGTGGGCGGGCGGGGGGTGGGGGCTGGGTTACGGTCGGTCGGGAGGTGACCCAGGACTTAAATTTAGAAAAAAAAAAAAAAACCTTGCGCTCAGGTGCCGCCCCCTGCATTGTCTCGCCCTAGGCACGTGCCCTCAAGTGCCTAGTGGCAAATATGGCCCTGTCGATAACCCAAAACTCCGACTCCTCCTAGTTTTCCACACTGGCTCCGATTCCGACTCTATAATACTGACTCCACTGCCCAATTACAATCCTGCTCCAGTATATGCCTAATGTGCAGATAACCCCGACATCAGCACACCTTGCTTCATTGCCCAGCCTTGTAATGGCATGTAATCCAGGGGGGCATACCTTGTCCGGAGACTAGCATCATCTTCAGACTCTTCTCATCATCCATATATACACTATGTACTTTATGTCCCAAGGGACACTTGTAACAGAGGCATCTTTAGAATCTTTTCACTGCCAGAAAAAATCACCATGATGCTAGTCTAGGGGCAGAAGATGCTGCTTCCTGGAGGTGGATGACACTGGCAGGTCACTGTAGATGACACAGGTGGCGTTGTCACTGTCAGTGTTACACCACAATGTGGCGGCAGCAGTCACAGTGACGCCCTGGATTTTGCTAGGTGTTACAATGCTGTATCTGCATGTTTGTTTTTGGCATCTTTGCAGATATGGATTGCAGGAGTTGGCACTTTGTCTCATGGGGCTGTACGTCAGCACAAGATTATCATGATGCAGATCTACAGGCACTGCACAAAATCTTACGGGGACACTAGGAAAGTATATTGTTGCACCACATTAGCCAGTAGCTTGAGAGTCCACAGTGGTTGGTACCTGTTAATGGCCACCTAGATGATGGTAACAAATAGCAGCTGTAGGGACTACTCAGGTCTCTTCACACACAACAGGACAAGAGATTAGTAATAAGACAAGTGATGGGAAGCAGAACTATCAGTATAGGAAGTGGTTGTACGTTTTGGACAGACAATAAATGAGGAGTGTGAAAGTTTTCTTATTCTCTGATTGAGGTCTGGTTCAGGGTTGCAATGCCTCCATGAGTTCTGAGGAGCACATTCCTTAACCCCTTCATGACCCAGCCTATTTTGGCCTTAATGACCTTGCCTTTTTTTGAAATTCTGACCAGTGTCCCTTTATGAGGTAATAACTCAGGAACGCTTCAACGGATCCTAGCGATTCTGAGATTGTTTTTTCGTGACATATTGGGCTTCATGTTAGTGGTAAATTTAGCTCGATAATTTCTGAGTTTATTTGTGAAAAAAACAGAAATTTGGCGAAAATTTTGAAAATTTCGCAATTTTCACATTTTGAATTTTTATTCTGTTAAACCAGAGAGTTATGTGACACAAAATAGTTAATAAATAACATTTCCCACATGTCTACTTTACATCAGCACAATTTTGGAGACAAATTTTTTTTTTGCTAGGAAGTTATAAGGGTTAAAATTTGACCAGTGATTTCTCATTTTTACAACAAAATTTACAAAACCATTTTTTTTAGGGATCACCTCACATTTGAAGTCAGTTTGAGGGTTCTATATGGCTGAAAATACCCAAAAGTGACACCATTCTAAAAACTGCACCCCTCAAGGTGCTCAAAACCACATTCAAGAAGTTTATTAACCCTTCAGGTGTTTCACAGCAGCCGAAGCAACATGGAAGTAAAAAATGAACATTTAACTTTTTAGTCACAAAAATGATCTTTTAGCGAAAATTTGTTTATTTTCCCAAGGGTAAAAGGAGAAACTGGACCACGAACATTGTTGTCCAATTTGTCCTGAGTACGCTGATACCTCATATGTGGGGGTAAACCACTGTTTGGGCACACGGCAGGGCTCGGAAGGGAAGGAGCGCCATTTGACTTTTTCAATGAAAAATTGGCTCCAATCTTTAGCGGACACCATGTCGCGTTTGGAGAGCCCCCGTGTGCCTAAACATTGGAGCTCCCCCACAAGTGACCCCATTTTGGAAACTAGACCCTCCAAGGAACTTATCTAGAAGCATAGTGAGCACTTTAAACCCCCAAGTACTTCACAAATTGATCCGTAAAATGAAACAGTACTTTTTTTTCACAAAAAAACTATTTTAGCCTCAATTTTTCCATTTTCACATGGGCAACAGGATAAAATGGATCCTAAAATTTTGTTGGACAATTTCTCCTGAGTACACCGATACCTCACATGTGGGGGTAAACCACTATTTGGGCACATGGTAAGGCTCGGAAGGGAAGGAGCGCCATTTGACTTTTTGAATGAAAAATTATCTCCATCGCTAGCAGACACCATGTCACGTTTGGAGAGCCCCTGTGTGCCTAAACATTGGAGCTCCCCCACAAATGACCCCATTTTGGAAACTAGACCCCCCAAGGAACTTATCTAGAAGCATAGTGAGCACTTTAAACCC
The DNA here is from genome assembly GCF_051348905.1 of Ranitomeya variabilis. NCBI lineage: Eukaryota > Metazoa > Chordata > Amphibia > Anura > Dendrobatidae > Ranitomeya > Ranitomeya variabilis. The sequence continues at coordinate 458,871,155 of NC_135237.1, read as the reverse complement.
TCAGGTACTTCACAAATTGATCCGTAAAAATGAAAAAGTACTTTTTTTTCACACAAAATTTCTTTTAGCCTCAATTTTTTCATTTTCACATGGGCAACAGGATAAAATGGATCCTAAAATTTGTTGGGCAATTTCTCCTGAGTACGCCGATACCTCATATGTGGGGGTAAACCACTGTTTGGGTGCACGGCAAGGCTCGGAAGGGGAGGCGTGCCATTTGACTTTTTGAATGGAAAATTAGCTCCAATCGTTAGCGGACACCATGCCGCGTTTGGAGAGCCCCTGTGTGCCTAAACATTGGAGCTCCCCTACAAGTGACCCCATTTTGGAAACTAGACCCCCCAAGGAACTTATCTAGATGCATAGTGAGCACTTATATCCCCCAGGTGTTTCACAGAAGTTTATAACGCAGAGCCGTGAAAATAAAAAATAATTTTTCTTTCCTCAAAAATGATTTTTAGCCCAGAATTTTTTATTTTCCCAAGGGTAATAGGAGAAATTGGACCCCAAATGTTGTTGTCCAGTTTGTCCTGAGTACGATGATACCCCATATGTGGGGGTAAACCACTGTTTGGGCGCACGGCAGGGCTCGGAAGGGAAGGCACGCCATTTGGCTTTTTGAATGGAAAATTAACTCCAATCATTAGCGGACACCATGTCGCGTTTGGAGAGCCCCTGTGTGCCTAAACATTGGAGCTCCTGCACAAGTGACCGCATTTTGGAAACTAGACCTCCCAAGGAACTAATCTAGATGTGTGGTGAGCACTTTGAACCCCCAAGTGCTTCACAGAAGTTTATAACGCAGAGCCATGAAAATAAAAAATAATTATTCTTTTCTCAAAAATGATTTTTTAGCCCACAATTTTTTATTTTCCCAAGGGTAACAGGAGAAATTGGACACCAAAAGTTGTTGTCCAGGTTCTCCTGAGTACGCTGATATCCCATATGTGGGGGTAAACCACTGTTTTGGCACACGTTGGGGTTCGGAAGGGAAGTAGTGACGTTTTGAAATGCAGACTTTGATGGAATGCTCTGCGGGCGTCAGGTTGCGTTTGCAGAGCCCCTGATGTGCCTAAACAGTAGGAACTCCCCACAAGTGACTCCATTTTGGAAACTAGACCCCCAAGGGAACTTATCTAGATGTGTGGTGAGCACTTTGAACCCCCAAGTGCTTCACAGAAGTTTATAACGCAGAGCCGTGAAAATAATAAATGTGTTTCCTTTCCTCAAAAATATTTTTTTAGCCCAGAATTTTTTATTTTTGCAAGGGTAACAGGAGAAATTGGACCCCAAAACTTGTTGTCCAGTTTCTCCTGAGTACGCTGATACCCCATATGTGGGGGTAAACCACTGTTTGGGCACATGCCGGGGCTCGGAAGGGAAGTAGTGACGTTTTGGAATGCAGACTTTGATGGAATGGTCTGCGGGCATCATGTTACGTTTGCAGAGCCACTGATATGCCTAAACTGTAGAAACCCCCCACAAGTGACCCAATTTTGGAAACTAGACCCCCCAAGGAACTTATCTAGATGTGTGGTGAGCACGTTCAACCCCCAAGTGCTTCACAGAAATTTACAACGCAGAGCCGTGAAAATAAAAAATCATTTTTCTTTCCTCAAAAAAGATCTTTTAGCAAGCAATTTTTTATTTTCACAAGGGTAACAGGAGAAATTGGACCCCAATATTTGTTGCACAGTTTGTTGTGAGTACGCTGATACCCCATATGTGGGGTTAAACCACTGTTTGGGCACACATCAGGGCTCAGAAGGGAAGTAGTGACATTTGAAATGCAGACTTTGATGGAATGGTCTGCGGGCGTCACATTGCATTTGCAGAGCCCCTGATGTGCCTAAACAGTAGAAACTACCCACAAGTGACCCCATTTTGGAAACTAGACCCCCCAAAGAACTTATCTAGATGTGTGGTGAGCACGTTCAACCCCCAAGTGCTTCACAGAAGTTTACAACGCAGAGCCGTGAAAATAAAAAATCATTTTTCTTTCCTCAAAAAAGATGTTTTAGCAAGCAATTTTTTATTTTCACAAGGGTAACAGGAGAAATTGGACCCCAACAGTTGTTGCCCAGTTTGTCCTGAGTACACTGGTACCCCAAATGTGGGGGTAAACCACTGTTTGGGCGCACGTCGGGGCTTGGAAGGGAGGGAGCACCATTTGACTTTTTGAACGCAAGATTGGCTGGAATCAATGGTGGCGCCATGTAGCGTTTGGAGACCCCTGATGTGCCTAAACAGTGGAAACCCCTCAATTCTAACTTCAACACTAACCCCAACACACCCCTAATCCTAATCCCAACTGTAGCCATAACCCTAATCACAACCCTAACCCCAACACACCCCTAACCACAACCCTAACCCCAACACACCCGTAACCCTAATTCCAACCCTAACCCTAACCCTAATCCCAATCCTAACCACAACTGTAACCCCAACACACTCCTAACCCTATCCGTAACCCTAACCACAAGCCTAATCTTAACCCTATTTCCAACCCTAGCCCTAATTCCAAACCTAACCCTAAGGCTATGTGCCCACGTTGCGGATTCGTGTGAGATTTTTCCGCACGATTTTTGAAAAATCTGCAGGTAAAAGGCACTGCGTTTTACCTGCAGATTTACAGCGGATTTCCAGTGGTTTTTTTGTGCGGATTTCACCTGCGGATTCCTATTGAGGAACAGGTGTAAAACGCTGCGGAATCCGCACAAAGAATTGACATGCTGCGGAAAATACAACGCAGCGTTTCTGCACGGAATTTTCCGCACCATGGGCACAGCGGATTTGGTTTTCCATAGGTGTACATGGTACTGTAAACCTGATGGAAAACTGCTACGAATTCGCAGCGGCCAATCCGCTGCGGATCCGCGGCCAATCCGCTGCGGATCCGCAGCCAAATCCGCACTGTGTGCACATGCCATAACCCTAACCCTACCCCTAACCCTACCCGTAACCCTAACCCTAACCCTACCCCTAGTTCTAACCCTAGTTCTAACCCTAACCCTAGTGGAAAAAGAAAAAAAAATATTTTCTTTATTTTATTATTGTCCCTACCTATTTGGGTGATAAAGGGGGGGTTTATTTATTATTTTTTTTATTTTGATCGCTGTGATAGAACCTACCACAGCGATCAAAATGTACTGGTAATGAATCTGCCGGCTAGCAGATTCGGCGGGCGCACTGAGCATGCGCCCGCCATTTTGGAAGATGGCGGCGCCCATGGAGAAGACGGACCGACACCGGGAGCCTCAGTAAGTATAAGGGGGGGGGAGATCGGGGCACGGGGGGGGGCGTCGGAGCACGGGGGGGTGACATAGGAGCACGGGGGGGAGCGGACAGGAGGACGGGGGACGGAGGAGCGGAGCACAGGACGGAGGGGACTACGGGACAGATCAGTGGCTTGGGGGGGGGGCGATCGGTGGGGTGGGGGGTGGTCACTTCAGTATTTCCAGCCATGGCCGATGATATTGCAGCATCGGCCATGGCTGGATTGTAATATTTCACCAGTTTTTTAGGTGAAATATTACAAATCGCTCTGATTGGCAGTTTCACTTTCAACAGCCAATCAGAGCGATCGTAGCCACGGGGGGGTGAAGCCACCCCCCCTGGGCTGAAGTACCACTCCCCCTGTCCCTGCAGATCGGGTAAAATAGGAGTTAACCCTTTCACCCGATCTGCAGGGACGCGATCATTCCATGACGCCACATAGGCGTCATGGGTCAGATTGGCACCGACTTTCATGACGCCTACGTGGCGTGAAAGGTCGGGAAGGGGTTAAAGGGAACCTGTCACCCCCAAAATCGAAGATGAGCTAAGCCCACCGGCATCAGGGGCTTATCTACAGCATTCTGTAATGCTGTAGATAAGCCCCCAATGTATCCTGAAAGATGAGAAAAAGAGGTTAGATTATACTCACCTGGGGGGGCGGTCCGATCCGATGGGCGTCACGGTCCGGGGCCTCCTATCTTTATACGATGACGTCCTCTTCTTGTCTTCATGCTGCGGCTCCTGCGCAGGCGTACTTTGTCTGCCCTGTTGAGGACAGAGCAAAGTACTGCAGTGCGCAGGCGCCGGGCCTCTCTGACCTTTCCCGGCGCCTGCGCACTGCAGTACTTTGCTCTGCCCTCAACAGGGCAGACAAAGTACGCCTGCACCGGACCTGCGGCAGGAAGAAAAGAAGAGGACGACATCGTATGAAGATGGGAGGAGCCAGACCCGGACCGCGACACCCATCGGACCGGACCGCAGCAGGACCGCCCCTGGGTGAGCAAAATCTAACTTGTTTTTCTAATCTTTCAGGATACATCGGGGGCTTATCTATCTATCCCTGATGCCGATGTGCTTAGCTCATCTTCAATTTTGGGGGTGACAGGTTCCCTTTAATTGATTTAGAATTATGCAGCGCCCCAGAGTCCTGGTCGTTGCAGTACTGTGGCTCCGCCGCTATGGGGAGCTATGGTACGTCTGATGGCACTGAAGGAGTTCGTCTAACCAGGTATCACAGACACCAATACATTTCACAGCCGGGCCTCCGGGGGGAGCTAAGGGTTCTATTCACTAGGCCACTCCCCACCATAGTGGGTAAACTGGGGGTCAGGCAGGAAGTTAGATCAGAAGCTGACTGGGTTGGAACCAGGCAACACCTTGTGGCAGAGGGTGTTGCAGGGGAAGATACAGTAGGGTCTCTGTCAGGGGTGGGATCCTGACAGAGGCTTGGCAACTTGAACGAACGTAACGGGACCGTGCCTGCTCAGCATAGCGGTGGTGCCCAAGGAGGGACCAGAAGCGAGATAGATTGTGCTGAGTGAGAAACGAGATCATAGCAACAGGAGAATACCAGTAGGAGTCGTGCTGTAAGACCGAGGCAACATCCTACTGAGGCGCATAACCGGTGGCCGGAACGCCGAGGGAGTATTATCATATCCAGCTTCAAGCAATACTCTAAACAGCGGCAGGACAGTCAGTCTAAGGCGGGCTGTCTAACTTAAATCACCTATGCAGTCTTGGGGGGCAACTTGTGGAGAGGGGCGACTCTAGGGTCCCGGAAGAGCTCCGAGCCTACCCGTCAAACGGGTGCCGTCCCAACCAGAACATCAGGGAGGGACGGAGGATTAGCAGAACATCATCTAATCGAGTTGTGAGGGAACTTAAGAAACAGACACAACAGTTGTGGGGACTTTCCGTAAGCACAGCAGGGAAGGACCACAACACATAGCGCAAGCAGGAAGGCACAGATTTCCACCTGTGAAGAGAACTCTGGAGGTGCCATTGGACCGGCCGGACTTGCGCAGCCTGGTGAACCCTATTCTGGACTGAGGACCCAGAGATCTTCAGTAAAGAGACTGCAACCTGGTCTCCTCGTTATTTACCGCGACCTGCACCCCACAACTGCACCGCTACAGTCATTACCATCATCCATCATATCTACCACTGACTGTGCGCCCCTCGGCAGGGTCACGGATCGGGCCTAGCCACCGTGACAACCCCAGAGCAGAGACTCAGAGGCCCGGTACCGGGTACCCCTCGGCCCTGCGGCAGTGGGGGCGCTACAATTACATAACTCCATGTGATAACATTCATTCCTGCCCTTTCGCAGGTTGTTATGAGTTTGTATTCCCAGACTCTTCTGTCTCTCTGAGATTTGATGTTACCTTTCACTTCCAACCCTAAAGATAGAGTCAAACACCTTGGTGGCCTCAGACAGACATTTTTGAATCAGAGCTACTACCCAAGAACAATTGAGAACCAGATTGGAAGAGCCACCAGAATGTCAAGGAATCTCCTACAATGCAGAACTAAACAAGAAAGCAACCTGGTGCCTCTAGTAACCACCTACAATCCACATCTGGAGGGGCTGCATGGGAACTGCAACCTTTATTACAAAAACTTACCCAAATAAAATCCTTATTTCCAGATTCCTGCATTTTAGAGTCCTGCAGAATGTGAGAATCTGGATTTTATTTTTGATAATCTATCTCTCAATGTTAAAATTAACCTACCTTTAAAATTATAGACTGTTCATGTCTTTCTCAGTGGGCAAACTTACAAAATCAGCAAGGGATCAAATACTTGTTTCCATCCACTGATGACTCCCAATTTTGAGTATCTTGATAATGCTACTGGGATTTCAAAAGTGTTGACGTGATCCCCCTCAGTCACTAGGTGGCGCTCATATAACGACTAGTAACATTTATAAAGCTCTACTAAATAAAAAAAAGATGTAAAAAATCCTGTAAGACACAAATACTTCCCATCCACACAGACTGATCAAAGTCATGTCAATTGGTCAGCAGAGGCTGAAACCATGCATCCGATATTTGACCATAACAAATCTTAAACCGGGCAAAAATTTGCAACTTCTGGTATGGAAAGAGGACACCTAAAGGGAGACTCTTAACAGCTTCAGATAATGTGTTCCCCCTGTCATTTACACATAGAGGTATATTATTAGTAGAAATCACTTTGTTGCGTCCATGGTCTGTGCCGTTTTTTAGGTTTCCATCTCCAGTTCTGTACAACCACATTATATACTACAGCTACGGAGACCGCGGCCGTTCTGTACGGATACTCAGAGCAAAATCACTAATAATAGATATAATAATAGAAATGTATTAAAATAATAAATGATTAGTGTGTCGTTTTTACTGTTTTAAAGGGAGGTATGGTTTAAAGGGAACCTGTCAGTTGAAACCGGTTCTGATATTGTAGCTGTGCAAGTTTCCCTCTCGAACACTATTTTCAGAGAAAACATACTTTGAAGAGGTGGTCGGAGAACAACTTGTCTAAAAGGCATGTTCCTGGCGCTTTGCCCCTCCTCTCCTTGACTGACAGACCTACACGATGTACACATATAGGGAGAGACCTGTCAGTCTACGGGAGCGAGGCTGTAAAGAAGCCATCGGAACCTGGTCGTCAATGTTATAGACCCACGCTGCCTTTTCAAGCTCGTTTTTTCTGAAAACAGTGTTTGAGACTGAAACATACAAGACTTCAATAATGAAGCCTGTTTCTAAATCAGCTGATTCAGCTCCCTTTAAATGGGCCTACAATTTCAACACACTTTGTATAAGAATATAAGAAATGTACTTCTTTGTCCTCTGGTGATCCATCAGATCCCCCCCCCCTTCCCTCACATCGTGAGCTCATCTTCCACTATGAAAAAAAAACAGCTCAAATCTATCTTCTCAAGCATGATGTACTGCCAGCTGTCATGGTCTGGTGCTATGCTCATTGTCAGTGATACATCCATTCCTAGCTGAGTAGCTGGCCCTTGTATACCTGTGTATGTTGCCTGCCTGCTTCTGTACGATTGCTCTGTGTATGACCCGGTCTGTTTCCCGTTTGATATTCGTCTGCTGATTCTGTACTTTCTGTGCTACTCTTGGTGCTACCCCAGCTACGTCCCTGACTTCCCACCTGCCTGTTCCCCTGGTACTGTGTTGCTTTCTCTGGCTTCTGAGCCCGGCTTGCTTCTTACCACTCTATTCGTGTTACCTGCTTATTGCCGCACTGACCGCTGGTCTGACCTTGGCTCTATTGACTATTCTCCCGGCTCTGTTGGGTCTCACTATCCCTGCTAGGAGTCCAGGACCTAGCTCCGCCCCGATCACGCCCCCAGTGCTCACATGATTGCAGGTCCTGTTCCTCCTGCAGCACACTTTTCTGCCGTGTCCACTTTCCACTGCAGGAGTTTCGGGGTTCCACAGCACGTCTTTGGACACACATACAGTCTCTTGTGGTGAGTCTGATACGGTGTCCATCACACCAGCACAGTGAGTGTCAGGACTGGATCCTGCCTGATACACACCGCCTCCGTACTCTTTGGGTAAGCGCCTGTCTTGTTACCGGTATATAGTGTGGTGGGTATATTGGTGTCCCCCATGGGTAACTTTATGCACATAGGTGGCTGCTCCCTTAATACATTTGTTATGTGAGACATCTATTTAGGCGGTGGGTGTATCAGTGGGGACTCACTCTGGCTCTTACCATCCTTTCTGTACCATTAGCACGTATTTATGTACTATTTTTTGTATCACTAATAAATTAAAATTTATACTATTTCTTTGCTCCAGTGTACTCCTTTCCTTCTATGGCTCTATGGAGTTGGTTGGTCCTTGGGACTTTGGGTTTTTTTGGCACGATCTAGTGCTTTAACTTCCCAATCAATATGCTGCCTAGTTTTGTTATCAGGTTACACAGCATATTGAAGTGTATAAAATGGCAGGAAGAGAGTGGAGCAGAGTGGCAAAATGAGCCAGATCCTGCTGCAGTTTCATTTAGCTTATCCAAGTGCAGAATTCACAACTACACTGCTCAGTACTGCTGTATAAAATAAAAGATGGTGGGTCGGCACTCCATAAGATTGTGGAGAAAAGTACAAATGGAGAAAACACTCATGTGTTGAATAAATTATTTTAATTCAATTCATGGAAATCCAACTAGAGATGTTTCAGCCCATTCCAGGCTTTTATCAATAATGGAGTAAAGGTACAAAAATGTACTTATATAGCATAACACCAAGGAAGTGACATCTTTATGCTAAACGTGCAAAAAATCCACATTCCAAACCTATACTGATGAAAGAACTCGAGTGGGTATTTGCATAAATAAACGTCTACGATTAGATGAAGTGACAATTTACTTCCACTTCCATCTCATCGCAAGGATGACTGACCAATTAAAATATCAAGTAGTAGAGAAAGTCAAGTTATTACAGCTGTGTAAAGTCCTAATGGCTTCTAAGGCTATATTCACTCATCTGTAGTACACCACGTGTATGGTCCAATTTTTAAGCGGACAACACACTGACCAAAAGTGTTTCATTGATCCATACATCCTTGTGTCCGGTCAGAGCATGCCCTATTTTCACCTGTTTTGCGGCTCAGACTCGGTCTATGGGTTTCAGCTATTCATGGATGGAAAACGGAAGACATACTTTGTACTTCAGTGCTTTATCCATGTTTCATCCATTTTTTAACTGAGTCAGTGGATACATAAAAGCTCAGTCTACCTGCTCCAGTTTTTAAAAACAGATTAGAAAAAAATGCATGGAAAATGACATTAGGAATAACATGATAGAAAAATTATCTATTTTACATACATGTGAAAAAGAAAACTGATGTGTGAATGTAGACTTAGAGCATGGTGCAGAAAGAAAGAAGGAAATCCTCCAAGTCTATGTGTTCTGTGTATAGAGGAGATCATAGCAGATCGTCTCCACCCACCAGCTCAGAGTCATTGTAAATTAGAGACTACAGAGGGGAAAACAGGAAAAATGCAGAATGCAAGTCCTTTACTGTGCAGAAATAGTGTTAGTCCTCGTGTACTCACATATGACGCGTTGTTTTGAAAAGTTACATGAAAGTATAGTTACCCTTTAAACATAATGATTTTTTAGGGATTCCTTAAAGCCCTAAATACTTTTCTGCCTGTTTATTTGAGCTGCCTAAGAAAGTATGAATGTAACTAAGCAGTGCATTTTTGGGCAAATTAGTGCATGTAGACCTCTCTCTCCCTCTTCCTTTTTCTCATTATGCTTTTGATTTTTCCCGCTTTTAGTGGCTTAATTAAATGTGATGTTTTAATATACTTACCTATTTTTGCTGCTTATGTTGGATTTATACCCTCCGCTTGTTGCATTCATCGCACAGAAGCTAGTGTGGAGTCTCCTTGCACCGTACCCTTCAAGGCATTTTCTTGTACTTGGTGAGCTAATATCACTCCTTTTTTTTGACCCATAAAAAAATTTAATTTTTGGATTAACCACATTGGAGCAACCTAACTGACCACTAAATCTATAAGACTGTGAAGAGATGGTCTTCCGACGCCCCCGGAAGAAGCAGGAGGCGAAACGCGCGTCGGGGTGAGGGGACACCATCAGCACAAGGTAATACCATCTCTTCACAGTCTTATGGATTTAGTGGTCAGTTAGGTTGCTCCAATGTGGTTAATCCTGGATTACCTGTAACTATTGTATTGTATATCAAAACCACTGTGTGTGCTATACTGAGGTTGCCTCATGGTGGGTAGATGGAGATTTCTTACCATCATATATATTGGATATATTAAGCCATTGTGCTAATAACCTTCACCACTGTGCTGGGGTTATTTATCCACTGATACTATCCTAGTGCTACTGAGTATGGTTTATTGATTTTTTCCTTGTCTTTTGGTGTCCCCTATGGTAATTTTGCTTTTTTATTCTGTGAATTTTAAACAATACTAATAAACATTTGGTTTTAATTATGGGATCTCTTCGTTCTTCCCACAAGAATTTGTGTGGGACTAGTTGAATATAGTGTTGTGAAGTGCCCTCTTGATTGTGTTCAGACATATATAGAGGTTTTTTTTTTTATTATGTGTACCCCTTTCACATGTAAAGCGCCATGGAATAAATGGTGCTATAATAATAAATAATAATAATCATAATGTTTTATTATGGTTTTCCAATGTGTCCGTATAAAATATTTTCTGTCCATGATTTTTTGATAAGTTGTCCAGAAAAAGTAAAAAGACAAATTGGCAACCCTGATACAAGCGTCCAAATTATGAGCAAGGCATCTATGTAACAGCCGTACCAGATCAAAGAGTTAATAAAAGGATTACATCCTTTAAAAATGTACTGAGACTCCAACCAAGCCATGTAAATGGTAGCTGTTAATGGGGGAAAATTTTGCCTACATCAATGCATCGGTAACCTGAAGGAAATAGAAAGAAACTATTTGAGTGCTACTATGACTAAATCATGTGATATAACCGTATAAAGTGATGCAACATCCGCAGATACCCAAGAATAATCACATCACGCAATCAGCTCAATCTGGTGATAAACAGATGTTTCATGTCCTGAATATATGCCAGAATCATAGTAGTAAGCTGTCCACCCACACACATGAATTCTTCGTGGAGGGACCCCCATAAGAGGCACAACTGGGCGGAGATGGGAAGGAAATTCCCTTTCTAAATTTTGTGAAGAGAATGATGAACTGGCATAACTGGATGGTCAGCTAATATAAACTCTGGAAGTTCATTTGAAATGTCCCCTAAACTGACACCTTCCTCCACTGCCATTGATAATTTACATCAGAATTGGAATGTGGGATCCATACTCAGTTCAACATATGTGTTGGTGTCAGACAACATTTTCAAAGTCTCACGTTTACAAGCAGCCCCTGGTTTATGAACTAGTTGCATTTTGTAAGTTTGTTCGAAACCCAAATATGTATATACTGTAAGATGGAACAGAGCCTGGAAAAAAAATATACTCACTTCACAGCTGACCTCTCCAGAAGCCCCACTGCTTGCCGTTCGCCATCTGGTCATCTTCTTTTCACCATAACACTGCTTCCCCGGCTTCTTTACTATAGGCTAGTGGAGCGCCCCCAGACGCAGGGCCACGGGGTACTCGGTACTGGGCCTCTCTGTCTCGGTCCTGGGGTTGTCACGGTGGCTAGACCCGGTCCGTGACCCTGCTAAGGGGCGTCCAATGAAAGGTGTGATGATGGTGCGTGGTGCAAGGTGCGATAAATAACGAGGACACAGGGTTGCAGTCTCTTTACCTCTTTACTGAAGGCTTCGGGATCCGCAATCCAGAGCACTGCTAACAGGGCTGGCTGAGACCGGCCGGTCCGAAGGCACATCCAGAGTTCCCTTTGCAGGTGGAAATCAGTGCCTACCTTCTAGCATCTGTGTGTTGTAGTACCTCCTTGCTGAGCACCACGGGATACTCCTCACAACTGTTGTGTCTGTTTCTGATGTTCTTTCTCTCTCCGTCCCCCAGATGATTTGGCTAGGACGCACCCGTATGACGGGGTAGGCCTGGAGTTATTTTATAGGGACCCTAGAAACGCCCCTCTCCCACAATTGCCTCCGTTGTCTTCATTAGGTGTAAAGGTGAGACAGCCAACCTAAAGTTAACTGTCCGGCCGTAGTTCAAAGTAATGCGTGGAGTCTCTTACTTTCTCGGCGTTCTGGCCGCCGGCTACGCACCTCAGAAGGATGTTGCTGATCTTAAGGCACGACTCCTACTGGTTCCATCTCCTTTGTGCTGTGATCCCGTTTCTCACTTCTCCTCAATATGCTTCGCTTCGTGTCCTTTCTTAGGAGTCTGCCGCTATAAGGCACAGGCACGGCTCCGTAACAATCTGTCCTTTTCTAGGCCTCTGTCAGGATTCCACCCCTGACAGGTCCTCTCTTGAGCTCTTCCCAGCTACTTTCTCCCTAACTTCCTATCCAACCCCCAGTTTTACCCAAGTGTGAGGAGTGGCCTAGTAGATAGGGCCTTTTGCTCCCCCTGGCGGCCGGAGTGTGAAGTGTAATGTGTGTCTGTGATACCTGGTCAGGTGAACTCCTTTAGTGCCATCAGATGTAACATCACTCCCCTTAGTGGCGGAGCGACAGTACTGCACCGACCAGGACTCTGGGGCGCTGCACTAGAACTTCCGGCCACATGCAAGCCTTTGAGTTTACTGATTGTCATGAGGTCCAATATAACCACAACCTCTCCCTTGTCAGCCTTGGTGATGATTTTTTCTTCCATAAATTCCAGGTGTTTAAGGGTGTGCTGCTGGGATTCAATAAACAATTTTCTCATGCTGATCTGATTCCTGGCAGTGCTTATCCATAATGTCTGGGACCATCATGCACTACAAATAAGGGCCATTGTTGATCTGAATCATGTCTGTGGATCTTGTTTTGGTGGTATTTTATCTGATGCTGAATTGATGTTTTAATTCAACAAGAATAAAGTTCAAATTTTTTAATGTGCTCTTTGGATGCTGGTGCATCTTCTTCTACAATAAATGTCTAATGTGTATACTCTTTTAAGGAACTGAGAAAACATTTTTAAAGGCACAATAAAATGTACTTCTCAGAATCCCAAGTTCTGAACAATGCTACACATCCATCTGACTGAAGGTTAAATCTTAGCTTGTAACCTAGCCTTACATTTTTATGGCAGTCAGTCCCTTGCTCCAGGATACAAACCCTTTTTTTTATTATTTAAATGTCCTACTGGCATGAAAAGTCACTTATCGGGATGTTATCTGATCACATGCATAACCATGATAATAAATACCACCAAGATAGCCTCCAGTCATCCACAGGTAAAGTTACCACAGATTATTTCATTTTGAGATTCCAGATGAAAGGGATTTCTACACCTTAAGCAGGAGGTAAAATGAAAAAAAACTTTACCAATGCTCAGATCTCCTGAGGATTTGTAAGGTAAAAAATATATACCCACCTCACCACTGATCCTTCTCTAAAGTTGCTCTGGGCCCCTGACACTCCTCGTGCTTCCACTTCTGGTGTGAACAGGCATGAACTGTATGACAGGAACAAGAAGTGCAGAACTGGTCTTTGTACTTCCTGCTTTGCCAGTACAAATGTGACCACTGCAGCTAATCACTATTGCCACCACTGATTGTGGGAAGTGATTACTTTCCTGTCCCTCTTAATAGAAGTGGAACGGAAATTAGCAGGGGACCTGGACAGCATTAGAAGAGGAGCATTGCTATTTGGTAAGGTGAGTGTTATGATCTGGTGGCCTAGGAGCAGCATGAGACGTACTCTGGAGAAGGTGGTACCTGTACTAACTGCAGACCCTGAACTTAACACCGCAACTAGAAGTAGCCGTGGAATGTACCTAACACTCCCTAGACATCTCGACACAGCCGGAGGACTAAATACCCCTAGATATAGAAAAGGGAAAACTATCTTGCCTCAAAGAAAATCAGCAAAAGAAAAGACAGCCCCCCACAAATATTGACTGTGAGAGGAGAGGGAAATAACATACGCAGACTGAAATCAGGATTTAGCAAAGGAAGCCGCTCTAGCTAAATAGAAAGGATAGGACAGAGTACTATGCGGTCAGTATTAAAACACTAGAAAATATCCACCACAGAAAATACAAAATCTCCACATCTAACTAAAGATATGGAGGGTATATCTGCATCTCCAGAGATACCAGCTTGGCTGAACAAATCCTTATACAGAGCAAGCTGGACAAGACAAAACATGGAAAAGAACTGAACAATAAGGCCCACAGCATGTGGACTGCAAAAAACAAGGCCAGAACTTATCTTTGTTGAAATGAACAGCAAAGCAGGAGAGACCAGGCAGGGATGTGAATCCTCCAGGAACAATGGACAACTGGCACTGACTAAAGGGTCAAGCAAGACTAAATAGCCCAGTCAGAATTGCAATAAGTGGACACACCTGATGAATGCAGCGATCCAAAGACAGCAGCGCTACCACTTATAATCACCGGAGGGAGCCCAAGAGCAGAATTCACAACAGTACCCCCCTGTTGTGAATTTGCTTTTTGCTCCCTCTAGTGGTTACTAGTTTTTTGACTCTGGTTTTTCTGTCATTCCTTTTATCCGCACCTGGGTCGTTAGTTAGGGGTGTTGCTATATAAGCTCCCTGGACCTTCAGTTCAATGCCTGGCAACGTAGTTATCAGAGCTAGTCTGCTGTGCTCTTGTCTACTGATCCTGGTTCCAGTTATATCAGCTAAGTCTGCCTTTTGCTTTTTGCTATTTGTTTTGGTTTTGTATTTTTGTCCAGCTTGTTCCAAATCTATATCCTGACCTTTGCTGGAAGCTCTAGGGGGCTGGTGTTCTCCCCCCGGACCGTTAGACGGTTCGGGGGTTCTTGAATTTCCAGTGTGGATTTTGATAGGGTTTTTGTTGACCATATAAGTTACCTTTCTTTATTCTGCTATCAGTAAGCGGGCCTCTCTGTGCTAAACCTGGTTCATTTCTGTGTTTGTCATTTCCTCTTACCTCACCGTCATTATTTGTGGGGGGCTTCTATCCAGCTTTGGGGTCCCCTTCTCTGGAGGCAAGAAAGGTCTTTGTTTTCCTCTACTAGGGGTAGCTAGATTCTCCGGCTGGCGCGTGTCATCTAGAATCAACGTAGGAATGATCCCCGGCTACTTCTAGTGTTGGCGTTAGGAGTAGATATATGGTCAACCCAGTTACCACTGCCCTATGAGCTGGATTTTTGTATTCTGCAGACTTCCACGTTCCTCTGAGACCCTCGCCATTGGGGTCATAACAGTTTGCCAGGCCAGTATTAAATGTTTAATGCATTGCAGAAGAGGGATTATAAGAAAGAAGATTCTGAGTTTTTTTTTTCTCCTTCCCCTTTACCTCAGAGTGGCTATGCTTGCTGCAGACATGAATGTCCAGACCTTGATTACAAGTGTGGACCAGCTGGCTACTCGTGTGCAGGGCATACAAGACTATGTTATCAGAAATCCTAGGTCAGAACCTAAAATACCGATTCCTGAACTGTTTTCCGGAGACAGGTTTAAGTTTAGGAATTTCGTGAATAATTGTAAATTGTTTTTGTCCCTGAGACCCTGTTCATCAGGAGATTCTGCTCAGCAAGTAAAAATTGTTATTTCGTTCTTACGGGGCGACCCTCAGGATTGGGCTTTTTCGCTGGCGCCAGGAGATCCGGCATTGGCTGATCTTGATGCGTTTTTTCTGGCGCTCGGTTTACTTTATGAGGAACCCAATCTTGAGATTCAGGCAGAAAAGGCCTTGCTGTCTATGTCTCAGGGGCAGGACGAGGCTGAAGTGTATTGCCAAAAATTTCGGAAATGGTCCGTGCTGACACATTGGAACGAGTGTGCACTGGCCGCTAATTTTAGAAATGGCCTTTCTGAAGCCATTAAGAATGTTATGGTGGGTTTTCCCATTCCCACAGGTCTGAATGATACTATGGCACTGGCTATTCAAATTGACCGGCGGTTGCGGGAGCGCAAAACCGCAAATTCCCTCATGGTGTTGTCTGAACAGACACCTGATTTAATGCAATGTGATAGAATCCTGACTAGAAATGAGCGGAAAATTCATAGACGCCGGAATGGCTTGTGCTACTACTGTGGTGATTCTACACATGTTATCTCAGCATGCTCTAAACGTATAGCTAAGGTTGTTAGTCCTGTCACCGTTGGTAATTTGCAACCTAAATTTATTCTGTCTGTAACTTTGATTTGCTCACTGTCATCTTATCCTGTCATGGCGTTTGTAGATTCAGGTGCTGCCCTGAGTCTCATGGATCTCTCATTTGCTAAGCGCTGTGGATTTACTCTTGAACCATTAGAAAATCCTATTCCTCTTAGGGGTATTGATGCTACACCATTGGCAGCAAATAAACCGCAGTATTGGACTCAGGTTACCATGTGCATGACTCCTGAACACCGCGAGGTGATACGTTTCCTGGTTTTACATAAAATGCATGATTTGGTCGTTTTAGGGCTGCCATGGTTACAGACCCATAATCCAGTCCTGGACTGGAAGGCTATGTCAGTCTCAAGTTGGGGCTGTCGTGGTATTCATGAGGATTCCCTGCCTGTGTCTATTGCTTCTTCTACGCCTTCGGAAGTTCCGGAGTATTTGTCTGATTATCAGGATGTCTTCAGTGAGTCTGAGTCCAGTGCACTGCCTCCTCATAGGGACTGTGACTGTGCTATAGATTTGATCCCAGGCAGTAAATTTCCTAAGGGAAGACTGTTTAATCTGTCGGTACCTGAACATACTGCTATGCGTTCATATATCAAGGAGTCTCTGGAAAAAGGACATATTCGTCCGTCTTCTTCCCCTCTTGGTGCGGGATTCTTTTTTGTGGCAAAAAAGGACGGATCTTTGAGACCTTGTATTGATTATCGGCTTTTAAATAAGATCACTGTCAAATTTCAGTATCCTTTACCGCTGTTGTCTGACTTGTTTGCCCGGATTAAGGGTGCCAAGTGGTTCACCAAGATAGACCTTCGTGGTGCGTACAACCTTGTGCGCATTAAGCAAGGTGATGAATGGAAAACCGCATTCAATACGCCCGAAGGTCATTTTGAGTACTTGGTGATGCCTTTTGGGCTCTCCAATGCGCCTTCAGTTTTTCAGTCCTTTATGCATGACATTTTCCGGAAGTATCTGGATAAATTTTTGATTGTTTATCTGGATGATATTTTGGTTTTTTCTGATAATTGGGATTCGCATGTGGAGCAGGTCAGGTTGGTCTTTAAAATTTTGCGTGAAAATTCTTTGTTTGTCAAGGGCTCAAAGTGTCTCTTTGGTGTACAGAAGGTTCCCTTTTTGGGGTTCATTTTTTCCCCTTCTGCTGTGGAGATGGACCCAGTCAAGATCCGAGCTATTCTTGATTGGACTCAGCCCTCGTCAGTTAAGAGTCTTCAGAAGTTCTTGGGCTTCGCTAACTTCTACCGTCGTTTTATCGCTAATTTTTCTAGCATTGTGAAACCTTTGACGGATATGACCAAGAAGGGCTCCGATGTAGCTAACTGGGCTCCTGCTGCCGTGGAGGCTTTCCAGGAGTTGAAACGCCGGTTTACTTCGGCGCCTGTTTTGTGCCAGCCTGACGTCTCACTTCCCTTTCAGGTTGAGGTGGATGCTTCGGAGATTGGGGCAGGGGCCGTTTTGTCGCAGAGAGGCCCTGGTTGCTCTGTTATGAAGCCTTGTGCCTTTTTCTCTAGGAAATTTTCGCCTGCCGAGCGAAATTATGATGTGGGCAATCGGGAGTTGTTGGCCATGAAATGGGCATTTGAGGAGTGGCGTCATTGGCTCGAGGGTGCTAAGCATCGTGTGGTGGTCTTGACTGATCACAAAAATCTGATGTATCTCGAGTCTGCTAAACGCCTTAATCCGAGACAGGCCCGCTGGTCATTGTTTTTCTCCCGCTTTGATTTTGTTGTCTCGTATTTACCAGGTTCAAAGAATGTGAAGGCCGATGCTCTTTCTAGGAGCTTTGTGCCTGATGCTCCTGGAGTCGCTGATCCTGTTGGTATTCTTAAAGATGGAGTTATCTTGTCAGCTATTTCTCCGGATCTGCGACGTGTGTTGCAGAGATTTCAGGCTGATAGGCCTGAGTCTTGTCCACCTGACAGACTGTTTGTCCCGGATAAGTGGACCAGCAGAGTCATTTCCGAGGTTCATTCCTCGGTGTTGGCAGGTCACCCGGGAATTTTTGGCACCAGAGATCTGGTGGCCAGGTCCTTTTGGTGGCCTTCCTTGTCAAGGGATGTGCGGTCATTTGTGCAGTCCTGTGGGACTTGTGCTCGAGCTAAGCCTTGCTGTTCTCGTGCCAGCGGTTTGCTCTTGCCCTTGCCTGTCCCGAAGAGACCTTGGACACATATCTCCATGGATTTCATTTCTGATCTTCCGCTATCTCAGGGCATGTCCGTTATCTGGGTGATATGTGATCGCTTCTCCAAGATGGTCCATTTGGTTCCTTTGCCTAAGCTGCCTTCCTCTTCCGATCTGGTTCCTGTGTTTTTCCAGAACGTGGTTCGTTTGCACGGCATCCCTGAGAATATTGTGTCAGACAGAGGATCCCAGTTCGTTTCCAGGTTCTGGCGATCCTTTTGTAGTAGGATGGGCATTGATTTGTCGTTTTCGTCTGCTTTCCATCCTCAGACTAATGGACAGACGGAGCGAACCAATCAGACTTTGGAGGCTTATTTGAGGTGTTTTGTCTCTGCTGATCAGGACGATTGGGTGACATTCTTGCCGTTGGCTGAGTTTGCCCTTAATAATCGGGCTAGTTCCGCCACCTTGGTTTCGCCTTTTTTCTGCAACTCTGGTTTCCATCCTCGCTTTTCTTCGGGTCATGTGGAGCCTTCTGACTGTCCTGGGGTGGATTCTGTGGTGGATAGGTTGCAGCAGATCTGGAATCATGTGGTGGACAACTTGAAGTTGTCACAGGAGAAGGCTCAGCGCTTTGCCAACCGCCGCCGCGGTGTGGGTCCCCGACTACGCGTTGGGGATTTGGTGTGGCTTTCTTCCCGCTTTGTTCCTATGAAGGTCTCCTCTCCCAAATTTAAACCTCGTTTTATTGGGCCTTACAAGATATTGGAAATCCTTAATCCTGTATCTTTTCGTCTGGATCTTCCTGTGTCGTTTGCTATTCACAATGTATTTCATAGGTCCTTGTTGCGGCGGTACATTGTGCCTGTAGTTCCTTCTGCTGAGCCTCCTGCTCCGGTGTTGGTTGAGGGCGAGTTGGAGTACGTGGTGGAGAAGATCTTGGATTCTCGCCTCTCCAGGCGGAGGCTTCAGTACCTGGTCAAGTGGAAGGGCTATGGTCAGGAGGATAATTCCTGGGTGGTCGCCTCTGATGTTCATGCGGCCGATTTAGTTCGTGCCTTTCATGCCGCTCATCCTGATCGCCCTGGTGGTCGTGGTGAGGGTTCGGTGACCCCTCACTAAGGGGGGGGTACTGTTGTGAATTTGCTTTTTGCTCCCTCTAGTGGTTACTAGTTTTTTGACTCTGGTTTTTCTGTCATTCCTTTTATCCGCACCTGGGTCGTTAGTTAGGGGTGTTGCTATATAAGCTCCCTGGACCTTCAGTTCAATGCCTGGCAACGTAGTTATCAGAGCTAGTCTGCTGTGCTCTTGTCTACTGATCCTGGTTCCAGTTATATCAGCTAAGTCTGCCTTTTGCTTTTTGCTATTTGTTTTGGTTTTGTATTTTTGTCCAGCTTGTTCCAAATCTATATCCTGACCTTTGCTGGAAGCTCTAGGGGGCTGGTGTTCTCCCCCCGGACCGTTAGACGGTTCGGGGGTTCTTGAATTTCCAGTGTGGATTTTGATAGGGTTTTTGTTGACCATATAAGTTACCTTTCTTTATTCTGCTATCAGTAAGCGGGCCTCTCTGTGCTAAACCTGGTTCATTTCTGTGTTTGTCATTTCCTCTTACCTCACCGTCATTATTTGTGGGGGGCTTCTATCCAGCTTTGGGGTCCCCTTCTCTGGAGGCAAGAAAGGTCTTTGTTTTCCTCTACTAGGGGTAGCTAGATTCTCCGGCTGGCGCGTGTCATCTAGAATCAACGTAGGAATGATCCCCGGCTACTTCTAGTGTTGGCGTTAGGAGTAGATATATGGTCAACCCAGTTACCACTGCCCTATGAGCTGGATTTTTGTATTCTGCAGACTTCCACGTTCCTCTGAGACCCTCGCCATTGGGGTCATAACACCCCCCCTTGAGGAGGGGTCACCGAACCCTCACCAGAGCCCCCAGGCCAATCAGGATGAGCCAAATGAAAGGCACGAACCAAATCGTCAGCATGAACATCGGAGGCAACAACCCAAGAATTATCCTCCTGGCCATTACCCTTCCATTTGACAATATACTGAAGCTTCCGCCTCGAAAAACGAGAATCCAAAATCTTCTCAACCACATACTCCAACTCCCCATCAATCAACACCGGGGCAGGAGGATCAACGGAGGGAACAACGGGCACCACATATTTCCGCAACAAAGATCTATGAAAAACATTATGGATGGAAAAAGAGGCTGGAAGGGCCAAACGAAAAGACACTGGATTGATAATCTCAGAAATCCTATAAGGACCAATAAACCGAGGCTTGAACTTAGGGTAAGAAACCTTCATAGGAACATGACGGGAAGACAACCAGACCAAATCCCCAACCCGAAGCCGGGAACCAACACACCAACGACGGTTAGCAAAACGCTGAGCCTCCTCCTGAGACAACACCAAATTGTCCACAACATGAGCCCAAATTTGTTGCAACCTGTCAACCACAGAGTCCATCTGTCAGGAACAAACAGTTTCCCCACTGGACAGCGGTCAGGTTTATCAGCCTGAAATTCCTGAAGAACCCGTCGTAAATCAGGGGAGATGGCAGAAAGAATCACCCCTTCCTTCAAAATGCCGACCGGCTCAAGGACCCCAGGAGAATCAGGCAAAAAGCACCTAGAGAGGGCATCAGCCTTAACATTCTTAGAACCCGGAAGATACGAGACCACAAAATCAAAACGGGAGAAAAACAGGGACCATCGGGCCTGTCTAGGATTCAGCCGCTTGGCAGACTCGAGGTAAATCAGATTCTTATGATCGGTCAAGACCACAATACGGTGCTTGGCCCCCTCAAGCCAATGTCGCCACTCCTCAAATGCCCACTTCATAGCCAACAACTCACGATTGCCGACATCATAATTGCGTTCTGCAGGCGAAAACTTTCGAGAAAAGAAGGCACACGGTCTCATCAAGGAACCATCAGAATTCCTCTGAGACAAAACGGCCCCTGCCCCAATCTCAGAAGCGTCAACCTCAACCTGAAATGGAAGAGAAACATTCGGCTGACGCAACACAGGGGCAGAAGTAAATCGGCGTTTAAGCTCCTGAAAGGCAGAAACAGCCGCAGAGGACCAATTCATCACATCAGAGCCTTTCTTCGTCAAATCGGTCAGGGGTTTAACCACACTGGAGAAGTTGGCAATGAAACGGCGATAAAAATTAGCAAAGCCCAAAAATTTCTGAAGGCTCTGAGTCTTCACGGATGTGGGCTAGATCCAATCATGAATGGCCTGAACCTTAACCGGATCCATTTCTATAGATGAGGGAGAAAAAATGAAGCCCAAAAAAGAAACCTTCTGTACTCCGAAGAGGCACTTAGACCCCTTCACAAACAAAGCATTATCACGAAGGATCTGAAATACCATCCTGACTTGCTTCACATGAGACTCCCAATCATCTGAAAAAATCAAAATATCATCCAAATATACAATCATTAATTTATCAAGATAATTCCGAAATATATCATGCATGAAAGACTGAAACACAGATGGAGCATTAGAGAGCCCGAATGGCATCACAAGGTATACAAAATGGCCTTCGGGCGTATTAAACGCAGTTTTCCATTCGTCACCCTGCTTAATACGAACAAGATTATATGCCCCTCAAAGGTCAATCTTAGTAAACCAACTAGCCCCCTTAATCCTAGCAAACAAATCAGAAAGCAAAGGGTATTGGAATTTGACCGTGATCTTATTCAAGAGGCGATAATCAATACAGGGTCTCAAGGAGCCATCCTTCTTGGCAATAAAAAAAAACCTGCTCCCAATGGTGAAGAAGATGGCCGAATATGCCCCTTTTCCAAAGACTCCTTAACATAACTCCGCATGGCGGCATGTTCTGGCACAGACAGGTTGAAAAGTCGGCCCTTAGGGAACTTACAGCCTGGAATCAAGTCAATAGCACAATCACAGTCCCTATGCGGTGGAAGGGAACTGGACTTGGGCTCATCGAATACATCCTGGAAATCTGACAAAAATTCAGGAATTTCAGAAGAGGGGGAGGAGGAAATTGACATCAAAGGAATGTCACCATGAACCCCCTGACAACCCCAACTAGTCACAGACATAGATTTCCAATCTAATACCGGATTATGCACCTGTAACCATGGGAAACCCAATACAATAGCATCATGCAAATTATGCAACACCAGAAAACGACAATCTTCCTGATGGGCTGGCGCCATGCACATGGTCAGCTGTGTCCAAAACTGAGGTTTATTTTTAGCTAACGGTGTAGCATCAATGCCCCTCAAAGGAATAGGACTCTGCAAAGGCTGCAAAGGGAACCCACAACGTCTGGCAAATTCAAAGTCCATTAAGTTCAAAGCGGCGCCTGAATCCACAAATGCCATGACAGAAAATGACGATAATGAGCAGATCAGGGTCACAGAACAGAAATTTAGGTTGTACAGTACTGATGGTAACGGAACTAGCGATTCTCTTGGTACTCTTAGGGCAATCAGAAATAACATGAGCAGAATCGCCGCAGTAAAAACACAACCTATTCTGACGTCTGAATCCTTGTCGTTCAGCTCTAGACACAATCCTATCACACTGCATAGGCTCAGGACTCCGCTCGGAAGACAATGCCATAGTGTGCACAACTCTGCACTCGCGCAAGCGCCAATCAATCTGAATGGCCAGAGACATAGAATCACTCAGACCAGCAGGAGTGGGGAACCCCACCATAACATCTTTAACGGATTCAGAAAGACCCTTTCTGAAAATTGCCGCCAAGGCATCCTCATTCCATTTAGTCAGCACAGACCATTTTCCAAATTTCTGGCAATACGATTCTGCCGCTTCTTGACCCTGACACAGGGCCAACAAGGCCTTCTCAGCATGATCCACTGAATTAGGTTCATCATACAATAACCCTAGCGCCTGAAAGAAGGTGTCTACATTAAGCAAAGCCGGATTCCCAGATTCCAGGGAAAATGCCCAATCCTGAGGATCACCACGCAGCAGAGAGATGACAATTTTAACCTGCTGGGTGGGATCACCAGAGGAACGGGGTTTCAGAGCAAAAAACAGTTTACAGTTATTTTTAAAGCTCAAAAATTTGGACCTGTCCCCAAAAAACAAATCAGGAGTTGGAATTCTAGGCTCTAAAACTGGAGTCTGAACGATATAATTGGAAATACCCTGTACTCTAGCAGCAAGTTGATCCACACGAGAAGCCAATCCCTGAACATCCATGCCAGCGCCAAACTCCTGCGCCACCCAGAGGTAAAGAGGGAAGAAAAGACACAACAGACTACAGAAAAAAAAATGGCTCAGCACTTTCCTTCCCTTCTTCTGAGATGCGATTAACTCATTGCTGGCCAGTTGTACTGTTATGATCTGGTGGCCTAGGAGCAGCATGAGACGTACTCTGGAGAAGGTGGTACCTGTACTAACCGCAGACCCTGAACTTAACACCGCAACTAGAAGTAGCCGTGGAATGTTCCTAACACTCCCTAGACATCTCGACACAGCCGGAGGACTAAATACCCCTAGAGATAGAAAAGGGAAAACTATCTTGCCTCAGAGAAAATCCCCAAAGGATAGACAGCCCCCCACAAATA
This sequence comes from Ranitomeya variabilis, assembly GCF_051348905.1. Classification (NCBI taxonomy): domain Eukaryota; kingdom Metazoa; phylum Chordata; class Amphibia; order Anura; family Dendrobatidae; genus Ranitomeya; species Ranitomeya variabilis. The sequence continues at coordinate 458,847,457 of NC_135237.1, read as the reverse complement.
TTGACTGTGAGAGGAGAGGGAAATAACATACGCAGACTGAAATCAGGATTTAGCAAAGGAGGCCGCTCTAACTAAATAGAAAGGATAGGACAGAGTACTATGCGGTCTGTATTAAAACACTAGAAATTATCCACCACAGAAAATACAAAATCTCCACATCTAACTAAAGATATGGAGGGTATATCTGCATCTCCAGAGATACCAGCTTAGCTGAACAAATCCCTTTACAGACCAAGCTGGACAAGACAAAACATGGAAAAGAACTGAACAATAAGGCCCACAGCATGTGGACTGCAAAAAACAAGGCCAGAACTTATCTTTGTTGAAATGAACAGCAAAGCAGGAGAGACCAGGCAGGGATGTGACTAAAGGGTCAAGCAAGACTAAATAGCCCAGTCAGAATTGCAATAAGTGGACACACCTGATGAATGCAGCGATCCAAAGACAGCAGCGCTACCACTTATAACCACCGGAGGGAGCCCAAGAGCAGAATTCACAACAGGTGAGTAGGCCTTTTTTTAAGAAGTCAGAGTTGAAAAATATTTTTGAATCTCCTAAAAAACTTGTGAGCCGCAATTAAAAAGGATACAACACGCTAAAAAAAGTGCTGTTTTCCTAATAGCACTTATTTATGGGCTGTTTACAGTGTATACATGCAGATTAAGATCGGTGTGATAGATTTTTAAGGACACGGTCCATTGGCCAATTGAGTAACTGGTAGCCCATGGACAGAAGCCCTGACAATCGCCATGACTTAAGGTACCTTCACACGAAACGACTTTGTAACGATATCGCTAGCGATCCGTGACGTTGCAGCGTCCTGGCTAGCGATATCGTTTAGTTTGACACGCAGCAGCCATCAGGATCCTGCTGTGATGTCGCTGGTCGCTGAATAAAGTCCAGAACTTTATATGGTCGTCCAATCGCCGTGTATTGTTATGTTTGACAGCAAAAGCAACGATATCAGCGATGTTTTACACTGGTAACCAGGGTAAACATCGGGTTACTAAGCGCAGGGCCACGCTTAGTAACCCGATGTTTACCCTGGTTACCAGCGTAAAAGTAAAAAAAACAAACAGTACATACTTACATGCGTCCCCCAGCGTCTGCTTCCTGACACTTACTGAGCGCCGGCCCTAAAGTGAAAGTGAAAGCACAGCGGTGACGTCACCGCTGTGCTGTTAGGGCCGGAGCTCAGTCAGTGTCAGGAAGCAGACGCCGGGGGACGCATGTAAGTATGTACTGTTTGTTTTTTTTACTTTTACGCTGGTAACCAGGGTAAACATCGGGTTACTAAGCGCGGCCCTGCGCTTAGTAACCCGATGTTTACCCTGGTTACCCGGGGACCTCGGCATCGTTGGTCGCTGGAGAGCGGTCTGTGTGACAGCTCTCCAGCGATCAAACAGCGACGCTGCAGCGATCGGCATCGTTGTCGCTATCGCTGCAGCGTCGCTTCGTGTGAAGGTACCTTTAGGATAAGCTCCAAATCAGAATATCAATTTGCAGACATGTTACCCCTCCTCAGTGCAAAGCATGAGTCAATATTGACTTTTAAGATTGCTACTTGCTACTTAGGTGGCACTAGAATTCATGTACTCTTCTTCTCAGAGGAGGCAATTTGCATATTTAATTTCCCAGAGCAGCATTGCATGGCCTATAAGCCTCCTTACACTGGCATGTCAAGCACATCAATCTCTGTAAGGAGAAACATTACTGCTTAGACGGTCCCTAATCATAGGCCTTTCATACAGCCAAATCATGTCTCATGCTTTGCACTGAGGAGGGGCAACACCCCAAAACATATGCCTGCAAATTGAGATTTTGGTTTAGCTTGGCTCATTGAAGGGTCGATATTGACTTTTAGGATTGCTACTGGAGTTGAAGTCGTCTTCCTTATCTGAAGAGACAATTTGTATATTTTGGCCTGTGACATGGACAGATCAAGCATGCCTCCTCATCTATAAGCAGAATAGGCCTGTCAATAGACCATTTATTAAGACAAAACTAAAAGATCACATCTTGGCAATTATGCATAATTTTATCCAAATTGAGGAAACTTCTTTATAATGACTACTCCTGTCCTGTGGAAATAAATAAATATGGTGCATGGAGTATATCAGAAGCCTCTAGATATGCAGCACGCTTGTAATAATATTCAGAACCCCATCACACCTAAAAGTAAAAATAAAAAGTCTAATTTTTCAAAGTAAGATACAATCCTTGACTTTGCTCTGCTTTATTGTATTATTGGGGTTAAATTATTCCCGTAAATCACCACTAACAATACAACAAAGAGATATGGGAGTCCTCAGACCATGACCATTAGAAGGACCAGGTGTTGCATTCATAATACAGGAGAAAAAAGTGCCCTTTTTAAGGCCATCTTTAAACCCTTTAACCCCCAAGGTGGTGTGCACATTAATGACTTGGGCAATTTTTACAATTCTGACCACTGTCACTATATGAGGAAATAACTCTGGAACGCTGTAATGGATCCTGGTGATTTTGAGATTGCTTTTTCGAGATATATTGTACTTCATAATAGTGGTAACATTTCTTTGATTTGACTTGCGTTTGTTTGTGTAAAAAAATGGAAATTTGGTGAAAATGTTGCAATTTTCAAACTTTGAATTCTTATGTCCTTAAATCATAGAGATATGTCACAAAATTGTTAATATATAACATTTCCCACATGCCTACTTTACATCAGCAACATTTTTGAAACAACATTTTTTATTAGGAAGTTATAAGGGTTAAAAGTTGACCAGCGATTTCTCATTGTTCCAAAAAAATGTACTTTGAAGTGAGTGGTCTATATGACAGAAAATATCCAAAAGTGAAAACATTCTAAAAACTGTACCCCTCAAGGTGCTCCAAACCACATTCAAGAAGCTTATTAACCCTTCAGGCGCTTCACAGGAATTAATGGAATGTAAAAGGAAACTTTTTTCACTAAAATGTAATTTTAAATCCCAATTTTCTTGCTTTTCACAAGGGTAACAGGAAAAATAGACAAAAAAAGTGTAGTGAAGTTTCTCCTGAATATGCCGATGCCCCAACTATGGGGGAAAACCACTGTTTGGGTGCACGGCAGAGCTCAGAAGGGAAAGAACGCCATTTGACTTTTGAATGTAAAATTTGCTTTATTAATTAGCGGACACCATGTCGCATTTGTAGAACCCCTGATGTGCCCTAAACAGTGGAAATTTCCCACAAGTGACCCCATTTTGGAAACTGGACCCCTCAAGGCACTTATCTAGATTTGTGGTGAGTACTTTGAACCCCCAAGTGCTTCACAGAATTTTATAATGTAGAGCCGTGAAAATGAAAAATCACATTTTTTCCACAAAAATAATTTTTAGCAATAACATAAGAAATTAGTCCCCAAAAGTTCTTGTGCAATTTGTCCTGAGTATGCTGGTACCGCGTGTGTGGGAAAACCACTGTTTGGGCGCACGGCAGAGCTTGGAAGGGAACAAGCACCGTTTGACTTTTTCAACGCAAAATTGGCTGCAATTGAGAGCGAACACCATGTTGCACATGTTGCATTTGGAGAGCCTCTGATGTGCCTAAACAGTATAACCCCCCCCTCCACAAGTGACCCCATATTGGAAACTAGGCCCCTCATAGAACTTATCTAGATGTGTGGTGAGCTCTTTGAACCCCCAAATGATTCACAAAAGTTTATAACGTAGAATTGTGAAAATAAAAATTCTAATTTTTTCCACAAAAATGATCTTTTAGCCCCACATTTTTTATGTTCACAAGGGTAACAGGAGAAATTGAACCCCAAAAGTTGTTGTGCAATTTCTTCTGAGTACGCTATTACTCCACATGTTTGAGACAACTACTGTTTGGGTGCACGTCGGGGCTTGGAAGGGAAGGGCTGACTTTTGGAATGCAGACTTTGATGGACTGGTCTGCGGGCTCATGTCACGTTTGCAGAGCCCCGCTGGAAATGCCCCACAAGTGACCCCATTTTTTAACTGATCTAATGTTTCATGGTATGTGAATTTTATAATGATTTGGCATGCGTAAGTCAACCCCCGGGACGATGACTCCAGGTGTCCAGCTCTAAAATAGCATCAGGTCATAGGGACGTATGGATACGTCTAAGGTTGGAAAGGGCTAAGTGGCCTAATGCCAAGACCACACATTGCAGATATTATATGCTGTGCTCATATAAATAAACATTTATTAATTTACTCTGTATTATGATGCTGTGGTGGAGCCAAGATATTGAGAAACTTGCATTCTGAGTTTCTAGCTTTGACAACTATTCACAGACAATGTGAATTATAAAATATGATGTAGTGCCTATTTACTGTATATGAGCACAATACATAAGTACAGATAGCCCTTCAGCTGACATTGATATCTGTATGTAGACCTTGCCAGTTTGTCCATGGAGCCTGGTAGACCCAAGGCTGCTGTGGTGTAAAATTATTCTTGATTAATGGTACCTGGCAGTGCTCTTCTGCTCTACTCCATTGAAATGACATGCATTTTTAGTTTTGCCAACCTCCTGATGCATTGTAGCACCTTCAATCAGTTGATTGGTCAGGTGTCAGGCCGCCTTCGCCAATCTAGCATTGAGACTTAAGGTACCTTCACACTCAGCAACTTTCCAACGAGAACGACAACGATCCGTGATGTTGCAGCGTCCTGGATAGCGATCTCGTTGTGTTTGACATGCAGCAGCGATCTGGATCCCGCTGTGATATCGCTGGTCGGAGCTAGAAGTCCAGAACTTTATTTGATCATCAGATCGGCGTGTATCGTCGTGTTTGACAGCAAAAGCAACGATATCAGCAATGTTAAACATGGAGCTAACGACCTGTGAGAACGATAAGTGCGTCACCGCTACGTCACAGGATCGCTCCTGCATCGTTGTGAAGCTGCTGTGTTTGACATCTCTACAGCGACCTAAACAGCGACGCTGCAGCGATCGGCTCGTTGTCTATATCGCTGCAGCATCGCTGAATGTGACGGTACCTTTAGGAACCTGAGATTCCCATCTATTCTCCCATAATGGTACTTGGCAGTCCTTTGTGACATCAGAGATCTGATAAGAGTAGGGATATTTAGCTTAAAATGGATATTGATGGTTGGCAAATCCAAGCTGAGTGTCCCTGCTCTTGTCAGATCGCAGACATAACACCATGACGTAATGGGAGACTGGATGGGAATCTCAGGTGCCCTATTATTGAGACATATCCTAAGGATAAAGATAAGTATAATGTTAGCGCACCCATCTGGAGGTCTGATGCACGGACGTTTGCGGTGCATACAATACAAAGTACCAGCATCAGGATCTTCTGTAAAAAAGCCATAATTTATTGGTGCAAAATTATATACATACAAACCCAAAATTTATATATTTTTTGTACTACTAAATTATGGCTTTATACGGAAGATCCTAATGCTGGAATCCATCTGTTTTCATATCCTAAGAATCGTTCACAGGACATATTTTTATTGATCTGATCATGAACAACAATTGGTACATTCTCCATGAAATTGCAATTCTTGATCATCCTTTAAGAGCTCCGTGCGTGCGCCAAGGGGAAATTTTCATGTTCAGGTAATAAACTTGTATCATGTGCATGAATTTCAATTTAGACATGTCCATAAGATAAATGTTTGCCTTCATGTCTCTATAGAACAGAACGCTAGCGAAGCAGTTATTTACCTATATGTCTGGTTACAGATTCACAGAAGTCCATTATGTGAATAATTCACAGAAATCCAGATACCAGTGAAAAGACCTTCTTTTTACTAAGTGTAAACCTTACTCTAATATCCTGATAGAGAGCACATATCATGATAAATAACTGAACCGTGTGAAATGTAAAATTCAGAAATATGTATTTCTCTCCTGCATCTCCTGAAGTAATTGCAGCTGACAGGCAAAGAGACACTCAGACACACGAGGTCAGGCGGATCGTCTGACAATGACTGCTGGCAGCTCTTTTCAGATTGTGTAATGTTTTTTAGCTGTTCCTCCATCTTATCTGGGATCAGAGAATGAATCTCTCCCCAAGGCAACACTGACTTGATATGCTATGAAGAGATCGCAGAGCTCTTTCAGAAGAAATTTGGGTGTTTCTCTAAGTTTTATGTGTCATTTAGCTTGTCTTGTGGATATATACACTGCTCAAAAAAAGGGAACACTAAAATACCACATTCTAGAATCACTGAATGAAATATTCCAGTTGCAAATCTTTATTCATTATATAATTGAATGCGATGAGAACAATAAAACATAAAAATTATAAATGTAAATCAAAATTAATATCTCATGTAGGTCTGGATTTGGAATGATACATAAAATCAAAGTGGAAAATCAAATTATATACTGATCCAACTTCAGTGGAAATGATTCAAGACAAGGAAATGATGCTGCTCAGCAGTGTGTGTGTGGCCTCCACGTGCCTGTATGATCTCCCTACAACGCCTAGGCATTGTCCTGATAAGGCGGCGGATGTTTTCCTGAGGGATCTCCTCCCATACTTGGATTAAAGCATCAGTCAACTCCTGGACAGTCAGTGGTGCAACGTGGCGTTGGTGGATGGTGCGAGACATGATGTCCCAAATGTGTTTGATTGGATTCAGGTTTGGGAAACGGGCGGGCCAGTCCATAGCATCAATACCTTCATCATGCAGGAACTGCTAACACACTTCAGCCACATGATACCTAGCATTGTCATGCATCAGAAGGAACCTAGGGCCTACTGCACCAGCACCTAGTCTCACAATAGGTCTAAGGGTACTGTCACACTCTGCAACTTTCCAACGATCACGACCAGCGATACGACCTGGCCGTGATCGTTGGAAAGTCGTTGTGGGGTCGCTGGAGAGCTGTCACACAGACAGCTCTCCAGCGACCAACGATGCCGAGGTCCCGGGTAACCAGGGTAAACATCGGGTTACTAAGCGCAGGGCCGCGCTTAGTAACCCGATGTTTACCCTGGTTACCAGCGTAAAAGTTAAAAAAAAAAAACGTACATACTCACATTCCGGTGTCCTTCAGGTCCCTTGCCGTCTGCTTCCCGCTCTGACTGAGTGCCGCCGTAAAGTGAAAGCAGATCACAGCGGTGACGTCGCCGCTGTGCTCTGCTCTTACTTTCCGGCCGGCAGTCGGTCAGAGCGGGAAGCAGACGGCAAGGGACCTGAAGGACACCGGAATGTGAGTATGTAAGTTTTTTTTTTTTTACTTTTACGCTGGTAACCACGGTAAACATTGGGTTACTAAGCGCGGCCCTGCGCTTAGTAACCCGATGTTTACCCTGGTTACAAGTGAACGCATCGCTGGATCGCTGTCACACACAACGATCCAGCGATGACAGCGGGAGATCCAGCGACGAAATAAAGTTCCAAACGATCTGCTACGACGTACGATTCTCAGCAGGGTCCCTGATCGCTGCTGCGTGTCAGACACAGCGATATCGTATGGATATCGCTGGAACGTCACGGATCGTACCGTCGTAGCGACATAAGTGCCACTGTGTGACAGTACCCTAAGGATCTCATCCTACTATCTAATGGCAGTCAGGGTACCTCCGGCTAGCACATGGAGGACTGTGTGACACTCCAAAGAAATGCTTTCCCACACCATTTCTGACCCACTGCCAAACTGGTCATGATTGAGGATGTTGCAGGCAGCAAGTCATTTTCCAAGTTATCTCCAAACTCTATCAGGCCTGTCACATGTTCTCAGTGTGAACTTTGTCTCATCTGTTACGAACACAAGGTGCCAATGTCAAATCTGCCAATCTTGGTGTTCTCTGGCAAATGCTAATCATCCTGCACGGTGTTGGGCTGTAAGCACAACTCCTGCTTGTGGACGTCAGGCCCTCATACCACCCTCATGGAGTCTATTTCTGACAGTTTGAGCAGACACATGTGAGTCGCCTGCCAGGGCTGTGGGGTACTCGGTACCGGATCCGGTACTTAAAGGGGATGTCACGGTGGCCCAATCCGTGGCCCTGGGCACCCGTGTTAAAGGAATGTCTTTAAAGGGGTTTTGAATAAAGTTTGTGTTCGTGACTCCACCTGTGGTATTCGGTCAGTGGAGACCGATGCTGCTTAAAGAGGTCCTCTGGGGTGACGTTATGGCAGCTACGATGGTATAACTTCCCACTGGTGAAGTAGGTCCCCAGGGCTCCTGGTGTGTAGATGAGAATGGTGAGTGGTGCAGTAAAGAACGGAGGACACAGGTTTGTAGTGTCTTTACCTGGTTTACTAAAGGCTTCAGGCAACCGCAGTCCAAGGCACCAGATCACATGTACAGGCAGGGTCCGTCTGGCTTGGAAGCGAGTTCGGAGCCCCCTTTACCAGTTAGAGTTAGAAGCCTTCCTACCAGCGCTTTGGTGTAGTCCCTTGCTGCCTGTGGCTTCTATCAAGTTCCTCACAGTTCTCTCTGTCCTCCATAAAGGTGGGACAGTAATCCGTATGACAGGACGAGCCTTTTTACAGGGTCTCTATCACGACCCGGGCTCTATGTGCCACTGTGTTTTCTGGGTATTAGGGCGGACAGGTTACATATAGTCCAGCTGTCCTGCCAGTTTCTGCTGTAAGTCTTGGAGTCCCTCACAAGCTCGGGCTTCTAGCTACTGGTATCTGCGCTTTTCAGGGAGGTAGCCCAATCGCAGCTGTCCTCCCCAGTTGTCACTCGCCTGTGATTCGCTCTCCTGCACGCTCACTACAAATCTGTTCATCTTTCTGTGTTATCTCTGTCCAGGAGCTGCAGCTCTTTCTTGTGGCTGCCCGGCCCCTCAGTCCTTTATCTCTCTCTCTGCCAGGAGCTGCAGACTCCCATGTCTGCTCAGCTATACTCCTTTCTTACCAGTTCCGCCTAGCTGATGTTCCTCGACAAGCTCCCTTCTGTCAATCTCTCTCTAGCCCCCTCTGACAGGGAGCTCCCACTTAGCACATCTTCCTGCTTTACTGTCCTCTCACCAACTAACTTTCCCTCCAGTCCAGAATGTATATCTAGGGAAGCTCCCCTTAAACCAGGTTTAGAGCTCCCCCTTCTGCCTGAAGTGTGAACATATATGCTTGTGTCAACCTGGTGAAAGAGATCTTCCTACGCTTCTAAGTGTGACATCACTTTCCCCATGAGGAAAGCAATGCCACTGTAACAACCAGGACCCTGGGGTGTTACACTCCCCACCTCCGTTAAATCCAGTACTCCCAGACTGGGAAAAGAAGAACAACAACAGGTTAATAAAGACACACAAAATTTTTAAATGCTATAAACAGGTTAAAATATGGCTTCCCTTTATGGGAGGTAATTAATACTTGAACGTTACAAGAACATATATACATGGTATATTTAACTTTTTAATAATAAAAATCTTTACTATCATATACTTATAAAATGGCAACTACCCTTTATGGGTATACTATCTTTAAGACTTCAACTTTTATTTCTCATTTACTAGCTCTCATTATAATATTTAACACTATCTGCGTATTTTATCTTGCATATAAAACACTACTTGCTTCCCTTACAGTGTAACGTCTCTGGCTGCATTAAAAACTATCACTCCATTAAACAAAGTGCAACAAATCAACTTTTTCCTATTCAAAAGTGCAATCAATACTCAAGTCATTTTAACTATAACAGCAGCAACGAAGCGAGGGACCCTGTTATGACCTGGTGGTTACGAAGCAGTACTGAGATGACCTGGTGGGTAAAACCAAACATGTACAAGCTCTGGGGAGGTGGTAACTTTACTGACCGCAAGCCCTACACCTAACACCAACACTAGAAATAGCCGTGGAGCGTTCCTATCTCTGCCTAGACGCCTCTTCACAGCCTAAGAGCTAACTACCCCTGAAGATGGAAACGGAAAACTAACTCGCCTCAGAGAAACCCCCAAAGGAAAGATAGCCCCCCACAAATATTGACGGTGAGTGGAGAGGGAAATGACACACGCAGAAATGAAACTAGATTTTAGCAAAGGAGGCCATTACTATCTAAATAGACAGAGATAGAAAAGGCTACTGTGCGGTCAGTATTAAAAAAACTAAATATACACGCAGAGTTTACAAAAAATAACCTCCACACCGACTCACGGTGTGGAGGGGCAAATCTGCTACCCCAGAGCTTCCAACTAGCCAAAATAATTCATACTGGCATGCTGGACAAAAGACATAACATTAACTTGAACTGAAGGTCATAAGCAAGGAAACACCAAAAAAACTAGCAGACTTATGTTAAGCTGAAATGAACTGGCCAACAGAGCACTTCCAGGAAAGGACTGAGTCCACAGGAGGAGCATTGACAGCTGGCATTGACTAAAGACTAGAGCCCAGTTAAATAACAAGACCAGGGAACCGATTAGTGAATGCAGCTGCTAAGTTCCACTAGAAACCACCAGAGGGAGCCCAAGAACGGAATTCACAACAGTATCCCCCCCCTTGATGAGGGGTCACCGAACCCTCACCAGAGCCCCCAGGCCGATCGGGACGAGCCAAATGAAAAGCACGTACCAAATCGGCAGCATGGACATCAGAGGCAAACACCCAAGAATTATCCTCCTGGCCATAACCCTTCCACTTGACCAGATACTGAAGTTTCCGCCTCGAAAGACAAGAATCCAAAATCTTCTCCACCACATATTCCAACTCCCCCTCAACCAACTCCGGAGCAGGAGGGTCAACAGAGGGAACCATGGGCACCACATATCTCCGCAACAAAGATCTATGGAACACATTATGAATGGCAAAAGAAGCTGGAAGGGCCAAACGAAAAGACACCGGATTGATAATTTCCGAAATCCTATAAGGACCAATAAAACGAGGCTTGAACTTAGGAGAAGAGACTTCATAGGAACATGACGAGAAGACAACCAGACCAAATCCCCAACCCGAAGCCGGGGACCAACGCACCGACGGCGGTTAGCAAAACGTTGAGCCTTTTCCTGAGACAATGTTAAATTGTCCACCACATGAGTCCAAATCTGCTGCAACCTGTCCACCACAGAATCTACCCCAGGACAGTCCGAAGGCTCAACCTGCCCTGAGGAAAAACGAGGATGAAAACAGAAGTTACAAAAGAAAGGCGAAACCAAAGTAGCCGAACTAGCCCGATTATTAAGGGCAAACTCGGCCAACGGCAAAAAAGTAACCCAATCATCCTGATCAGCAGACACAAAGCATCTCAAATAGGTTTCCAAGGTCTGATTGGTTCGCTCCGTCTGTCCATTTGTCTGAGGGTGAAATGCCGAAGAAAAAGACAAATTAATGTCCATTCTAGCACAAAAGGACCGCCAAAACCTAGAATCAAATTGGGTACCTCTGTCAGACACAATATTCACCGGAATACCATGCAAACGAACCACATGCTGAAAAAATAAAGGAACCAAATCAGAGGAGGAAGGCAACCTAGGCAAAGGTACCAAGTGGACCATTTTAGAAAACCGGTCACAAACCACCCAGATGACAGACATCTTCTGAGAGACAGGAAGATCGGAAATAAAATCCATGGAAATATGCGTCCAGGGCCTCTCAGGGATAGGCAAGGGCAAAAGCAACCCACTGGCACGAGAACAGCAGGGCTTAGCCCGGGCACAGGTCCCACAGGACTGCACGAAAGAACGCACATCCCGTGACAAAGAAGGCCACCAAAAGGACCTGGCAACCAAATCTCTGGTACCAAAGATCCCAGGATGACCAGCCAATATAGAGCAATTAATCTCAGAAATCACCTTACTAGTCCATCTATCAGGAACAAACAATTTCCCCACAGGACAGCAGTCGGGTCTATCAGCCTGAAACTCCTGAAGCACCCGCCGCAAATCAGGGGGGATGGCAGAAAGAATCACCCCCTCCTTGAGAATACCAGCCGGCTCAAGGACTCCCGGAGAATCAGGCAAAAAACTCCTAGACAGGGCATCAGCCTTCACATTCTTAGATCCCGGAAGATACGAGACCACAAAATCGAAACGGGAGAAAAACAAAGACCACCGAGCCTGTCTAGGATTCAACCGCTTGGCAGGCTCAAGGTAAATCAGATTCTTGTGATCGGTCAAGACCACAACACGATGCTTAGCTCCCTCAAGCCAATGTCGCCACTCCTCAAATGCCCACTTCATAGCCAACAACTCCCGATTGCCGACATCATAATTACGCTCAGCAGGCGAAAACTTTCTAGAGAAGAAAGCACACGGTTTCAATACAGAGCCATCAGAACTTCTCTGAGACAAAACAGCTCCTGCCCCAATATCAGAAGCGTCAACCTCAACCTGAAAAGGGAGAGAGACATCTGGCTGACACAAGACAGGGGCAGAAGTAAAGCGACGCTTAAGCTCCTGAAAGGCCTCCACAGCCGCAGAGGACCAATTCACCACATCAGCACCTTTCTTGGTCAAATCGGTCAGAGGTTTAACCACAGTAGAAAAATTAGCAATGAAGCGGCGATAAAAATTAGCAAAGCCTAAAAATTTCTGAAGGCTTTTCACAGATGTGGGCTGAGTGCAATCATAAATAGCCTGGACCTTAACAGGGTCCATTTCAATAGCCGAAGGGGAAAAAATGAACCCCAGAAAAGAAACCTTCTGAACTCCAAAAAGGCACTTAGACCCCTTCACAAACAGTGCATTAGCACGAAGAATCTGAAACACCATCCTGACCTGCTTCACATGAGACTCCCAATCATCGGAAAAAACCAAAATATCATCCAAATATACAATCATGAATTTATCCAGATACTCCAGGAAAATATCATGCATAAAGGACTGAAACACAGATGGAGCATTAGAGATCCCGAAAGGCATCACAAGATATTCAAAATGGCCTTCGGGCGTATTAAATGATGTTTTCCATTCATCACCCTGTTTGATGCGGACTAGATTATATGCCCCTCGAAGGGCAATCTTGGTAAACCAGCTAGCCCCTTTAATCCGAGCAAACAAATCAGAGAGCAAAGGCAAAGGGTACTGGAATTTGACCGTGATCTTATTGAGAAGGCGATAATCTATACAGGGCCTCAAGGAGCCATCCTTCTTGGCAACAAAAAAGAACCCCGCTCCCAACGGTGACGAAGACGGGCGAATATGCCCCTTCTCCAAGGACTCCTTTACATAACTCCGCATAGCGGCATGCTCTGGCACAGACAGATTGAAGAGTCGGCCCTTAGGGAACTTACAGCCAGGAATCAAATTAATGGCGCAATCACAGTCCCTATGAGGAGGCAGGGGACTGGATTTGGGCTCCGTTTAAAAAACGCATGTGTGAAAAAACGCATGTAAACGCGGTAAAACGCATGCGTTTTTTAGACGCATGCGTTTTTATAGAAAAACACAAGAAAACAAGAAAAAAACAAAAAACCCTAACCCTAACCCTACCCCTAACCCTAACCCTACCCCTAACCCTACCCCTAACCCTAATCAGTGGCCACTTATATAAGTGCCACGTATTTAAGTGCCACGTATTTAAGTGCCACGTATTTAAGTGCCACGTATTTAAGTGCCACGTATTTAAGTGCCACGTATTTAAGTGCCACGTATTTAAGTGTCACGCATTTAAGTGCCACGTATTTACGTGCCACGATATTTCAGTGCCAGGTATAACCATGTAGTTATAGTATTTATAGTACGTGGCACTTAAATACGTGGCACTGAAATACGTGGCACTGAAATACGTGGCACTGAAATATCGTGGCACTGAAATACGTGGCACTGAAATATCGTGGCACTGAAATACGTGGCACTGAAATACGTGGCACTGAAATACGTGGCATTGAAATACGTGGCACTGAAATACGTGGCACTATGACTGTCAGAAAATGTTCATTAAACGGTTAGGGGTGAGGTTAGGGGTAGGGTTAGGGTTAGGGTTTGGATCCCTTTATCACCTTGATGGTGGCGGGTGACTTTTCAGTGTGTTTTCTGTTTTTTTTCTATAAAAACGCATGCGTTTTTAACGCAAACAAACGCATGTGCTTAAAAACGCATGCGTTTACATAGACAGCAATGCATTTTTTTGCCGCGAAAAAACGCATGCGTTTTTTTCGCGGCAAAAAAACGCGCAAAAAAATACTACAGGTTGCATTTTTGAAAATGAACGCATGCAGGAAAAAAACGCATGCGTTTGAAAACGCGACCAAACGCATACAAAAAAACGCATGCGTTTTTTGTGCAAAAAACGCTGCAGACAAAAACGCAAGTGTGAAACCAGCCTAACACCAACACTAGAAATAGCCGTGGAGCGTTCCTATCTCTGCCTAGATGCCTCTTCACAGCCTAAGAGCTAACTACCCCTGAAGATGGAAACGGAAAACTAACTCGCCTCAGAGAAACCCCCAAAGGAAAGATAGCCCCCCACAAATATTGACGGTGAGTGGAGAGGGAAATGACACACGCAGAAATGAAACTAGATTTTAGCAAAGGAGGCCATTACTATCTAAATAGACAGAGATAGAAAAGGCTACTGTGCGGTCAGTATTAAAAAAACTAAATATCCACGCAGAGTTTACAAAAAATAACCTCCACACCGACTCACGGTGTGGAGGGGCAAATCTGCTACCCCAGAGCTTCCAACTAGCCAAACTAATTCATACTGGCATGCTGGACAAAAGACATAACATTAACTTGAACTGAAGGTCATAAGCAAGGAAACACCCAAAAAACTAGCAGACTTATCTTAAGCTGAAATGAACTGGCCAACAGAGCACTTCCAGGAAAGGACTGAGTCCACAGGAGGAACATTGACAGCTGGCATTGACTAAAGACTAGAACCCAGTTAAATAACAAGACCAGGGAACCGATTAGTGAATGCAGCTGCTAAGTTCCACTAGAAACCACCAGAGGGAGCCCAAGAACGGAATTTACAACAGGACTCGTCATATACCCCCAACTTTGGCTTGGGCGGGCTACAAGGCATGTTATCCAGACCCGGTGTTCCGCCACGCCAGACAGTTTTGCTCTTCAGGTCTCAGGAACAAACAAGGCCCTACCCATTCTGGCAATGTCACTAGAACCAAGAGTGCACCTTGAAGGTGCCAACTATTTACAAGAAAGTTTATGGACCATTCACTGTCCATGGCCTCAGTGTCTTTTCAAATAAACAACAAACCTTTAATGCAGAAACCTTTCCAGGTTAACTTTTAACTTTCAAACTTCAACAATTATAACATTCAGCAGTCATTGGAACATTTAGGAACTGTCTATTTCCTTTGCCAGGGTATCTCCTGGTAACTGCTACTCCCTGACCAGGAAAATTCTGGATCATAACGTTCCACTGGGACGGCATACCAGGGCCTACTTGCTGGGAATCCCATAATGTCAGTTTTATGGTACATCCAGTGTATGGTTTCTTTTTGTCTGCACGCTTTCAGGGGCGAGGGTTCAGGCACTAGCGGGTCAGTAAGTGCATCCCCCAGATCTGTCATGCGGTCCCAGGTTACTGTAATTGCTATCTGGCCAGGCGTTAAGATTGGCGGGTGTTCTAGGGGTCCCACCAGGGTTTCCTCTGCTACCGGGGCAGTTTACATACCTGTCTCTCTGGTGCCGGGTCCTTCTCCGCCTCTGCTGGGGTCAGGATCGCTGGTCACAGGGCCTGGTGCTGCAGTGTTGTAATCTCCTTTGGCAGCATCTCGCTTTCCGGCTCCACTGGGGTTAAAGGTGCAGGCTCCAGGTCTTTCGTCGGCACCACCATCGTTTTCAGCAGTGCCGCTCTTTCTGGCTCTGCCGTGGTTGTGAGTGCTGGTAAGTTCCATTGCTGTGCAGTCGTCATCCTTTTGATCAGAGTCTCCTTCCATGCGGCCAACGCTATCATCTGGGTCCGCAGGAGTCGTCGGGCCAGCTCCTCCATCTCTGCGCTAACGAGCTCCAGATCCAAGGTGGTCATCAGGTCCGGGATTTCTTCTGGCTGACCGGAGACATCCTCTCTGGTGTCAGCAGGTCCCGGCGGCTCTCCACTGCTCTTTGCCATCGCTCTCACCGAGTAGCGTGCAGCCATGCTGCGGCCACGCTTTCCCGCATCTTCTTCCTTCTTTTCATTTCGTGGGCGGTCTCTACTCCACTTTCCTACCGGCCATCTCCTGGGGTGGATCCGTCCTCCTGACGGACATGTTCTGGTGGCATTAAAGTGTCTGTTGGGAAGGATTCAGCTTTCGCACCGGTTCTTGAACTCCAGCCATGGCAACACATCCTCTCCTTTATCTGCCTCATGGTGCAATAATGGCTGCCACTAAACAATTTCACACAGTCCATCACAATCCGTGGTGCACAGGACACATTTCAATGGGTCTGTCCATCCTGTTCGTGGCGCCAAAATGAGTTGCCCGTCAGGGCCGTGGGGTACTCGGTACCGGGTCCGGTACATAAAGGGGATGTCACGGTGGCGGCGACCCAATCCGTGGCCCTGGGCGCCCATGTTAAAGGGAATGTCTTTAAAGGGGTTTTGAATAAAGTTTGTGTCAGGACTCTGAACATTTTTTATCACCTTTTTGTGCATTACTGCCCTTTTCCAAGATGGCGTCTTTGGTCTCATGTGCACTGTGTCTTCCTGCTATAAAACTCCACCCCAGCCTTCAGTCTGTGCTAGAGTATTCTGCCTTGCATCCAACTCCTGACCTCTGATGACTCCCTGGCTATATACCTGCGCCTGTGAACCTGTGGGGTTATACTGCTACTCTGCTCTGAGTTCCTGCTGCATACACCAGTTCCAGTAATCCTCCTTCATCTGCTGCTCTTGTTTGCTTCCATCTGCATTTGCTGGACATGTAAGCTATTTCTGCTCTGCAAGAACCTGAGACTATTACCCAGGCCTCCCTGGTTGAGCTAAGATATTATTTGAACTGCCTTATAAGCATATCTATCTGTGTTGTGGACTAAGCAAGGACTTATTTGTGTCAAGTATCCTCAAGAATAATTGTGCTTCATAGACTTTCTGCGTGATTGCATTTTCCTCTGAAGTTTCCTATAGACTGCTGAGCTGCATTTGATATTTGCACCAAGTGTTGTGGACTTGAGTTTCTCTCTGCACCTGTTTGAATCACTGTGTGATAATATAGACTTTACCACTTATAAAACTGTGACCGACGCTGCTTAAAGGGGTCCTCAGGTGTGATGTTATGGCAGCTAAGATGGTATAACTTCCCACAGGTGAAGTAGGTCACCAGGGCTCCCGGTGTGTAGATGAGGATGGTGAGTGGTGCAGTAAAGAACGGAGGACACAGGTTTGCATTCTCTTTACCTGGTTGACTGAAGGCTTCAGGTAACCTCAGTCCAGGGCACCAGATCACAGGTACAGGCAGGGTCCAGCCAGCTTGGAAGCCAGTTTAGAGTCCCCTTTTACCAGCGCAGATGGTGGAGCGAGTTGTAATGGACGGGATGATGCCCTCCCTTTCCTATCCCCATGCAGACTTAGGTTGACAAGGGAGATCCCCAGAACACCAATGACTTGGTTGAACTAGTCGAAAAGTATAAAGGGGTTGACGGTTCCAAGGGAGGTGGAGCTTAAAAAGGGGATATCCAAAGTCCAAGGGGAAGGGGTCATGCCGAGGGTCTCATCGGGGTATATAATTTGCTGGAGATGTCACGGCCCATGTCTTATAGTTGCCCATTGTACCCTGACCACTGAGAAAATGGACTGTAGCATGGGACGCCAGTGTTCAGTCTATGCATATCCAACTTGCAGTGAGGACTGTCCACCCGGCTAGGGGCCCTAAGCTTGTCCTGTAAAAGCGAGTGGTCTGCAAACGACTGGACTACTAGACTCAGGGAATATGGTGACCCTTGTGAGGGCAAAGAAGTAAGACCTAAATAACTAAGACGCTGGACTCTAAGACAAGACAGGTGAGCTAATCAGCACTATTATATGGACTTTATGCTTTATGTAGTACTTCGAGCCGGACAAGGGCTGTATTTGGGGTTCCTGTGATATGGTTTATAAGGACAGCAATAAACCAGCTGGACTTTAAATAGAAATGGTTCCTGTGATACCTCAGATAGCTCCCAAGTTAGTAGCATTGTTACAATATTACAATATATACATATTATTATTATTTAGTTATATAGCATTAATTCCATAATGCTGTACATGAGAAAAGGGTTACATACAGAGTTAGATATCGTTTACAGTAAACAAATTTACAATCACAGACTGGTACAGAGGGGAGAGGACCCTGTCCTTGAGGACTTACATTCAACGGGATAAAGGGACAGAAGGTCAGGGGTGCAGCAGCTCGGGTGGTGGTGAGGCAGCAACTCGGGTTGTGGTGAGGCGGCAACTCGGGTGGTGGAGAGGCGGCAACTCGGGTGGTGGAGAGGCAGCAGCTGGGGTGATGGAGAGGCGGCAGTTCGAGTGGTGGTGATGCAGCAGCTTGGGTGGTGGTGAGGTGACAGAATGGTTATTGCAGGCTGTAGGCTTTCTTGAAAAGATGGGTTTTGAGGTTCCGTCTGGAGGACCCGAGGGTGGTGGATAATCGAACGTGTTGAGGCGTGGAATTCCAGAGAATGGGGGATATTCAGAAGAAATCTTGGAGGCAGTTGGGTGAGGAACGAATAAGTGTGGAGGAGAGTAGGAGGTCTTGGGAGGATTGAAGATTACGTGAGGGAAGATATTGAGAGATTAGTTCAGAGATATAGGGAGGGGACAGGTTGTGGATGGCTTTGTAGATCAGTGTTAGTAGTTTGAACTGGATTCGTTGGGGAATTGGGAGCCAGTGGAGGGATTTGCAGAGGGGAGAAACAGGGGAGTAGCGAGGATATAGGTGGATTAGCGGAGCAGCAGAGTTGAGGACAGACTGGAGTGGTGCAAGAGAGTTAGCGGGGAGGCCACAGAGGAGGGTGTTGCAGTAATCGAGGTGGGAGATGATAAGGGCATGCACAAGAGCTTTAGTAGATTGAGGGCTGAGGAAGGGATAGATTCTGGCAATATTTTTGAGTTGGAGGCAACAGGAGGTTGCAAGAGTTTGGACATGCGGTTTGAAGGACAGGGCAGAGTCGAGAGTACTCCGAGACAGCGGATTTCAGGTGCGGGAGAGAGCGTGATGCTGTTTACCATAATAGATAGATTGGGTAGGGGTGATATGCGAGATGGAGGAAAGATGATGAGTTCGGTTTTGTCTACATTGAGGTTTAGGAAGCGAGAGGTGAATAAGGAGGATATGGCTGATAGACACTCTGGGATTTTGGACAGCAGAGAGGTGACATCTGGGCCAGAGAGGTAGATCTGAGTGTCGTCCGCATACAGTGGTACTGGAAGCCATGGAACTTTATGAGTTGTCCTAGGCCAAGGGTATAGATGGAAAAAAGTAAAGGCCCCAGGACAAAGCCTTGAGGGACTCTAACAGAGAGGGGGCGGGATGAGGAGGTAGTGTCGGAGTGGGAAATGCCAAATGTGCAGTCGGAAAGGTATGAGGCAATCCAGGCCAGGGCAAGGTCTTTGATGCCAAGGGAAGAAACAATCTGTAGCAGTAGGCAGTGGTCGACTGTGTCAAAGGCAGAGGACAGGTCGAGAAGGAGGAGGATGGAGAACTGTCTGTTAGCTGTGGCTGTGAGTAAGTCATTAGTAATTTTGGTCAGGGCAGTTTCGGTGGAGTGGTGGGGGCGGAAGCCAGATTGGAGGTTGTCAAGGAGAGAGTTAGATGAGAGGTGGGAGGAAAGTTGAGCATGGACATGCTGGTCAAGGAGTTTTGAAGCAAACAGGAGCAGTGATATGGGGCGATAGCTGGGCATTGCAGTTGGGTCAAGGTTTGTTTTTTTGAGGATGGGTGTGATGGTGGCATGTTTGAAGGCAGAGGGGAAGGTACCAGAAGATAGCGATAGCAATTTGTAGACTCTGTTGTTCACAGATTGGTGAACCTCTGACTATCTATGCTACTGAGAGACTGTGCCTTTCTAACATGCTCGCTCACGTCATACACAGTTACGTGACTTGAAAATTGACCCTTCAAATGTTTTTAATTTGTACCACTTACTTTTTTTTAATTCCTTACCAGCTTTTTTTTAGATAAGTTTGAGATGAATTTTCCTGGTATATTTTTTTATCTTTTTCTATATATTGTTATATAATATTACACGTGTGCCCTTGCCTTGTTGGATGTTTGTTATCTTCCTGATTCAAAAAAATTAATTTAATCTCATAATCTGATTCCAGATTTTTGGTGATTTTTTTTTCTTTGTTCCTTTGCCAGTTAATTTTGCCGACTGTCTAGGTAGCCACTACTATCCCACTTAGTTTCTGCTTGGCATTTATTATTTTTACATAAGTCAAGAGTCTTTCAATTCTTGTTTGAGGGATTTTCATCCATTCTTCCTTTTGAAAATTCTTCCGGGTTCTTTGAGATTCCTGTGTCATCTTGCATGCACAGCTATTTTGAGTTCTAGCCACAGATAGATACGGACAAGACAGACTGGAACAAGTTCACGCAGGGTACTTACAATGAGGCAGCAAGTGTACTCACTAAACACTAATGTTGCACAGCGACAACAAATTAGAGATAGGCACTCGTTCAGATACTGCAGGTTTCAGACATAGGTACAGGTTCATACCCTGCAGGTTACAGACACAAGCGGTGAATGATCCAGACACAGACACAAAACAAGTTCCAGGATAGGTCCCAATTCAGATAAGGACAAACACAGGTACAGATTCAGTGTTCAGGCCTGGGTATTCAGCATTCATGGTAGCAGAAACAGGAAAGATAAGATATAGGTACAGATTCAGGGTTCAGTCCTGGTTATTCAGCACCCAGGGTGTCAAAAACAGGAAAGGACCTAGCAACTCAGCAGTTGCACAAACACACTGAAAGATGTTGCTCAGGCACTTTCCAGCAGGTGGAGAGGCCTTAAGTATCAAGAACCTCACAGCAATAGGCTGGGGATATATTAGGAGCACACAAACTGTCTTTTTAAGAATCAGGAAGTTCCCACGCATGCGCCCTAAGCATGCAGTCAGGAAACATGCAAAGCCATCAGGGGACACAGAGTTTGCAGCACACAGCAAAGGACAAAGCGCTCACTGCACAGCCTGGGGTTGTGAGTACGTTGGTGTCGCTGTATGGTGGGGAATGGGAAGCCATGCAGGGATGCAGACAGTGGTGTTACAGTTTCTGAAGGTCTTTTGCAGTCAAGCGAAGGGTTCTGATTCCTCTAACCATCCTACAAGCAGTTGTCACTGAAATTTTGCTAGGTGTTCTAGACCTTATCTTGACCTCCACTGTTCCTGTTAACTGTCATTCTAAAATGTAAAGTGGTGCAGAATATGTTGGCGCTATATAAATAAAAATTATTATTATTATATCTGTTAATTACATTTCAAACTGAGGAAAGGACAACTTGAAAACGCTTTGCTATCTTCTTATAGCCCTTTTCTGCTTTGTGGGCCACCATCATTTTCATTTTCAGAGTGCTAGGCAGCTGCTTAGAAGAACCCATGGCTACTATTTTTAGCACAAGGTTAGAGAAGACTGGGTTTTTATAAAGCTGGGAAATTTGCATTACCTGGCCTTACCTAACAATGATAGTGAATAAGCCATAAAGGTACCTTCACACTAAACGATATCGCTAGCGATCCGTGATGTTGCAGCGTCCTGGCTAGCGATATCGTTGAGTGTGACAGGCAGCAGCGATCAGGATCCTGCTGTGATATCGCTGGTCGTCGAAGAAAGTTCAGAACTTTATTTGGTCGTCAGATCGCCGTGTATCGTTGTGTTTGACACCAAAAGCAATGATGCCAGCGATGTTTTACACTGGTAACCAGGGTAAACATCGGGTTGCTAAGCGCAGGGCCGCACTTAGTAACCCGATGTTTACCCTGGTTACCAGTGTAAAATGTAAAAAAACCAAACAGTACATACTCACCTTCGCGTCTCCCGCCGTCCGCTTCCCTGCACTGACTGAGTGCCGGCCCTAACAGCAGAGCGGTGACGTCACCGCTGTGCTGTACTTTCACTTTACGTCCGGCACTCAGTCAGTGTGGGAAGCGGACGGCGGGGGACGCGAAGGTGAGTATGTACTGTTTGTTTTTTTTACATTTTACACTGGTAACCAGGGTAAACATCGGGTTACTAAGCGCGGCGAGGTCACCGCTGTGATCTGCTTTCACTTTACGGCGGCACTCAGTCAGAGCGGGAAGCAGACGGCAAGGGACCTGAAGGACACCGGAATGTGAGTATGTACGTTTTTTTTTTACTTTTACGCTGGTAACCAGGGTAAACATCGGGTTACTAAGCGCGGCCCTGCGCTTAGCAACCCGATGTTTAACCTGGTTACCCGGGGACCTCGGCATCGTTGGTCGCTGGAGAGCGGTCTGTGTGACAGCTCTCCAGCGACCAAACAACGACGCTGCAGCGATCGGCATCGTTGTCTGTATCGCTGCAGCGTCGCTTAATGTGAAGGTACCTTAACCCTAACAGGCTAATTAAGGTCAGAAACCTTGGACAAAGTTATCTGAGCACACAAATCTCCAAAGGTGCCAAACTTTTGCATTGGCCCATTTTCCTTTTTGTAATTTTTAAAATGTAAAAAATGACAACACATACAGTATATATATAGTATATATATATATATATATATATATATATATATATATATATATATATATATATATATATATATATATATAGTAGGGTTGAGCGAAACGGGTCGACCATTTTCAGAAGTCGCCGACTTTTGGCAAAGTCGGGTTTCATGAAACCCGACCTGACCCCTGTGTGGGGTCGGCCATGAGGTCGGCGATCTTCTGAATCTGGTATCGGAATTCCGATACCGAGTTCCGATATGTTTGCGATATCGGAACTCGGTATCGGAATCCACATTTAAGTGTAAAATAAAGAATTAAAATAAAAAATATTGATATACTCACCTCTCTGATGCGCCCTGGTAGTAACCGGCATCTTCCGGTCCTAAGAATGGCGCTTGAAAGACCTTTCGAATGCTTCCCGGCTTGTGATTGGTCGCGGCGGCCCACGTGACCGCTGAGCGACCAATCACAACAAGCCGTGACGTAATTCTCAGGTCCTAAATTCCTCATTCTAGGAATTTAGGCCATGAGAATTACGTCACGGCTTGTGATTGGTCACTGAGCGGTCACGTGGGCCGCCGCGACCAATCACAAAGCTGTGACGTCATTTAAGGCCCTTCACGCGCTAATTCTTAAGAAGGAAGGCTGCCGGAAAGAAGCCGAGGGTGAGTATATTCCTATTAGGTATATACTCACCCTCGGAAGCACCCTGCTTCTTTCCGGCAGCCTTCTTTCTTAAGAATTAGCGCGTGAAGGGCCTTAAATGACGTCACGGCTTTGTAGGCTTCATAGAATGAGGAATTTAGGACCTGAGAATTACGTCACGGCTTGTTGTGATTGGTCGCTCAGCGGTCACGTGGGCCGCCGCGACCAATCACAAGCCGGGAAGCATTCGAAAGGTCTTTCAAGCGCCATTCTTAGGACCGGAAGATGCCGGTTACTACCAGGGCGCATCAGAGAGGTGAGTATATCAATATTTTTTATTTTAATTCTTTATTTTACACTTAAATATGGATCCCAGGGCCTGAAGGAGAGTTTCCTCTCCTTCAGACCCTGGGAACCATAGTATCCCATTGCACTGCATTGGGTTTCGCGTTTCGGCCGACCCCCGACCCCGACTTTTTTATAGGATCGGCCGATTTCACTCGACCCGACTTTTGAGAAAGTCGGGTTTCGTGAAACCCGACCCGATCCTATAAAAATAAAAGTCGCTCAACCCTAATATACATTATATATATATTGTAAGATTCTAGTAGCATCATACGCAGTGAAGAGGCAGTGACCCACAAAGTTCTAACACAAAAGTCTCTTTTAATGTGTTTTCCTCTCTTTTGGCAGTGCAGGGCCATACTAAATTATATTGCTTGTGGGCAAGTTATTCCAAACCGTGGTTGTAAGGACTTTTTCTCACCTGCCAAGTAAAGCCAAAAGAGGTTAATAGGAGCTAAATGGTCAAGGCACTCTGTAGCTTCTTCCTTCCAGCTATTGTGCAGGTCCCTATATGCGACATGTTGTGTCACAAGATTCCTGTGAATGCAGATGTTAGAGTGTCTTAGCAGTAATCGCATCTAGATATTGTAAATCTGTAATGAAAGAATTCTTCCACGAGTGATTCTGAATGTAGTAGGACATAGATCGGTCTTTAGCATTTTAAATGGGTTACATGTATTAGATCTGTATGACTCAAAAATATAATTACAATGATGGGTCATTTTACTGTGGTCTCCATTAACTGCAGATGACAGTAGCATGCAAAACTGACTATTAATTTTCCATAAAGCAGCAAAGCTCTGGGTATCAACTGGCACAATTAATTAACCTATTTTGTAATGTCGTAGCTCATAATGCTTTCTGTGCGAAGAGAATAATTTGACCTTATGTCACTATTTTTTTAATTTTGCAAACAGTAAATGAAAATGATGTTTGTTCCAATTGAGCAACTCCTATGGGAGGTAATCAAATATCATAACAATTAACTCCTTCACATCCAGGTGATTTTTTTCATTTTAGTTCTTTTCTTCTTTTTTGCCCTACTTTCTATCAAAAGCCATAAAGCTGTATAAGGGCTTGTTTTTTTCGGGGACAAGTTGCAGTTTTGAATAATATTATTTAACCTACCAGTCAATGCACTGAGAAACTGAAAAAAATTCAAATGAGATGAATCATAAAATCATAGAATGTCACAATTGGAAGGGACCTCAAAGGTCACCGTGTCCAACCCACTGCTTAATGCAGGATTCAATACACCATCAGACAGATGTCTGACCAGCCTCTGTTTGAAGACTTCCATTGCAGCAGAACTCGCCACCTCTCGTGGCAGCCTGTTCCACTCATTGATCACACTCACTGTCAAAATTTGTTTTCTAATATCTAATCTGTATTTTCTGCCTTTCAGTTTCATTCCATTGTTTCTTGTGTTTCCATGTGCAAGTGAGACTAAGGCTGTGTGCAGTGGCGGATTATAATAGGGTCAATCTGGGCGGTAGCCCAGGGTCCAGTAGTGTGGGGGGCCCTGGGCAACCGCTCAGATTGACCTCGGCCGCCATCAGTGCATTACTGCCCTGACTGGTGTATGGGCCCGGTGGGCAGAGGGGACCCGCATCGGCCCCATCTCATCTGCTCACTGGGCCCCCCCTACAGGCGCTGCGGCAGTAAGGCTATTGACGTGCGGGTGCGGGCACGCACATCAATAGTTAAGAGCCGCCAGCCAATCGGAGGCTGGCAGCTGACGTGTGCCGCAGGGCGCACGTCACCGGCGTCTGACGTCATTGTCAGCCGCCGGCGAGTGCACGCTTCACCTGAGTGGAGGGAGGAAGCTTCGCCCGCCGGCCGCCGCAGGAGCGCGGCTTGGTAAGTAAGAGCTCGTGGTTTTTTTTTGTTTGTTTTTTTTAGAGCGATCCTGGGGCAGAAATGCTGGACACTCTGGGGGCAGAAATGCTGGACACTCTGGGGGCAGAAATGCTGGACAAGCTGGGGGCAATATGCTGGACACACTGGGGGCAATATGCTGGACACACTGTGGGCAATAAGCTCGACACACTGGGGGCAATATGCCGGAGACACTGGGGGCAGGATGCTGGACACACTGGGGGCAGGATGCTGGACACACTGGGGCAGAATGCTGGACACACTGGGGGCAATATGCTGGACACGCTGGGGGCAATATGCTGGAGACACTGGGGGCAGGATGCTGAAGACACTGGGGCAGATTGCTGGACACACTGGGCCAGATTGCTGGACACACTGGGGGCAATATGCTGGAGACACTGGGGCAGATTGCTGGACACACTGGGGCAATATGCTGGACACACTGGGGCACAATGCTGGACACACTGTGGGCAGGATGCTGGACACACTGGGGCAGGATGCTGGAGACACTGGGGCAGATTGCTGGACACACTGGGGGCAATATGCTGGAGACACTGGGACAGATGGCTGGACACACTGGGGGGCAATATGCTGGAGACACTGGGGCAGATGGCTGGACACACTGGGGCAATATGATGGACACACTGGGGGCAATATGCGGGACACACTGGGGGCAGGAAGCTGAACACATTGGGGGCAGAGATGCTGGACACATTGGGGGCAGGATGCTGGACACATTGGGGGCAGAGATGCTGAACACATTGGGGGCAGAGATGCTGGACACATTGGGGGCAGAGATGCTGGACACATTGGGGCAGAGATGCTGGACACTGAGGGAAGAGATGCTGGACACTGAGGGAAGAGATGCTGGACACTGAGGGCAGAGATGCTGGACACTGGGGCAGAGATGTTGGAGACATGGGCAGAATGTAGATACGGGGCATGATTGGAGACACGGGGCAGAATGAAGACATGGGGCAGGATTGGAGACAGATCATGCAGAATCATGGGGCAGGATGGATACGATGGAGACTGATGGGGCAGGATGGGGAGATCATATTGGGCAGGATGGATACTCATGAGGGCAGGATGGGAGAACGTATGGCTGGAGCCAGGAATGAGATACACGGGGCCAGGATGGGGGATATTATTATTACCATAGGGGCTAATTAAGGGATATTATTACTGCAGTGATGTATTTATTTTATTTTTTGAGGACACTGTTTTAAATGGGGGGGTGGGAGTCCTGTTACTGTGTAGAGTGACACTGTGTCGCCTCTTTTTCTTCATGTGGTGTAATGTAGAAGTTGGGAAAAATTAAGTAATGTGTTCTGCAAGCGGAGCTCGAGATAACTGTGTTATTTCCTGCAGAGACGAGTCCTGGCTGAATGAAGTGATGGCATTCTGTGCTGGAAGAAAGATGAAGGACTTCACCTAGAGACGTCACTGGTGAGTTAGTGTTACCTATACACGGACACTATACACTGTATACTATATACTGAACTGAAGGGGAAATTGACTAGATCAATGGATGTTTGACGGGTTATAGTTTCGCACAGCAACTATTTTTCTGGAATAATCTGGTTCAGGTATATGATGACCCCGTCGCATGACCCCATCACATGACCTCGTCACATGATCCCGTCACATGAGTGGGGGGCCCACAGTGTCTGAACAGCCCGGTGCCCTGGCTACCCTTAAACACCCCTGGCTGTGTGCACACGGTACATTGGTTTTTCTGCGCAGAAACACTAGTGAATCCTTATGCCAGCTAATTCAATGAGAATCCTGAATTGCTGTGCACATGATCAGTAATTTTCCTTGAGTATTTGCGTTTTTTCTGCAGCATGTCAATTCTTTGTGTGGACTTTTAGCGTTTTTCACCCACTGACTTCAATTGAGTCAGTCAAATCTGCAGCAAAAACGCAGGTACGGTATAAAAAGGTTTGTAGATTTGCTGTGAATTTGCAGGGTTTTTACGGACTTCCTATGGTGTTTCTCAAGCTGTAATCTATGTGACAGCATGGGAAACAGCGACGCAGCGGTTCTGATCAGCGATATCATTATGGCCGGTAGATCGTTACCACCATCAGAGCACTGCGGGGTCATGCTGTCAGATGTCAGCGTGACCCTGCAGTGTGACTGTGACCCGCACTAAAAAGCTTACCGCAGGTCAGCAGGTGTTAGATGAATAAAAGAGACTACTACTTCAATCAGGCTACGTTTGGTGTCACTGATAACAGTGATAGTAGGTGGCGCTGGCGTGAGTAGTCTCTTGTCAGCCGGCGCCTGTGCTCAAGCTTAAGAAAAAATTTTAAAAACATGTAAATTAATTAAATACATCTAATATATAAAGCTGAATGTGTGTGTGTGTGTATGTATGTATGTATGTATGTATGTCCGGGATTGGCATCTGAACCGTAGCAGCTACAGCCACAAAATTTTGCACAGTCACACGTCTGGACCCCGAGAGCGTCATAGGCTATGTTGTGAGGTGAAATTTTAACCCCGCGCTTTCCAATTCACCAAACAATTTTGCCCCTATCTACATAATGGGGAAAAAGTGAAAGGAAAAGTGTTGGAGGCGTCGCAGCTACAGGCACAAAATTTTGCACAGTCACACGTCTGGACCCTGAGAGCGTCAAAGCTATATTGTGAGGTGAAATTTTAACCCCGCGCTTTCCAAGTCACCAAACAATTTTGCCCCTATCTACATAATGGGGAAAAAATGAAAGGAAAAGTGTTGGAGGCAAATTAACAGCTGCCAGATGTGAACAAGGGGGACTTAAAGAATGACAGCGATGGCACCAAAGAGTATATACTGTACAGTTGCTAAGGTGGGGCCCCAACATGGGATAATCACACCACCACGGGGATATGAACACACACACAAAATGCGCCACACACTACCACGTGCTCGAACACATATACCACCCTCAGTGCACATTTCACCACACATACACCAACCTCGCCACATAAAAGTAGAAACACAAAAGTCGCCGCTCAAAACTCGCCACGCGCAAAACTCTCCACATGCAAAACTCGCCACACGTGCAAAACTCGCCACACGCAAAACTTGCACACGCAGAAAAATTGCCACACGCAGAAAAATTGCCACATGCACAAAAGTTGCAACACATGCAAAAGTTGCCTCACACAAAACTTGCACATACTCAAAAGGCACCACACATAAAACTCGCCACGCGCAAAACTCGCCATGCGCAAAACTTGCTGCACACAACTTGCTACACTAACCTGTCACATGCAACTCGACACACAAAAAGTTGCTACACGCATGTCGCCACACAAAACTCATCTCACAAAAGTCCCTACATGCATGTCGCCACACGCAACTCAACACACACAACTTGACACACGAAACTCGCCCTAAAACACACACAAGTCTGGTATCCTTCAAAAATAAAAATCTGATTAATAAGCAGACAAACTACAAGAGCAACAAATGTACCATATAGGAATCCGGCAGCTGTCAGTCACATGACCAGTCTATTATGTGTATGTGTGAGCTAATATATACTGCCAGGGGGTGGGCTTACTGTTGGCTGGGGATTTATCAGGCTGCCATTTTAGCTTACAAATACTGAGGTAAAAATACTGACCAAATAACGTGTGAACGAGGGCTAATACAGGAGGAGATGGCATACAGCTATATACTATATACAGGAGATGACACACAGGTATATACTATTTACAGGGGAGATGACACACAGGTATATACTATATACAGGAGGAGATGACACACAGATATATACTATATACAGGAGAGATGACACACAGGTATATACTATATAGAGGAGGAGATGACATACAGGTACATACTACATACAGGAGGAGATGACATACAGGTATATACTATATACAGGAGGAGATGACACACAGGTATATACTATATACAGGAGCAGATTACCTACAGGTATATAGTATATACAGGAGGAGATGACACAGGTATATGCTATGTATAGGAGGAGATGACATACAGGTATATACTATATACAGGAGATGACACACAGATATATACTATATATAGGTGAGATGACACACAGGTATATACTATATACAGGAGATTACATACAGGTATATCTAATATATAAAGCTGAATGTGTGTATGTATGTATGTGTGTATGTCCGGGATTGGCATCTGTACCGTCGCAGCTACAGCCACAAAATTTTGCACAGTCACACGTCTGGACCCCGAGAGCGTCATAGGCTATGTTGTGAGGTGAAATTTTAACCCCGTGCGTTCCAATTCACCAAACAATTTTGCTCCTATCTACATAATGGGGAAAAAGTGAAGGGAAAAGTGTTGGAGGAAAATTGACAGCTGCCAGATGTGAACAATGAGGACTTAAAGAATGAGAGCGATGGCGACAAAGAGTATATACCGTACAGTTGCTAAGGTGGGGCCCCGACATGGGATACTCACCACACACGGGGATATGAACACAAACACAAAATGCGCCACACACTACCACGTGCTTGAACACATATACCACCCTCAGCACACATTTCACCACACACACACACCAACCTCGCCACATAAAAGTCGAAACACAAAAGTCACCACTCAAAACTCGCTACATGCAAAACTCGCCATATGCAAAACTAGGCTCACGCAAAACTCGCCACACGTGCAAAACTCACCTCATGGAAAACTCACCTCATGCAAAACTTGCACACACAGAAAAATTGCCACATGTACAAAAGTTGCACCACATGCAAAAGTTGCCTCACACAAAACTTGCACATACTCAAAATGCACCACACATAAAACTCGCCACGCGCAAAACTCGCCATGCACAAATCTTGCTGCACACAACTTGCTACACTAACCTGTCACATGCAACTCAACACACAAAATGTTGCTACACGCATGTCGCCACACAAAACTCATCTCACAAAAGTCGCTACATGCATGTCGCCACACGCAACTCAACACACACAACTTGACACATAAAACTCGCCCTAAAACACACACAAGTCTGGTATTGTCCTTCAAAAATAAAAATCTGATTAATAAGCAAACTACAAGAGCAACAAATGTACCATATAGGAAATACGGCAGCTGTCAGTCACATGACCTGTCTATTATGTGTATGTGTGAGCTAATATATACTGCCAGGGGGGAGGGCTTCCTGTTGGCTGGGGATTTATCAGGCTGCCAATAGCAACCAATCACAGCTCAGCTTCTATTTTGCTACAGTTAATTAACCTGAGCTCTGATTGGTTAATATAGGCAACAAAGACATTCTCAGTATAACAAAGCTAATATATGTTGTGAAATGCTTCTATTTGCTTAGTTTTTGCCTTTTAATAATTACATTTCTATCTATTTGTTTTGTGGTTTTTGTGTGCAGAATAAATTTTTGTTAACACATTCTATTTTGCTAACAGCAGTCATTAACCCGGGCGAAGCCGGGTAGTACAGCTAGTATTCTAATAAAAATAAAGAAAAAACATTATACTCACATAACACCAAATCCCTGATGCCCATGTCTCCTATAAAAAATGAAAAATAATAAACAACCATTTCCTCTCCTGTCCACCGAAGTCTATGTAATCCAGAGTATCCCATGGCGATCTCACTTGTAAAACAGTCACATCCGGAGGTGTGGCTGCTCTAAAAGGCCGCTACACACTGACAGGAGCGTCATCGCTCCCGCATTGTATAGTACTGAACTGCCGTGAGGGAGGTCACACGAGTTCACCAGCTGATGAGCTCCAGTGATCTCACTTATAGCACCACCACTGTGTGAGAACTTTCTTACGCAGCGGTGCTGCCGTGAGATCACCAGGGCTCATCAGCTGATGAACTCCAGTGAACTTTCTCAACGCAGATCAGCACTACACACTGCAGGACTGATTACACTCTCCTGTCAGTGGGTAGCCAGCCATCCTTGAGAGTAGTCACATCAGTGACTGCTCTCAAAGTCATCAGGATCGTTGTGGGACATCATGTATTTTTTGTTGGCGGACAGGTGAGAAATATTGTTGTTTATTATTTTAATTCATTTACAGGAGACGTTGACTTCAGTGTATTGGGCGATGACGTGACTATGGATGCATTAAGATTCAATAAAGCTTTGGGTCATTATTTCAACTAAAGGACTTTATTCTGGGTGTGTGTTTTTTATATCACTATGGGTTTAGTAATGAGGGTGTCTTACAGACACTTCTCCATTACTAACCTCTGGGCTTGATGTCACCTGACAATACAAAGGTGACATCTACCCCCCAAACTTTTACCCCACTTCTCACCAGGGTAAGTGGGAAGAGTGAAGCTAAGCTCCAGATTTGGCACATCTTATGGATGCCCTTTTTCTGGGGTGGCTTAGAGCTGATGTTTTCTCCCGGGGAGAGTGATGCTACATTTGGAGGCAAGGAAGGATAACTGCATCCAGGTACCACAAACATGCAACACATCAAACTCCAGGCCACCAGGGGGAGCTTCTGATCCTATTTACTAGGTGACTCCCCATATATATATATATAACTGGTAGTCTGTAGGGAAAGTTAGTGAGTTCTTCAGGGAAGCTGTTCCTGGCAGGTGGGAATTCCTGTCAGAGGACAGAGGAGAGGGTTCACGGAGCTGTGCATGCCCTAAGAGCTGCTGTTCCCAGAAAGAGACATTTTGAAGGCCGAATTGTTTGCAGCGAGTGTGCAGGAGAAGAAGCACAGGAGAGGATATCAGAAGGGGACCAGCCCCGAGCAGGCTGCCTCCTTCTGAGGTGCAGAGCCCGGTAACCGGAACACCAAGGTTGTAAGGACTTCTATGACTTACATCAGAGACCGGCTGGACAGCTGAACTCTACGTTACCTGTCCGACCTAACTCCCAGGAGGCACGGTGACAACCTTAGAGGCTGGGGCGTGCTAGAGTCCCTTTAAACCGCCTCAAGTCACCAGTTATACGGGTATGTAATATCCAATCCGGGGGACAGAGAGAGATAACATCTGTGAGGACCTTATGAGAAGCTTAGCAGTAAGGGACTACACTACCACGGCGCTAGAGGAAAGGCTTTTACTTTTTACCTGGACAAGGGGACTCTGGACTTGCCTCCAAACCTGCCAGACTCTGCCTGCCCTGTGGTCTGGTGCTCTGGACTGTGGATGCTGAAGTCTTCAGTAAAGGTAAAGAGACTACAACCCTGTGTCGTCGTTCTTCTCTGCGCCACTCACCATTCACCATCTATACACGGGGAAGCCCTGGGGATACACTTCTGCAGCGCCCCAGAGTCCTGGTCATTGCAGTAATGTCATTCTTCCACCAGGGGGAGTGATGTTATGTCTGAAGGCAATAAAGGAGATCTCTTTACCAGGTATCACAAACCAGACAACACACTTCACACTCCAGCCCACCAGGGGGAGCTATGCTCCTATCTATTAGGGCACTCCTCACAATTAGGTAAAACTGGTGGTCTGGATAGGAAGTTAGGCAGAAGCTGACTGGGCTTCACCCAGGCAGCACCCTGTCGGGCAGCCAGAGGAGAAGGAGGAACATCAAAGAGCTGCAGACAGAGGGGTCCCTGATGGGTGGGATCCTGTCAGAGGCCTAGACAGAAGGCCACGGAGCTGCACCTGCCCCACGTGCGGCAGCATCCTAAGAAAGGACACAAAAGAGAATTGTATTGCGGAGGGTGAGAGACGAAGTCATAGCACAAGGAGAGGAATCCAGAAGGAGTTCTGCCCTGCAAAAGGCTGCCTCCTTTCTAAGGCACAGAATCCGGTAGCCGGAACACCGAGGGAGTAATAATCTCCAAGCCTTGCTCCAGAGACCGTCAGGACAGGTAATTCTACGTTACCTGCCCGACCCATACCCAGGAGGCACGGTGGCAACTTGTGGGGGCCGGGGCGTGATAGAGTCCCTGTAAAAAGCCTCAGGCCACCAGTCATATGGGTTTGTCCTATCCATTCCATCAGGGGGACAGAGAGAAAGAGAAATAACATCTAGAACACCAACATCAGTTGTGAGGACCTTACTGAGAAGCTCAGCAGGGAGGTACTACAACACCCAGGCGCTAGAGGAAGGCTACTGATTTCCACCTGGATAAGGAGACTCTGGATTTGCCTTCAGACCGGCCAGATTCTGCCTACCCTGTGGTCTGTACCCTGTACTGTGGATGTTGAAGCCTTCAGTAAAGGTAAAGAGACTGCAACCTTGTGTCCTCATTCTTCACTGCGCCTCACACCATTCACCATCTACACTCTGGGAAGCCCTGGGGATACACTTCACCTGTGGGAAGGTATACCATCTAGCTGCCATTACATCACCCCAGCGGACCCCTAAGCAGCGTCAGTCACCCTGACCGAATACCACAGGTGGCATCACGAACATTATCCCATTAAAGACCTTTCCCCCATTTATCAACGGACGTCCCTAGGGCCACAGACCGGGTCAGCCACCGTGACATCCCCACCGAGAACCGAAGGACCCGGTACCGAGTACCCCATTGCCCTACTGGGGGCGCTCCACTTCACCTGTGGGAAGGTGTACCATCTAGCTGCCATAACATCACCCCAGCAGACCCCTTAAAGCAGCGTCGGTCACCCTGACCGAATACCACAGGTGGTGTCACGAACATAAACTTTATCCCTTTAAAGACCTTTCTCTTTTATACAGACGTCCCAGGGCCACGGACCGGGTCAGCCACCGTGACATCCCCCCCTTGAGCCGACCGACCCGGTACCGAGTACCCCTTGCCCTGACGGGGCGCTCCATATGCAAACTGTTACGGAACCCCCCAGCACCCAGAATATGTTGTGCAGTTATATGTATGTATAATAGGTTCCATGTGAGATGCATGTCCCTAATGCATCAGCCCACAGGCTGCGCCCCTGGGCAGAGGGGACAAGATATC
The DNA here is from genome assembly GCF_051348905.1 of Ranitomeya variabilis. Taxonomy (NCBI): domain Eukaryota; kingdom Metazoa; phylum Chordata; class Amphibia; order Anura; family Dendrobatidae; genus Ranitomeya; species Ranitomeya variabilis. The sequence goes on along the minus strand of NC_135237.1, from coordinate 458,813,233 downwards.
CCCCTTCTGACCTCCTCCACCTTTGTAATTCCCACAGCAAATATCGTCAGGCTCCGGCCACCTGCGGCTATTGTAATGTATGTCTGGTCTGCTGCTTTTCAATTGGTCCGCCCTCTGTATCAGTGTGATATATTCTGTGTCCTGTGAGTAAAGTGTGGTCAAACTGGAAATACGTGGAGAAGCAGTGATCTTTTATATGCGCCCATGTAACCAAGCAATTCCAGCCAGCGTCCTTCATTCAGACTCCAGCCAAATCAGAGTGGATCTCCTGAAACACGGGGTGGTACTGAAACAGGTATTCCAGCACGGTAGACCCCGTTACACTATCTAGACCTGGAGATTTATCTATTTTAATCTTATTTAGCCGATTTCGCACCTCTTCTTGGGTTAGATTGGTGACCCTTAATATAGGGCTTTCTTTGTATCTCGTCATTTCACCTAGCATTTCATTTTCCACCATGAATTAAGGGGCCTACACTTTTACTTATGATTCTTTTACTATTGATATAGTTGAAGAACAGTTTGGGATTAGTTTTTCTCTCCTTAGCAATGTGCTTCTCTGTTTCCTTTTTGGCAGCTTTAATTAGTTTTTTAGATAAAGTGCCATCCTGCTTTAGTAGTTTAAATGCTTTCTTTTCACTGTTAATTGCCCCTCTTACTTCTTTGTTTGGCCACAATGGATTTTTCCTATTTCCTGGCTCCATCTTCTTTCCTTCTTTGAAGATAGGTACAACAATTGCCGATCTCCAATCTACTAGGACTTCTCCTATTCTCCAAGATTTTTCAAAGATTCTGGCTAGTGGTTCTGCAATTTCCACTGCTAACTGTTTCAGTACACTAGGATGTAATTCATCTGGCTCAGGAGATTTAAATTCATTTAAATTAGCTAAGTGTTCCCTAACCATCTCTCTGTGTATAGATAGTGTGGATTCTTATTCCTTCAATAGCACCATGAAAATCAGTTGCAAAGTAGGAATTTAAAAGTTCAGCCTTCTCATCATCATTTTTTGACAACTTCACCATTTTTATCCTCTACAATCCTGTAGCATCTTTGACTTTTCTTTTGCTTTTGACATACCCCCCAAATCCTTTTTTATTGCTTTTGGTCTCCCTTGCAAGCTTCACTTCATTACTGGCTTTAGCTCTTCTAATGCTTGCCCTGCATTCCCTGGAAACAGCATTATAATATTGCTTAAATATTCACAAACATAAAGAAAAACGTTTGGGCTGAAAGCCTTAGCCAGCTCACCAACTCCAGCCACAGGTGCACGGGACTCGACGTGAAACAGCAATTAATGAAGATACAGTAGATGTCCCTGCTCCTTAAACAAATTCTTTTATTATGAAAAGCTCTGTGAAAAAAGATCTTTTAGATCAAAACGCGTTGCTGAATTGTCGGTGGTTATGGGCACCTCCACGCTGTGAGGATCAAGCCGCACTTCATGTTTTAATGGTTTCATAATAAAAGAATTCATTTAAGGAGCTGGGACATCTATCTTCATTCATTCTTTAAATATGCACCCCTCTTTCCATTTAATATACATTTCCTTTTTAACAAGTGTTTACGTTCTGTGTGCATCCATCTTGATCTCTTTAAATGCTTATAACTCTTCATTTTTTTGGGATTGTTACCGATTGTGCAGTGAGAATCTCATTTAGCAAAATCTCCCATTCTTCTTGAATTTCCGTCCTTTAAAACATCCATACAATGGACCTTTCCGATCCTCTTTCTGATTCCATTAAAAAGTGCCTTTCTGAAGTCCAACTTTAAAGTCTGAGTCCTCGCTGGTCTTCCTCTTGTAATCCAAAATTCGAGGATAACAAGATTGCTGCCTCCTAAATTCCCAGCCACCTTTACTTCCTCAACCATTTCCTCCCTGTTGGTAAGAATTAGGTCCAAGATTGCAGATCCTCTTGTTCTCTCTTCTACCTTTTGAAAGATAAAGTGGTCAGCGAGAGAAGACACTTTTGCCTGAGAGAGATTCTCAATAAATATCTGGATAGATAAAATGTCCTATGATCACTCTGTTGTACTTTTTTTTTAATACATGCATCTGATGTATAAAGAGTTTATCTATATCTTCTGTCTGTCCATGTGGCCTCTAGTAAACACTTTCAATAGTGTCCTTTCTGTTCTTTTCTCCTTGTATTCTTACCCAAACAGTTTCTGCAGAGCTACCATTCTCTGAAGCTTGGATCTCTGTTGAGATAGATATATGTTTTCCTAACATACAATGCAACACCTAATTCTCTCTTGTTAAACCTCTTTCTAATAAATAAGTTGAATCCTTCAAGGTGAAAAGATAAAATGGTGAAAAGATTGTAATTCTCACCATTATTTTTTTTATTTAGTTTATTTTTTACAATATTCATTGCATTGTAAAATGACTTTTAAAACTGATTTTCCAGGTCAGTACAGATATAGCAACATTAGACTTGCATCAATTTTTTTAAATGACGGGAAATAAGTTGAAAAGTTTGCAAAAAAATGTTTTTCTTTGTGATGCAATATTTTGAGACCCGTAACATTTTTATTTTTTTAGTTGATTGATCTATGTAAGGGCCTGTTTTTTGGTGAGTTGATGTTTTCATTGATTCCATTATTTGTATAAATACAAAGTTTTGATCACTTTTTGTATTTTTAGAAAGGTGTGGTGATCCCTAAAAAACACAATTCTGGCATTTCTATCTTTTTTCTGTTTGCAATGTTTACTGTATGTGTTTATTAAACTATCATCTGAATGCCGATATCATATAATGCAATACTATTGTATTGTACAGTAGAATGTGTTATAAATCGTGGACTCCTATGAAGCTCAGCCGGGACTCAGCACTGTGGGTGCATCATAAACAATGGGGGACCCTGAAACAGTGGGGGGAACCGCATACTATATAGTGACTTCTGTTGGTCCCTTATAAATAATGGGGCCCATTATACAGTATTGGAGATAATGTGGGGCCCGTTATACAGTATAGGCGCTAATGTGGGGACCATTATACAGTACAGGAGCTAATGTGGGGCCCGTTATACAGTATAGGCGCTAATGCGAGGACTATTATACAATTTGGGGCTTACTTTGGGGGCCATAATACCATGTGGGATCTAATGTGTGGCCCATTATACAGTTTGGGTCTTACTGTGGGGCCCTTTATACAGTTTTTGGGGCTAATGTGAGGGCTATTATACAGTTTGGGGGCTAATGCAGGGGCCATTATACAGGGTGGAAGCTGATGTAGAGATGATTATACAGTTTGGGGGCAAATGCGCGGCAATTATACAGTTTGGGGCTAATGTTAGGGCCATTATACAGTTTGAGAAGCATTACTGTAATTAGGCCACTCAGAGTATTGTGGCCATCGAAGGGGAAAATGTGGACACTGTTTTACGCAAGGCATTAATATTTTCTAGGGGGCAATTTTACCATATAAAGAGCACAAAGGTGGCATTATTATTATGTAAATGGTGGGCATTATTATGTGGTGCACTGAGGGGAGTGCTGTTATTGTGCCAAACAGCAGGTGTATTGGGGTACCAGTAGGATGAGGTATTTGTGCAGGATTGGGACAGGGCTGGAAATGTGAGACGTCAAATGTGCATCTGTTGTAATCTCTGCAGATGAGTCCTGGCTGGAAGAAGTCATATCAGTCTGGACCAGATGGAAAAGACGTGAAAAATGAACGACTCCATCAGAAAGAATGTCCTCTGGAAGTCACTATATATAACTGTACTGTAATTACTTACATGTTCTGCAGGACTGGTATCTAGCACTAAATGTCACCATATGGTGGTAATATCAGTGTGCCACCATAGTTGTAATAATAGTTCCCGGTTAGGGGCCTACTTAGATATTTCACCCCCTGAGCTGAACCCCTAGCTATGTATCTGGAAGAAAGGCTTGTATGCTAATCAGCAAGAGAAAGCAATTGATTAGCATTGGATCAGGTGGACAGGGCAGACTCAGTGACCCAAGAGGGGACTCAGAACCAATAGAGGGGCAGTGGAACACTTGCCATGATGGGAGAGATGGCTAGTGAGCATAATAATGACAAGTATACCTATTTTTGACATCAAAAACATAGGCCAAACTTAGTATTAGATCATATATAACAGCATGTGTGCACTGCATCTATTGAGAACCATTTGTTGTACTAAATCATTTTATGAACAGCCGGAAATCCCTCTCTAGTATGGGCGCCTGTCACGCCATGCCCGGTGGCACACGTGGTTTGTGGACCCACTGTGCTACAGGGCAGAGCCTGCCTAGGAAGAGGCATAGCTAATCTGCTACCTGGTGTTTGCTGGAGCTCCTGATGGAGAAGACAGACAGGGATGCAGGTAGTTGCCAGGTACCACTCCTAGGCAGGTGCCAGTACTGCAGCTGCCGATCCCAGGGATCAGGTTCACTGACAAGTAGGTAACGGAGAAGGATGGGCTGTAGAATAATGAAGATAGGTTCTTATTCACCCACGTAGATATCAGGAAACAGTTTGGGAGCTGGCTGCACTAGCACCAGGGACAACAGACAGAGTGCTGGCCTACACCGGGACCAGGAGACCAGGTATAAGTACCGCAGATGCAATTTTAAGATTAGGATACCGCCGAACAGGTCATATGAACACAGACAAACTATACTAGGCTAACAGGTACAAAGGATACGGGAATAACTTTAACAGACTAAGGGCGGGGTACCGGGCAACATACAGTTACACACACCAACAGCACTAAGACTAAACTATAGGTGTTGCTCAGGCACCTCCTTATTGGGGAAGGTGCCTTTTATACAAGATGCCTCCCAGCTATTGGCTATTCTCAAGATCTGCATACTATTCCCTGAGTGAATGGGACTGAAATCTATTTGTACAAAGGTCTGCAAGAAAATAGGCAAGAGACCTGTGCCACCTATTCCACCTAAAAATGAATTATATGGCCATTTAAATCACAATGAATTCTGGCTCAGTGGAATTCAAGAAGAAAATAGATCTAAACTAGGTGTTAATGTAACCAACATAATACGAGTGGGAAAAGTCAATTAGTGTCTATTATTTAGAGGTATTTGGAGCTGTGCCATTAGCATACTCAACAGTAGCAACTGTACCTCTTGGCTCACCTTGAAGCTGGTAATTCAACACCTACCTATTCCTATTATTATTTTCAAAAGAATTGATTCAGAATGGGTATTGCTAGACTCTCACTGCAGATTAGGTGACATTATTATTACACTATATCCTTGAATAAATGCTGATTTGAAAAATATTATGTGTCATGCCTCTGATCTGGTTCACAACAATAGAACAAGCAGTAACGTGTCAGACATGTCTAGTTTGGGTCAGGAATCCCATATATCATTTCACTTTTTCATACTGAAAATATCCAGTTTTATCAACAACCTGTAAATAACTGCAGGAAACACAACATAACATGTATGTCCGAGATCTTCTCATTTCAGAAAGTAACATTTACACTAAATAATTAAAAGCTACAGGGGTATCTTAGGAAGTGATGGCATTTTGATGGGATTTACCATTACTTAATTAATTTACTATTGCTCGTTATATCATTGCATATGTTCCTTCTGTTTTAGTCCATGCCCTCGTCCACGGCTTTTATATAGTGTCCCTGTGGGGGTTGTTTTTAAACAGTAACTAAACTTTTTTAGTCCTCATTCACACTTTCAGTATTTAGTCGGTATTTTACATCAGTATTTGTAATGCTGAGCTGACCGTTTCACTGCCATCATCAGTACTCCAAATGACTACATTCTGATATCAATGCAGGTAAAGGTAGGCAAATAGGTAAAGCAGGGGTTTAGAAGCCACCTCCATGCTTTTATTTTTCAGGAATAAAGACAAATCCCCTAATAAAGTGATTTTTCAATGTTTCATAACTTTCCATGCTGGCCAAAATTATGTAAAAAAATAAAAGTTCAATTACTCTTGTAGCTTTTTTCAATAAATTGATATTTTTACATTCTAGTAATCTTTAGACTTGGGCAATTTGTATTTTTGTGTGTTGGACATTAAAAATGTTCCAGTTGTTGGTATTTCATCTTAGATCGGTTCAATAAAAAGGTCTAATTTTGCGCTGAGGATAAATCGGAGGGCTGGAAAAACCTTTTTAAATAGAGGATATATTATAGCAATAATGTTAATTAAAAGATGGAGGCAATAACTAAAAGCATGTCATTTTCAAAGAAAAACCAATGTGAAAATATATGTGATTTATTTGCTGCAAATTCTTAAACCTCGACCCTTTGTCAATATAGCAGTAGGATTTAATAAAGTTTTACTACCTTTTTTAACAGGTCCCATAAATTAGTTCTGTTACCAAATGAACTGTGCAATCCATTCAGAATCCTGACAGGAGAGATGGATGTGTAGCCGACCATACCAATCGCAAGTTGCCGTAATAACTTTCTATTGATCTCTAGTGGCTTGTCCAAGCTCATATCCTTGTACAGTTATTCTTCACGAAATGATCATGTTTGATGTAACTAAAAAGGATAATATAATGAATTATTACAATGGGTCAGTCACCAGGCAGATCTCCGGATAGATTCATTTACCCTACCCACTCTGAGTGATTTTCAGAAAGGCCACACATTGTACAAGACAGTCCTCGTCATACTGTAAGGGAGTAGAGAAGCTGCCCACACTCCCTCTTGAAGACCTTATAGTTATGTAATACATTGCTATAGTTTAAATGATGTTTTACCTACTTTCTGTTCCGCAGACAGGGCTAATAGTTGGGACCAGCCCAGGATGGGAGGAGTTGCTTGGGCACAAACAAAGGCAGTTTTCCTGTTATAGTTTAGATATAACAGTCAATATCAACACCTCACAGAGCCAGGACGGTCATGCGTAGAGGCTATGTAGCTCTCTACTAAGAAGACATATAGTCCCTGATTCACTGAGATTTACAAGAATTCAGGTATAAAAACCTTCAAATGTAACATTTTTTGGTGCCAAACAAAGTTGCTAAAAAATAATGCCATTTTTTACCGTTTTTACACCAGTTTCGGCACGCTCTGGGAGGAGCTGGGGAAGGACAGGGCTTCGGATTCTCTGCCCAACAAATTCAATAAAGGGAACCTGACAGCTGATACCTGCAGCCCGATCCATAGGCAGCACAAATCAGTCACTGGCTGTATGATTTCAGCCATATATGTGGAACTTTGAAATGACGCAATGTTTCCGAGGACAAACACACTTTAAAAGCAACGCAGAGCTGCATGGGAGACTAGTCAGACGACCAGGACCTGGCGGTCTATCCAGTGACTGACCGGTCTCTCACTATACACGCACACATGGAGATAGACCGCCAGGTCCCGGCTGTCTGACTAGTCTCTTGTCAGGCTATGTCACCGGCGGCAATTAAACTATTAAAGCAGCACTACAGTGTTTTTTATTGCACTGCTGGAGTGGTGCTTTAAATGTAATTCCCCTGCTCCCTGTCTCATACCCACCTGCCGCCATCTTCATAGTTTCTCAGCATCTTCCAGTCAGAGGCTACGTTTACAAGACCGAGGGACCAGAGCGCCAAGTTTAATATGCCGCAATCATATAAAACCCTGATTACCCCCATATTTATGATGCCTAAAGGAATATTCCAGCAGGGAAAATAATTTTGAAAAGGGCTTATATTGGTTTAAAAAAATAAATAAATCTGATACTTCACCGATCCCTCATCCTTCACATGGAAAATGTGTACAGTGGATGTGGACATGGTGTGTAGTAGTGTCACTTTAAAAGGAGTGTAATTTTAGGAAATCACTGATGTTTATCTGCTCCCTGAAGTGCGTCCCTAAAAGTTGTCAATATGTGTTGAAGGGAATGTGTCACCAGTCTTAATAATCATAATGTAGGGGCAGAGATGCTGATTCCAGAGATGTATCACTTAGTTTTCTGGGTGCAGCAGTGATGATAAAATCACAGTTTTTTTCTACTGTAGATGTAACAGTGCTCTGAATGCTGAGCTCTCGGTAACCCCGCCCACAACACTGATTGGCAGCTTTCTGTGTACACTATTCATGGACAGAAAGCTGCTAATCAGTGGTGGGGGTGGGATTATAGAGAGCAGTTGATTAGTAGATATAATCTATCTGACAAAAACACTAATTTTATTGAAACAACAGCCTACAGCCCAGTAAGTGACACATCACTGGAATCAGGCTCTCCTCCCCTACATCATGCCGCCCTCAGGTTACTTATCAAAATCCTGCTTACAGATTCCCTTTAAATCAATCATGATAATCCAAGAGATGTTCTAATTCTTAAAATACTGTATCTGCTTCGCTCTGTGTGGAGATAAAGGATTACTCATCTAAACAACACTCTCCATAGAATCCTATAGGGGGATGAAAGAAATCATGGCTATTCTTTAAGAGTGTAACCAATATTCCAAGATGACTTTTCCCGTTTTCTATAAATGATCCGTCTCGTTGTAGACCCTGCTTGGCTGTACCCGAGGCCTTTGCATTTCTAAAAGTGGCCCAGAGATCAGGATGAAGCAGACTTTCATTGTTGCCATGGAGACGGTTTAGTTTGTGTGGAGTCTTTAATCACACATGGCTCTGTTTTTATCAGAGCCTATCAAGACATCCCAGGCTGGGAGGGAGAGGGTGAGGGATGGAAGTAGTCCTGAATAAGAAAACATAAAAGCCAGGAAAAAAAAGGAAAGGGAAACCTAATTCAAAAGGGATTTAAGTCACACAGACTGTAAGAGAACAGCGATCCCACTCCTTTCAGAACGATTAGCCGGTTACTTAGCGGAAGCATGATTTCTGAACAGCAAGTCTATGGTGTCTGATCTAAAAGACATACCAGTAATAAAAAGGTTTATGGCCGAGAATAGCGCTCTACATAACTCAGAATACATTGGCTCTGTGTCACCAGTCATATCAGCAATCTGACCAATGCAAAGTGGAGCTGACCGCAGCTTAGGCTACTTTCACACTAGCGGTTTTCAGTGGACGTCGCAATGCGTCGTTTAGGAGAAAAAACGCATCCTGCAAAGTTGTCTGCAGGATGCGTTTTTTCCCCATAGACTTACATTACCAACGTATATCTCCACACGTCCCAACCGTCGTGCGACGGTTGCGTCGTGTTTTGGCGGACCGCCGGCACAAAAAAACGTTACATGTAACTTTTTTTGTGCGTCATGTCCGCCATTTTCGAACGCGCATGCGCGGCCGAAACTCCGCCCACCTCCTCCCCGGACCTTACAATGGGGCAGCGGATGCGTCGTAAAACTGCTTCCGCTGCCCCCGTTATGCTTTTCTTTCACAGCATGCGACGGTACGTCGGCCTGACGCACTGCGACGGGCCTGTACCGACGCTAGTGTGAAAGCAGCCTTATACACATGGAAGGAGAATCACGTTTACAGAACATTAGGGGTATGTGCACAGAGCGTCACGCCTGGAATTCAGTTGAAAAAGTAGTTAAAAAACATCAAGAAAAAAAAGCATATCCACTGCAATGTGAAAACTACTTGCTGTGCATATGTTCCTCTTTGGTGTCACTTATTTTAGGGTATGTGCGAAGGTTCAGTGTTTGCAACAGAAAAATTAGCAGCAAATCTGCTTCAAATACTGTTGCGTCCGCAGGAAAAATGCAGCATAAAATGCGCTACTCTCAAAAAGTCAGGGATATTTGGCTTTCAGGCGAAATTTATGGAAACTTAAAAAGTCCACGCTACAGTGATATTTTATCATGAATGTAGGGCATTGAGGAAATCACCTTTGCATGCTTCTGCTTAGCTCGAACAATTTATTGAAATTAAAGCCAACAGTGGTAGTCTGTTGACATCAAAAAATGTCAATGTCTCTATAACTTGCTATGTGGCATTGAGCATCGATTACAGTTTGCCAACAACGTCTCGTGCTGTTCACAAGTGGAGTTATTGTCTGCTGAGGCATGGCATCCCACTCCTCTTGAAGGGCGGCCTTCAGGTCATTGACGTTCTGGGGGACAGAGTTACGAGCCTCTACACAGTGACACAAATGATCCCATAGGTTTTCTATGGGATTCAGGCATGGAGACAGTGTAGACCACTCCATTTGAGGTACCCCAGTCTCCAGCAGACGTTCCCTAATGATGTGACATCAACGAGCTGGAGCATTGTTGTCCATGAAGATGAAATTAGGTCTGTGTTGTTCGTGTCGAGGCATAATGACTGGATTAATGATATTAAGTAGTAGGGGCTTGTCACTGTGTAACCAGACAACATGATCACTCTGTAAAATTGGTGCAGGATGTGCCACTAATGAGAAAAGACGGCCATCTGCTGGCCAGCCAAAATCAAGCGAAACCAAAGTGTGCTGGAAGATTTGCAGATGGAGGAACCTTGTGTGACCTTGTGTGCTGGACCAGATCAGGTGACTTAATTGTAAGAATTGCCCTGATAAAAAAAAAACAGTGTGTCAAACCACAGTTGAATTTGGCTCCAGGAAAAAGAGCCGGGCAGACGTGATCCAGATACTCCATTGAGACCAATGTGACAGGCCTCAGCAGGAAGTCTGTGCTACCTGGGTGTCGGTCACCACCTGGCAAGGTCTGAATCCCCAGGAAAAAATCCCCGAGTGCTGGTCAGAGCCGTAATCTGCACCCTGCACTGGTCAAGCCTCCAAGGTCAGACTACGCCTGTCAAGAGTGGATGCCCGGCCCTCTCTGCCCCGACCCTAAGAGATTTCCGCCGACGGTCAAGCCCAGAAGAGCCGTGTGGCGACTACGACGTTTTTTACATTCATTACATTCAAACCCCTACAGTGACATACAAAGCCATCCACAACCTGTCTCCTCCATACATCTGTGACATGGTCTCCCGGTACTTACCTACACTCAACCTCCGATCCTCTCAAGACCTCCTTCTCTACTCCCCTCTCATCTCTTCTTCCCACAACGGCATCCAAGACTTCTCCCGTGCTGCCCCAATACTCTGGAACTCTCTACCACAACACATCAGACTCTCGCCTACCATAGAAACCTCACCTCTTCCAACAAGCCTACAGCCTGCAGTGATCCTCAACCTACCGAACCGCCGCACAACCAGCTCTACCCTCTCCTAGTGTATCCTCACCCATCCCCTGCAGACTGTGAGCCCTCGCGGGGAGAGTCGTCCCTCCTTTTATACCTGTGTGCCTTGTTTTTTGATCACATTTAGTTGTATTTGTCTATATTTGCCCCCTTTTCACATAAAAAGCACCATGGAATAAATGGCGCTATAAAAATATACAATAATAATAATAATTAAAAGTTATTTTTTACCTTCACCACTCGCTGGAAACACCTGCTTTTCTGTTGGATTCATTGTGGCTGCTTCACCCTGATCCGTGCGAGGTGTTTGGTGATCACACAGGAGGTCAAGAAAAAAGACATGGTGAGCTGATTTCTTTTCTCTACTTTGTCAGCATTTATTGCACCCAATTATCATAAGCCGGGACTTTGTGTTGTTTTGGGACTTGTGGGGGAAGGGCGGAGACCTCAATTACTCGGGTAAGAGATGGGCTGGACCTAAAGAAGTCTCACCAACCCCAGAGCCTGAAGGGTTTCCCATCTGTGTAATGACATTCCTGAGATAAATTTGGGGTCTACCCAACATAGGGACCTAACTCTAAAAGAAGTGTTCAATAAGGTAACCGTTATAAATGGAACAGCACAGATGCCGGGAGCTGACACAAGATTTCCTTATTTTATGATGAGGGGATTTATTGTACCAGGTTACTAAGGTCAGAGAGGAAATAGTGGAACAATTGTTGGTACTAGGACCCTATAGACAGAGGGTATAGGACATGGCCCATTCACATATCTTGGGTGGCCATTTCGGTGTCGACAAAACCCAAGAATTGGTCATGAGGAGCTTCTATTGACCCAAATGTCACCGTCAAATCCTACCCATCAAGGCAGCATGAAGTTATGCTATAAGACTCTTATAGCATAACTTCATGCTGCCTTGATGGGTAGGATTTATAATAAGAGGTTATTGAAGATGTCACAATAGCCAGAACGCTATTGAAGGCCCAAAAACAGCAATGTCGGGAATTGCAGCAGCAGAACCAGGACCTGTGCTCAGATTTGCTGGGGTGTACAGATGTCATAGAACACGAGGTCCTGACAAAACCCCATGTGCACGTGAATTCAAAGACTTACCAGATCCCAGAGGCAAAAACCATTCTCCAAATAAGTGAAGCGTATGCTTAACAAAGGCTCCAAGTTCGACCAATATCCGCGTGTCATTGAGTTGATCAAGAGAAATGTGGGCCAGCAAAGTACATACCCATCTTGAATCTAACAAAGGGTTATTGGCAAATCCCAATGTCACATGTAGCCAAAGACAAAACGGCTTTCCCTAATCCCGACAGTTGCTTCCAATTTGTCCGGATGCGTTTGGACTGCAAGGAGATCCGGCCAGCTTTCAGAGGGCCATGTACCGAATCCTTGCACCCCATAAGAAGTACACTGCGGTATACCTGATCAATATTGTAATTTTCAGCCCAGATTGGGGAAGTCATCTTGGAAAGGTCCAGGCAGTTTGATGCTTTTAGGAACATGGGGTTCTCTAAAAATCCAAAGAAATGTGCAATGGGAAAAGAGGAAGACAAATATTTTGGATAAGTAGTAGGTAGAGTTGAACCCCAGATCAATAATGTGAACGCAATCAAGAACTGGCCAAAATCACTCTCAAAAAACAAGTTAGGGCCTTTCTGGGAATCGTGGGATACTACAGGAGGTTCATTCCAAACTTTCCCATGCTGTATGCAGTCCTAACTCCTTAAGGGGACAAAATCAGTTGGAGGCAAAGACGGCCTTTTAAGAACTGAAAGTACATGTGTATAAGCTGCTGGTACTGATTGCCCCAACTTTAATAAGGAATCTGTACTCCTTTCTCAGGAGATACACGGAGAGGAGCATCCTGTTCTCTACCTGAGTAGGAAACTGTTGGCATGTGAGAAAAATTATTCCATAGCACAAAAAGGAATGCTTGGCCATAAAGTGGGTGGTGGACACATTGTGATAATATCTATTAAGGCAAAAATTTAAATTAGTGTTAGACCATGTCACACTAAGGTGGATGAGGGAGAAAAAGGGGAAAAATACTCAGGTTACCCGCTGGGTTCTAGCTCTGCAGGATTTCCGCTTTCATGTGGAACATAAAGCCAGGAGTTACATGGTATTACCTCTGCCCTCCCAAGAATCCCTTGACTAGTGGTAGAAGTTGCCAAGCCCATGGCTTTAGGCAGATGGAGGAGGTACGTAAGGTGGCTGTAGGCAGGGTCGGACTGCCTCACTGGAGAACTCCGGTGGGCTCAAGTACTGACACCTGCTGGCATACTGGCCAGCAGCTGCCTAGGGCCCCACTGCTCCAGGGGCCCCCAGCCAGTGGGCAGCTGCTATGGGGGCCCCCAATGCCAGCGGAGCAGCATCGGGTGATAGGAAGCAGAAGCCAGCTGCTGCTGCTAAAGCTTGTCCCCGTTGCTCAAGAGAAATGAATATTCACTGCTCCCCACGCCCCCATGGGCGTGGAGAACGGTGAATATTATTTTCACTTTAGCTTACTGGGCAAAGCAGTGAGAGAAATAGTCATCAGAACACAAGAGCGCTCTGTTACTTACAAACAGTGTGCCACAGTCTGCAGCAGGCGATCGTGTCAGCTGTGTTATCAGTGATGCCCGCACTGCTCTCTGACTAACTGTGGGAGGAGCTGTGAGCAGGACGTCCTCCCAGCGTGACGTCACCACTACTCCTGGCTCCGGCGTTCAGAGCTACTCAGACAGCAGTGTGGGCGTCACTGATAACATGGCTGTTCGGCTGCTGCAGACTGCGGAGCACTATTTGTAAGTAACAGAGCGCTCTTGTGTCCTGATGACTTTTTATGTCACCGCTCTTCCCTGCGATGAACAAGCAGGGAGAGTGGAGCAGTTCTTGATAAGTCTAACACTGATTGGCCACAGCGCAGCCAATCAGTGTTAGCTTTGCTTGGGTCCTCTTCTCCTCAGCCGTATAGCTCAGCTCAGATAATGAGCTCTGCTGTCATCTATAAAGCGCACTCCCCTCCCCCACAGTGTAAGCAGCAGAGGGAGATAGAGGACTCCCTGCAACATCTGCAATGGTAGGACAAGGGCCCCCCTGCCAGCCTAAAAGTAAGTGTAAATGGGGGCCCTTTAGTCTGGGGAGATAGATGGGGAGGGGCTAAGTCACTTAAGGATAAATGAGGGCCCCATTACCTCATCTCTCCTTTCACTCCTGACTGACTGCACCCCCTCCCTCTATATTACCCCTGACTGAGCCCCCTCCCTCTATATCAGCCCTGACTGCACCCCCTCACCCCTGAATCACCCTGACTGCACCCCTTCCCCGTATCACCCCTGACTGAGCCCTCTCCCATTATATGACCCCTGACTGAGTCTGTTTGCCATTTTAATACACAATAAAACAATATCACATAACACATCACTTTACATGTGAAATGTACCCGCTTTATTAGGAAAGCATGCAAAGGCATGCAGGGCATAAGCTAGCCCCCATACACCCCTTACAATTATAAGGAAACTGCAGTAAACTCTTCCTAAAAGGACAGTAAGTATGATTCTAACAAAGCCGCAGAGGGCGGTATGAAAATTGCAAAAATACTAATTTTGTTTTTTTTAACAAAGATTGTGATATAAAAACGGCATAACTTGAAAATGTTCAGTTATATCTACTGAAGTGTGGGGCAGTATTGATTCTATAGAAGTGACTTTTATAGTTATATATATATATATATATATATATATATATATATATATATAGTTAGGCAGGGTTCTCACACTTTCCTGTGGTTTTGCAATATGGTTACTGACCACAAAACTAAAGCAATTTGTTGTAAAACTGCAATGTGCTGTGAAATCTAGTGAATTTGTAGCACATTCTGAATGAAATTGAAAAGGGGTTATAATATAAGAGGTACAATATGTGAAGAGAGGAACAGTCCAAAACTTGGGCTTCTACAGTACTACTCCAGTTATGCCACTGACCATTGTTACATAATGCCAACATACAGGTCCTTCTCAAAAAATTAGCATATAGTGTTAAATTTCATTATTTACCATAATGTAATGATTACAATTAAACTTTCATATATTATAGATTCATTATCCACCAACTGAAATTTGTCAGGTCTTTTATTGTTTTAATACTGATGATTTTGGCCTACAACTCCTGATAACCCAAAAAACCTGTCTCAATAAATTAGCATATCAAGAAAAGGTTCTCTAAATGACCTATTACCCTAATCTTCTGAATCAAATAATTAACTCTAAACACATGCAAAAGATACCTGAGGCTTTTAAAAACTCCCTGCCTGGTTCATTACTCAAAACCCCCATCATGGGTAAGACTAGCGACCTGACAGATGTCAAGAAGGCCATCATTGACACCCTCAAGCAAGAGGGTAAGACCCAGAAAGAAATTTCTCAACAAATAGGCTGTTCCCAGAGTGCTGTATCAAGGCACCTCAATGGTAAGTCTGTTGGAAGGAAACAATGTGGCAGAAAACGCTGTACAACGAGAAGAGGTGACCGGAACCTGAGGAAGCAGTGGAGAAGGACCGATTCCAGACCTTGGGGAACCTGAGGAAGCAGTGGACTGAGTCTGGTGTGGAAACATCCAGAGCCACCGTGCACAGGTGTGTGCAGGAAATGGGCTACAGGTGCCGCATTCCCCAGGTAAAGCCACTTTTGAACCATAAACAGCGGCAGAAGCGCCTGACCTGGGCTACAGAGAAGCAGCACTGGACTGTTGCTAAGTGGTCCCAAGTACTTTTTTCTGATGAAAGCAAATTTTGCATGTCATTCGGAAATCAAGGTGCCAGAGTCTGGAGGAAGACTGGGGAGAAGGAAATGCCAAAATGCCTGAAGTCCAGTGTCAAGTACCCACAGTCAGTGATGGTGTGGGGTGCCATGTCAGCTGCTGGTGTTGGTCCACTGTGTTTCATCAAGGGCAGGGTCAATGCAGCTAGCTATCAGGAGATTTTGGAGCACTTCATGCTTCCATCGGCTGAAATGCTTTATGGAGATGAAGATTTCATTTTTCAGCACGACCTGGCACCTGCTCACAGTGCCAAAACCACTGGTAAATGGTTTACTGACCATGGTATTACTGTGCTCAATTGGCCTGCCAACTCTCCTGACCTGAACCCCATAGAGAATCTGTGGGATATTGTGAAGAGAAAGTTGAGAGACGCAAGACCCAACACTCTGGATGAGCTTAAGGCCGCTATTGAAGCATCCTGGGCCTCCATAACATCTCAGCAGTGTCACAGGCTGATTGCCTCCATGCCACGCCGCATTGAAGCAGTCATTTCTGCCAAAGGATTCCCGACCAAGTATTGAGTGCATAACTGAACATTATTATTTGATGGTTTTTTTGTTTGGTATTAAAAAACACTTTTATTTGATTGGTCGGGTGAAATATGCTAATTTATTGAGACAGGTTTTTTGGGTTATCAGGAGTTGTATGCCAAAATCATCAGTATTAAAACAATAAAAGACCTGACAAATTTCAGTTGGTGGATAATGAATCTATAATATATGAAAGTTTAATTGTAATCATTACATTATGGTAAATATTGAAATTTAACACTATATGCTAATTTTTTGAGAAGGACCTGTACAATGGCTATCTACATTTGTTTTTTTTTTAAATTGATCATACCCATCAGGCCTAACCTTTATAACATTTGTTAATTATGAATTAAAGTAAGTTACATTTCCATGCAGGATTTGGATCCCAGAATATAGTATCATACTAATTTATCATTAATTAGCTTGAGACAACTCTCAGCGTCTCTTCTTTCCAATCTCAAACCTTGTGTTTAGCTCTGATCTCCGCAAAGAGATTGTTCAGGCAAAGTGTGTTTGACAATGATCTATGTGCAAGGCATTAAGCTGTAATCATTGTAATGAATGCAGAAAACCATTCCACGTGTAATTAATCAGACATTATTAGGATTGGAAATTTGTCTCAGAAAGAAAAAATATTTATTTACATTTTCATTTTGTGGCACAGTAATATATATGTTGACAACATTTTATCAAAATTCATTACCCTTAGGTTACTTTTTGTTTTTTGACTATTTAGAATTATTTGAAAATATGAAGCCGCTTGTAATTTCTGCTTTAACCTATTCCTGCTGTGGCCAATTTTTGTTTTCCAATTAAGTTTTTTCCTCCGTTTCTTCCAAGAGCCATAACTTTTTCCGTTTATATAACCATAAGAGGATTTGTTTTTTGTGGGTTGAGTTGTTGTTTTAATGACACCATTCACTTTACTATATAATTAACTGAAAAAAAAAAAACAGATAAAAAAAATCCAAGTGCAGTCAAATTAAAAAAATGCAATGCCATTGTTTATTTGGTTATGTTTGTATGGTGTTCATTCATCATGTGGGACATCATTTTAACACTTTATTAAATTTTTTTTCCAGGAGGTGATGGAAAAACTGCAATTATGCTGTTTAGAATTTTGTTCTCTTTATAGCATTTAGGTTTCCGATTAACTCATTTTTTGGTTTGAAAGATGGAACTTTCTGGATTCGGCGATGGTAAATATGATTACCGTATTTATTTATTTTTAAGAAGTCAAAATGAGTGATTAAAATTGTTATATATCTTTTCACTTTTTAAACTCTTTATTTTCTTACGTTATTTTTTAGTCCCCTTAGTATATTTGAACCTGTGATTGTTTTATCACTTGTGCTATACTGTATACTGCAGTATCACTGTATGACCACCAGCTGGGCTTAACAGAGGGACAAAGATGGCAGCCACGGGGACCTTCAGCAGCGAAACAAAGACCAGCGAAAAAATTAGCTGGAAAGGTGCACTGAACTTTTAACCAAACCCAGGATGTCTGGGCTTGATTTGAAGAGTCATTTTGTGCTAACAGACAGATTCCCATTACCGTGTACTTGCCCACATTAAGAAACACTGGCTTGTGCAATACTCAAACTAGGCACCATTAGGGTTGAGCGAAACGGGTCGATCATTTTCAAAAGTCGCCGACTTTTGGCTAAGTCGGCGTCTCATGAAACCCGATCCGACCCCTGTGCTTGTCGGCCATGTGGTACGCGACTTTCGCGCCAAAGTCGCGTTTCAATGACGCGAAAAGCGCCATTTCTCAGCCAATGAAGGTGAACGCAGAGTGTGGGCAGCGTGATGACATAGATCCTGGTCCCCACCATCTTAGAGAAGGGCATTGCAGTGATTGGCTTGCTGTCTGCGGCGTCACAGGGGCTATAAAGGGGCGTTCCCGCCGACCGCCATCTTACTGCTGCTGATCTGAGTTTAGGGAGAGGTTGCTGCCGCTTCGTCAGAAGCAGGGAGAGCGTTAGGCAGGGTCCACTAACCACCAAACCGCTTGTGCTGTAGCGATTTCCACTGTCCAACACCACCTTCGGTGTGCAGGAACAGTGGAAGCTATTTTTTTTTTTTTTTTCCTCAGCGCTGTAGCTCATTGGGCTGCCCTAGAAGGCTCCCTGATAGCTGTATTGCTGTGTGTACGCCACTGTGGAAACCAACTGCTTTTTTCAAAGCACATATCCTCTTGTTCCTTTCTGCACAGCTATCTTTTTTGTTTGTCCACACTTTTTATTTAATTTGTGCATCAGTCCACTCCTATTGCTGCCTGCCATACCTGGCTTAGATTACTGCAGGGAGATAGTGATTGTAGGACAGTCCCTGTTTTTTTTTTTGTTTTTTTTTTGTGGGAGATTAAGATTGGCATTTCTGCTACAGTGCCATCCCTGTGTGTGCCATCTCTCACTGAGTGGGCCATAGAAAGCCTATTTATTTTTTCCGTGATTTGTGTTCTAAAATCTACCTCAACACAAAAACACTACATCAATCAGTGGTAGAAAAATATTGGCCTCAGTCAGGGCTTGTGTGCCACTGCTGTGTGTGCTATCTCTCATTCAGTGGGCTATAGAAAGCCTATTTATTTATTTATTTTTTTTCTTATTATTTGGTTTCTAAAGTCTCCCTGAAAAAAATAAAAAAATAAAAAAACAGTGGGAGAGTAATATTGCCCTTTCAGCTTGTGTGCCAGTCTTGACTCCTGGGTGTGCCACCTCTCTCTCATTCAGTGGGCCATAGAAAGCCTATTTATTTTTTTGGTTTTTTTAATATTATTTGGTTTCTAAAGTCTCCCTGAAAAAAAAAAAAACATAAAAAAACAGTGGGAGAGTAATATTGCCCTTTCAGCTTGTGTGCCAGTCTTGACTCCTGGGTGTGCCACCTCTCTCATTCAGTGGGCCATAGAAAGCCTATTTATTTATTTTTTTAAATATTATTGGGTTTCTAAAGTCTCCCTTAAAAAACAAAAAATACATAAAAAAACAGTGGGAGAGTAATATTGCCCTTTCAGCTTGTGTGCCAGTCTTGACTCCTGGGTGTGCCACCTCTCTCATTCAGTGGGCCATAGAAAGCATTTTTTTTTTTTCCTTGATTTGTGTTCTAAAATCTACCTCAACACAAAAACACTACATCAATCAGTGGTAGAAAAATATTGGCCTCAGTCAGGGCTTGTGTGCCACTGCTGTGTGTGCTATCTCTCATTCAGTGGGCTATAGAAAGCCTATTTATTTATTTATTTTTTTTCTTATTATTTGGTTTCTAAAGTCTCCCTGAAAAAAAATAAATAAATAAAAAAACAGTGGGAGAGTAATATTGCCCTTTCAGCTTGTGTGCCAGTCTTGACTCCTGGGTGTGCCACCTCTCTCTCATTCAGTGGGCCATAGAAAGCCTATTTATTTTTTGGGTTTTTTTAATATTATTTGGTTTCTAAAGTCTCCCTGAAAAAAAAAACAACATAAAAAAACAGTGGGAGAGTAATATTGCCCTTTCAGCTTGTGTGCCAGTCTTGACTCCTGGGTGTGCCACCTCTCTCATTCAGTGGGCCATAGAAAGCCTATTTATTTATTTTTTTAAATATTATTGGGTTTCTAAAGTCTCCCTTAAAAAACAAAAAATACATAAAAAAACAGTGGGAGAGTAATATTGCCCTTTCAGCTTGTGTGCCAGTCTTGACTCCTGGGTGTGCCACCTCTCTCATTCAGTGGGCCATAGAAAGCATTTTTTTTTTTTCCTTGATTTGTGTTCTAAAATCTACCTCAACACAAAAACACTACATCAATCAGTGGTAGAAAAATATTGGCCTCAGTCAGGGCTTGTGTGCCACTGCTGTGTGTGCTATCTCTCATTCAGTGGGCTATAGAAAGCCTATTTATTTATTTATTTTTTTTCTTATTATTTGGTTTCTAAAGTCTCCCTGAAAAAAAATAAATAAATAAAAAAACAGTGGGAGAGTAATATTGCCCTTTCAGCTTGTGTGCCAGTCTTGACTCCTGGGTGTGCCACCTCTCTCTCATTCAGTGGGCCATAGAAAGCCTATTTATTTTTTGGGTTTTTTTAATATTATTTGGTTTCTAAAGTCTCCCTGAAAAAAAAAACAACATAAAAAAACAGTGGGAGAGTAATATTGCCCTTTCAGCTTGTGTGCCAGTCTTGACTCCTGGGTGTGCCACCTCTCTCATTCAGTGGGCCATAGAAAGCCTATTTATTTATTTTTTTAAATATTATTGGGTTTCTAAAGTCTCCCTTAAAAAACAAAAAATACATAAAAAAACAGTGGGAGAGTAATATTGCCCTTTCAGCTTGTGTGCCAGTCTTGACTCCTGGGTGTGCCACCTCTCTCATTCAGTGGGCCATAGAAAGCATTTTTTTTTTTTTCCTTGATTTGTGTTCTAAAATCTACCTCAACACAAAAACACTACATCAATCAGTGGGAGAAAAATATTGGCCTCAGTCAGGGCTTGTGTGCCACTGCTGTGTGTGCTATCTCTCATTCAGTGGGCTATAGAAAGCCTATTTATTTATTTATTTTTTTTCTTATTATTTGGTTTCTAAAGTCTCCCTGAAAAAAAAAAATAAATAAAAAAACAGTGGGAGAGTAATATTGCCCTTTCAGCTTGTGTGCCAGTCTTGACTCCTGGGTGTGCCACCTCTCTCTCATTCAGTGGGCCATAGAAAGCCTATTTATTTTTTTGGTTTTTTTAATATTATTTGGTTTCTAAAGTCTCCCTGAAAATAAAAAAAAAAAAACTTAAAAAAACAGTGGGAGAGTAATATTGCCCTTTCAGCTTGTGTGCCAGTCTTGACTCCTGGGTGTGCCACCTCTCTCATTCAGTGGGCCATAGAAAGCCTATTTATTTATTTTTTTAAATATTATTGGGTTTCTAAAGTCTCCCTTAAAAAACAAAAAATACATAAAAAAACAGTGGGAGAGTAATATTGCCCTTTCAGCTTGTGTGCCAGTCTTGACTCCTGGGTGTGCCACCTCTCTCATTCAGTGGGCCATAGAAAGCATTTTTTTTTTTCCTTGATTTGTGTTCTAAAATCTACCTCAACACAAAAACACTACATCAATCAGTGGTAGAAAAATATTGGCCTCAGTCAGGGCTTGTGTGCCACTGCTGTGTGTGCTATCTCTCATTCAGTGGGCTATAGAAAGCCTATTTATTTATTTATTTTTTTTCTTATTATTTGGTTTCTAAAGTCTCCCTGAAAAAAAAAAAAAAAAAAAAAACAGTGGGAGAGTAATATTGCCCTTTCAGCTTGTGTGCCAGTCTTGACTCCTGGGTGTGCCACCTCTCTCTCATTCAGTGGGCCATAGAAAGCCTATTTATTTTTTTGGTTTTTTTAATATTATTTGGTTTCTAAAGTCTCCCTGAAAAAAAAAAAAACATAAAAAAACAGTGGGAGAGTAATATTGCCCTTTCAGCTTGTGTGCCAGTCTTGACTCCTGGGTGTGCCACCTCTCTCATTCAGTGGGCCATAGAAAGCCTATTTATTTATTTTTTTAAATATTATTGGGTTTCTAAAGTCTCCCTTAAAAAACAAAAAATACATAAAAAAACAGTGGGAGAGTAATATTGCCCTTTCAGCTTGTGTGCCAGTCTTGACTCCTGGGTGTGCCACCTCTCTCATTCAGTGGGCCATAGAAAGCATTTTTTTTTTTTCCTCGATTTGTGTTCTAAAATCTACCTCAACACAAAAACACTACATCAATCAGTGGGAGAAAAATATTGGCCTCAGTCAGGGCTTGTGTGCCACTGCTGTGTGTGCTATCTCTCATTCAGTGGGCTATAGAAAGCCTATTTATTTATTTATTTTTTTTCTTATTATTTGGTTTCTAAAGTCTCCCTGAAAAAAAAAATAAATAAAAAAACAGTGGGAGAGTAATATTGCCCTTTCAGCTTGTGTGCCAGTCTTGACTCCTGGGTGTGCCACCTCTCTCTCATTCAGTGGGCCATAGAAAGCCTATTTATTTTTTTGGTTTTTTTAATATTATTTGGTTTCTAAAGTCTCCCTGAAAAAAAACAAAACATAAAAAAACAGTGGGAGAGTAATATTGCCCTTTCAGCTTGTGTGCCAGTCTTGACTCCTGGGTGTGCCACCTCTCTCATTCAGTGGGCCATAGAAAGCCTATTTATTTTTTTTTTTAAATATTATTGGGTTTCTAAAGTCTCCCTTAAAAAACAAAAAATACCTAAAAAAACAGTGGGAGAGTAATATTGCCCTTTCAGCTTGTGTGCCAGTCTTGACTCCTGGGTGTGCCACCTCTCTCATTCAGTGGGCCATAGAAAGCCTTTTTTTTTTTTCCTTGATTTGTGTTCTAAAATCTACCTCAACACAAAAACACTACATCAATCAGTGGGAGAAAAATATTGGCCTCAGTCAGGGCTTGTGTGCCACTGCTGTGTGTGCTATCTCTCATTCAGTGGGCTATAGAAAGCCTATTTATTTATTTATTTTTTTTCTTATTATTTGGTTTCTAAAGTCTCCCTGAAAAAAAAAAAAAACATAAAAAAACAGTGGGAGAGTAATATTGCCCTTTCAGCTTGTGCGCCAGTCTTGACTCCTGGGTGTGCCACCTCTCTCTCTCTAATTGTGGGCCATAGGAAGCCTTTTTTTTTTTGTTTTTTTTTTAATATTATTTGGTTTCTAAAGTCTCCCTTAAAAAACAAAAAATACATAAAAAAACAGTGGGAGAGTAATATTGCCCTTTCAGCTTGTGTGCCAGTCTTGACTCCTGGGTGTGCCACCTCTCTCTTTCATTCAGTGGGCCATAGAAAGCCTTTTTTTTTTTTTTTTTTTAAATATTATTGGGTTTCTAAAGTCTCCCTTAAAAAACAAAAAATACATAAAAAAACAGTGGGAGAGTAATATTGCCCTTTCAGCTTGTGTGCCAGTCTTGACTCCTGGGTGTGCCACCTCTCTCTCTCATTCAGTGGGCCATAGAAAGCCTTTTTTTTTTTTTTTTTTTAAATATTATTGGGTTTCTAAAGTCTCCCTTAAAAAACAAAAAATACATAAAAAAACAGTGGGAGAGTAATATTGCCCTTTCAGCTTGTGTGCCAGTCTTGACTCCTGGGTGTGCCACCTCTCTCTCTCATTCAGTGGGCCATAGAAAGGCTATTTATTTTTTTGGTTTTTTTAATATTATTTGGTTTCTAAAGTCTCCCTGAAAATAAAAAAAAAAAAACTTAAAAAAACAGTGGGAGAGTAATATTGCCCTTTCAGCTTGTGTGCCAGTCTTGACTCCTGGGTGTGCCACCTCTCTCTCTCATTCAGTGGGCCATAGAAAGGCTATTTATTTTTTTGGTTTTTTTAATATTATTTGGTTTCTAAAGTCTCCCTGAAAAAAATAAATAAATAAATTAGGTGGGAGATTAATATTGACATTAGTGCTTGAGTGACAGTCCTGCGTGTGTGTCATCTCTGTGATTTTGTGCCACAGAAAACAGAGTGTGTAACATTGTGCCTGATTTTCCTTGTGGTCTCACCAACCTGTTAAGGGATATTGAAATCATACTGAAGTTATAGCTCACCGTGTAAGTTGTTTGACAGCAACAAATAAAGTTACTTTGGTTAAGATTTTAAAACAATGAGGAAGTCTGGTGCAAGAGGTCGTCGTGGGCGTTCATTGTCAGCTGGTAATGATGGTAGTGGTAGTGGAGCATCAGGTGGTCGTGGGGATAAAAATATTCCACCTAAGTCTGGAGCTGTGGAGACAGTTTCGTCGTCAGGCTACACAAGGCCTCGAACGCTCTCTTTTCTGGGAGTAGGAAAACCGCTTTTAAAGGCGGAGCAGCAACAGCAAGTTTTGGCTTACATTGCAGACTCAGCCTCTAGCTCTTTTGCCTCCTCTTCCGAAACTGGTAAATGTAAAAGCAGCGCGTCGCTTGTGGATGTTCACGGTCAGGGACAAGTCGCTTCCTTGTCCTCCTCAGCAAAAACTACAACAAGAGAGAAGGATGCAGCAGGCGACACAACGGGTCACTCCATGGAGCTCTTTACACATACCGTCCCTGGCTTAGAAAGTGAAACATTTAACAGGCCATGCCCATTACAAGTAGATTCTGACATGGAGTGCACTGATGCACAGCCACAGCCAGAGTACTATGCTGCTCCTTTGACTCAGACCACCACATTGCCCTCTCAGGGTACAGATCCACAATCAGACCCTGATGAGACTATGTTGCCCCGCCACGAACGCTATACCACCGACCGACACAGTGACACAGACGAAGTTGCACACGAGCTCGAAGAGGAGGTAATAGATGACCCAGTTATTGACCCCGATTGGCAGCCATTGGGGGAACAGGGTGCAGGCGGCAGTAGTTCAGAAGCGGAGGTGGAGGAGGGGCCGCAGCAGGCATCAACATCGCAACAGGTTCCATCTGCCGGGCCCGTATCTGGCCCAAAACGCGTGTCAAAGCCAAAACCTGTTGGAGGACAGCGTGGCCATCCGGTTAAAGCTCAGTCTGCAATCCCTGAAAAGGGATCCGAGTCTAGGAAGAGTGCAGTCTGGCATTTTTTTAAACAACATCCAACTGATCAGCGCAAAGTCATCTGTCAAAAATGTTCAACTAGCTTAAGCAGAGGTCAGAATCTGAAAAGTCTAAATACTAGTTGCATGCATAGACACTTAACCACCATGCATTTTCAAGCCTGGACTAACTACCAAACGTCCCTTAAGGTTGTAGCACCCTCGGCCAATGAAGCTAGTCAGCAACGCAACATCCCTTCCGTCACTGTAAGGCCACCATTTTCCGCACCACCGGCAGTATCTGTGCAGGTTTCTTTGCCAGCCAAAAGCAGTCAGGGTCAGGGAACCACCAGTTTTGTAGGAGGAAATATTGCATCTAGGGCACCGGCGGAAACAATACCGTCTCCAACCGTCTCTCAGTCTGCCATGTACACCGGCACACCCGAAAGTTCCACGATCTCCAGCTCTCCAGTCCAGCTCACCCTACATGAGACTCTGGTTAGAAAAAGGAAGTACTTATCCTCGCATCCGCGTACACAGGGTTTTAACGCCCACATAGCTAGACTAATCTCGTTAGAGATGATGCCCTACCGGTTAGTTGAAAGCGAAGCTTTCAAAGCCCTGATGGAGTACGCTGAACCACGATACGAGCTACCCAGTCGACACTTTTTTTCCAGAAAAGCCATCCCAGCCCTGCACCAGCATGTTAAACAGCGCATCGTCCATGCACTCAGGCAATCTGTGAGTACAAAGGTGCACCTGACTACAGATGCATGGACCAGTAGGCATGGCCAGGGACGTTATGTGTCCATCACGGCACACTGGGTGAATGTGGTGGATGCAGGGTCCACAGGCGACATCAATTTAGGGACAGTTGTGCCTAGCCCACGGTCTAGGAAACAGTTGGCTGTAGGCGTTCGCACCCCCTCCTCCTCCTCCTCCTCGTCCTCCTGCAGAAGCTACAGCTCTTCCACAGAACGCAGTCTGCCAACCACTCCATCGGCAGATGACACTGTTGCACACCAGTTGTCCCATTATGGGCCAGCTACTGCCAAGCGTCAGCAGGCTGTATTGGCTATGAAGTGTTTGGGCGACAACAGACACACCGCGGAAGTTCTATCCGAGTTCTTGCAACAAGAAACGCAGTCGTGGCTGGGCACAGTAGATCTTGAGGCAGGCAAGGTAGTGAGTGATAACGGAAGGAATTTCATGGCTGCCATCTCCCTTTCCCAACTGAAACACATTCCTTGCCTGGCTCACACCTTAAACCTGGTGGTGCAGTGCTTATTGAAAACTTATCCTGGGTTCTCCGACCTGCTCCTCAAAGTGCGTGCACTTTGCTCACATATCCGACGTTCGCCTGTACATGCCAGCCGTATGCAGACCTATCAGCGGTCTTTGAACCTTCCCCAGCATCGCCTAATCATAGACGTTGCAACAAGGTGGAACTCAACACTGCACATGCTTCAGAGACTGTGCGAACAGAGGCGTGCTGTTATTTATTTGTGGGAGGATACACGGGCAGGCAGTAGGATGGCAGACATGGAGTTGTCAGGTGTGCAGTGGTCTAAGATACAAGACATGTGTCAAGTCCTTCAGTGTTTTGAGGAATGCACACGGCTGGTTAGTGCAGACAACGCCGTAATAAGCATGAGCATCCCCCTAATGCGTCTGCTGATGCAAAGTTTGACGCACATAAAGGAGCAGGCGTCTGCACCAGAGGAAGAGGAAAGCCTTGATGACAGTCAGCCATTGTCTGGTCAGGGCAGTGTACAGGACGAGGTAGCGGGCGAAGAGGAGGTGGAGGACGAGGAGGATGATGGGGATGAGTATATTTTTAATGCCGAACCTTTCCCGGGGGCACAGGAAATTGGTTGCGTGTCACGGCCGGGTTCTGGTTTTTTGAGGGACACAAGTGACGTAGATTTGCCTGCAACTGCCCCTCAACCAATCACAACCGGACATTTGACAACTGGAACTTTGGCCCACATGGCGGATTATGCCTTACGTATCCTAAAAAGGGACACACGCATTACGAAAATGATGAACGATGACGATTACTGGTTGGCCTGCCTCCTTGATCCACGCTATAAAGGCAAATTGCAAAATATTATGCCACATGAGAACTTGGAACTAATATTAGCAACCAAACAATCAACTCTTGTTGACCGTTTGCTTCAGGCATTCCCAGCACACAGCGCACGTGATCGTTCTCACACGAGCTCCAGGGGGCAGCAGACTAGGAGTGTTAGGGGTGCACACATCAGAAGTGGCGTTGGACAGAGGGGTTTTCTGACCAGGTTGTGGAGTGATTTTGCTATGACCGCAGACAGGACAGGTACTGCTGCATCAATTGAAAGTGACAGGAGACAACATTTGTCCAGTATGGTTACTAACTATTTTTCATCCCTTATCGATGTTCTCCCTCAACCGTCATTCCCATTTGATTACTGGGCCTCCAAATTAGACACCTGGCCAGAATTGGCAGAATATGCATTGCAGGAGCTTGCTTGCCCGGCAGCAAGTGTCCTATCAGAAAGAGTATTCAGTGCTGCAGGTTCAATATTAACCGAAAAAAGGACTCGTCTGGCTACCCAAAATGTTGACGATCTAACATTCATTAAAATGAACCACAACTGGATTTCGAAATCTTTTGCCCCACCTTGCCCGGCCGACACCTAGCTTTCCTATGAAAAGCTCTTGCCTGTGAATTACTTTTCTAATGTCTAATTTGCTGCAGCTGATTGTACAGCATACGACATGTTTACACCTCCCTAAATGGCAAAACTCCCCACACGGGGCCGTGGTATCGCGACTTGGCGCAAGCACCCGTGAGACTGCTGTTTGTCTGAAGAGGTGGGTGTGCTCGCTTTTGGTTGACGGCATTGCTACTGGGTCCCTCATAGTACAATGTAGTGTCTCTGGCGGTGGTGGTGCGCACCCAACGTCAGACACACCGTTGTAACATGAGGGGCCCTGGGGCGGTCCCGCCGGCCTCAAGAGAGTTCCCCCCTACCCCAGCTCAAAATGTGCTCTACCACGTGCAAAATTATGTCGCACAGCTCCACCAATCTTTAGTCTATTCGCTGACATCATTCAATGTCTGGCACTGACAATACAAATTTGTAGACATCTATGATGCAACTTAAAGTAGTCTGTGTCTGTGTCCTATATTGGCACCATTAAATAGTTACTGCCAAATTACTATGTCAGAAACTCAGTAGATGAGCCCACCCCTGTACCTAAGTATGCCACCTTTTTTTTTGTTTTGGTTGTTTTGCGAGACATTAACATCTATTTATATTTTGGGAGTACTGGGACAGACACTCCTTGCACTACTCCTCCACTCACCACCAAGCTGCCTGTGTATCCATGTAACCGCTGTAAAGCTGCCATGAGCCTATTGTTTGTTATTTTAGGCCTTTGATAGCCTGTCTGCGGTCCCTACTTTAAATACTCCTCCACTGACCACCAAGCTGCCTGCCCGTGTATCCATGTAACCGCTGTAAAACTGCCATGAGCCTATTGTTTGTTATTTTAGGCCTTTGATAGCCTGTCTGCGGTCCCTACTTTAAATACTCCTCCACTCACCACCAAGCTGCCTGTGTATCCATGTAACCGCTGTAAAGCTGCCATGAGCCTATTGTTTGTTATTTTAGGCCTTTGATAGCCTGTCTGCGGTCCCTACTTTAAATACTCCTCCACTGACCACCAAGCTGCCTGTGTATCCATGTAACCGCTGTAAAGCTGCCATGAGCCTATTGTTTGTTATTTTAGGCCTTTGATAGCCTGTCTGCGGTCCCTACTTTAAATACTCCTCCACTGACCACCAAGCTGCCTGCCCGTGTATCCATGTAACCGCTGTAAAACTGCCATAAGCCTATTGTTTGTTATTTTAGGCCTTTGATAGCCTGTCTGCGGTCCCTACTTTAAATACTCCTCCACTCACCACCAAGCTGCCTGTGTATCCATGTAACCGCTGTAAAGCTGCCATGAGCCTATTGTTTGTTATTTTAGGCCTTTGATAGCCTGTCTGCGGTCCCTACTTTAAATACTCCTCCACTCACCACCAAGCTGCCTGTGTATCCATGTAACCGATGTAAAACTGCAGTATTTTGCTTATAAAAAAGAAAATACTGGAGAGATATCAAATGCAGACATTTTAACATTAAAAACAAAAACACATACAACAAAAAACTGGTACAGTACAAAAATTGGCCACCAGCTACAAAAACTTTCTCCTGCAAGTAGTTAACTGAAAGGTTTTTTTCCATTGAAAACACAGATATGGCATCCACCGAGTGTTGTCCTGTCGCGTCTTCTTTATATTATTGCCAAGAAGCTGCAACTGAATAAAGCTGAGCTTCTACCTTCTGCCTCTTATTAACTGCTTTTTTTTTATAAAATTGGCTGTTCCGGCCTACTAAAGGTGAATGTCTGCCCCTGCCTGGTGTTGTCCTCAACTGAATAAAGCTGAGCTTCAACCTTCAGTTCCAAATTACCATTTTTAAAAATGCAATTGGCTGTTCCGGCCTACTAAAGGTGTCTGTCTGCCCCTGCCTGGTGTTGTCCTCAACTGAATAAAGCTGAGCTTCAACCTTCAGTTCCAAATTACCATTTTTAAAAATGCAATTGGCTGTTCCGGCCTACTAAAGGTGTCTGTCTGCCCCTGCCTGGTGTTGTCCTCAACTGAACAAAGCTGAGCTTCCACATTCTGGCTTTCGCCCTATACTATCAGATATTAAACTGCATTTGGCCTACTAGTGTGGTTATGCCCTTGAAACAGTGTCTGCTGCTCTTGGGTTTGCTACTCCACTGAACAAAGCAATGCCGCCTGTTTAGTCCTGTTACCAATTTTGAACTGCATTTAGCCTACTTTATTCTTTGGCCCTATATCTGTTTCCTCCTCATCCTGCCCATTGCCCAGCCACTGCTAGATGAGTCTGCTGGTACATTGACCTAGACCACTACATTCCCCTTATACTCTACACAGCCAGAATCTGACCCTGCTGAAAGTAAGGTTCCCCTTCCCGCATGTTATACCACCTTACACAGGGACAGAGAGGAAGGTGCAGATGAAAGTGCAGGTTCCTTCATCAGGTGGGGGGGCATACTCGTTGGCGATGTCACTGGCACAGGGCCCCTCAGAGTACGCAAAAGTGTCGCTGCTGGTGGGAGGCGCCCCCGCCATGCAAACACACATCGCTGTACTTTGAGGGGCCCTGTGCCAGTGCCAATGCGAACGAGTGGGCCCCCCTGCTTGCTCAGGATCACAGCACTTGCAACGTTGAAATACTTACCTTTCCCTGCAACACCGCCGTGACGTAGTCCGCATTTCCTGGGCCCACGAAAAACTTGAGCCGGCCCTACTCCCCCCACAACTTTTGCCAAATGACCCCCAATTCCCTATGCCCAACTATTATTATAAAGTTAATTAAGATTGACAAGCTTCAGAAACAAGAATGGATGTTTTTGGCATTAAAATGGGCACTGTAGGTGTTTTCCTGGCCTCCACTCACTGCCGACTATGCTTCCCCATTGACTTGCATTGGGTTTCGTGTTTCGGTCGATCCCCGACTTTTAGCGATAATCGGCCGACTGCACTCGACTCGACTCTGGACAAAATCGGGTTTCACAAAACCCGACTCGATCTTAAAAAAATGAAAGTCGCTCAACTCTAGGCACCATGTCTCTGACATTGATAGCACAGTAGGTAGAGATAAGCAGATCGTTTTGTGGGCATCTGGTCCAGATTCCAGGTCAGTGGCACCTGACAGCTAGATGAGAGTCCCGCAAATCTCCTACCTTCTGGCGTCACTGGCGTGGCATTTGATTTGTCAGGGCTGGCACAACGTCTTCTATGTAACATGATGCCAGCCAAAAGCCGCATCAGAGACACCAGAAGGTAAGTGATTCGCAGACCTCTTGTTTAGCTGCCATGTGCCACTGATGTGGACGCTGGACCGGAGTCCCACAAATCGATCCGCTCATCTCTACCATTAGGTGAAAGTAGGAGATTGCTAAATCACCACTGGGCATGACAAAGTCTTTTGGGCAAGGTGTTGCTTACACTACTCAGAACTACAACATGCAACTTACATGCCCAC
The DNA here is from genome assembly GCF_051348905.1 of Ranitomeya variabilis. NCBI lineage: Eukaryota > Metazoa > Chordata > Amphibia > Anura > Dendrobatidae > Ranitomeya > Ranitomeya variabilis. The sequence goes on along the minus strand of NC_135237.1, from coordinate 458,782,264 downwards.
TGAGTGAGTAAACAAAAGGGACAGAGCAAAAAGTCAAAATTTTGAACTAGTGGGGGTAATAAAGAGTTTAACTATGCTACATCTAGGGCTCCTTCACAATTCAGTTTTTCTCACACAACTTGCACAAGTATTATCCATGTTTCTCTTAGATAGCACTCATACCCGTGATAATCTATGGGGCAGTTCACATCCGGATTTTTCCTTGGACCGAGTAGACCACACAAAAAGAATGGAGAATGTCTGTTATTGATCCGGGTGTTCGATCAAACTCACCAATTCATGTCTATGATGGGCGCGTGAAAAAAACTTGCACGGATTATTTGATAGTAGAAGCTCAAGAAACTTCCATTACTTTTTTCCCCCATCAATCTAATCAGCAACATTGATGAAACTCAGACTGTTTTTTGCATGCGAGAAAAATCACTGAATTGTGAAGAAGCCTTTGGAAAAAAGGAATGTTGCTGTTTTTGTGACCCTTATAGAACCCCTATAAACGGCATCATATCTGTAATTATATTGCGCTGTCACTGTCCAATTAATATGTACCGTATGTAAAAAAAGTTCAAAATATCTGAGAATCGGGTGACAGAAATCATTGTGACAGCTTCTGCTGCAGGGAAAATGATACAAACTGTGCATGTTCCCATTTACTGACATTTAGACATTTTGGTTACATATTCCAACATATTTCACCTAAATTACCTCAGCTTAAAGTGACATTTAATCAGTTACAGTTCTCCATACAATTAGTGGAACAGCAAGTAGACTTCATTTCAAGCGTAAATAGAAGTGGATGTGACATAAAACTCTTAAATCACATGTCTACTGACCACAAGATCTATAAATGCTGGTGTGCTGTTTGTATTTTGGCATTTCATCTTGTGGACTGGCATTAAAGGGTTTTTCCACTACTTGAATAACCCCTTCTTAATTGCTATATTCCCCCATGTAAAATAAAGTCAGCGGATATCCACCTCCAGCATCATGCCTCACGGGGCTTGCATGACATTGTTATGTCACGTGAGTCCTGCAGCCAATCAGCAGCCGCTAATGGGCTGTTTCATTTTCACTTCCTTCTGATGAAACTGACACGTGGAAGAATTGTTCTTTGACATCTTCCGTATGTCAGTTATGTGAGAGTGAGAGTGAAGCAGCCCATTAGCGGATGCAGATTGGCCGCAGGGCTCATGTGGCATAACAATGTCACGCAAGCCTTTGGAACTCAGCGTATGTTACATAAGTGAGTAAGGATGTTTTTATTTTACATAGCTATTGAAAATCGGAATAGTGGACAAACCCTTTACAATATTTCTACGAAGTCATTAAATGGTTATTCAAATCTTCTGTCTTCAGGTCCACACTGCTCCTCTGTCTTCAGCGTCCTGCTGGCAAAGGTACTCTCCTGAGGACAGTTCACACCAGTAAGATATTTGCGCCTCTGGTCTGAACTATGCCCTCTCAGATGCCGGCTTTGCCTCTGCAGAATTGGAGGAACACAGATTCATTGACGATCTGGCCAACTGCGGAGCAGCACTTCGAAGCTGTACAGCAAATCGCTTGCAATCATGTGCACTTTGCTTAGAAAACGAGCCACTCTCAGAATGCCGAAGTGGCCGGTAACCTAAAGAACAAGCTGTACACTACAAAATTAAATATCCCTCCGCTCTTGAGAAGAGAGAAATTTTAAGTAAATAGCAGAGTTGGTTGTTTAAACAAGCACTTATCAATTTTGATCATTTGAAAAGTTGAGACAATCATTTTAAGTTATCGATAGGATAAGAAATAACGGATTTGTCACTGGGGTCTGACTGCTGGGACCCCCAGCAACTCCAAGTAAGTGAGCCTCATGAATGCAGCAGAGGTCCAGGATGCACATATCTGCTGAATTCATTCTCATTTTGGTGCCGGAGATTGACGAGCGCAGCGTTTGGCACTACCTTTGTGAATGAATGGAGTGGAGGTGCACATGTCCGACCTATGCTCCATTCACACCCAAAATAGAATACATACATACTATACACAGTCTTCATGTCAGACCTATATTACGTGCAGGAAATGTAAAATCGCATAATTATTATTATTATTTATTATTATAGAACCATTTATTCCATGGCGTTTTACATGTGAGGAGGGGTATACATAATAAAAACAAGTAGAATACTCTTAAACAATACAAGTCACAACTGGTACATGAGGAGAGAGGACCCTGCCCGTGAGGGCTCACAATCTACAAGGGATGGGTGAGGATACAGTAGGTGAGGGTAGAACTGGTCATGCAGTAGTTTGGTCGATCGGTGGTTACTGCAGGTTGTATGCTTGTCAGAAGAGGTAGGTCTTCAGGTTCTTTTTGAAGGTTTTGATGGTAGGCAAGTGCAGCGCCCCAGAGACCTGGTTGTTGCAGTGACATCGCTCTGCCACTAAGGGGGGTGATGGTACGTCTGATGGCACTTAAGGAGTTCACCTGACCAGGTATCACAGACACCAATACACTTCACACTCTGGCCTCCAGGGGGAGCTAAGGGTGCTATGTATTAGGCCACTCCTCACAATCTGGTTAAACTTGCGGTTGGACAGAAAGTTAGGGAGAAGCTGACTGGGTTGGAACCAGGCAACATCCTGTGACAGAGGGTGTTGTAGGGGAAGATTCAGGGGGGTCCCTGTCAGGGGTGGGATCCTGACAGAGGCCTAGCGAAAAGGACAGAACGTTAAGGAACCGCGCCTGCACTACATCGCGGCGGTATCTCAAGAAAGGACAAGAAGCGAGGTTTATTGTGGAGAGTGAGAAACGAGATCAAAGCAGAAAGGAGATAACACCAGTAGGAGTCGTGCTGTAAGATCGAGGCAACATCCTATTGAGGAGCGTAGCCGGTGGCCGGAACGCCGAGGAAGTATTGGGCTCCAAACATTACTTCAAACCAACGGCAGAACAGTTAATTATAGGTTGGCTGTCTCACCTAAATCACCTAAGCAGACATAGGGGGCAACTGTGGGAGAGGGGCGTCACTAGGGTCCCGGAAAAACTCCAGGCCTACCCGTCATATGGGTGCGTCCTATCCATATCATCTGGGGGACGGAGAAGAACATCTGAACAGACATAAGTTGTGGGAAAGAACATCAGAAACAGACACAACAGTTGTGAGGACTATCCCGTGGTGCTCAGCAGGGAAGTACTACAACACACAGGCGCTAGAAGGTAGGCACAGATTTCCACCTGCTAAGGGAACTCTGGAGGTGCCATCGGACCGGCCGGTCTCAGACAGCCCTGTTAACCGTACTCTGGATTGAGGATCTTGAAGCCTTCAGTAAAGAGGTAAAGAGACTGCAACCCTGTGTCCTCGTTATTCACCGCGAATTGCACCACGCACCAACACCTACACCTTTCACTGGACGCCCCTTAGCAGGGTCACGGACCGGGTCTAGCCACCGTGACAACCCCAGAACTGAGACAGAGAAGCCCGGTATCGAGTACCACGTGGTGCTCCACAACCGTCTGATATGTTGTGGTAGAGAGTTCCAGAGTAGGCGGATGCGCGAGAGAAATCTTGTATGCGTTTGTGGGAAGAGGAGATAAAAGGGAGTAGAGAAGGAGATCTTGTGAGGATCGGAGGTTGCATGCAGGAAAGTACCGGGAGACGAGGTCACAGATGTACGGAGAAGACAGGTTGTGGATGGCTTTGTATGTCATGGTTAGGGTTTTGTACTGGAGTCTCTGGATAATGTGGAGCTAGTGAAGGGATTGACAGAGGGGACAGGCCAGGGAATAGCGGGGGGACAGGTGGATTAGTCGGGAAGCAGAGATTGGAATAGATTGTAGAGGTGCAAGAGTGTTCGAGGGGAGGCCACAGAGCAGGAGGTTGCAGTAGTCAAAGCGGGAGATGATGAGGGCATGGAAAAAGGTTTTTGCAGATTCTTGGTTTAGGAATGTACGGATCCGTGAAATATTTTTGAGTTAAAGTTGGCAGGAAGTGGAAAGGGCTTGTATATGTGGTTTGAAAAAGAGATCAGTGTCAAGGATTACTCCAAGGCAGTGAGCTTGTGGGACTGGGGAGCTGTTTACTTTAATGGATAGGTCCGTTGGGGGGGGTTGCGTGAGATGGGGAAAAAGATGATGAATTCTGTTTTGTCCATGTTAAGTTTTAGAGATCATATTATAATATATAATACATAATAATGAAGGAACCTTGATGTAAAATGTGCAAAAATGACTATTCACCAAGTACGGGCACTCGGGGCTCCCTTGGTGTGGTTACACAGTTCAATGCACCTTGCAACCTACTTGTTTTCCAACTCTCTCTGTTCCCGGGATTGCTGGGGTTTCCAGTCTTCAGACGTAAAGCTGTTAATAAATTATCACCTATTCAATTGATAGGGAATAAATTAATTACTTGGTACGGACTCCTTAAAGGGGTTGTTTCCTCTCAGATAATGTTTGCCACCAGATGCAGATTGTTAAAAAATAACAAACTGTACTGTACTTGCCTTTTACACTGCTCATGGTGTCTGGCATTGGCGCCGGTGCTGACATCATGTTGACAGCAAGTCAGTGATCTCAGCAGCTCTACCAGTGTAGACAGAACGTCAGAGCCACTGACCCCCATGATTTGCTCCCACACTGTTGACATGATGTCAGGGCCACAGCCAATGTCAGACAGCTAGGGTGATAGAGACCTTTCTTTTAAATGAGTTTGGTTTGTTTTTTGGGAATAAAACTCAAATACCTTGTTGTTGGGAATGGGGAATAGAAGGACGGCTTCTACTCCCCCCATTTGTACTTATAGCGGTCATCAGAAAATTAAATAATCAAGTTTTGTGTTAAATGTATTTGTTAAATATGCTTTGCTCTTAGCCATTCTTGGGTGTTTTCAGTAATTTGGGTCATTATCCTGTTGCATGACCTGCGATGGCCAAGCTTTCAGGCACTGGGCAGCACATTTCACTCCAGAATATTTTGATAGTCTAGAGATTTCATTGCAGCCTGCACAGATTCAACACACCCTCTGCCAGATGCAGCAAAGCAGCCCCAAAAACATAACCTGGCCTTCTCCATGTTTCACAGTAGTTGCAATGTTCTTGCATTTTTATGCCGTATTTTTGTATCTGTGAACATAGAGCAGATGTGACTTGCCAAAAGGCTTCAGTTTTGTCTCATCTATCCAAAGGACATTTTCCCAGATGCTTTGTGCCTTGTCACCATGCATTTTGGAAAATTCCAGTCTCACTCTTATGATTTGATTTCAACAGTGATTTTTTCCTTGGTCGTCTTCCATCAAGTGCACTATGGCCAAGACAGCAACAGATGGTTCGATCTGCCACTGATGTACTTTGACCTTGGAGTTCACCTCCAATCTCTTTGGGAGTTTTTCTAGGCTCTGTGGATACAATTCATATTATATGCCTCTTCAATTTGTCACCAGTTTTCCTTTTGCAGCCATGACCAGAGAGGTTGGCTACAGTACCAAAGACCCTAAACTTCTGAATCATACGTGCAACTGTAAAATCAGGACCACAAATCTGTTTGGAGATGGTCTTATAAGCCTTTACTTTTAACATGTTTGTCTATAATATTTTTCTCAACTCCTGAGACGACTCTCTCCTTAGCTTTCTATGGTCTATGTTCAGTGTGGTATACCACATGATACCAAACAGCACAGTGACTACTTTTAGCCCTTTAAATAGGCAGACTGACTGATTAAAGGCTGGTAGACACCTGTGGTGCTAATAACAGGAAGCGCCTTAGTTTATCCCCATGGTCAAATTATTTTCAGTCTTTTCTAGGGGTACCATCATTTTTGTCCAGGCTATTTTCATTAGTTTGGTTTTTTTTTTACATTTTTCTGTTGAACCACAATTACCATATTTTCCGGCGTATAAGACGACTGGGCGTATAAGACGCCCCCCAACTTTTCCAGTTAAATCTAAAATCTTCTCAAAAGTCGGGGGTTGTCTTATATGCCGAGTGTCGTCTTATAGGGTGGGTGCGGAGCAATCTGCGGTCGACGTATATGGTGGGGGGGAGTGGTCCCGATGACGAGGTGAGGGAGCGCCTCACCAGGAAAGTGTAAGTGAAGCAAACTGTCAGCGTCTGGGATGACAGGGGTATGCAAAAAAGAGAGAGAGCGGTGCTGTGCCTAGAAAAACATTCCTCTTTCACTCATCTGGCTCGTCCTTGTATCCTATTATCTTCTTCTCTGCCTCTGCTTCACTTACACCTTCCCGGTGAGGCGCCCCCTCACGTCGTCATTGGGACTGCTCCCCCCACAATATGCGGCTACCACAGATTATTCCGCACCTGCCCTATAAGATGACACCTGGTGTATAAGACGACACATGACTTTTGAGAAGATTTTCAGGGGTTAAAAAGTAGTCTTATACGCCAGAAAATACAGTAAATATCAATGTCTAACTTTCATTAGTTGATATACAGTAAATTTAGATTTAAAATTTGCGTGTCAGTTTCTAGTTATATCAGTGACCATTGTGGGATTTTCTTACTTTACCAGAAGGGAACCATCAGTTTTGTCCATGTCTGCATGTGTGAGGTTTAGTTAGTTGATGGCCATGAATTTATTTTGTTATTTAGGGCTGCAGGGTTTGATTAAGGTGATTGAAAATTTAACCCAAAAATATAATTTTTGTACTAAATATTTAACTTTGGAGTGATAGTAATAACCGTTGAAATGATGTGGCGAATGGGTGTTTTTTTTTATATTTAACACGCTGTAAAGTTGATTTTGTAATTTTTTTTTCATAATCAGATTGTCGCTCCCTTTGTATTTCATACAGCTGCTTCACTGCTTATTGGAATTTCACTTTCTCCATTTAAGAAGAAAGAAAGAAGAAAGCGGGAATGTTGTTCTCCTGTGGTCTTTAATGCCACATATTACTACAGTCTATTCCCACTGATGAAACATATTCTTTTACTTCAAACCCGCATTTGAAGTGATTTCGGTTTTAATGTCTTAATTGTTAGATGTAATAAAATATTGTCCGGCTCTGTTCTGCTTTCATGTAAACAGCGGGGACTTCAGACAAAGATGTTTTTGTGTGAATAAGAGTGCCATTTACCCCATGCACTTTGAAGGATATTGGCCAGGACTTCTTAAAGAATATCTACACTCTGAATTAGATTAGAGGCTTTTTCACCAAATGTCGCACAGCCAAAATAATTTCCTGTAAAGACACTAACAGTTGGCAAACTTAAATAAAAGGCAGAATTGTTAGTCTGCTTTAATTAAAATGCCTTCCTTCTGCAGATGTAGAAATCCTGTTTAGATTTTATTACAAGTAGGGTATACTAGAGGGACAGGCAACCTCGGAGCTGTAGAGATCTGCTGAAAAGGATATAGAAGGCCCTGAATATCTTCAAGAATAAAAATGTAAATGTATTTATTTTGAAACTAGTCCAATTAGTTCACAATGTTCTTTCAGCACCATTTTCTTTTTTTCTTTTTTATTATTTCAATATCAGAAAATATTATCCACCGCACTCACTAAATGTCCATTCAGCTGCCTTTATTTATGGATATCAGAAGCATGCTAGTGCTATTGCCGGTGCCCCTGTATGGTGTCCCCTCCTTACTTCATTCAGCGACGCTGGCTTACTCACTGCCCTGGCCCCTGGACATGCTTTCTGCTTCCTTTTTGTGTGCACGCCACAGTTCCCGGCTGCACGCCTAGTGCCCACGGGCGCGCTCCCCTGCTCTTAAAGGAGCAGTGAGCGTATTTTTCTAAATGTCCTCAACTTGTTGCTGAGAGGCATTTAGCATAACGTGTAGTTACATGAAGGCTCCCAGCTAATAGCTGGGAGGTATCTTGTGTAAAAGACTCCCTCTCCCTTAGGGAGTCGCCAAGCAACAAGGTTGATTAGGTAGTTGGTGTTCTACCAGTGTAGTTGTGAGGTCCCCTGGCCCCAGTGCAGCCAGAGTCCTGAATTCGAATCCTGGTACTGGTGTGGCCAGTGTCCTGACCCCTAATCCCTAATCCTGGTGTGGCTAGTCCTGTTCCCGAAGTTCCCTGGTCCCAATGCGATCAGTGCATGAATGTTGTCTCCTGGTCCTGGAGTGGCAATTTCTGTTCCGGAAGATCCCTGGTCTCGATGCGGCCAGTGTCTTAAGGTTGTCCCCTATCCTGGAGTGGCCAGTCCTGTTCCCAGAGTCCCCTGGTTTCCAATGCTGCCAGTCCTGTTCCTGAAGTCCCCTGGTCCAAGTGCGGCCAGTGCCTGAATATTGTCCCCCTGTCCTCGTGCTGACTGTTCCTGTTCAAGTATCCTAGACTGGTGTGTCTGAACATTGACCTAGCACAAACCAGTGTCATCGTACCCCTGGGGTCAGCAGCTGCAGTACCAGGCTTTGCCCTGGTGTGGTACCTGGCAGCTACTTTCAGTCCAGTCTGTCTCCACTATCAGGAGCTCCAGTGAACACCAGGTAGCCATTTTGCTATGCCCCTTCCTGGGCAGACCCGGCCCTGTGGTACAGTGGGTCCATAAATCCACATGCGCCACCATTGGGGGTAACATAGTGTAGTATCCCGAAAGCGACCTATGGACGTTTTACACATGTATACTGTTTTTCAAGCACTTGAGAAAGAGTGTTCACACTCAAAATATCCATAGATCACTTTTGGGATACTATACTACCATGTGCCTGCTAGCCAAAAATAAAGGAAGCTGGATGGATAATTTGATTAGCAGCATGTATTATATTTTCTGAAATTGAATTACCATATTCTACGGTTTTGCTTTGCTTTGTATCATAGAGCACCACTGAAAGTTCCATTATGATGCCATCAAAATGCTAAATTAGTAAGAAAACCTCCAATAAAAGTTACAGTCACTGGCCACCAAAAAAACACTGATATCTTAAAGGGAATTTGTCAGCCGTCTTTCACACCTTAAACTATGTACAGTATATGCTCATGTAGCTCTTTCAAAGACAAGCCCAGCAATAATCCATATATGGCCAATCCTTTCCTCTGTTACTTAGAAATCAGTGTTGAATTGATATGCAAATGAGGCTGAAAAGCTGTGGTAGATCTGAAGTCTCTGTCACTCCAGCTCTATTCCCCTCTACAGCCTCTTCATACTTGACTAATGGCTATTTTGCCTTAAGTCAGGCAGCATAAAGGCTGCCAGTCAAGCAGTAGGACTGTCTAGTTCAACTTGAATTTTTTTTAAAAGGTCCATTTTAAATGGAGTAAAGCAGTGTGAAATTAAACATCCTATTATATTGTTGGAGGAGCAGAGCAGATTGATGCATAGTTTTGCAAAACATGTTCAGGATAACCAGCATTTTCTTCTTTGAAATCCCTGCCTATTCTAAGCTCAGAGGTCCAGCAAACAGTCCTAATCAGTGATTGACAGCTATCTCTGTATGCACACTTATACAGGTAAGACTGTCAGTCACTAATAGAACTGCCCACTGGACCTCGGAGCCAAGAAGAAGAGATTTAAATAAATGAAGTGATATAAATTATTTCCCCACAAAACTTAATAGTTTACGCAGCTTCTCCTGCTCTATAACATGATGCCAGTATAATAGATGGCATATTCATAGGGACAGTTTCCCTTTAAATGTGATTGGTAAAGTCGATGCGAGCTGTCTACAGATCTTATTCTACGTGATGTGTGTTGAATTGTATGTAAAATAAAAGAAACCCATGTCTGCTGCTACAATCGCATTTTCCTTGTAGAGAATTGTTACATTTCATAAATAAATCATCAGCTTTCACCGTAGTGGATTAAACTGTCTGAAGTAATCCTGACGCACCAGAACAAAGTGGCTGAAGTCATACCAACAAAGTAACATTTCTAGGGAACGCCTGGCCAGATATCAGCCTGGATGTTCTCTAAAGCTTCTAAGATAATTCCATTTGTCAAGTAAAATATGGTGAATAATATGATTTAATATTAGAAATGCTGAGCTAAATCGCCAGTAAGCTCATCCATTTACCTTTTTGTACATTTCTGTCTACCATTATCCTAGATATATCTCTGTACCAATTCGTGTCATTCAATCCTACAGCATATAGGGCAATGAAAGTTCACCATCCATCAGATGAGAAGATGTTTTATGTTACACACGTGGTTGTGGAACCACTATGCCACTGCAGCGCCCAAGAGTCCTGGTCGTTGCAGTACTGTGGCTCCGCCACTAAGGGGAGCCATGGTGCGTTCGATGGCACTGAAGGAGTTCCTCCAATCAGGTATCACAGACACCAATATGTTTCACAGCTGGGCCTCCGGGGGGAGCTAAGGGTGCTATTCATTAGGCCACTCCCCACCATAGTGGGTAAACTGGGGGTCAGGCAGGAAGTTAGCAGAGAAAGCTGACTGGATCGAACGAAGCAACACCTAGTGAGAGAGGGTGTTGTGGAGGAAGAGACAGTAGGGTCTCTGCCAGGGGTGGGATCCTGGCAGAGGCTTGGCATTGAAAGAACGTAACGGGACCGTGCCTGCTCAGAATAGCGGCGGTGCCCTAAGAAAGGATTAGAAGCGAGATAGATTGTGCTGAGTGAGAAACGAAATCAAGCAGAAGGAGAATACCAGCAGGGGTTTTGTTGAAAGAGGCAGCACCTTGCTGAGGCGCATTACCGGTGGCCGGAACGCCGAGGGAGTGGAATAATATACAGCTTTAAGCCATACTCCAAACAGCGGCAGGACAGTCAGTCTCAGGCGGGCTGTCTACCACATATCACCTATGAAGTCTTGGGGGGCAATTGCGGGAGAGGGGCGTCTCTAGGGTCCCGGAAGAACTCCAGGCCTACCTGACAAACGGGTGCCGTTCTTACTGTAACATCAGGAAGGGACGGAAGATTAGCAGAAGATCAGTTAATCGAGTTGTGAGGGAACTTAAGAAACAGACACAACAGTTGTGGGGTACTTTCCGTAAGCACAGCAGGGAAGGACTACAACGCCAAGCGCTAAGAAGGAAGGCACTGATTTCCACCTGTGAGGAGAACTCTGGAGGTGCCATTGGACCGGCCGGACTTGCGCAGCCTGGTGGACCGGATTCTGGACTGAGGACCGAGAGATCTCCAGTAAAGAGGTAAAGAGACTGCAACCTGGTGTCCTCGTTATTTACCGCGACCTGCACCCCACAACTGCACCGCTATACCACCGTTAACAGCACCTATTTGCAACGGACGTCCCCCACTGACAGACAGGGCCACGGACCGGGTCTAGCCACCGTGACAACCCCAGGACTGAGATCCCAGAGGCCCGGCTCCGGGTACCCCTCGGCCCTGCGGCGGTGTGGGGGCGCTCCAAATCTTGGCGTCACGAACAGGATCTACTTAAGCCTGAAGAATCAGGTCATGTGTGCCTAGAGACTGTGATTTACTGTACTTGAACCGTACTTTATTGAAAAGACTGTGTGTTGTGCCATTTGCCGCCAAAATCCGCCGCCATTGCAGCGCTGAGGAGAGCGCAGGAAGAGAAGAGGGGCGTGGAGTGGGCGTAGACAAGTTGGAGGGCGCGAACAGCAATGGCCGCCCAGTCTAAATATTTCTGTGTGTTGAGGACGTGCCCGTCAACAGCCGAGGTCCGCCTCCTGATCCTGGCCGGAGGGTGGAGACCATGGGGACGGGGCCGCCCACGGAAGAGACCGCGGGAAGAAGACGCGGGAAAAGAACAAGAAATGGCGGCACCAGGAGCACAGCGCGGAGCTGACCCGGCCCAGTCCGAGGCCGCACAAGCTGGGACAGGCTCCGAAACGCCAACGCTGCGGGGTCTGACCCTCACCGAGCCACTGTTGGGCCGACCCCCTGTGCCACTGTCCGAAGAATGTGTGGCTGCAGCCGAGGCCCGACAGCTGGCCCGCCGCCTGAAGGCTGATGCCCGTGCCCTCACCCGGGTGGGCCAGCCCACCGAGATCAAGTTGTCTCCTGTTGCTGCTTACCCGGCCGCGGCGGAAGGTACGCTACCCGCACCGGGCCTGAAAATCATGCTGGATGCTGAGCACTTACGGCGTCTTATGGCAGAGTGGCGGAGCCGGCCCCAGGCGGAGCAAGTTAATTTGATTAGTGTTCCGGAGATTCCGTCCTCACACTGGGGTGTGGTGGTGGCCTTTAACCCCCGGTATGGAAGAGGGGTGATCCAGGAAATTGGAGAGCCGCTGCAGATCCGCGTGGACCGGGAGGAGGTGGAGCCTTGCAGCGGAAGGTTCGATCGTGACCTGGAGCCGGGAGACGCCGTCACCTACACGAGGTGGAGAAGGGGCACTGGAGAGACGGGCTGGTTCGCCCGAGGTGTCCAACGATGCGTCGCCCTCCAGGCTGCGGCGGGAGCACCGGAAGGAGATAATCCCGTAGGGAAGGCAGCAGGACCCGGCCCCGAGGAATCGCGAGAAGCTCGGCCTCGCCGTGCCCCGGAGGGACGGGTGCACCTGCCGACAAGGAGGACCTCCCGGCGAGGGATTTTATCGTTACTGGGACCGGAACGGCGTCCTGGCTCACCGGTGCGATCTGTTGGCCTGGTGAGGCCGGATAAGAGGTCGCCTTCCGCAGAACCCCAGTAAGATTTTATTGCTTCTAAAATGTAAATAGTTACTGTTTGTTCTTTGAGTTGCTGCTAAACCCGTCCAGGGTAAACTTTAAGAAAGGTGACCCCTTTGTTGACCCGGGGTCACTATTGTTGTTTTCTTGAAGTTTTGCACAAAGTTACACAAACTGCGAAATCATGGACTGTGCATGATTTGAACTTTCTTGTAAATAGTTTGCACCTTCTTAAAGGTGCTTCCTACTGGTTTTGTTTAAAGACATTTTGCGAAGATACCATTCCGGAGCCTTTACATGGACTGGTAGGCTGAGAAGAAGAGCTACCTCAGAAAGACTTGATCTCCTCTTAAAGGGGAGGTTAGAATTGAACTTGAAAGTGATACTGTTTTAGAACAGTAATGTCAAGATAATGCTTTGAAGGAAATGTAACTGTTTTTCATGGAAAAGTTATGTGTGTTTAATTTGTTTAAAATGTGAAACCTAGATAATGTTCTTTAAAGAGAAAGATGTAGAAAGCCCGTAGGGGTAGATGTAGAGTTCCGTTTAACTGAAAGTAAAGAAGTAATAACGAAGGTGAGGATAGAAGGTAAACCCTGCATCCCCATAGAAAGTTAGTTCGTTACTAAGGACAGAAAGTAGACCCGTAGGGGTTAGTGAGTGAGTCCTTATAGGAGCCAAGCAGAGTGTGCTCCATGCTCTCAAATTGAAAGGAATGTTATGTCTATACTATGTATAGTAGAGAAAGGCAGTAGGCCCTGGCTGAACGGGGCGGTCCTGTAAAAGAAAGGAGAGGCAGTAGGTCTGGTGCCATAGGGACAGGCGGTCCTGCAGGTTCAAAGTAGGAGAATGTGAAGTTACCTTGCCCTGTAATGTGATTATAGGAAGGCCTTTGATAAACTAAGAGTGTATGTTTCTTAAAGGCAATGTTAATTTATTGTTCCAGCATTTGCACTTAGTAGAATACCCGGTTGGGTAATGAGAGTTAATTGTAGCCTGTTGCTATGATATTTGATTATGTTTTGTAACGTTAAAGTGTCCTCACCTCCCATAAAGGGAAGCCTGTTCAAGTATGCTTATTGTTTTGCACTCAACAAATTTGTATGTCTTTTTGCTAACCTGTATTGTTGTTTTCTTCCCAGTCCCGGAGTACTGTGTTTAACCAGGGGGGAGTGCAGCGCCCCAGAGTCCTGGTCTTTGCAGTACTGTGGCTCCGCCACTAAGGGGAGCCATGGTGCGTTCGATGGCACTGAAGGAGTTCCTCCAATCAGGTATCACAGACACCAATATGTTTCACAGCTGGGCCTCCGGGGGGAGCTAAGGGTGCTATTCATTAGGCCACTCCCCACCATAGTGGGTAAACTGGGGGTCAGGCAGGAAGTTAGCAGAGAAAGCTGACTGGATCGAACGAAGCAACACCTAGTGAGAGAGGGTGTTGTGGAGGAAGAGACAGTAGGGTCTCTGCCAGGGGTGGGATCCTGGCAGAGGCTTGGCATTGAAAGAACGTAACGGGACCGTGCCTGCTCAGAATAGCGGCGGTGCCCTAAGAAAGGATTAGAAGCGAGATAGATTGTGCTGAGTGAGAAACGAAATCAAGCAGAAGGAGAATACCAGCAGGGGTTTTGTTGAAAGAGGCAGCACCTTGCTGAGGCGCATTACCGGTGGCCGGAACGCCGAGGGAGTGGAATAATATACAGCTTTAAGCCATACTCCAAACAGCGACAGGACAGTCAGTCTCAGGCGGGCTGTCTACCACATATCACCTATGAAGTCTTGGGGGGCAATTGCGGGAGAGGGGCGTCTCTAGGGTCCCGGAAGAACTCCAGGCCTACCTGACAAACGGGTGCCGTTCTTACTGTAACATCAGGAAGGGACGGAAGATTAGCAGAAGATCAGTTAATCGAGTTGTGAGGGAACTTAAGAAACAGACACAACAGTTGTGGGGTACTTTCCGTAAGCACAGCAGGGAAGGACTACAACGCCAAGCGCTAAGAAGGAAGGCACTGATTTCCACCTGTGAGGAGAACTCTGGAGGTGCCATTGGACCGGCCGGACTTGCGCAGCCTGGTGGACCGGATTCTGGACTGAGGACCGAGAGATCTCCAGTAAAGAGGTAAAGAGACTGCAACCTGGTGTCCTCGTTATTTACCGCGACCTGCACCCCACAACTGCACCGCTATACCACCGTTAACAGCACCTATTTGCAACGGACGTCCCCCACTGACAGACAGGGCCACGGACCGGGTCTAGCCACCGTGACAACCCCAGGACTGAGATCCCAGAGGCCCGGCTCCGGGTACCCCTCGGCCCTGCGGCGGTGTGGGGGCGCTCCACCACGTTCTGGGGAGAGCCTGGAGGGAAGTAACTAAGCTACCACCTGACTCTTCGATAGAACGCCTGATGGTGGGGTTAGACTTGGCTCCAGATGGATGCCAGATTCTACTCCAGGATGAACCCACAGAGCCATGGTAGCTGTCCCACAAATGGGACAGGGAAGCAGGACCGACCAGGGACTGGTTAGCAGGAGAGTACAGCTGGTAGACAAGTGCAGGATCAGGCACAAGCAGAACTGGCACAGGAGCACAGGATGGACACAGGTACAGGATCATAGGTGCAGGCACACAGGTGCAGGATCAGGTGGATCAGGAGCAGGACTAGACAAGTCAGGATGGAAATGGGTATTGGATCAGCAGGAAGGACTGGAACAGGTGTTCGGAGAGCATAAGTACGGGGACCTAACTAGCTAGCAAGATAAATACTAATTAATAAAGTGGCTGGGGACATTTTTAGCAGTGCGCTGTCCCTTTGAGAGGCAGGGAGCACGCGTGCTGGCCCTTTAAGAGGTCGGGAGTGTGCGCGCACTCTAAGCACACTCCCAGGAGACCTGCGTTCAGTGCGCAAATCCTGGCAGGAAGCACGTGTCGGGGGAGCGCGGATAGGTAAGTTAACATGCCGACACCCTGGAAGAGAGGAGGAAAGGGACCCATGCAGGGGCACCAGTGCTGCTGTAAAAGTATCCCCCTTTTACAACACGTCCTCTTCAAGCCTGCAAGGAATTTCTGTAAAAGAAATGGAGCATGAACATTTTCTTTGGGCTCCCACGACCTCTCTTCAGGTCAAAATCCCTTCTAATCGATTAAGAAAAATATGCTCCCTCTCACCCTCTTGACTTTAAAGACATCCTCAGAGCTGACAGGGGCAGGCGTGACACAAAGATCCTTGAAGAAGGGACAGGATCCCACCCCTGTCAGGGACCAACTACCTGAGCGAAGCTCAGCCAGCAACCAACTAACTTCCTCTCCAGGCTACCAGTTTTACCTAAATGTGAGGAGTGCCCTAGTAAATAGGAGCAGGGCTCCCCCTGGTGGCCTGGAGTATGAAATGTGTTGCATGTTTGTGATACCTGGATGCAGTTTGCCTCCAAACGTAATATCACTCTCCCCTAGAGAAAAATGACATTACTGCAATGACCAGGACCCTGGGGCGCTGCAGAAACAGATGGCGTATTGGCCAACAAATAGATTTGCCTGACGTAGTCTGAGGAGGGATAAGTGTTATGAACTGGTGGCCTAGGAGCAGCATGAGACATACTCTGGAGAAGGTGGTACCTATACTGACCGCAGACCCTGAACTTAACACCGCAACTAGAAGTAGCCGTGGAATGTACCTATCACTCCCTAGACATCTCGACACAGCCGGAAGACTAATTACCCCTAGAGATAGAAAAGGGAAAACTATCTTGCCTCAGAGAAAATCCCCCAAAGGATAGACAGCCCCCCACAAATATTGACTGTGAGAAGAGAAGGAAATAACATACGCAGACTGAAATCAGAATTTAGCAAAGGAGGCCACTTCTAGCTAAATAGAAAGGATAGGACAGAGTACTATGCGGTCAGTATTAAAACACTAGAAAATATCCACCACAGAAAATACAAAAACTCCACATCTAACTAAAGGCATGGAGGGTATATCTGCATCTCCAGAGATACCAGCTTGGCTAAACAAATCCTTATACAGACCAAGCTGGACAAGACAAAACATGGAAAATAACTAGAACGATCAGGCCCACAGCATGTGTACTGCAGAAAACAAAGCCAGCACTTATCTTTGTTGAAATGAACAGCAAGCAAGAGAGATCAGGCAGGGAAGTGAATCCTCCAGGAAACAATGGACAACTGGCACTAACCAAAGGGTCAAGCAAGACTAAATAGCCCAGTCCGAATTGCAAATGTGGACACACCTGATGAATGCTGCGATCCAAAGACAGCAGCACTACCACTTATAACCACCGGAGGGAGCCCAAGAGCAGAATTCACAACAGATAAGGCAGAAGGAGCTTGCAATCTAAGAGCCTTTTTGAAGTAGAATTGCACAGTTGACATGTGGGAAGTGAAGAAGTTAAGATGTTAAGTATAGCTGAGCCCTCAACTTGTTTTGATCACCTAGTTTTACACCAAAGTACGCATAATACACTTTTCTGATTAAGTCCGTAATGTTCCTTCATTGTTTCCTCACTATAAAACAACCATAAATGTGGAAAAAGTTGCCTGATGAATTACGACACCCCCTTTCGATCATGTTGTAGAATCAGAAGCTTAATGCACCACAACCACTAATTATTGAAAGGAATCATGGTAAGCACCCCACCCACTCTTGTAGACTCCGTCTAAAAGAAAATCTGCTTTTGCTCCTCATAGCAACCAATCACTGTGCAGCTGTCAGTTCTTATTCTGCTGGAGGTAAAATGAAAGCTGTTCTATAATCAGATGCTATGGACACCACCATATTCTTTGGAAGATGGGTTAAGAACATCTTCTCTGCCCACAGCAGTCAATAGCAGCACAGCGTCCATTTACTTCTAACCAATCTACTGGCATCAAAATCATACACCAAAAGACACACAGGAGTATGTGCAAGAAAAAGTTTAACGAGTCAGTGTTTGTAAAAAATTTGCATGCAATTTTTTAGATATTTTTACTGAGTTCAGCAATCGAAAGTACATAATCACCTCTTACTTTTCAAACAATTTTACCCTTGCAGACCTATGTAACTATTACTCTCCCATTTAATGGAGAAGCATTCGATGACTTTGCTATCTTTTTATATAATTTTCCTTGTTGGTGAAAAGTTTTTTCATATTTGTATTTGTTAGTATTTCCTATATTACTTATGTATGTAGTGCACTAATATACAATACACAGTACATTGAAATTAGTCATGAAGAAACAAAAGTCAAACAGTTACAAAAATTACAAGATCAATAGGGATGTTAAGGATATGCAAATGATGAAAAAATGGCAAATACATTTTCAAAACATATCTCGCTGCTCCTAGTTTTGAGTATAAGCGCTACACAGCAATGCCCACACTTACAACCTTGGTTGCTATCAATGAGGTTATTAATGGTTGTCTGACGATACATTCTGCAGCACTGGATGCACTTGGGCATTGATGTCCCTAATGTGCTCAATGGGAGAAAACTCCACAGAAGCTGCCGGTTTAGGTCACACAGGCTGCTCACAGTAGCACTAGCAGCATGTGGCCTGGCATTGTCATTTTAAAAAACAGTTCATGAGCAGAGATGAGCGGATCAATCTGTGGAGGATCGAGTTTGAGTCGAATTTTCTGAAATTCACAGTTTTGTGTAAATTTGAATATTTTGAAAATATTTTGAGATTTGAATTATTGTTCACAAAAAAAAGCAAAACTTGCCAGATACCATTTCCCACACAGCTGAAGCATCAGAGAGCTGGCTAATGTCATTTTGCTTTGCCACACAGGCTTCCCCAAAATACCCTGCAGCTATGACATTTTACGGATTATCATATTTTGTACAGGGATGTAAGATTTTATGGTCAGTGGGGTCCTCTTTTTCACCTGTAAAATGTAAGCCCTTGTTGTCACCGTGGTCCTCTCTCTCTCTCTCTCTCTTGTAGAGTGTAAGATATTATGGCCAGAGGGGTCCTCACTCACTTCTCCCGTAGTTGTATTTTCCCAGCAATCACATGCTTTCAGTACTGAGATTTTGGGGGAAAATTTGGTGAAGTCAGCAAATTCGAATTTCAAAAAATCCACTCATCTCCACTCCTGGGACATTTTGAAGGAATGGTCATGCCACTGGTTGTATGACCAAATTTATGTAATGCTGAGATGTTAGTGTACTTGGAATGAATAGACTGGTCCATCTACTATAAATGGAGTGTAATTTGATGCCACAAGGTGCTAAACAGAGTCGAAACAAACTACCAGAAAGTGTTTGCACGTCATTGGACTATAAGCCAAACCAGGGCTGGCTCCAGGTTTTTGTGGGCCTTGGGCGAAAGAGTCTCAGTGGGCTCCTTTAACACATACCACAATTCATGATGCACAGATACGGCAGAAAAATATAGATATAATACAATTCCAATGCTTTCACTTACTTCTTATATTATATGAGTGGTATCTTTTGTAAATTCAACAATAGCACAGAAACCGGCGAATCCTCGCAGCACCCAGTGTGTAACCTAGAGGCATTCAAAAGTTTTCATTTTAGACCGGACAATATAGTCCTTCATACAGTATTATGGGCACCAAATAGTCCTCCATACAGAATTATGGGCACCATATAGTCCTCCTTACAGTATTATTGGCACCACATAGTCATCCATACAGTACTGTGATGACCACATAGTCCTCTGTTATGAACTGGTGGCCTAGGAGCAGCATGAGACGTACTCTGGAGAAGGTGGTACCTGTACTGACCGCAGACCCTGAACTTAACACCGCAACTAGAAGTAGCCGTGGAATGTACCTATCACTCCCTAGATATCTCGACACAGCCGGAGGACTAATTACCCCTAGAGATAGAAAAGGGAAAACTATCTTGCCTCAGAGAAAATCCCCCAAAGGATAGACAGCCCCCCACAAATATTGACTGTGAGAAGAGAGGGAAATAACATACGCAGACTGAAATCAGAATTTAGCAAAGGAGGCCACTTCTAGCTAAATAGAAAGGATAGGACAGAGTATTATGCGGTCAGTATTAAAACACTAGAAAATATCCACCACAGAAAATACAAAAACTCCACATCTAACTAAAGGCATGGAGGGTATATCTGCATCTCCAGAGATACCAGCTTGGCTAAACAAATCCTTATACAGACCAAGCTGGACAAGACAAAACATGGAAAATAACTAGAACGATCAGGCCCACAGCATGTGTACTGCAGAAAACAAAGCCAGCACTTATCTTTGTTGAAATAAACAGCAAGCAAGAGAGACCAGGCAGGAAAGTGAATCCTCCAGGAAACAATGGACAACTGGCACTAACCAAAGGGTCAAGCAAGACTAAATAGCCCAGTCCGAATTGCAAAAAGTGGACACACCTGATGAATGCTGCGATCCAAAGACAGCAGCACTACCACTTATAACCACCGGAGGGAGCCCAAGAGCAAAATTCACAACAGTCCTCCATACAATATGAGCCCCATATATTGCTTCAGACAGAATAATGGGACTCATATAATGCTCCATACATAATAATGGGCCCCATATAATGCTTCATACAGAATCGACCCCATATAATGCTCCATACAGAATGGGCACCATATAATGCTTCATACAGAATGGGCCCTCTATAATGCTCCATACAGAATGGGCCCTATATAATGATCCATAAAGAATGGGCCCTATATAATGATCCATAAAGAATGGGCCCTATATAATGCTCCATACAGAATGGGCCCCATATATTACTCCATACAGAATGGGCCCTATATAATGCTCCATACAGAATGGGCCCCATATATTACTCCATACAGAATGGGCCCTATATAATGCTCCATACAGAATGGGCCCCATATATTACTCCATACAGAATGGGCCCTATATAATGCTCCATACAGAATGGGCCCCATATATTGCTACCAAAAAGAATGGGCCCTATATAACGCTCCATACAGAATGTGCCCTATATAATGCTCCATACAGAATGGGCCCTATATAATGCTCCATACAGAATGGGCCCTATATAATGCTCCATACAGAATGGACCCCATATATTGCTCCATACAGAATGGACCCCATATATTGCTCCATACAGAATGGGCCCCATATATTGCTCCATACAGAATGGGCCTCATATATTGCTTCATACATAAAGATAAATCAAGTACTCACCTCTCCTTGCTGGCCGTAGGTCTGGACTCCTCAGCGTCGTCATCTTCCAGCTCTCTGCACTGTGACTGCTCAGAGCAGAGGGCGCACTGTAGTGACATCATTGCGCCCTTAGCCCTGAGACGTCACAGAGTCAGAAAACACGAACACACTGGAGCTGCAGAGGAACAGGGAGAAGTACTGCAAGTAAGCGGTAAGTATTGTAAGGGGTAAGTATTGCAAGTGCCCGGGTCCTGTGCAAGTGGGGAATCCCACTCTCGAGCGCTGGCACTGGGCTCCTCTGACTCACGGGCCCCATAGCGTGACAATATTTCCTATGATGAGTGGGCCTCCTGCTTACTCAGAGCCCCAGCATTTGCCCGGGTGCACAGGTGGTCATGCCGACCCTGAGCCAGATATTCAGCTACTGGGGTTTCATTGACCTCCTGAAACTGCTCTCAATTCTTTCATGGTGTTGAGCAGGATGCTAATAAAAGCTGGAATGAAGGTCTATCCTCCCTCACCATGAGTTTTGCTTTTCCTTGGATACAATGATAGCCAGAGATTCGTCTAAAGACCCCATGGGTAATTCAACGAAAATGTCTTCACAAGGGAATGTGAAAGTGTCACAGGAGACGTTTTTCAACTCAACAATGCCAAATCGCATGTTGTTTGTGCTTCTGTGAGCAGCCTGTGTGGCCTAAACATGCTAGCATGGCCAGCAGCTTCTCCGGACTTGTCTGTTATCCAGCCATCTTGGATGTCATTGGTCGGTGATTACACAGGGAGCTGCCAGCAGCGGATCTTGATGATTTGCCAAGTGCATTAAGTGTGGCAGAACATTAAAAACCTCATTGATAGAAATCAAGGCTGTAAGTGTGGTGCTCATATTCAATACTAAATAAATCAAGAAGTTTTGAAAACTTTTGTTTCAATTTTTTTTCTATCATTAACATGTCTATTCATCCTGTGATTATCATAATTCCACAACTTTTCCTTCTCAGTGGGGAAATTTCAATGTTGAAGAAAGTATGAAAGAGAAAACAGCACTGGATATTCCTCAACATATTCTGATGGACTGGACTGTATCCTTAAGTTTTTCAGAAATGGCTGTCACACAGAAAATGGAGATCATTAAACAGAGGGTGCATATGCTGTATACAGATAACATATGTCTGGGGATAATATGGGCGCAGGGTAAAGCTGTCTGCCTTCAGTAGCTCCAGGAATGTGTGTTATCTTCCAACAGCAATGCCTTAGTGAATATCCCTGAAAGAACAGTGCAGCTGGCCACAGCGGTGAAGCTTTCTTGTTTATTTAGTATTTCATGAAAAAAACATTTCAATACGGATTTCTTACATGTTTGTTATTAGTACGTGTCTATACAAATTTAACCATTTAGAAATATACATTACATGTGCTGACCCACAATGCTGACATTTCCATGCAGATCTGTATGTATAGAAAAATGGGCATCACATGTACCAGATGTGCCAAGAAATGGATGTGTCTTTTTACATCTGATATTCTTGATTCGAAAAACAAATAGAACATAAAAAAAATAACCCTCCATATTTGGTATCCCCGTGATTATAAATACAGTGGGGAAAAAAGTATTTAGTCAGCCACCAATTGTGCAAGTTCTCCCACTTAAAAAGATGAGAGAGGCCTGTAATTGATATCATAGGTAGACCACAACTATGAGAGCCAAAATGAGAAAACAAATCCAGAAAATCACTTTGTCTGATATGGTAAGATTTATTTTGCAAATTATGGTGAAAAATAAGTATCTGGTCACCTAAAAACATGCAAGATTTCTGGCTCTCACAGACCTGTAACCTTCTTTAAGAGGCTCCTCTGTCCTCCACTGTATAGTAATGGCACCTGTTTGAACTTGTTATCAGTATAAAAGACACCTGTCCACAACCTCAAACAGTCACACTCCAAACTCCACTATGGTGAAGACCAAAGAGCTGTCGAAGAACACCAGAAACAAAATTGTAGTGTAAACTGTAGTTGTGCTGCTGATAACATGATACTGTATGGGGACAGATTGATCTAATTGTGATTGTTCTGTTCCCTTCATTCTTTCTCAGTTGGTGTAAAGATGTCGGGAAACAAGCGAAAGACTTCAGTATTGTCGATCACACTCGTTTAGTAGCCTGAGATCAGTGCATGTAAATACAGCAGAAATGCTTCGCAGGGAGACAAGGCAAGGATGATGACAGTTGTACTTAGCACCCGGCGCCTGGGAATAGCGCTAACTCTACTGCTTTTCCCAGCCATCAGAGCATTTAATTCTGGTATGTGTCATGATTTTTAGGGTTGATGTCAGCTGCGCTCAATCTCTGGTGTAAGTAATGGAGAGGTGTCTATCAGAAACCCCCACTACTAGCCCAGACCTGGCGAGACCCAACGACTCTGAAGAGCCCTGACGGTAGCAACAATACAGCTGTTCACAGTCGCCGAGCTTAGCGCAAGACCCGGAATATCTGAAGAGCGGTGATGTTACTGATGTCACCGCTCTTCAGAGTCACCGGGTCTCGTGCTGTGCAGCGGAACCAAAAGTGGCTGTAGGCAAAGTATATGGAGCATCAGAATGAGGTTCCATAGCCTTTGGTCGTCTCATCCCTTCATTATCTACGAGATCCAGTTATGTAGGTAAAGTGGCAGCTTTTCTTGGTACTGCAACTAAAACCAATAAATAAGACCAAGCTGTAATGCTGGATACAGCTGTGATTATATGTTATATAGTCGTGTTACACTCCCCTCACTTATTGTAACCTACAAATGTACAAAGATATTATACAGTCACCATGTGACAAGTGGGCCTGTGTACCTTCAAATGCCAGGGCTGAATTTTAGTCTCAGTCTGGCCTGCCGGCCGTTATCTGAACACAGAATTGGCTGTCTAATCATCCGAATGGCCGTTTAGCTGGGAGACCGTGGAGTGGATCCTGGGCTTGTCACCTGGAGCAGTTTTTGCCTGACAGGCTAGCAGAAGGCCATTCATGTCACCGCAGATTCTTTGGGTGGAATCTAACTCTGTATCCAACTGTAGTCGTGCCCCCAATGTGGCTCTTCTCCGACAGGAATCACAGGAACAGTTGCACCTTTCCTCAGTAATCTGACCTGCTCCTAGCACACTGCACACACCCGTTCTTCTTAACTCTCCTGTGCTGCTGTCACATCTGTCTCTTTCTAACTGCACTCCAAGATGGCCGCCTGCAACCCTCAGTCATCCTTCAGTTTTCCAGCTGTTGCTGGGGGTGGCTCAAACTGGTTATCTCCCTATGTGCAAGCTGACATACAGGTGACAGACCTATGAATCTGCAAACCGCTGCCATTTAGTGGCTAAAACACGAATAACATCTTTTATGTTTACACAGGTAAACAAGTCTGAAGTAGGAATCTTCAACCACCCCCTCACATATGTACTCTATTGTGCGGACTATAAGACACCCCTGACCATAAGGCGCACCCCAAATTTTGGGGTGGAAAATATGAAAAAAATGTTTTTAAAGAAAATGATGCTGCGTCTTATATTCCATTTTAAAGATAGCGTATTGGGGGGGCATTGGTGGAGCGTGGTCACAGGAAGCAGGGTCGCCCCACTCCTGCCACTGCCCTGCTGAAGCAGCAACCCTGCCTCCTGTGACCCGCTCCACCGCAGCTGTCCAGTAATCAACCTTTGGGAAATTTCCCCAAATTTGGAGGAAGAAAATTGCATCTTATAATCCAAAAAATAAGTTGAAACAGGGCCAGGAGAGAAAAAAAACAACTCACCTCACTGCTGACCCCATACAATCTTTTTTGTTGACTGGTGCGCCGCATATACTAGCCTCTTCACTATAGACTTAAAACGCACAGTGACCTCCAGGGCCTGGACACAGCTGAAAATCTTGGCAATGTGATGTGTAACAGTGGAAAGTAAACGATGTGAATGCAAGTTGCGGGTCCACTTGAGAGATGAGTATTTACAGTAGTTGCATTTTTTTTTAATTCATACTCAACTCTCCAGCCGCCCCACTGCTCACTGTATGATCCTCTTTTTTCCATCATCGTTGCACCACATTTCCAGCCTCTTCAATATAGGTAGGCCAGGACTTATGACCGCTTCCAGGTTTTAGAGGTTACTGCACATCATAAGGTCACAACTTATGATTCGCAATGACCTCCAGGGTTTGGATGCGTACATAAGTCTTGAGGATGTGGTGTGCGATGGTGGAAAGAAAATGGCCAAGAGGTGGGTCATTTTTTTCAATACTCACCTTGTCATCTGGTTTTCTTCTTTCCATTGTTCAGAGAGCTGCAACTCTGGCCTCTTTACTTCTGTCCTGATCCATGCCAGAGCATACTGCGCGTTATATAGTAGCGATGACAATGCAACCTTATGATGTGCATTGAGTTCTGGCCTGGATGCGAATGGGATGCTGGCCTACAGTGAAGAGACCGCTGATGCTGCGCACAATGACAGAAAAAAAGAGGACTGGACAGTGGCTGAAGAAGTCAGTAGTGAGGTGAGTGTTTTTTTTTTGAACATCAATCATTTGCAAGAAGGTGTTGTAAGTAAGTGAGAGACTCCTTGTATTATAGTGGTACGGTATTTATTAAACTGTAAGACATGATATTGGGGCAGATTTAATTCAAATTGCCAAAACAGTTGTTCACTGTGGAGACATGAGTGTCAGTGGGTGCTGTTGTCCGTTGGCCTGGCTGTCTTTAGAAAAATGTCACGGGCCAGGGCTCATCCCACTGAATGCCCACACGCCTTCACCATGTGCAGAATACTACTCAGACAACACAGGATGAGGGTAACACAGTACTGACATGTAGCACGTTGTGCAATCAAACCCTACCTAATAAATAAGACAAAGTGAACTAAGGTGACGTTTACAGAGAACAGTAAAAAATTAAATGTGAAGCCTAAAGGGTAAATTCACATCATTTTCCTGTAGAAAATAGTGGGAATGCGAATGTACAGTAAGAGCCCATAGATGTCTGGATACTGTATCCAACCCCACACAACTGGGAAGGTTGGGACAAAATAAACCTTCCACGATCATGGGCTGCCCTACAAGCCCAACATTGAAACATTTGAGCTCCCTCCGCCTCTGCAGTCATGATGTGGAAGAGGAGGAGTGGGGTCATTTCCTTCTTAGGTTTTATCATTGTATTGAGTCTAATTAGGTTGTTAATCAATGCTAAGGAATTTGTGAAGATAAATAATTGGGTGAGTATTGATTTGTGTACTCACATTAGTAATTGTGTTACAACTTCCAAGGTTATTTAGATTGTGGAGTCTTTTACATAAACTGGGACTTTAAAAGCATAAGCTAAATGCGGTACTCAACTGTGGACTCACTATAGGACTTTGTTCAGTTTACACTTGCCTATGAACGGAAACTTGCCAGAGACTCTAGAGTTGTGATATCTCAGTCAAGTTAGTTGGGAAGACTCTGGTGAGTGATGCCACCAGTCTGCGTCCTCTCTCTCGCTTTATGAAAGACTGTGCAAATGTCTAAAGAGGTGCAGACTAGAGGTGAGTGATCAATTTGGTTTCACGCAAATTTGAACATTTTGAGGTTCAATTTGCAGTTTGCAAAAAAAACCAACAACTTGCTCAGCACCATTTTACACACTGCTGAAGCATCAGAGAGCACACAAGCGTATTTTTGCTTTCCGATAATGTCCTGCAGATATTTCATCTAACGGATTATCATACTGTGTACAGTGGCGGTCAGTGCCTGGGCCATCACAGATCAGTGGGTCCCAGTGGAGCACAGTTTGTACGTCAGAGTCATTTTCCATCTGGAGAGTCACTGGATTAGTCCCTATATCTCCTGTAGAGTGTAATCTCTTATGGTCAGCAGGGTCCTCTCTCTCCTGTAAATTGTAAGCTTTTATGGTCAACTGGTTCCTCTAACTCCATATAGAGTGTAATTTCTTATGGTCGGCAGTGCTTCCTCTCTCTCACCTGTAAATTGTAAGCTCTTATGGTCATCTGGTTCATCTCTCTCTCTCACCTGTAAATTGTAAGCTCTTATGGTCATCTGGTTCATCTCTCTCTCTCACCTGTAGAGTGTAAGCTCTTATGGTCAGCGGGGTCCTCTCTCCTCTCCTGTAGAGTATAAGCTCTTATGGTCAGCGGGGTCCTCTCTCTCCTGTAGAGTGTAAGATCTTATGGTCAGCAGGGTCCTCTCTCCTCTCCTGTAGAGTGTAAGCTCTTAAGGTCAGTGGGGTCCTTTCTCTCTCAAGTGGAGAGTAAGATGTCATGGTTCTTCTCTCTCTCTCACCTGTAAAGTGTAAGCAGCTATGGTCAGCGGGGTCCTCTCTCCTGTAGAGTATAAGCTCTTATGGTCAGCAGGGTCCTCTCTCCTCTCCTGTAGAGTGTAAGCTCTTATGGTCAGCAGGGTCCGTTCTCTCTCAAGTGGAGAGTAAGATTTTATGGTCATGGTTCTTCTCTCTCTCACCTGTAAAGTGTAAGCAGCTATGGTCAGCAGGGTCCTCTCTCTCCTCTCCTGTAGAGTGTAAGAACTTATGGTCAGCAGGGTCTTCCCTTTCTCTCTTGTAGAGTATAAGCTCTTAAAGTCAGCGGGGTCCTCTCTCCTCTCCTGTAGAGTGTAAGATCTTATGGTCAGCAGGGTCCGTTCTCTCTCAAGTGGAGAGTAAGATTTTATGGTCATGGTTCTTCTCTCTCTCACCTGTAAAGTGTAAGCAGCTATGGTCAGCGGGGTCCTCTCTCCTCTCCTGTAGAGTGTAAGCTTTTTTCGTGAGCTGGTTCCTCTTTCTCACCTGTAAAGTGTAAGCTCTTATGGTCAGAGAGGCCGCGCTCTCTCTCACCTGTAACTTCTAAGCTCTTATAATCAGCAGGGTTGTCTCTTGCTCTCTAATCTCCCCCACATGTATTTTATGAGCAATTACAAGCTACAGTTCTTAGATTTGTGCAAATTAATTTACTGCGAATTACATTTTGGGGGAAAATTTGACGAAGTCGCAAATTTTAATTGCAAAAGATTCTCTCATCTCTAGGGCAAACCCATATTTCCAATGCAAACTACATTATGTATATTATATAATAATAATTTGTTATTATGTTACCGTATATTCTCAACAAGTAACCTCTTTAGTCATGTGGGGTTATACTCCTTGATATGTCCAAGCAACAAATTGAATAACTATCATCTTCTGAGGAACATGGGGACGCTATAAATATGAGAAGCTGCTAACGCATTCAGCCCTTTTAGGTAATCTCCGCGAGCGCAAAGGTCAAGAAACCTCACAGTATGACCAGGCCGCAGTCATCACAGTGTTTTACTAGAACAAACAAGGCATTGACAGCCATTCCATTTCGGGCCCACTATAACAAATATATTTCTTGCATTCTTTGCATAATAAGGCCGCAGTCTTGTTCTCTGTGACTTACATTGTCTGAAAATCAGCCCTACATGATACTAATCCATTTACCAATGACTACAACATTCCTTTCATCCTGCAAGCAATCCAATAGCATAATGCCTCATAGATGTTGATGGTGGTGATGAAGCACGGCAAGCATTAGCAATTCTGAAGACATTTTTCCTAAGAATCTAAGCTTTTAAATATAATCTGTCCTCAGGTTATTGCTATGTGATCTGAGGACAGCATGAGGTAGGTGCTGAAGCACATTTCAGGGATGTGTCAGTTATTAGGCTGTGTGCTATTTCCATACAGTGAGTGTTTTATCAGGGGGAGATTAGCACTGCTCGGACTACAGCTCACGTGAATCCTGGTCGGACTCTCCTCCTAGCAGTGAATAATAGCTTACTGTCAATATACAGGTCCTTCTCAAAAAATTAGCATATAGTGTTAAATTTCATTATTTACCATAATGTAATGATTACAATTAAACTTTCATATATTATAGATTCATTATCCACCAACTGAAATTTGTCAGGTCTTTTATTGTTTTAATACTGATGATTTTGGCATACAACTCCTGATAACCCAAAAAACCTGTCTCAATAAATTAGCATATTTCACCTGTCCAATCAAATAAAAGTGTTTTTTAATAACAAACAAAAAAACCATCAAATAATAATGTTCAGTTATGCACTCAATACTTGGTCGGGAATCCTTTGGCAGAAATGACTGCTTCAATGCGGCGTGGCATGGAGGCAATCAGCCTGTGACACTGCTGAGATGTTATGGAGGCCCAGGATGCTTCAATAGCGGCCTTAAGCTCATCCAGAGTGTTGGGTCTTGCGTCTCTCAACTTTCTCTTCACAATATCCCACAGATTCTCTATGGGGTTCAGGTCAGGAGAGTTGGCAGGCCAATTGAGCACAGTAATACCATGGTCAGTAAACCATTTACCAGTGGTTTTGGCACTGTGAGCAGGTGCCAGGTCGTGCTGAAAAATGAAATCTTCATCTCCATAAAGCATTTCAGCCGATGGAAGCATGAAGTGCTCCAAAATCTCCTGATAGCTAGCTGCATTGACCCTGCCCTTGATGAAACACAGTGGACCAACACCAGCAGCTGACATGGCACCCCACACCATCACTGACTGTGGGTACTTGACACTGGACTTCAGGCATTTTGGCATTTCCTTCTCCCCAGTCTTCCTCCAGACTCTGGCACCTTGATTTCCGAATGACATGCAAAATTTGCTTTCATCAGAAAAAAGTACTTGGGACCACTTAGCAACAGTCCAGTGCTGCTTCTCTGTAGCCCAG
This sequence comes from Ranitomeya variabilis, assembly GCF_051348905.1. Taxonomy (NCBI): domain Eukaryota; kingdom Metazoa; phylum Chordata; class Amphibia; order Anura; family Dendrobatidae; genus Ranitomeya; species Ranitomeya variabilis. The sequence continues at coordinate 458,752,925 of NC_135237.1, read as the reverse complement.
GTCAGGCGCTTCTGCCGCTGTTTATGGTTCAAAAGTGGCTTTACCTGGGGAATGCGGCACCTGTAGCCCATTTCCTGCACACGCCTGTGCACGGTGGCTCTGGATGTTTCCACACCAGACTCAGTCCACTGCTTCCTCAGGTTCCCCAAGGTCTGGAATCGGTCCTTCTCCACAATCTTCCTCAGGGTCCGGTCACCTCTTCTCGTTGTACAGCGTTTTCTGCCACATTGTTTCCTTCCAACAGACTTACCATTGAGGTGCCTTGATACAGCACTCTGGGAACAGCCTATTTGTTGAGAAATTTCTTTCTGGGTCTTACCCTCTTGCTTGAGGGTGTCAATGATGGCCTTCTTGACATCTGTCAGGTCGCTAGTCTTACCCATGATGGGGGTTTTGAGTAATGAACCAGGCAGGGAGTTTTTAAAAGCCTCAGGTATCTTTTGCATGTGTTTAGAGTTAATTAGTTGATTCAGAAGATTAGGGTAATAGGTCGTTTAGAGAACCTTTTCTTGATATGCTAATTTATTGAGACAGGTTTTTTGGGTTATCAGGAGTTGTAGGCCAAAATCATCAGTATTAAAACAATAAAAGACCTGACAAATTTCAGTTGGTGGATAATGAATCTATAATATATGAAAGTTTAATTGTAATCATTACATTATGGTAAATAATGAAATTTAACACTATATGCTAATTTTTTGAGAAGGACCTGTACAATGTACACAGAAAGCTGCTAATCAGAGGTGTAGGCATGGTCAGCTTTCTGAGATCTAGTACATCAAAAAACTCTGTCACACTGGTGCACCCACTAAACTAAGTGATACATTCCTGGGATCAGGGTCTCTTTCCCTACTTTATGCTGCTTTCAGATGAAGTAGCTAAAACCTGGTGACCGATTCCCTGTAAGGAGGATGCCTCTGTAATTGAAACGCTGGTGAGTGTGGATCCACTGCTCCATGGGCCGGGCTTATCCTGTAGGGGCATGGCTAAGGGACTATCTGGTTTTCGCTAGAGCCTCTTGTATTGAGGTACAGTAAGTCTTCCAAATCTGCCAGTTTGGTGTGACAGAGATGGGCAGATCATTACTTTGAGCAGTCCAACAGACAATCAATCTGATGCAGTCCATTGTCTTACACGTGGTCAAAATTGTTGGTAACCCTCGTTTAATGACAGAAAAACCCACAATGGTCACAGAAATATCTTGAGTCTGACAAAAGTAATAATAAATTAAAAATCTATGAAAAATGAACAAATGAAAGTCAGACATTGCTTTTCAACCATGCTTCCACAGAATTAAAAAAAATAAAATAAATAAAACTCATGAAATAAGCTTGGACAGAAATTATGGTACTCTTAACTTAATATTTTGTTGCACAACCTTTTGAGTCAATCACTGCAATCAAACGATTCCTGTAACTGTCAATGAGACTTCTGCACCTCTCGACAGGTATTTTGGCCCATTCTTTAAGAGCAAAGCGCTCCAGTTGTCTCGTGTTTGAAGGTTGCCTTTTCCAGACGGCATGTTTCAGCTCTTTCCAAAGATGCTCAATAGGATTTTGGTCAGGGCTCATAGAAGGCCACTTCAGAATAATCCAATGTTTTTCTCTTAGCCATTCTTGGGTGTTTTTAGCTGTGTGCTTTGGGTCATTATTAGTGATGAGCGAATATACTCGTTACTCGAGATTTCTCGAGCATGCTCGGGGGTCCTCCGAGTATTTTTTTAGTGCTTGGAGATTTAGTTTTTCTTGCCGCAGCTGAATGATTTACATGTGTTAGCCAGCATAAGTACATGTGGGGGTTGCCTAGTTGCTAGTCATTATCCTGTTGCAAGACCCATGACCTGTGACTGAGACCAAGGTTTCTGACACTGGGCAACACATTTTTCTCTAGAATCCCTTGATAGTCTTAGGATTTCATTGTACCCTGCACATATTCTAGACACCCTATGCCAGATACAGCAAAGCAGCCCCAGAGCACAACAGAGCCTCCTCCATGTTTTACAGTAGGGACAGTGTTCTTTTCTTGACATGTTTCATTTTCTTGTCTGTGAACATAGAGCTGATGTGCCTTGCCAAAAAGTTCAATTTTTGTCTCATCTGTCCATAGGACATTCTCCCAGAAGCTTTATGGCTTGTCAACATGTAGTTTGGCATATCTCAGTCTGGCTTTTTTATGATTGTTTTTCAACAATGGTGTCCTCCTTGGTCATCCCCCATGAAGTCTACTTTTTCTCATTGAACGACGGATGATACGATCTGACACTGATATTGCTTGAGCTTCAAGTTCACCTTTAATCTGTTTAGAAGTTTTTCTGAGCTTTTTTGTTACCATTTGTATTATTCGTCTCTTTGATTTGTCATCAATTGTCCTCCTGCGGCCACGTCCAAGGAGGTTGGCTACAGTACCAGGGATCTTAAATTTCTGAATAATATGTGCAGCTGTAGTCACAGGAACATCAAGCTGCTTGTAGATGGTCTTATAACTTTTGCCTTTAACATGTTTGTCTATAATTTTCTTTCTAATCTCCTGAGACAACTCTTTCCTTCGCTTCCTCTGGTCCATGTTGAGTGTGATACACACCGTGTCACCAAACAGCACAGTGAGTATCTGTAGCCCTATATACAGGCTCCCTCACTGATTCCAAGATTGTAGACACCTGTGATGCCAGATAGTGGACACACCTTGATTTAACATGTCACTTTTATCACATTATTTTCAGGGGTACCATCAATTCTGTCCAGGCCTATTTCATGAGTTTTTTTTTTTTTTTAATTCTGTGGAAGCATGGTTGAAAAGCAATGTCTGACTTTCATTTGTTCATTTTCATAGATCTTTTATTTATTATTACTTTTGTCAGATTCAAGATATTCCTGTGACCAGTGGGTTTTTCTGTCATTAAACGAGTAGTACCAACAGTGTATGACCTGCTTTTCTCTTCCTAGAGTGATGGCGTTTTCATGAATGAAAAGTTAACTGAGTTTGTGACCAGATGAGAAATATAAAAACCCCCATACACAAAAGATAGCTGTTGGCCAAACGATCATTCAGCCAACAGCTATCTTATCTCTCCCAAGTTACCCATATACAGGAACGTTTGGCTCGGCTGAGTGCTCCTGTGTTTTCTAGAAAGGAGACACTCCCAGTGGCTTAGCTCTCAAAGAACAAAAGTTTCAGCAATTCAAAATTGGATATGCTTCTATCGGAGGAGAATTGGGAAGCCCACATACACCTTGGCCACCTTGGGAGCCTTAAAACTAACCCAGTTTAGTCCAGGTCTCCATCAGAGTAGGCCCCTCTACTTTCCTTTTGAAAATAAAGGTAACAAAGTGGTTACTACTAGAGAAGAACAATGTTTTATCATAAAAGTCTTGAAATTTAATTTTTAAAATAGGCTTAAAAATAATTGATTTAGTGTAAACACTAATTGTTGCAAAAACACTCAAAATTATTAATCCTTACTGAACTAAGACTATGTTCCTGACATTTTAATATTCAATGATGTACAGGTCAGACTGAGTTCATTCCCTTGTCTAACAGAAGAGAGTCTGGTAAATCATGCACCCAAAGGGACTATGCAATTCAGCTTCCCTTAAATAAAACATACTGCGTCAAGTGTTCGTACTATGTGTTTTGGCATGTAACGGTTGTTTTGTCACTAATGTGGTGGAATCTGTTTGTTCTCCACATTAACAATGAATCTAATTCTCGGCGAGCAACCAATGGGCTTATGGGTAACAGCTGCCGAAATGCGTGAAAATTAAAGCTCAAAAGAAAAAAATCAGGTCTCTGCTGTTACGGAAGTGAGAACGTTTGGGAAGCATTTAAGGGCACATCCACCAAACAGTATTTCTCGTCTGCGCGTTGTCCATTTTAAAGAAACATAGCACAAGAGCCCATGGAATTTAATGGAGCTCTATTCACATACAGGTCTGCTAAAAAATAGTATGTTCCTCTAACCCCTTACCTTTGGAACCATTTTTTGCTTTTGTATTTTTAATATTTCCTCCCGTCATAACGTTTTTGTTTTTTTACATTGCCATATGAGGGCTTATTTTTTGTGTGACAAGGTGTAGTCTTTAATGACACCATTCACAGTACTATATAGTTTATTGAAATCAATAACAAAAAAATGAAAATTAAAATCAGGTGGAATGGTAAAAAAAAAATCCCCCATACTTCCATGATTGATTTTTGGGTTTCATTTTTACAGCATTCAACATGATTCTCCAGGTCAGTATGATGACAGTGATACCAAACGTATCTTTATTTTTTACATTTTACTGGCTTTAAAGAAATCAGACTTTTGTAAAAATTATTTTGACGCCATTTTATGAGAGATCCATCACTTTTTCTTTTTTTCTGTTGAATTCATTTAGGGTTTTTTTTCTGTGTAACCAAGCTGTATTTTTATGGTGATACATACTGCGTTTTAATTTTTTTAAAATTTAGTTTCTGTGGGAGGTGTGATTAGTAAAAAACACCACTCTTGGCATTTTGATATTTTTTACGGTTTACCATATACGGTAAGTTAAATAACATTAGATTTTATTTATTGTCAATGCTAAATATGTTTATTTTTTAATGCCTATATTTTTGGATTGGAGAAAATTAGATGTTTTAAATATTTATTTTTAAAAACATTTTTTTCTACTTTTTACATATCTTTAAGTCCCCTTAGGGAAAGTTAATCTACAATCACTTGCACTATGCTTTTGTACTGAAATTTATAATGATATTAACCCCTTAATGACACAGCCTTTCTAAGATGTTAGGACACAGTTATAATTTTCAAACCTGGCATGTGTCACGTAGCAAAAACAGCGGAATTGCAAAGGAGTTGGAGATTGATTTTTTTTAATACCATATTTGATTCTATATTAATTTAGGTAAGTATGTTTTAAATTCCTAAAAAAAAATAATTTTCCCCCCAAAATTGAAATATTGTGTTTTTCAATCTTTTAATACTCCCCCTAAAGTATTCAAAATAGTAACTAACTGGGAAGTTTATTATCCCTTAACCCATTCATGACCGGAGGTATTTTCATTTTTGCGTTTTCGTTTTTTGCTCCCCTTCTTCCCAGAGTCATAACTTTTGTTTATTTTTCTGGCAAAATGGCCATGTGAGGGCTTGTTTTCTGCGGGACAAGTTGTATTTGGAACAACACCATTGGTTTTAACATATCATATACTGGAAAACGGGAAAAAAATCCAATTGCGGCAAAATTGCAAAAAGTAATTCCACAGTTGTTTTTTGTTTTGTTTTTTACCATGTTCACTAAATGCTAAAACTGACCTGCCATTATCATTCTCCAGGTCATTATGAGTTCACAGACTCCAAACATGTGTAGGTTGTTTTTTAAGTGGTGAAAAAAAATCCATACTTTGGTTAAAAAAGAAACAAAACTCCATTTTCCGAGACCTATAGCATCTCCATTTTGGGCTGCTTGAGGGCTTATTTTTTTGCCTGTCGAGCAGACGTTTTTATGGATACCATTTTAGTGTAAATAAGATCTTTTGATCACCCATTATTGTAGTGGTGACAAAAAAAACCATAATTCTTACGTTTTGAATTTTTTTCTCTTTACGCCGTTTAGTGATCGGGTTAATTCTTTTTTTTATATTGTTAGATCAGGCGATTCTGAATGCGGCAATACCAAATATGTGTATGTTTGATTTTTTTATTTTATTTTGAATGGGGCAAAAGGGGGTGATTTTAACTTTTATATTTTTTTAATATCTAAATTTTTTTTTTTTTATTTTACTTTTTTATGCTTCAAAAGTATCCATGGGAGACTAGAAGCTACAGTGGTCTGATCGGCTCTGCTACACATAGACAATTATCTGATCGCCTGTACATAGCAGAAATGTTCACTGGCTATGAGTGCAATCCGCTATAACAACCATAGAGGTCTGCTGGAGACCTCTGTCATGCCAAATCGGTGACCCGCAATCACGTGACGGGGTTACCGATGGGCGGGATTTCCCTGCGCGCTTACCGGAAGCACGAGTTAAATGCCGCTGTCAGAGATTGACAGCGGCATTTAAGAGGTTAACAGCCGCAGGTGGATCTTGATTCCATTCGAGGCTGTTAGGAGCACATGTTAACTGTTCAAAACAGCTGACATGTGCTGGGAAAGATGTGGGCTCAGCGCCGGAGCCCACATCAAAGGGGGGGATTCTAATGTGGGCGTACTATTACGCCCAACATCTGAAAGGGGTTAAAGTGCTTTATTGGATATAGAAAAACAATGAATTTTGTGTTATTAAAATATTGCTTTGATTCCAAATTTTTCATTGACACAAGGAGTAATATGATAAAAACCATAGCACAATTATCTACACAACTGGAGCGAGACCCCATATGTGTTTTTTCACTACTTTTTGGGCACATGACAGGAATTAGTAGGAGAGGAACCCCATTTGGCTTTTGAAGTGCAGAACAGGAAAAAAAAAAAAAAGATTATCCTTATTTTGTAAACTACATCTTTCAAGGAATTCATCTAGGGCTGTGATGCGCCCGCCAGGGCCGTGGGGTTACTTGGTACTGGGCCGGTTCTTAAAGGGATGTGTCACGGCAGCAGTGACCCAGTCCGTGGCCCTGGGTGTCCAAAAAATAATGATCATGAAATTAAAGGGGAATAAAGTTTATGGGGAGATTGTTCATGACGCCACCCTCCAGCTGGCTAGCTGAGCCTTGTAGTTCTCCACTAGTCTGGGGGCCGATTCCCCCACTGCAACCTGGTCCCTCCACCCAACTACAGCCAGCGTGGATATGGGTCCCACGGGTGGATTGCTCACTACCTAGGACCTCTTCTCTCTCTTCTTTCTGTCAGAAGCTTCTCTCTATCTTCCTTGTTCTCTCTTTCTGACCTCTGGTTCTGGGACAAGCTCCTCACAGCTCAAGTCCCCAGCTCCAACTCTCTAACCCCACTAACTCCTCCCACTTGTTTCCATGACAACTTAACTCTCTCCACCCACACCCTCTACCTAGTTCCTCCCTGGTCTTGAGAGGTCTGGTGTTGGATGTAAGTGTGTGTGTTCTGGGTAGTGCCCTCCTCCTTACCTGAGAGCGGAGAACCACACTTCGCCCAAGGTGCAGTACCTCTGTAGTGACTGGACCTCAGGGGCACCACAGCTGTAGTAAGTGAACCCACAGGCATATCTTAGATTTTATAGCATTGAGGCGTAAAAATTAAAAATTATATTGTTTAACAATACATACCTCAAGATTGAAATTTCAACACCAAGAAGTGAAAGTCATGTAGTTTTGGAAATCACAAAGTCAATAGACATGTAATGATATGCAAACAATGACTAAATGCAAACAAAGCTGAAGAAATCGAGAGGTTTTAAAAAATTTGAGTATAAGCACTATGCACAGATATAAAAGCACCTACACACCTTGGTTGCGATCAATGAGATTAAAGGGGTTTTCTGGCTTAAATTACAAATCTGCAGTCACTATGTGTATTGCTTGGAATGCACACGGAGGATTCGCCGGCGCAAGGCGAGTGTCTTGTAGATATGTGATTTGAGTACTTACAGGCATTTGACGACTAGATGGGCACAGCTTTGCTCAATTCAAGTTTATTGAGCGAGGCCAGACATAGTCTAGTCAGAATGTGACAGGAAGTATGCAAATTGCATACTTGCGGTCTCATTACGACCTGCTCTCAGCGCCAGCTCTGGTAAATCCTAACAATTCTTAGCACGCACTCATGATGTGAGGAAACACAAGCCTGAAATCACAGTTTACAAATCTGCAGTCGATCTAAAGTCAATCACCCACGGTAAGAGACAAGTCTGGAGACGCTGCTGGCCATGGTAGCCAGTTTAGGCCACGCAGACTGTGCATAGTAGCACAAGCAGCATGGAGTTACTATAATGAAAAACAGCTCTTGAGACACTTTGGAGAAATTACTGTACAACTGCTTTCAAAATCAAATCAAAGCAATGCCGAGTTGTTAGTGTACCTGGAAAAAGACTAGAGCGGTCCAGCTATTGTACATTATGCTTTGGATTAGGACCAGTGTTAGGGCCTGTCATGAAGGCCTCTACATGGTGATGCCCATGTGGTCTTCAAACCAATCTCCAGCTATCACTGTGCCCCAGACAAAAAAGGGAGACATCACTGAAGAATATTAATATCTATTCCAGCATCCATTGCTGCTTTGCTGTTCATCATGATAGCTTTTGAGAGTGGTGACATTAGGTAAACAGAACACCTGTAGCCCAATGTCTTCTAATGGTTTATGTAGACAGTGATGCCTTAGGCTTGGTGTGATGTCCAGTTTCACTTGCAGTACAGAATAGATCAATCATGAAACTAGTCACATTGCTGGCTCACATAGTGCCCCAGCCCCAGGAGCAGTTTTTCAACACAACTCCAGGTCACATGTTACTCATAGTACCGTGATCGGCCTGAATGGCCTAAATGTGCCATCTTGGCTGGCAGAATGGAATCTGAGTTATCATTGGTGTTTTATTTTTCTTACTTTTCACTATTTTGTTTTTCTGGCCCAATATGACACTCAAACCTGCGATCGTTGTGTTATCACTGGTATTATATAATGCAAAACTGCAGGATTGCACCATAGAATAAAAAATAGTGATCGCCTATGACGCTCAGCCTATGGCTGCACTTTATAGAGGAAAGAACATGACAGCAGTGTCATGACTACGAATTAGCACCTGATTAAGCGTTGCATTCAATGGGTTAACAGCAGCAGACATCTGTCCTGTGTGGAGCGGGCTCAGCCTAATGTCACAAACGTCTGCACAATTGTACTCTATTGTGGCCATAATATTAACTAATACCTGTGGTTTTTGCTGTTAGACTAGGACTGGCAAGCGTGAGGACCCGTGACATGGGTTGCCAGCTTACATATTGTGGCCATAATATTAACTAATACCTTACATATTTTGATATGTTCTTGTGCACTTTTTTTACTTTTTGAGGTGCAGATGGGCACTTATGGGCTTTGTAAGTTGTGGCCTCTGTTCACACAGGACGCATTACAGTTAGCACTGGGCAGCCCGTCACAGGGCGTTACTAATAGGCTATGATCCAGTTGCTGTGCATACTCTGTGTGAACACTGCTGTAGATTATTTCTTTGCACTCATGTGCCAAGCGGCCAATTCCAAGCGGCTTGCTGTCTCATTTGGTATTACCGCACCTGTGTAGTCGCCATCTTTACTTGGGCCCTCTGCACCATGATAGTGCATTTGATTTGAGGCCTAGACAGAAGCACCTTTGCCTGTGTTTCTGTGGTGTTTTTTCCACAATTGTACTCTAGTATTGTATTTGAGTACTAAATCTACTTAATATTTTTTTTCATGAGATCATGTGACGTTTTTTCTCTAGAAGAGTGCAAAAAAGGTAAAACAAGAAAAAAAAGCCAAATTTATCAGAAAAGTTATCTTGCTTATCAGAAAAAGGATGGGGCATAATGTGTAATAGAATGCGCCAAGAAATGCACCAGAATTGTGGTGCACATTCCTGGTACAAAGCAGGCCGACGACAAAGTATACTGAAGTCGGAGTAGACAGTAAAAAGTTTTAAAAAAATAAACATTTTTATGTTCCCATATTCTGAGGGCCATTATGTCATGCTCCTGGATTCGATTCCTTGACTTTGTGTTCTTTGTTTAGCTTCCCTATGTGCCGAGCCACAAGACATAGCTTTTTTTCTGGATGTTTGGGTTCTGCTTTTCTGGCTGCAGTCTGACTAGCTTGACTCAGGTGTTTTCATGTGTGTGCTCATCAACTTTTGGGTGCAGCTTTATATTCTGTCCCCCTGATGGCTTTTCCTGCTGGTTATAGAATCATTTGGATGTTCTGACATTCTATTGATGTTTGAAGCCAGTCTGTGAGATTCCAGCTAGGTGTTTTTCGCTTTGTTGTTTCTTTGCACCTATCTTCTGTCTAGCATTAGGAAGTAGGCAGTATATTTGTTAACAGTACCTGCTTTTTTTCTACATTTGGTATTTGGTTATTCACTTTACTCACTTTGGTATCTTTCCTTTGTTTAGAACTCTTCTCTCCTCTGCCCTTCAGTTCTTTAGGAGAAACGTAAAGCTATTTGTCAGCCTTTTAGGAAGTTTAGGCCAGAGTTGCCATCTCCTAGTCTGTGGTTAGGTCTATATCTGCACCTGCAGGTATCACTAGGGACTGCGGTGTCAGGATATGTAGTCTGTACTGGAACCGGCAGGGTCACTTGCAGTTTTTAGTGTATAACCCATTTTCCCAAATTAGTTGCTACACAGTAATAGCTATCCCAGGAGCAGTTAGGAGCATTAAAGATGAGCCGTTGTCTAGTGGGGGTGTCATTGTTTGTCTTAAGGTGCCAACCTCTGTGGTCAGGTAGGGACATTCCAGGGTCAGAGTAGGGATTTTTATCAGTCTGAACAGGGATCTGTCAGGTTCAGGTATTTGTCCCCCTGGTTTGTACGCTACCGATGTGCATGTACTGGTGCAGTCATAACACATTGCTTATTTTATGCTTCTGTTGATGGAGCTATGAAAAGTTTTTTTTTGCAGGATTAGTTGTAGATTTTATTGGTACTATTGTGGGGTACATGTGACTGATTACTTTTTATAAAAAAAGTTCTGAGGCCAGATAACTGAACAAGCAATACTGGATTTGTTTGAAGTTGGCCTTTGTATAGTATCTAGGTTGGAGCGAGGGAGCACCATCAGGCCGCCTGATGCAGTGGTCCAAAGTGTCTCCCAGGTGGTGGAATTTTGCAGCTCCCCAGAGTGGGATGTGGACGTTCTCTAAGCAGGCTGAAAAACTGGAAGCTAGCTTTGAGGAAGAATAAAATTCTTTAAAAATCATCAAGAAAGAGTGGCACAGGATCCGGGTGAAGTGTCAGTGGATATACTGCTGATGAATATATTCAGATAGTCAATATTTTCAAAAGGAGGTTTTTGTCCTGATGAAGAGGTCCTGTGTATAACTTCAAAACGCGTTGACCTGAAACCTGTCCAATAAAACTTTTGAAAATATCATCGACTATCTGAATATATTAATCAGCAGCACATCCACTGACAATTCACCTGGATCCTGTGCCACGCTTTCCTTATGGACCTGTGTCTTGCAGCGGCTGATATGTGATAAACATGTTACTTACGGTACCGTCACACAGTCACACTTTGATCGCTACGACGGTACGATTCGTGACGTTCCAGCGATATCCATACGATATCGCAGTGTCTGACACGCAGCAGCGATCAGGGATCCTGCTGAGAATCGTACGTCGTAGCAGATCGTATGGAACTTTCTTTCGTCGCTTGATCACCCGCTGACATCGCTGGATCGTTGTGTGTGACAGCGATCCAGCGATGTGTTCGCTTGTAACCAGGGTAAACATCGGGTAACTAAGCGCAGGGCCGCGCTTAGTAACCCGATGTTTACCGTGGTTACCAGCGTAAACGTAAAAAAAACAAACAGTACATACTCACATTCCGGTGTCTGTCCTCCGGCGTCTCAGCTTCTCTGCACTGTGAGCGCCGGCCAGCCAGAAAGCGAGCACAGCGGTGACGTCTGACGTCACCGCTGTGCTTTCCGGCTATGGTGCTTACACAGTGCAAGAGAAGCAGAACGCCGGGGGACAGACACCGGAATGTAAGTATGTACTGTTTGTTTTTTTTACGTTTACGCTGGTAACCAGGGTAAACATCGGGTTACTAAGCGCGGCCCTGCGCTTAGTAACCCGATGTTTACCCTGGTTACCCGGGGACTTCGGCATCGCTCCAGCGCCGTGATTGCAACGTGTGACCGCAGTCTACGACGCTGGAGCGATAATCATACGATCGCTGCGACGTCACGGATCGTGCCGTCGTAGCGATCAAAATGGCACTGTGTGACGGTACCCTTAGGTGCAACTTCATTAGGTGAGCAAATTCCTTTTTTTCTCTGCACCTTATTGTGTTATCAGTTAAGACCCTATTGCGCTCTGTTTTTCCTAGTTTCCCATATCTACTTAAAAATCATCAAGACAGTTACGCAATTGATTGACAAGTGACGGACGAGGCCATGGCTTTTTCCATTACTAGGCCATTTATTGGGGAACTAACAGTGAGCGTATGGTATATACACCAATATATGGAATATATGTATATACCTTGGTACGGTCACTGCCAACTCCACAATAACAAAAAGAACTAGCTGCCACCACCATTCGTTTAAACAGGCCGATTGGACACCAATTACAGATAGCATATGGCTTCAGGAGTGCGGTTTAAAGAGCAAGCGGAACAGATCCATTAAATTTTATATATTCAATCCAAAAAGGTAGGCAGTGTTTATAAAAAAAAAAAAAAATGCACAAAGAGGTTGCAAAATGGGAACAAAAAAAATATGATATACAGTGAAGGAAATCATTTTTTGATCCCTTGCTGATTTTGTAAGTTTGCCCACTGACAAAGACATGAACAGTCTATAATTTTAAGGGTAGGTTAATTTTAACATTGAGAGATAGAATAAAAAAATGAAATCCAGAAAATCACATTGTATAAATTATATAAATTTAATTGCATGTTGCAGTGAGAAATAAGTATTTGATCCCTCTGGCAAGCAAGTCTTAATAGTTGGTGGCAAGACCCTTGTTGGCAAGCACAGCAGTCAGACGTTTTCTGTAGTTGATGATGAGGTTTGTGCACATGTCAGGAGGAATTTTAGTCCACTCCTCTTTGCAGATCATATCTAAATCATTAAGATTTTTGAGGCTGTCATTTGGCAACCCAGAGCTTCAACTCCCTCCATAAGTTTTCTATGGGATTAAGGTCTGGAGACTGGCTAGGCCACTCCATGACCTTAATGTGCTTCTTTTTGAGCCACTCCTTTGTTGCCTTGGCTATCTGTTTTGGGTCATTGTCTTGCTGGAAAACCCAGCCACGACCCACTTTTAATGTCCTGGCTGAGGGAAGGAATTTAACACTCAGGACTTTACGGTACATGGCTTCATCCATTCTCCCTTTGATTCAGTGAAGTCATCCTGTGCCCTTTGCAGAGAAACACCCGCAAAACATGTCCATGCTTGACAGTGGGGACGGTGTTCTTTGGGTCATAGGCAGCATTTCTCTTCATCCAAACACGGAGAGTTGAGTTAATGACAAAGACCTAAATTTTTGTCTCATCTGACCACAGCACCTTCTCCAAATCACTCACAGAATCATCCAGGTGTTCATTGACAAACTTCAGACGGGCCTGCACATGTGCCTTCTTGAGCAGGGGGACCTTGTGGGTACTGCAGGATTTTAAACCTTTATGGCATAATGTGTTACCAATGGTTTTCTTGGTGACTACGGTCCCAGCTGCCTTGAGATCATTAACAAGTTCCCCCCGTGTAGTTTTAGGCTGATCTCTCACGTTCCTCATGATCAAGCATAGCACACGAGGTGAGATTTTGCATGGTGGCCCAGATTGATGTTGATTGGCAGTCATTTTGTATTTCTTCTATCTTCTTACTATTGCACCAACAGTTGTCTCCTCACCCAGCGTCTTACTTATGGTTTTGTAGCCCATTCCAGCTTTGTGCAGGTCTATGATCTTGTCCCTGACATCTTTTATAAAGCTCTTTGGTCTTGCTCATGTTGTAGAGGTTAGAGTCTCACTGATTAATTGAGGCTGTGGACAGGAATCTTTTATAAAAGGTGACTATGTAAGACAGCTGTCTTTAATGCAGGTAACGAGATGATTAGGAGTCTTAATGGTTGGTGGGGGATGAAATACTTATTTCTCACTGCAAAATGCAAATAAATGTATATAATTTATACAATGTGATTTTCTGGATTTTATTTTTGATATTTTATCTCTCAATGTTAAAATTAACCCACTCTTAAAATTATAGACTGTTCATGTCTTTGTCAGTGGGCAAACTTACAAAATCAGCAAGGGATCAAATAATTATTTCCTTCATTGAATACAATTACATACTTTAAAAAGGATAACAAAAGAGAATTCAAAACTTAATTTTGTAGGAATGGCTCTTATCTTTATAGAGGGAAGAGTTCTGATTAGGAAAATAGAACATTCTCACAGCGAACTGTGTCTTCCAGAAAATAAACCCAAAACTCTGATTTTTATTAGATCGAGGTTATGCCCACATACCTCCTCTTGGTGAGCTCATATGGGGGCTGGTTGTGGGATGTGCTAGGTCGTTAAGCAGATTATGAGATCCACAACTTTTAGGATATCTTCAGGTCCCAGGCAGGCGACATTGTTGTCATGTTTCTTATCATGGGAGGCCATTCAGAGAGCTCTCGAAAGGCAGCTTGCAGGGGAATCACCTAGAAAACACAGGCAGATTTTCACCACAACACCCACCATGAGGGAATCCTCATGAGTGTCCTGCAAGGACTTTAAGACTTCTAATGAGGCTGCAGGGGACATTGAGGGATTCATCCAAGAAAATTAATGTCAGTTAATGGACCTTCCAGAAATGGAGTGGGTTTGGTGTCTGGTGGGACTCTTCCAGGAGGAGTTGCTGCACACCTGTGAACATTGATCCAAGTGTCAGCCCTATGTCATGCAGTGTAGGGAAGACTAAGTGCAACATGAAGGGATGAGAGGAAGGCAACCAACACTAGGGGAGGGGGGAGTGAGGACCCCTAGGTGGATCTAAAGTCACCCTATCTGCCCTAAACATCCCTATATAGGTTCTGCACCTATCGCCAAGCAAGAACCTAATCCCTGCCAGACCTTGGCAAGAAGCCCTGCTTAGGGAAGGACCGGGTAGACACTAGCCAATCCCCACTATAACTAAAGACAGCTGGAATAGACAAACAAGGGAACACTTATCTTGAGTAGACTCAGAGAGGTAACGCAGACGTCCTTCAGCAGCACCAAAGATGAAGATAGCGGACCGCTATAGCTCCAAGCCTCAACAGGGGAAAATAGAAATATCACCGGCGATTCCCGTTAGCAGACAGGAAGTCTATAAACACCCAGTCCAGGTGTGTCAACTAGAGCCGGGGGGAGGTTGCCACTGGGTCCAAGAGTCAGAAGGACTATGAAGGTGTCCGTAAAGCCAACTGCAGAAACCTTCTGCAGCCAGATGCTGTGCGACTGTCTGAAGCCTCTGACACACCCGTGACACCCTAGTTTTAAGTCACAGACCATGTAGTAATTACTTGTTGGATTTGTAATATGCTACTTTACTCACAAACACACCATTAAAGAACCCTTTCAATAGAGACGTTGTGATTACTTTATTTACATCTATGATAATTTCCTCTAACTACAAACTTAAGGAGGGATGCATAAAATTCAGGAGTAAATCACTATTGATTCATTACTTACTGTATTGATGTTTCAGAAATTCTCATTCACTGTGAAAATATATCTGTTAAAGATTTTCCTTTTTGTGCTCTTCAAGATGTGAATCGCAAATACACTTAAAGATGATTGTAAAAAAACACAAATCATTGTTACCTCACAGGACTGTGAACCATTTAATGATGTCACCATGATAAAGTGCTTTACTTTAATATATCAAGGCAAAATAAAAGTGTCATGCAATGAAAACAAATCATAATCGTTAAAGGAAAAAAGATCAGGTTATTATCTAGATTACAAAAAGTCAAATGCAGCCATGAGTTTCTTTACTTCCAGACTGTTCTTTTTTTGCTGTTTTGCTGGAAATTAAAAGCAGCTGCTACAATGTGTGCGACTAAACCATCACAAAGAAGCGTTCCCACTGCTAACGCTCTGCAACAAATGGTTCATGTATTATTTATTATGATGGAAGCAGTTTACCTGGGGCAAGTCATGCTATAGTGCACAATCCTATTCAGAACAAGTACGATGTGTTTACAAAAGGGAGATGACAGGTACAGAACTGGAAAGTGCCAAGACTTTAGGAAAAAAAAGTTTTTCACTGTAAAAAGTATGCTAGTTTCCGCAAATAAATATTTTTCCACAAGAAAAAGTGAAAAAAAATTCAATTTAGTTTCTGCATTAAAGGGGTGTTCTCCAGTTTGAAAATTATCTCCAATCCATAGGATAGGGCTAACTTTTCAAGTGCTGTGGAGACTGACTACCATAGCCACGGATTCCGAGAACCGAGGTCAATTGTGCACAGTGCCTCTCCATTCATTCTGAGGCTTCGGTCAGAGAGAATCTGACCGATTATGCCAATTACACTCAGTGTGATCAGAGTGTGATCTGATTTTCTCAGATAAGAAGATGGAAAAAAAAAGTCTGCATCTTCTCGATTCTGTCAGTTGGAGACAATCAGACTGCACTCAGAACTGCATTCGGATGACATCTATGTTTTCCACAGACTCATTTACTTGCATGGGTGAGTGTGTTCCAAAGATCCAACTCGGGTAAGCTGCGAGTTGGTCAGAGGAAAAAAAATCATACATGTGCATGGCGCTATAGAATAACATTGGTACGGGGGTGATCCAATATTTTGTCAGATCACACTCAGACAGAAAACACGGCAATGTGCACAAGCCCTAATAGGAACGCCAAAGATCAGCCGAGTGCTGCAGATTGCAATCTACAGTGCTCCAATATTAAGAATGAATGCAGTGATAATGTGTGTGACCAGCCTCTGTTCCATTCAGCCGGGGTTCTTCAGAGACCCAGATCCCGGGATCAGTAGGGGCTATGGCAAAAAGAGAGAATTGATAGCTCACACGCTAACCTGACAACGAGGAACCGAGACACCTGCTTCCGGTGGGTACAGATTCCCACTGGTGAAGCCCAGGAAACCAAGGAAGTGAAGAGAAAGTCTTGCAGCACAACCATCCGGTAATTAAAATGTCTATTAGAAAATCTTTGAACCCAATGGATCTGTCCAGACAACCATGTTAAAAACCTGATGAGGTTTTGGCAGTAAATGCCCTTAATCATAGGGTACCTAAATGAATCATGGAAAACACTTTAAAGCATGTGAGAACCAATCAGTTTGACTTGCAAGTGTTTCCAATGATTCATTTATGCATCCTATAATTAAGGGCATTTACTGCCAGGAACGAGTCAGATTTTTAACATGGTTGTCTGGATGGATCCATTGGTTTTAAAGATTTTCAAATAAAGATGTTTCCATTACTGGATGGTTGTGCCACATGACTTCCTCTTCACTTGATCGGGAGCCATGGTAGTCGGACCCTCCCAGTTATCAGAAAGTTAAACTAAATCAGCCTAGTCAGGTGATGGTCACACAGATGCAGGATCGTTATAATCAAGGGTATAATCAAGTCCATCACATGAACAGATTGCACACAGTGAACTTCTAATGAGTGACAGTAGGCAGAAAGTTGTAATGACAACAAGTATCTTCAAAATTGTACAACTTTTTGCAATACAAAAAAATAAAATTACTAAATATGGAATACTACTTTACAAATTACGATACGCAGTATTGGATGAGTTTGTCCAAAATGGTAAGGATTGAGCAAATGAGGTAGCATGGGCACTGTTGTAAGGATTACACTGAGGCAAAGGGTGAAGTTCTTCATAGATAAAGTGATTTGTCCAGCACAAACACATTGATGACCAGTCCGTACCATAGGTCCTCATTATTGATCCCTTGTTGATTTTTCATCTGGCCTGATGGTGGATAGATGTGAACAATGCACAGAGCCAGAACAGTGCAATTCTGTTTAGTTGGGTCCTGCACTTTATCTCTTATTCAAGTGAGCTCCGTACTTTGCTTACATCCGGCCACCATAGGAGGAGTATATAATAGGTGAGCTGTAGGGCTGCCGCCTCCGCACAGGTCTTAGATCTGCAATAGGTTACCCTCAGACAACCCCTTTTCATTTTTAGCAAAACTGCAGAAGCATTTTTGTAAGAGAAAACACAATGAAAAGGGTTACCAGAAAGCAGTCTCAATGTAAGGGGCTCTTCAATGTTCAGCCGAATGACACCTTCCTTCCAGTCACTATTATTTTGCTTCATAGGCTGGCTCATATTTCCAAGGTTGACAACAAGGACATCAATCCCAGGAGCCATTTAAATCAGAATAATTCAGAGGTTTATGATCCCAGGGGAATATCAGCTTATTGGGACAATTTGATCCAAGTGGGAAACTTGCACCGTAAATGCAGCAGGTGAAGCACTAACTGGCAAAACTTGGCCAGCAACAATACCCAGCACCAATATCCGGTCCCGAGTGCTGCCGGCACTCGGGACCGAAGTGTGTGGTTGCATGTATTTCTATGCAGCTGAACGCTCCAGTCCAAGCCGCCGGTGGCTGTGCCAGGTATTGAGGCGAGTTTCTCGCATTGCACTCACAAGTGTGACCCCGGTCCTAATTGTGAGTATATAGGAATCCCAGAAGATAACAATGTTGTTACAGAAAATAAATCACAATAAAACACTCAGATATGACCGCCCTCTGGTGATTATATAGAGGTAGATACCAGTCCTGCAGAACCTACAAATGGTTACAGTGTAGTTACAGATAGTCACTTACAGCTAACTTTCTTTTTGATGAAGTTG
Organism: Ranitomeya variabilis; assembly: GCF_051348905.1. Taxonomy (NCBI): domain Eukaryota; kingdom Metazoa; phylum Chordata; class Amphibia; order Anura; family Dendrobatidae; genus Ranitomeya; species Ranitomeya variabilis. The sequence goes on along the minus strand of NC_135237.1, from coordinate 458,734,467 downwards.
TTCACTTTTCTCATTTTTTCCATCTTTCCCAGACCGACATGACAACTTCTCCAGCCAGGACTCAAGAGTTTACAATAACGACACATTTGACTTCTCACATTTCCTGTAACGTCTCAATCTATTCCAAACCTGCACAAACTCCTCATCCTGCGGTCACCCCAATGCTGAGTCACTGCTGCTGTATCCCCCCATTACAAAACCTGCTGTGTGGTACAAAAACAGGGCTCCTCTTACTACCCCACATAATAAAGCCCCCCACTGTGCCCATCACAAAGTAAAGTGCTTTCTTTGTGCCCTCTAGATGGTAATATAGACCCCTACATTATATAAATGACCTGTGTATGTGCCTTCGAAAACAGTGCCCACTTCTTGCCACTAGAAAGTAATACCTTATAGGTGCCTTTGACAATCACAATACCCTGGAGTGCCCCTGTAACAATAAGTGCCCACTTAACATTTAATCTCCTGTATAGCTACCTGCGGCCTACAGAGCTTTAGTCCAGGTCCCTACTTTCCCGCAGAGCTTAACCGTATGAGCACCATCCACCCTGGACGAAACAATTGTGAAATGCGCGTCGGGTGGATGAGTCTTGGCACTTGTCTCTATTCCACTTTATCCTATGCTCTCTATTCCACTTTATCCTGCCCTTCTGGGCATTCTTGGAATCTGTACTTCACTGGGGTATTTTTGATTTTGTCCGCTGGAATTTACTTAATTGATTATTTCACCCTGTGAACTAGCATTATCTTACCCAACACTGGTTGTACTTCATGCAAGCCACGTCAAGCACGTCATCTTGATTCCATGTTGTTATTCTCCATATACAGTATGTGAGCTATACTATTTATTTTTTTGGCTCACCCACCTTCTTTTTGTGTGTCTGTGTATTTTGGCATATTTTACCTATGTATTTTTATCTTTTAATGACTTTTTCTTTTTTTGCATTCTGCACTTTTTCCTGTCAGTATTTTATGTTTCTTTCTATTTTATTTTTTAAACTAACTGCAGTGAACTTACAATCTTCTTAATCAGAAATGCTCCTGTTTTGGTGTTAACTTCCATGGTCGGCCTGGACGTCTCTGCAAGATTGTTGCAGTTCCATCTTTGTTAAATGTTGTTATCACCCTTGTTGCAGTATTCTGACTGATAAGTATAGCTTTGCTGATCTTGTAGCCTTCACCTTTCTTGTGTGAACAAATTATTTTATTTCTCTGGACTTGTGACACTTCTCTTCCATGTGGTGCCATTGCTGATAACAAAAAAAACCTTCCCACTTCATGCTAAGTAATGCCCTCTTATAGTCAACTGTCTGATGGAAACCTGTTCCATAAATAATTAATTCGAGTTAACTGTGGCTGAATTCTTTTTAATTAGAATTTTGTAGTCTAAACTCTAGCTTTGCTTTAAGTCTTTCAGTGGGGCATCATTTTGGTCTTGAATGAATTTTTAGGAAAATTGCTTTTTTGGAGGGTGTGCAAAATAAAATATTTGTTTGCAGTCAATGTCTTACATTTGTGGGAATATTTTGAAATATAGTATCCCAAAGAAAATGTTGATTTTTAAAGGAAACTACAGGGTTTCTGCCAAGTCTTCAGGGGTGTACTCATTTATGCTGAGCACTGTATACATACATATACAGATTAAAATGATGCACTTTTTCTTCTACACAGTAGTCAGCATGTAGCAATGCAAAAATCTGTAAAATGGCCACCTTCTGTTGCTGCCATGTGTGCCAGCTTATATTCTGCTGTTTTCTTTCATCATCCTGCAGCCATTGACAGCCAATAAGGAGAAATGCGTCATATATTTGGATGATATATATGAATATTAGAGATTAGCTATTAGCTGTTCCATGCACTGGCTATTTACAAGAGGGGATTAACAGCGGAGTTAATTAGTGTTCACAGTTGGTATGTAGGTAACTGAATGTGTTACGATAAGTCGTGCCCCTTACTGGCTACTTATTGTCTTAAGCAAATTTCCAGTACAAGCTGCCTTCTAGATTAGGACTGGAACTTGATAAATTCAGAAATGAAACAGTTGAAAAAAAAAAAAAAGTAGCAATATGTCAAGAGGCTTTGGATGTGTGTTTTATGTTCTACTAATGCAAGCCAAATACTGTAAAATTTAAGGAGTATCCCAGAATTTTAGTGTAAGGATTGGTAGAACAAAGAAACAAGCATTCCTTACTCGCTGAATTCCCCCCACTGCTCCGGTGATTCTTGGGTTCACTGAACGAGCCTACAGCTGTGCATTGGTCTTCGGGAACTAAAAAGCCAATTGACTAAAAAGCGAAAGCACAGCAAGGATTACATATAATGCAATGCATTTACATAAAGAAAATAAATGTTCCAAAGGAATGTTCTAGTGTATGTTGCATTACAATTGGCATGGTGTTTGTAGTCAATCCTAAAGGCCTCCCACATAAATAGGTAAAAGTGAGTCGAATTAATCAATTTTAAAGGGCTCGGATGACTACTTAATGTATATAGGATCGCCTGACTCTTCCACCACGACTGATGATGTAAAGGGAAGAGAAAGATCTGACCTGTTGAATTTCAACGGCCAATCTTCATGTTCTCCGTGAGATAAGCCGCTGTTAGAGAATCCTACCACTGGCTCTCTGATGGCGAACACTCAAGTGCTCCTCCGACTGTTCCTGTGTATGGAGAGTCAGGAGAGCTGTCGGCCGAACGATGAAGGCCATCTAATATGTATGAGGCCTTTACTCTTCTCAGCGTTACGGGATAACTAGTCTTGAGATCATGTTATCCTGGTTTGGTATGCCAAAGTTAGCTACCATCTAGGACTAGTTGTGTTGTGTTATATCCTGTAAGATGGCTTTAGGTTTTTTTTGTTTTTTTTAAAGATTTCTTCGCAGAATATTTTGCCATTAAGATTACCTTTCTAAAAAACAACGTAATTTGAAAGAGAACTACCTTTTTGCACTGTTCAATAATATGATAAGAGGACAGTTTCCAGAGGGGGAAACATTGGGGGAATTTATCAAGGGGCTTTAAGGGGTAAAACATTTGCAAACTTTAAGCACATTCCATTTTTGCACAAACATTTCCAACCCTTGGTGTTTTATGCTTCTCTTATTGCTTTTCACAAGCGATGATTGAAGTTTTGTTTCGTGGAAGGATGAGGTGTACCGAGATAGATTAACTATGGCTATGTAAAAAATTGAGTAAACTAGAGTGGAAAACTATGCCTGCTCATAACAGGTGAAAATTTCAATTAGGCTGGTTTCATACTTGCGTTTTTTGCCGCTGCGTTTTAGCACTAAAAAACGCATGCGTGTTTTTTTCTATACTTAACATTAAAAACGCATGCGTTTTTTTGCATGCGTTTTGCCGCGTTTTGACAACGCATGCGTTTTTTTTATGCTTGCGTTTTGTTGCAGAAAAGCAACCTGTAGTAATTTTTAGGGGCGTTTTTTTGCCGCAAAAAAAGCATGCGTTTTTTCGCGGCAAAAAAGTATTGCTGTCTATGTAAACGCATGCGTTTTTAAGCACATGCGTTTGTTTGCGTTAAAAACGCATGCGTTTTTATAGAAAAAAAACAAGAATACACACTTATAAGCCACTCCCCACCATCAAGGTGATAAAGGGATCCAAACTCTAACCCTAATACTAACCCTAATCTTACCCCTAACCCTAGGTATCCTAACCCTACCCCTAACCCTACCCCTAGGGATCCTAACCCTAACCCTACCCCTACCACTAACCCTACCCCTAACCCTAGGTATCCTAACCCTACCCCTAACCCTAGGTATCCTAACCCTACCCCTAACCCTAGGGATCCTAACCCTAACCCTACCCCTACCCCTAGCTATTTCTATTTATAGTGGATTTTCTTGTTGATTTTGATGATTGGCAGCTGTCACACACTTCTCAGCATGCGTTTCAAAAACGCAGACGCAGGAAAAAACGCATGTAAACGCGGCAAAACGCCGCGGTTTTTTTTCTGCATGCAAAAACGCATGCGTCTAAAAAACGCAGCGTTTGCATGCATTTTTTCACCACATGCGGTTTTTTTTTTTTAAACGCTGCATTTTTAAACGCAAATGTGAAACCAGCCTTACTGATGCATTCATGCAAAAATGTGCACAGCTATTACGAGGCATGTCTCTTGTAGGTGTTGTCTCGGCATAAAATATTGATGACCTATCTTCTGGAAAGGTCATCAATGTCAGATAGCCATGAGTCCGACATCCGCCACCAGGTACGATCCGTTGTGCCCTTTAGATAATGGAATGGAGAATAGACATTGAAAGATGACCACAGTGCTACAAGGAGATGAATAATTCGACGTTCCAAGGTTGATTCAAGTAGTTTTATTATGCGTTTCCGGCTCGTAACGAGCCCTTTTTCAAATACAAAATACATATAAGTATGATTATCTGTAGTTTGGATTTAAAAAAAGAGCTTGGTTTGAGCCAGAAACGCATAATAAAACTACTTGCATCAACCTTGGAACGTCGAATCATTCATCTCCTGTAGCAGTGCGGTCATCTTTAATGCCTATTTCTCCAGTCCATAATTTATTTTTGTGCAGAAGAAGTGAATCATTTACCCGCCAGTAGATTTCAGCAGCTGAGTCAATCAGGCTTTTATTGGAATTGTGACAATCACAACTTCATCAGGTGAGTAATATTTCAATCCCTACCCCCCATTTACCATATCACCCTATAGGCACTTTTTTTCTTTTTCCAGTTGTGCATTTTCGTTCTGTTCAATATTTACACCCGACTGCCACCAGAGCTAAGAACAGCCGATCACGGGAGTGCCAAAACCCCACAGATAATACTGATAACCTATCCTAGGGATTGGTTGGGAGTGTTTTATGACTAAGCAACCCCTTTCATACTTCAGCAGGAGCAATACATTGTTAGATTCTCTAGACTAGACACAATTGTATGCACTTCTAAAGGTACCGTCACACTCAGCGACGCTGCAGCAATATAGACAACGAGCCGATCACTGGAGCGTCGCTGTTTAGGTCGCTGTAGAGACGTCAAACACAGCAGCTCCACAACGATGCAGGAGCGATCCAGTGACGTAGCGGTGACTCACTTATCGTTCTCACAGGTCGTTAACTACATGTAAAACATTGCTGGCATCGTTGCTTTTGCTGTCAAACACGACAATACACGCCGACCTGACGACCAAATAAAGTTCTGGACTTCTAGCTCCGACCAGCGATATCACAGCGGGATCCAGATCGCTGCTGCGTGTCAAACACAACGGGATCGCTATCCAGGACGCTGCAACGTCACGGATCGTTGTCGTTCTCGTTGTAAAGTTGCTGAGTGTGAAGGTACCTTTAGTTGAGAGCAGAACTAGGTAAGTACTAAAGGTGGCACTTTAGATGGCTGTCGGCTGAATGATGCTTAGGCCGATAAGACATTTCAGCCAACTCTCCCATATACAGGAGCGATCACTTCTGCATGTTAGACGGCGACTTATCTTGGGGAGAACATTGCAATTGGCAGTCCGAATAGGACATGTGCGATCGACATCTCTCCAGACCATAATTCGTAGGCGTCTTCATACACATTAGACTGTTGACCAAACCTGTCGATATCGGTGGGTTCGGCCAGCATTAGTATAATGTGTGTGGGGTCTTTAGACTAGATACATCCAGGCTTCCTGCCTCTAGAGGTAAACATGACACAGACTTCACTGACAGCTAATGTCGTATTAATTGTAGAGACATGAAAAACTATATTAAAATGTTTTAGAACTTTACACTTACATCAATTATGCTTTATTGCTTTTTTACATGCTCGCTCAAGTCTGGCTGCTTAACATGTGAAATTATGGTGCCACACCAATTTTTTGCACTAGAAGCAGAGAGAAGAGGGTCCCTGTGCAAGAATAATACATGGGCCCTATGTAGTCTAATAACTCATAATGCACAAATCCACCTGCTTTAGAGGTAGTAGTGGGCCCCCATACCTTTGGGCCCCTGTGCAACTGTACAGATAGCTACAGCGGTATGTCTGCTCCTGTTTTGCACAAACATATCTGTACATCTTCATGGATGAATGAACCATGCAAAAGACAATATAAATAGTATATACACACACACACACACACACACACACACACACACACACACACACACACACACACACACACACATATATTTCCCATTGTAACATTACTCAAAAACACTAAACTCTGCTTCACAAGAGCTATTTATTAGTATAACACTTTTTTCCAAAGTTTCAATAGCAAATGAAGTATGTACAAATCCTTACAGCATTTACACCATAAAAAAGTTTTCTTTTTGTGTTTTTTTTATTTTTATTTATTTTGCATCAGCCTGCTAAAGTTAACAAAATACTGTGATGACCACTGTAACAAGGTAGCTGGCCTTGCAGTTCCTGTTCAAGTACACTTGTCGCCAGAGACATACAGCAAAGACAGCCATTCTGTGATTCGGTTATGTCATTATGTCATTACTCGTAAACGGATAGGTTGCATCTTCATAAATATTGGCTTAACCTACAAAATGGCTGTCTTCACTGAATGCGGGCAAAAAGGTGCATATCTAAATGCTACTCAGAAAAATGCCAGCTGATAATCCACTGGGAAGACACATTTTCAGGAGAACCGCAAAACGACAAAAAAAAAAAAAAAAGCAAAAAAACCTAGAAGAAGGCCGACGTGCAGAAGTACTGCCATGAGAAGATGAAAGCAGTTTTAAATTGTTAAAACTACAATACTTTCAAGTGAGACAAACATTCATAGACAGATGCAAGACAACATGTACAATTCATTCAGCTCGAGTTCAGCTAGTGAGGCTAATCCAGATTCGGAGATTTATTTTATACTGATATGGCTGTAGATTTCCATCTTGCTTAACATGACCGGAAAAAAGAAATGGTAGCATGGATATGATTGGTTCTTTTGAAGGCAGCTTATAGGAGTTGTAGGTTTTATCACATTATTCTGGTCAAAAGTTTAAGACTTGGAAAAAAAATGCAAAAAAAAGCTCATGAAAAGGCATCTGCTCGTTTGTAGGGTAGCATTCTTGCCTATATCAGGCAAGGACAAAGTTTAGGTAAAGCAGATGCCTCCATGCTCTGCATTCTCAGATTCCTTTCCAGCTCCTAATTCGCGAGTATCCATGAAAAAAAAAGATCTTACAATGACTGCAGTGCAAATCCTATGACACTTACGTGTACGATATTAAAAAGATGTAACAACTAATAATACTACGAAGAAAAAAAATTCTAAAAAAAACCCACAAACTGCATCAATAGCAAAATCAGTATTATGTCCATCATCTTGTTTTCATTCTTTTTTTAAATAGAAAAAGACCTTATGTGTATGCAAGCACTTGACCACACTTTTTTTAATGAAAAAGGTAATTAATAAGGTATATATAAATGTATATAAAAAAAACACAATAAGACCTATGCATGTTTAAGTCTACCTTTATGGCAATGTAAAACAGTCTACCGCTCACCTGCATACATTAGAGACAGGCTTCATTGAGCTGAACTAAAGACTGCCTTGACAATACCTCAGGTACTAATGACTTGATCAAGACACATGGCACTTTGGGCCTCTTTGCATCAGCAACTATTGCTAGCTCCTAGTAAACTGACAGACTTTGTATGGATCAAGCCTTCCAAAAGTATGCCTCCACTGTGTGTAGGGGATAGATATTAAAGCAAAGTCAAAACTTTGATGGTCTTAAACTTTTGGCAGATGGTGAGCATAGCCATCTAGGCTTTGTAGGATTTATTCAAGTGAAAGCCAGGTCAGTTTACATGTTGACAGGCATGCAACTTGGAAACATTGCACAACAAGCAACAAAGAGCAGTTTGAAAAGTTTACAAGACTTCAAGTAGACCTTACAACCTTTCACAACCTAATTATTCACAGACAATACGTAGTCTCTTAAGTTACCGCTGTCTCATTCTCACACGTGGGACACCTTCTGTGACTCTCTAGCTTGTTTTATGCTATACAACCATTTGATGATCCTGGCATTTCGCTCTATGGCAGAAATACCGTACGGCACACGGTCGTTGGCACTATCGTCGTTTCTAAGGTCACTGTTGCTATCCTGAGACTGTTCACAGTCTGAGCTGATCATGCTTGCGCTGCGAAAGTTCAGAGAAATTATATCAGAATTAGCCCTTGCAAAATTTTCTATCCCGAGGTTTTCAAGCTCTTCAGGATCCAGTCCACAGTAATTAAAAAATCTCTCGACGTCAGCATCAACACGAAAGTATCTGTCACTTAAATCAGACTTCGATCGCTGGAGTGATGGCCTTCTGGTTACACCACAGGTGGGTTCCAAAGTATCGTTGTCTGGGGACTTAAGTGTGGTTAAGGTGGCAATTTTGGGCTTTGGTGGGAGAGGTGGAGCTGAACTGCTGCAAGGGATCGCCTTTATCTGTTTCACATTCGTGACTTTTCTAATGTCTGAGGAACTATGAGAAACATGTAAAAAAGTTTCACCTGATTTTTCTAGAAGCCTCCTACTGATGTTGGAGTTGGTTTCTTGAGGGCTCCCATGACTTTGAATAGGGTAGACCTTTAAGGATTCTGCAAAAGAATGCCTGTTTTGGTCAGCAGAGTCCGATCTACCTGTAGGCCAGTTCCGAGAACTTTGCTTGTGCACAGAACCTGTACTGGAACCTTCAGAGCTATTAATAATGTTTTTAAGGATTTCTAGCTTTAAGTTCTCTCTTTGTACACAGCTCTCAGACTTTGCATTGTTGTTAAACATCTTCAAAGTTGGGCTAGCCAAAGGTCTTTTTGGCCCAGGGCACACAGGAGGCTTTGCAAGTACTGCTGGCTTCACAGGCTCTTGTTTGGCATTGATAACCTCTTGGCTCTTGACATATTTTGCCTTATCGGCTTCTAGTCTCTCCACTGCGCTGAGTCTTTTGGGATTAGGCTCTGACTGCCTGCGGAAATAGTCAGGTCCTTTGTTTAATATACGGAGTGGAACAGCTGATGCGAAAGCCACCGCTGGGCTACCAGGTTTCCCCATGCTACCTGTCTGTAGTGTTTCTGTAGGCATGTTTGGCAATTGTTCCCCCGCAGCCGTTTTGGATTCTCTTCTTGTGTTTCCTATATCCACTGTGCAGAAACATGTACATCAAGCACAATGAATAACAGCTGAATCTTGAAACCTGAGGGTTAGCAGCAGCCCTTCATCATCTCACAGCTCATTAAATGACATTTTTTCTAATTTATCGTCTGAAAGCCAGCCCTGATACAAAAAGGCCACCAGACAGAAGTCTGGATTAATCTGCTCAGCTGAATCCTTTATTCACACAGAAGGATGTGGGTGTTTCGCTTCTTCTTTGTGTTCTAGTACGGGTAGAGATCTGAAACAGAAAACAACCAATGATATGTTAGTGCCGGCATGTGACATCACAGCTATAGCAACAGAAAAATAGCGGAGCGCTTTAGTTCGTAGTAAAAAAAGGAAAAAAGCATTAGGTGCCTTTTAACCTCCTCAATCCCAAGAGGGATGGTAATTGTTTTCAGGAAAGCATACAACAGATGGTTAATAGAAAGCATATACAACAGCTATTACCATTTGGTATGCCTTCAGTTTAGGAAAGCGGTTGAACAGAATAAAATGAATAAATAATTATCTTTAAATTTATTACTAAATATTAACGTAAAACAAAAAAAAAATAGATTAAACGGGCAAACATATTTTGATACTTTTCTGGACAAACTAGGTTAAAGAAATACTTGAATACAGAAATGCCTATAATAAAAATCTGGAATCAGAAATATAGAGCAATACAATAAAAAAAAAAAAAGGTGTAAATAAAAACTGAATTTAAAGCGGTTTTCCCAAAATGAAACCTAACCCTAACTACCTAGTTCAAGTTCTAGGTCACATTTTCACTATAGAGGTGATTGTGCATGGAGGTCGCTCTTCTTTAACACACAAGGGGATTTTCAGACATCTCTGACTAAAGGCTCTCGCTGATTATGGGAGAACGAGGGTTCACAGCGCGATCATCGGCCCATGGAAACAATGTAAGTAAGCTAACAAACAATAAAATGCTCATTCGACGGTTAATTGGATCTTTTATGCCAGAATGAAAATTATTATGTCACAGCACATTGCCTGTGCCAATCAGTGTCGGACTGGGATGCAAAGGGCTAACCAGTAACCAACTTCAGGACCATATGAGAATATGTAACATTATCCTCAATCACAATTTTATATAACAATTTACTGGGTGGGTTGTTAAATTAATAGAATGATTCCAGTATATTGTGCCAAGTACTGCTCATATAAGAGGGTGGTGGCCTACTCTTGCACAGGGGCCCACCGGAGGATTCTCCTGTTCTCCGGTGGGCCAGTCCAAGCCAGCTGCCAATGATATACAAGCTGTATGGGGATGGAAATATCGTATCGATAGTTCTCTCCCCATACAGTTTATGTGAATGGGCTCCTATTGGCAGAAATCCCCTAGTCTAAAAGTTCTCCCCGTTGTTTTACTGAAAAAACAGAGACGTGGTTCCCCACAGTTCCTGAGATTGTTGTTCTTGAGATATTGCAGGTTCCAATAGATTTCTCGGAAAGGTTCACTCTAAAAAGTCGAACATTAAGTCTAATTTTTAAACAATAATGAGATGAACTGCAGAGATAATTACAATCAGCTCTAACAGATACATAACATCCACTTTTGGAAGAGAATATAGCTGTCACATCATAATTGGCATCTAAGAGTACCCATATGTTGTAACAGGAGTCACGCAATCAAGTGGTTTCATAGCTGACAGACCCTCTGTAATACTGAGAGCAGTGTTATTTCCAAAGCTGTGCCCCAGGGGTAGGTTTTAATTTAAATACCACAGAGGCTAACTGTAGTATCAGTGTGAACAAGCCAAATATCCCCGGCCCCATCACACCGGAGAACACAGATGGAAGTCTCAGCCACAGCAGGAGAGTGAAAGGTCAGCCCAGCGGAGCAGAAAACATTAGAAGCCCATGCCTGAAGCAGGCTAGAAAGAATTATTTAAATGGCCTGAAACACTATAGATATTAGGAGTCTCATTAAAGTCCAGGGGGCCATTGAGTCATTCTTCTCCAGTAAGCCACTGCCAGAAGCTGTATTAGACAGGAAAGTCATCAATGGACAGATCCATGAAGTTTAAGAATATTAATTACATTATCTGCTTAGTTATATTGTAATATCAAGGTTAACATTTCAGTCCTTTTCTTTAGTGCCATGTTTCGTGGACACATAGGAAGAACCCCAGTAATGTAATAATGGGGTTCTAAGCTACAGTGGCCAGTCAGTCATTTTTTATGGAATGAATTCCAGCTATACATTGCAACATATGCTTAATGAATGGCTAATTATTGTCTGACAGACTTGCCACCATTATCTGTGGTAACTTGCATAAGGGTCATTCCACATCAAGTGGACCAGTTTTAAAAATCGTCCCCACTCGACCTCCGATTTTGCTGTAAATTTATAAGGATGTACATGTATTTTTGAAAAGAGGTTCTGTAAATTTTTAGGGCCAGATCTCAAATACATTGGGCACTGTTGACCTTTCACTGGAGGTTCCACCAAGCCTGTGGCTTCAGCTAAGAGGATTTTGCAAACTTTGGCACATAGCCATTAGAGTTCTATACTGGCTATGATGCTGAAATTTGGCATACTAGCTCAACTTTTGCTGCTAAACACGATAAAATTATTACCGGCTATGACAAAACAATATTTTGGCCGCAATTTTGTGTCAAAGTAGCTTGAAAAACGCGTCGCATAAAATTTATGCCAAACTTTGCCCATATATAACTCAAGACCAAAAACCAATAGTAACTGGTGCTTTGCCCTGTACACCAACCATCTACATGACTTTGCATTGCTGCAATATCACAGTCAAAGCATATGTATTTGTGGAAATATTCACACCCACATATGATGAAAAACTTAAAAAAAAACGAATTTTACCTATTTTTAGGTCAAATTTCTCAAAAAGAGTACCCCTAAAATATATTAATTCTGATATCATTAGAAAGAGCACATTTTTCTCTACAAGGATCATTGGTTTTTTTTTTGGAGTCTCTCACTTTAAGAAATGAAAAATGCCACTGAACATGGTGTTATTTATTAATACGCAATGAATGGTAACTGCACTATTCAAACCCTTGCGTTGGTCCATGGTGGTTATACCACAACCAATTCCCTAAGAATTGGTATTATAATCCTATTAAGAGTTGTAATAATGCTGTCTTTCGAGAATTGGCAGCCCCATCGCCTAGGAGCCATGGCCGATAGCCGTGCAAGGCGAGCCTCGGGCGGTCTCTATCGCAGGTTCCGAAGCCTGAGGGTGGGTGTCTTTGCCTAGTATCTTTTGTTGGTTCCCAAGCCATAATGTTCAGTCTAAGTGGTCTGGAATTGTTGCTGAATTTGCAACATAATCGGTTCAGAGAAGCTGTATTGTCGGCCCATTGCTGTCCAAAAAGGTCCAAATCTTGACATTGGCACCTAAAAGTTGGTCCATTAAGGCTATATCAGACGAATTCGGTGTCTCTGAACGAATGGTCAAACAAGCTCGAAAGCTTAAATGTGAACATGGGTTCTTAGCCTTACCTAGAATCAAGTGTGGCAAGAAAGTTTCCGAGGAAGTGAAGAAAAAGGTGCAGGCATTTTTTGAGGATGATGAATTCAGTCGAATGTGCCCTGGTAAAAAAGACTATGTATCAGTGCGAATAGCAGGAGAAAAAAAGCAGATGCAAAAGCGACTATTACTGAGCAATATGAGGGAAATGTTTGTTGCCTATAGGGATCGGAATGGCCCTGAAATTGGATTTTCCAAGTTGTGTGAGCTTCGGCCAAAGTGGTGCGTAACCATTGGATCTGCTGGAACACATTCTGTTTGTGTGTGTACCATTCACCAAAATGTCAAACTAATGCTTGCAGCATGCCCAATCAATGATGACTACAAAGAGCTCATATGCAAAATGGTCTGTGGAATTGAATCCAAGGACTGTATGCTTGGCCATTGTGATAAATGCCCGGGGCCTGAAGTTTTAAAATAATTTCTAGTCAATGTGTTTGTCAACAGTGACCCTGAAGATATTATTGAGTTCAAACAATGGATTCACACTGATCGAGACACGCTTGATACGAAACAACTGACTATAGCAGATTTCATTGAAGAATTGGTTTTGAAAATGTCTAAACTTTGTAGCCATCACTACATCGCCAAGCATCAAAGTTGATATCTGAAATCGTTGAAGGAAAATCTGAGACCTGGAGAGCTTGTGATCCTTATGGACTTTGCTGAAAATTACTCATTTATTGTTCAAGATGCCATTCAAGGTTTCCACTGGGAAAATAGTCAAGCTACAGTACACCTATTTGTAATTTACAATTAGTTAAATGGTGAAGCTGCGCAGAGCATCAGCTTGTGCATAATCAGTGATTGCTCACGACATGACACAGTTGCAGTCCACACTTTCTTAACAGTAATTGTGGAGTATCTCAAGACTGATCTATGGGATTCGTCATATCCACTACTTCAGCGATGGATCTGCAGCCCAGTACAAAAATGTCAAAAATTTTCTCTACTTGTGCCACCACAATGCTGATTTCAATATCAGTGCTGAATGGAATTTTTTTGGTACCAGTCATGGAAAGTCGCCCTGTGATGGGATTGGAGGGACAGCAAAGAGGTTGGCAGCTCGTGCCAGTCTTCAACGCCCAACTGAAAACCAAATACTGACCCCGGTGGATTTATTCAACTTTTGCAACGAGCAACTGCATGGAATCAAGTTTTTTTTTGTTCCAAAAGAAAAAAATTGACGAAATACGGGTAGTTCAAGAGGAAAGGTTCAAAGATGGACATACGATTGCTGGAACAAGAGAAAATCACCAGTTTGTGCCAATTGATGACAAAAAGATTCGCATTTCAAGGGTGTCAAATGACCCATCATCTTTCATTGCCCATGTAGATAGATCTGTCAGATCAGAAATGCCTTTTGTGCCAATTGCTAACCTCCAGCCAGGGCAATACATTGCCTGCATTTACGATAGGAACTGGTGGATTGGAAATATTTCTGAAATTTCAGTCGACAAGCATGATGCATTAATAAATTTTATGTATCCTCATGGACCAGCTAACTTCTTTCACTGGCCTGTGAGAAATGATACATGCTGGATTCCCGAGCAGTCAATCATTGCAATAATTTTAGCACAGCTGCAACAGCAATGGGCCGACAATACAGCTTCTCTGAACTGATTATGTTGCAAATTCAGCAACAATTCCAGACCACTTAGAATGAACATTATGGCTTGGGAACCAACAAAAGATACCCAATATTAAGCTTGGGATCCTAGGCAAAGACACCCACCCTCAGGCTTCGGAACCTGCGATAAAGAGACCGCCCGAGGCTCGCCTTGCACGGCTATCGGCCATGGCTCCTAGGCGATGGGGCTGCCAATTCTCAAGACAGCATTATTACAATTCTTAATAGGATTATAATACCAATTCTTAGGGAATTGGTTGTGGTATAACCACCATGGACCAACGCAAAGGTTTGAATAGTGCAGTTACCATTCATTGCGTATTAATAAATAACACCATGCTCAGTGGCATTTTTCATTTCTTAAACTGAGAGACTCCCAAAAAAAAACCAATGATCCTTGTAGAGAAAAATGTGCTCTTTCTAATGATATCAGAATTAATATATTTTAGGGGTACCCTTTTTGAGAAATTTGACCTAAAAATAGGTAAAATTCGTTTTTTTTAAGTTTTTCATCATATGTGGGTGTGAATATTTCCACAAATACATATGCTTTGACCGTGATATTGCAGTAACGCAAAGTCATGTAGATGTTTGGTGTACAGGGCAAAGCACCAGTTACTATTGGTTTTTGGTCTTGAGTTATATATGGGCAAAGTTTGGCATAAATTTTATGCAACGCGTTTTTCAAGCTACTTTGACACAAAATTGCAGCCGAAATATTGTTTTGTCATAGCCGGAAATAATTTTATCGTGTTTAGCAGCAAAAGTTGAGCTAGTATGCCAAATTTCAGCATCATAGCCAGTATAGAACTCTAATGGCTATGTGCCAAAGTTTGCAAAATCCTCTTAGCTGAAGCCGCAGGCTTGGTGGAACCTCCAGTGAAAGGTCAACAGTGCCCAATGTATTTGAGATCTGGCCCTAAAAATTTACAGAACCTCTTTTCAAACATACATGTACATCCTTATAAATTTTCAGCAAAATCGGAGAAGGTCGAGTGGGGACCACTGGTCCACTTGACATGGAATGACCCATAATCCAAATATTTCATAGCATTGTATACAACTGTAATCACCCAAACCGGCCCATATAAAAAGGTCAAAAGTCTAATTACCCCATCCAGAGGAATCATTGGGAGCAAATTTCATAGAAGTTCATTAAAGATTTTGAGTTCCACTACTTTGGGAAGCAAAAAGAAGCAAACGGACAAAAAAAAAAAATTTAGGGGACAAAAGGAAATGTTCAGTCAATAGAACCTCAGTGTTTTACTGAATCTTCAGATTTTTTAAAATAAAAGTTAAAATGAGATCAGGTATCACCCAAAATGACCATTATCCTCTGCACATGGAGGTAGAGATAAAGATTATCAAAAATGTTGAGCTTCAACATGTCTCATCGCTTGTTCCCACAGAAGATAGATCATTTCCAAAAGTGCTTGGTAGAAGATGCATAGAACTGGACAAGATGCCTGAACAGAACCAGTAAGTGTATAGTGAAGTCAAGATTGATCACGGCTAACAACTGTCTCGAGTGCATGACAAGATTGACACGGAAGAAAACAGAATATCTTTCTGTTCTTAATATTTTGACAAAGTACTCAGTATACTGGAGCAGTCATACATTACCATCACCCGGGGAAGAGGCCGTTGTACCATGTCAATTCGCCCTTAGGCCCCCATACACGTTACACTAATATCGAATATCAACAGGTTCAGCCAATGGTGTAATGTATATGGGGCACAGGACGAATGACGATCAGGAGAGATGTCGATTGCAAATGCCCAATTTCGGACTGCTGATCGCATTTCTTCACCCCAAGATAAGGTACCTGCCAACGCGTCACCAGTCAGCCATCTCATAGAGAACATAGGACCTCTCCTGTGCTTGGGAAAGTATGTGGAGATGGTTGTAGGCTGAATGATTAGCCAGAGCATTGTTCAGCCAACAGTCAACCAGTGTGTATTGCCAGCTTTATACTGGTGGCCTTACATCAGGCATATGAAGAGTATATGGGCATAACTGGTTTAATGAATGATGATACCCAATTTCATTAACCTACAAGATACAACCAATTTCTATCTTCAACCTCTTAGATGCACCCAGACCAATGTGTAATGGTACGCAGCCAGACACTAGGTCTTCTTTTACCCTTCAAACTATGAAGCTTGGTAGTGCAAGGCTAACCACAGTGCTGGATTCTGAGTAATTCCAATGACCATGAAAAAGGCAAATTTCTGCACATATCCACAGTGGCTGGCTACTTCTATGGTAAATGAAGTCTAGGTAGGATTGATCTTAAGTGGTGAAGGACCCACTATATAAACACAACCCCATGCTGTTCCTTGCCTTTACTTGGATTCTTACATTTTTCTGAAAATCTGTATCTAATATTTAAAACCTGCCAAGTACTATCTTGTGTTAGTAGACATAAGGTGCCATTTGCACATTATGCTAAAAATATGTTATAAAATTGAAGCTCGTCGTTATCACAAACCTCTTCAATTTGCGTAAATGGTAAAGGGGAGTTGAGTCACTAGAAGTCCAATGTTTAGAAAGACAATGAACTAATTAATGACCTCAAAATCCTAGTTCATTACGAAGGATACACTGCAATTACATTCTATTTCACAATACTGGTGAATATATTGGAGGGTGTAACAATAGAGAGTACAGCATTGGTGGCATGGCGGGGGCTTGTTCACGATTCAGGGGGGCACTATGAATCATGCAGCTTTTGTCATTTGCTTAGGCATTCTGACAGCAGCACTGATGCAGAAGAGCATGATGCTGATTAATGTGTGGGAGACGGACCATCTTGCTCATATAAATAAAACTGTCAGCTCAACACCCAGAGATGTCAAATGCAAAAAGTTTCATAGAAAAAAAAGTTAAAAGGAAATGTTTTTCGATGGATATATTTTCTGTAATAAGAGTGTACATTGGACGAGTGCTATCCGATGTATGACGCTCGTAGGTAGCGCACGTGGTTCGTGGACCTACAGGATCGGGTCTGTCTAGGAAGGGGTGTAGCTAAGCCACTAACTGGTGTTCACTGGAGCTCCTGATGGTGGAGACAGGCTGAGCTGCATGTAGCCGCCAGGTTCCACTCCTAGGCAGAACACAGTACCGCAGCGGCTGACCCCTGGTTTTGCTAACACTGTATAAAAACTAGGGCTCCATTCAGACTAATAAGTTCTGACACCTCTGCAGAACGCTGACTGACATGATTCAAACTACATTCAGACTCGGTTGATTTGGAGACTGTTTTTAGCAGACTGGATACACACTGATCGGGAAAGAGGTATCAGGCGTGGTTGCACGTGGACCAGTGGAGCAGGTTCAGGCAACAACCGCATGCGGATCAGGGGAGCAGGTTCAGGCACCAGCCACACGCGGATCAGGGGAGCAGGTTCAGGCACCAGCCGCACACGGACCAGGAGAGCAGGTTCAGGCATTGGCTGCACGTGGACCAGGGGACATCACAATTCCCTACTAGGAGAAACTACACACTAATGAATATTATTGCTTCTGCGACTCCCTAAAGGGGAAGGAGTCTTTTATACAAGATGCCTCACAGCTATTGGCTAAGTGTGCGCGCACTGCTCCCTTAAGAATGGGGAAGCGTGTGTGCACACTAGGCGCGCCACCAGGAAGTGCGGCGTGCACAAGCAGGAGACATGCCAGCAAATAGGGACCACGCCACGCCCTGGGGCTGGAGTATGCCAACGTCGCTGCATGAAGGAGGAAGGGGAACCATGTAGGGGCAATAGCGTTACACAATGTTTTCTCAGATAGAATAACATCAGTCTGAGGGCTACGGGGCAGTGCCCAACGGCTTTTTTTTTTCTTCTCGTGCCGATGTAGCATGAGAAAAAAGTCGCAACATCGAACTGCACCTGGTTGAGAAGATGGAGAAATCTTGTTCTCCATCTTCTCACCTGTGCTACGATTCTCTCATCCAAGAGAGTCTACACTCGTGTGACCCCGGCCTTTAGGGGGACTTTGGTGGGATCTGTCCACTGCAGAGCTGATACTTATCACTGGTCACCAGTATTATTCTGTTCCTGGCTAACAGTAGCTCTGCAGGTTGAGACATAAAATAGATTTGGCTTTAACCCAACCACACCACACCACAAAGAAAGGAGATGAATTTCTTTCAAATTAAAAAAAAAAATCTTGGCAAATACAAATGTCGGTGTAATAAGTGACCCTGTACATTTGATGGTTGGTGCCGCCTCACATTAGAGATTATGATTATTTGCTAATTTTATTACAAATCCGAATATTAAATAATAACTCTATTGTTCGTGAACAGTTTATAAAAGGAAATAAAAAGCAATTTAAAAAGAGAGCCCTAAGTGCATTACGGATTTCTCAATACAATCATGCTGCAAAGTGATTGTTTCACAGAGCAATAGTTAGAATATAATTGGACTTCATGAGGTACACAACAGAAGTGAGGAAATGCATTAACAAAAACATTCTTCCAATCTAATTTCAATTCAACTATAACATTATAACATATTTCCCCACAGCAATGTTTGCTTTTACAAAATGAAGCTCCACATTGGGATCCTTTTCATCTCATCTGAATTTCATAATGATGTAAAACTATTATGAAACCCCTAAAACACCAAGGCTATAAAATAATGGCCGTCTAGAGATCTGAAAATAGAAAAGTTCAAAACTTCCCACATTTGCTCCTTACTTCATGTCTGCTGAGAGATTGTGTATAATATATTAATTGGCACTAGCAACTACAATTTGAGAGGTGTTGCCTGTGTAAGTGTATGTATATGTATACACACACACACACACACAATACATACAAACATCCATACACACACACAGCACATACAAACATCCATACACACACACACACAGCACATACCAACATCCATATACACATACACAGTACATACAAACATCCATATACACACACACACACACACACACACACACACACACACACACACACAGTACATACCAACATCCATATACACACACAGCACATACCAACATCCATATACACACACAGCACATACCAACATCCATATACACACACAGTACATACCAACATCCATATACACACACAGCACATACCAACATCCATATACACACACAGCACATACCAACATCCATATACACACACAGTACATACCAACATCCAAATACACACACACAGCACATACCAACATCCATATACACACACATTACAAACATCCATATATACACACACAGTACATACCAACATCCATATACACACACACAGTACATACCAACATCCATATACACACACAGTACATACCAACATCCATATACACACACAGTACATACAAACATCCATATACACAATACATAGAAATATCCATATATACACACACACACAGTACATACAAACATCCATATACACACACACAGTACATACCAACATCCATATACACAATACATAGAAATATCCATATATACACACACACACAGTACATACAAACATCCATATAGACATACACAATACATAGAAATATCTATATATCTATATATCTATATATATATATATTTATATATATCTATATATATCTATATATATATATATCTAATCTATCTATCTATCTATCTATCTATCTATCTATCTATCTATCTATATATATATATATATATATATATATGGTTTCCACAACTTTTTGAAAATTTGACAGAATGAAGAAATCTTAATCAAATTAGAAAATAATTACTACACGTCTCAGAAAACCCACCTCTCTTATGGTCTTCACCGGGATTGGAATTGATGATGTCCAGATGTCGACTGACTGCTGAGGTTACTAGTTAGCTGCAGGTGACTGATGGAAGAACATTACTCCATCAGGAGTGATGATCTTGGTCTATCACTCATCTGACTGCAGCCAATCAATGGTGAAAAGATTAAGCGAACAGGACATCATTTATGGTTCCCCCAGCAAAGACCATAGGCGCAATAGTTCAACTTGTCACACTTTTTATTATTTAATGACCACCCCAATACAATATGAAAAACTCACACATTTATAAGCTTTCAACAAAGCAGATTATTTCACCCATCACACTATGTTACCATATTGACATATACAGTGGTAAGTAAAAGTTTGGGCACCCCTGGTCAAAATTACTGTTATTAGGAGCAGTTAAGCAAGTTGAAGATGAAATGATGTCTAAAAGGCCAAAAGTTAAAGATGACATTTCCTTTGTATTTTAGGAAACATTATAAACATATATTGTAATTTTTTAGATTTTAAAAGTTACAAAAAGTTACAAAAAGGAAAATGGGACAATGGAAAAGTTTATGCAACCTTGGAGATTTGTCGGCTCAGATAAATTTGACCAAGGATTCAGACCTTAAATTAGCCTTTTATAGTTATGGCTTGTTCCCCATCATTACAAAAGACCAGGTGACACAAATTCCCCAGCTTTATAAAAACCCAACCTCCTCTAACCTAGTGTCCAAAAAATAGCAGCCGTGGGTTCTTCTAAGCAGCTGCCTAGCAGTCTGAAAATGTTGGAGTCCGACAAAACAGCAGAGGGATATAAGAAGATCACAAAGAGTTTTCAAGTTGCCCTTTCTTCAGTTAGAAATGTAATTAAGAAATGGCAGTTAACAGGAACAGTGGAGGTCAAGATAAGGTCTGGAAAACCAAGCAAAAATTTCAGTGAGAGCTACTCGTAGGATTGCTAGAGAGGCAAATCAGAACCCCCATTTGACTGCAAAAGACCTTCAGAAAGATTTAGCAGACTCTGGATTTGCGGTACATTGTTCAGAGAGAACTGAGCAAATATGGCCTTCATGGAAGAGTCATCAGAAGAAAACCTCTCCTGCATCCTCACCATAAAATTCAGTGTCAGAAGTATGCAAAGGAACATCTAAACAAGCTGATGCATTTTGTAAACAAGTCCTGTGGACCGATGAGGTTACAATAGAACTCTTTAGTCACAATGATAAAAGGTATCTGTGGAGAAAAAGGGCACAGAATTTCAGGAAAAGAACATCTCGCCAACCATTAATCATGGGGGTGGATCAATCATGCTTTGGAGTTATGTTGCAGCCAATGTCATGCGGAACATTTCATGCTTAGAGAAAAGAATGGGTGCAATGAAATTTCAACAAATTCTTGATGCAAACATAACACCATTTGTAAAATAGCTGAAGTTGAAAAGAGTGTGGCGTCTACAGATGGATAATGATCCTAAACACATGAAAATCCACAACAGACGACCTCAAAAGGTGCAAGCTGAAGGTATTACAATGGCCCTCACAGTCACCTGATGTTAACATTATTGAAAATCTTTGACTAGACCTCAAATTAGCACTGCATGCAAAACGACCCAGGAATCTCACAGACTGGAAGCATTTTCCACGGGAGAATGGATGAAAATCCATCAAAACAAGAATTGAAAGACTGTCTGGCTACAACTAGCTATGATACTTGCAAAAGGGGGTGTTACTAGGTAACATAGATAACGTGTGCAAAACTGTAAAGCGCTGCAGAAAATGTTAGCGCTATATAAAAATAAAAAGATTATTATAAGATTATTGCTAACCATACAGGGTGCCCAAAGTTTTCTATAAGCCCACAATCCTTTTTGTAATTTTTAAAATGTAAAACAAAAAAAAAAAATATTTTGGCCTAAAATACATGGGAAATGTGTCATCTTGAACTTTAGCCCTTTTAGAGATCATTTCATCTTCAACTTGCTTCACTCTTTACAATAACAATAATTTTGATCCGGGGTGTCCAAACTTTTACATGCCACTGTAACAATGAAAAACATATCCCCAACCATTGAATGTATGGGTATTCCGATAATAGCGGAGCAAGCATTTGTTTGCAGAGCTCCCATAGAAGTGAGGGCTGTCCTGATATTTGCTAATTATACAGCATGGTAAAATTACACGGCCTTGAATAGTTCATACAGTTGGGTCTTTCCACAGAAGAGACCATGCAATAAACCTGGAGAGGTGGAACTAATCTTAGATTTCCTTACTCATCAATTCCGTTCTGCACAGACATTAGGACGAGCTAAGGAAAGTTAAGTGCCGAAATATGCTGGATAAAGAAGCAGTCATTTCATACAGTGGACCCTTTCATCACAATCTGCGTGTGTTCGTATATTACTATTCTGTAGTGTAGGAGATTTGGGCGTTTCCATCGAAAATGTCTTGACTTGAAACCACAAGACACGTCATGGATTTTTATGTAGCCAGTGTTTACTGTGACCGGTCAGTTGGACAGTGGGTCGTTAAATGTAATCATGGCATCGTCAATGCCACGGCTTCATACACGTCATTGTTTTGCATTCACACAGCACAGGGGAGAATGGCAGCATTCATGAATAATATTCGTTACGGTGGGGGAATGAATGGAGCCATTTCTGTGGTATTTATTTCTTTTTAATTCTAAAGGGCCTTAAATGTGGAACGTCATCACATACAAACGGGGCCTGAAATAATAGTGAGATTTCGATGCTCAAATTCAAGGATTTCAAAATAATTAGACCGTCTCTTGCTAGACTAAAAGGTTTCACACTTATCTTTATTCTTGCTCCGCTTCCTTAACTATATATACAAGACATTGATCACCATTTCTAAACCCCTACACCGCCGAGCCATTTTCGTTCTTGCTCCCCTTCTTCCCAGAGCAATAACTTTTTTATTTTTCCGTGAATATGGCTTGTTTTTTTTGCGGGATGACTTATACTTTTCAACGACACCATTGATTTTACCACATAGTGTACAGGAAAAAAAAAAAATCAAAGAGCAGTGAAATTCCCCCCCAAAAATTGCAATTCCATAATTGTGGTCTTTTTTTAACCATGTTCACTAAACGCTAAAACTGACCTATTAATATGATTGTCCAGGCCGTTACGAGTTTGAAGATCTCAACCATGTGTAGGTTCTTTTTATATTTAAGAAGTGAAGAAAAAAAAATCCAAGGTTTGTAAAGGAAAAACAAAAGCCCCTTTTTCCAGGACCCGTAGCACATCCATTTTTCAGAATCTGGGGCTGGGTGAGAGATTATATTTTTTGTGTGCCGAGCTGAGGTTTTATTGGTACCACGTTGGGGCAGAGAAGAGATTTTCTTCGCCTGTTATTGCAATGTTGCTGAGACCCAAAAACCGTAATTCTGGCGTTTTTATTTTTTTTTTCTCATTGTGCCGTTTACTGATTGGATTAATTGTTTTTATATTTTGACAGATCGGGTGTTTCTGAAAACAACGATACCAAATGTGTGGATTTTTGATATTTTCTTATGGTTTTATTTTGAATGGGGCAAAGGGGGTGATGTTTTATTTTTTTTTTCACAGGATAATGTTTCTCCTTGCGGAGAGTGACATATGCAAATTGCCTCTTCAGAGAGGAAGAACACTTGAACTCTAGCGTCACATGTACAGTGCAAGTCTTCTTCCTCTCTGAAGAGGAAATTTGCATATACAATTTCCCAGAGGAGCATTGCACGGCGAATAAGCCTCTTTACCTTTCTCATGCCAGAGCCAGTATGTCACTCTCCACAAGGAGAAACGCTACCCATTAGGCCTCAGTCCAGAGCCTCTCACCTAGCCAAATCAGTTCTCATACTTTGCACTGACGAGGGCCAACAGCCCGAAACACCGTGTCTGCAAATTGAGATCCTGATTTGGCTTTTATCCTAAGTCATATTGCAAGACTTGTTAAAGTTCAATAACAACTTGTAGGATTACCACTTCCATCCGTTGGTGCCGTAGAGTTCAAGTCCTCTTCTTCTCCTTTTCACTTACTTCAATAGTCTCCTTAGGAGACTTGAAACTGATCTTCTGATCGTTTATGCTACACATAGCAGGACATAGTATTTGAGCATGCCATAGATACTCATAGCATCCAAGCATGCTCAGATAACACCTTATCGCAGCACGTTCACTCATCACTATTGGGCATTACCAGATCTCAGTAATGGTGTATCTCAAGAAGTCTGTGATAATTACAATGCTCAAACATCTAACTTGGGTCTAGAGGAAAAATACCGTAATTAAATCTGTCAAGTTGAAATGAATGAATTATCAGGCTCCCCATCTAATTTTAGATTCTGGTAATAAAGTACACCAGGACTAAAATAAAATAAATGGAAGGCCAGACAGGAATGTGTTCGCTATCCTGACAAGTGCATTCATTCCATTGTTCTTCCAAGAAGCCTTGAATAGTCAGTGTTTATTCGAGGATAGCAGTTTTCCTACATTAATTCACCGCGCTTACATACTTTCCATAGCATTCATAATCCAGGGATCAATGAAATCATCTTTCCTAAGTCTAGCTGTTGACAGTGGGATATGACAATTCCTAAATTAAAATCAGTCTGTACAATGTTAAGAACCAACGTACAAAAAACAGGACATGAGAAGGTCAATAACCAAAGGCTGAACCCCCACCACCAAAGAATACATACACTGTATATTATAAACACATATATAGGCAAAATATACCGCCATTATCCCCAGGAAAAGGGAAAAAAACAACGAACTATAATTGGACACGTTACTCACCTCGCTGACATGAACAATTTACAAGATGCAAGCGAAAACGCCAATGATGCTTTCAAGAATTACTACAACAATTTTCAAACCTAATGCACCTTCACATCCCACTGATATAATTCCCCTCCATTATCGTCTTGAATATCGTCATTCATACATAGAGAATGCAAAAGGTTGCACTGCTCTAAAAACCAACTTCGTTTTTATAGTGGTCAACACTAAACATGTTTAGAGAATCAATAGGAAGCAACTTAACTAGACAAAATGAGATCGGTTATGCTGGATTAGAAAATGTTGTTTTTGTGCCACAAACAATGCTACTCTTCTCAATATGTCATGTCTGGCATTGCAGCGCATCATCCCAGGAGTGAAAGTGGCTGATCTGTAGTGATGAGCGAACGTGCTGGGATAAGGCGTTATCCCCCATACTCGTGTGCTAAACGAGTGACTTCGATGTGCTCGAGTCCCCGCGACTGTCTCGCGGCTGTTCAACAGGTGCAACACATGCGGGGATAGACTAACAAACAGGCAATGTGTATGTGTTGCGGCTGTCGGACAGCCCGAGACAGGCAGGCGCGGGGACTCGAACATATTACTCGAGCACATCGAAGTCACTCGCTTAGCACCGGACCATGCTCAGATAACACCTTATCCAGGAACGATCGCTCATCACTATTGACAGGCAACCCATGGATCAGGGAGTAGTAGTTTCTGGAAAATAAAGATTTATTTTTTAAATGTTGGGACGAACCCTTTTAAACCGCACTCACATGGGAACCCAGATAAAAAATATATATATGTATGAAAATAAGCAAAGAAACTCATGAAATCTGAAAATCATCAACATCGAAATTACGACTGTATGTAATAATATTAACTAAATGCCTAGCAATCAATGTTCTAGATTGTAGGATAACAGAAGTAGATGGGACATGTGGCTTTCGTTTAATTTTGCCCTTTAATAATGGACAGTACCGCACATTCCCCTAGAGAATACGATGGGAATGTAGAAATAACTTTCTGCACTTTCCACTAAACTTTGTTACTGGGGTCAACTGAGAACAGATTCTCCATTGTCGTGAAGAAGTCATGTGACTCGGAGCGCTTATAGATTCATAGTTCAAAAAAATGTTAACTCACTTAGAGCCTGGATAGTTGACAAGTCAGGGGACACCAACGGTTTGGGTAGTAACCTCTATAAAGGAATAGAAAATACTGTAGGTGGTGCTTAGTTTACAAGACTCTTAGGGCCCAATTCATTATATCATTTGTCCCTTTTTAAGCCTGTTTTATATATGTTTGATGAAGATAAGAGGATCTTTGAAATCCAAATCCACCAACTTCACCGAATTTTCCCTGAATGTGAGAAATTGATCGTGAGAGAGGGGCGAGAGCGTCAGAGCGAGAGGGGCGAGAGCGTCAGAGCGAGAGGGGCGAGAGCGTCAGAGCGAGGGGGGCGAGAGCGTCAGAGCGAGAGGGGCGAGAGCGTCAGAACGAGAGGGGCGAGAGCGTCAGAGCGAGAGGGGCGAGAGCGTCAGAGCGAGAGGGGCGAGAGCGTCAGAGCGAGAGGGGCGAGAGCGTCAGAGCGAGAGGGGCGAGAGCGTCAGAGCGAGAGGGGCGAGAGCGTCAGAGCGAGAGGGGCGAGAGCGTCAGAGCGAGAGGGGCGAGAGCGTCAGAGCGAGAGGGGCGAGAGCGTCAGAGCGAGAGGGGCGAGAGCGTCAGAGCGAGAGGGGCGAGAGCGTCAGAGCGAGAGGGGCGAGAGCGTCAGAGCGAGAGGGGCGAGAGCGTCAGAGCGAGAGGGGCGAGAGCGTCAGAGCGAGAGGGGCGAGAGCGTCAGAGCGAGAGGGGCGAGAGCGTCAGAGCGAGAGGGGCGAGAGCGTCAGAGCGAGAGGGGCGAGAGCGTCAGAGCGAGAGGGGCGAGAGCGTCAGAGCGAGAGGGGCGAGAGCGTCAGAGCGAGAGGGGCGAGAGCGTCAGAGCGAGAGGGGCGAGAGCGTCAGAGCGAGAGGGGCGAGAGCATCAGAGCGAGAGGGGCGAGAGCGTCAGAGCGAGAGGGGCGAGAGCGTCAGAGCGAGAGGGGCGAGAGCGTCAGAGCGAGAGGGGCGAGAGCGTCAGAGCGAGAGGGGCGAGAGCGTCAGAGCGAGAGGGGCGAGAGCGTCAGAGCGAGAGGGGCGAGAACCACAGAGCGAGAGGGGCGAGAACCACAGAGCGAGAGGGGCGAGAACCACAGAGCGAGAGGGGCGAGAACCACAGAGCGAGAGGGGCGAGAACCACAGAGCGAGAGGGGCGAGAACAACAGAGCGAGAGGGGCGAGAACGACAGAGCGAGAGGGGCGAGAGCGACAGAGCGAGAGGGGCGAGAGCGACAGAGCGAGAGGGGCGAGAGCGACAGAGCGAGAGGGGCGAGAGCGACAGAGCGAGAGGGGCGAGAGCGACAGAGCGAGAGGGGCGAGAGCGACAGAACGAGAGGGGCGAGAGCGACAGCGACAGAGCGAGAGGGGCGAGAGCGACAGAGCGAGAGGGGCGAGAGCGTCAGAGCGAGAGGGGCGAGAGCGTCAGAGCGAGAGGGGCGAGAGCGTCAGAGCGAGAGGGGCGAGAGCGTCAGAGCGAGAGGGGCGAGAGCGTCAGAGCGAGAGGGGCGAGAACCACAGAGCGAGAGGGGCGAGAACCACAGAGCGAGAGGGGCGAGAACCACAGAGCGAGAGGGGCGAGAACCACAGAGCGAGAGGGGCGAGAACCACAGAGCGAGAGGGGCGAGAACAACAGAGCGAGAGGGGCGAGAACGACAGAGCGAGAGGGGCGAGAGCGACAGAGCGAGAGGGGCGAGAGCGACAGAGCGAGAGGGGCGAGAGCGACAGAGCGAGAGGGGCGAGAGCGACAGAGCGAGAGGGGCGAGAGCGACAGAACGAGAGGGGCGAGAGGGACAGCGACAGAGCGAGAGGGGCGAGAGCGACAGAGCGAGAGGGGCGAGAGCGACAGAGCGAGAGGGGCGAGAGCGACAGAGCGAGAGGGGCGAGAGCGACAGAGCGAGAGGGGCGAGAACGACAGAGCGAGAGGTGCGTGAGAGAGCGACAGAGAAACCAAGATAGCAAGTGTATGTGTGAGAGAGAGAGGGTTGCTCTTTCGCTGATGCTTCAGCAGTGGGGGGTAATGGTGCCAGGCAAGTTTTTTTTTATTTGAGAACCACAAATCAAATGTCAAAATGTTTGCATGCGCGTGACACTACTATTTTCAGGAAATTCCAAAAACTGATCTGCTTTGCCTGTATTATTTTGTTTGTTACTAAAGTTAGTCATTGGACATGGTTTAGGTTTTCCATTTGTTTTCACCCGATTTATCATTTCTCGCAAATGTAATCCAGTTCAACCACTCACCCAAATGATTTTATGTACACCAGAATTTTTTTTAGCAATTTTTGAGACATTTTGAAGGAGATGTAATTTTTTTTTCAGTAATGGTTAAAGACAGAGGACAAGACAAGTTTTGACTTTGCACAAAACGTATGAATCGCGTGGACAATTTTGATGAATTTGATGCTATAGACGTCAGCGAAAAACCACAAGATAAAAAAAAAGAAATGATGAATCAGGACCTTAGTGTTACATATTGGCAATCAGAGGATACACCCAAGTCCACATTCACACGGTCAGTATTCTGTCAGTATTTTACATTCATATTTTTAAGCCAAAATCAGGAGTGGGTGAAAAATACAGAATTGGTGACGTGTTTCTATTATGCTTTTTGTTATAGCAGCACAGGCGCCCCTGCACGTCTCCTTTTTTTTCTCGGCAGCTTTAGTCCCCACTGTCTCTGCCTCCTCCCAGGGCCAGCGCACAGCATGCAGGTCCTCTGGGGAATGCTTAGGGCACACACGCTCCCTGCTTCTTATAAGGGTTCACAGGCTTCTGTAAATGTCTCCAGCCAATTAGGCATTTAAGGCACTTTCCCCAATTGGGAAGTGCTTTAACAACATTAGTATCAGCATTTAGTCCTGCTTCCTAGTTGTAAGTTCACCATACCTGTGCTCCATGAAACTGACCCTGTCCATCCTGTCTGCCCTGCCTGAATCTGTCTACTGCCTCCACCTGATCCTGTCTGCTCTGTCTAAACTGGTTCCTGTCCACCCTGCTGTAAGCTATTCCTGAGTCCATCATGCCTTTACCAAGTCCAGAGCCTGATCGGTCTTGTCCGCACCTATACCGTTACCCACAAATGTCTAGTCTGAACCAGCACCAGAAATCCGCACCAGAGTAAGTCCGGTGTTCCTTTACCCACCCCGCTTTTGACTGATCCAGCATCTGTCTACCAGCTGCATCCCTACTGTCAACCAGTTCCTGGCCGTTCCGGCTTCAATGCCCTTTGGGGCTTAGCTGCCGTAGCTCCGGAGTCTGTCCTGGAGTAGCACCTGGCATCCACCAAGTTACACCATCAGGGGCTCTAGTGAAGAACCAGGTGTTGGCTTTGTTATGCCACTGCAGGCTTTCCCCAGACCATGGCACAGTAATTCCACAACCACGTGGATAACACTTTTTCTCTGATTGTTCCACTCCTAATTTTAGCTTACAAATACTGATGTAAAATACTGACCAAACATCCATTAGGCCATGTGAACATGGCCTAATGGATGAAAGTGACCTTGAATTCAGTAAGGTACTACTGTTTGTGGTCAAACTGCAAAAGTTTCAAAACTGCTTTTGCCACGGGGAATATGATTTGAAAGTAGAGAGATCACATGGACCAATGTGAACAAGGGACCAACGATGAAACTTATTCCGCATCATACCAACTTATGTCAAGAGCTCATAACTGAATTGGCACTGCCAATCATAACACCATGAGTGCGGGATGCAAGGGGCAAAGACAATTACAAAAAGGATTCAGCAATGTTACTGATCTAGTGTTCTGGCCGAGATGTGATGACTGCTTTGTCTGTCCACATGCCAAGCTTCGCTGAACTTGCCGAAATTATTTTGGCCTCCCAGCTTTATACGTGACAGCTCTTGCCAATACTGTATTTTCTGAAAAGCCAGAGGAGGTTCAAAAGAACCTGGAAGCCAGCTACACAACAGCCGGGTATGATATTCTAAAGCTAAGGACTTCTCATCAGATCAGACCAGCAATGCTGTGTTCTTGATGGAATAACTCTGGTGACTGGCTATATAATGTTCGTCATGTCAAGTTGTGTTCAGTTTGAGGGCTGTTGCCGGCCATGTACTATCCGCATAGATAGGATGCTCTTAAAAGCTTTT
Organism: Ranitomeya variabilis; assembly: GCF_051348905.1. NCBI lineage: Eukaryota > Metazoa > Chordata > Amphibia > Anura > Dendrobatidae > Ranitomeya > Ranitomeya variabilis. The sequence continues at coordinate 458,704,421 of NC_135237.1, read as the reverse complement.
GTTTAATCCACATGCAATAGGATTACGCTCTTAGACATTGTAATTAGCCACTAGATTGCATGCTTGGTTTGACGAGGATAATGCTAGCATGGTACAAACAATTATATAAAGTAGGCAATTTAATATTTCGGACCTGAGCCATGGCTGTTTTAGGGTGATGCACCTCTATGTGCTCAAAACTAAATGTTAGTTCTGATGACGCTTAACTTGTGTCAATCATATTGTAACAAGATGGTCATTAGCCATCATATATTCGATACGTACATATGTCTTTGTGGACACTGGCCGTTTTGTTAAAAGGACCATTCAATTTTCATTCTGCAAGATATACGAGATTTTGTCTGTACCAGAAATGACAAGGGTATTTCAGCTCCTTATGGGGTGACTCATGCAAACAAATTACTGCTGTAATTATCTTGGAAGCATTAATAATGCTTTGCAATGGTTATGGTCATGGTAAAAGGTCAATCTGTACTAAGACAAACAACAAAAATAATATACTGTATGTTTCATAATATATTATGTGCCGAGGACTGCAAAATTGCTAAAGCGAATACCCAATGGACTCACCAAATTAAAGGGGTTGCTGTATACTTAGACACCTTGTGAAATGCCCAAGTTCCTTGAGTGAAATAAGAAAAGGTTATCCTACTCTACTGCTCCGGCATCGTTCCAGCAAGGACGGTATAGAGCCTACTGATGCCCGCTTGACATTATGTCCTGCAGCTAATCAGTGGCTGCTGATAATCTAGTCTTTACTATTTCACCAGAGTGGCTATCCGCTAGGACGAAATATTGATGGGCAGCAGCCTGCTATAACCGACTGGTTGCAGAGGTCATAAGATACAACAAGGTCAAGTCTCCCATTGGGAAAAGTAGCGCAGATGTCGGAATGGCACCAAATCCAGGAGACGAGTATAGATTGCTTATATTTTCAATGGGGCCACAAATTAATTAAGCTAGGGATGTCCACGTTTTAACAGTTGAAGATAGCCTTGTGGAATTAAATTTTCCAGAGAATCAGCATTACATTGGTATCAAGATCTCCTCATGTTCTCAGAATTTCCGCTCCTCTATTACATCCCGTTGTCGTAATTTCCAATTTCTAATTATTATGCTTCTGTACTGCCCAACAGGTTAATCGAACAGCAAGGCGAAGGTAAATATTGTCGAAATTCAGTCAGCGCTAAATGACAACATGAGAATCTCCACTTAATTGACCTCCATAAGTAGGAGCTGCAGAAAATGAAAAGCAAACATTTGTCAGCAGATAGGGGAAGTGACACTCCGTCAAAACAAAATTTATGGTTGGAATGAATTAGTGAAGGAAACAGCTTGGATTTTAGCCCAAGGCAGTGACATAACTACTCATGTAACAGAAGAAGATTTACTGCATGAACACTACGTCAGGTTATTTTACAGTCATCCATTTAACTAATGTCTATTTATGGTTTTTAAGAAGAAGTTTTATTACTGTAAATGTTGTATTATGAAAAATTTAAAGGATAAAATTCTTATAATTTTCTATGAGCTGCAGTCCAAAAATTCCAGCCCACACCTGGAAGATACTCTGGTACATCACAAAAGCCAATGGTACCATTAACCTGGCTGCTATGCATTTAACTTCAGACATTCAGAGAACGTGTGATTGGTGAAGATTTGCCCACTCTACAGATCCGGAGACGGAAGAACTGGTACTTGTTCTCAGCAAGTGGTCTTGTGTGCATAAATATTCAACATTAAAAAAATTAATACTTATATACTTAAAGGGGCTGTCCACTACTAGGACGACCCCTTATCATTCCATTTTGGCCTTGTTAAAATAAAAACACCTATACTCCCCTGCAGTGCCGATCCAGTGGTGTCAGCACTCGTGTTCCCAGGGGCCCACGTGAGGTTGTTACGTCACTGAGCCCAGTGACTAATCAGCGCAGGCTTCACTGTCCTGGTCTGCGGATGTATTGAACATCATGAAGTCAGTGTTGCTCTCTCATCACCTCTTGATGTTCAATTTGCTTGAAGGCGAGGACAGGAACGCCAGCGATAACTGGGAGCAGGACTTACGCGACAACAACCTCACGTGAGCTCTGGGAAAACAAGTACCGACACCGCTGATACGGCAACGGTGGCGAGTATAGATATTTTTATTTTAACGGTGCCAAACATTAGGAATGAGAGGGGGTGGTCCTAGTAGTGAACAACCACTTTAAATAACTAGATGCTCTTGTTCATCGCTTATTTAGGACCAATTAACAATCATAAAAAAATCAAAAGGGGGTGGTGTATCCATAAAAAACAGGCACAAAGCAAACGATCTGTCCTTTTTTTTGTTCTTTATATAGACTTGAATTTGGTGAAAAACTCTCATCTGCACAGCCCTACTCAATAATATCAGGCCCTTTGCTGTCCGATGTTATCGCGAACCTAGTCTGCACTTAGCCGGTTCTCACCAGCAGAACACTATTTTGCCTGAACTTGGAAGGAAACAATGACTCAACTTGCTTAGACCGCGGTCACACATCGCTTCTGCTATGCTTATTTACAAAGTGTGAACAGAGTTTATGCCCTGTATAAAGTACTTGGTCAGTAAAGTTTGTGTAGTGTGGCCAGCCGATATATATGTCTGTATACAACATATTAATCACATCTTCTCCCCTTGTATGGAAAAGAGGGAACCCAAGTAGAGGAAACCTAACCAAAATCAGCCAAGAGACCCTGTAGTAATACCACACAGATGTGGATATCAGGCACTGTGTATTCATGTATTTATGCCATTAAAACACAGATTGAACTTCTCCATTACTCTTGATGGTGCCAATCTGTGCCGAGCTACCGGAACGGCCCATGTCGTTAAAGCCTTTGCTCATTCACAGAGAAAATGTTTACTACTAGATGGCAATTAAAATACAATTAAAATAGGCTGCCATTTCTATCTAGACGTTGAACGGAAAAGGCAGCACATGTGCAACAGGACCATGGAGTGGTTCCCTACATAGCATAGAGTTAATTTCTTTGAAACAAGCCTGGAGGGATCTCCAACTCTCAGGTTTCTATGGAAACCAGCTGCATTAACTAAGTGAACTCATTTCACATACTTGGCATCCAGACAAGTGACTTTGTTGTTTTTTTTTCTTTTTATTCCTTCTTGTTTTAGGCGAGGTGGTACGGAAGGAGGAGACATGACATGTACATCAAGAAGAGGAACCAACACGAGAAAAAAAAATGCACACGCTTACAAGAACAGAATAAGCAGACACTATACATAATGCCCGCACTAAGCACAAACAGAAAAACCACGAATTTGCAAAAGGTAATTGAATTCCGAATTATGCATATAAAAAATATAATTCGGAGTTCAATGACCTTTGGCAAATTTGTGCCTATATATATATATATATACACAGTATATACACACACATGGTGGGCCATTTATATGGATACACCTAAATAAAATGGGAATGGTTGGTGATATCAACTTCCTGTTTGTGGCGCATTAGTATAAGGGAGGAGGAAAACTTTTCAAGATGGGTGGTGACTAGGGTTGAGCGAAACGGGTCGTTCATTTTCATAAGTCGCCGACTTTTGGCAAAGTCGGCGTCTCATGAAACCCGACCCGATCCCTGTGCGGGGTCGGCCATGCGGTACGCGATCTTGGCGCCAAAGTCGCGTTTCGTATGACGCGTTTAGCGCCATTTTTTCAGCCAATGAATGAGCGTGGGCAGAGTGATGACATAGGTCTTAGGGGAGTGAACGCCTATCGTCACGTTATCGCTTGTGCGCGAGAGAGAGAGAGAGAGAGAGAGAGAGAGAAAAAAAAAAATTTCCTTCATTGGGTTTCGTGTTTCGGCTGAAACCCGACTTTTCACGGTGGTCGGCCGATTTCACTCGACTCGACTTTTAAGACAGTCGGGTTTCACAAAACCCGACTCGACCCTAAAAAACTAAAGGTCGCTCAACCCTAGTGGTGACCATAGTCATATTTATTAAGGTTGAAGTCCATCTAGTTCCACCCATAGCCTAACCTAACATGCCCTAACATGTTGATCCAGAGGAAGGCAAAAAAACCTTATGTGGCAAAGAGTAAGCTCCACGTTAGGGAAAAAAATTCCTTCCCGACCCCACATACGGCAATCAGACTAGTTCCCTGGATCAACGCCCTATCAAGGAATCTAATATATATACCCTGTAACATTATACTTTTCAAGAAAGGTATCCAGTCCCCTCTTAAATGTAAGTAATGAATCACTCATTACAACATCATACGGCAGAGAGTTCCATAGTCTCACTGCTCTTACAGTAAAGAACCCGCGTCTGTTATTATGCTTAAACCTTCTTTCCTCCAAACATAGAGGATGCCCCCTTGTCCCTGTCTCAGGTCTATGATTAAAAAGATCATCAGAAAGGTCTTTGTACTGTCCCCTCATATACATATACATTAAAATAAGATCACCCCTTAGTCTTCGTTTTTCCAAACTAAATAGCCCCAAGTGTAATAACCTATCTTGGTATTGCAGACCCCCCAGTCCTCTAATAACTTTGGTCGCTCTTCTCTGCACCCGCTCCAGTTCAGCTATGTCTTTCTTATACACCGGAGACCAGAACTGTGCACAGTATTCTAAGTGTGGTCGCACTAGTGACTTGTATAGAGGTAAAATTATGTTCTCCTCATGAGCATCTATGCCTCTTCTAATGCATCCCATTATTTTATTTGCCTTTGTAGCAGCTGCCTGACACTGGCCACTGAATATGAGTTTGTCATTCACCCATACTCCCAGGTCTTTTTCATTGAAGGTTTTGCCCAGAGTTTTAGAATTAAGCACATAGTTATACATCTTATTACTTCTACCCAAGTGCATGACCTTACATTTATCCCCATTAAAGCTCATTTGCCATTTATCAGCCCAAGCTTCTAGTTTACATAAATCATCCTGTAATATAAAATTGTCCTCCTCTGTATTGATTACCCTGCAGAGTTTAGTGTCATCTGCAAATATTGAAATTCTACTCTGAATGCCCCCTACAAGGTCATTAATAAATATGTTAAAAAGAAGAGGGCTCAATACTGACCCCTGTGGTACCCCCACGGCTAACCGCGACCCAGTCCGAGTGTGCTCCATTAATAACCACCCTTTGTTTCCTATCCCTGAGCCAGCTCTCAACCCACTTACACATATTTTCCCCTATCCCCATTATTCTCATTTTATGTATCAACCTATTGTGTGGCACTGTATCAAAAGCTTTTTAAAAGTCCATATACACTACATCCACTGTGTTCCCTTGGTCCAGTCCGGTACTTACCTCTTCAAAGAAATTGATCAGATTTGTCTGACAGGAACGGTCCCTAGTAAACCCATGCCGATATTGGGTCATAAGGTTATTCCTCTTCAGATACTCCAGTATAGCAACCCTTAGAATGCCCCCTTTACCCACAGTAGAGGTTAAGCTTATGGACCATGGCAGCCATTTTGAAGTTGGCCATTTTGGATCCAACTTTATTTTTTCCAATGGGAAGAGGGTCATTTGAAACATCAAACTTATTGAGAATTTTATAAGAAAAACAACGGTGTGCTTGGTTTTAACGTAACTTTATTCTATCACAAGTTATTTCCAAGTTTATGACCACTTATAAAATATGTTCAAAGTGCTGCCCATTGTGTTGGATTGCCAATGCAACCCTCTTCTCCCACTCTTGACACACTGATAGCAACACCGCAGAAGAAATGCTAGCACAGGCTTCCAGTATCCATTGTTTCAGATGCTACACATCTCGTATCTTCACAGCATAGACAATTGCCTTCAGATAACCCCAGCTTCAGAAACAACGGACACTGGAAGCCTGTGCTAGCAATTCTTCTGCGGTGTTGCTATCAGTGTGTCAAGAGTGGGAAAAGTGGGTCGCATTGAGAATCCAACACAATGGGCAGCACTTTGAAAACATTTTATAAGTGGTCATAAACTTGGAAATAACTCATGAAAGAATAAAGTTTCCTTAAAACCAAGCAAACCATTGTTTGTTTATGAAATTCTCAATAAGTTTGATGTTTCACATGACCCTCTTCCCATTGGAAAAAATAAAGTTGCATCCAAAATGTCAGACTTCAAAATGGCTGCCATGGTCATCACCCATCTTGAAACGTTCTCCACCTCCCATATACTAATGTGCCCCCTGGAACTTTTCAACCTTTTCCCACATATCATGCTTCAAACATAAAGATACCAAATGTAAATTTTTGGTGACGAATCAACAACAAGTGGAACATAATTGTGTAGTTGAACGAAATTGATTGGTTATTTTAAATTTTTGTGGAAATTCAAAACTGAAAAGTGGGGCGTGCAATATTATTCGGCCCCTTTACTTTCAGTGCAGCAAACTCACTCCAGAAGTTCATTGTGGATTTCTGAATGATCCAATGTTGTCCTAAATGCCTAATGATGATAAATATAATCCACCTGTGCGTAATCAAGTCTCCGTATAAATGCAGCTGCTCTGTGATAGTATCAGGGTTCTGTTTGAAGCACAGAGAGCATCATGAAAACCAAGGAAAACAACAGGCAGGTCCGTGATACTGTTGTGGAGAAGTTTAAAGCCGGATACAAAATGATTTCCAAAACCTTAAAGGGCCACTGTCACCCCCCTCCAGCCGTTATAAACTAAAAGAGCCACCTTGTGCAGCAGTAATGCTGCAGTCTAACAAGGTGGCTCTTTTAGTTTTTGATTCATTTATTACCTCAATAAAGCGTTTTAAAAATTGGCCACACATACCAGATATTGTACCAGGAGGCGGTCCGAAGCGTCCTGTATGAATCCCCCAACTGCCGTCACTCTTCTCTTCAGGGCCGATGGTACCCGCCCCCTTCGCGTTGTTGCTTCTTAAATCCGGCGCCTGCGCTGTGCGTGCCTGCCTGGGGCCTGCGCAGTGTTCTTTGTCAGTCACATCTCAGATGCCGGGTGCCTGACTGCGCCTGTGCGGGCAGTGCGGCCGCCCTGTTACTGAATCCCCGCCCCGCACTGTGTTATTCATTATGCACAGTGCGGGGCTGGCATTCCTGGGCATGCGCACTGCGCTGTTCAGGCGCTCCCCCATCTCGGATGCTCTCCCATCTCGGACGCTCCCCCGCCTTCCCAGGAACCCCAGCCCCGCACTGTGCATAATGAATAACACAGTGCGGGGCGGGGATTCAGTAACAGGGCGCAGTCAGGCACCTGGCATCTGAGATGTGACTGACAAAGAACACTGCGCAGGCCCCAGGCAGGCACGCACAGCGCAGGCGCCGGATTTAAGAAGCAACAACGCGAAGGGGGCGGGTACCATCGGCCCTGAAGAGAAGAGTGACGGCAGTTGGGGGATTCATACAGTACGCTTCGGACCGCCTCCAGGTACAATATCTGGTATGTGTGGCCAATTTTTAAAACGCTTTATTGAGGTAATAAATGAATCAAAAACTAAAAGAGCCACCTTGTTAGACTGCAGCATTACTGCTGCACAAGGTGGCTCTTTTAGTTTATAACGGCTGGAGGGGGTGACAGTGGCCCTTTAAACATCCCAAGGAGCACTGTGTAAGTGATCATATTGAAATGGAAGGAGTATCATACCACTGCAAATCTACCAAGACCCGGCCGTCCCTCTAAACTTTCATCTCAAACAAGGAGAAGACTGATCAGAGATGCAGCCGAGAGGCCCATGATCACTCTGGATGAACTGCAGAGATCTACAGCTGAGGTGGGACAGTCTGTCCATAAGACAACAATCAGTCGTACACTGCACAAATCTGGCCTTTATGGAAGAGTGGCAAGAAGAAAGCCATTTCTCAAAGATATCCATAAAAAGTGTTGTTTAAAGTTTGCAACAAGCCACCTGGGAGACACACCAGACATGTGGAAGAAGGTGTTTTGGTCAGATGAAACCAAAATTGAACTTTTTGGCAACAATGCCAAACGATAGGTTTGGTGTAAAGGCAACACAGCTTATCACCCTGAACACACCATCCTCACTGTCAAACGTGGTGGCAGCATCATGGTTTGGGCCTGCTTTTCTTCAGCAGGGACAGAGAAGATGGTTAAATTTGATGGGAAGATGCATGAAGCCAAATACAGGACCATTCTTGAAGAAAACCTGTTGGAGTCTGCAAAAGACCTGAGACTGGGACAGATATTTGTCTTTCAACAAGACAATGATCCAAAACATAAAGTAAAATCTACAATGGAATGGTTCACAAATAAACGTATCCAGGTGTTAGAATGGCCAAGTCAAAGTCCAGACCTCAATCCAATCGAGAATCTGTGGAAAGAGCTGAAAACTGCTGTTCACAAACGATCTCCATCAAACCTCACTGAACTTGAGCTGTTTGCCAAGGAAGAATGGGCAAGAATTTCAGTCTCTTGATGCACAAAACTGATAGAGACATACCCCAAGCGACTTGCAGCTGTAATCGCAGCAAAAGGTGGCGCAACAAAGTATTAAGTTAAAGGGGCCGAATAATATTGCACGCCCCACTTTTCAGTTTAGGTATTTCCACAAAAATGTAAAATAACCAATAAATTTCGTTCTACCTCACAATTGTGTTCCACCTCTTGCTGATTCTTCACCAAAAATTTACATTTGGTATCTTTATATTTGAAGCATGATATGTGGGAAAAGGTTGAAAAGTTCCACGGGGCCGAATACTTTCGCAAGGCACTGTATATTATATATATATATATTAGAAAAAAAGGAACAGCACTACTTCTTTGCTGCTTATCTTCGGGTGCAGAGCCCAGACAACCCGTCCTTGGTTGTTTCCACTTCACACAAACCACAAAAGCAGGCAGCACTCCATATTCTTAAGGTTGATATGCAGGTGTTTATTGAGCCCACATCTCCAGCATGGAGATGTGGGCTCAATAAACACCTGCATATCAGCCTTAAGAATATGGAGTGCTGCCTGCTTTTGTGGTATATATATATATATATATATATATATATATATATATATATATATATATATATATATACACATACATATACATACATACACAAACACATACATACAGGTCATATAGAGTCATTACAAGCAGAGTGATCTATTTCAAGTGTTTATTTCTGTTAATGTTGATGATTATGGCTTACAGCCAATGAAAACCCAAGTCGTTATCTCAGTAAATTAGAATACTTTATAACACCAACTAGAAAAATTATTTTAAAATCTGAAATGTTGGCCTATTGAAATGTATGTTCAGTAAATGCACTCAATACTTGGTCAGTGCTCCTTTTGCATCAATTACTGCTTTAAGTGCGGTGTGGCATGGAGGCGATCAGCCTTTGGCACAGGTAAGACGCTTCTGGAGTTGTCTGTTGGTCATGAGTGGCTTGACACAAGGAATGCGACACTTGTAGCCCATGTCCTGGATACCTCTGTGTGTGGTGGCTCTTGAAGCAATTACACTAGCAGAAGTCCACTCTTTGTGAATGTCCCCCAAATTTTTGACTGCCTTATTCTTAACAATCCTTTCAAGGCTGCTTGTGCACCTTTTTCTACCACACTTTTTCCTTCCACTCAACTTTTTATTAATATGCTTGGATACAGCACTCTGTGAACAGCCAGCTTCTTTAGCAATGACCTTTTGTGACTTACCTTCCTTGTGGAGTGTGTCAATGACTGCCTTCTGGACATCTCAAGTCAGCAGTCTTCCTCATGATTGTGGAGCCTACTGAAACAGACTAAGGGACCTTTTTAAATGCTTAGAAAGCCTTTGCATGTGTTTTTTGTTAATTACTGTATTCTAAGGGTACCGTCTCATAGTGGCACTTTGGTCGCTACGACGGCACGATCCGTGACGTTCCAGCGATATAGTTACGATCTCGCTGTCTGACACGCTACTGCGATCAGGGACACCGCTGAGAATCGTATGTCGTAGCAGATCGTTTGAAACTTTATTTCGTCGCTGGATCACCCGCTGACATCGCTGCATTGGCGTGTGTGACGCCGATGCAGCGATGTCTTCACTGGTAACCAGGGTAAATATCGGGTTACTAAACGCAGGGCCGCGCTTAGTAACCCGAGGTTTACCCTGGTTACCATTGTAAATGTAAAAAAAAAAAAAAACACTACAAACTTACATTCCGGTGCCTGTCACGTCCCCGGGCGTCCGCTTCCCTGCACTCCTCTTGCATCCTGTGTCAGCGCCGGCCGGCCGTACATCAGAGCACAGCAGTGACGTCACCGCTCTGCTTTACGGCCGCGCTTACACAGGATGCAGGAGGAGTGCAGGGAAGCGGACGCCCAGGGACGTGACAGGCACCGGAATGTGAGTATGTGGTTTTTTTTTTTTTACATTTACAATGGTAACCAGGGTAAACATCGGGTTACTAAGCGCAGGGCCGCGCTTAGTAACCCGATGTTTACCCTGGTTACCCGGGGACTTCGGCATCGTTGGTCGCTGGAGAGCTGTCTGTGTGACAGCTCTCCAGCGACCACACAACGACTTTCCAATGATCACGGCCAGGTCGTATCGCTGGTAGTGATCGTTGGAAAGTTGCTCAGTGTGACGGTACCCTAACTTACTGAGAAAATGACTTCTGGGTTTTCATTGGCTGTAATCCATAATCATCAACATTAACAGAAAAACACTTGAAATCGATCACTCTGTTTGTAATGACTATATAATATATGAGTTTCAATTTTTGTATTGAAAAATTGAAATAAATTTACTTTTTGATGATATTCTAATTTTGTTAGAAGTATATACATACACAAATACATACATATATATATATACCCACACATACATATATACATACATACATACATACACACACACATATACTACAGGAATTCAGATTACTAGATTATTCCTATAGAATTCTATTTCACATCTCTGATGACCAATAAAAACACTGTGAAGATATTTATATGAATAGAATATGGTATGTTGCATCTATCCCACGGATCACACTAGTCATACTACTAATTCAAATAAAAATATTCACAATGTTTTTTATTGGTCATCAAAGATGTGCAAACATATTTCAATGCTATTAAATAATCCAAAAATCTGAGTTTGTCAAAATGTGGATTTTTTGCAATTCACTTACAAGTGGATACAGAATAATGGCAGACACCTCGACTCTCTGGCCCATTCAGTTTGCACCCTGTCCACTCATCAACTCATCTTCTTATCCTCCATGCGGAGTGCTGAATCCCTTCGCCTCTTCACACTGTTGGCTATGATGAGGCCCAGGACATTTCCGCTGATGTGCTCGTAAGGTCATGACTCATATGGTATGGTGACATGATGTCATGACCTTATGACATCCCAGGTCTCATCAAAGCTGGAAGTTTGGGCCTAGCCTGCAGAGGTCTGGGGAATTGATCACTTGGCGGCAGTGATAAGAAGATGCTCGGAGACCTGGATGGAGACGAGGGAAGGGGTCAGAGAGGCAAGTGGTGAGGAGATTATAAGTCTTTATTATTATTTTTCTATATCTTCAGTTTATTATGCATTGGGGTCTATAGAGAGTCCACAGCATAATAAGGAACATTCCATTCGCAGATAATTTCACCGTAAATGAAATTTGCCGAGAAAATATGTAAAATTTGGCATATTTGTCGTATCATACAAGACAAGTAACTCGATACACAGGAAACAGAATATTTATGTGCAAGGGTATTTTCGGAAAGAACCAGAGATCCCAAAACAGCCTCATTTACAAAAGATCTATTGTGTGCCAACAATGCTGTCGGTATATCAGGCTTTTGTGACCACGAGGCCAAGCAAGATACAGAAGCAGACATAGGATAAGGCACTGCTGCATCCTGTTATTTCTACATAGGGTTGGATTCTCCTATCACCGACAGCCAAGCTCCATACTCGTGGATGCACGACTCAATCTAAACACTACTGGGAGGCTCTTTCAAGACGTTTCAGCATAAAACCAAGTTTGTAAAAACACAAGAGTTGTCGTTAAGGGAAAAAAAGAAAATATGGAAACAGACAACCAAGTCCTGGTGCCAAAACAACTTATTGTTGGCAATATTATTAACTTGTGAACATGACTTAAAACCACAATCACAAAGTGATGTGGCAAAACAGGGACACCCCCAGCATCAACCCCGGCTTCTGCGCTCTTCACACAGATAGTCTATGAAGTTTACGTAACCTCAGCCTCACTAACAGTAACGTACAATTATGGCTCTTATGTTCGCTCTGAGTCACAGGAACTATATTTTGGGATTATCCTGTTTACCACATTTCACAGTTACAACTTAGAAATGTCCGTCACAGATAAAACGCTGTATGAAGAGGGGAAAATGAGACAATATGAAGTCTATATAAAACACAGTCACTTCAATGTTAAACTTATAATAAATATTAGTCTATGTAAAGAGACCAGTCCTGTGTAGTAAGAATCCATCTACTACTCTACTTAACATCCCGGGTCCTGCAGACAGAAATGATGCTTTATGGAAAGTGTGGCTACCGGAAGACAAAGAACTTACGGTTACTTTCAGCCCTACGAGTTTTGCAAGGATTGACTACATCACCGCTCTCTATAGTGCTTTGATTGACAGCTGGCTCTGCAGTGCATCTGTGCAGAAGTAGCTGTCAAAGTGTTGGGGCGAGCGGTGATGTGAGCGATGACTAGAATCAATCCCTGCACCCCTATTATGACCGAAAAACAGCAGCTCCCAGGATGATAGAAGTCCATTTACTCTCATAAGCTGCCTTTTTGGCATGGTGGTCAGTCAGCATTACAACATTACTTACCTGCAGATTAACCCAATATCTGCAGGTAAATAGCGTGTTCCAATGGTGAACTCCTCCATTAGCTCAGAACGCTCATTCATGTACGTGGTCTATTTTTGCAACATTAACACATTAGAGTTTATGGAGCGGTTTACATTTTTTTAACGGACCATGTATCCATGCAAAACTCACAGAGACATGTCACTTTATTTTCCAGCACCACAGATGAAAAGCGCCAATTCAGATCTATAGGTTTATGAAAACCAAGTAAGCACACGGGTGGCAGCAGTGTACAGGCTGTGTGCTGTATCTATTTACCATATCCAAGCATTTGAGAAGCTTTGGAATTTATTTATCCATCCGTGAAAAATGCTGAAGACACTGATGGTAAAAACGGACACATGGACCGAACACTAATGACTCAAAAACTATGATGAGACTGGTACCATTTTTCACTTACATATTTAAACGTGAATGTCTGAACGACGCCTTAGGATGATTAAACTACATTTTTTACCTGAATTATGACCAAACGTTGAGGCCCGAAATCACCATATTTGGCTGGCAATGCCAAAGTAGAAAAACACAGACTCCCTGCTCTTGATGACACTAGCAATATTATCAATATATAAGGACTAGATGGTGGCCCAATTCTAACACATCGGGTATTCTAAAATATCTATGTATGTATGTACAGTATGTATATAGCAGCCACATAGTATATAGCATGTGCTATGTAGTATATAGCGGACAAATACTACGTGGCCTGTGCTATATACTATGTGGCTGCTATATACATACATACATATTGTAGAATACCTGATGCGTTAATACAGCCCACACAGTATATAACTGTGGCCACAGTATATAGCAGCCACGCATTATATAACACAGGCAACGTAGTATATAACACAGGCCAAACAGTATATAACACTGGCCACATAATATATAGCACAGCCCAAACAGTATATAACACTGGCCACATAATATATAGCACAGCCCACGCAGTATATAACACTGGCCACGTAATATATAGCAGCCACACGGTATATAACACAGCCCACATAGTATATAGCAGTGTGGGCACCTTATGCTTGTTAAAAAAATATATTTAAAATAAAAAATAGTAGGCAGCATCAATAGTAAAAAGTTGGGGACACACAGGGTTAATGGCAGCGTTAACGGAGTGCGTTACCAGGGGCATAACGCGGTCCGCTAACGCTGGCATTAACCCTGTGTGAGTGCTGAGTGGAGGGGAGTATGGAGTGGGCGCCGGACACTGACTGGACTGAAGTAGGGAGGGACTAATCGGACTGTGCCCGTCGCTGATTGGTCGCGGCAGCCAGGACAGGCAGCTGGCGAGACCAATCAGCGATGCGGGATTTCCGGGACAGACAGACAGACGGAAGTACCCCTTAGACAATTATATAGTAGATATGTGCACATAGTTCTTTAGGAGTTCCTTCACCACATGTGTGTATGTGTGTGTGCTGGCATGTTCGTGTTTGGTTGCGTGTGTGTTGGCGTGTGCTTGTGTCTGGGTGGGTGGTTGCGGGTGCGTATGTCCGGGTGCGTGGTTGTGGGTGGGTAGTTACAGATGCATGTGTCCTGGTGGGTTGTTGCGGGTGCGTGTCCGGGTGCGTGGTTGTGGGTGGGTAGTTACAGGTGCATGTGTCCTGGTGGGTGGTTGCGGGTGCGTGTGTCCGGGTGCGTGGTTGTGGGTGGGTTGTTACAGGTGCATGTGTCCTGGTGGGTGGTTGCGGGTGCGTGTGTCCGGGTGCGTGGTTGTGGGTGGGTAGTTACAGGTGCATGTGTCCGGGTGGGTGGTTGTGGGTGAGTGTGTCCTGGTGGGTGGTTGCGGGTGCGTGTGTCCGGGTGGGTGGTTGTGGGTGCGTGTGTCCGGGTGGGTGGTTGCGGGTGCGTGTGTCCTGGTGGGTGGTTGCAGGTGCGTGTGTCTAGGTCGGTTGCGGGTGCATGTGTCCCACCAATTCATGTGGTTAAGAAAAGCAGTTGAAATAAAAATAGTGAAAATAAATATATGTTACATATTCTATCTTACTACAAAAGAAAACAAAATCAATCTTTAATTAAGAGCTTGTGGACCCTGAACTGCCAATTCAGTCATATCTTAACATCATGCTTGTATTATAGGAAATAATCAATGACTAGCTCAATCCAACAGCTGAATGAGCAAATCAAGTTACACATTATTTATAGTAGACTATCCACGTGATTTTTAATGGCCGATTTGGTGACATTAAAATATTAATTTGATGTTTACAGTACAAAGACAGTGACGCACATACACCACCATTTTTGGCAGCTTGAGTCAAACACTTGCTGCCCCTGTTTGCACAATAACTTGTTGTTACAAGACAATCTGCCGATCACGAGGTGTCCTTGTTATGCAGAACTGTCACTGTAAAAGCCCCCATACACATTAGATAAGTCTCCTTAATAAACCGATTTCACATGGGAGACTCCTAACTGGCCCCCACTATCATCTATTAGTGGGATATAAGGATTGGGCGGTTAGAATTCAGTTGTACAATTCTTTTGTTTGGAGAGGAGATAACCCACTGTCAGAGGATTCTGGCAGAGGCTCTCTCATAGAGCACAGAAAAAAGGAATGTTCCTGTGTATGAGGGAATGAGGGCGTTGGGCGAGATAGGGGTCAACCGAATGGTCGACTGGCTGCAGGCCATCTAATGTGCATGGAGGACTTGGTCTTTCCAAAATAACAAAATACTTATTTGTAGAGCATTTGATAATGCACATCAGACTATGCAGGTCACATAAAAACATCCTCACTAAAAAATTTCCAGTCTAAAACTATGCATAAAGGCAGCCTTATATCATTTACTATTTAAACACAAGTTTTACAGAATATGATTTAATAAATGAAAATCAAAGCGGGGCCTGTGTAAAGAATCACTATGTAATTTCTGCCACTACCAGTAGATTAAAAACATTAATTCTACCAGTATGGAGTTGTAAGTAATTTTGAGTTGTTACTCACTTTATGATATGTCGAGGTATGGGTTTTTGTGAAGCTTCACACTATGTTGCCCCAGCTTCGTTTGATGTTCAAGGCATTACAGATCTGAAAAAAAAAATATTTGTAATAAGTAAGGTTCTCATATCTGCTAATATTCATCAAAGAAGAGGGGAAGCAAGATTATCTTAATCTCCATCTTGCTTGCCCCCTACAGAGTTAAAAGAGGCTCTTATAAATGCGTTGCTGTGTTCACACCAGTAGTTCTGCGTGGATTGGATTTCCCTAAATTCTGATAGTATCTCAAAAATTGGAATATGAAGATTTATAGTCCTAATACTGACCACATATTTTTAAAATCAAAACAAGAAAACTGCAAATTCCAAATTTCAGCAAGAAAGCTAGAAAAAAATAAAAATAAAAAATGAAATAATCCGCACTCTTTCATACTGTACATCTGAGGTCATCCTTTAAAAGCTGAACAGTATTCTGCTAAGAGCCAAGACAGCACAAAATATATGTAATTCTAAAACCACATAAAATAGGTGTTACGGCTCAAATATCACTGTACTTGTGCATTTATTGCCAAAAAAGACTGTCATTGAAAAAGTCATTGCTGTGTTTAACTGTATATATCAAAATCAAAGATAAAATAAGGACGGTGTTAGTGGAGAGGAGTTTTAGGCAATAAAATGGTGTTCTGTGATAGTACTGTATCACAAAAGTATTTCTAGACTGACAAATTGTTGCAGAATCCACAACAGCTGCCGTTGTACCAACTACTCAAAAAAGATCTTGGAAGCTCGGAATCCACGTAGACTGTAAACTGTGATAGTGACCTCAGGTGCCACGGTCATTATGGCCCACTTTCAAAGAAAATGCCTATAAATGTCAAGACGACAAATCAAATTGTTATACAAACACAGAATAACCATACAAATGGAAGGCTTTATTAGATTTTTGATACATTCTGTTTTCTCCAAGATATTGGCAGAGAGTTGTGCTCTACAGCGTTGGCTCTACCAAAATGAATATGGATAGATAAGAGTTGTGGATCAGATCTTTAGGTGTGATAGTGCTTCCATGAAAGAGTCGGCCATCCGGCACCATCTCCCCAAAAAACAAGCCCAACAGTATGGTCGCCATAGAGCCCCCATAACAGAGTCAGTCTGACTTTGCAATAGTGCCAACATAACTGAGCCAATTTGGAAGTGCACCATGACCGTGCTGTCCTACAAAGATCAACAAGCGAAAGGAAGAAGTCTATAAGAGAAGCAACATTTGGGGTCACCACATTTTCCCCTACAGTCTTGTGAAGAGTACCCTATAGGATACACACTGTGTGCCACAGGGTTAAAAACTCTGCTTTAGACAAGAGATGAGCAAGTACCCAGTTCTGACCAGAGGTCCGGTCCTCAGTTATAGCCAGACTTCATTTCTGTGGAAGGCATCCATTGCCTGACATCTTCTAGGTCTGACGTCAGAAGCACCAAGAAGATTGGGGGCTGAGGATACAGGCTGCAGAAGTGAAGTCCGGCTGCAACAGAGGACTAGATTAGATGCAACAAATCTATTTTCTTATCTGTATTTAGGACTTGAGACCTCAAGTTCCAAATAGAGCTTCATAAGGTAGTCCCTAATATTACTCAATAAAATGGTAAGGTAGTAGAGAAATGTAAAACTCCTATGATTCCCCCCCTTCCCATTTGATCTTATGAACCTGCGTCTTCAATTCCATAAATTATTATATTAGGAAATTGATAGTGGTGCAATCTATTTGGCATATTTCACAGCAGTTGAGAAGACTTAGAAAATATATTAAAAACTAAATTCCGGAAAAATCATTTTAAAAGATGCAGTTAGTGAACGTGTGAATCCAACCTTAACAATATTAATTTAGGCTTCAACCAGAAAAGGTTAAATTTACTGACTGGCCAATGATTAGCTTTAGTTACTCGCCATTACATGCTATCTTTGGATGCAAAAAATATAGTTCTTACCGATAACGGTATTTCTCTGAGCCCATGACGGCACCACGGAGAGAGGGGATCCGCCCACCAAGGACAGGAAACCTACGGATAAAAAGGCGGTACCACTCTCCCGCATCAGTTGTTTTACATAGAAAATGATGGGAGACTACTAAAACATTTGTTAGTTTTAACTGTTTAGCATAACGAGATACCGCGTGACTTTAAACTATTAATAAACTATGAATAAATTATGGATAAATTATGGCACTATTTAATGTGAGCACCCATAAGTGAAGGGAGGGAATGTACGGGTGCCGTCATGGGCTCAGAGAAATACCGTTATCGGTAAGAACTATATTTTTCTCTGATCGCCCATGACGGCACCACGGAGAGAATTGCATAGATAGTACATTCAGGGAGGGACCACCGCTTCCAGAACCCTTTTACCGAAGGTAAGGTCCGAAGAGGAGTTTAGGTCCAATCTATAGTGCCTATAGAAAGTAGATGGTGAGGACCAGGTAGCAGCTCTACAAATCTGGTCTATAGGAACTCCGGCCTTCTCCGCCCAGGAAGATGCCACTGCCCTTGTTGAGTGCGCCTTAACCTCCCCAGGAACGGACATCCCACTTGCGGAGTATGAAAGACTGATGGCATCCGTAATCCATCTTGCTATGGTGGCTTTCGATGCTTTTTTCCCCTTCCGGGGACCCTGGAAACACACAAACAGAGAGGCATCCTCCCTACTCTCCCTAGTGACTTCTAGGTAGCGTAAGAGACATCTTCGTACGTCTAGTGTATGTAATGTTTGTTCCTTCTTGTTTACAGGGTTGGGACAGAAGGAAGGGAGGGAAATCTCCTGAGACCTGTGGAACTTTGATGCCACTTTCGGGAGGTATGCTGGGTCTGTTTTTAAAATGACCCTATCCTCTAGAAATTGTGTGTAAGGGGGGTTAGCCGAAAGAGCCTGTAAGTCGCTGACCCTACGGGCAGAAGTGAGGGCGACTAGCAGAGCGGTTTTGAGAGATAGGTTTTTTATTGAAGCTTCGTTTAATGGTTCGAACGGTGGACTGGTCAGGGCTTTAAGGACTAAGTTTAAGTCCCATTGAGGAACGATTTTTATCGGAAGAGGCCTTGATCTTCCTGCTGCTTTTATGAATCTAGCGACCCACCTATTTGAAGCTAAATCAAAATTGAATAGGGCCCCCAATGCTGCCACGTGAACTTTCAGGGTACTAGTGGCCAGCCCCATCTCCAACCCATTTTGTAGGAACTCTAATATGGAATTAAGGGGAATTTCTTTCCCTATTTTTTCACCTGATGAAGATAGAAACTTTTTCCATATCTTGCCATATTGTTTCGTTGTAACTGGCTTCCTACTTTGTAATAAGGTTGAGATTAGCCCTGGGGAGAACCCCCTGTCTTTTAATAGCTTCCTTTCAAGAGCCAAGCTGTCAAGTGCAAGTTCTTGACCCTTGGATGACAGACTGGGCCCTGCGACAATATGTCCTGAAGGTCTGGTAATACCCAGGGGTCGGACATTGACATCTTCCTCATCCATGAGAACCAAGGTCTCTTCGGCCAGAACGGGGCAATTAAGATAACCCGCGCCCCGTCCTCCCGAATCTTCCTCAGCACCGCTGGAATTAGAATGAGAGGAGGAAAGGCATAGAGCAGATGATGGCTCCAAGACATCAGGAAAGCGTCCACAACTACTGGGTTCCCCAGGGGAGATAGGGAGCAAAAGGAGGTTACTTTTTTGTTTAGGTGACTCGCAAAGAGATCTATTTTGGGAACCCCCCATTTCTCTGTGATCTGAGTAAATATTGCCTGATTTAGTTCCCATTCTCCCTGTTTTAGGCTGGACCGACTGAGGAAGTCTGCCTTGTAGTTGTCTACCCCTTTTATGTGTAGACTTGTTATGGATAGGAGGTTGCTCTCGGCTATTTGCAGGATTGAGTTGGTCACTTCCATTAGATTTTTGGAACGGGTGCCCCCCTGGTGATTGAGGTAAGACACTACCACTCGGTTGTCTGACATCACTCTTACATGATGAGAGTGAAGGACTTTTAAGAATTTCTGAAGGGCAAATTTGACTGCCAGAAGTTCCTTCATATTGGAGGATTTGTCTGCTAGGGACGGAGACCAGGTGCCCTGGGCTACTAGATTGTCTAGATGAGCTCCCCACCCTGAGGGGCTTGCGTCCGTAGTTAGGACTTTTGAGATCTGAATTACCCACGGGACCCCCTGGGAAAGATTTTCCTGCGATTTCCACCATGTCAGAGAGTGGCTGGTACGAGGAGATAGAATTAACCGCCCGTCTAAACGCTCTCCTAGACGGGTTTGTTCTGCCAATATCTGCCATTGGAGGTCTCTGGAATGTAATTGGGCCCACTGGACTGCGGGGATGCAAGAGGTCATGGAGCCTAGGAGGGACATACCCTGACGGAGTGTTATGGAGGGGAGAGATTGAACCCTCGAAACCAAACTTTTTATTTTTTGTATTTTGTTCTCCGGCAGCCGACATTCCATTTTTATGGAGTCTAGGGTAAGACCTAGGTACTCCTGAACTTGAGAAGGTATTAGTCTGGATTTTTCTATGTTTATTAGCCAGCCTAGTTCTTTTAGTGAATGAATCACAATTGCCAGTTGATGCTCGCAGTGCTGCGGGGAGGAGCCTATTAGCAGAAAATCGTCCAGATATGGTACGATTAAGGTATTTTCTTTTCTGAGGTGGGCCATTACCTCCGCAATCAGTTTTGTGAAAATCCTCGGGGCTATGGCTAGACCAAAGGGCAGAGCTGAGAACTGGAAGTGGCTTAGGACTCCTCTGATGTGAACCGCCATCCTGAGGAATCTTTGGTGATCCTTGTGTATTGGGACGTGATAATATGCGTCCTTTAGGTCTAGAACCACCATGAAGCATTGAGGAAACAGCATTTTGATAGATGACTTTATCGTTTCCATTTTGAATGCCTGAACCTCTAAGTAGTTGTTTAGACTTTTCAGATTTATGATGGTTCTGAAAGACCCGTCTGGTTTCCTTCTCAGAAATAGAGGGGAATAGTATCCTTGACCTCTTTCTTGAGGGGGGATCTCCAGGAGAACTCTCTTTTCTACTAACCCGATGACTTCTCTTTCTAGTGCCAGCTGCTCCTCTACTGAAGATCTTGTAGATGTCATCGTGAAAGAGGGACAAGGGTACCTCTTGAATGTTAACCTCAGTCCTGATTCTATAATGTTCAGTATCCATTGACTGGAGGAAATGTTTTTCCAGGCTGGGAGAAAGTGAGACAGCCTCCCTCCCACCTGGGGCGAACCTTCATTGCGGGGGTTTCTTGTTATCATTGGGGTTTTTATTAAAGATAAACCCCTTGTTTTTGTTCCTCTTATCCTCCCATTTCCCCTGGCCTCTCCCCGGATTCTTTCGGAAAAACCTCTTGCTCCGAAAGGGCTTCCGGTAAGAGGGGAGGCCCAAGGGCGGAAAGGACTTTTTCTTATCCCCAGCTTTTTCTAAAATGTCATCTAAAGTGGAACCAAACAAGAATTCTCCTTCACAGGGGATGGTGCACAGTCTTGTCTTAGTTTGGAGGTCGCCTGGCCAGTTCTTAAGCCAGAGGGCGCGCCTGGCCGCATTAGCCAGTGCTGCTGACCTAGCGGCTAGTCTGATTGAGTCGGCCGAGGCGTCAGCCAGGAAAGCCGCGGCTCCCCTCATCACTGGTAAAGTATTCAGTATTGAGTCTCGGGAAGTCTTCCCTTTTAATTGACCCTCTAGTTGGTTTAGCCAAATCATTAGGGAGCGAGATGTACACGCCGCTGCTACTGCAGGTTTTAAGCCCCCCCCTGCTGCCTCCCAAGAACCTTTGAGGAAGGCGTCCGCCTTCTTGTCCATAGGGTCTTTTAGTACCCCCATGTCTTCAAACGGGAGTGCGAACTTTTTTGATGCTTTGGCTATAGCCACATCTAATTTGGGGGCTTTTTCCCAAAAGGAGCAGGATTCATCCCCAAAAGGGTATTTCCTTTTGGGAGTCAAGAGAGACTTTTTCATGGGCTTTTTCCATTCTTTTTTGATTAAAGCCGCAATTGCATCATTAAGTGGAAAAACTCTCCTCTTCTTTTGTTCTAGGCCCCCGAACATGATGTCCTGTACCGATTTTTTGGGGTGGGAGTCTACTAACCCCATAGTACTTCTCACCGCCTTTATGAGGCCATCGGTGTCCTCTAGTGGGAAACAGTTGTGCCCCCCCGAGGAAGAAGTGGATGATGCAGATGAGGAGGAGGAGGAGGAGGAGGATACTGAGCTTGCACTATCGCTGTCAGATTTTGAGACCGGAGATGGAGACCTATCCTTGGTCTTTCTCCGTTTTTTCCCCTTTTTTAGTGATCTAAGGGTATCTTCTACTTGCTCTTTAATCAGGTTTTTTAAATCGGTTGCAAACCCTGGCAGACTTTCAGATACTGTCTGCTGTATGCAAGTGTTACACAGCGTCTTCTCCCAGGTAGGTGGAAGATCTTCTCTACAGATGGCACAAATTTTATGCTTTGTTTTGCCTGCGCTCTTCCTCCCCTAAAAGAGACAAATAATAACCTTACTGTCTCTGACTTTCACGAAGATCCACTTACCAGCTCCAGGACCCATAAATACCGGTTGGGGATTCTCTGCCTCTGGCTTTTTCCCCGACGCCGTACTGGATCCCTTACTGCGTTGGGACCTCTGGCGTTCGTTGCTGGTGTCCTGGTGCTGCTGTCGCCTTTTTTGCTGCTGCTGCTGCTGTGGCGCTGCAATAGGTGGAGATGATTCTGGCAAGGGAGATGCCGGGTCGCTCATATTGCTGCTCTGCGGTTACTGCTTTGACAACACTCTTTGCTTTTTTGAGGCTGCTGCTGATATTGCGGAGCCGCTAAGAGGAAGTGATTTTCCTCATTTAAAGCCTTTGCGCCGCATTTTTCCATCCGCGCCTGCGCAGTAGCGCCCGGCTGATGGCGAGGAGCGCCGAACGCCGGCGCCTGAGCAGTAGCGCCCGAACGTCGGCGCCTGCGCAGTAGCGCCCGGCTGATGGCGAGGATCGCCGAACGCCGGCGCCTGCGCAGTAGCGCCCGAACGTCGGCGTCTGCGCAGTAGCGCCCGGCTGATGGCGAGGAGCGCCGAACGCCGGCGCCTGCGCAGTCGGGTTAAGCGGCGCCTGCGCAGAAGCGTCCCGCACCAAGATGGCGCCGGGAGTGCATATATGGCGCTGCTGACCGGCGCCTCCGGTCCTATGCAGTCCCTGCTGCGCGGCTCTGCACGCCCGATGGTGGTGCAGTGTGCAGACTGACGCCTGATACTTGGGGAGGGCCGCGCCGCACCTCCCGCAACCACAGAGGGACCCCCCTGGATGTTGCCGGCTGCATCTTACCTGGGGAGGTGACCGCGAACTCCCCGTCACCTCCCCCGCACACCCTAGAGGCCCACTAGCCCTTCGCGGTGGCGCTTCGGGTCACCACCTTAGCCGAGGCAGAGGGACCCCAGCTGCCTGAATCGGACTAGATGGCCCCGGAATTCCCACGTCGATCTGGTAAGTCCATAGGTCTCCCATCAAGGACAGGAAACCAACTGATGCGGGAGAGTGGTACCGCCTTTTTATCCGTAGGTTTCCTGTCCTTGGTGGGCGGATCCCCTCTCTCCGTGGTGCCGTCATGGGCGATCAGAGAAAGAGCCTTTGGGGGATCAGTTTAAAAAGCCGGATTACTCACCGGTAGGGTTGAGCGACCTTAGCTTTTTTAGGATCGAGGTGGGTTTTGTGAAACCCGACCTTCTCGGATGTCGGATCGTATGGAATCGGCTGAGTATGTCAATGAATCTCTCTCTCTCTCTCTCTCTCGTTATTTTTTAACTCCGGAAATTACTACGTCCGAAAACGTAACATAGCACTATGATGCCGCAGGAGCCGGAACCTATGTCATCACGCTGCCCACAATTAATTGGCTCAAAAAAATGGCGGGGAAGGCGTCATTCGAAACGCGACTTTGGCGCCAAGTTCGCGTTCCACGTGGCCGACCCACACTGGGATCGGATCGGGTTTCATGAGACGCCGACTTTGCCAAAAGTCGGCGACTTATGAAAATGAACGACCCGTTTCGCTCAACCCTACTCACCGGTAATGCTCTTTTAATGAGTCCACGACAGCACCCCACATGAGAGAGAGGGATCCGCCCATAGGAACAGGAAACCTACAGAATAAAAGGAGGCGGTCCCCTCTCCTCCTCAGTTTAGTTTACAGAGTATAAAAAGGGAACCGCAAAAGCTTTAGTATTAATTCTTATTCAGCAAAATATCTTAAAAACTCTATACAACCATTATTTGTGAATTAAAGAAAGAGCTGTGCATAATCAGGGAGGGTTGCAAATGGGTGCTGTCGTGGACTCATTAAAAGAGCATTACCGGTGAGTAATCCGGCTTTTTACCCTTCGCCACGACAGCACCCCACATGAGAGACTTTCAGAGAGTCATTATTCGGGTGGGATTACTGTACTAAGAACAGCTCTACCAAAGGTCAAATCAGAAGATGAAGATAGATCAAGTCTATAATGGTTGTAAAAGGTAGAAGGTGTAGACCAAGTTGCGGCCTTACATATTAAATGGATCGGGACATCCGCTTGTTCCGCCCAGGAGGAAGCCATGGCTCGTGTTGAGTGCGCTTTAATACCCACTGGAGGAATCTCGCCATTTGATGTATAGGCCAAGCAGATAGCATCTCTGATCCATCGAGATATGGTAGCTCTCGTGACCCCATGTCCTTTCTTGTGGCCCTGAAAGGAGATAAACAGAGCCCTACTCTCCCTCCATGTTTGACACCTTTCTATATAAGTCAGGATGGCTCTTCTGACATCTAAGGTGTGGAACTTATGTTGTTCAGGGGTTACAGGAGAATCAAAAAAGGAAGGGAGAAATATTTCCTGTGACCTGTGGTAGGTGGATGCTACCTTAGGGAGGTATGAGGGGTCTGGTTTTAGGACTATTCGATCATGGAATATCAGTAAGAATGGTGGGTCTACTGATAGGGCCTGGATGTCGCTAACACGTCTGGCTGAGGTCAGGGCTACCAAGAGGGCTACTTTATATGTGAGGACATTTAGAGGTATAGAATCTAGAGGCTCAAATGGGGAGCTGGTTAAGGCTTCTAGCACTAGATTTAAATCCCACGGAGGTAGACGGGGAATATGTACCGGGTTACTTCGTTCACAAGACTTAATGAATCTGGAGACCCATCTATCAGCGGCTATATTATATCCATATAGGGCTCCTAACGCTGATATCTGGACTCTTAAGGTGTTCACTGATAATCCTAATTCTCTACCTTTTTGTAGGAACTCTAGAATAGGTGTTATCGGAACCTGTTTAGTGAATGCTATTGTATGAAAGTCTAAGAATTTTTTCCATACCCTGCTATATATCAGGGTGGTAGATCTTTTTCTACTTAGTAGCAGGGTTTTTACTAGCTGTTCTGAAAAACCCCTTGAGCTTAGTAACTGCCGCTCAAGTTCCACGCCGTCAAGTGAAGCCCTTTCACTTGCGGGTGGAAAAACGGCCCCTGGAACAGTAGTTCCCTGTCCAATGGAAGAATCCATGGATCGCATAGACACATGCTCTGGAGGCAGGAGAACCACGGCCTCTTTGGCCAGAAGGGTGCAATGAGGATCACCCTTGCACGTTCCCTCCTGATCTTCCTGATCACTAGCGGAATTAGAGACATTGGAGGAAAGGCGTAAGCCAGTTTGAAGTTCCAAGGATGGTGTAGGGAGTCCAGCATGTCTGGATGATCCATGGAGTTCAGGGAAGCGAATCTTTCTACCTGTCTGTTGCCTCTTGTGGCAAATAGATCTATCTGAGGCACTCCCCATGCTCTTGTTATTAGTCTGAACACGGTTCTGTTTAAGGACCATTCTCCCTGGCGCAGCCTGTTTCGACTGAGGTAGTCCGCTTTGGTATTCTCTATTCCTCTGATGTGTAGGGCTGTTAGGGACGCAAGATGAGTCTCTGCGAACTGGAAGATCTCCCCTGCGATGGTCATCAGACTTCCTGACCGTGTACCGCCCTGACGGTTTACATAGGCCACTGTGGTGGAGTTGTCTGAGAAAACTCTTACATCTGCTCCTTGAATCTGTGGAAGAAAATAATTTAAGGCTTTCCCTACTGCTGTTAATTCTTTCCAATTTGACGAACATGATGATTCTGACTGATTCCAGGTATCCTGGACTATGTCATCCTCCATATGTGCACCCCATCCCGTAGGGCTGGCGTCTGTAGTAATTATTTTGGATGGATCTACTATCCAAGGTACACCCCCTGAAAGGTGTCCCATATCTAGCCACCAGGATAGAGATTCTATGACATCTCTAGAGAGAGTTAGTTTACTCTCTAAGTGTCCTTTCTGTCCCTGGGCTGACAGTGCTTCGTACTGTAATTGGCGGGTATGGAATTGAGCCCATGGTACAGCCGGGATACATGAGGGCAATGATCCTAATAAGGACATAGCCTTTCTTAGTGTCATGTAGGGGTTTTTTATTGCTTCTGACACCTTTGACTGTATAGTCATTTTCTTTGAATGCGGGAGGAAGCTTTTTTGACTTACGGAGTCTAGCTGGATCCCTAGAAACATTTGAGTAGTGTCTGGATTCAGTCTGGACTTTTCGAAGTTGATAATCCAACCCAACTCCTGCAGGGATGAGTGTGTTAGACAACCGCAATTTACATTGAGCCACAGAATTTCCTATCACTAAAAAGTCATCCAGGTAGGGTATTATTAAAGTGTCCCGTTGGCGTAGATGAGCCATCACCTCTAACATCACTTTTGTAAAAATGCGGGGGGCCATAGAAAGCCCAAATGGCATTGCTACATATTGGAAGTGACGAACCTGTCCCTCCAGGATGACCGCTACTCTTAGATACTGCTGGTGTTCGGCATGTATAGGAAGGTGATAGTAAGCATCCTTTAGGTCTATCCCGGCCATGACACACCTAGGGAACAAAAGCTTGATGGTAGAACTAATGGATTCCATTTTGAAAGTGTGGTTACGTAAAAAGGAATTTAGTTTTTTGAGGTTTATGATGGTTCTGAATGAACCATCTGGTTTATTGATCAAGAATAAAGGGGAATAGAACCCCCTCCCTTCTTGATCACGGGGAACCTTTATCAATACTTTTTTAGATAGAAGCGACAGGATCTCTGATTCTAGAGCTTCTTGTTGTTGTTGACCTCTTGGAGATGTTACAATAAAAGAATCCCAAGGGATACTATCAAATTCTAATTTTAATCCGTTTCCAATAATGTCCAGAATCCAAAGACTAGATGTTATCAGCTTCCATTTAGAAAAGAAATATTTCAATCTACCGCCCACTTCATAATTAACGGTACTTATTACGTTTTTGGTTATAGGATCCGGAAAACAGAGCACCTCTTTGTTTTGGATCCTTTGTCTCCCAGCGCTCCCTTTGTTCAGTAGGTTTGTTCCTGGTAAAGGGGCGTCTCCTGAAAGCTCTCCTGTAAGAGGGAAGGTACTGGTTAGGGAAGCCTTTCTTCCGCTCTCCTGCCTTATTTAAGAGCTCGTCCAGAGTTTTCCCAAATAGGAACTCACCCTGGCAGGGGATCGCACAAAGTTTTGCTTTGGCCTGTGCGTCCCCTTTCCAATTTTTCAACCAGAGTGCTCGCCGGGCTGTGTTTACTAGGCCGGCTGACCTGGCTGTTAGGGCCCCTTCACACTGGTCGATTCTGCTACGATTACGACGCATTTGCGTCATATTCGACATCGCAGTACGAGCTCGTAGCCAGCGGTCACACTCTACGATGTTAACGCTTTTTCTGACGTAGTTGCGATGTGAACGTCACGCGTCGCAATCGTACGCTACCCTTCACACCGCCATAGTCCTACGACTCCGAGCGTGACGTATTACCAGCATGGGCGTGCTAAAACGTCACGCCCAATCAGGAGACAGGTATGCGGAAGCCCAACCCACGTAGTCGCATTACGAGCTCGTATGACCGCCGTCACATACTATGATTTCGACCGCCACAGCGAGACATTTACGACGAAAGAAAGTTCTGCTCTTTCTTTCACATCGTACGATGCTGGGCTGCGTCGCAAATCGTAACGCCATGTCACACTTTGCAACCTCGGAACGAGGACGGATAAACGTCACAAATCGAACGCTCGTTCAGACTTTGATTGCACAGTGTGAAGGGGCCCTTAGGCGTAGCGAATCCACCGACGCATCGGCTAGAAATGCTACTGCATCTTTCATTAGAGGGATTTTCGACAGAATTGTATTTCTCGAAGCTCCACTTCTAATTTGTTCCTCCAGCTGCTCTGTCCATACTAGCAGTGACCTTGCAGTACAGGTGCTAGAGATGGCTGGTCTGAATGCCCCCGTATTAGCCTCCCATGACCTCTTAAGTAAGGCTTCTGCTTTTCGGTCTAACGGATCAGTTAGAGTCCCTGAGTCCTCCACAGGCAAGACCGACTGTTTAGACGTTGAAGCCACTGCAGCATCAACTTTTGGTATCTTTTGTCAGGAATTAAGTTCTTCATCACTGAAGGGGTAGCGTCTTTTAGCAGAGGATGGTAAGAATCCTCTTGTATGTTGTTTCTCCCACTCTTTTTTAACCAGCTCCTTAATTGTGGGTATGGCGGGGAAGGACCTTCGTTTTCGTTGTCCTAACCCCGCAAACATGATGTCCTGCGCTGACTTCTTTCCCTTCTCATCTGGGCACCCCATCGTGCTCCTGACGGCTTTAATTAAACTGTCTACACTACTATTTGGTAGACAAAGTCCTCCTTCATATTCCGATGAACTTGGCTGGGACTCCTCTTCATCAGAGGATTTTTGTACTACCTCTGACTCCGAGCTTACTGGAGATCGGGACCTGCTAGGCTGACGGGTACTGGCGCTACTTGTATGCGCCAGACCCTGCATCTCTTCGCGAATTATGGCTCTAACGTCAGACGGAGTCATTACGTTTTCTTGTCGTAAGGTCAATATGATGCAGTCTGCACACAATCTCTTAGTATATGAGTTCGGGAGGGGTTGCAAACATAAGGCACATTCTCTGTGTTTGGTTTTATGTGTCCTTTTCTTAGTCTAGAGGAAGGGGATATAGGAGGAACATATATCAGCATATGGGAAGAGACTCTTTTAAAACTCACCCAGTGAAGCTGACAGGTACCGGTTCTGGAGGCGGATTCTTAGCTGAAAGATCCTTCTGTTTGGTGGCAGATCGCTTTTCCTGGGATCGATCTCCACTTTTGGTGCTGCTCCTGGCGCTTGTCTCCTTACTGGGAGACCGCTCTGTTGCAGGCAAGTGCGCTACATCGGCCGGTGAAGCCATACTTACACACACCGGCCGACGCTAGTGCTGCACTTTTAAATCTGGCGCCGAATCTCCTGCCTCCCCGGACCCAACCCGGAAGTGCTCCAGCGACTTACGGGTTAGACGCGCCGCTCCTCCTTACCATGCGGCGGCTGCTGGATAAGAAGCCGGCCGCTGAGCGCGCGCGTCCTCATCGAGCCGGGCGGACCAGCGGCACCGAACCCGGACCATGGCGACGATCAGACGAGGGGGGAGGCTGCAAACAGTGGCTCCCCCGCCGCTGCCTCTGGTACCGCAGCCCCTGCCGTTCCCATAGAGACCGACGCAGGCGGGTGCATGGCCCAGGAATCCTCTTGAACTGCAGGTACTTCGGGTTCCCATAGAAACAGGAAACCTAAACTGAGGAGGAGAGGGGACCGCCTCCTTTTATTCTGTAGGTTTCCTGTTCCTATGGGCGGATCCCTCTCTCTCATGTGGGGTGCTGTCGTGGCGAAGGGTAAAATCTGGATTTTCATTCTATACTCAGATCTTAAAGCACAGATTAAAACCATCAAGGGAATATTCTATCCGATTAAAAACCTGCCTGAGTTTTAAGAGCAGGCTCTCTTCCAGGATTTGAGTGTCTCAAAGAGCTTACCTGAAATTTTAGCAAATTTATACCGATAAAAAATAGAAAAAGTATCTTGGAGACTTCTCCCCAAAACCCCTAACTTCACCAATCAATATGCATTTTTTTCCACAGCAAATCTGTTGAGAGCACAGAAGAGGAACAAAGATTGTGTGACAATTTGTGCTGACCAACTGACCATACATCATTTCTCGTTTTATGTTGTTTGTTTAACAAAACCCCATTTTTATGTTCCCTATTAGGCCACTCATCAATTACCCAGAGATAAAAGAGTGGATACAAAAAAATCATTAAAGTGAGCAACCAGCTTAGCTTATAAATGTAGTTTATCCAGTGACCATTTAGGGGAGATAGAGTGAAATTTCATCTGATAACACAAATTTTAGTTTCCAGCATAAAACTGTAAACTAATCATTCACAGTAACCAAAACAGTAGTCAGAAAAAAACACACAAAGAAACAGCACACACCTTAATAGCAAAATGTTGTAGCAAATAAAACACTGTCAATAACGGTCAACTTAACTTACATAAAGAAATGTACTGCATGTATATGTGAGCAAATATTAATAAAAAAAAACCTACAGGGATCTCCAAGCCTGGTCACTTATCTAACTACAACAGGTAGCAAGTAGTGATGGGCAAACCCAACAGTAAAGTTTGGGATGTGCACCGAACACCCAATGTTCAGGCACAGACCCCAAACTTCTCCAGGAAGTCTGTGTTACTGTTTGGGTTCGTCACCCCGAACATCGGGGGTTTCCCATGCCGTCATGGCCTGCATGAGATTTGTCATTAGCCCCTGAAACACCGGCGGCTCTAATCAGCGGTTAAATGATTAGTTTACCTCCGCCTTCTACATCTGCCGCAGCTAATAACAGCGAGAGCAGGCACGGCTGATGGGAGTATTCATAACCCAACACCTGCGCTATAAATAAATGATGTGGAGTCTTTCTATTTTTAATAACCCGCATGGCGAAACTGACAGCTGCAGGCTGCAACCCTCAGCTGTCAGCTTTATCATGGCTGGTTATCAAGAATAGAGGGTTCCCCCCAACTATTATTTTTTTTATTATTTAAATAAATAAATTAAAATAATAGAGTGGGGTCTCTCTCATTTTTGACAACCAACCAAGCTAAAGCAGACAGCTGGGGGCTGGTATTCTCAGGCAAGTAAGGGGCCATGGATATTGGTCCCCCAGCCTGACAATAGCAGCCCTTAGCGGCCCCAGAAAATGTGCATTTATTGGATGTGACAATTCTATCACTTTGCCCTGCTCTTCCCACTTGCCCTGCGGCAGTGGAAAGTGGGGTCATATTTTTGGGGTTGATGAGACCTTTGTATTTTCATATGACATCAAGTACAGCAGTTAGTAATGGAGAGGGGCCATAAGACACCTATCCATTACTAACGCCATAGTCATATTGTCAATAAAAACCACCACCAGCCATCACTGGCTCACGCTGTCATCTGAAAGCGTGTGAACCGCAGCTCAATGACTGTTGATAATAATCTTACCGCCAATCAGAGGCAGTGTTGCATCTGCATGACAGCATGGCAAACAACGGATGTTCGGGCCCCCCATTCATCTGAATAGGGTCCAGGTACTGTTCTGGTACCAGAACCAAACTTTTTTTAAAAATGTTCAGCCAAACCCGAACATCCAGGGGTTCACCCATCATTAGTAGCAAGGTCAATGTTCTCATAGTGAAGAATCATCTCATGTCAATCATAAGGCAAAGCTGTCCATATGACGTAAGGTCACTATGTATAAAATAAAATTCCAAGCAGTCACACTAGAGTTATAATAATGAGTATTTCAGCTTTAGGATTATTTTTAGGTTTATTTTATATTTTAGGTTTATGGCATGGTTTCTTTTTATACCTATACAGCATGAGGTAGGGGTTGAAATACAGATTTCAGGGATGTATCACTTTTTGTTCTGTACTGTGTGCTGGTTCCATACAAGGAGATTATCAGTGTCTGGACCACAGCTCCATAAGTTCTGGTCCAACCACACTTCACTGTCAATAGACAATGTACACAGAAAGCTGTAGTATGGGTGGGGTTAGCTTTCTGACCTCTGCTACAGGACACATCTAAAAACTCAGATTCCATCATAACCACTGCACCCAGAAAACTAAGTGATACATCCTTGGAATCAGGGTCTCTTTTTCTACATTATGCTGCTCTCAGATGAGTTAGCAAAAACCTGATGACAGATTCCCTTTAACATTAATGCTACTTACACCAGCTGGCATTCTATGATTTGATCATGCTGTTAGCATTTTTTTTCTCCAAAATTGTTGATTCAACCAGTTTTTCAGGTGAACTCTAGTAGTCTTGATGAAAAACTATTGGGAAAAAAAAAACTCACTTAGGTCACAGAGAGGACACATTCATGAATGCAGAATCCAGAGCTTCAGGGTCCTGAAAATACCTTACAGCACTGGTCACAGCTTACTCTGTAGACCAGGTAAGGCAGCACCGGTCACAGCTTACTCTGTACACCAGGTAAGGCAGCACTGGTCACAGCTTACTCTGTAGACCAGGTAAGGCAGCACTGGTCACAGCTTACTCTGTACACCAGGTAAGGCAGCACTGGTCACAGCTTACTCTGTACACCAGGTAAGGCAGCACTGGTCACAGCTTACTCTGTAGACAGGCAAGGCAGCACTAGTCAGAGCATACTCTGTAGACCAGGCAAGGCAGCACTAGTCAGAGAATACTCTGTAGACCAGGTAAGGCAGCACTGGTCACAGCTTACTCTGTAGACCAGGTAAGGCAGCACTGGTCAGAGCTTACTCTGTAGACCAGGTAATGCAGCACTGGTCAGAGCATACTCTGTAGACCAGGTAAGGCAGCACTGGTCACAGCTTACTCTGTACACCAGGTAAGGCAGCACTGGTCACAGCTTACTCTGTAGACAGGCAAGGCAGCACTAGTCAGAGCATACTCTGTAGACCAGGCAAGGCAGCACTAGTCAGAGAATACTCTGTAGACCAGGTAAGGCAGCACTGGTCACAGCTTACTCTGTAGACCAGGTAAGGCAGCACTGGTCAGAGCTTACTCTGTAGACCAGGTAAGGCAGCACTGGTCAGAGCATACTCTGTAGACCAGGTAAGGCAGCACTGGTCACAGCTTACTCTGTAGACCAGGTAAGGCAGCACTGGTCACAGCTTACTCTGTAGACCAGGTAAGGCAGCACTGGTCACAGCTTACTCTGTAGACCAGGTAAGGCAGCACTGGTCACAGCTTACTCTTCTTTTACAGCACACATTTATGGCACAGAAGATACGGGTGCACAGGTCCACGGGTCCACAGCACTTACCACTTCTGGGTACTAAATACTTATGATTTTCTGTTACTATATATGATATATCACATTTACCCAGATGATTTGTTTGCTTTTGATCACTCCCCAATTTCTTTGTCAGAAGATACAAGGCATGCGATTAGAATTTTTCTTCCTTTAAGTGTCAGCAGAAATCACTTCCGTACATCGGGCGCAGGACAACTCATGTGTTATTCTTTTAGAAAGGGAACAAACTATCTGTAGGTTTTAAAATCTTTTGAAATCAGAAGCCCAGATAACCCAGCAGTGCAGCTACTAGTATGATATTCCCATGAATGATCTGTCCCAGCAGCGTATCCAGAGACCATTATCTATCACAACACTAGGCTGGAGGCGTCACCAGCATTTATGATCAAGTGGGCCGACATCCACATAAACTATACATACAGTAAAAATCAGAATAGTGTATGAGCTGCCTATTGGCCATAGTAATCAATTTATTTCTATAGTGCCAACATATTCTGAAGCGATTTACAGTTCAGGGCGAACACGTACAAACAGGATCAGATGTTCAAAAAAGTGGAGTGAGGGTCCCGCTCACAAAGGAATAGCGGTGAAAGACAAAAGGAAGAAAAGTGCTTGTAATGTACCGGTATGCTCCAGCCATCTTTATCATGAAGAAGGGTAAATAACTGATCTGCATGAACCGGTCATCAGTCAGTATCTGTATATGTCCAGATGGAAAGTGCTTCCGAGTGCATGGGGTGTGGGGGAATCGAATGATGAAAAGGAAAAATATAGGAAGGGAGAGCTGAAAAAAAAAATTGGATTAATGATGTGATAGGCCTGTCTAAAAATATGTGTTTTTAGCGCACACTTAAAACGGTGAACAAGGAGAATTGGGGTTCACTCACATGTGAGAGTGTATAAAGTAGCCGAAATTCTCTGCCAGAAAAGTTGGAGAGAGTCATGCGTTTTTACACACCTAGCATCCGTCTGACACGCATTTACAATGTGTTTTTAAAATACACACAGTAATTCTCTGTCAATTCAAGCAAGTTTTCTAATAATAATAATAATCTTTATTTTTTATATAGCGCTAATATTCCGCAGCCCTTTACAGCTTGCACACATTATCATCACTGTCCCTGATGGGGCTCACAATCTAAATTCCCTATCAGTATGTCTTTGGAATGTGGGAGGAAACCGGAACCCGGAGGAAACCCACGCAAGCACGGAGAGAACATACAAACTCTTTGCAGATGTTGTCCTTGGTGGGGTTTGAACCCAGGACTCCAGCGCTGCAAGGCTGCTGTGCTAACCACTGCGCCACCGTGCTGCCCGTAAGTAATAAAGTAATAAGTAATAAAACAATCTTCTATACAGATATAAATGATAGATAGAGGTCATTGAGATATAGGATCAGTGCAGTGTGGGTAGCTTTCTGTACATACATTTAGCTAAAAATGAAAAAATAGTGTGGGGTCCCCCTTCTTTTTCTTAACCAGCTGAGGGAAAACTGACAGCTGGGGGCTGTTTATATTGTGGGAAGGTAGCAATAAACATGGAGCTTCCAAGGGTATTAATGTTACAGCTGTCTACTTAGCCTTTAGTGATTATTTACACCCCCTCCAAAAAAAAAAAAGGAGGTGGGGTTCCCCTATTTTTAATAACCAGCAAAAAAGCTAAACAGACAGCTGTGTGCTGATATTACAGGTTTAGGAAGGGGCCGTGGATAATAGTCCTCTCCCAGACTAAAACACCAGCCCTCAGCTGCTCCAGGAATGCCACATCCATCAGATGTAATTCCATATTAAAGGGAATCTGCCAGTAGGATCAACCCTCCTATGGGAATGTAAATCATGGGATGCTGAATAAAAAGATACATTGATATCTGCAATCTGATGTCTTATTCCAGAGCAATCCACATTTTTCTTATATGAGCCATTCAGGACTAAGAAGGGACAGTTACCAGTGTGATGTGTGATGGCCGCTCTCTGCTCTCACTGATTGTACCGGACACATCTGCAGGTTCCTCTCAGCTTCCATCTCACAGGCAGACACGGCTGCAATATTGTTACAATACAGCGGAGCTCAGAGAGCTGCAAAAAATGTGTTTATAAGAAGACAAAGTTCAGTTCTCCAGTGCGGTGTTAATTACATGTCTCACACTGGAAATTCTCCATTTAATTTACAATTATCCCATGAGGTAGATTCTCAGGGAGATCTATGTCCGGCCCATAGATCTTAGGACCTCATTTACAAGTAAGAAAAATGTGATTTCTCTGAAACAAGACATTGGATTGCAGATATCAAGGTATCCTTCGATTCAGCTTCCTATGACTTACATGCCCATATAGACGACTTAGGAGGGCTGATCCGACTCACAGATTCCTTTTAATTTTAATTTATTTCCTAGTATATATTAACGGGACAGCAACTAAAACAAAGGTCAGCCTGTAGCATTACATATTCCTAGCAATGGTTACAGTATTTGGTAGCTCTGCTTGTATGCTGCCGTCTTTGCAAACATTGTACAATATACATATAGAACTATTCATTATGTCATTTCTCCCTTTCTGATGAAGAGTTGTAGCTTATACAGTAAGCCAGAGCTGCACTCACAATTCTGCAGGTCTAGGAGTCTAGTCTCCTGATATTCTTTGCTTCGCACGCTCCATACACAGATTGAACTGGCAAGTGGTCAGGTAGGTTTCGCTGCAGTTTCCTTATATTGTGCTGCTTATGAAGGACAGAAGTTATAACTGGTGCATAAACTGTAAATTATATTGGTCGCAATGTGAACTGTGCCTTAGGAATGCGTAGGTCGTCGCATTGATATCCATCACCTCTTTATTCTACAGCCTCCTGTTATTAATGTAAAGGGGAATATCCTAAGCAGAAGGTGAAACCTACGCTGTAATCTCCAGGGATGCTGCCACGTCCTTGGATTAAACTTCCAATGAAGAGTTTTTAGCACTGACCTTGAATATATTTTGTAAGTGGCAATGGTGTCCTTAGGCACGAGCTCACTTCTGGCGTAAGCAAGGCCGCACCAGCTATCCCCCCACATGACAGTAGAAGGGTTTTTTGTTTTTTTGAGTACGGTAAGTGCCCTTGCAATTCTCAGTGTATTCTGCTTACAGCATGACTTAAATGTCAGTGCCAAGCATTTGCTGACGCTGTATTCTTATCTGAGCCATAGAAAATCCTCTTAGTTAAAAGCACATTTCTCATCTATTACACGCAAGTAAAGTCAAAATCCAAAATTCTACAGTAAGAATATTCTGTCCAGGCAGTGTTAGCAGGAAACAAAGGAATAAGCACCCCCCTAAAAAAAAAAAATAATGGTTCTAAATGACAGCCATTAGTGGGATTTCCGGCATTCTAATTTTGACCCATTTACATATAAGGAAAAGGTGGATGGATTTCTCTGTAATTAGACATCGGATCGCAGATATTGAGGTATCTGAGGTTAAGTCATCATCAGATTGGTTTGCGTCTGATACCCGGCACCCCCACCAATAAGCCAAGATTGGCGCAGAACACCTCAGCGGCCGTCATTCTGTTTAGTGTGGTGACCATGTACTGGAGTGGATCTGATTTCCAGGCACATAAGTCTCTGGTCACATATCCGCCAGTTTGTCCGAGTCATGTTAAGAACATACAGAGTAAGTGATTCATTGCACCAGTTATGCGAATAGACAAGAGTGGCCATGATTATTATTATGAAGTTCGTTTGGTGTCCACTTTTATGATGGAAAAAAAAAGTCATGCATGCCGAATTGTTCTTAAATTTTTTTTTATTTTTTTTTTAAAAGAAGATGAAAACCCAGATGGCTCCCAATAATAATGAATTTTGCCCCTTTGCTTCCATTAGCGTAAATGATCCATTGTACCAGTTATGGAAACTTAAGTGGACAAATTATTATTAGGGTCTATTTGGGTTCTAATTTTTTATTTTTTAAGATCAAAAAGAAAAAAAATTATGCAGGCAGAACATTTTTTTTCCCATTCTAAAAAGAAGACACCGAACAAAGTTCATAATACTCATCGAGGCCACCCTTGTTTATTTGCATAACTGGTGCAAGAGATCAATTATTCTGTATGTTCTTAACACGAAAGAGAACTGGAATAGACAAGCAGTCATGTGACCAGAGACTAATGGGAGCTGATCGAAAGTCCCCGACAGCAGCCACCAAACTGGAGGGGTCCTGCACCATCACACTGTTTACATCCGGCCACGACCAGAACTGGAAACAGCCGATTGGTAGGAGAGGGGGAGTCAGATGATGGACCCCCAATGATCTGATATTTCTGGATAGGTTATGAATATATACGTGGTGGACAAACACTTTAATGGCTGTAGTGTGGTTTCACACAATCCGTTGAGTTGAACTGGCCACATTGAGACGGAAACATTCAGGGACTGAATCAGATCTCTTACAGAAAAGAGCTTCATGAAAATGGAAGAATTCAGTGTGGGCTTCCAAACCTTCCACCTCCACTAATATTCATGTAAGGTCACAGTAATTTCCTTTACGGTTCCTGTGCAGAGAAGTCGATCATTTCCAAACAATATGACTAAAGGCTACATTCACACTGCCGGATATTCTCTCATCTGACACAATTGGGCCGATTTTGCTAATGACACTCCTCAAACTCTGATCAGTCTGAGCCAAGTGTCAGCTTATATGAGAGAATAGGAGCACACTGTGAGGAGAAGATGAAGAACACACATTTTCCCATCTTCTTCATTCCGTAATTGTAAAGTGCTGTGGAATATGTTGGCGCTATATAAATAAAAAATTATTATTATTATTATTCTGCGAGACAGCTGAAATCAAACCGCACTCAGATGTCATCAGAGTGCAGTCCGATGTTTTACACGCACCCATAGACTTGAATGGGTGACTGGCATCCAATTTCAAATGGCAGAATGCTACCATTTTAATTTTCACTGAGATTCTGTCAGAGAAAGAAAATCGTGCATCAGCTCTGCCCCACTGATTAAAATTGGTCCAAGTTCTATCCGATATATATATATTTTTTCTATCGGATAGCACTCGTCCAGTGGCGCAGGTGAGGCTCCTACCGATATGTGTTCACGCGGTGGAAATGTGCGACCGCTATTATACTCCTGGCATGTGAAGCATGCGTGCTGAGGGGAGGCGGCAGGACAGGGTAAGGCGACACTATGGGACACTGGAATGGAGCATTGCAAATGCCAACCAAAGATGAAGAGAATTTAGTAGAAAGCTGCAATGAAAGTTAATGATGTATAAGCCCTATTCTTATGACTATTAGCGGTGTGACCTGGAAAACGAAGGGACAGACGTTCAGTTCTCTGTGGAGTTGGTGGTGGGGAGGGAGGCAGGGGAAGTGAGTGAAGGCGTTGCCGCTCTTACTCCAGTCTTCTTAGATGGGTAATATATTGCTAAATGCTTATAAAATCAATGCACTTGCTATGAAAATCCCTCTTTCTGTTGAAGATCAGACTGGGGTCCCATCGTTTTGCCAGTACAGTTAGTGGCTCCATCTTGGCTTCCGTCCAATCCTCGGCAAACTGGATTGGGGCGTCTGCACAGAAAGGGACATTGAGTAAAACGATGCAGACAAAGTCACAGTGTGCTCTGTCCACGTAAGTCAAGTCGGTAAGCCAAACCTCCGACTCCACAGCCCTGGCTTTGTCCTGCATCATTCTTGGGCATTTTTGGGGATTTAGACGCAAGTCTCAATGGAATCACTGAACATAGTGGAAAACGCTATGTGAACCCAGAACATGAACATGTCTTTTTTTTTCCTGTTTACAGCTCGTTGCCCAGGGGACCCGCCACCGCAGCAGTGGGCTAACATGCACAGTGCTTACAAGCTCTTTATTACCAAGCTTGTAAAGCAAGGCTCTGATGCTGCTGTAGAGGCAGGCCTGCATTGTATAGTAGCATCGGGAGCCACAGTTTGGTCCAGCTGTGAGATGTTGCTGTTGGCACAAACCGTCAGTCAAGTAGGAGTGCAGGAAGTCTGGGGCGTAGTACTCTCATGGACCGAACGCATGAGAAGAACCCTGTAGGTTGACGTTACTCAACACGTTAACGATGAGATTTTTCAGAAAACACAGTGAAAATCACACCATTTTAAATCCGTATACAAAATGCACCACAAACATATTGTGTGAACGTGGCCATAAGTAATGCTGTAACCTCTTTGTTTTAAAGGGGTTTTTTCCTGAGAACAGGAGTCCCTTGTGTGAATGGAGCACAAGTGCCTATGAGTGACAACTGACCTATTCCCGCTCAATGGGAGGAGTGGTGGTGCACGTATACTACCGCACCAGTGGGGGACGCACCACTGACCACTGCATTTATCATCTATCTATAGGACAGATAACGTGCCATGGGACAACACTTAGCATCCCATAAGCATTGCCTTTAATATGAGAATGGAGTCTATAGGTATGGGCGCTGCATCCATTCACTTTCATAGCAAGACAGGAGAGATCAGACCGAGCAGAATAAGAAACGCCAGCATCGTAGTTACTAATCACAGATCACTGTGGACATATAAAATGCAGTGAACCGACGACAAGAGGGGGATCTGGGAATTTCAAAAGTCTCATTTAATAGGACAGCATAAATAGAAAACCTGAGCAGTAAACCGCAGGCATTTGTTTGTGTTAATAGGGAGAGTTTGTAACATGATTATAATTAGCAAAGTCAGGAGACGAGCAAATCACAGCGATGGTCACGATCTGTGGATGGTTGGAAAAACAAAGCAGTATAATAATATTCAACATTGAGAATGCTGCAGCAAGAGGAAAAGAAAAGGTCAAGGAATTCTAGAAATCACAGGATGGAGAGAGTAATGTTCTGCAAAGGATGAGAAAACTGGGAACAAATTCTTCCAAACAATGCGATTTATTCAGCACTGAGTATGAGTGACACGTGTACGGCAATCTGGAGTAGGGACTCGCAGGATGATGGGACCCGTGCCGTGTACTTTGGCCAAAATGCCGACCAATACCTCATGTATTATATACATCTTTTTGCACGTTTTTCTGCAGGGTGCAGGCTGGGCCCCTCCAGTGGTGTCTGGCCGGTGGGCGCACACAAGGTATTGTCAGCCCGACTAATGTAATATCATGGGCATTGGTAATAGGATGCTATACGGATAGAGGTACATCTCACGTAATGCTGTGAATGACACCTTATGCAGCCTGTGTGTGTTTGACGACTAGGAAGCCACCCCACGGATGTTTGGTGGGTTAGTAAGTGGTTGTTTTATTAGTATTTCTGCCCCCACCTTTTATTATGGGCGACCTTCTGTATCCTGTTCTGCATTTATGTCTGGACATGATATTGCAAGTATGGCAGCTAATTTTTTTCAGTGATGTCTTTTATTGATTTTTAGTCCTTTTATCAGTGCATTATGAGTGACATGTGCAGAAATCCCCGCACTTAAACCCTTGGCTGCTATCAACGAGGTTATTAATGGCCGTCTGATGATTGTTCTGCCATGCTGAATGCACTTGGGCAAATCATCAAGATCCACTGCTGGCAGCTCATTTTACAATTGCTGACAAATGACGTCTCAGTTTGGAGACCCTGCAGGCCATGTTAGCACATTTAGGGAGCACAGGCTGCTCATAGTAGTGCAAGCAACATGCGGCCTGGCCTTGTTGTACTGAAAAATGCCTCCTGGGACACTTTGGAGAAATCACTGTAACACTGGTTCCACGATCAAATCAATGTAACGCTGAGCTGTTAGTGTATCTGAAATGAAGACTAGAGGGTCCGGCTACAATATTATGTCATCCCACTACAGAATCCCAGGAGTAGGACCAGCGTGACGAAAAGGCCTCTTCATGGTGTTGCTCACATTATCTCTATATGGAGTCCGGAGGCTGGAATGGAGGTCTAGCCTATCCAGCAATAAGTCCTGGTTTTGTCTTGGATGCAAGGATAGCCAGAGATTGGTCTGGAGTCTATATGGAGAATGCCATGGAAAGGCCTTCATGAGGGAACCTAACCCTGGTTCTTTTCGCCAATTTATGGTGAGGGGTAGCAAAATGTACAGCAGCCAGACCCCTCTAGTCTTCATTCCAGGTACACTAACAGCTCGGCGTTGATTGATCCAGTTGTGGAACCATTGCTACAGACATTTCTCCAAAGTGTCTCCAGAACAGTTTTTCAACATGACAAAACCAGGCTACATGATGCCGATACCAATGTGAGCAGCCTGCATGGTATAGATCATCTACCATGTACTGCTGCGTTTCTCTCCCATTGACCAAATCTGGAATGTCATTGGTCGGCAACTGTAAAGGCAGCCGACAGCAGCAGATCTTGATTATTTGCTGCATAAGTGCATTTAGCATGGCCGAACATTGCTCTCGGAAAATCACAAATCATTAAATATCCATCCAGCCAGTGATTTCTATAATTCAACAACTTTTCCTTTTTGCAATTTCAATATTAAGGAGCGTGGAAAGGCCACGCACATGTAGACAGCCTGCACACAACTATACAGAGGTCAGGTGTGTAATTTACAAGTAAAAGCAAACATGAAGTTGCTTCCGCCTGAAGCGGTATCCACTCTGGGCAATGCCTTTTTCTTACAAGGTTTCCATGAGATGAAAGAAAAGCTTCTGATTCCTGCAGAACAATGATCTGAGGGAGGCGGAAACTGGTAGCAAGAATAGTTTCTCTATAGTGCCTCCACAGGTGAAAAGAGGAATTACACAGATTTGCCTATGTAATTAATAGATACTACACTGTGGCATACAGATGAGGGCACTGAATGTAAACCCCTCTCTACTTATATAATAGGGACTGTCAAGTTTAGATCAAACTGTCAATTAAATTATTATTATTATTTAAGATTGCTGGGAAGTTTCTATGCAGAATTTACCTATTTTCGCATAATATTAATGATTAATAATACTAATAATAATAAATCAGCCAGTTCAATTATTAAAAAAAGCCTTTAGAAGGGTTACATGGGACAGTTAATGCTGGTGCTTGCATTTCCATTTCAGGCTATGCCGCCTCATCTAAAGATTCATCTGCAGTTATTGACTGTGAATGCCTGGTCAGCATGCAGCTTGTCAAATCTGATATATCCCACTAGGTCACTCACAACTAAAATAGGTGCAGTGCAGACACGAGGAGAATTACCTGTCTAGGGCATTTGTATGTGTGACGATAACGGCATTTATGATACACATCTTACCATATAGGTTTCCATATTCAGCTTTCCGAAATGATACGAACATATCTGGGTCCCATTACTAAAACTATGATCAAAAATAAGCAGGAGGTGCAAAGAAATATGTCCTAGCTCTTTGTTTTGTGATACGCACCAGAACATTGTAAACTTTCGCAAATAAACATTAGATCCTTACTACTTCTGGACATAACATGGTGCAGCTGCCGATCACCTCCAGCAACTCTTCGCAGTTCCTCTCTTAGGCTATGTGCACACGTTGCAGATTTGCCTCAGGAATTTTTTGTGCGGATTCTGCATCTCTTGGCAGAAAAAGCAGGTGCGGATTTGACGCGTTTTTTTGTGCGGATTTGATGCGTGTTTTGTGCGGATTTACTGCATTTTTTACCCCTGCGGAGTTCTATAATGGAATGGGTACAAAAGCTGCTGATCCGCACAAAAGAAGTGACATGCTACTTCTTTTAATCTGCAGCGTTTCCGCACTGAATTTTCCGCACCATTAGCACAGCATTTTTTTTTTCTCATTGATTTACATTGTACTGTAAATCACTTGCGGATCGGCAGCGTTTCTGCACCGCAAAAAACGATGCGGATCCGCAGGAAATCCGCAACGTATGCACATACCCTACGGCTATGTTCACACATTGCATTTTTGCTGTGTTTTTTTTCCTGCAGGAAAATCTGCTCTCGACAATAAAAAAGCTGTTGACAACAACAACAACAAAAAAAAACAATGCGTTCGATTTCTAACATCTCATAGCTTTTGCTGGTACTGTAAAATTTTGCGGAAAATTTGCATAAAAAAAGGAGCAAAAATGCAACGTGTGAACTTACTCCTGGAAATGTATAAATTGACAACTTGGCTTTACATGTCCTCTCGAAAAGGTGTAATAGTCTGACCCGATCACACA
This sequence comes from Ranitomeya variabilis, assembly GCF_051348905.1. Taxonomy (NCBI): domain Eukaryota; kingdom Metazoa; phylum Chordata; class Amphibia; order Anura; family Dendrobatidae; genus Ranitomeya; species Ranitomeya variabilis. Next base: position 458,661,334 of record NC_135237.1, on the reverse strand, counting down.
TTATCACGTGTAGGGAGGGACACTCCACAGTAATGAGGAATAGTAATAGCTAATTGGCCATTTATTCAAAAAATTCTGGGAGGAATAATGGAGGAATGCCAATTGAGAAAAAAAATTAAGTAGACTTGTTATTTTGTTAGGAATGCAAATATTTATTAAGATTAGCGACAAATCCCCTTAGGGCTCATACTCACTTGCAAGCAAAATGGACGAGTGCAATCTGATTAAAAAAAAAAAAAAAAAAAAAAAATCGGATTGCACTCGGACCAATGTTATTCAATAGGTGACATCTCATTTGCGATTTTTTTCTCAGTCGAAATCGGACTGAGAAAAAAATCGCAGCATGCTGCGATTTGCTGAGAGTCTCGCCAATGCAAGTCAATGGGTGCGAGAAAAAAAACTCACGGAATACGGACCATCCGTTATCCATCCGTTTTTTACAGATACCTTACCATTCTGTGGCATAGAACACTGTACAGTAAATGGTCCTGTATATGATTGTAAAAAAATAGTTGCAGAGAAAAAAAACGCATTGCATACAGATGTCACACAGATGTAAAATGGATGGTGCGATTTAAAAAAAAAAAAAAAAAAAAAAATCGCATTGAACTTGCATGACAATCGCATAGTTTGCATCCTATTTTTTCGGTCCAGATTACGGACCGTTTTTTTTCTAGCAAGTGGGTATGAGCCCTTAAAAGGGACTCTCAGCACAGAATGACTGCTCACACCAAGTCCAGACACTCGGTGCTTCACGGCGGGGCCGACCCTTTATATACGAAGGTGTAGGTGGGAAGGCGTATATAAAGGGTCGGCCCCGCCGTGAAGCACCGAGCGTCTGGACTTGGTGTGAACAGTCATTCTGTCCTGACTGAGTCCCTTTAAATTTGTGGCAGGGCAAGCTATGGCATTACATAATCTAAGAATTACCAGTAACAACTTCAGTCTTACAAACTAGTCTCAAGCTTCATTAACTAATGTTGCTATTTCGCATCATCAAAATTCCAGCATGATAAAGAAACACGATGGCAAGGAAATGTATTTAAAGCCAATTCCTGGGTGTAACGGGGCCCAATATTGAACCTATTAATGGATTATCATCATCTTAAATAAGTCAAATTGCAAAGTGTTTGCTTCACTATTTACTAGTTATTTAAAAATAAAACTCCATCCTCAAGAAGAGATGAATATTTAATTTTATTGTTTACTGCTCATTGCCTAGGTTACCGGCCACCGCTGCAGTCAATCAGCGATGGACAGACACATGCAGCAATTACAAGATCTTCACAGTAGAGCTTGCAAGCACTGCTCTAAGTTGATCAGATTGCTGGGCAGTACTATTAGCTTCCAGTCCAACCAGCTTTAGTGCCCCTGGCACAACAATGCCACTGGTGTGAACTTTCAATCAGACAGGCCTCAACACTTGTTGGAGAGGAGCGATCCTGCCCGAGAGGAGCGATCCTGCCCGAGAGGAGCAATCCTGCCCGAGAGGAGCAATCCTGCCCGAGAGGAGCAATCCTGCCCGAGAGGAGCAATCCTGCCCGAGAGGAGCAATCCTGCCCGAGATGCACAACCCCTTTAACCTACTAGAAGAGGCTGGAGATGTGCTTGTGCCAATTTGTACCCCAGCTGAATGGGTACTTCCGAGGTTATAGAGTGGATGGATTCAATGGTTTCATACAGTCAAGAAATGACTGAGCATCTCTAAAGTTACCCTAAAAGAAATTATTATTAATTTTTTTTAGTTACAGGTCATCCTTAAATATTTTGCAAGACACCAAAAAACTAGAACATTACTCAAAATAATATCTAAAGCCAAACAAGCAAACAAATATATATCTTTCTAGTGCAGTACTAACCATCTTTTAAAGGAATCTGTCAGCATATTGTTGCTATGTAATCTGATAGCAGCATGATGTAGGGGCAGAGACCATGTTTCCAGTGATGTGTTACTTACTGCTCTGCTTGGTGCAGTTTTAATAGAATATCTGTTTTCTCTGCTGTATCTGCAGCAGTGCTATGAATGTTGAGCCCTGTATAACCCCACCCACACCACTGATTGACAGTTTTCTGTGTACAAGGTCAACAAGATACCAATCAGTGGTGGGGGTGGGGCTACACAGATCAGCTGTCTGGTTTACACAACACCTTGTCAGGCAGTGATAATCTCCAGCTGATAAAGCACTGATTGTATTGAAACCACAGCACACAGCCTAATAAGTGACACATTGCTGGAATTAGGGTCTCTGCCCCCACATTATGCTGCTCTCAGATTAAATAGCCAAAACCTGCTGTCAAATTCCCTTTGAGGTTCCATAGCTAGCCTAAACAATATTAACCTGAGGAACCACTGGATGAATACTCATTTTGCCTTTTAGGATTTCATGTCAACCATATGATTCAATGTCCATCAATTTTAAAGCACAATGATCCGCACAGATACAAGATGACGAGAACCCCCCACTTCACAATGGGTACCAAGTGCCTCAAACAAAGAGACAAATTTTTAACCATTTCTGACAATTTATTAAAAATATAGTAAAAAAAGTAAATATCAAATTAAGGTCATAGTAGGTGGGAGTGACCCCCTGGATCCATCTAAAGACCACGCGGCCCACCCTCAGGGCAATATCCACGTTATAAACACAGTGGGACCTTCTGGCCATAAACTATTAAGACCCCCATAATAAAGAATAGCAGAATACTAGAAGAACAAGGGATTTTGATTTTGTTAAAAGGAATGGTGAACAAATATGGCCGAGTGACTCATAGCGAGAATCGGTAACACATCACCGCCCCCTCGTTTTTCATTGTAAGAGTTGAGGAGATAACAATATTTATGATGGGCTCAGCCAGAAAATGGAAGAGAATTATAGTAATAAGCGTCACACAAGTAGGAGTTGCTGAACCAGGATTAAATCACTGGGTGAATATAAATCAATATGCGCAGCATCTTCCCTCCTTCTCTAATGAACACGCTGATTGCTAGAAATCGTTCAGATATTTTACCCATGTTCTTAGGGAGGTACAAAAATTATTGCCCCCATTCAGTTGGGCGCACCCCTATACTAAAGCTAAAACAATGGTAAAATAAAAAAAAAACTGATTTATATGTGCTGCCAAGAATAATTATTGCAGTTGGTCTACGGTGCATTACAGATCAAACCTGAGGTTACTTCAATACCCTATGATTACCATAAGTGATCAGTAAAATAAGACTGACCTTCAGAAAGCCCCATTATCTGCAGAATCAATTTTAGGGCACCCAAATCCAAAACAACGGGTCCTTTCAATTATTATTGAGGCATAACAGCTTGGCAGTTCCTCATACGGCAACCAAACCCCAATTCATTTCAGTCTGACGATCAGTGAGGGTCCTGGGACTCCAATCCCACCCGTAGTGACAGAACAGTTAAAGAGAATCTGTCAGCAAGTATTTGCTACCTCATCTGAGAACAGCATGATGAAGAGAAAGAGACCCAGAATCCAGCGATGTATCACTTAGTTTACTGGGCACATCGGATCTGACACAACTAGATGGTGGCCCGATTCTAACGCATCGGGTATTCTAGAATATGTATGTGTAGTGTATAGCACAGCCCACGTAGTATATTGCGCAGCCCACGCAGTACATTGCGCAGCCCACACAGTACATTGCGCAGCCCACGCAGTACATTGCGCAGCCCACGCAGTACATTGCGCAGCCCACGCAGTACATTGCGCAGCCCACGCAGTACATTGCGCAGCCCACGCAGTACATTGCGCAGCCCACGCAGTACATTGCGCAGCCCACGCAGTACATTGCGCAGCCCACGCAGTACATTGCGCAGCCCACGTTGTACATTGCGCAGCCCACGTTGTACATTGCGCAGCCCACGTTGTACATTGCGCAGCCCACGTTGTACATTGCGCAGCCCACGTTGTACATTGCGCAGCCCACGTTGTACATTGCGCAGCCCACGTTGTACATGGCGCAGCCCACGTTGTACATGGCCCAGCCCACGTTGTACATGGCGCAGCCCACGTTGTACATGGCGCAGCCCACGTTGTACATGGCGCAGCCCACGTTGTACATGGCGCAGCCCACGTAGTATATTGCGCAGCCCACGTAGTATATTGCGCAGCCCACGTTGTATATTGCGCAGCCCACGTTGTATATTGAGCAGCCCATGTTGTATATTGAGCAGCCCACATTGTATATTGCGCAGCCCACGTTGTATATTGCGCAGTCCACATTGTATAGTCACGTAGTATATTGCCCAGCCACGTAGTATATAGCACTATAGCACAGCCCATGTAGTATATTGCCCAGCCACGTAGTATATAGCACAGCCCATGTAGTATATTGTCCAGCCCATGTAGTATATTGCCCAGCCACGTAGTATATAGTGCAGCCCATGTAGTATATTGCCCAGCCCACGTAGTATTTAGCAATGTGGGCATCATATCCCTGTTAAGAAAAAGAAATAAAATAAAAAATAGTTACATACTCACCTTCCGGAGCCCCCGGATCCAGGCGAAGCGGTTACCGACGCTGATCGTGCGCTCCGGTCTCAAGAGTGCATTGCGGTCTCGCGAGATGATGACGTAGCAGTCTTGCGAGACCGCTACATCATCATCTCGCGAGATCGCAGCATGGACCGGTTACTGGAGCGTCGCGAGCAGGAAAGGCCTGTTGTTGATCCGGGAGCCGACGGACGGTGAGTATATAACGATTTTTTATTTTTATTTTTATTTTTTTTAATTATCGATAACATTAGATTGTTTTACTATTCATGCTGCATAGGCAGCATGAATAGTAAAAAGTAGGTCACCCAGGGTTAATAGCTGCGGTAACGGAGTGCGTTACACCGCGGCATAACGCGGTCCGTTACCGCTGCAATTAACCCTGTGTGAGGGCAGACTGGAGGGGACGGAGCGGGCACTGACTGCGGAGAGGAAGGAGCGACCATTTTTACGCCGGACTGTGCCCGTTGCTGATTGGTCGTGGCTGTTTTGCCATGACCAATCAGCGACTTTGATTCCATGACAGACAGAGGCCGCGACCAAAGAATATCCGTGACAGAAAGACAGAAGGACAGACAGAAAGACGGAAGTACCCCTTAGACAATTATATAGTAGATTAGCTGAGAAAGCTAACCCCACCCACACCAGGCTCTCTAAGTACATTATCTATTGACAGTGAGCTGCTTAACAGAAGAGGGCGTGGTCGGACTGGGGGTCACGTGACCAGCTAGTCACAGCAATGATAATGCCTTAGTGATAAAACCTTCAGTCTATGTAAACAGCACACAGCCTCATAAGTGACACATCGGTTAATTCAGGATTTTAACCCCTACCCCATGATATCAGCAGTTCACATAGAAAAAGGCACTGACATATTCCCTTCAAATGCCATCTTTGAAAGTCCTTGACAGCAAATTCACCTATTCAAATTAAAGTACCGGTACATGTAAAAAATGTGTATTTTATACACTTTTTCCTGTCAATAAAAACTGGTGCAGAAATATCTTCTGCAAATGCCCAACTTGTGAACCCACCCTAAAGGGCATTGCTATTACTTTTTTATCTTCTGCTGAAATTTGGAAACCATGCAAGCGGGGCACAGGGAGCTTCTTTAACTAAACATTTTTTTCTACCATTATGTCACCATTGGGGTATGCCCTGCACCCTCTTTACAAGTTTATGAGAGTTGGGAAATGCTGCACAATTATTGGTACATATATTCTACGCTACAGAAAGCTGCACGCATGCACGGGCTCCTCCTGTGGTATCGGTTTTACACATCTTCACTTGTTGGCAAAGGTTGAAGATTGCCTAGATGTCAAAGCGATTTTCAGCCTTTGGCAACAAGAGAATGATGTTGAGAACCTTGAACTCTAAGATACAGAATATTAGAAATTGTAGACTATTTCATTTATGAAGAAGCCTCATTTAACACCGCTCATTACTATACCTGTACATGCTGTCAGAAATAGAAAATATCACAAAACAGAACTGGAACCAAGTGTCATACAAAATAGTATTGGCCGATATGCCAAAGATTGAATGGCTGAATCAGACAATGCAGTCACGTACTAAAGTATATGATTTCTGCAAGTCTAGTCTGACTGTGTCTGACCACATTTAATGCACTGGCCATTCCATAATCAGACCATAGAGGCTTATCAATTACATAACATTACAAACATTGTGAATAGAACAATAAAGGTTTACTAAACAAGATTTTAGATTAAAAAAGAAAACCATGTAGCCGTGAGCTTGGTAAAGGCTGACATCAATCTACCCAACAATTACTTAGAGCAGGTTGGGAAAAGTGCTTGTCACTCCGAGCAAAGTTTCTGCTTCAAAGCACACAATCAAGTGAAACTCCAATATCCACAGCATTTACTTTCCCCGCCAGGCAATTTACAAGGAGAAATGAGCAGGGCAGCCAACAGCAGGTATATTACTAAAGTGTAGGAGCAATTGCAAATTTGGGGGTCTCCAAGACTGATGCGGAGATCCCAGAAGTCTCCAAGACTGCTCACCCCTTACTTAGCATATGCTCAGACATTACATGCATCATCTGCTCAGACATTACATGCATCATCTGAGCATTATTTAGACTAAGGCAGAACTCCGCTCCCTGGAGGAGCCATAGCTCGTCAGGGGGAACCCAATATTTTTGCAGCTTCAACTCCAAAGGGTTTGTGGGTCCAGGAGAACATAGGATAGGCAAAAGTGCCCCACAAATTCAGCGCCGGTTGGCACTTAGATTGTGTTCCCCTACCCCTCCCATGCTCATAGGGCCAAGCATGCATTTGTAACACCAATCTCCTCTGGCAATGGACAATCCCACTTGGAAACAAGGGATCGACTGTTGCCAAAAAACTATTTTTTCTCTTGGGCAACACAGGACAGGCAAGACACCCCCCGAACAAATCCGATACAGTAATTGACTGGGTCGACTGACTTTCATCTTATATGCATGGGCAGATACTAACTGAACGACATCTTAACTATAATTCTATAATTAGCAATAAACCCACCCAAAGTTAAGGGAGCAGCAAAGTTTAACAAAGTTCAACTAAACCGTATAAAGACCCCGCACCCTTACTGAGATTTAGTAGACCAGAATGGCTTTTTATTACACTCCACGGCGTAATTAGAATTTAATTCTACTTTACAGCAATGCTTTCTATTTACTTAATTGCTTCTTTTCATTCCTTTATTCTTTGGCTTTGTCCACATTAGGTTTATTGCCTTTCTCCCATGTGCTGAATTATTTGTGCCGAGTAAACATAGATCTTTCCAATAAAATCATTTCTTGCCATTTTGGGGTCTTTGAGTCATGAAGTTTGTTTTTTTTTTTTTTTTGCACAAATGACCAAAAAAAAAAAAAAAAAGTTGTGTGCCTGGGTAACAAGTCAAGAGGCTAAAATGGTGACATATAAAGGAATTATGGAGTTAAATATGTAGGAGTAAGCTAGAGATGAGCAAATCAACTATGAGGACCCGAGGTCCAGTGGCCGGATGGTAATCCTTCAAACTACCTCCGACATGTGTGGACTACTAACGTGGCCGCTGGACTTGGGGCTTGAGAATCGATTTAGTATATATACTATATATTATACTATACTATATATTACATAGGGTAATCGCAATCTCACGATTCTCACTGACGACACTTGAGTCACTTTTGGCTTTTCTTCATGAAACTCAGATAATTTTTCATATGCTCATCTGTAGCCGGCCTTAGGCTGAGGTTATGCATTGTATATTTGAGATAGATTTTACACACACATTTTCTGCATGTAAAATTTTCAGCATTATAAAGTACCAGCAAAATGGATGAGTTTTTGTGTGTATGGAATCTGTGAGGATATTGGCTTTTATTAAGTTTTTTTTTTTTTTTAAATCTGCAGCATGCAAATGTCTGTTGTGTAAATGCACATTTTTGGTGGTGATTTTATCCATTTATCTCAATGGGGACCCAAAATCTTCAGGTTGAACCCTTGCCTTGACATTTGTTTGTGATCTTTGTGGTTTGTTCAACAAAAAGTAAAAAGGAACATAAGAAGAATGAAAAATTGCAAAAAATAAGTGCAGATTTCAGTTTAGAAATTTTTATGAACATCTCCACAATTTATGAAATGAATGAACCCAGCCTTATACAACACCTTTTCATACAGCTAGCTTGTAGAACAATCCTGCTCCTGAATCCCACCACCACACTGGTCATCCGCTGGCCCAATACATTTTTCCTGAAGCAATGGTAATAAAGTATTATGTAGATGTAGTATCACATGGAGCCATTGGAACGTATATGGTAGCAGGGGACAAGTCAACAAGAGCAGGCATTGCTTTTTTCTTATAGAAAGGGGGTCCAAAATGGTGACCCAACTCCTTACATAACACAGAATGAACTGTCGGATTTAGTTGTGGTTACCCGATGTTACTAATGAGTGAACCACGGATGGGAAGTCCATGGGTCACACCATCAACGTGGACCAAAAAATTTAATTTAGGGAATGAGCTGTTGCCCCACATACTTTTATTGTTCTCTCAGATACAGGCTGTTGTATTAGTGTCTGAGGTCCACCTTACTACATGTTAGGAAAAATGGCACACTGCAGCCAATATGTGGCCAAAGTGGCCAAACCTAACGTGTTGCCACAAGTACTGGCACATTTTTCACATAAATGTACAACTAACTTGGCTCCACTGCTTTTTTTAGTTAATGAATTCAGGTTGCCTGGGGGTCGACTCTCTAAATCACGTTCCTAGAGACGACAATCTTTTATATTACATATCAAACATTTCCCCATTTCATTTTCCTCTTGGTTCCATTAAAAATCTCCGAGCATGCATGAGTGGAGATAATGAACCCAGCTGTCTGTGGTCCCACCATGTGTGAGAAATGCAGTGGGTCCCACTTACAGCCTGGCTTCTAAGATCATATTTTCTAGTTTTAGACCAACTGTACGATCATTGCTCACTGGTACCTCCATGACTTGTGGAAGATCAAGAAGTCTCTCTACAGCCAAATCTGATCATTTCATACAATTTACTTCAGGCGGAGAAGGCGAAGCGATCCAGAACACTCACATCCAACAAATATGCCACAAGTTGACGATGAAATACATTTGAGAAGAAGTTACCGTAATTCCACCTTATGATATGCAATTCCAGACTACTTCGCTTATCGCACAGTGTATAAGTATCGTTCTTTGGGGTGTCAAGTGATCCTAAAGGCAGAGTGTGTAGTAATGGCAGTTCCCATGAGAGAGCGATTAATGTTCACCTCTAAACAAAATGTGTGGCTTATATAGAGATATGAACAGATGAAAAGTCACATTGCTTCATTACTTACCATATACTGGTCCTTGGGCTACATTCTCAAATCAGCGGCCAATTTTATATCCATATCCAAAACATAATATTTTGTTACATTACCACCTGTGCTGAAATATTTTTTTAATCAGATTTGTCTGTGATACATCTGCACTAAATAGTCTAAGTTGGTGAAGTGAGAAAAATATAGGCAAACGTTAGGTTTATGGTACAAAATAAATAAAAACTGGCATGGGCATATGTATTCACCCCTTTTAGGATGAAGCCCCCAAACATTTTTGGTGAAAGCAATTACCTTTATAAGTCACATGCTTAGTGATAGGAAATAAGTGTCACACAGTCTGTCAGTATATACACACTTTTTCAGAAAGGCCATAGAGGCTACAACACAGGAAGAGGCACCACTAACCAAACACCACCAAGAAGACCAAGGATATCTCCAAGTCAAGGACAAATTTGTTGAAAAGTACAAGTCAGGGTTGGATTTAAAAAAAAAAAAATATCCCAATCTCTGATGATCCATCAGAGCACCATCAAATAGAAAGAACATGGTACCACAACATACATGCCAAGAGAGGGCCGCCCACCAAAACTCTCAGCCCGGTAAGGAGGGCATTAATCAGAGAGGCAGCACAGAAAGCAAATGTAACCCTGAAGGAGCTGTAGATTTCCCAAGCAGAGACTGGACTATTTACCCATATGACCACCATAAGCTATACTCTGCATAGGAGGTGGCTTTTGTGGAAGAGAGGGCAGAAAAAAAGCCTTTACATCCACACAAAAATTTTAAGGTACTGTGGTCAGATGAGACCAAAATTGAACTTTTTGACCACCATTGTAAATGCTATGTTTGGTGCCAAACCAATACAGCTCATAACCCCCAAGAACACCATTCTCACAGTGAAACATGGTGGTGGCACCATTATGCTGTGGGGATGCTTTTGTGCAGTAGAGACAGGAAAAATGGTGCGAGTCAAAGGGAAGATGAATGATGCGTAATACAGGGATATTATTGAGAAAACACGTATATTTCTTACTGGCAATGTGTTTTTACGGAACCCATGACAACACCCTTATATTGTCATTGGTGCCGTCATGGGTGGCAGGAAAACATGTACATTACTTATCGGTAATGTGCTATTATGGAACCCATGACAGCACCAACGACAATATAAGGGTGCTGTCATGGGTGACAGGAAAAACCTTTTACAGTCTGTCAGGGATTTGAAAATAGGATGGAGGTTCTCCTTCCAACAATTCAATAACCCAAAGCATACTACTAAAGCAACACTTGAGTGGTTTAAGGGGACACATGTAAATGTTTTGGAGTGGCCTAGTCAAAAAACAGACCTTAATCCAATTGAGAATCTGTGGTCAGACTTCACGCTTGCTGTTCACCAGAGGAAAGATCTAACTTAAAGGAGCTGGAGCAGTTTTGTCTTGAGAAATGGGCAAAAATCCCAGTGGCAAGATGTGAAAAAGCTCATAGAGACTTATCCAAAGCTCCTTGCAACTGTAATTGCCGCAAAAGGAGGCTCTACAAAGTACTGACTTTAGGGGGGGAATAGTTATGCACACTGATGTTTTCAGTTATTTTGTCCTATTTGTTATTTGCTTCACAATAAAATGCAAGCCCTAAAAAAAAGTGAAATTCCATGTTGTGAGGTGGCAAAACACGAATAATGCAGAGGGCGTGAATACTTTCTCAAGCCACTGTAAAATAGACGCTTTTCTCTCGTGTCAATTATATTAGATCGATGGTGCATCCATTTTTCAAATTCGTTTTTAAGAAAAAAAACAACTTATTTTATCCATTGATGCTTAGCAATGTGTCAGTGAAAAACGGATGAAACTGATGAAAAATGAAAACCCATACTTTTTACTTCAGTTTATAATGGCTCCTCAGACTTTAGTGGCTGAGTCTGATGTGCAAAATGGATGAGATTAGGACTGGCTCAGAGTCTAATAGACTGGGCACACGGATCCATTATTTATTAAAATGGATGTACGGCATATGGATCAATGAAACTATGGGTCCATGTTCTGCCTCAAAATAGAAGTAAGAGCACATGCACATGACAAACAAATGTAGGAATGTAGCCTTAAAGGTAATCTGTAAACAGTTTTTTTCAATATAATCGGAGAGCAGCACGATTCCAGTGATGTGTCATTTACTGGGTTGTGCGTTGCTGTGTCAATAAAATCAGTATTTTATCAGCAGGAGATCATGGGAGGACTAGGTATCTCGAGCCATGTAGTCCTCCTACCTTGTCTAAGCTCGCACCCACCACTGATTAACAGCTTTCTGTCAATGTACATAGAAAGCTGCAAATAAGTGGTGTGGACAGAGTAACACGGCGCTCAGCATTCTGACCACTGATCGATCTGCAGCAAAGAAAACAGTGATTGCATGAAAATGACAGCATGCAGGCGAGCAAGTGCTGTCACTGGAATCATGGTCTCCGTTCCTGCATCATTCTGCTCTCAGATTACACAGTAAAAAATTCCCTTTAAGCACAGCCTCCCTTATAGCCCAGAGCTGCATTTGTAACACCCCAGGAAGCCGATTGTTACAGTGGTATTGCCTTCCTCACGGGGAGGGTGATACCGTGCCTGGAAGCGAGACGGATCCCTTTAAAAGGTAACATGTACATACAACACTGTTCTGACTCCAGACCAGAAGGGGAAAGCTCTTGACCCATTTTGAGGGTGGCTTCCCTATATATTCTGGCTGGAGGGGGAGTTAGGAGTTCAGTCAAGAGGAGAGCTGGAGCCGTGCAGAAAGGAGGTTCTGTAGGTCCTGACAGAGAAGTCTGTAGGAGACTGAGGGAAGAAAAGACAAAGGAGAGGAAAGACAGAGCGGAGCTGCGAGTGGACTCACTCCAGAATCAGCGCAGAAACCGGAGGCTGAAATTCCGAGGTTGTGGGGTTAACTGTATGCCCCACAGCAGAAACCGGCAGGCACGAGCTTCCAAGTCTCCTGGCCACCATTACACCCGAAGGCACACAGCATATAGAGCCCGGAGTCACCACGAAAAGGGACACCTGTAAAATGGCTCGAGTTGCCTGCCATGCGGGTAGTGTCCACCTAAGAGGACAGATTGAGAGAGGACCTTGTGTGAAGTCTCAGACAGCAAGGAACTTAAAACACAGTGCAGTAAGGAAGGCTTCCAACCTCACCTGGCTAGGGGGATTCCGAATCACTTCCAGGCTGGCCGGACCTCACCATCACCTGTTACCGGTATCCCGGACTGTGCCTGCATACTACCAGTAAAAGGTAGAAACTGCAACCTTGTGTCCTCTAATTCTTTCCTGCACCTCGCCATCTATAATCTTTGCCACTACACTGGGAGCCCTGGGGACTAAGCTTCACCTGTGGGAAGCCATACCATCCCTGCTGCAATAACATCATCCCCAGTGGACCCCTTTAAGCAGAGTCGGTCATCACTGACAATACAACAGGTTGCGTCACTAACATTCTTTATTTTCTTTCAAAACAACCCCTTTAAAAACTTTCCCTTTAACTTGGACGTCCAGGGCCACGGACGAGGTCACCGCCACCGTAACTACCCCTTTATCGACCACTGGACCTGGCCGAAGTACCCCACGGGCCTAGTGGGTGCTCCACACAGTTCTGTTGTTCTAGGAAACGTGGACATGCCTGCCTACAGTACTGTCAACAGTTTTACTAAGCCTACATATGGCCATGTTCACATTTACACTGTAAAATTCTGTTCAGGAACAGAAAAAAAAAAATGAACTTCGATACCATAATGAAAACAATGGTCACATTGCAGCTCTGTCATTTTACAGGAAAAAAAAAGCACCGTTCCTGATGAAGCTTCCAATGCAGAAGAGGACAAAGCATAATGTGGAGCAAATTCGTAATCGGATGCAGAAAACAGTGATTGGTAGAAAGTTTATTCAAAGAATACGAAGGAGAGGAGATTTCAGCTCTGAAGCTTGTTGAATTGTGAACCCTCAAAACTACTGTATGTCCAACTCATCAATAAAACAAAGCAACATATTTATAAAATTATTAAACACTCAACCTCACCAAACTACAAAAGTACACGGATATAACTGCTCTGGAAAGTCCAGTAATATGGCATTATTCCTAATGTCATATGCAAAGGAGAGGGAAATACAACAATAAAGAAGCTCAGAGAGGCGGTTACTCAAGAGTAGCGGCCTACCCAAGAGAGGCGGCCTACCCAAGAAAGGCGGCTACCTAAGAGAGGGGGCTACCCAGGAGAGGCGGTTACCCAAGAGAGGCGGCTACCCAGGAGAGGCAGCTACCCAAGAGAGATGGCCTACCCAAAGAGAGGCAGCTACCCAGGATAGGCGGCTACCCAAGAGAGGCGGCCTACCCAAGAGAGGCTATTACCCAAGAGTGGCTTTTACCCAAGAGGTGGCTTCCCGGGAGAGGCGGCTAGAAGTCTGTTATCTAACCACTACAATCAGTGCATACAACATAGCAAATAAAGTAATTCAAAAAGCCATAAAAAAAGAAACAATCTTCTAAAAGTAAACCTGTTATTTCACACAATTCAGAATAAAAAATGGGTCTTTAGCCCCCATCCATCACAAAAAGGTAAAACTGCCTGTGGGGCATTGGGGTTCTTGTCTAATATGTCCAGACATTGTCCCGATTCTCATGTTCTACAACCTACCATCCCCTTCCCAGCATGCATTGCTCCTGCCATTGGCCAATGGCCTGCCCTGAAAGCCTCTGTTGTGCCTGTACACAGAGACATCGCCCCTCCACTTCCTGTAATCTGTCTCTGCTGCTAGAAGCAGATTATACTTGACAACAGGCAGTGGACAAATAAAGTGATTTGCAGATTGCCCATTTAGCACATTATCAAATGAGATCAAGTTGTCTGGCAGCTCAGAGACCACTTAAAAACGTATCTAGAATCTTGTCTATGTTATTGTCTTCAGACTCTGTGCTTGTGAGCCATTGCTGAGTGACTGAAGCCTCCAGTTACTTCCCTTGTTCTACCATTACTAATTATCCTTGGCTGTCACAAGTGTGTCAGATTATCAGACTTCTAAGGTCTATTCTTCTCAAACAAGTAAAGGAATATAGTAACTATGACCATATAAACGTCTGATAACACAGGAACAGTCTAGGAGGCCAAATGCATGTGCAGCATCATCACACGTCTCACTTCAGACATGGATAATCATTTATCTTATTTTTATCTACACAAAACCAACTAACACTCCAGACACATTGTGGCGGCGAGCCAGATGTGTGAGCTAGTGACTGCGCAGAGATTCGGAAGGTCTGCCTTCATTATGTGACACAGGAAAAGACCTTCAACCAAATCTACAAAAAAAAAAAGTACGGTATATCCTACGGGCACTAGTTGTAAGAATATCCTTGGTTGGTCATTAATGATACACTATGATCATAATCTGATGTAAACAGCCACAACTTATGGACAGAGGCAAACCTTGGAAGTTTGTGTCAGGCTTGTCGCATATATAAAAGTTATTTATTTATTTTTTTAAAGTTATCCTGCATTAGGGCCCGTGCAGACTGCCGATTTAAGGTCCGAATACGCTCAGACAAAACATTGGAGGGCACCCGGATCAATGTTAGTCTATGGGCTGTGCATATATCGGATTTTTCCTCGACATTAAAAAAAATAGATAAATTGCTGCCTGTAAGAGTTTGCTCCGATCGGATCACCCTCGGCCATGCAAATCTATGATTTCCATGGACTGACAAAATCGAGAAGATGGAGACATTTTTTTCTCCATCTTCTCATCTGAGAGAATTGGATCAAATTATGATCACACTCTGATCACAGTGGCATTTGTATTATCTCTCCAGTTCTCTCAGATGGCAGAATCTACGGTCTTCTGCACCTCCCCATACACCAATCAATATCTGATCAAGTAACTACAACTTTAGTCTGGGTTTGTATTATATTCAATGAGCCTCAATGAAAATTTAAAGTCAGGAGTAGTCAAACCATGTCCATACTTGCTAGAGTCCAGTCTTGCTTTATGGACCAAACAGTGGTTAATTTTTGGAAGAAAAACAAGGGTATAGCTTATAGCATATCATGATTTGGAGTTTTTAAATGTTGATAAGTATTCGTCATGAGTGAACGTGCTTGGATAAGGTGTTATCTGCCATGCTCGGGCGCTAACCGAGTGCCTTCGGTGTGCTTGAATAATATGTTTGAGTCCCCGCGGCTGCATGTCTCGTGGCTGTTATACAATCCCTGCATGTGTTGCAGCTGTCTAACAGCCGCAAAACATGCAGCTGCGGGCTCTCTAAAATATTTTTTGGAGCACACCAAAGGCACTCTGTTAGCACCCAAGCATGCGCAGATAACACCTTATCCAAGCACATTCGCTCATGCATGACGAATACTTATCAACATTTAAAAAACTCCAAATTATGATATGTTATAGGCTCCACCCCTGTTTTTCTTCCAAAAATTAGCCACCTTATCCGAGCACGTTTGCTCATCACTAACAAGTGTATCTTTTTTTCTCTTCCATGATTTTGCTTATCTGTCTGTAATTGATGCGATTTGATGCATTTATTCTAATGAAAGATCGATTATGTATCAAAGACCTTTTATGAACGGTCATTAATGAAAGTTATTATGTCTACGGCTACCTTATATTACGGTACAGTATACGGTACATACAGAAGGAGATGTCCCCTCGCACTGTACACAGCAGCATGATAAATACAGCAGACAATAAAAAGGCTAAGCTCGAAGAGAAGAGCTGACGTACCAGATCATAAAGTTTGGAGTGCGTTCAAGACCATACGCACTAAGTAAAACCTACTCCCATACTTCATGGAATTCTATGCCTCGGTCATTAGGATGTTGGGTTCGTTAATCCAACATCAATTCATCTAACGGAAAACACAATTTACTTTTAAAGAACGAAACACCAGGGAAAAATCAAGAAACACGTCGGACACAGCCTCACACAGTGACTCCCCTGCCGGCACACAGTATAAATCACATTAATAGAAGAGCACAGCACATTAACACATTACATGATCAAGACCATTCATTTCATGCATGGCTGTGAGTGGATAGAAAGGGTCGATGTACCCTTTTGTTTGACCTCTGCTTGCAGTCAGGTATGATCCTCCAAGGGAGAGGGATGTCTCTGGCTGCTGGGTCTCTTTATCCTTTGCTCCGAGCTGCTTTCCCACTTACTGCGAGGACACAATACCTCTGTGCTTCTAATGCAGCACACAAAGATTACAGCGGAAACCTATGGAAGGAGGTAAGCAGCAACATGAGCAGCCAATGGGGGACAGATCCATGGTGGAGATTAGCACATGCTCACTGAGGCTCTGCTACTGTCACCAGCGCTTAGAAGCCTCATAATCTAATTATAGCCATTTGCTAGGACCGTACGACTGAAGCAAAGCCCGGGAGCAAATTAAATTTTAATAAGTGAAAACCTTTTTAGATAATACAAAGATTGCAGATTGATATCAGGCTCAGACGGTTGCATCAATTGATGTGCTCTCCGGGTTATAAACTGTGTTGCCACGCAGCCTTCTTTAAAAAAAATTCTCTTCTTCATCTCCTTCTTCTCTTCCTGCTTTATCATGAAACGTATTTGTCACTTTAACCTACCTATGAATAATTCATTAACTCCGCGTGCACGCATTACTAGCAGCAGGAGAGCCTGCACTTATTTGCACCCACCAGATTAAAGTAGCCATCGATAGAAATGGTCGAATCGAGTTCTCCGAGAATCAATAGAGAGGAAATGGTCAAGAACACCGACCCTATCGATGCCCTGATAAAGTCAAGCTTGTGCTAAAACTACACTGGTTAAATGGTCCCTGAAAGTGACAGCAGTGAAGAGGATTCAAGTGCCCCAAACTCCTCACTACACTAAATGTTACACTTGGCAAGAGCGGACAGACCGATGGCGCAACCTGTGCAGCCGTACAAAGGCCAAAGAGGTAAGGGGGTCACATCTACCTCCAAAGCAGGTGGAATTGTGCATCATGATGAGCTATTGGGCGGCAAAGGGTCCACATACTGTTGTCGCACAGGGACCTCTTCGGTCTGTGTCTGCCAGGGACGCTTGGTCAGTCAAAATCACCTAGAATACAATTTTTGTGTTTGTGCTGCATTGTTGTACTAATCATTCCAGCAGGAATATTTTCAGTCACCAGCTTTTGCATTCGAAGTTACTTTTGCTGCCTCTGAAAATAGAGAAGCAAAGGTTGGACTTGCAGGAAATTCAACATCAAGCGCCAACGTCATTTAGGCTCATTATCATTAAGATATCAGGTCTCCATGCACATGACTTCCTGACGAATCAGCAGAGGCAGAGCTGCAGGGGGGCGGGAGAAAGATGCAACCTGAGCCAATGATTACGCAGGAGGCGTCTCAGACTACTGAGGGTCTGTAACTAAACTTTATTAGGACAGAGCTGTCATCTGTGACTAAATCTGAACTATAAAAACAGCCAATGAGCTAAACATATTTTAAGTAATGATTGGACAGCCATGTTATGTAAAGAGCTGCACTGAAAGGAGTACTAAACCTACAGTACAAATTAATTAATTCACAGAAGAAAAACTTGCCAGATCTCCAGGATTTGCCATTTTTCTTTAACAAAAAATGTATTTTGAAAATCTTGCAGAGAAAATAGAGGTTAATATACTGCTTGTCTGAGGGAGTGGTAGTAAGGCCTCACAGTAACCTGTCACTCGATTCATGCTGCCCAAAACAGTGGGTAGCATGAAACCGAGCCTGACACCATTGCAGCCAGGTATACTTCTCTGAAACTCTGTGCCGATTCAGAGAAAGTATACTTTAAAGATCCTCCTGGTGACCATTGCGATAGTGGTACACTTCACTAGTTCAGCTTCTCCCCTTCTGGCCATTCCCAGCACAATTACAGGGGATCGACAGGTTTCTTGATAAATATACTTCCTCCCTAAACACTTTAGATAACTGTTGGTTGAACAAAAGTTCAACTGGCAGCCATCTATCTCCCCCAACACTCCCGTACACAGGGTTAAAAAAGGATATGCGGAATCCTTCTGTTCCCCAACACAATCTGTCAGGGGACAGTTGAGAGACCCCCAAATTAGACTGTTGGCCACAGAGAGGCTTTACCGAATACCAGGTAACTCATGATGGCTCACGTGTTGTAGCCATTTAGTGCATGCGCTTTCAGAAATCCCTACAAGACCTCTAGATTCTGTATTAAACGAGCTTCACGAGCGCAGTACTTGCCGAGTATAGTCTTAATCAACAACATGACGTTATGACATTGGACTCCCAATGCTCCCCTATATAAAAATTGTTCCCCCATCACACTTTGATGACCAGTCTACCAGTAGTTGGCACTACACCATGGCTGTTAGTCAGTAGCCCGAGGAGGAAGATTTAGCACACTTTTTTTCTGAGGAGGGGAGAAGGTGGGACCTCTGATATGAACAATCTAAATTTCTTAGAAGATTTTCTAAACATAGGCTGATCACAGAGTTCTCTTTTGCTGGGACAACCGGGGATGAGTTGTAATCCGTGGCGGAGTGTTCAAGTCACCTGCAGCGCCGCAGCCTTACATGTCAGAAGGGAAACCACAACACAGGACTAATCTGTATTTATTTATCATTATTTTTCTGGATTAACAGGCATCTGTCCTACTAATGTCGAACTAACAGAATTTTTCTTGAACGTCATTAACAGTAATAGATGCAGCTCATGTCATTGTCAGAGTACAAGGAGGCAGTTTTGCGTTATGTGTCAGAAGAATGTTGGTAGTGACAGCGGCATTATGGAGCATCTCGCTAGAGGGGGAACGGTACTAAGAAACAGAGAAGATTCTGCTAGTTAGTCTGCACCTAGACCCCCCAGCTAGGACACTGGTCTGTAAGATGTGATGCAAGTAGACTACTACTAGCTTCCAATGGACAGATGGCACTGCAAGGTAAACGGTCTGTAAATGTAGGCAATGATTGGGCAAGACAAAGTTTTACACTATTTGATTTGTGAGAAACAAAGACGATATTACAAAAACACCCCCCAAAAATGTATTGCTAGACTAGGGTTTTTTTTGTTTGTTTTTTGCCAGTAGAAACGTTGAGGTTTAAAGGGCCACTGTCACCCCCTCCAGCCGTTATAAACTAAAAGAGCCACCTTGTGCAGCAGTAATGCTGCAGTCTAACAAGGTGGCTCTTTTAGTTTTTGATTCCGTTATTCCCTCAATAAAGCGTTTTAAAATTTGCCCTAACTACCTGTCTGCAGACCTGGAGGCGGTCCGAAGCCTCCTCTGTGAATCTCCCAACGGCCGTCACTCTTCTCTTCTGGGGATGTGGTCGCCGCCCCCTTCGCGCTGTTTCTTCTTAAATCCGGCGCCTGCGCTGTGCGTGCCTGCCTGTGACAGGCGCAGTCTTCATTGTCCGTCATAGGTCAGATGCAGGGTGCCTGACTGCGCCTGTGCGGGCAGTGCGGCCACCCTGTTGCTGAATCCCCGCCCCGCACTGTGTTATTCATTATGCACAGTGCGGGGCTGGGGTTCCTGGGCATGCGCACTGCGCTGTTCAGACGCTCCCCCGGTCCCCCGCCTTCCAGCGATGCCGTAATATACAGGTTTCCTTGCCAGCGTTTGGAATGAAGCAGCCGCAAATAACAACGCTGGAAGGCGGGGGAGTGTCTGAGCTGGGGGAGCGTCTGAACAGCGCAGTGCGAATGCCCAGGAACCCCAGCCCCGCACTGTGCATAATGAATAACACAGTGCGGGGCGGGGATTCAGCAACAGGGTGGCCGCACTGCCAGCACAGGCGCAGTCAGGCACCCTGCATCTGACCTATGACGGACAATGAAGACTGCGCCTGTCACAGGCAGGCACGCACAGCGCAGTCGCCGGATTTAAGAAGAAACAGCGCGAAGGGGGCGGCAACCACATCCCCAGAAGAGAAGAGTGACGGCCGTTGGGAGATTCACAGAGGAGGCTTCGGACCGCCTCCAGGTCTACAGACAGGTAGTTAGGGCAAATTTTAAAACGCTTTATTGAGGGAATAACGGAATCAAAAACTAAAAGAGCCACCTTGTTAGACTGCAGCATTACTGCTGCACAAGGTGGCTCTTTTAGTTTATAACGGCTGGAGGGGGTGACAGTGGCCCTTTAAAGCCTAATATGTTGTAGCACTACAATCACACAGATTCCAAATGCATATGGTTATATAAAACTACAGGAAAAGGTGCTTGACATGAATAGAAATCTCAATGCATGGAAGAAAAAAAGAAGCCATTATGCATAGTCATCTCTAGTACTCAACAAAGGAACTGGTAAAGTGAAAAGGACATGAGTTCCACAGTTACGGAGAGGGGGCCGAGCCTGGATCAGCTTCACTCAGTTTGCACCTGCGGAGGAATCACCACGTTCGCAAACAAGGGCAGGAGAGTTGGCACAAGGGTCATACTACCTCTCTATATCAAAGCAGGGAAAGAAGATAAACAAGTCCTTGGCCTTTCTGTCCAGGTACAGGGGTCTGTGCCGCGATTTACGTTACTGACCCCTATGACAGTTCTGCTGCACGTTTCAGCTAAACCAAATACCGTATATGCCCAGTAATTATTAATGAAAAAGAAGGAGTCTGAGATAATCCATCATCTGCATCATACAATGCTATCTATCGGCTCACAACAAGCTCTTCAGACATATACCATTTCTGTGGCCACGCAAGTGACAGCCAGCTACTGTTCTGTCAGACATGGGTAATATGTGGTTGTATTGTCAGTCAGTTCTAGGAAAGATCGTTCAGAAACATTAGACATTACTCTTACTGGTACATGGAAGATAATTGATCACAATATGAACACTCATCATCTCCAGGAGTCGGAATGGCAATACCACATGCATAAAAAGACTAGAATTCATTATTAATTCATTTGCGCGAGCAGAAACAAGACAAAGATCAGTGATATACAGTTGTCCACAAACTTGACAAAAAAAAAATTTACTTACCCATAAGAAATATTGGGTAAGAAAAAAAAATACTGTGGCTCTAACATCTTAGGAAATCTCAGTAATAGGAGAGTCTGTCTTCACTGACTACAGATTTGACCTGAGAATTGATAATTTTGATAATGTCTTATCATTTCCATCAGAGAAAGAAGCCAAATTTTCCTGATAAGATATATTACAAAGTTTCTTATTTTCATGTCTACTATTGATATATGAAATACAAATTAAAACTATGGTTACTCTTTAATGGTTACACAGGAGAACATCGGCACAACTCATTGGTTACGTCATAACTGTTGTCGGGTATCCTGGGACCAGGGGCTCCTTCCCTGTCCCTAAAGCTAGGGGCACCCAAGCTCACCCTGTTCCCCAGATTAGGCTACGTTCACATTTGCGTTGCTGGGCCCAGCGTCGTCGACGCATACCGACGCATGCGTCATGCGCCCATATCTTTAACATGGGGGGCGCATGGACATGCGCCGGTATGCGCTGTACTGCGTTTTACGACGCGTGCGTCATATAGACACACAAGACAGGGCGCAGGGGACGCTACTTTGTAGCGTTTTCCCTGCACCGAAAGTCCCGATCTGTAGGATCTTATTGACAACGCATGCTTCGCAAAACGCTGCGTTGTGTACATGCATTGTTGGTTGCGTCGCTGACGCTGCGCCCAACAACGCAAATGTGAATATAGCCTTATTTCTGATGGTGAAGACGCCAGGGCCACGTACCTTGCCTTAGTTCCTGAATCTGCCCTCAGTCTGTACACTTCCCCCACTCAACGAAGAGAGTAGTAGTAGTGTACTGTAATACACCAACCAGACTAACAAGGCAATACAAACAGGGAAAAAGCAAAATAACAATCATACAAATATACTCAGACAACAGAGGAATGCCCCAGGGAGTGGAGGATGGGGTCATCCCAAAGTAGGAGAAGGAAGGAAGTTAGCACACAACCAAAACCTAACAGTCAGAGATAAATCCATCAAATGCCTTCTCAAACAACAACAAATCACCATCCTGCTTGACAGGGCCCAGAATATATTGGAGAGTGAACAGCTGAGAACCTTAATATAGGAAAGTTTCCAAGAGCTCTCAACTGAGCAGATTAACCGCTGCACTGCTAAAAGAAACCTGCACCATTTATATGAAGGTGAAGTGCTTCTAATCAGTGAGGGAGTAGGAGAGATCAGAAGCTATAGTCTTCTTTCTTACTCAGTTGTGGTAAAACTTTGACAGGTTACAATTAAGTCACAGATCATGGCAGGTAAGATACATCAGTACATTAAATAATCTTGGTGGTTATACTTCAAGTCTGGAGCATAGAGCTTGAAAGTTACACTACTAGGAGATATATATATATATATATATATATATATATATATATATATATATATATATATATATATATATATATATATATATATATATATATATATATATCACACACAAACAAAATAATGGGGGCTTTGTCAGGGTGTACTGGGGCAGTATCCAGTGCAGTCTGTGCACCTGTGAAAATCGGCACATGTATACTATCCATCACCGCAGCTGGCATCCCGGAAGTCATACTGCGAATGGCTGTCTCTAAGTTGTGTGTTTCCCTATGTCCCCATTATTTTGACAAATGGAAATACATTTATGTTATTTATTATCTTGATCACACTGCCCAATATTTCCCTTTTATGTGGTTTTTTTTTAGGTTTTAATTAAGTTTTTATGTGTTTGTGTAAATTGTTTATAATAAAGTTGGATATATTTTTATATACTTTTTTGTACTGTATTGACTTTGGAGGTAGTTCTAGGATACACATTTTCTTTAATTTTGCCTAGGTCTACTGGGTGTGGGCTATGGTTACTTCTTGCTGTTTTACATGATCAATTGTCAGTCCCGTGCCACGACAGCGCTCAAGACCATCAGGCACAACTGCATCATGCACCAAGTGTCTCAGGCCATAGAGCCATTGTCTGAGGCCACAGCACCAGTTAAGGACCCCATGCACATTAAACTAATGTTGGCTGAACAACCACTGATATTGACAGGGTCAGCTGACAATCTAATGTGTATAGGAGTACTATCCGACTGATGGTCGGGGGAGATGTCGGTTGTGCATCCTTTCCGATTTGGAACTGCTGATAGCACTGTTCTCCTGGAGATAAGCCACCGGCTGACGTGTCAGTCAGCAGCTTTCTCAATTCGACTAAAGTAGCTCTCTTGCATATGGTCGAGTCAGAATTATTTTAGAATATTTTATTATTTATTTATACAGCACCATTAATTCCATGATGCTGTACATGAGAAAAGGGGTTACATACAGGGTTATAGATATCATTTACAGTAAACAAATTTACAGTGCCAGACTGGTACAGAGGGGAGAGGACCCTGTCCTTGCGGACTTACATTCTACAGGATAATGGGGAAGAGACAGAAGGTTGGGGGTGTGGCAGCTCTGGCGGTGGTGAGGCACAGCTCTGGCGGTGGGGAGGCGGCAGCTCTGGCGGTGGTGAGGCGGCAGCTCTGGCGGTGGTGAGGCGGCAGCTCTGGTGGTGGGGAGGCGGCAGCTCTGGCGGTGGTGAGGCGGCACCTCTGGCGGTGGTGAGGCGGCAGCTCTGGTGGTGGGGAGGCGGCAGCTCTGGCGGTGGGGAGGCGGCAGCTCTGGCGGTGGGGAGGCGGCAGAATGGTTATTGCAATACATGAGATTACTATGGAATAGCTCACAATATCCATTATGGTATTTAAATCAGATGCTCAAATCGTAAAAAGGGGGTCTTGTTCCAGTTAGCAGCGCCAATAGGTATTAAAGACTCAAAGCAAAACTTTAATATAAACTTAAAAAAAAACAAAAAAACAAGTGCTAATAATGTAAGAACCTTTATTAGGTAGCAGAAGCTTTTAAGCATCAGTGTTGTCTGCAATGTTCTAGCACGCTTTTCTATTTTGTGCCACAAACTCTTTGTTCCTGCCGTCTCCTCCTCTCGCCTTCAGACAGGGCTTTGTGCTTCCTTCAAGCACTAGCACTTTGCATATGAATACATGTACATGGAGTAAACAATCTATTGGCTTTTGTTTATAGAAGAATGACCTATGAATGGACAGGATGAGTCTTTATCTGTAGCTGTCGACAATCAAAATCTGAAGACATCGTTTCAAAGCGTGCAACTGCAATTACCAATAATGTGCTAACTGCATAATGAGGCCATCACTCCACAATATGCAAAACCTCAACTAAAACAAGATAAACACAGAAACACAACTGCAAAATAAAACATCACTGGGAAGTTATTTAACTAATTGCTCCGTCCTATATAGAAGCAGTGAAAGGTCATATATGACATTACCTTTAAGAGCGCTATAAAGGCGCTTTAAATTCCCAGAGGAGCATTGCACGGCGAATAAGCCTCCTTACCTTGACAAGCCAGAGATGGTATGTCACTCTCCATAAGGAGAAACGATACCCCTTAGACCCCAGTCCAGAGCCTCTCACCTAGCCAAATCAGTTCTCATGCTTCGCACTGACGAGGGCCAACAGCCCGAAACACCGTGTCTGCGAATTGAGATACTGATTTGGCTTTTATCCTAAGTCATATTGCACGACTCGTTAAAGGGTTGATTGTGACTTGTAGGATCGCTACTTCCAACAGGTGCCGCTATAGAGTTAAGTCCTCTTTTTCTCAGAAGAGGCAATTTGCATATATAAAATTCTTGCAAGCACAATGTCCAAAGCTGTATGACATAACAAAAACGAAATGACAACGGTAATCACTGACGTCATATTATATTTTTGTAGGTGGTGTTGAGGCCAGGGGAGATGGAAGGGCCGTGTTACAAAGCTTTCCTCCTCCTTTCCATTGTAGCTACAACATACCATATTATGCGGATTATAAGACGCACTGCAAATTTTGGGGTGGAAAATAGGAAAAAAACGTTTTTAAAATAAATGAGTGGTGTGTCCTATAATCCATTTTAATGGTAGCTTACCGGGCGGGGGGCACAGCTTCAGGAGGCCAGCGTCAGGACGGCAGGAGTGGGGCAACGCTGCAGGGACCGGAGTGGGAGGGCGGGTCTCCCGGCACTGCGAGGCTGCTGTCCCTGGGCTCACCTAAGATGTCAGCGCTGAGCGGAGTCCTCCTTGCCATTGATTAACCTCCTGTGGGTGTTGGGAAAATGGCCACCAGAGGCGGCGCCTGCACAGATTGAGATCCTGGGAGATCTCAATCTGCGCATGTGCCACCTCCAGTGGCCTTTTTCCCGAAGCCCAACACAGGGAAATCATTGGAAAAGGGGACTCCGGTCACCGGCGCTGACATCTTATGAGAGCCCAGGGCCCACAGCATTGCACAACTGCTGTCGCCGCCGGACTCAAGAAGCAGCAACTTTGCCTCCTGTGACCCCGCTCCACCACCACCCCTCCCCAGGAAGCCCACTTCAGATTATAAGACGCACCCCCCATTTTTCTCCCAGTTGCAATGAATGATGTGTTGGTAGTGTTAGTGTTTAACTCTCCCTACGGCTGGGCAGATTACAAGTTAAAATGATTAGGACTAGCCCATAGTAGGAGGGGATAGAGTGAAGGGGGAGAGACCATTTTCTGTCAGAAAGTCAGATAGTGCTCACTCTGCATTAGAAGCAAACCTATGGTCTGGCCAGTGAGTAGGGTCACATCAAGTGGGTGTCCTTGACGAGAGAGAAGACTGAGGCAATGCATAGCGGGATAGAATTATAGAGTGATGCACTGGAGACTGCTCCTGGGACAGGATGCGTAAAGAGGATTTTGTGTCTGAAATTGGACATGCCAAATCCTTATCTCCCCCAACATCATATACTGGGGGAGAGTTGGGAGACCCCCAAACACATCAGATTGTTGGCCAAGCTCAACCATATTGGAGTGTTCAGATAAAATTAGTCTAATGTGTTTGAGGGTCTTTAGATATAACAATATCTTAGAACAAAAATTAGAATGGGCCTTTCTTCTGATGCTGAATGATCCGAGTAAATTAATATGAGGTTTAGTAGCTCAATTTAAAAAGGAATGTAATGGCCATATTTTTTTTATTAACGAACCAAATATGGATTAATAATTTTTTAATTGCTCTTATTTTTAGGATTGTAATTTTTTATTCAACTTTCTGTACACAATTATGGGAACGATCATCATGGCTAAGCTTCTGTTAACAGCATTTAGAGAATTGCTTTACAGAAGCCATATGGACCTTAGGAAACAATATAGTGGAAATGCCAGAGTTATATGGTCAAGTTTTAACTCCTACTCCATGGCTTGTGCCACTGGCAGACAGAGAGAAAAAGGCCCCTGTATAAGAACAATATATGTGCCCTTTGCAGTCCAGAAGCTCATCAAAATGCATAATTCCACCTGCTTTGGAGAACAAAATGGCTCCCCTGATATATCAGGCCCCAGGGTGCACCAATGATATATCTGCCACTTACTTGTGCAGTGAGGAGGAGGTGAGCTGTGACTACCACCTATTGTGAATGGTAGGTCCTATGTTTTCATAATGTACAGGTGTTATCAGATAAGGTTGTAATGACACAAATAAGATGACACATTTTAGTTTTGGGTTTTTTTAATTACAAAATTGAAATGAAAGAAAGGAAAAAAAAAAAATCACCAAAAATTCTTAATTTAAACAAAAAGTCATTTTCTGGCAACTTCTCTTTTAGAATAATCAACTACAATGTTTTAGAACAAAATCCTTTCGCTTTCTTAGGATTTTTAAATAATATTGTTGATCCAGTAGCACAGCACCAAATTAAAGAGCACATAAAACATATTAAAGAATTAGCTGAAACCAAAGGTTTATACCCTCAAAGCGCAGCACAGGAGCAGAATTTCTCCCAAAGACACGGCTAAATCTGTACGAGCCAAACTGATTCACGGTAGCCGAAGTAGGTAAGAAGCATAAAACTAAATACCTAGAAACATGCATTGGTCAGTCAGGAAAAACATTAGCCCAGCAACCTCAGATTATTTCAATTTTACCTTATCAAAACCAATGTGCAAGAAAACGTCATGTAAGGAGATCTGGGACATTTCCTAGATGCTTACACAGCATATGCGCTGACATACAGCATCCTGTTTGCTGACCATGAAAAACATTTTCTTCATAGAATTTCAATTGATAATTTTTGCCAGATGTGTAAAATTGCAACAAAATGCATTACCATGAGAGCGGGGAAATTATTCACCAGTGCCGGAGTGGGTGGGAAGAAGGGTCCATGTGCGCTGGCCAATAGTGGACAACCTCTGTGGCACATACTACTGTACATCACTACAATAATATGTGTAAATGGAACTTTACCTTTAAAGGCAGAGGATCTGTCACCGCCGCTGATCGTCTGTCTTAGTAAATCATTTTCATAGGAACAACAATGCTGCAGCATGTTTTCTCACGAACGTAGTGCTCTGCTGTTGCCCTTTTACACCTCCAAAAGTAAATTGACAACGAGGCATTACCATTTCCTAGTAAAAAACTGTCCCCTCTCGGAGGCCGGCGTCACACTTAGCGTAGGGAAATACGGTCCGCTTTTTAAGGCCATAATACGCAGAAAAGCTCCTGAACATTGATCCCTATGCAGCATCAATAGTAAAAAGATGTAATGTTAAAAATAATTTAAAAAAAACAAAAAACCTGCTAATCTCACCCTCTGTAGTCCGCCGAGCCGCACGCGGCTGCCGCCATCTTCCGTTCCCAGAGATGCATTGCGAAATTACCCAGAAGACTTAGCGGTCTCGCGAGACCGCTAAGTCATGTGGGTAATTTCGCAATGCATCCTGGGAACGGAAGATGGCGGCAGCTGCGCGCGCATCGCGAGAGCTTCGCTGGATCCCGGCGGGTGAGTATGTAACTATTTTTTATTTTAATTATTTTTTTAAATAGGGATATGGTGCCCAAACTGCTAAATACTACGTGGGCTGTGTTATGTACCGCGTGGCTGTTATATACTACCTGGCCAGTGTTAGATACTATGTGGGCTGTGTTTTGTACTGCGTGGGCTGTGCTATATATTAAGTGGCCACTGTTATATACTACGTCGCCTGTGTTATATACGGCGTGGCTGCTATATACTGTGTAGGCTGTGTTATATAGTACGTGGGCTGTGTTATATATTGCGTGGCCTGTATTAACGCATCGGGTATTCTACAATATGTATGTATGTATGTATGTATGTATGTATGTATGTATGTATGTATGTATGTATGTATGTATGTATGTATGTATGTATGTATGTATGTACGTACGTATGTACGTATGTATGTATGTATATAGCAGCCACATAGTATATAGCACAGGCCACGTACTATTTGTCTGCTATATACTACATGGCTCCTATATACTACGTGGCCTGTGCTATATACTATGTGGCTGCTATATACATACATACACACATATTCTAGAATACCCGATGCATTAGAATCGGGCCACCGTCTAACGCATCTGGTATTCTAGAATATGCATGTTCACGTAGTATATTGCCCAACCACGTAGTATATTGCCCAACCACGTAGTATATTGCCCAGCAACGTAGTATATTGCCCAGCAACGTAGTATATTGCCCAGCCACGTAGTATGTAGTATATTGGTCAGCCACGTAGCATATTGCCCAGTTACGTAGTATATTGCCCAGCCATGTAGTATATTGCCCAGCTACGTAGTATATTGCCCAGCCACGTAGTATATTGCCCAGCCACGTAGTATATTGCCCAGCCACGTAGTATATTGCACAGCCACGTAGTATATTGCACAGCCACGTAGTATATTGCACAGCCACGTAGTATGTAGTATATTGGTCAGCCACGTAGTATATTGCCCAGTTCCGTAGTATATTGCCCAGCCACGTAGTATATTGCACAGCCACGTAGTATGAAGTATACTGGTCAGCCACGTAGTATATTGCCCAGTGACATAAAATAAAAAATAAACATATACTCACCTTAGTCCTGGATCCTGTGTACGGTGCACGCGGCAGCTTCCAGTCCCAGGGTTAGTATGACTATGAGCGCAGGACCTGTGATGACGTCGTGTCGTGGTCACATGACCGTGACGTCATGGCAGGTCCTTCTCGCGCAGGCCCTGTGATGACGTCATGGTCACATGACCGTGACATCATGGCAGGCCCTTCTCCCTTAGCACCAGAACCTGCCGGCGGACAGGACGCGACGTCGGAGGGTGAGAATAAGGTTTTTTTTTATTATTATTATTATTTGTAACATTAGATCGTTTTACTATTGATGCAGCATACACAGCATCAATAGTAAAAACTTGGTCACACAGGGTTAATAGCTGCATAACCGGAGTGCTTTACACCGCACTCCGGTAACGCTGGCATTAACCCTGTGTGAGGGCTGACTGGATGACTGGAGGGGAGTATGGAGCGGGCACTGACTACGGGGAGGAAAGAGCGGCCATATTGCCGCCGGACTTTGGCCATCACTGATTGGTCGTAGCAAAACGCCCACGACCATTGCCACGACCAATCAGCGAATTGGATTCCATGACAGACCGAGGCCGCGACCAATGAATATCCGAGACAGACAGACGGAAGTGACCCTTAGACAATTATATAGTAGGAGATTATATATATATATATATATATATATATTACACACATACACACACACACTAGATGGTGGCCCGATTCTAATGCATAGGGTATTCTAGAATATGTATGCATAGTGTATAGCACAGCCCACGCAGTACATTGCGCAGCCAACGCAGTACATTGCGCAGCCCACGCAGTACATTTCGCAGCCCACGCAGTACATTGCGCAGCCCACGCAGTACATTGCGCAGCCCACGCAGTACATTGCGCAGCCAACGCAGTACATTGCGCAGCCAACGCAGTACATTGCGCAGCCAACGCAGTATATTGCGCAGCCCACGTTGTATAGTCACGTAGAATAATGCCCAGCCACATAGTATATAGCACAGCCCATGTAGTATATAGCACAGTCCATGTAGTATATTGCCCTGCCACGTAGTATATTGCCCAGCGCATATAGTATATTGCGTAGCCCACGTTGTACACTGCGCAGCCCACGTTGTACATTGCGCAGCCCACGTTGTACATTGCGCAGCCCACGTTGTACATTGCGCAGCCCACGTTGTACATTGCGCAGCCCACGTTGTACATTGCGCAGCCCACGTTGTACATTGCGCAGCCCACGTTGTACATTGCGCAGCCCACGTTGTACATTGCGCAGCCCACGTTGTACATTGCGCAGCCCACGTTGTACATTGCGCAGCCCACGTAGTATATTGCGCAGCCCACGTTGTATAGTCACGTAGTATATTGTCCAGCCACGTAGTATATAGCACAGCCCATGTAGTATATTGCCCAGCCCATGTAGTATATTGCCCAGCCACGTAGTATGTTGCCCAGCCACGTAGTATGTTGCCCAGTCACGTAGTATATTGCCCAGTTACGTAGTATATTGCCCATTGACGTAGTATACAGCACAGAGCCACGTAGTATACAGCACAGAGCCACGTAGTATCACGTAGTATATTGGCCAGTCACGTACAGTCATGGCCAAAAGTATTGACACCCCTGCAATTCTGTCAGATAATACTCAGTTTCTTCCTGAAAATGATTGCAAACACAAATTCTTTGGTATTATTATCTTCATTTAATTTGTCTTAAATGAAAAAACACAAAAGAGAATGAAGCAAAAAGCAAAACATCAATCGTTTCACACAAAACTCCAAAAATGGGCCAGACAAAAGTATTGGCACCCTCAGTCTAATACTTGGTTGCACAACCTTTAGCCAAAATAACTGCGACCAACCGCTTCCAGTAACCATCAATGAGTTTCTTACAATGCTCTGCTGGAATTTTAGACCATTCTTCTTTGGCAAACTGCTCCAGGTCCCTGATATTTGAAGGGTGCCTTCACCAAACTGCCATTTTTAGATCTCTCCACAGGTGTTCTATGGGATTCAGGTCTGGACTCATTGCTGGCCACCTTAGAAGTCTCCAGTGCTTTCTCTCAAACCATTTTCTAGTGTTTTTGAAGTGTGTTTTGGGTCATTGTCCTGCTGGAAGACCCATGATCTCTGAGGGAGACCCAGCTTTCTCACACTGGGCCCTACATTATGCTGCAAAATTTGTTGGTAGTCTTCAGACTTCATAATACCAATCACACGGTCAAGCAGTCCGATGCCAGAGGCAGCAAAGCAACCCCAAAACATCAGGGAACCTCCACCATGTTTGACTGTGGGGACCATGTTTTTTTCTTTGAATGCCTCTTTTTTTCTCCTGTAAACTCTATGTTGATGCCTTTGCCCAAAAAGCTCTACTTTTGTCTCATCTGACCAGAGAACATTCTTCCAAAACGTTTTAGGCTTTTTCAGGTAAGTTTTGGCAAACGCCAGCCTGGCTTTTTTATGTCTCTGGGTAAGAAGTGGGGTCTTCCTGGGTCTCCTACCATACAGTCCCTTTTCATTCAGACGCCGACGGATAATACAGGTTGACACTGTTGTACCCTCGGACTGCAGGGCAGCTTGAACTTGTTTGGATGTTAGTCGAGGTTCTTTATCCAACATCCGCACAATCTTGCATTGAAATCTCTTGTCAATTTTTCTTTTCCGTCCACATCTAGGGAGGTTAGCCACAGTGCCATGGGCTTTAAACTTCTTGATGACACTGCGCACGGTAGACACAGGAATAGTCAGGTTTTTGGAGATGGACTTTTAGCCTTGAGATTGCTCATGCTTCCTCACAATTTGGTTTCTCAAGTCCTCAGACAGTTCTTTGGTCTTCTTTCTTTTCTCCATGCTCAATGTGGTACACACAAGGACACAGGACAGAGGTTGAGTCAACTTTAATCCATGTCAACTGGCTGCAAGTGTGATTTATTTATTGCCAACACCTGTTAGGTGCCACAGGTAAGTTACAGGTGCTGTTAGTTACACAAATTAGAGAAGCATCACATGATTTTTCAAACGGTGCCAATACTTTTGTCCACCCCCTTTTTTATGTTTGGTGTGGAATTATATCCAATTTGGATTTAGGACAATTCTTTTTGTGTTTTTTCATTTAATACAAATTAAATGAAGATAATAATACCAAAGAATTTGTGTTGGCAATCATTTTCAGGAAGAAACTGAGTATTATCTGACAGAATTGCAGGGGTGTGAATACTTTTGGCCATGACTGTAGTATATTGCCCAGGCACGTATGTCACTGGTTAAAAAATAAAAATATACTCACCTTCCGAAGGCCCTTGTAGTTCTGTCGCCTGTGCTCGGTGCAGGCGGCAGCTTCCGGTCCCAGGGTGTGAGGACGTTGCAGTCACATGACCGTGACATCATGGCAGGTCCTTCTCGCATACCATCCTTAGCACCGGAACCTGCCGCTTGCATGGATCGGTCACCGGAGCGTCGCGAGGAGCGGGAAAGGCGGCGGAAGGTGAGTATATAATGATTTTTTATTTTTTTTATTATTTTTAACATTAGATGTTTTTACTATTGACGCTGCATAGGCAGCATCAATAGTAAAAACTTGGTCACACAGGGTTAATAGCGGCGGTAACGGAGTGAGTTACCCGCGGCATAACGCGGTCCGCTACCGCTGGCATTAACCCTGTGTGAGCGGTGACTGCGGGGAGTATGGAGCGGGTGCCGAGCACTGACTGCAGGGGAGTAGGGAGGGACTAATCGGACTGTGGCCGTCGCTGATTGGCCGCGGCAGCCATGACAGGCAGCTGGCGAGACCAATCAGCGACTTGGATTCCATGACAGACAGAGGCCGCGACCAATGAACATCCCTGACAGACAGAAAGACAGACAGACGGAAGTGACCCTTAGGCAATTATATAGCAGGTAGATATATATATATATATATATACACACACACACACACACACACACATACTAGATGGTGGCCCGATTCTAACGCATCGGGTATTCTAGAATATGTATGCGTAGTGTATAGCACAGCCCACGCAGTACATTGCGCAGCCCACGCAGTACATTGCGCAGCCCACGCAGTACATTGCGCAGCCCACGCAGTACATTGCGCAGCCCACGCAGTACATTGCGCAGCCCACGCAGTACATTGCGCAGCCCACGCAGTACATTGCGCAGCCCACGCAGTACATTGCGCAGCCCACGCAGTACATTGCGCAGCCCACGCAGTACATTGCGCAGCCCACGCAGTACATTGCGCAGCCCACGTTGTACATTGCGCAGCCCACGTTGTATTGTCACGTAGTATATTGCCCAGCCACGTAGTATATAGCATAGCCCATGTAGTATATTGCCCAGCCCATGTAGTATATTGCCCAGCCACGTAGTATATTGCCCAGCCCATGTAGTATATTGCCCAGCCCATGTAGTATATTGCCCAGCCACGTAGTATATTGCCCAGCCCATGTAGTATATTGCCCAGCCCATGTAGTATATTGCCCAGCCACGTAGTATATAGCAATGTCGGCATCATATCCCTGTTAAAAAAAGAAATAAAATAAAAAGTAGTTATATACTCACCTTCCGGAGCCCCCGGATCCAAGCGAAGCGGTTACCGACGCTGCTCGTGCGCTCCGGTCTCAAGAGTGCATTGCGGTCTCGCGAGATGATGACGTAGCAGTCTCGCGAGACCGCTACGTTATCATCTCGCGAGATCGCAGCATGGACCGGTTACTGGAGCGTCGCGAGCGGGAAAGGCCTGTTGTCGATCCGGGGGCTGACGGACGGTGAGTATATAACGATTTTTTTTAATTTTTTTATTATTTTTAACATTAGATCGTTTTACTATTCATGCTGCATAGGCAGCATGAATAGTAAAAAAGTTGGTCACACAGGGTTAATAGCAGCGGTAACGGAGTGCATTACACCGTGGCATAACGCGGTCCGTTACCGCTGCCATTAACCCTGTGTGAGGGCAGACTGAAGGGGAGTAAGGAGCGGGCACTGACTGCGGGGAGGAAGAAGTGGCCATTTTTCCGCCGGACTGTGCCCGTCGCTGATTGGTCGTGGCTGTTTTGCCACGACCAATCAGCGACTTGGATTACATGACAGACAGAGGCCGCGACCAATGAAAATCCGTGACGGACAGACAGAAGGACAGACAGATGGAAGTGACCCTTAGACAATTATATAGTGTGTATATATATATTATACTATATATATATATATATATATATATATACACACACACACACACACATACATACATATATATATATATATAATTATATAGTCACACTGATGGTCCTTGTGTAATCCGTATTTTTCTCGCCCCTATAGACTTACATTGGTGGATTTTTTGCGCAATACGCTGACAAACGCAGCATGCTGCAATTTTTTACGCCCGTAAAATACAGCTGAGAAATATACGGCTGATAGGAGCTGCCCCATAGAGAATCATTGGTCCGTGTGCAATGCGTAGTTTTTGCGCCTCTCATACGTCCGTAAAACTCGCTAGTGTGACGCCGGCCTAAGCATGATAGGAGCAGCACTGCAGAGACCGTGTAAGGCCATGTTCACACATTCAGTATTTGGCGAGTTGTTTACCTCAATCAAAACCAGGAGTGGAACAATCAGAGGAAAAGCAGAATAGAAACAAATCACCACTCCTGTATTTTTCACCCACTCCTGTATTTGGCTAAGGCTACTTTCACACTAGCGTTAACTGCAATACGTCGCAAATGCGTCGTTTTGCCGAAAATACGCATCCAGCAAAAGTTCTTGCTGGATACGTTTTTTCGTCATAGACTAACATTAGCCACGCATTTGCGACGCATTGCCAAACGTCGCGTCCATTTTGCGACGCTTGGGCGTGTGGTAGCGGACAGTCGGGAGAAAAAAACGTTACATGTAACGTTTTTTGCTCCCGACGGTCCGCTTTTTCCGACCGCGCATGCGCGGCCGGAACTCCGCCCCCACCTCCCCGCACTTCCCCGCACCTCACAATGGGGCAGCGGATGCGTGGGAAAAATGCATCCGCTGCCCCCGTTGTGCGACGGAGACCACGCTAGCGTCGGGGACGTCGGCCCGACGCACAGCGACGGGTCTTTCCCGACGCTAGTGTGAAAGTAGCCTTACAAACACTGAGGTAAAATACTGACCAAATACCGAATGTGGCCTTAAGACTGTAGAGACAAGCCCTAAACTGGTAACAACCTGTTTTCAATTTATTCATAATTGTTTTTTTGAGGAATGCGAGGACAGTACAACACAGAATTTTAAGGAAAAATGATACAAAAAGGTTATATCCTGGGGAATAGAATCATATTTTAAAATGCACAAGACTGGAGATATGAAGTGTCCACTTTAAACAATAAGGCTATGTTCACACTTTGCGGTTTTTGCTGCGGATCCTCAGCGGATTTGACGCTGCGGATCCGCAGCAATTTTCCATGCAGGGTACAGTACAATGTTACCCTATGGAAAACAAAAACCGCTGTGCCCACATTGCGGAAAATCCCTTTAAAAACCGCGCGGAATTGCTGCGGAAAAAAAGAAGGAGCATGTCACTACTTTCTGCGGATTCCGCAGCGGTTTTCAACATGCACCAATAGGAAAGTGCTGTTGAAAACCCGCAGAGGAATCCGCAGAAGAAACCGCAGGAAAATCCGCAGCAAAATCTGCAAAGTGTGAACAAGCCTTAATAGTGGTTTTAATGTTTTTCCTCTTAAAATCAGTACTACACATGAAAATAAGCAACTTTGTAATATAGCTCATCAGAGAAATCCACTTCTTTCTCCACCAGGACTGATCTTTTATTCTCAACATACTTCGTTCAGGTAAACTCTGTCTGCAGTACCTATAGACTGTCCCATTAAGGAGATCGATAGATCGATAACAGTTGGTGATTATAAAGTTCTATGGACTATGGAAGAGGAGGAGGAGGAAGAAGATAGAGGAACAAGATAGAGGCAGAGACACATTCTGATGCAAGTTTTTCTGAAACAGTTAAAATTTAAGATAGATTACATAATACTTCTCAATCCAATCGTGGACCATGTAGGTAAAAGCTATCAACATTTACAGTGAGGGCACATTTGAACTAAACAATTGTGGCCATTAAATGACCACCAATGGGCTACATGCAAGTCAATCCGCGGTCGCTTAACTGACTGTTCAAGAAAGGCCAAATGCACTTTTAGGCACAAAGAACAATAGTTTGCATGCTCATTCTGCTAACAGAGTATAATTGGTTTTGGCACTTTTTTAATCTATACAGGATTTGCTGCTGAGAATGAGGGTTAAAGGGACATGACAGTTCCATGTTATTCTCAATGATTAGCTACTACAAATGCAACCTGAGGCTATGTGAGGGGATGGTAAAGCTGTTGTACCCCCTCCCATGAAGACATCAATGAGTTTAATGTACAAGTGTGAAACATGGTTTCTTGTGGTAATATGTTAATTTCCCTGTGGGCTGCAGTACTAACCAACACCCACAAAATGTTACATCTTCCGCTTTGCTTTTGTATAGAACTGTGTTAAAGGTTAAATCTGCCCTGCAACAGACAGCAGGGACAGTGTCAGGGTTAACTGTAAGACAGGTCCATAGTGGGGAGGACTGGGAATATCGGAGTAGTGAAAAATTGAGGAAGTTAGTGCTGCAAGAGAAAAGAGGAGAGTATGCAGAGATCTCGAACGGAAAAGAACTAGTGTGGAGCTGGAAGGCACAAGGCAGCAAGAATCATTGATTAGCTTTAGAGACGACAGATCAATTTCAGAAGGCACGTGGGGGAAACCCATTAGTGAGAGAATTAAAGGAAGAAGAGAGTCCAGTGTTGGCCAGACATGGGATGCCCTATAGTGAAGGGTCTTGTCCAACTGAGGAAACAGTAGAGGGAAGCGGCTTTAAGAAAGGCCCTCATTAACAGATCACAGACTGCCATTTGGGTGCAGGGTACACAGCGTAACATATTGACCAATGTGTCCCTGCACCAGGAAGATGGAGGCTTTTCCGACTTGCTCTGCTCGTCTACCATCCACATGAAAAGTGCAATCACCCAAAACTGATCAGAATGCACCTCGGTATGAGACAGATGAAGTTGTACTTTGTGCTGCCTTGTGTACTCTAGTTTGTTGCCAAATAAAGAGTGCCTTGTTTTGAAGAATGTGCCTGGTGTCCTTGTCTTGAACTCTAATGACCTGGTGAGGAGTGGAATGGGACCGGACTGGAGGTGAAGGTACTGTAGTGCAGCGGGGTTGGTGCAGAGGGACAGACAGGCAGTGACCGCAGAAAAATTATAAACAAATGTCTTTTAATGTCCAAAGAAACTTACAACTGGAAGACAGGTTACCGTGGGCGACTGCACCGCCGTGTCACGCTGAGGGGTGCCAGGTTTTTTGTCTACGTGTTACTTCACACAGGCTGAAGCTTTGCAGATCCTCCTGCTCTGCAAGTTTGCAAACCAAGACTGACACACACAACCCTTTGCTGCAAGGTGTTTACAAGGAATCTGTGGCCATAGGCCCCTTGTAAGACCTGGCCGGGAGGAAGCAGACCGCCCCACTACCATCCTGCAGTCTGCTCCAAAAATAAAAGCCCATGCCGGGTTTTCTTAAACATGCCTTGGACAAAGCTTGCCAAAGACCAAAACTTCCTTTTATTTTGCATTGCAATCACGGCTATGCCTGTGACTGCTATGCACTCCCGCGGCCTCAATATGCTTCTATGTGCATCCTGGGGGACACATGGCGACCCTCACATATAACAACTGTCACTGCCTCACGGTACCAACAGCAACACTGCCAGTATACACACATATATACATACGCATACACACACACCTCTCTCGTTCTTTCTGTAATGTGCCAGGGTGTCGGACACAATGACACTAGCCCACGGCTACCACCCCGGGCACGTTACAACTACAAGGCAATTTTAGTTGTGCCACCTCAAGTCTCATTCAAGTCAAATGATTACAAAAATTGCACAGTTTGGCTACAACTGTAGTTGTCAAGCTACTATTTCAGAGTTGCTACTTATTTCTTAAAAAAAAAAAAAATGCAATTGAACTTCCAACCAGTCACAACACAACCACCATAATTCCAAGTTAAGATGTGCTACACTACGATCTTCATGACCAAAGTCAGTATGCAGCACTGGCATAGAGAGACTCTTCCATGAAGACCATCTCCGTCCCTCCATCCTGTTAGAGATGCATGTTACTCTCATTTTTCCTTTTGACAATGTAAAAAGCTTCTACAAAAAAGTGGCTTCTGCTCTGGAGGTCTCGGCCAAATTAGTTGAAAACCGTATAATACATGGCAGTGCTGAGCACCATGTAATCCAGCAGTTCTCCTCCACTGTACGAAATATGAGTGGACATTCTACCAGAGAACCCAGCTTTCAAGAGGGCTTGTGCTATCTGACCCACAGCGATCATATTTCCCCCAGCAAGTCATTATTTAAAGGGTTGTCCAGATGGGAGAACTGATTATATATTACTCAAAAATAATTCAAACATATTCCGTTCTATATAAGTAACAAGACCATTGTGTAAAAACAAGGGGAAGAGAGTATCGTTAGCTTTACATTAATAGTTTGTGTGTATGTGAACATATCATGTATTTGTAGCAGATTTTCTGCACGAAAAATCAGAATGTTTGTAGGAAAAATGCAAGTAAAAAAAACCTGCATATTTTGAGATTTTTTCCCCATTCATTTAAATGGGTGAAATATGCTGCAAAAACAAAGACAGAATGGGATTGCTGCGGATTTGAAAAATTGCTTTGATGGTTCAAATCTGTATGAGATTCCAGAAATCTCATGCTCTTCTGAAAACCATGCTGCAAAAACGCAGTATGTGAACTTGCCCTTAGATCTGTTTGAGGTTTTGTTTTTGTTTTTTAAATAAATGCCTTATGGCTTCTGTTGACAAATTTTTCTCATACAAAGTTCTATTCATGTTTTTCAAAAAAAAGATATAACCCAAAATCAAATGCAAAACATTGAAGAATTGGGAGGGGGAGAGAGAGAAAAAAAAAAAAAAAAGACCTCTCTTTTTCTACATAGAGCTTAGAAGGATTCAGCTAGTCAGTTTTTAATCACGCGATGTCATAGACCTAATGGAAAAGAGAATAATTAGCTGGGTAGAAAGACAAAATGAGCAATTGTAAATACACAGTGCCATATAATATGATGGCTGCAATATATTAAGAGGATGGGAGAGCTTCTTCAACTTGAAAAAAAACAAACACCCAATTACTGGTTACTACCATTCCCTTTATCAGACAGTTATGTGACTTTGTAGTCTGAAAATGGTACTACTGATAGGACACCTAAACTGGTAAAACTCACTTGTCAATTTATTCAGAATATTGTTAGACAAAGAACAAAATTCTAAAATAGAAATTTTTAAGGAGGAAAGTAGTGTTCTAAGTTTTTTCATGAAAAATGAAAGTATTTACTGAAACAGACAAAACAACAAACAGACTAAGGCTTCTTTCACACTTGCGTCGTGTGACGTCCGTCGCAATGCGTCGTTTTGGGGAAAAAAAGGATCCTGCAAATGTGCCCGCAGGATGCGTTTTTTTTCCCATAGACTTGTATTGCCGACGGATCGCGACATATGGCCATACGTCGCATCCGTCATGCACTGGATGTGTCGGTATTTGGCGGACCGTCGGCACAAAAAAACG
This sequence comes from Ranitomeya variabilis, assembly GCF_051348905.1. Classification (NCBI taxonomy): domain Eukaryota; kingdom Metazoa; phylum Chordata; class Amphibia; order Anura; family Dendrobatidae; genus Ranitomeya; species Ranitomeya variabilis. The sequence goes on along the minus strand of NC_135237.1, from coordinate 458,621,380 downwards.
TTCAAGGGAACGTTTTTACATACGTCGCGTCTGCCATTTCCTACCTACAGATTTTGGTCAGAGACTGTTTTCTGCTATTTTTAGACTAATACCAATGACACATGTATCCATCATTATATAAAGTGATGTCATATTATGTCACAGAGTCTTTTATGTGCAAGCATGGACAATCGAGATTATTAGGGAATTATCTCAGGCACCTACACACCTAAACATGAGCACGACTCCAGGAGGAATTTACTTCCCTCAGATCTCCTTCATAAGTAAAAAAACGAAGCCATTTGTATCTTCTCAAAAGGCAATTACACAGTGACTGCACATGCTTATCTTGTCATTCCCATGTCCATGCCCCCACAACTTAGCTGATGAGCAACAGCAGAGTCATAGTTTTTGTAGAAAGCCTGAAGGCGGTATGGTATACAATTTGTGAAGAAGTTCTAGCAGTAGGAAAACATAAGAAGAGAAAAAGAAAAGTATAAAAAAAAGTGTTCAAAAGTCTATTAAAGGAAATTAAAAGGCAATATATTTGCCAAGTTTTATATATTTTTTTATATCCCCGTGGATGAGTAATGCTTGCCTTTTATCGGCTGTGCAAGTGCAGAAAGAACATCTGGTGGTATAATAACTGGAGAATTTTAGATCTGCTATCGCTCAACCTAAACAAATTGATGGAATGTTACACAGTAACAATAGGCCTTTTGTGACCTGGCAGTACAAGATTAACCAAAAAGGGGTAAACCATGTGAAATATCTCTTCATATTAAGCTGAACTCAAGGTTTCCCATGAGTAGCTACCAACACTGGTGAAAAATAAGATTTGGTCGCTTTACCAAAATTCTAATTGGAAAATGGGAAGTGCGATTTCTGGAGTCAATGCCTTGGCTTTGTCCATGAAAACAGTTTTTATGTAACCCTTCGGTTCTAGAAAAAGTTTCTATATAAAGTAGATAGAAACAACATAGCATTAGGCTATAAAAGGAAAGAGAGAAAAATAAAGAATTCCACAAGCACCGTACCTCCTAGTGGACTCCAGGCTCAGCTGCTCAGAAGGGATCTGGTGAGGGCATATTACTATCTCGGAGGAGTAAAGGCAAACATAAGGCAGAGGGGTCTTCTGTAGTTACGGAGTTGGGTTAGCTCAGCTGCATAAAGGAAGGGGAAAGAAGAATTAATATTGGCATCGATAACGGCAAAAATATAACAATGTTTCAGGCAAAATACAATTTTGCAGGATTAGCACTACCACAATAACACATCCATGCAAATCCAATGAATGTGCTTAGACAGTTGTGAGCTGGAGCCCAACAAAAGGGTTGTCCGGTCTAAACTGAAAAGTCTGCAGTCGCTGTGTAACTGCAGACTTATGAAACCCCCAGTGCACGCAGTGTGCGCTGTGAGGAATTGACGGTTTCCGACCCAGGACCGGTGATGTGTGCGATATGCTTACTCTGGGGCAGAACCCGTCTAGTGGTCACGGCCTCATTCCATACATTTTTTATTGCACGAGATATTGCCCAGTAGACTGCTGCGCTCACTGGACGGCCGCGTCACTAGACGGGTCGCAGCGTCACTCAATACAAAGTGTATGGACTAGATGGACTCTGACCGGGAGTAAGCATATCGCATTCAGCACCGCTTTTCCCAGATCAGAAACCGCCGACTCCTTGTAGCGCACAGTGCATGCACTGAGGGGATTCATAAGTCTGCAGTCATACAGAGTGACTGCAGACTTTTCATTTTAGACTGGACAACCCCTTTAAAAGGAAGGTTTTAATTATATAGCTACAACAAAAACAAAAAAAATGGCGCTTGGAGTGGTAGAAATATACAGAAATTTGTCCATCTGTCGTCAAGTACTTCTATATATTTGAACTCAAGTGCTTGTTGGTCAAACAGAGACTGACAGGCCTTTCCCCCCTAATCCAGACGCCTCACAGCCGTCACTCATGGCCTCTGTGCGCCAGGCGCCGCCTCCTCTTCCTTCATTAGCGTTCCACGGCTGTGGAGCGTGTGGATTAGGGGGAAAGACCTGCCCCCGTGGCGATTTCAAGGTATGAGGGAGAAATTTCAAAAACGATTATTTCAGCAGTGCCAGGAACAAGAACTAAAAGAGCCACCTTGTCAGAATGCAGCATCAGTGCTGCACAAGATGGCTCTTTTAGTTACAAACGCCTGGGGGGGTGACAGGTTCCCTTTAAACATGGAGTGCACTCCACTTGCAATACCTGTCCCGACCACTGGGTTACCTGACCTGAGCTGTCTGACTTCTATATGCCTATTGGGCAATCAGCTCAGGTCAGCACACCTGGTGGTCAGGCCGGGTATTGCAATCCGAGAACAATGCATTTAAAACTGGCCTAAAGGAAAGAATTCATTGGGGGGTCTCTTCTCCATTCCAGTGAGCGGAGGCGACATTACACTAGCGAGGGAAGGAAGTGTAGCCATAGCCATGCTATGTGCTGACGCCTCTTTCCAAATTAGATGAAGAGAAGGATCAGACATTGGTGCATCATCCACTTAGATATGAAAACTTAAAGAGGTTGGCCAGTTTATAGTTAATATTAAGAACTGGGCTTTAAAGATGCATATATTCAACAACAGTCCATAAGATTGCTTCAGATAAAGGTGCACACGATCATGCACGTCATTCAGCCTCCTCTATGCGCCTGCACTCGTTTCTTGTGTTACTATAAAGTCGAGTGACGGGTCTCATCACATGCCTCATTTATTTGTAAAATACATTTACATGCACTTTTAACAAAAATTAAATAATAATATGAATAATAATAATAATTAAAAAAAAAGTGCAAAGCAAAATGCAGTCTACAGAAGCCGAGAGGTTCCAAGTAGGAGCGGCGGAATGCATCGCATACTAAATAATGGGACATATAACGTGGTGTCGTCTCCGCTGTGTACTTCTGCAAGTCAGGCACCATAAACTTTTCTCATTTTATCCAGGCAACAAAACAGACTGTGCTCAATAGTCTCTAATGTGTATGGAGATCCATGAGCAGCTTCGCCATATCACTGCTCTAACAGCGGGGTCATCGACAGAGGGGGACGCTGGTCCCAAAGATACAGTGTAATGGCTTTCTTCACCAATACATCCAAATACCATACATTCCAATACATCCAAAGAGGCCGATAAATGTTTACTTATAAGAAATACAAGGGAAGGAAAAAAAACAAAAAACAAACAAACCATCACCCGCCAAGAGCTCATGAATATATTCGAGATGCTCAATTTACCCAAATGTGCACAAACAAAAATAAAACAGCAGGTCCAGCTAAATCGGATCACAACAGCCGCACTGGAAGCGAAAACTTATTAAGGGTTCAGCCAAGTGACAATTCTCATTTTGTAATGCATTCGAGTGACACGATCACCATTTGCATACAGATTGTAAAGTGCGGGAATTGATTACTATTCATTATAGATAACGCATTTGTAAGTGGTGTGCACGGTGTGCGCGGAGCCTGTGTGGCAGCAGACTGTACTCACACTAGTGGCGGCTACAGATGGAAGAGGGCCCCTGTGCAGGAACGGTATATGGGCCCCTCTGTGTCTGTGACAGACGCCGCCTGCTGATTTGAAGGTGGCATTTGGCCCCCTTACCTCTTGTGCCGCTGCACACGTCACACCAATGTGTCCGCCCCTGACTCACACGTACGTGCTCTATTCTTAGTTTTCACAGAGAGAATACGTACCCATTATAGTCTATGGGCAGGTCAGATGTCCCGTGATTATTTTTTTTTTAGCAGACTATGTGTTGATTCAAAATCATTGGCACATGTCCATTTTTTTCATCAGCATCACTAAATAAAGTATGGGTTTGTGAACATCCCGGAGAGCATGTGGATGGCGTCATTGTACAGTCCATGTGCCGAGCTTGATCAGCATTGTAATATATAGAAGCTTTGCAATTTATTAATTTTTCCATATGTGAAAATCACTGATGAAAAATTGACAAAGCACTGGGAATGTGAAAAATCGCAGACCTCTGAATGAGGCTTTAGGTTGTAAGCATGCCGCCATGTACAGTATAGCCGCATTGTGCTAGTGCCGGCTGGTACTCCCGCCTAGAAGTAACACATAAAACATGCTTCTAAGTCCTATAGTGAAGCCTAAGGAAAAATGCCATGCCTTGATCATTTGGCATAAAAAAATAAACCACCACGGTGGACTCACGGTGTATGTAGTTTGCCTGCCCTTCTACATCACTCATTTCTGTCCATAGAAGTGAACGGAGAAAGCTGTGCACATGTGCGACCACCTATATATTCAGTTGCCCCCTAGATTAAGCGATCAAAGGCTCTCACTAGGTAGGACATCAATCATGGTTCCTTTTTCAAACAGATGGGGATCCCACTAGGCCCTCGTCTACCAGACATTTGCTGCTTATCCTTTTTCCATATTCTATATTAGTCTAAGGTGGACATCCCGCATTAGCTATATTTGGTTCCCCACGCCCAATTTCCATGTCATTGATGAGTCAATGATGAAGCTATCTGAAACAGTATCTCTGGATGAACACTTAAGGATTTGCTTTGTTGGGCTTGAGGGCAAACAAAATCCAGAAGAATTCTACAGTGATTGTAGATAACCACAGAAAGGCATTATGGAATGTAAAGTGAATGCATTGCATTATTTGTAACCTAAACTATGACATCACCAGGTCAGTCATTGAAATAAATCAAATTTACCAACCCTTGAATTGTACGGAAACGTCAAAGAGCTCTGTACAGTTTGCTACAATAATAGAAAGTCCAACCAAGCAAGTCAATTCCACTTGTAACTATGTAATTCCACGAAAACATGTGTTTAACTTTTAGGAAAGTCAGCATTTCACATTTCACTTACGTCAAAACAGATGTGCGTATACATCGCGTTTCCCAGGATCACAGATTATTCTACACTCTACTTTTCACAGTCGACTCTTTCAGTGAAGAATTACATCTGATATTCCCACCGGGAGAGGGCTTATAAAAGCCACAAGAGTTATCACATCTGAGCAGATTAAACTTTATGCTTTCCAAAAATCAAATTCTGCACAGTAATGGAGCCGCATAAATAACATGAATCACCTCAACGAGAGTCATGTTCATGGCGAAGATGTAGTCTGCACAGAAAACTCCTGATGAGAAAAGCAGGACGGTTTTATGGCTTCTCCTTAAACGGGTTGTCCACTACTAGGACAACCTCCTCTTCATCTGAATATTTGCCCCCGGGAAAATGAAAACACTTATACTCGCCTCCCGTGCCGGCGCTATTCCAGCGGTATCAGCACCTGTGTTCCCGGGGCTCATGTGAAGCTCTTAGGGACACATGAGCCCTGCGCCCAATCCCCTCAGGCTTCCCTGTCCATGGCCGATCACTTTCACATGATTACTAATACGTCTGAAACGGGGGGCAGTGACGTAAAATTGGGAGCAGGGATCACATGTCACAACAACTATACGCAAGAGCACCGGGAATGCGAGTGCGGTACAGGAGGTGAGTATAAGTGGTTTCATTTTCACGGGGGCAAACATTCAGATCATGAAGGTGTTGTCTTAGTAGTGGACAACGCTTTTAAAGGACCCTAAGGGTTTATACACATGGGACTTATTCACTAAGGAACCTTCACAGTGGAAGATCTGCAGTGGCAAAAACTGTGGATTTCATTGTTGTAATGTTGCAGATTTGTCAAGAAGTAGTAGTGTCGAGGATTGTTACCGCTCCATTCAAAGTCTATGGCACTGATCAAGATGGCGCAGTGTAAATACTTGACTTTCCTTCTAATCTTCAATTCAAGATGAAAACCAGAAAAGAATGGGCACGTCAATTTAGGTGATAAACAGGTATTCTGGTATACACAAAAGGTCCAAAATAGTCTGGTCCTGAAAGTGGACCTGTCACAAAGTAAAACACATCCAGTTATTTATTTATTTTTTATTTCTTTTGTGCTCCCTTCAGAATGCAGTTTATTTATTTTCTCTTTTAATTAAAACCACCATTCTGTTCCAGAGACACGTGCCCTTATATTTAGTGTAGGGCAGCCCAAATACACGTCCCCGGGAAATCCTGTAAGTCACACCCCCTTTTTATAAAATCCATAAAAAATAGCCCTAAATAAAAATTGTCATATCTCTGGAACTGTATGGCGGACTTATAGAAAAACACATTAATCAGAGGAGTAAAATTTGAGCAAAAACTGGTCAATTTTGACCTTGAGACAGGTCCTCTTTCAAAAGGTTTACGGTATGTCCATTATGCCTGCTGTATAGCAGGTAGATTTCTAATGCCCGTTTTGATCCATTCCGAATGGATTCAGTTGTTTTTTGACTTTCTATCTGCAGATTGTAATGCACCATTTTCCTTGAATAGCCAGTCATCATCTGCCGCAAGCTGCAGCCTGTGTGACTGATTAATGTTACTGTACAACACCATACTGGGGCTGCTGGACCATGGAGCGCTGCTCTCTGCTCGTGTCCTCTCCAGTCAGCCGCGCAAGACAAGACGATGTTTGCAATCAGTTTAAAAATGTCAGAAACCAGCACAGCCATTCTTTGGAGAGGACATCAGACAGTGAAAACAAGATAAAAAGTCACATATACTTGCATTAGGATGGCTGTGAAGGTTAAATATGGCTCAGTGGTTAGCACTACAGCATGGTGGCTCAGTGGTGAGCACTACAGCATGGTGGCTCAGTGGTGAGCACTACAGCATGGTGGCTCAGTGGTGAGCACTACAGCATGGTGGCTCAGTGGTGAGCACTACAGCATGGTGGCTCAGTGGTTAGCACTACAGCATGGTGGCTCAGTGGTTAGCACTACAGCATGGTGGCTCAGTGGTAGTTAGCACCTCAGCCTTGCAGCACTGGGGTCCTGAGTTCAAATCCCACCAAGGACAACATCTTGCCCTTGTGGGTTCCCTCCGGGTACTCCGCTTTCCTTCCACATTCCAAAGACATACTGATAGGGAATGTAGATTGTGAGGCCCAATATAAAGAAAGCGCTGTGGAATATGATGGCACTATATAAATAGAATGGAGTGACGTGTGCATGCAGAGGTTTAGCACGCGCACCTCCGCTCAAGATAGGAGTACACCCACGAGCCAGCTCTAGGCGGCCATGGTCATGTTCTTGGAAATATGGGTCACCAGCCAAACAGCCCTCAATATGAATGGACTCCGATGCGCCAACCCGTCCTCCTCTTTAATCATAAGACACAACACAAAAATATAGAAATACACATGTTACTAGGGAGAGTATTGTTTTACAGATCCAGCAAAGTTATAAGTGTGAAAGTTTTCCTAAGATTAGAAAAAAAATATGGCTGCTTTCATTCAGAAACACAGCCGCCCCTGCTTGTGGGATCAGATTCCGTATCATAACTCAAGTGAAAGGGGCTGAGCAGCAATACCATCCTCAGCCTGTGTACAGAAGAATGAATACGAACAACCCTTAAATTCAGTTTACATTAAGCCGCCAATCACACGCGGGTCAAAAAGGGACGATCTGTCATGTTACAACAAGCTGTAGGAAAGCATGGTCTTGTGCTCTAAGCCCCCACAATAAGACTCTGTTCACACTTTAATTCTATTTCTCTGTTCTGTTGTAGGAACAGTGTGACTGGATTTATGTGGATGATGAATTCATTAAATAATGGGGTTTGTCCGATTTCGGGTATGGCATCTAATTTTACCAGAACGAACTAAAATAGAGCAGAGAAATGGAATTCAGAAGTGAAGCGTTTTAGGCGCCATTCAGACCTCCATTTTTTGAAGCCAGTTTTCTATCGGTCACTGTGTGACGCTAGATTTTGATGTGAGTCATGGATCAAAAATCACCTGTACAAGTCTGTGGGTCCATGAACGTTTCGGATAGCACTCGAATGTCATCTGCCTTAAACTGATTTAGGTGCATATGTTCTAATATGACCAGGAACTGGCCCAATTCTCATGTGCTGTAATTAGCCACATACTTCTAAGAAAGCGTTTCAAGTTCATCAGCATTCTGCCAGCACTGTAGGTGCTGGAACTTTATTTTCCTCCATTGTAAGCATGTATTGCCTCTTCCATTATTCTATGACTTGCCTGTCCTAAACTAAAAACCCCCGTTACTGTAATACCTGGAATGAGTTTGACAGACAATAGAGTAGAAGGAGAGGAACAAAAAGAATTCAGCCCAATTAAACCCTAGTCCTACCATGAAACGACAAGTGAATAAATAGTGTGAGTGCTAAATAAATCACCAGCAACTGCACAGGTCTCTTTAATGATCCGCTAGAATGTATCAGTCTGCAGTGGTCTTAGCTCACAGAGCATTGCTAAGATATCGGAATATAGCAGACCGCCGCCGCTCAGCTCAATTTCCAGCTAACATTTACTTTATCACTCAACGTGCTGAGCAACACTTCGTTTAGGAAGCCAGGAGCAACATGTCCCCGAGGTCCCCAGGTAACACATAATAAGCCATAAGTTAGGTGCTGGTAATAAGAGAGTTCTAGGAATTGTAGCTATACTCAACATATATTTTATAAGCACTCACTAAAATTCTCATGGGGGCTTCCAATGAAAAAACAAATGCTAACATGGTTTCAGATTACTTTCCCGTGACCCATTGTACATCTGGCTCCAATTTAATCCATTAGGCAAACAATCTGAAAATCTAAACTCCATCTATAAAAGCCATGTTACCGCTGCTAGGAAAACAAATAAATAGATTAAGCAATCAAACAATCAAACACTGTCAGAATTACACAAGGAAAGAGCAAGGGATGCCTTCAGAGTTTACACTGGGATGAGGACGCACGTTGGCTTCCACCATGGGAAAAATAACGAGTACGGAGATACTCTGCACAACACTGGGTTTGGCCTTAATCAAATATATACATGAAAGGATTAGAAACGTAGGATACAACTATCTGCCAAACCCGCTTGTAGCTCAATGTTTTCATTTAACTTTTCCATCAAATTTAATGTAGAATATCAGGATGACCATCTTTCTATTGGCATAAGAACAAGGTGTTCTTGAAAATCCAGTTCCAAGGGATTAGCATGCCATATACTTGTATGCACTTACTCATTACATGGTATACCCGACCACTACCTAACATGTTCCACCTTCCAGAAGAAAGTCTTCCCACAGAACACTATTTTACGGTAGTTCTTATATCTACACCAGAACCTTAAAATGTCTTTAAAACTGTCAGATTTCAGGGATGTGCACACAGTCTGTTTTAGGTCCTGAAAAGGCACCTGAAAAAGCACCACAAAAAATGAAACGTAAGGTATTTTAAAACAACATTGCCGTGCATATGCTCAAGGTTACTTATTTATTTGCAGTTTGCTAAAGGAAGCTGCTCGCTAGTTAGAGTATAAATAAAAGAAAAAGAAAAAAAATGCTGGTGAAACTGACAGCGAAACCATTACAGAAAAACAATGTTGGCACCATAAAGACGTCGTGTGTACCTACCCCAATGTGGCGCGCCTACCCCCAATGTGGCGCGCCTACCCCCAATACGGTGCTCCTACCCCCAATGTGGCGCACCTACCTCCAATGTGGCGCGCCTACCCCCAATGTGGCGCGCCTACCCCCAATGTGGTGCAGGCCCTCTTTGTGCCTCAAGGCAACTCTTATCCATATGTACCAATTACCATCAGGGGTCCTGCAAGTTGCGAGATGGGACCCCCATAGATTGTACAGATTTCTTCTGGTACATTCCAAGATCTTGGGAATTTGAAGGTAAAAGTTTCCCATATGCCCCATACACAAAAGTAAAATCAGACAAACTCGCCTGTATTGGCCAACAATGTAAGAGGAACTTCCCAACTCTTCTCCGACAAATGATGTACATTTTCAGGATGATATGTCACTATTAGTCTAGGTATCCTCCTGACACTAACTGAACTCTATCCACAGTGTCCACAAAGCATAAAGAAAAACATACAGGTAACTTCAAAAAGATTCCCAGAATAATGTTAATTATTGATGACCGACTAAGCCGTATGGCTCACGGGTCAAATTTAGACAACCAAAAGGATAGAAGGCGACTTTCTAAAGTCACAGATAATCTAATGTTTTTGGGGACAATCAATACCTCTGGTTAGGTCTGCTTTCAAGGAGACACAAGTCAGTAGATTAGGCACGTTTCATTACGGTACCCCCCAATATAAAGGAGGTGCCCCCCGGACATCTGTTCTTTACCTCCTTAACATGAAAAATACATTAAAGGGGTTATCAATTTACACATTTAGCCATATAATTTTCCCGTTACAGCCTCTATTATAGACCAACCCTCTCGTCACCATTCTGAAGGCTTCAGAGGTGTCCAAATATTAATAATAATAATAATTTTTATTTATATAGCACCAACATATTCCGCAGCGCTTTACAACTTATAGAGGGGACTTGTACAGACAATAGACATTACAGCATAACAGAAATCACAGTTCAAAATAGATACCAGGAGGAATGAGGGCCCTGCTCGCAAGCTTACAATCTATGAGGAAAAGGGGAGACACGAGAGGTGGATGGTATTCAACAACAAAATACCCCCAAACCGAGCATTTCAAGTGCTCAGCTAAACGCTTCGATAATTTCGACAGTCCGAACATATTTCTGCTAATAAGCGGCAGGATAGTAGACGCAGCTCTAGGCTAGAACACCGGTTATAACTCAGCAACAGTTCAATATCAGTGCAATGTGCGCTAACAGATTCTGAACTTTTTCTGTACATTTTATGTATACATATACTGCAGTAACTATCAAAACAAAATTTGAAGCCACAAAAGGTTTAAATTATAATTTACATATCATAAAAAGGCTACAAAACCAAAAATGTATAGAAAGACATAACTAGATCAGAGGTAACAATGCAAGCACTTAATATAATGGGCATCGATAAAATAGAATTTCATTAGTAAACTCATTCTTCACACGCACAGCATCCCCTGACAAAGCTCGAAACGCGAGTTGGGGACATGGTTATTGGTATTTTGGGCGAGATTATCCCTGTACACTTATGGATTGGGTGAATATATACGATTGATGTACAGTATATACTATAGATGTGAAGTGTGATGAATTTGCTAATTAAATTCTAGAACATGATATGTGCTTGGATCTCCTGCTATGATGTTGTATTATTGGAGGATGAAGCAATTATACTCTCTGATAGACAATTATCGTTCACCAATGCTACGATCTCAGACAATGACGGATATTTGGGGTTTTTCCAATATCCTGCAATTTTAATTCTAGTAGCTATGAGGATGTGTGTGATCACAGTCCTGAACTCGTGCGGAATGACCACACCAGCCTGACCAAAGAACGGAGGTGGGCTTCCAGGGTTGCTGAGTGGAGATTGAAAAGATCACACTCCAACGAGGACTTCATTGCATTCAAACAGGCCCTCACTACTTTCAAGGCCACACTCGCCACAGCTAAACAAACCTTTTTCTCATCTCTCATATCCTCCGTGTCTCACAACCCTAAACAGCTATTCAACACCTTCAATTCTCTCCTCCTGCCCCCAGCACCTCCTCCCTCTCCACTCATCTCAGCTGAAGACTTTGCCTCATTTTTCAAGCAGAAGATTGATAACATCAGAGACAGTTTTGGTCAAAAACCCCCAGAGCCCTTCCTCCTAACTGCCCAGCCCTCCACCTCCAAAACCAACTTCTCTACCATTACAGAAGATCAACTTTCCAATCTACTCTCCACACCACTCCACTGAAACTGCCCTAACTAAGGTCACCAATGACCTCCTAACCACCAAGGCCAAGCGACACTACTCTGTCCTCCTCCTGGACCTGTCCTCTGCCTTTGACACAGTGGACCATTCCCTATTATTACAGACCCTTTCATCCCTTGGCATCACAGACTTGGCCCTATCTTTGCTCTCGTCATACCTAAGAGACCGGACATTCAGCGTCTCCCACTCACACACCACCTCCTCACCTCGCCCCCTAAATGTCGGAGTCCCACAAGGTTCAGTCCTAGGGCCCCTGCTCTTCTCCATTTACACCTTTGGCCTGGGACAGCTTATAGAATCTCACGGCTTTCAGTATCATCTCTATGCTGATGACACACAGATCTACCTCTCTGGACCAGATATCACCACCCTACTAACCAAAATCCCTCAATGTCTGTCCGCTATTTCATCCTTCTCCGCTAGATTTCTGAAACTTAACATGGACAAAACAGAATTCATCATCTTTCCCCCATCTCACGCGACCTCCCGAATGGACCTATCCATTACAGTAAACGGCTGCCCACTCTCCCTAGTCCCACAAGCTCGCTGCCTCGGGGTAATCCTTGACACTGATCTCTCCTTCAAACCACATATCGAAGCCCTTTCTACTTCCTGCCGACTTCAACTCAAAAATATTTCATGGATCCGTACATTCCTAAACCAAGAATCTGCAAAAACCCTAGTCCAAGCCCTCATCATCTCCCGCCTTGACTACTGCAACCTCCTGATCTGTGGCCTCCCCTCTAACACTCTCGCACCCCTCCAATCTATTCTAAACTCTGCTGCCCGACTAATCCACCTGTCCCCCCGCTATTCCCTGGCCTCTCCACTGTCAATCCCTTCACTAGCTCCACATTATCCAGAGACTCCAGTACAAAACCATGACATACAAAGCCATCCACAACCTGTCTCCTCCATACATCTGTGAGCTCGTCTCCCGGTACTTACCTGCATGCAACCTCCGATCCTCACAAGATTTCCTTCTCTACTCCCCTCTTATCTCCTCATCCCACAATCGCATCCAAGACTTCTCTCGCGTATCACCCCTACTCTGGAACTCTCTACCAGAACATATTAGACACTCGCCTACCATCGAAACCTTCAAAAAGAACCTGAAGACTCGCCTCTTCCGACAAGCCTACAACCTGCAGTAACCACCGCTCGACCAAGCTACTGCAAGACCAGCTCTACCCTCGCCTATTGTATCCTCACCTAACCCTTGTAGATTGTGAGCCCTTGCGGGCAGGATCCTCTCTCCTCCTGTGCCATTGTGACTGGTATTGTACTGTACTTGTTTTTATTATGTATGCCCCTCCTCACATGTAAAGCGCCATGGAATAAATGGCACTATAATAAATAATAATTGTCATCTATGATCAGGTCGTCCTATACATTTTTGGCTTTGTAGCCTTTTTGTATCATAGGCACAAAAAAACATTTTTAGACTCAAGAACTCCTCTTTCCTTTTTTGCTCAGTTAATTATTTTGAGTTTAGAATGGTCAAGGTCATAATTATTAGAGAGGCTTTTTTCTTTTTTACCATTGGGTTTGCTCAGGTTCTAACTTTATCGTGCACCTACTGGATTTGATGGGTAACAAGCTGTAGTAAGAAGCATAGTGACTAATATAGAATACTATAAAATTGTGCTCAAAAGTTTAATGAACTTTCATGGTGGAATTATCCATTTAAAACAGTTGTCTAAAACTTTTTTTCTTTGCAGCAACTGCCAGGGGGCGATTAACATCATTATTAAAGGAAACACTGCCGGTGGAAACATGCTGCCCGAGCAACAAACAGCATAAAATCAGAGACCAGCTCGGTTATTGCAGATATGTATTCTATGGCCCCAATTTATTGCATTTGGCACGCCAGTCTTTGTTAACGAGGTGCAAGTTACTCTAGTGCTCTCTTCATTAGTTGGCACATCTTACAACTGTCATGTACCGTCAGCAAAAATTCTACTCCGGGTCAGGGCTGTAATTTAACCCACTAAAGTGGAGTAAATTTTGATGAATTTGCAGGGTGAGCTTCGCCATGATAGATCCAACTTCTGCTCTCTTTGGTGGAGCTGGCCACGACTGACAAGAAACTATAAAAAACAGTATTCTACGCAATTTTGAGTTATATAAATTCTTTTGACATTTTACGCCAGGAAAAACTTATGAATACGGCCATATATTTTACGTAAAATGGCTGCGGCATTTCATAGATAACAGACTTTACAAAGGAGGGTTGAGGACAAAGTGACTAGTCCAAAAGGCATGTGCCAGCTTGCATATTCCTGCCCCACTCACCTAGATTTACAAATCTCTGTGCGTATGTACTGTATGTATGTACTGCATGTACTGTATGTATGTACTGTATATATGTACTGTATGTATGGTGAGAAACCTTTCAGTCTACAGCAGTGGGGTGGGGAGAAGCAGATATGGACATACCTCCACACTTAGTCATCTCGTCCAATGCCTTCTGGGTATAAAGTACCATTTTTTTTTCTGAAACCCTGCAGGATCTCAGAGCAGGCTTGGACTGTCCCATCGGGTAACAGGTGAATCCCCAGGTGGACCCCTGTGCAGTAGTAGGCCCTTTCCCTATATATGAGCAGTAGTGGCACGATACACTGGATTCTATATGTACAGACAAACCAGCAGCTCATCAGTTTATTACTATACAGAAGCATAGGTAAATTTGAAAATGAGGATAATGTAATATCTGCTTGTAGCTCAACAACGGGCCACAACATTGAATGTTACTTGTGGGCTCTTGACACCCCAGTCTCACTTTTTCAGAGTAAAACATGCAAGTTGTGGAATAACGGAGCCGTTCTCCGATTCCTATTGCCTGAAGTTCAGGCAGCGTGACTCAGCTGGCAGGTTCCCATTAAGGCTATGTGCACACAATAAGTATTTGGTGCAGAAATTTTTGCACCATTTCTGCATTGCATGGCAGAAAAAAATATAAATGAAATGCGGAAAATAAGTGCATTTTTGGTGCAGATTTTGCCCCACTCCCCCAGTCGTGTGGGTGAAATCTGTAGCAAAACTGGTAAAAGAATTGATATACTGCAGATTTAAATCCGCAAGTCAGAAATAAGCAATATGTGCATGAGACTTCAGGATTCTCAATCACTTTGCTGGCATCAGGAAGCCATTCAAGGGTTTGTAACAAAATGCAGCAAATCTGCAACGTGTGCACAGGTCCTGAACGTCGCATGGCACTTAATAACATTTACCAAAAAGGATGATTGTAATTTGGCACAATGCCGAAGAATGAAGAAGCCCTGCCATTATATTCAATCCCCATGACTAGAATATAGCTGAACATGTGAATATTTTGTGGGCCTAGACAGACATATGATCAAGTAGGAAGCCAAAACTAAGGGCACAAGAATCACAAGAATTATAAGGAAGGTTAATGATGGCGTCCTCAATTATTTACAGCGGTTTGAAAATAGCGCATAACACAAAGAACTACTATTCAGTGTTGTCATATGGTTTGTAGATGACCACAAAACTTTCCCACTAGATGGTTTAGTAGCTACAACTGTAGGAAGTTCATAGTCTGGCTCTGTGAGGCGATGCTCACACTTTCATAAGAAAACAATGAAAAATAAAAAAAAAATTGAGACAGTGGTGCTAGAGCATTGATGTTAATGCTTAACAAGGCCGTCCATTAATCAATGATCGTCCTCTATGACCTTCATTCATCCAAAAGCAAAGAGCCACAGTTTTCATGCTGGATAAGTGCAAGAAAATTATTTTATAGACTAATAAATATAATACTACCCCTTTAAGAACTTATATTCCACAAGTAAAAAACACACATGCAGAAACGCATGTAATCCGCACCTATGTATACCAGTAAAGTATACCAGTAAGGCCGGAGTTCCACTACTGTACAACACGGCCGAGTACTATGTGATAAAACATTGCCTAGCACTAGGCCCAGTGTTACTCTATGGAGCAGCTCACATCTGCGATTATTTTCTCATGCCTAATCGGCACGCAAGAAAAATGGCAGCATGTTGCAATTAGCACCAAGTCTCAGCTCACTCACATATAAGTCTATGGGTGCGAGTGACAACGCACAGCACTCAGATATCATCTGAGTGATGTGCGATATACGCGGACGCCGCCAGCAAAGGAGATGGAGAAGCTAATTTCTCGTCCTCCTCCACAACTGTGCTCCGTGCCACTCTGTGCGAGAGGCTCAGGGCACAGACGCATGACACTCGGCTCCCGCTCACAGCAGAGCAGGAGCCGAGGGCTATTAGCATATCGCAGCCGATGCTACACATATGCTAGAGTCACACTAGCATAAGTAGAAAAAAAGCAGCTTTATTTAAGGAATGACACACCAACAAGAGAAATACCGCAGCGTCAAAAATGCGGTAAAAACACATAAAAAAAAAAACACACAAGTAACCTAAGGGTACCGTCTCACAGTGGCACTTTGGTTGTGACGTTCCAGCGATATAGTTACGATCTCGCTGTGTTTGACACGCTACTGCGATCAGGGACCCCGCTGAGAATCGTATGTCGTAGCAGATCGTTTGAAACTTTCTTTCGTCGTCAAGTGTCCCGCTGTGGCGGCATGATCGCATCGTGTAACAAAGGTGTGCACGATATTGTATACGATGTAATGGGTGGAGGAGCTTGATACGTAGGAGCGCCAAATTCTCCACCTCCTGTGTGCTGATTGGGCGGTACAATACTGTGCGCTCATTCGACAGACGTAGTACTATTGTTCCCGGCCGATAAAACCGCGGCTCTCGAGCGCTGTATTCTTTTCTCTCCAACCAATGCGCGCACAGTAACCAACAGCCAATCAGCACATTACAGGTGTAGTTAGCTAGCAGCACAACACGCCTCTCGTGAACAACGTCAAAGAACATGTAAAAGTGCTGATAGCCTTGTATAAAAAGGCTAGTAAATGACTCAACTAGCAAGCATGTTGCCTAACGGCTGTCATTCGGCACTGCACATCGCGCACTGTAAATGCACTTTTATACCTCAGTGATTTTTTTTCTGCTCTGCAAAATATTAGTACATGGTGGACTGGTGGAAAGCACGCCAAGACACATGAAAGCTGTGATTAAAAATCATGGTTATTCCACAAAATATTGATTTCTGAACTCTTCCTGAGTAAAAACATTAGTATTGTTGTTTCTATGAACTTGTTTTCTTTGCATTATTTGAGGTCTGAAAGCACTGTTTGTTTGTTTTTTTTTAATTTGATCATTTTTCTTTGTCAGAAAAAAAACCCCAAAATTATTGCTTGGAAATTCAGAGACATGTCAGAAGTTTATAGAAAAAAAAGAACAATTTACATTTTACTTAAAAATATACCTATAAAGAGAAAAATCAGACAAACTGAACATTTTGCAGTGGTCTCTTAATTTTTGCCATAGCTGTATATACTGTGAAGGAAATAAGCCGGATTACTCACCGGTAATGCTCTTTTAGTGAGTCCACGACAGCACCCCACTGGAGAGAGGGATCCGCCCCGCAGGAACAGGAAACCTATTGAGAAATAAAAGGGGGCGGTCCGCCTCTCCTCCTCAGTTTTGATTTCAGAGTACCCGGAGGACCGCCAATATTAGGCAAATATCATTTATTTCATTCTTTAAACTTATTTGCTTATGATTAAAAGGATTTTACTCAAATAATATGCATTATATTAATATAGGGAGGGATGTAAGAGGGTGCTGTCGTGGACTCACTAAAAGAGCATTACCGGTGAGTAATCCGGCTTTTTACTCTTCGCCACGACAGCACCCCACTGGAGATCTTTCAGAGACCATCACCTAGGGAGGGGACCACCGTGCTGAGGACAGTCCTGCCAAAGTCTAGGTCAGAAGTTGACGATAGGTCTAGCCTATAGTGGTTATAGAATGTAGAAGGATTTGACCACGTTGCCGCCTTACATATAGTTTCAATCGGGACGTCTCCCCTCTCTGCCCAGGAGGATGCCATCGCTCTGGTGGAGTGTGCCGTTATGCCTTGGGGAGGGATTTCTTTCCTCGCGGAGTAAGCCAGTCTGATAGATTCTCTGATCCACCGGGATAAGGTGCTTTTTGTTATTCCATGACCCTTCTTGGGACCCTGGAAGGAAATAAACAGAGCCCTATCCTGTCGCCAGCTGCTGGTCTTTTCAATGTATTTTAACACTACTCTTTTAACGTCTAGAGTGTGATATTTTTGTTCTTCAGGAGTGGATGGATTACTGAAGAAAGTGGGCAAGATTATTTCTTGTGACCTGTGGAATTTTTTCGCTACTTTGGGCAGGTAGGAAGGGTCTGGTTTAAGAATTAACTTATCCTGAAAGGTTAACAAAAAAGGTGGATCTATAGAGAGTGCTTGGATGTCACTGATTCTCCTAGCTGAAGTCAGTGCTACCAAGAGGGCCGTTTTTAGTGATAGACATTTAATTGGTATTGAGTCTATTGGCTCGAATGGAGAGTCTGTTAGGGCTTGTAAGACTAAATTTAAATCCCAGGGTGGAATCCTAGGTATGTTAACTGGATTCATTCTTTCGCAGGCCGTAATAAATCTGGATACCCATCTATCCCCCGCGATGTTATGGCCATAGAGGGCTCCTAGTGCTGAAACATGAACCTTTAAGGTGTTTACAGTTAGACCTAGTTCTCTCCCTTTTTGAAGAAACTCCAGGATAGAATGTATCGGAATTTCTGATGTGTTGGTAGATGTATGGAATTTAAAAAATTTTCTCCATACTCTTGTATAGATTTTTGTGGTGGAGGGTTTTCTACTATGGAGAAGCGTATCAATTAAACCCCCCGAGAATCCTCTCGATCTTAGCATCTGCCTCTCAAGTTCCAGGCCGTCAGGTGGAGATTGTCCACCTGAGGGTGGAAAAACGGACCCTGGAAGAGAAGGTTGGGCGTTGAGGGGAGGACCCAAGGATCTGAGACCGACATGGTCCGTAGCCATGAGAACCATGGTCTCTTGGGCCAGAATGGAGCTATCAGTACAACTCTCGCCCCTTCTTCCCTGATTTTGCGTATAACTTGAGGTAGCAATATGATCGGAGGAAACGCGTACGCCAGACTGAACTGCAAAGGGGCTTGGAGAGCGTCCAGAATGTCCGGATGATCCGCTGGAGATAGAGAAGCAAATCTCCGGACTTTTCTGTTTTTCCTTGTGGCGAAAAGATCTATCTGAGGACGGCCCCAAAGAGATATTATGTCCAGAAATATTTGCTGGTTTAGACACCACTCTCCTTGCCTCAGGGTGTGTCGGCTTAAAAAGTCCGCCTGCTGATTGCTTGCTCCCCTTATGTGCAGTGCAGTAAGGGATGTTAGGTGACTTTCTGCTAGATTTAAGATTTCCGTAGCAGAAGACATCAGAGTCTCTGATCGCGTACCTCCTTGCCGATTTAGATACGCCACCGTGGTGGTGTTGTCGGACAGGACTCTGACGTCTTTCCCCCGAATCTGTGGGAGGAAATGGTATAAGGCGTATTTTACAACATTCAGTTCTTTAAAGTTAGAGGAGCTGCAATTTTCTTCCATGCTCCATGATCCCTGGCAATAATCGTTCCCCATATGAGCGCCCCATCCATGAGGACTGGCGTCAGTGGTTATGGTGTGAGATGGCGTTATTACCCATGGAACCCCCACTCAACAAATGGTTTGAGTCTAGCCACCACTCTAAGGAAGTTAAAACCTCCTGAGAAGGTTATTTTTGTATTTAGGTATTTAGGTAACCAAATAACCGTCTATCCTCTTGTAAAATTTGATGTTGTAGTACTCGAGTATGGTGTTGAGCCCATCTCACTGCTGGTATACAAGAGATAAGAGACCCTAATAACGACATAGCTTGTCTTAGGGATATACGAGGATTATTTATTGCGGCTAGGACTTTGTGTCTGATCAGTAGGATTTTTACCTGCGGCAGGAGACACTTTTGAGATATGGAGTCTAACTGGAACCCCAAGAACGCCTGACGGGAAAGCGGAGTGAGTCTGGATTTGTCGGTATTGATTATCCAGCCCAGGTCCTGTAGAGAGGAAATTGCGTGAGCTAAACGATCAGCACATTGAGTAACTGAATTTCCTATTACCAAAAAGTCATCCAGATAGGGCACAATCAAAGTTTCCTTCTGGCGTAGGTATGCCATCACCTCTAGCATTATCTTGGTGAAGATCCTCGGCGCTGTTGAGAGGCCGAAGGGTAAGGCCGCATACTGGAAGTGACGAACCTCGTTGTTGATTTTTACCGCCACTCTGAGGAATTTTTGGTATCTGTTATGAATGGGGAGATGATAGTAAGCATCCTTTAGATCAATGCCCCCCATCATACAGTTTGGGAAGAGGAGTTTTATGGTGGACCTAATGGACTCCATTTTAAATGTATAATTTTCAATGAATGAATTGAGTTTTTTAAGGTTTATGATGGTTCTGAAAGAACCGTCGGGCTTAGAGATTAGGAATAGGGGAGAATAGAATCCCCTACCCTCCTGTCCCACCGGCACTTGGACTAGGACCCGTTTTGATATTAGGGTTTGAATTTCAAGCTCTAAAGCCTGTTGCTGTATAGGCGAGCTGAGAGTTGTTATAATATAAGACTCGTGGGGCACACGAGAGAATTTTAATTTAATTCCATCTCGGACGATATTTAAAACCCACGAGCTAGATGTTATCTTCTCCCATTGGGTGGTGGAAAATTTAAGTCTGCCCCCAACTGGTATGTCCTCAGTATTTGTTGTCTTTTGGGGGGTTGGGTCTTCTAAACATGGTACCTCTCTGCTTGTCGTCCTTAGTGGTCCATGTTGTAGACCTATCTGTTTGCCTCCTTTTGCCAAACGGCCTCCTCTTAAAGGCTCTCCTGTAAAAGGGAATAGAGGATTCAGGAAAAGCTTTCTTCCTGTCCTTTGCCTTCTTGAGTATCTCATCTAAGGTTTTACCAAAGAGGTACTCACCCTCACATGGGATTGCGCATATTTTAGATTTTGATTGCGCGTCCCCTTTCCAACTCTTCATCCATAGGGCTCTTCTTGCGTTATTCACAAGGCCCGCAGATCTTGCTGCTAAACGGAGTGAGTCGGCGGAGGCGTCTGCCAGAAAGGCCGCTGCTCCTCGTATTAAAGGGATGGCTGCTCTTAGTTTTTCTCTCGAGCTTTTCTTTTCAATTTGCTGGTCTAACTGATCAATCCAGATGATCATTGACCGGGCCGCGCAAGTGCTGGCTACTGCAGGTTTGAATATTCCTGTAGCCGCTTCCCAGGAACGTTTAAGGGATGATTCAGCCTTACGATCCAAAGGATCGACCAATAGTCCCGCATCCTCCACAGGTAGAGTGGATTGTTTGGAGGTAGAGGCTACAGCTGCGTCGACCTTAGGGACTTTGGTCCAAGTAAGAAGCTCCTCGTCACTAAACGGATATTTACGTTTTGACGCTGAGGGTAGAAAGCCTCTCTGATCTTGCTTCTCCCACTCTCTTTTAATTAATGTTTTCACTGCTGGTATAACCGGAAAACATCTCCTCTTTCTGTCTGCCAAACCCGCGAACATTATCTCTTGCGCGGTTTGCGCACCCTTAGACTCCTCACACCCCATGGTATTTCGAATGGATTTTACCAAGTTGTCCACACTGTCCAAGGGAAAACATGAGCGTCCCTCAATCTCTGATGAGGATGATGACGCTGGACATGATGATAGGGAGGCATCTGACAGTATCGGTTGGTCACTGTCGGAGTCTGACACAAGTGTCGGTGTTTTAGATTTAGAACTACGCGGTTTTTCCTGGGTCATATTTTTTAGTTCTTCTCTAATAATGGCCCGTAGGTCCGTAATGGACACTGCTGCTCCCTGTGTTGTTTCTTTAAAACAGTCCTCACAAAGTTTTTTGGGGTATGAGTCAGGGAGGGGCTGGTTACACAAGGCACATTCCCTGTGCTTCGTTTTTTGTCGTTTTTTGCCCTAAGCGTGTAAGTAGAGAGAGAAAGGGAAAAGAGAGAGATAGGGAGACAGCGTTAGCTTAATAGGCAGAGTTCACAACTCACCCAGTGAAGCAAATAATACCGGATCAGAAGGCCGAGATCCTGTTCTGGAACCGTCGCTTTTACGAGCGGTGTCCGAGGATCCTCTGGCGTGATCTTTGGCGGGGGGTACTGGAACTCCAGTTGTGGGGTCCATGGCACCTGGGGATGACATCTCTGCATCGCCGTTTCAGTGTTAGTGAGCGCTTTAAATAGAGCGCCAAAACGTTGTTTTTTTTTTTGTTTGTTTTTTCCGCGCATGCGCAGACCAGTGCCGGCTCCCCTGCCCTGGATCCGGCCTAGGCGCCCCGGAAGTCCAAAATCCACTTCCGGGGTAGCCTGTATTTGCGGCGGTCGGCGCATGTGCGGCCCGGGATTCAACGCCGGGCCGCAATGGAAGGTCACCTTACCCAGCTCCTGCTGCCGTACCGCACGCTGGGAAGGACGCCGGTCGGCCTTTCCCGGACCCGGCCGTCTGCCCGCTCCATCAGACGAGGAGGGAGCCGTCTAACGGAACTCCCCCGACGCGGCTTCTGAGCCGCAGCCCCTGCCGTTCTCTCGGATACTGCGCAGGCGGCATGCAAGCCCAGGTATGCTTTCTCATTAAGAAGTCCTGTCGTTCCCGCAGGAACAGGAAACCTAAACTGAGGAGGAGAGGCGGACCGCCCCCTTTTATTTCTCAATAGGTTTCCTGTTCCTGTGGGGCGGATCCCTCTCTCCAGTGGGGTGCTGTCGTGGCGAAGAGTAAAAAGTATTTGATCCCTTGCTAGTTTTCTACGTTTACCCACTGACAAAGACATGAGCAGTCTATAATTTAAATGGTAGGTTAATTTTAACATTGAAAGATAGAATATCAAAAATAAAATCCAGGAAATCACATTGTATAAATTATATAATTTGCATTTTGCAGTGAGAAATAAGTATTTGATCCCTCTGGCAAGCATGACTTAATACTTGTTGGCAAACCCCTTGTTGGCAAGCACAGCAGTCAGACTGTTTTTGCAGTTGATGATGAGGTTTGCGCACATGTCAGGAGGAATTTTGCTCCACTCCTCTTTGCAGATCATCTCTAAATCATTAAGATTTTGAGGCTGTCACTTGGCAACTCGGAGCTTCAACTCCCTCTGTAAGTTTTCTATGGGATTAAGGTCTGGAGACTGGCTAGGCCACTCCATGACCTTAACGTGCTTCTTTTTGAGCCACTCCTTTGTTGCCTTGGCTGTGTGTTTTGGCTCATTGTCTTGCTGGAAGACCCAGCCACGACCCATTTTTAATGTCCTGGTGGAGGGAATGAGGTTGTCACTCAGGATTTTAAGGTACATGGCTCCATCCATTCTCCCATTGATGCAGTGAACTAGTCCTGTGCCCTTAGCAGAGAAAACACCCCCAAAACATAATGTTTCCAACTCCATGCTTGACACTGGGGACAGTGTTCTTTGGGTCACAGGCAGCATTTCTCTTCCTCCAAACATGGCGAGTTGAGTTAATGCCAAAGAGCTCAATTTTTGTCTCATTTGACCACAGCACCTTCTTCCAATCACTCACAGAATAATCCAGGTGTTCATTGGCAAACTTAAGACAGGCCTGCACATGTGCCTTCTTGAGCAGGGGGACCTTGTGGGCACTGCAGGATTTTAAACCTTTACGGCATAATGTGTTACCAATTGTTTTCTTGGTGACTGTGGACCCAGCTGCCTTGAAATCATTAACAAGTTACCCCCGTGTTGTTTTAGGCTGATCTCTCACCTTCCTCATGATCAAGGATACCCCACCAGGTGAGATTTTGCATGGTGGCCCAGATCGATGTCGATTGACAGTCATTTTATATTTCTTCTCTTTTCTTACTATTGCACCAACAGTTGTCTCCTTCTCACCCAGCGTCTTACGTATGGTTTTGTAACCCATTCCAGCTTTGTACAGGTCTATGACCTTGTCCCTGACATCCTTATAAAGCTCTTTGGTCTTGCCCATGTTGTAGAGGTTAGAGTCTGACTGATTGAGTCTGTGGACAGGAGTCTTTTATAAAAGGAGACTATGACAGCTGTCTTTAATGCAGGTAACAAGTTGATTAGGAGCATCTAACTAGTCTGTAGGAGCCAGAATTCTTAATGCTTGGTAGGGGATCCAATACTTATTTCTCACGGCAAAATGCAAATAAATTTATACAATGTGATTTTCTGGATTTTATTTTTTATATGCTATCTCTCAATGTGAAAACTAACCTACCCTTAAAATTATAGACTGCTCATGTCTTTGTCAGTGGGCAATCTTACAAAATCAGCAAGGGACCAAATATTAAAAAATTATATATATATATATATATATATATATATATATATATATATATATATATACATATATACACACACACACACACACACACACAGTATATATACATACATACATACATACACACGGTACAGACCAAAAGTTTGGACACACCTTCTCATTTAAAGATTTTTCTGTATTTTCATGACCAAGAAAATTGTACATTCACACTTAAGGCATCAAAGCTATGAATTAACACATGTGGAATTATATACTTAACAAAAAAGTGTGAAACAACTGAAAATATGTCTTATATTCTTGGTTCTTCAAAGTAGCCACCTTTTGCTTTGATGACTGCTTTGCACACTCTTGGCATTCTCTTGATGAGCTTCAAGAGGTAGTCACCGGGAATGGTCTTTCAACAATCTTGAAGGAGTTCCCAGAGATGCTTAGCACTTGTTGGCCCTTTTGCCTTCACTCTGCGGTCCAGCTCACCCCAAACCATCTCGATTGGGTTCAGGTCTGGTGACTGTGGAGGCCAAGTCATCTGGCGTAGCACCCCATCACTCTCCTTCTTGGTCAAATAGCCCTTACACAGCCTGGAGGTGTGTTTGGGGTCATTGTCCTGTTGAAAAATAAATGATGGTCCAACTAAACGCAAACCGGATGGAATAGCATGCCGCTGCAAGATGCTGTGGTAGCCATGCTGGTTCAGTATGCCTTCAATTTTGAATAAATCCCCAACAGTGTCACCAGCAAAGCACCATCATACCTCCTCCTCCATGCTTCACAGTGGGAACCAGGCATGTACAATTTTCATAGTCATGAAAATACAAAAAAAATCTTTAAATGAGAAGGTGTGTCCAAACTTTTGGTCTGTACTGTACTGTTAGTTTCTGAAACTTCCACACACGGGAGCGTGTTACAGCTCTTTCAGCCACATTTTCATGAATAGTATCAGCTACAGCGCGGACTGACAGACCTGGATTTTATGTCATTCAGTTGAGGTCTCTAACCCCCCCCACGGGATTGGCCATTATGGCTAGGAAAAGCTACATCTGTCTACAGCATTCCTAAAAATTAGCAATGTGGTTATATCACAATCTTATGTTTTCCTCTTTTATGATGGCGCTTCTACAGATGACCAATACCATAAAAAAAATAAACTGGGAGAAGGCCGCAGTTTGTAATGTTCTGCGTATTATGTGGCTAGAGAGCAATACCATCAAATTAATTTACTTGTAATTAAAAGAGAGAAGAGAATCTGTGAGTCAACACATCGCCCGGCGAACAGCTCTGCAGATCAGAGGGCAGAAATGAACAAGTCTAGATGTCAGATGGTGGTTAAAGAGCTGTAATTATTGCTCCTGGACACAAGAGCCGTCCAGAGGAGCCTGTAGTTCACTAATGTTCAGGTGTAAATGGAAAGATTTCATTAAATCTGCAATAATTTCAAATGTCATCTACAGAACTGAGAATAAAATAGTATTGTAGAATAAAATCAAGTTTTGTGTGTTTTTTTTTTTTTTTTTAAAAAGGGCACTGGCCATTATTTTAGTAGTCTCTATGGTATATGGTCTCTACAGTGCACGGTCTTTTGCCTTCTTGGGTTACATTCCTATGATGCCGTTTTTAGTGAGTCTTTTTCACTGTGTATCTTCCCTACACCAAAAAATCAGCGTCCTACAGTTCCAGCAAAGTGGATGAGCTTTCTGGAAACTCATTTCCACATTTTTTTTTTCTTTTTACACTCAGCGTAATACGTACCTGTGGTGCACATAAGCACAACTCCAGCGTTTCTGCTTTTTTCCAGGACTGGAGTGGCGCTTTAAATTTAAGTCCACTTCCCCCGCCTATTCAAGGTTTTTCGGCACCATCTTGTGAGTTCAGCTTCAGACTGGCCGGAAATCAGAAGCTACATCATCAAAAGCTCTCAATGCAAGTCTTAAGACCAAGAACGAGGCTCTCAGAGATGTAATGAAAAGGGACGTCCGCACAGCTCCACGTAACACATGTAACGCCATTCAACAATATAACAAGTTATTCAGCGGTTGTTTCATGGACTGTTTACACAGGCTGACAAACACGGATGCGAACCAAAGTGTCTGTTGATACAATTGATCTACTCAATACAGTATGTTATTGGCAGCACATCATGAGTTTACATGGGGAGATGTTCTGTCAATCACTATGATTTCTCGCCCCTGGAATAATTGATCCAACATCAGACGAATGTGTGTTTTCACCATTAGTCAGCTGATTACAAGCATGTTTACACAGGATACAAGAGAATAAAAAATGAGTGTTCCTACGAATGCTTGTCATTCGATTATCGGCTTCACTAACTGAACAGTTAGGGTACGTTCCCACGGTCAGTAAGTGCTACGGGTTGGACTCTGTGTACATCCGTAGAGCCCAACCTGAAGCTGCCAGATGTTATAGCATATTGGATGGGATTTGAAGAAATCGCATCTCCACTATGCGTGCAGGGAAGCCGGTGGAGACGGACATGCGGCGCATCTTTCAAGACCGCAGCATGTCAATCTTGCAGAGACGCTCATCCGCAAGATAAATTTCCCATCCAATGTATAGGGCGCGGTGATTCCGCACGGTTCAATGAACACATGCGGAATCACCTGTGTTCAATAGCCGGCAGCTATGGGTGGATGGAGCGGACATGTGCTGTGTCCAATGCACTGCCAGTTCCTGACCGTGGGAACATACCCTCACCAGGTAACGCTCCCTGAAAAAATGCATGTTCATAAAGGTCCAATTTGTTTGCTGCTGTGAAATATGCAGAGTAACGGTGGGGAACATGAATTCATGAAACCCACCTCTTCTAAAGAAAGCAATTTTGACAAGCAGTGCACATAGGGGGATGCCAACTGAAGAACAAAGTATTTTTTTTCCCTTTTAAGAAATAAAAGCTCACACGACTTGAACCTTAAGATCTTTGACTCATCCTGCTGGCACTTATGTCCAAGATTCTTGATCCAACCCAACGTGGAACGGCTAAGTTTATTCCCTTCCCACCACTTACTTTACAGCCAGCAGATGGAAGGATTCTGTAGTCGTCCAAACCCTGTCAGATATGGCTTCAAGGATTAGTTAAAGCTTCAAATCTTTCCCATAATTATTTACTCAACCATGAGCTATTATTTTAGAGACATCAAGTAACACTCGTTTCCTCCCCTCCAGTAATCTACACACAGCACATTATTCATACATACTCCACACATTTGCCTTTCAGATATTGTTTCTTAAAATACAAATAGTTTACCGCTGACGCAGACGGGATGGGTTCCCGGCTTCTGTATCTCTTGGTTAGGGATAAACCAGGAATAAACAACTTAATCCAGATTACTTATGGTGACAGTTAAGAGAATACTACCTACAGAATAGTTATGTGTTTACACATCCCAAGACAATGCGCTTTGTACTCTACATTGTCTGATGATGCAGGATCTCCGCGAATGAGAAAAAACAAAGCCATGGTCCACATACCACTTCACTCTACAGAGATCAGTATTATTGATCAATGCAAATAATCTGATACTTTGTTAAATGCAACCTGAATAAAAAAATATAATACATTGCTCCATGTGTAAGAAAAGAGATTTGTTCATTGAATATTGACACTAATACATCTGCTGCTATAGATCACCAGGGATGGCTAGTGTGGGGCCAGTATCCTAGTTTAAGCTAAAATGGAGGCCATGTAATAAAAATACACATTTGTCCTACCTAAACCTACAATTATAAGAAGAAGAAAGAATAAAAGGATTGTCCAACTTCTTTAATCTATAAGGACTTTAGTCGGTTCTGAAAAACACAGTTAGGATTAAGGGCAGGGAGAGGTGCTAGTCCACCCAAATTGCACCCACGGCACATGCCCAAAGTAGCACAATCACATCACAAAAATGTACATATGTGTCCAAGAATAGCTTAATTATTAAATGGGGCATATTTATATACTAAATGCCTATGACACACTCATACTAAATCACCACAAACACATTTTTCCCATATGACTAATGCTTATACGTTCTAGAAGACTCGCAGAAGCCAGGACAAGGAGGGATGCATGTGGGTAGACCTTCCAAGGAATCTTACAGTGTTATTTTAGTAGATGATTAAAGCAGAAAAATGTTATCACTTTTGTAACCGAACTATCCAAGAAAAAGGTAAGCAAATGTAAGGGGGACGACCGGACCGCGAGTACCTGCATGCCATGTCTGGAACTGTTGAAGCTGCATCCCCTGTTCCCGGGGGGAAGCCTGAGTGAGCCGGACCTTCCCCTATTACCTGAGGGAAGCCCTAAAGAAGCACACCTTTCTGCAGATCCAGGAGGGTGGGGAGAGACAGAAGGAAAGAGCGCGCAGCATCGGGGAAAAAGAAGAAAGCGTGCGCTACAGATGAGTTTGGCGCCAACGGAGTGCAGTGCGCAGAGCGGTGAGAGGCGCGCTCTGCTCCCCGTGCCCCCACCAGAGAGTACCAGCGCTGCGACGGGCCGCATAGAGAGGGCCCTCATTGCCTGCAGAGCCGTGCACACAGAGCAGAGCCGTGCACACAGAGCAGAGCCGTGCACACAGAGCAGAGCCGTGCACACAGAGAACAGCCGTGCACACAGAGAACAGCCGTGCACACAAAGAACAGCCGTGCACACAGAGAACAGCCGTGCACACAGAGAACAGCCGTGCACACAGAGAACAGCCGTGCACACAGAGAACAGCCGTGCACACAGAGAACAGCCGTGCACACAGAGAACAGCCGTGCACACAGAGAACAGCCGTGCACACAGAGAACAGCCGTGCACACAGAGAACAGCCGTGCACACAGAGCAGAGAGCAGGGCCAGGCGTGCTGTAGAAGCCAGAGAGAGGAGTGCTCCATCCTTGGAGCACCAGTGTCATTCAGGTCAGCATCCGCCATCGCCCGCCGCCAACAGCGGGGACCAGAGAGGGAGAGACATGCAGTGTGTGCCTGGTGACCACCATAAAGCAAGGTGCCAGATACTTCAGGCCCATGAGTACCGCGCGTGTGCCGTCTGAAAGAGACCGGGTGTGTGATCGTTACCTACACCCTGACGTTGCCAGCTAATAATTGCCCTGAGACTTGTGACCTGACTTCATTAGTGATTATAGTTGCAGAGCCACGTTGGGCTCATACAGGACTGTGGCCCGTACCCTAATCAGCCACTGCAGTATATGGACTAGGGGCAGTGGAAAGTTCCGGAGACCGACCACTGTCGCCAGAAGATGGGTATTGTTGTTTACCGGACCCAATTGGAAAGGACACCGCGCCAGCCGTTGTCGGCGCTATTCACTTTATGGACTGAAGAACCAGTGACTTTCATCGGAATTGCCGTGATCTGTACCGCTCTTCTTCTACTCACCATATCCTTTTGCCATTTGAACTGTTAAATCCCCTGTTTAACCCTGCACCTCCGTGCGAGGAATAAACCCCGTTACATTAAAAATAATAATAATAATTTTATTTATATAGCGCCAACATATTCCGCAGTGCTTTACATTATAACTGTCATACTTGTTAACCTTTAGGCTAAGTGCACACGTTGCAGAATTGCCGCGGAAATTTCCGCGGCAATTCTGCAACTCCTGCAGTGGGTATATCGCATGCGGAATTGGCATGCATATTCCTAGCGTTTTGCAAGCATAATTAGCTTGCAGAATGCTAGCGTTTTCCAAGCGATCTGTAGCATCGCTTGGAAAACTGATTGACAGGTTGGTCACGCTTGTCAAACATAGTGTTTGACAAGCGTGACCAACTTCTTACTATTGATCCTGCCTATGCAGCATCTATAGTAAAAAGATCTAATGTTAAAAATAATTAAAAAAATGGTTATACTTACCTTCCGAAGTCCCCCGATCTCCTCAGCAGTGCACGCGGCGGCTTCCGTTCCTATAGATGCTTTGTGTGCAGGACCTGTGATGACATCACGGTCACGTGACTGCGACATCATTGCAGGTCCTTCACACAAAGCATCTATAGGAACGGAAGCACCGCTGAGAGGCGGGAAGACTCCGGGGCCATCAGAAGGTGAGTATATCACTATTTTTTTTTTTTACCAATTATATGGTGCCCAGTCCGTGGAGGAGAGTCTCCTCTCCTCCACCCTGGGTACCATCCGCACATGATCTGCTTACTTCCCGCATGGTGGGCATAGCCCCATGTGGGAAGTAAGCAGATCTATGCATTCCTAGGTGTGCGGAATCCCCGCGATTCCGCAAATTTAATGAACATGCTGTGTTTTTTTCTGGAAAGCGATTCCGCTCAGGAAAACTACGCAGCATGTGCTCAAAAAATGCGGTTTGCATTCTATTAAGTAGGATGCTTAATGTGAGCGGTTTTTTTTCACGGTTGTATAGCGTTTATAGCGAAAAAAAAAGCGACGTGTGCACACAGCCTTACTCTGCCTCCTGTGTCACTGCATCCCGCGTTCCTGCAATTTTTACACACATATGATTTTCAAGTCCTAACAAGTATGGGCCAATGTACATGTTAAACTTAATTTTATTTATTTATTTTTTAAGTTTATTATTATTATTTGTCAGCATAGACTTTTTCTTTGAGCTGCCGTGGATTGACAGTTATTGTTTCTTATCTTAATGAATCTGTCTGAAACATAGTGACCACTTATATGTAATATCCCACACTCATTTTTTTACATCTTTTACCAGGCAGGGAACACAAAACTACAATTTTTGTACGATATGAACATTTTCAAATGGTAAAAACCTGAATAAATCTGTATTGGTGGGTTTTAACCCCTTTGCACCCAAAGGTGGTTTGCATGCTAATGATTGGGTCAATTTTTACAATTCTGACCACTGTCAATTTATGACGTAATAACTCTGGAACACGTTATCCCCATGATTCAAAAATTATTTTTTGTGACACATTGAACTATATGATAGTAGTAAAATTTCTTCAATTTTCCAACTTTGATTTTTCATGCCCTTAAATCAGAGAGAGATGTCACATAAAAACGTTAAACATTTTCCATATGTGTACTTTACATCAGTATAATTATGAAACCAAATTTTTTTTTTGTTAGTAAGTTATAAGGGTTAAAAGTTGACCAGTGACTTTTCATTTTTTCAACAAAATTAACATTTGTTTTCTTTTAGGGACCACATCACATTTGAAGTCACTTTGAGGGGGTCTATACAATAGAAGATACTCAAAAATGACACCATTCTAAAAACTGCACCCCTCAAGATGCTGAAAACAACATTCAAGTTTATTAACCCTTCAGGTGCTTCACAGGAATTTTTTGTGAAAAAAAAAAAAAAACATTTAACTTTTTTCCACAAAAAAATTGACTTCAGATCCAATTTTTTTTTATTTTGACAAGGGTAAGAGGAAAAAAGGGACCCCAAAACCCCAAAATGTGTTGTGTAATTTCTCCTGAGCATGCAGATAGCCCATACGAGAGAGAAAACCACTGTTTGGGCGCACAGCACAGCTCGGAAGAGAAGGAGCGCCATTTGACTTTTAATGCTAAATTTTCTGGAACAATTGGAGGACACCATGTCGCGTTTGGAAAGCCTATGATGTGCCTAAACAATGAGAATCTCCCACAAGTGACCCCATTTTGGAAAGTAGACCCCTCAGGGAACTGATCTAGATATGTGGTGAGTAGAGTTGAGCAAATTTCTTCAGGTCCCCGCTTATCTGGCAAACTATAGCGCTTGCCAAATAAGCTGCAGAGTGGAAATGAATACATGGAGTGTGCCGGCCGATCAGTTGATCGGCGCCGCAGCTGCATGTGTCATGGCTGTGTCACTGTCACAGCACCCGCATGGAGAGCTCTACAAACAGGATGTAATAATCCATCCATGGTCAAACAGGCCCAGGTCACATAGATGGATTATTGCGTCAGATGTCAGGAAGGGGTTAATATCTGTTTGCCTTTAAGGTACCTTCACACTAAACGACTTTGCAAGGAGAACGACAACGATCCGTGATGTTGCAGCGTCCTGGATAGCGATATCGTTGTGTTTGACACGCAGCAGCGATCTGGATCCCGCTGTGATATCGCTGGTCGTTGCTGAAAGTTCAGAACTTTATTTGGTCGTCAGATCGGCGTGTATCGTCGTGTTTGACATCAAAAGCAACGACGCCAGCAATGTTAAACATGGAGCTAACGACCTGTGAGAACGATAAGTGAGTCACCGTTACGTCACAGGATCGCTCCTGCATCGTTCTGGAGCTGCTGTGTTTGACGTCTCTACAGCGACCTAAACAGCGACGCTGCAGCGATCGGCTCGTTGTCTATATCGCTGCAGCGTCGCTTAGTGTGACGGTACCTTTAGTCAAGTAATGAAAACAATGCGGTTTACATCCACAAGCGAAAAGCTTTCCAGGTCTCGTGCTGCTGAAATAGGTGCACAGCGCATAGGAAGAGAGTACTGATATGAAGCATTTCCTCCTCAAAATGCAAAAATAAATTTGCTATTAGTTTAAGTTTGTCCCTACAATCTACTTGATGAAATCTCCAAAGCTGTGTTAAATAAAGTGTCCAATAGATATCAAATTTGGAAATGGGAATAAGGCCATACGAGCGTATAACACGGCTGAGTGCTATGTGATAAAACATCACACAACACTCGGACCAGTGTTATACTATGGGGCAGCTCAGATCTGCGATTATTTTCTCATGCTAATTGATTGCATCTGAGAATCGGATCACACACACCCATACAAGTCATGTTAAATTGGCTTAACTGGTTGTCAAAAATGGGGAGGACCCCATGCAGTTTTTTTAAATTATTTAAATAATTAAAAAAAAAATGACATGAAAACCCCTCTATTCTTGATAACCAGCCTTGCTAAAGCTGACAGCTGAGGGTTGCAGCCCGCAGTTGTCAGTTTCGCCTGGCTGGTTATCAAAAATACAGGGGAACCCATGCTGATATTTTTTAAATTATGTATTTAATGCGCAGGCATCAGCTGATGAATACTCCCATCAGTCACATTCTGCTCTAGCTGTTTTTTACCTCCGATTACAGCTGCAGGCTCACGCTGTCATCGGACAGCATGGGAACCGCGGCTGTGTGACCTGCGGCAATGTTACCACAGATCAGAGGCAGTCTTTGCTGCGCTGTCATGCACATGACAGCATGAGAAACACCTGGTTTTCGGGGTGCCGAACTCGAACAGTAACATGGACTTCCTGGTGTTTGGTACGAACCCCGAACTTTACTGTTTGAGTTTGCCCATCTCTATGGCTTTATATAAGCGCTATAAATTATGTCAAAGTTCGGAGTAAATGAAAAAGTCTATCTTTAAAATCCGCCTACCGCTCTCTAGCCACTTTTAAAATGTAACAAGATAAGAATTTTTTAAAAAAAAAAAAAAAAAAAGTAAAATATTGGAAATGTTCACACAAATGTGGCATTTGTGAAAATTTGCACTTTTTATGCCTTAAAACTAGTATACAGTCAATAGTAGGTTCCCTTTATAATCTTTGTGTTCTTTTTCAGCAATGAGAAATCTCCGACAACAATAGTTCGAAGCACATTAGTTCATCCCTAAAGAAAGTATAAATGCGAATGCCAGAGACGGGTTAAGACAACAGCCCTATACAATGGCTCCAGCCACGTCACACATGGTTTGCCAGTTCTGCTGGCTCCCAGTCACCAAGTCACACACTGGAATCATTATGACAACTGAACATTCCTCCAGCACAGAACAGAGGAACAGGAAAGTGGAATCCCACGGAAAAGCTTCTCTCATAAAACGTGTGTGTTTAGACTAAGCTGGATGGTGCTACAAACCATGAGGCTCCAAAACCTATTGCTGGGAAACCCCATCCCCCAACACACACACCTCCCAGACTTCTCCTCATTGAAAAAAAAAAAAAAAGGGCCGCAGGATTAATGAGGTTCCTAACAAATACAAAGTAGATTAAATTTCCTCCCAGTCAGAGGTTAGGAACTGAAAAGGTAAAAAGGAAGTCCAGATGTCTCAGTACTTTAAGTCGAGTCAACTAACCACGTCTAACATAAAACACACATGCCCAGGCCCAAAGAAGGAATCATAATCCTGACCAATGTAAAATCTGGTGCGGGAATGTAGTCTGACAACTCTGAAAGACAATGTAGGGCTAAAAACAAATAAAACCAACCTCAGTCAGCGTATGAACAATAATCCCATAAAAGCATGCTCGTATACCAACAAGTGATGCATATACAATACATGCGGCTAACAATCCCTATTCTTACCATTAACAGGTGACTCAAGTTTCCATTGAACGTCCCAGCCACAGGCGATCCCATGTGCATAGTACAGTAACACGTAAACCATAGCACAGACTCGGCTACAGTGGCATTTCATGACAGTTCTATACCTTGAAGCCATGCGCCCACGAGGAGGTTTTAACGCTGTGTGTTTGAGCTGCGTCAAAAATGCTTGACCTTAGGGTCAGTAAACGCTGTGGGTTGGACGCTGGGCACTTATGCAGCATCAAACCCGCAGTGTCCAGATGTTCAAGAAATCCCATGTCCACTATACGTCCGCGGACATGTGGGGCGTCTCTCAGAACCGCAGCATTTCAATTTCTCTAGGAGACGCAAGCCGAAGCAAGAGAAATGTCACCCATAGAATGTATTGAATGTGATGAAAGCCAGTTAAATAATAATAAACTCAATATCCAATATAAAATGAAATTGGAATTCATGCGTATAATTAACTGGCTATAAGTAGATAGGATTATGCACTATATTATAATGAATTTTTAATCACATTTGTTATGCAACATAGCATAAAGCAAAATGGTGAAAGTATAAGTCCTCAACAAGATAAATATACGGTATGTATCAAATTAAAGTTAAGTCATATTGATTATGATTCCATGAGGGAAATAGTTACCCAAGTCAGGCACTTTAGGCTACTTTCACACTAGCGTTGTGCGCTGCACGTCGCTACGCGACGTTGCGGCGCACCAACGCTAGCTGTGGAAGCGCCGCACAACGGGGGCAGCGGATGCTATTTTTCAACGCATCCGCTGCCCCATTGTGAGGTGCGGGGAGGCGGGGGCAGCGTTCCGGCTGCGCATGCGCGGTCGGAAAAGACGGGAACGACGCACCAAAAAACGTTACAAGCAAACGTTTTTTGGTGGCGACGGTCCGACGCAACATGACGCAACCGTCGCACAACGGTTGCGACGTGTGGCAATGCGTCGCACTGCGTCGTTAATAAAAGTCTATGGAGAAAAAACGCATCCAGCAAGCACTTTTGCAGGATGCGTTTTTTCTCCAAAACGACGCATAGCGACGTGCAGTGCACGACGCTAGTGTGAAAGTAGCCTTAGAACCCGAGCCCCAACGCGCGTTTAGCACATTTGCTTTCCCCAGTTGGACAGAATTGATAGTCTGGTTGACAGAAGACTTTATATTTATGCCTTAGCATATGTCTCTTAATATATGAAAACGTTTCCTTTTTCGTCTGGGAGTTTTTGGGTCCCTGTTAAATTAAATTAACTTTACAAATGATGTGTCCTTTATCTTTATTTTCTAGCTTTATATTTCCCAGTTAATGGCCAGTTTAAAAACTGACTTTTAAACGCATCTGTGCTTCAAAATCACTTACCGTAGGTTATCCATTACTTTCCATAGCTATCAAATTACTATTTTCTAAGCAATCATTAATGCAATGTTGTGAAATGGAGCACGGTAGAGAAACCCTGGAGAGTCACATAAATTCAATTGTGACTATTTCATCAGTGTTAAAAATACAGGCCGTCTATGGACCAGGTGAATGCTGACGAGTACTCATTTAGGAGGTGCAAAGGGGACCAGTTTCAGCAGAAGCTAAAACCACATAAAAAATGTCTAATGGAGGGTCACTAGTCTAGAAATATTTCTGCAAATCGAGCGCCTACTTCATCTATATAGCAGTCAATGCATTTCCCTTATATTTTACTTCTGTCTCCAAGATGGCTCAGAATAAAACCGCACTACTTTAGGGTACATTTCTATGCCTATGTCAGATTTTCATTGTGTGTAATAGTAGCAGCATAAGCAATGAGATTTCCTAAAATCTCATTCACACACTGCGGAGAAAACCAACAGCATGGTAATTTATGTTGCAAGGGTCGCGGTGGATTTTGCTATGTGCAAAACAAAGAGAAAAATGTGCAGCAATCTTGCATAATTTTCAGGACAGAAATGTCTAAATTTAAACTAAAATTTCCCAGAGGAGCATTGCACGGCGAATAAGCCTCATTACCTTGACAAGCCGGAGCTGATATGTCACTCTCCACAAGGAGAAACATTACCGCTTAGGCCTCAGTCCAGAGCCTCTCACCTAGCCAAATCAGATCTCATACATTGCACTGACGAGGGCCAACAGCCCAAAACACCGTGTCTGCGACTTGAGATACTGATTTGGCTTTTATCCCAAGTCATATTGCACGACTCGTTAAAGGGTTGATTGTGACTTGAAGGATCGCTACTTCCAACAGGTGGCGCTATCTAGAGTTCAAGTCCTCTTTCTCTCTGAAAAGACAACTTGCATATATAATTTAACCTAAAAAATGATTTCATAGTGAACATTTCTATTTGCATTTGGATTTTTTAACCAGGCGAGTCTATAGTGCATAAAGAAATTAAGCACAGAAAAAGTGAGCCCTACTCCCCACTCCCAAAGTTTTTTTTTTGCATTGCCTACAAGTTTTTTTTTTGTGGTTTTTTTTATTTAAAAAATGCAGCATGCTTTAGGTATGGTGTTTTTCCTGTCATTTTTCCCCATTATCTTCTTTATGGGACTGTGACAACCCCCCTTCACAATTGCTATATTTCCCTTTCTAGAAGAACAGCCTGTATTCGCCTTCGATGCTGTTCCAGTGAAGTCGAGTCACCCGAGGCTTTGGTGACCCTGTCATGTCACGTGAGCCCTGCAGCCACTCAGCGGCCTATAATGGGCTGCTTCACTTTGACATCCTTTCAACGAAACGGACATCCAGAAGAATTGAGAGCTGCCGCTTCTCTCTAGCCTCCTTAAAATGTCAGGTAAATGAAGGGAGAGTGAGGCGGTCCATAAGTGGGCGCTGACTGGCTGCCGGGCTGACATGACGTCACACGAGCCCCAGCGCTGGAGCGACACCAAAGGGGAGTACAGGATGTTATTTTACAAGAGGCTGTATAGCAATTAAGAAGTAGTTGTTTGAGTAGTGGACAACTTGTTTAAATTCCATAAAAGAACTGATACACAATTAAAAAAATAAAAAACCATAAGGAAGCTATAGGGGACATTCCTGTGGTCGGCATACACAGCCGATTCCCCAATTCTCCAACATGGAATTGCATGCAGAAAATTCTGCTTCATATTACAAATTCTCATGGACATTCTGCAGAGAAAAGCCACGGCGTCTCAATTTATGCGGCAGAAATAACAGTGGGATTCACGTTTTTAAGTGTAAAGATTGAAATGTGCGAAAGCAATTGAATCAGTGAATCGCCACCCAGATACAATGAAAATCTAGCTTCCTGTCGGGGTCTCCTAGCACCCAAATATCTCCCGCTTCCTCCTTACATGCAGTGATCACATGACCACTGGGTCCGGAGAAGGAGGCACTGTGTGCTCTTCCGATTACTGTATACACAACACTTGTTTAGCACTGTACAGTCATGGACAAAAATTTTGAGAATGAGACAAATATAAATTTTTCCAAAGTCTACTGCTTCATTTTTTCTAATGGCAATTTGCATATACTCCTGAATGTCAGAGTGATCAGCTTAACAGCAATTACTGTACTTGCAAAGTCAATATTTGCCCAGAAAATGAGCTTTAACCCCCAAAACACATTTCAACATCATTGCAGTCCTGCCTTAAAAGGAGCAGCTAACATCGTTTTAGTGATTGATCCATTAACACAGGTGTGGGTGTTGATGAGGACAGGGCTGGCGATCAATCAGTCATGATTAAGTAAGAATGACATCACTGGACACTTTAAAAGGAGGCTGGTGCTTGGTATCATTGTTTCTCTTCAGTTAACCATGGTTATCTCTAAAGAAACACGTGCAGCCATCATTGCACTGCACAAAAATGGCCTAACAGGGAAGAGTATCGCAGCTACAAAGATTGCACCTCAGTCAACAATCTATCGCATCATCAAGAACTTCAAGGAGAGAGCTTCCATTGTTGTCAAAAAGGCTCCAGGGCGCCCAAGAAAGACCAGCAAGCGCCAGGACCGTATCTTAAAATTGTTTCAGCTGCGGGATCGGACTACCAGCAGTGCCGAGCTTGCTCAGGAATGGCAGCAGGCTGGTGTGAGAGCTTCTGCACGCACTGTGAGGCGGAGACACTTTGAGCAAGGCCTGGTTTCAAGGAGGGCAGCAAAGAAGCCACTTCTCTCCAGAAAAAACATCAGGGACCGACTGATATTCTGCAAAAGGTACAGGGAGTGGACTGCTGAGGACTGGGGCAAAGTCATTTTCTCTGATGAATCCCCTTTTCGATTGTTTGGGACATCTGGAAAACAGCTTATTCGGAGAAGAAGAGGTGAGCGCTACCACCAGTCTTGTCTCATGCCAACTGTAAAGCATCCTGAAACCATTCATGTGTGGGGTTGCTTCTCAGCCAAGGTAATCGGCTCACTCACAGTCTTGCCTAAAAACACAGCCATGAATAAAGAATGGTACCAGAATGTCCTCCAAGAGCAACTTCTCCCAACCGCCAAGAGCAGTTTGGCGCCCAACAATGCCTTTTCCAGCATGATGGAGCACCCTGCCATAAAGCAAAGGTGATAACTAAATGGCTCATGGAACAAAACATAGAGATTTTGGGTCCATGATCTGGAAACTCCCCAGATCTTAATCCCATTGAGAACTTGTGGTCAATCATCAAGAGACGGGTGGACAAACAAAAACCAACAAATTCTGGCAAATTGCAAGCATTGATTATGCAAGAATGGACTGCTATCAGTCAGGATTTGGTCCAGAAGTTGATTGAGAGCATGCCAGGGAGAATTGCAGAGGTCTTGAAGAATAAGGGTCAACACTGCAAATATTGACTTGCTGCATTAACTCATTCTAACTGTCAATATAACCTATTGGTACTCAAAATATGATTGCAATTATATTTCTGTATGTGATATAAACATCAGACAAACACTAATAAAAACCAGAGGGCAGCAGATCATGTGAAAATATAATTTTGGTGTCATTCTCAAAACTTTTGGCCATGACTGTATACAGCAGTTGGCACAGGGGCTCGAGTCTGAATGTGCCAGACTGATTCCGCAGCTACTCCACTATGCAATGTTGTTTTACGTCACTGCAGAGAAGAAGGAGGACTACCCGAAGCTTTATCATCTATGGACAGGCCAAAAATATTTAAAGAGGTCCTGCATCAGGGTGACACATGGTTATTGCTGCTCCGGAAGAGGCCGGAGCGAGCCGTACTCCTCCCCCCATGGCGTAGGCGGAGGCCTACATGACAATGGGTGGGAGAGGGGTAGTAATTATGCTAATTATTAGGGGGGAAGGGTTTTAGCTGGAGGAGTATATGTGGGGTTTTGGGGGAGGGATTTAGCACTTTCCCGCTCTTTGGGATCGTGAGCAGACATACCTGTCATGTCTGGCGTCGACACGATCCTTGAGGGCCTCAGGGCGGCGGCAGCTTTACACCCCCCGGATGGCTGGAGGCGCAGGTGGCCCACATCATGGCTGCAGGAGCAGGGCCGTCTGTCGCTGGAGCGGCGGTCTCAGAGGACGCGGCCCCCCGAGCGCCTGTCACCGGACTCCGGTCCTCGAGCCCCCCGTAGGCGCAGGAGCCCCTCCCGGGACCCTCCAGGCCGGGTGACAGTAAGATCAGCGGTTAGTCGGCCACAGCCTGGGAGGAATCCAACTGCCAGACGGGGCTCAGCGGCGGTCGCGAGACCTACACCTCACAGTGCAGCGGGGGCGGAGCCTTGGTGCGCCAGTCAGCGCCTGTGGGAGCGGGAGGCCGCAGCGGTGAGGCTCCTGCCGCGCGGTCTGCCTCGGCCGCATCTGGGAGCGCGGTGGCAGCGGCGGTTGATGTCGGGGCGGGCGGTCTGAGTCTGGACGTATCCGGGCTGGCCCTACCTTCTGCGGCAGGGAGCTCTCATGCACCAGGTCGACAGGACGGTGGGATTTCATCGGTGGCTGGCGCTGGGGCAGACGTGAGCTGGTGCTCTGCAGGCCCATCCACGCAGGCACCGTCCTCCTCGGGGATACAGAGTCCAGGCCCCCTACCTTCCGAGCCTGTGACGGTACAGGGCACGCAGGCCGACTTCCTGGGGCTCCGTCATCGGCCAGATTCGGGCAGGTCTGTCAGGGATGCGGCGAGTCAGGGACCTCTGGATGCCAGCACTTCGGCTGGAGGGACCACAGATCCCTTGCAGCCCGGTGAGTATATGTCCATGTCAGGTCTTTGTACTCCAAATTTGTCATCACCTGCTTTTATGGGTAGTCAGGGGGTTGGTAGTGTTGAGAGGGTGGCGGGTGATGCGGGTTCGGCGGGGGTCCGTGAGCTTTTAGGTAATGTTCAGGATTTGTTATCCAGGCTGGAGCAGGGTATGTCCGCTCAGAGACATTTGGGAGCCTGGCTGAGCCCGCAGCTGGGGCCTATTGGTTCTGTGGGGGCGCCAGTGGTGGCGCCTGCACCGATATCGGTCTCGGTGCAGACGGAGAAGGAGTGTAGGATGCATTTGGATGATAGGGCTCATGGCGAGGTTTATGTGTGTTTTGAGGGTCCTTTAGGGGCGCATCTTAAAAAGGAAGTTAGGGAAAAGATTGCGAAGGATGAGTATGTTGAAATTTTTTCGTTGCTCCCGTTGGAGAAATTCAATCTGGATAAGAAAAAGAAGGAGGAGGGAAAAAAAGAGGATGGGGAAAAGCGGCGTTGGCGCTTGATTCCTTAGACGTTTACTAACTGGCTGCAGGCTTTTGCCATTCTGGCCAGTGTGATTGGGGAGAAGGCGCCCGAGAACTGCTCGGGTCTGTTCTGTTATATGGATTCCATTAGCGAGGCCCACAGGGTTTATGGTGGTCAGGTATGATGAGCAGTTCAGGCAGAGGAAAGCGGTTCGGCCGGCCATGAGATGGGATCAGAAAGACATTGGTCTATGGATGCGGGTGATGGCGCAGTACAAGTTCGGCCATCCCTTTCACGGAGGGGCCGGTAGTTCCGGCCAGGGTTTTCAGTCCGGTACCGCAGGGTCCTCTAGTTCCGCTGGGCAAGCGGGGGGACAAAAATTGGGGGTCTGTTGGCAGTTTAACGAAGGGCAGTGTAGATTCGGAGTCAACTGCAAGTTTAAGCACTTGTGCTCCCATTGTAGCGGCTCCACCCACGGGGCGGCAAAATGCTTCAAAAAGGGTAGAGCAAAACCAGGAAGCGGTAATACCCATGGGGGTGACACCGGTGAAGTGGGAAAAGATGGTTTCTTATCTAAGTAGATATCCAGATAGGGATAAAGCCGCTTTGTTGTTGTCCGGTTTTCAAGAGGGTTTTGTAATCCCGGCCCCTTCATTTGCAGTTCCGTGCGTTAGAAAGAATCTGCGGTCGGCCTTGTTACATGCCGACGTGGTTTCCGAGAAGTTGCGGAAGGAGGTTGCGTTGGGTCGGATGGCGGGTCCGTTTGAGTCCCCTCCTTTTGAGGATTTGGTGGCTTCCCCTTTGGGGGTTGTGCATAAGAAAAAGGAAGGGAAATTTCGTTTGATTCAGCATCTGTTATCCTAGAGGTATGTCTGTTAACGACGGGATTGACCCTGGGCTTTGCTCAGTGGTTTATGTGTCTTGACACAGCGGTGGAATGGGTTCAAAAATCCGGGAAAGAGGCTCTCCTAGCTAAGACAGATATAGAATCTGCTTTTCGTTTGTTGCCAGTTCATCCGAGTAGCGTTCGGCTGCTGTGTTGTTTTTGGGAGGATCGTTTCTTTGTTGATAGGTGTTTGCCCATGGGGTGTTCGCTATCTTGCGCACTGTTCGAGGCATTTAGTTCCTTTTTGGAGTGGGTGGTTCGGGATGTTTCTGGTTGCGATTCTGTCATTCACTATCTGGATGACTTTTTGTGCGTCGGCCCGGCTGGGTCTGATCGTTGTCAAACGATTCTGAGAGCGATTGAATTGTTGGCACATAGTTTTGGAGTCCCTTTGGCTCCGGGCAAAACGGAGGGCCCGAGCACGTGTCTATGTTTTCTAGGTATCGTGATCGATACCATTCAGTGGGAATTTAGGTTGCCCATCGAGAAAGTGGTTTGTTTGCGTGAGGAGGTGCTGCGGGCTTGTCGTGTGAGGAAGTTGTCATTAAGGGATTTGCAATCGCTCCTTGGGAAACTTAATTTTGCTTGTCGAGTTATTCCCATGGGCAGAGTTTTTTCTAGGAGATTGGCCATGGCTACGGCGGGGGTTAGTGCTCCCCATCACTTTGTACGGTTGTCAGCGGACCATAAAGAGGACTTGGCGGTGTGGAGTAGGTTCTTACAGAATTATAATGGCCGGTCGTTGTTCCTTGAGGGAGTGGTTGATAACGAGTCGTTGGACTTGTTTACGGATGCAGCCGGAGGGTCAGGTTTCGGTGCGTATTTTCAGGGGCAATGGTGCGCGGTAACGTGGCCTGCATCTTGGATTTCTTCTGGCCTGGTTCAGAATATCGCACTCTTGGAAATTTTTCCCATTTTGGTGGCGGTACATTTGTGGCAGCAGGTTTTTCGAAACAGGCGGGTTCGGTTTTACTGTGACAACATGGGGGTGGTTTGTGCGATAAACAATCTGTCGGCTTCGTCGCCCCCGGTTGTGCGGGCGCTGAGACAGTTGGTCTTATCCTGTTTGAATTTGAAGGCGCATGTAACTGCGACGCATGTTCCTGGTGCTCATAATTCCATTGCCGACTCTCTCGTTCACAGTTCGATTGTTTTCAGTTACTGGCTCCGGATGCGGAGGTCGTTGGGTTGGAATGCCCAGCAGAACTTTGGCTTGTGGTGTCCGAGAAGCAGAGGCGTTGATCAAGTCGTTGTTGGCTCCCAGAACGTGGGAGGCTTACCAGGCTACTTGGCTGGATTGGGTGGAAGTGTTGCATGATGCTGGGTGTGGGTCGAGCGAGCAAGAGCAGGCTGGGGTGTTGTTGTCTTGGTTGAGTCGGGGAGCTTCAGCAGGTTGGTCTTCCGCTAAAGTGTCGCGAGTCATGTCGGCCTTGGCATTCGGCTTTAAATTGCGTGGTCAAACGGATTTAACCAAGATCTATCTGGTGAAGCAAGCGGTAAAGGGTTTTTGGCGGCGGCCGTGGCGTATGGTGTCATGATTCCCAATGGCAGGGACATGGGCAAAAACGGACTAGCTCTAGGAAGATGGTATCTCAGGTAACCGCGATGCTGAACCTAACACGCAAATAAAAGTAGCCAGGGGGTGTGCCTACGTTGTATCCCTAGACACCTCGCGCCAGCCGGAGAGCTAACTACCCCTATAAGAGGAATACACAGACCTGGCTTGCCTCCAGGGAAACCCCAAAAGTTATAGTAGCCCCCCACATGTAATAACGGTTAGGTAAGAGGAAAACACAAACGCAGTATGAATATAGATTCAGCAAAGTGAGGCCCTCTAACTAGATAGATGAAAATACAAAAGAGGACTTCACGGTTACCTCAAAACCCTAAGCAGCCATCCTGAAACTACCTTAACTCCGTTATCAACTCATGACACCGGAGTAGTAATTTCAGATCACTAGAGCTTCCAGCAGCACGAGAAATATAAATGCATGCTGGACAAAACAAACACAAAAAGCCAAAGATTACAACTTAGCTGAATTGCAGACTTGGAGCAGGTAGCAAGCAACAGAGATGCTCTGGTAACATTGATTGCCGGCACTAGAGTGACTGAGAAGCCAGACTAAATAGGAAACTCCCAACTTCCTGATGAAAACAGGTGCACTGGAAACACAAGACCAAAGTCAACCAGTACCACCAGTAGCCACCAGAGGGAGCCAAAAACAGAATTCACAACAGTATGGATGCTAGACGTCCCGTTTCTTTTAGCTTGTTGGAAAGGTTGGGTGGGGTTTTGCCTTCGTTGTGTGTGTCGGTTTTTGAATTGTGTTTATTTCGTTTAGCTTTTTCTTTAGCCTTTTTTGGGGCATTGCGTATTGGTGAGTTGGTTTCACCTAGCAAAAAAGTTATGGGGGGTTTGTTGGCTCGCAATGTGTTTTTATCAGCGGGCAGGGTTGAGCTGTGGTTGCGGCGTTCAAAGTCTGATCAAGAAGGTAGGAGTAGTAGGATCGTGTTGGGTTCGGTTCCGAGGTCGGTTATGTGTCCAGTTACCTGCCTGGCAAATTTTTGGGAGTTTCGGCCCAGTCGGGACCGGTCGTTATTATGCCATATGGATGGATCCTTGTTGTCCCGGTATCAATTTACGGTGATTTTCAGAAAGGCGACTTGGTGCTCCGGCTATTCAGCGCATTGGCAGGTGGCGGTCAGATAGATATCGGAGCTACGTGCGCCTGTAAAGTGGGGGCTGGTGGTGTTGTTTTGGCAGGTGGGGGGCTGTAAGGCTTCTACATCGGTTGTGCTGATTTTGAGTTTCTGCTTTGTGATTTTTCAGGTCCCCTGCCTTTGTTGGTGTGGATTTTCGGCCATTCGTATGTCCATTGGGGAGCGCGGTGCGCCGACGAGCGGAACGAGGGGAGACAATTGGGTTTTGATCGCGACGTGGCGGTAATTCGTTGGCTGGGTTTTAGGGTGATGGTATGGTGTAGAGTTTTAAAAGAGATTAATGACAGTGTCCAGTTGGACAGGGTTCCTAATATTCTAGTTTTGCACGTCGGGGGAAATGATTTGGGGGCTTGACCCTTTAGGGACTTGATAAAAGATATCAAGCAGGATTGTTTGTGTTTATGGGTCCTGTACCCGGGTTTGACCATTGTTTGGTCGGAAATCGTGCCGCGGAAACGATGGAGG
Organism: Ranitomeya variabilis; assembly: GCF_051348905.1. Classification (NCBI taxonomy): domain Eukaryota; kingdom Metazoa; phylum Chordata; class Amphibia; order Anura; family Dendrobatidae; genus Ranitomeya; species Ranitomeya variabilis. The sequence goes on along the minus strand of NC_135237.1, from coordinate 458,576,433 downwards.
AATATGAGGTCATTGGATAAGTTGAATAAAGCCCGGATAAAGGTTAATCGGGCGGTGTCCGGGTTTGTGGCCAGGAATGGAGGTGTTGCGGTGTGACATTTTGAGCTGGAAAAAGGGGAAGGGGCCTTTTGGTTGGCCGATGGAGTTCATTTGAACGCGATGGGAATGGATTTTTGGGCCCTTGGTATTCAGGAGGGCATTGAGCGGGCCATATTTTTTCGGTGTGGTGGGGTCTCGGGCCTTTGAGGGGTTCAAAGGCCTCTCGTTGTGGCGGCTGGGGGGAGTCCTGGGAGTTGGTGGAAATTGGTTTTGGGGATCCATTTTGGCATATGGCTCCTCTTTTTGGTGGTAATATCTTTTGAATCTGGTGAATGGTGGTTGGGGAGTTCCGGCAGGGGTGGTCGGATCTCCTGGGATTTTTTACCGTGAACAGTGAACCCTCTTTGGGGTTTTTGGTGCTCCCGAGCCAGGGTTTTAACGGCTGGGAGTAAAAACTGATGTTATTTACGTGCACGGTATGGGTTGTCAATCACCAGATTCTTGGGGCTCCTAGGACTCCTTCTAGCCTTTAAAATGTTACTGTTTTGTTATCATTGTATTTATTGTTATATGTTTAATTAAAAAAGGCTACTGTGGCCTATATCATTCCAAAGAATTAAATCTAGTCGTGTTTTTATTGGGTATAGGGGTGATAGTTGGTGGGCTACGGAGTATAGAAAAATGAAGGGGTGGGGGTGGTTTTACCGCCAGATAAACTACACCTTCGACAATACCAAGGTCATGTGTTCCATGCAGTTCAAGAGATATGGGCTTTTTGTATAGTGCTACTTTCTAAAAAAGATTGGTCAACAGAGCAGTGGGAATAAAATAAGCGCAAAAAAATCGCCACTTTTGATCTGATGACAGTCACTCTTTAAATTATGCATATAGACCATTTCCACATCGCACCCACTGTAATACCAGTGAATTCACTGCAATATAAAAAACACTAATTTCAAAAATACAAGTGACTGCAACATATAAATGCAGCCGGGTTCACACAAGATATGTATGAGGCTGTCAGTCTGGATCAGGAGACCTGCAGTTAGTCTGGGCATTGCGATCCGTATACGAAAAATTAAATATGCTCGTGTGAACCCTGCCTTGGACCAGCGTCATACGCGTGTATAAAATCAGACGAGTGCTATCAGATTTTTCATTGGACAGCACTTGGACCAATGTTACTTAATGGGACAGTGCTGAAGACCGATATTTTTTCACTGAAAGAACCGGTCTGTGGAAAGAAAAAGAAAAAAAAAACAAAAACGCAGCGTGCTGCGATTTCACTCAGAAATCGGAAGACACCCATTGAAATCTATGGGTGCGTGGAAAACATCAGACTGCACTTGGATGTGGCAGATTTCTGAGGACTCAGACAATGATGAAGATGGTGAAATTTTGTTCTCCATCTTCTCCTCACAGCATGGTCCTGTTCTCTCTTCTGAGAGAAGTGGATCATAATAAGCTGACACTTCGTTCAAACTCTGATCAGTGTCATTAGCATAATTGACCCAATTCACACAGATGATGAGAGAATCGAAGCTCGTGTGCCTAAGGCTACTTTCACACTTGTGTCGGCCCGACGTACCGACGCACGTTGTGAAATAAATGCACAACGGTGGCAGCGGATGCAGTTTTCAACGCATCCGCTGCCCCATTGTAATATCCGGGGAGGAAGAGGCGGAGTATCTAACTTATTGGTGTTTCTGGTTTGAAGTGAAAAAAAAAAAAAAAAAAAACTAAATGCACTAAGAGGCCATCAACTTGTGCCATGCGCTGTCCAGTTTTTATGGTTAAGGCTGCATTCCCACAATGAGATTTTGGCGAGTTTTTGACACCAGCTATTTTCACGGTGTCAAAAAAATACAGTTCTGAGAACGTGAATGGGGATGTGGAAAATCCGCAGGTAAAAAACACATGTACATTTTTGACTGTTTAAATAAACTTTTATTAAAGCCAAATACCAGGAAGCATAAAAAAGCAGATTTAATGCATGACACCAAAATGACAAAAACTGCAGTGTCGATAATGTGTGAAAAACCTAATTTACATGGATAGGTGTGGTAATGCTGAAAAAAATCTGCAACATCAAAAAGTCACCAAATACTTATTGTGGAAACGTAATTTAATTATCGAAAGAAGCTTGGAATTATTTTTGTTTTTGCTTATGAGAAAACAGATGTTACGCTGATTAGACCCAGAACCCTGTTGAAAAACAATCCTTTTTTAAATATATCTAATAAATGCATCTGAATGAATCCTAAGGAAGGCTGTATTTTCCTCCATTGTACATGGAAGTTTAAAATAGAGAAAAAAAAACCCTCTATCATCAAAACCAAAAATTAGGGCCCAGGAAAATTACCTGTCTACAGAGCCAAAAACAGTAGAGGAAGTATGTAAATGAAGTTGGAAAGAAAAAACAAACAAACACATTCATAGAACAGATGTTCAGCAAACTATAAGAAAATATTAAACTTTAGATCAACACTCTGTATTTGCACAAGGGCAAGAACTGACATGAGACAATGACCTGTGATGACGTGGGTCTCGCGAGGCATTACTGGGAACGGGAGCATCGGGAAACACTGCGGGTGCAGCCGTAAGGTGAGAATATCAAGATTTTTTATTTTTTTTATTATTTTTAGCATTATGTTTTTACTATTGATGCTGCATAGGCAGCATCAATAGTAAAAAGTTGGTCGTACTTGTCAAACACTATGTTTGACAAGTGTGACCAACCTGTCAATCAGTTGCTACAGATCGCTTGGAAAGCGGATCCAGTGCATCAGTTTTTTACATTCTGCACAGAATCCGTCTTTTCAACATTTTGACGGATTGTGACGGATTGTAAAAAACGGAAGTGTGAAAGAGGCCTAAAGCGAAACGGTCATCAGGATTATGCTGAGTAACCTCAGACACTGTCAGGTCGGCGCCATTATACTGATTAGGCCGGGATCACACATGCGAGAAATACGGCCGAGTCTCGCATGTTAATACCCAGCATTGCCATCGTCACTCAGGAGCGGAGCGTGCGACCGCATAGCAATACATGCAGCCGCACGCTCCGCCCCTGAGTGACGGCGGCAATGCCAGGTATTAACATGCAAGACTCGGCCGTATTTCTCGCATGTGTGATCCCGGCCATAAAGTGATACCTGGGTTGAAGAAATCCATCTTGTGGTTATTGTTTAAACTGTATTTGCAGTTTTCAGTTATGAGATTCTCGTGCTTCAGGGCGGCCTGTGGGGGGATCTTTATGTGGTGTCTGCATACATATTCATCTGTATGGCTTATGACCGGTCACTGATGCTTCACTGACCTGCCCCCTATTTTACATACTGCATAGAATATTGTGCTGTTAGAGAAAGAAAAAAAAATACATTCCGTAAAATGGCGGCGGCGCATGTGCAGTAACATCTATTGTTAAGCGATAAATGCTACTGCACATGCACCAATGCCATTTTGATTTTTTTTTTTTTAACCTGACAATATTGCATGCATTATCCAATACATGCCACTGCGCAGGTGCCATTTTGCTGAATGCACTTTTATTTTTTTTCTAACCCCACAATATTCTATGCATTATGTAAAATAGGGGGCAGGTCAGTGAAGCATCAGTGACCTGCCATAAGCCATAAAGGATGAATATGTAAGCAGAGCACCACAAAAAGCTCCACCCACAGGCCGCCCAGAAGCACAAGAACCTCACGAACTGAAAACTGCAAATAAAGATTAAACAACAACCACAAGACGGATTTCATCAACCCGGGTATCTTTGTAATCAGTAGAACGGTGCTGACCTGACACTGTCTGTAGTTTATGGAGAACAATCCTGATGACAGGTTCCCTTTAAGGCTATGTGCACACGTCAGGATTTCTTGCAGAAATTTCCTGAACAAAGCCGGACATTTTCTGCAAGAAATCCGCATGCGTTTTTTTTTTTGTGTTTTTTTCCGGAAGTTCCCAATGCAATAATATAGTGGGAAACCCGCAAAAAAAAACGCAAAATTAATGAACATGCTGCGAAATGCATTATAAATGATGGGATGCATATGTATGCGTTCTTATAGGTTTATCCCATCTGGGCCTTTGGTGAATGAGAGGGGAAAAAGTGAATAACTGACCACCAGGGCAGGGTTGGAATTATGATTACAGCAGAGCACAGACGAGTTTCGCTGTTTGCACAACCGCCATAGAAATGAAGGGGAGTTCTGGAAAACACTGCTGGTACATTACAGAAAAAGTGTGGCTCCTATAATATCTACAGGAGATCTGCAAACAGAAAAGGGCAGCTGTGCTCAGGGCGACTTCTCAACCCAAACTCTGGGGGTCAGGACTTAAGCAGCTATTTTCGTCTCAGCAATGAAAGGCCAAGATGGATATAACCAATTAAAATAGATGAGAGGGAAAAGAAAGAAAGGGGAGAATTTACCATAACTGTCCAAAAAAAATCCAAACATTCTTACTATATGCAAATTTAAACTTTTTTGATGGATCCATTTGATGGACTTGATCGATATACCACAGAAAAGATGAGGTTTGCTCCTGAAGAAACATGACACACATACAAAAATATGTAAATCACTTCCACATGTTAAAAGCTAGTTGTGAAAGCGGAAAATGGTAAACCGTATCTCTGCAGATCCATCTGCTCAATGTAATGGCTTGAGATACAGTATCCCAAGACAAATGCAAGATCTTAATCTCTGAGAACATTTTTTCCTGGATGGCTCAAGAGTGAATTGAATTGGTAACTAATTATACAAGTTAAAAAGGGGCCAACTGCTGATGTCCAGAGCCACTCACTTCCACCTGGGAAGTTAAAGGGGGTATCCGGGACTTAAAAAAAACCAAAAAACAATTATCTAGGCACTAACAGGCCACCATCCTGTAGAATGTAAGCCCGCAAGGGCAGGGTCCTCGCCCCTCTGTATCAGTCTGTCATTGTTAGTTTGCTTACTGTAAGTAATATCTGTAATTTGTATGTAACCCACTCTGATGTAATGGAGCGGGACTTCCAAGGTCAGTCCGATTGACATACCGCTCCCCCCAGTTAGGCAGCGAGGATTCGGTTGTCAATCAGAATTACCTTAGAAGTCCCGCCCTGTCAGAGCGGACGGGAAAAGAAGCCTCCGCTCTGTAGACACCATGTCAGCAGAGGCTTGTTAATCCCTGACAGGAGCATCTATGACCGCTCTATGCTGGGGATGAGCGGTGCCGGGAACAAGAGGCAGGTAACTTGCCATTGCCTGCCTATAAGTGCCTAGATAATTTTTTTGTTTTTTGAAAAGTCCTAGATATGCCCTTTACCTGTGCAGATAACGTTATGTGCACACATCTGACAAGACGATTCATTGATCATCAGGAATAGTGCAAGTGTCCTGCCACTACACCAGGACACTGTGCACAATACTTGCAGATCATGCACACATCTCAACAAGTGTGCGGAGCATATTATTGGAATTGCTCACTTCTGAGATGGAAGCAAGTGACTCTCAGGGCTGTGGCGTTGGAGTTGTGGAGTCTGAGTCGGTGCCCATTTTGGTGGAGTAGGTACAAAATGGACTGACTCTGGCTCCTAAAACATACAGCTCTGACAGAAATTAAGAGACCACCACTAGTGATGAGCGAATATACTCGTTATTCGAGATTTCCCGAGCACGCTCGGGTGACCTCCGAGTATTTTTTAGTGCTTGGAGATTTAGTTTTCTTCGCCGAAGCTGAATGATTTACATCTGTTAGCCAGCTTGATTACATGTGGGGATTCCCTAGCAACCAGGCAACCCCCATATGTACTTAGGCTGGGTAGTAGCTGTAAATCATTCAGATGCGGAGATGAAAACTAAATCTCCGAGCACAAAAAAATACTCGGAGGTCACCCGAGCGTGCTCAAGAAATCTCGAGTAATGAGTACATTCGCTCAACACTAACCACCACATCAAAACCCTGTCATGGGCAGCCCAATCTCCAGACCTGAACCCCATTGAAAACCTCTGGAATGTAATTAAGAGGATGATGTATAGTCACAAGCCATCAAACAAAGAAGAACTGCTTACATTTTTGCTGCAGAAGCAGCATGAAAGACTGGTGGAAAGCATGCCAAGACGCATGAAAGCTGTGATTAAAAATCATGGTTATTCCACAAAATATTGATTTCTGAACTCTTCCTGAGTAAAAACATTAGTATTGTTGTTTCTAAATGATTATGAACTTGGTTTCCTTGCATTATTTGAGGTCTGAAAGCACTGTTTTTCTTTGTTTTTTGTTTTTTTAATTTTTGACCATTTCTCCTTTTCAGAAAAAAAAACACAAAATTTATTGCTTGGAAATTCGGAGACATGTTGTCAGAAGTTTATAGAAGAAAAGAACAATATACATTTTACTCAAAAATATACAGGTGCATCTCACAAAATTAGAATATCATCAAAAAGTTAATTTAAGTTCTTCAATACGAAAAATGAAACTCATATATTAGATAGAGCCATTACAAATAGAGTGATGTATTTCAAGTGTTTATTTCTGTTAATGTTGATGATTATGGCTTACAGCCAATGAAAACCCAAAAGTCATTATCTCAGTAAATTAGAATACTTTATAACACTAGCTTGAAAAAATGATTTTAGCATCTGAAATGTTCGCCTACTGAAATGTATGCTCAGTAAAAGCACTTAATGCTTAGTCAGGGCTCCTTTTGCATCAATTACTGCATCAGTGCGGCATGGCATGGAGGCGATCAGACTGTGGCACTGCTGAGGTGTTATGGAAGCCCAGGTTGCTTTGATAGCAGCTTTCAGCTTGTCTGCATTGTTGGGTCTGGTGTCTCATCTTCCTCTTGACAATACCCCATAGATTCTCTATGGAGTTAAGGTCAAACGAGTTTGCTGGCCAATCAAGCACAGTGATACTGTTGTTTTTAAACCATGTATTGGTACTTTTGGCAGTGTGGACAGGTGTCAAGTCGTGCTGGAGAATGAAAAACTCCAAAAAGCTTGTCGGCAGAGGGAAGCATGAAGTGCTCTAAAATTTTCTGGTACACGTATGCGCTGACTTTAGTCTTGATAAAACACAGTGGACCTACACCAGCAGATGACATGGCTCCCGAAACCATCATTGATTGTGGATACTTCACATTAGACCTTGGAAATCAAGCTTCCAGAGTCTGGAGGAAGAGTGGAAGAGACAGACAATCCAAGCTGCTTGAGGTCTAGTGTGAAGTTTCCACAATCAGTGATGGTTTGGGGAGCCATTTCATCTGCTGGTGTAGGTACACCGTGTTTAATTAAGACCAAAGACAGCGCAGCCGTCTACCAGGAAATTTTAGAGCACTTCATGCTTCCCTCTGCTGACAAGCATTTTGGAGATGGAAATTTAATTCTCCAGCAGGACTTGGCACCTGTCCACACTGCCAAAAGTACCAATACCTGGTTTAAAGCAAGCAATTTAATGGCCAGAAATCGTGTTATTCCTCATGTATATAAACAACACCTTATTTCGAGAAGTCACCTGAATTGACAGAAAGCTGCGATGACAAGCTCTTCATGGGGCTGCAGACTTATGTGAGCGAGATACTAAAGACAGTCTCATAGATGAGCTGCCACGAGGATGATGTCGGTAGGAGATACTGTGGCACACAACATGCCAGCAGGATGGCCCCCTGTGCAGGTGTGCCCTAAGCCCTCAATGCAGGTAAACAGGAATTCTTTCAGTTTGCAAACACTTCTCTTTTGCTCGGTGATGTGAAAAATAAATAGGTTTTATCCCTCTGTAAAGTGTTTGTTATCTCTGGGCAGTTTCCCATCACTTTCTCCTCACTCAATAATGATAAGTGTTATTTGCCTTGTATGTAAATGTCAATAACATGGGCTCCTGAGTGACGGGCGCATTAACGAATAACCGCCTCGGGCTGCTCTAACCAACCCATTACCACTTTATATAAGGCTTTTTTCACACTTGCGTCATTTTAGATCCGTCGCAATGCGTCGTTTTGGGAAAAAAACGCATCCTGAGAATGTGCCCGCAGGATGCATTTTTTTCCCATAGACTTGTATTGCCGACGGATCGCGACGTATGCACTGGATGCGTTGTGTTTTGGCGGACCGTCGTCACGAAAAAAACGCAACTTTTTTTCACAAAAAAAGGAAACGTTTTTTCATACGTTGGGTCCGCCATTTCCTACCGCGCATGCGCGGCCGGAACTCTGCCCCCTCCTCTCCGGGACTTTAGAATGGGCAGCGGATGCATTGAAAAACTGCATCCGCTGCCCACGTTGTGCCGAACTGTCACAACATCCGTCGCGCCGACGTTTAGTGACAGCCGCATACCGACGCAAGTGTGAAAGAAGCCTAAGACCCTGATTAATTTCACAGAAGCCATTATGGATAGTAACAATATGTTACATAGTTATTAAGGTTGAAGGAAGACTTTAAGTCCATCTAGTTCAACCCATAGACTAACCTAACATGCCCTAACATGTTGATCCATTATTTTATTTGCCTTTGTAGCAGCTGCCTGACACTGGCCACTGAATATGAGTTTGTCATCCACCCATACTCCCAGGTCTTTTTCATTGAAGGTTTTGCCCAGAGTTTTAGAATTAAGCACATAGTTATACATCTTATTACTTCTACCCAAGTGCATGACCTTACATTTATCCCCATTAAAGCTCATTTGCCATTTATCAGCCCAAGCTTCTAGTTTACATAAATCATCCTGTAATATAAAATTGTCCTCCCCTGTATTGATTACCCTGCAGAGTTTAGTTTCATCTGCAAATATTGAAATTCTACTTTGAATGCCCCCTACAAGGTCATTAACTTCATGACCTTGGGATTTTCCATTTTTCCGTGTTCGTTTTTCGGTCCCCTCCTTCCCAGAGCCATAACTTTTTTATTTTTCCGTTAATATGGCCATGTGAAGGCTTATTTTTTATTTATTTTTTTATTGATTTATTTTGAATGGGGCGAAAGGGGGGTGATTTAAACTTATATTTTTTTCACATTTTTTTTTTTTTTTTTTAACTTTTGCGATGCTTCAATAGCCTCCATGGGAGGCTAGAACCTGGCACAACGTGATCGGCTCTGCTACATAGCAGCGATCATCAGATGCAGCAGAAATGCAAGTGTGCATGTGAGCACCGACCACAGGGTGGCGCTCACAGCTACCGGGGATCAGTAACCATAGAGGTCTCAAGGACCTCTATGGTTACACTGCAGAAGCATCGCTGACCCCCGATCATGTGACGGGGGTCGGTGATGCGCTCATTTCCTGGACGCCCGGACGGAAGCGCTGGTTAAATGCCGCTGTCTGCGTTTGACAGCGGCATTTAACTAGTTAATAGCAGCGGGTGAATCGCGATTTCACCCGCCGCTATTGTGGGCACATGTCAGCTGTTCAAAACAGCTGACATGTCCCTGCTTTGATGCGGGCTCACCGCCGGAGCCCTGCATCAAAGCAGGGTATCTGACCTCGGATGTACTATCCCGTCTGAGGCCAGAAAGGGGTTAATAAATATGTTAAAAAGAGGAGGGCCCAATACTGACCCCTGTGGTACCCCACTGCTAACCGCGACCCATTCCGAGTGTGCTCCATTAATAACCACCCTTTGTTTCTCATCCCTGAGCCAGCTCTCAACCCACTTACATAAAATGAGAATAATGGGGATAGGGGAAAATGTGTATCAACCTTTTGTGTGACACCGTATCAAAAGCGGAACTTACCTCTTCATAGAAGCTGATCAAATTAGTCTGACATGAACGGTCCCTAGTAAACCCGTGCTGATACTGGGTCATGAGGTTATTCATCGTCAGATACTCCAGCATAGCATACCTTAGAATGCCCTCCAGGATTTTACCCACAGTAGAGGTTAAGCTTACTGGCCTATAATTTCCTAGTTCAGTTTTTGTCCCCTTTTTGAATATTGGCACCACATTTGCTATACGCCAGTCCTGTGGTACAGACCCTGTTATTATGGACTCTTTAAAGATTAAAAATAATGGTCTATCATTTACTGTACTTAATTCCTGCAGTACTCGGGGGTGTATCCCATCCGGGCCCGGAGATTTGTAAATTTTTGTGATTTTTAGACGCCGCCGTACTTCCTGCTGGGTTAAGCAGGTGATATTTAATGGGGAATTTTTGTTATCAATGATCATATTGTCTGCCATGGGATTTTCTTGTGTAAATACTGATGAAAAAAAGTCATTTAGCATATTGGCTTTTTCCTCATCCACATCCACCATTTCACCCAGACTATTTTTAAGGGGGCCAACACTATTATTTTCTTAGTTTCTTACTATTTATGTAGTTAAAGAATATTTTGGGATTATTTTTACTCTCCCTGGCAATGAGTCTCTCAGTCTCAATTTTTGCTGCCTTGATTTGCTTTTTACAGAATTTATTAAATTTTTTGTATTTATTTAATGCCTCATCACTACCTACTTCCTTTAATTCTCTAAATGCTTTCTTTTTGTCACTTATTGCGCCCCTTACAGCTCTATTTAGCCATATTGGTTTCCTCCTATTTCTAGTATGTTTATTCCCATACGGTATATACTGTGCACAGGTCCTATCCAGGATGCTAATAAACGTCTCCCATTTTCTTTGTGTATTTTTATGTCTCAGGATATCGTCCCAGTTCATTGCACCAAGATCCTCTCTCATCCGTTGGAAATTTGCCCTCCTGAAGTTTAGTGTCCTTGTCACCCTTCTACTACACATCTTATTAAAGGAGACATGAAAACTTATTATTTTGTGATCACTATTACCCAGGTGACCCCCAACCCTTATATTTGCTATGCGGTCTGGCCTGTTGGTTAATATTAGGTCTAGCAGTGCCCCCCTTCTTGTTGGGTCCTGAACCAGTTGTGAAAGGTAATTTATTATTTTGTCCCCCTCCCCTTATCCACTTACGATCCACTTTATAATTTATTTAATATATACTAGGACGCTATATGTTCATTTTAATCCATAGCGTGCACAAATTACAGAAGTTACAGAAGCCAGTCTTCCTTTCATTACCCTCAGAGTTGTAAGGATTGGTAATTTGCAGACTAAACCTAATACACACTCCTGCTCACAACAGACCTGGGACCCCAGGAATAGTGGCCATAGAACCCCCAGAATCTTTCGCCATCATGTGAAAATTTGATAAACGTTGATATCAAGGAAAAAAAAAAATTGCAAGAGTATGTGCACATAACTTTTCTTTTTACCAGGTGGATTTCACTTAAAAAAACCACCTAAACAAAAAGTTCCTGAAAAATGTTCCAAAGATTGCTTTTCAAAGAACTTTGCCTTTCATATGTTCAGTCTTTTCAGCATCTTAGCAGCTTTAGGTTTTCAAAGACGCCAAGCGGCTAAAAAAAAAAAAAATATGTGAACTGACCATTCTTCAGGAAATTTTCTGCTCTGAGATCGCTCTATACTTTACAACAGCAGTCAATGGAGAGGCTCAGAAGACCCCCAGGCTTCTTTTTGAGTGTTTCAACAGTATTTTTTGGGCAGCTAGCGATTTCTAAATTCTTGAAGGGTTTTTTAAAATATAAAAAAAACAACCCCCCCCCCCCACAAAAAAAACAAAAAAAAACACCAAGACAATGCTTGAAAACAGCAGTTAAAAACAAACAGAAAAATATATATATAGTTTCCTGAACGGTCTTCATTTTAAAAAGTCAACGGGTTGATCTTCTTGAACAAAATGCTGTGTGCACCTAACGATACCGGTGGTTTTACACAAGGAGGAGCTATTAAAATGCAATAAATAAATAAATATATATATATATATATATATATATATATATATATATATATATATATATATATATATATATATATACACACACACACACACAGGTCCTTCTCAAAAAATTAGCATATAGTGTTAAATTTCATTATTTACCATAATGTAATGATTACAATTAAACTTTCATATATTATAGATTCATTATCCACCAACTGAAATTTGTCAGGTCTTTTATTGTTTTAATACTGATGATTTTGGCATACAACTCCTGATAACCCAAAAAACCTGTCTCAATAAATTAGCATATTTCACCCGGCCAATCAAATAAAAGTGTTTTTTAATAACAAACAAAAAAAACATCAAATAATAATGTTCAGTTATGCACTCAATACTTGGTCGGGAATCCTTTGGCAGAAATGACTGCTTCAATGCGGCGTGGCATGGAGGCAATCAGCCTGTGACACTGCTGAGATGTTATGGAGGCCCACGATGCTTCAATAGCGGCCTTAAGCTCATCCAGAGTGTTGGGTCTTTTGTCTCAACTTTCTCTTCACAATATCCCACAGATTCTCTATGGGGTTCAGGTCAGGAGAGTTGGCAGGCCAATTGAGCACAGTAATACCATGGTCAGTAAACCATTTACCAGTGGTTTTGGCACTGTGAGCAGGTGCCAGGTCATGCTGAAAAATGAAATCTTCATCTCCATAAAGCATTTCAGCCGATGGAAGCATGAAGTGCTCCAAAATCTCCTGATAGCTAGCTGCATTGACCCTGCCCTTGATGAAACACAGTGGACCAACACCAGCAGCTGACATGGCACCCCACACCATCACTGACTGTGGGTACTTGACACTGGACTTCAGGCATTTTGGCATTTCCTTCTCCCCAGTCTTCCTCCAGACTCTGGCACCTTGATTTCCGAATGACATGCAAAATTTGCTTTCATCAGAAAAAAGTACTTGGGACCACTTAGCAACAGTCCAGTGCTGCTTCTCTGTAGCCCAGGTCAGGCGCTTCTGCCGCTGTTTATGGTTCAAAAGTGGCTTTACCTGGGGAATGCGGCACCTGTAGCCCATTTCCTGCACACGCCTGTGCACGGTGGCTCTGGATGTTTCCACACCAGACTCAGTCCACTGCTTCCTCAGGTTCCCCAAGGTCTGGAATCGGTCCTTCTCCACAATCTTCCTCAGGGTCCGGTCACCTCTTCTCATTGTACAGCGTTTTCTGCCACATTGTTTCCTTCCAACAGACTTACCATTGAGGTGCCTTGATACAGCACTCTGGGAACAGCCTATTTGTTGAGAAATTTCTTTCTGGGTCTTACCCTCTTGCTTGAGGGTGTCAATGATGGCATTCTTGACATCTGTCAGGTCGCTAGTCTTACCCATGATGGGGGTTTTGAGTAATGAACCAGGCAGGGAGTTTTTAAAAGCCTCAGGTATCTTTTGTATGTGTTTAGAGTTAATTAGTTGATTCAGAAGATTAGGGTAATAGGTCATTTAGAGAACCTTTTCTTGATATGCTAATTTATTGAGACAGGTTTTTTGGGTTATCAGGAGTTGTATGCCAAAATCATCAGTATTAAAACAATAAAAGACCTGACAAATTTCAGTTGGTGGATAATGAATCTATAATATATGAAAGTTTAATTGTAATCATTACATTATGGTAAATAATGAAATTTAACACTATATGCTAATTTTTTGAGAAGGACCTGTATATATAATTTTCCCATACCTTTATGGAATCCTTTTGGCATTTTTCCCTAACAACACAGTTTACTCTAATGACCCATTTATACAGGCTGATCCAGGCCATGAAACAACTGCTGATTGGCTACCTCCAAGTTGGTTGACGATCATTTATTGGCATAGATCAAAAATCATTCAATGCACACAGAATGATGGTAAAATATAATGTTTTTGGCAGCACATCCCATGGTTTAAACATTTTGCGAATTCATTAGGCGATTGCGACTCTGTGGTTAGCACTGCAGTCTTGCAGAACCGGGGTCCTGGGTTCAAATCCCACCAACAATACATCTCCAAGGAGTTTGTATGTTCTCCCTGTGGGTTTCCTTTGGATACTTCAGTTTCTTCCCACACTTCAAAACCATACTGATGGGGAACTTAGATTCTGAGCTCCAATGGAGACCGTGACGATGAGGTGTATAAAGTGCTGTGGAATTAATGGTGCCACGTAAATGCAATAAATAATCCCTTTATTAGGCATACACATTCCGCCTCTCTTGTTTTTTCTGAATCATAATGAATTAGTAGCACAGACACAAGTTAATTTGTGCTCACAGATAATGCTGGAAGGTGACAGTATGGCACTGGAGCCTGGAGAGTTCAGTGATGCAGTGGACACCTAGGGGATGTATGAAGCTTGCATTGTTATGGAAGAACTTTAGCTTTGCTCTCTTTTAGCCAGGGTCCATATTTAGGGCTAGTGCAGGTATCTGCATCTGTGGACTTGATTCCCCCTCTGTAACATTTATTTAATTAAACTATACAAAGAAAAATAAATAGTGGCCCTATGTAGGGGTCCTATGGAGATGGCCATATGCTTCCTGCCCATCGCAGCCTCGGCAGAACGTAATGAGTAGAAGTTAAAGCTGCAATGCTATAAAACAAATGTATTTATAATGAAGCGTGAACTCCCAGAACGGCTGCAAACAGGGGCAGAGATTGTTGAAATTAGCAAAGACAAAGCTGCTAAATAAAACTTCAAGAAAGTTTTCCCATGCCAACGCCACCTACATCTGACATTTCCAATAATTAGCAAATTTGACCAAGTATATGGACCCCAAGGGGCGTGACAAATTAGCCAAGATGTACACAAACTGCTAAGAGTGTCTTAGGCACAGCATGAAACTGCAAGCTAGGCATCTATCTATTGAGAATATGCCAAGTGTTAAATCACATGAAAGCAGAAAGTTTGAAAACATGCAAAGCAGCGCTGGAGACAATCCAGAACCAGATTTTCCACTCAATGTCTTTTATAAAGTAAAGAACAAAATACCTACCAGAGCCCCGGCATATCCAAATCAACATGACAAAGTACCAGTTCTGATGCCGCTAAGTGAAATGCATTTTGGCAATTTTCAATAAAAGGATCCAATTAATCTCTAATATTAAAGGGAATCTGTCAGCAGGTTTTTGCTACATCATCTGACAGCAACATAATGTTGAAAAAGAGATCCCGATTGCAGCAACGTATCACTTAGTTCACTAGGTGCAGAGGTTGTGACAGTTTTAGATGTAGCAGATCTCAAAAAGCCGACCACGGCCCTATGTAGCTTGTCTATTAACAGTAAGCTGCCTATCAGAGGAGATTGCGTGGTCAGACCACTTGGCATGAGGGAGCTAGGCTTGACAGTGATAATCTGGTGATAAAACATTCATTGTATGGAAACAAAGCACACAGCCTATTAACCCCTTCACCCCGAAGCCTGTTTTCACCTAAGTAACAGGGCCAATTTTTACAATTCTGACCAGTGTCACTTTATAAGGTCATAACTCTGAAACGCTTCAACGGATCCTGGTGATTCTGAGACTGTTTTCTCGTGACATATTGTATTTTAGGATAGTGGTAAGACTTCTTCGATATGACTTGCATTTATTTGTGAAAAAAACGGAAACTTGACGAAAATTGTGAAAATTTAGCAATTTTCAAACTTTTAGTTTTTATGCCCTTAAATGAGAGTTATATCACATAATATAGTTAATAAACAACATTTCCCACATGTCTGCTTTACATCAGCACAATTTTGGAAACATAATTTTTTTTGTTAGGGAGCTATAAGGGTTAAAAGTTGACCAGCGATTTCTCATTTTGCAACAAAATTTGCAAAACCATTTTTTTTTTTAGGGACCACCTCACACTTGAAGTGACTTTGAGGGGTCTATATGACAGAAAATGCCCAAAAGTGACACCATTCTAAAAACTGCACCCCTCAAGGTACTTAAAACCACATTCAAAAAGTTTGTTAACCCTTCAGGTGCTTCACAGGAATTTTTGGAATGTTTAAAAAAAATTGAACATTTAACTTTTTTTCACAACATTTTTACTTCAGATCCAATTTGTTTTATTTTACCAAGGGTAACAGGAGAAATTGAACCACAAAAGTCATTGTACAATTTGTCCTGAGTACGCCGATACCCCACATGTTGGGGTAAACCATTGTTTGAGCGCACGGCAGAGCTCGGAAGGGAAGGAGTGCCATTTGACTTTTCAATGCAAAATTGGCTGGAATTGAGATCGGAACCCATGTCGCGTTTGGACAGCCCCTGACGTGCCTAAACAGTGGAAACCCCCCACAAGTGACCCCATTTTGGAAAGAAGACCCCCTAAGAAACTTATCTAGATGTGTGGTGAGCACTTTTAACCCCCAACTGTTTCACTAAAGTTTAGAATGTAGCGCCGTGAAAATTAAAAAATCATTTTTTCTTTCCACAAAATGATGTTTTAGCCCCCAAATTTTTTTCCCAAGGGTAACAGGAGAAATTGGACAACAAAAGTTGTTGTCCAATTTGTCCTGAGTATGCTGATACCCCATATATGGGGGGTAACCACTGTTTGGGCGCACGGCAGAGCTCGGAACGGAAGGAGCGCCGTTTGAAATGCAGACTTAGATGGATTGGTCTGCAGGCATCATGTTGCATTTGCAGAGCCCCTGATGTACCTAAACAGTAGAAACCCCCCACAAGTGACCCCATATTGGAAACTAGACCCCCTAAGGAACTTATCTAGATGTGTTGTGAGAACTTTGAACCAACAAGTGTTTCACTACAGTTTACAACGCAGAGCCGTAAAAATAAAAATATATTTTTTTCCACGAAAATGATATTTTAGCCCCCAAATTTTTATTTTCCCAAGGGTACTAGGACAAATTGGACCCCAAAAGTTGTCCAATTTGTCCTGAGAACGCTGATACCCCATATGTGGGGGGAACCTCTGCTTGGGCGCACAGGAGAACTCGGAAGGGAAGGAGCACTGTTTTAGTTTTTCAAAGCAGAATTGGCTGGAATTGAGATCGGATGCCATGTCGCGTTTGGAGAGCCCCTGATGTGCCTAAACAGTGGAGACCCCCCAATTCTAACTGAAACCCCAACCCAAACCCTAACCCCAGCCCTACCCCTAGCCCTAACGGGAAAATGAAAATACATACTTTTTTAAAAATTTTATTATTTTTCCCTAACTAAGGGGGTGATGAAGGGGGTTTGATTTACTTTTATAGCGTTTTTTTGGCGGATTTTTATGATTGGCAGCCATCATACACTAAAAGACGCTTTTTATTGCAAAAAATAGTTTTTGCATCACCACATTTTGAGAGCTATAATTTATCCATATTTTGGCCCACAGAGTCATATGAGATCTTGTTTTTTGTGGGGACAAGTTGACGTTTTTATTGGTACCATTTTAGGGCACATGACATTTTTTGATCGCTTTTTATTCCGATTTTTGGGAGGCGGAATGAACAAAAAATAGCAATTCCTGAAATTCTTTTAGGGGGGGGCGTTTATACCGTTCCACGTGTGGTAAAATTGATAAAGCAGTTTTATTCTTCAGGTCAGTACGATTACAGCGATAACTCATTTATATAATTTTTTTTATGTTTTGGCGCTTTTACACAATAAAAACTATTTTATATAAAAAAAGAATTGTTTTTGCATCGCTTTATTCTGAGAGCTATAACTTTTTATTTTTCTGCTGATTACGCTGTATGGCGGCTTTTTTTTTGCGGGACAAGATGACATTTTCAGCGGTACCATGGTTATTTATATCCGTCTTTTTGATCGCGTGTTATTCCACTTCTTGTTCGCCTGTATGATAATAAAGCGTTGTTTTTTGCCTTGTTTTTTATTTATTTTTTTGCGGTGTTCACTGAAGGGGTTAACTAATGGGATAGTTTTATAGAGCGGGTCGTTACGGACGCGGCGATACCAAATATGTGTACTTTTATTGTTTTTTTTTAATTTACATAAATAAATGGATTTATTGGGAATTTTTTTTTTTTCATTTATTTGGGGATTTTTTTTTTTTTCTTTATACATTCTAATTTTTTTTTTTTACTTTCTACCATTGTCCCAGGGTGGGACATCACTATATTAGATCAGATCGCTGATCTGACACTGTGCATAGCACTGTGTCAGATCAGTGATCTGACACGCATTGCAGGAGGCTTTCCGGCGCCTGCTCTCAGCAGGCGCCGGCTAGCCACGTCACTTCATGACCCGGAAGGAGTCCCGCGGCCATCTTAGATCCGGGGACTCCTTCCGGATCACCAGAGCAACGTGATCGCATCGCGTTGCTCCAGTGGGAGAGCGCAGGGAGCCCCCGTCCCTGCGCGATCCCCCTCTTTGCCGCTGTCACTACTGACAGCGGCATCAGAGGGGTTAACCGCGGTGATCGGTGCGCCGTACTAGTACTGCGGCTGGCACAATTGCAGTTGCCGCAGCGCAGTACTAGTATGGCGCATGTCACGAAGGGGTTAAGGGACACATCCCTGAAATCATTGTCTCTGCATCATGCTGTTCTCGGATTACATAGCAAAAACCTGCTGACAGATTCCCTTTAAAGTCCTGGTCAGATGTGATCTAAAGGCAGGTAAGGGACAATAATTTTTATGTAAGAAAAGTCTACATTTTAAAAAAAATCCCCACTCGCATGATGGTCACTTAAAGCACAGTTTTTAGGATAATCACATGAATTCTCTGTGTGACCAGGAAGGGGGATGCAAGAAATACAATACAAAAGGTCACTCATTTTCAGATAATAAAAATACAGCTCAATCCAATGAAGGAGTAAGCTTTACTGCAGGTTTTAAAAGTGTCAGGAAAAAGTTAATCTGTCCCCAGATTTCACAATACAATTTCGATACATAAATGAAAATTATCTGTGACATAAGGCTGGTGTACTTGCAGTGAAAATCCATGCCAGAATGACTAAAATCATGTCTCAAAGTTTAAATTCAATACCTGCAAACTCCAGAATCTCCTCCTCCCTGCAGGTTATTTATTATTATAGCGCCATTTATTCCAAGGCGCTTTACATGCGAAAATGGGTATACATAAAAAAAAACAAGTAATATGATCTTAAACAAAATGAGTCACCAGCTAGTACAGGAGGAGAGAGGACCCTGCCCGTGAGGGATCACAATCTACAAGGGATGAGTGAGGATACAGTAGGTGAGGAGGGATCTGGTCGTGCAGTGAAGGAAATGAGAGAGAGGAGAGGCCATGGAATAGCGAGAGGATAGGAGGATTAGTCGGGCAGCAGAGCATGGGATAGATTGAAGGGGTATGAGTGTTAAGAGGGGAGGGGGAGGCCAAAAAAGCAGGAGGTTGCAGTAGTCGAGGTGGGGGATGATGAGGGCATGGACTAGGGTTTCTGCAGATTCTTGGTTGAGGAATGAGCTGATCCAGGAGATATTTTTGAGTTGGAGTCGGCAGGAAGTGGAAAGTGATTGAATGTGTGGCTTGAAGGAGAGATCGGAGTCACGAATTACCTCGAAGCAGCAAGCTTGCAGGACTGGGGAGAGTTTTATCCATGTTAAGTTTTAGAAATTTAGCAGAGAGAAGGGTTCTCAATATCTGGACCCTTATCCTGATTGACAGCTCTTCAGTGTCCCTCCTCCCTGCTGCTCATGACATCTCACACTGCACAGTACAAGCTGCAGCCGTTTGTCAGACTGGGTGGGGGCACAGTGAATCCATGTGGACTAATGAGATCTCTAATATTAAGGGGACTCGAAATATAATTTTCATTATTACACAGCCATTGTAACATGGATTGTAGAGCAAGTACACCAGTCTCAACAAGTCTAAAATCTATTTCAGAAGTTATGCAGTTTATACTGTGAAATCTGAAGTCAGAATTATTTTAATTATGCCAGAAAATACTGCACTGATTTTTTGTAGAACATACAGGTATATTCTGATAGATGGCGCAGAGAATAGTGAGGTGGCTCAGGGAGAAAAGGCTCCAACCTGACTAGCAATTTATGTCAAATCTATCATGATCAATTTTTAAAAAGTGGAAATATTTTTTTTATTTTTTTTTCATACAAATACGCTACATACATGGAAGAAATTTCAGGAAAAAAGTTTAGAATGCAACAAACAAATCTCAGTGTGTTGTAAATAGGATGGCTAATAGAGCATTTAATGAAAAATAGAATTATATCCCATATTATCAAGAGCAGCAAATCTGTGCCAGGATGTCCTGGAGTTGTAATAGGATTAGTAAATCCTTCCTTTTGGATGACATGACTGATAGCTCGTGCTGTAACTCATGCAGTGACAGTATGGCGAATTATATTCCATATGTCACATTCTCAACAGAACAAGGGCTGAAATCAATATCGGGTCATTTCACGGCTGGAGATCTAAGAACTTAATGTATTAAGCATATTGGGGACGATGGCTTCTCAATCTTCCAAAAGATCAGAAAAACACGAGAGTCAGGCTCGAAATTGGCATCTCCTCCAACTTGCTTTACTACTACTTCTACTAAACAGAGGAAGACTGTGGTTGGCTGACATGGGCAGAGTAGTTTTGCATATCCGTCAATGCATAGTTCTGTTTTAAAGGGGTGCTCCAGTACTGAGCACACATTGACAGGAGCGGTGCAGCACCGCTCCATCGCTCCATCCGGCTGTTGGGATTTAATAACAGCTGATTGATGGGGGTTCTGGGTGTTTGAGCCTCACCAACCTGATATTAATGACCTATTCAATGGATAGCCCAGTGGTCAACACAGACCGCCTGGGTTCCTGTTCAAGCACACTATATGGGCCCTTTTCAGTCCAAAAGCTCATCAAAATGCATAATTTCATCTGCTTAGGAGGTGTAAGTGGCCCTCTTACCTCCTGGGTTCCTGTGCGGTGGCACAAGTTGCACCAAAAGTATGTCTGTCCCTGGATAGGTCATCAATATCGAACCTCTTTAGAAGGTTACCTGTCAGTAGGGTGACTTTATCAAGCTCCAAAAATCTTTTTTTTATCATTCATTTTTCCTTGGAAACCCAGAATAGTGGGAGTGCAGTCACTCATCCCTGTATGTGCAAAGAGAGGCGGGAGAATCAGAATCCCCCCTTTTCCATCTCTGATTTGACCATCATGCTATTGTAGGGGCGATACCAGTGGACTGCAGAGATGAGTGACTGGGCTAAGAGTATTCTGCATTTACCACGACACTTCATCACACTTAGGAGACTGAAAACATGCTCGGGTTACATTATAGGGCTACAGCCCATTGACAGATCCCCTTTAAAAAAAATTCAAAGTGTTGTCTTATCAGAAAAATTCCCATCAATAGGAGACCCCAAAACAGTTAGGTATTTGCAATGAAACCCAATTCTGAGGTGGCACATACTCCCCCACATTGTACAGATAAGCTGTGATTTGCCTAGTTCAACAGCTAAAATACAGCGGAAACATGGTATTACATTGCAGCCAATCAGATAAATGGAGATCAGTGGGCAGATACATGGGCAGATTGATGTGGTATTCTATCTGGGACATTTATGGCATGTCCAGGGGATCAGCCACAATTGGTTATGTGTGGGTCCCATATCTATCTTGAGAACGTGGCCTCGCTTGCACTCAGATTTTTTTCATATAGTCTTACCGTAATTCCAACTATCTCAGTTTTAAGAGTGCAAACCCATCTTTCTCCATGGTAACAGACAACAAGAACTGTAGTCTGATCCTAAGTGTTTTATTTACTTACCTACTTGCTGTCCCCATATAAATCTATCAGAGATTTTTGATGTGGGTTTTCAGGCCA
This sequence comes from Ranitomeya variabilis, assembly GCF_051348905.1. Lineage (NCBI taxonomy): Eukaryota > Metazoa > Chordata > Amphibia > Anura > Dendrobatidae > Ranitomeya > Ranitomeya variabilis. The sequence continues at coordinate 458,554,860 of NC_135237.1, read as the reverse complement.
AGTTCTTTTTACATGTTTTATGAAGGTTTGTTTTGCGTATGGCATATTTTTTTTCTGCATCAAGTGATTCCGAACTCAAATTTGATGCGTTTTTTTTCCTCAGCAGAAACGCCTGAAGAACCGGCATTCATTATTTATCCAAATGGAAAACCCACCATGTGCATTATAGGAGCATTTTTCCATTGAAACAAATATTAAAGCTCATTTAATTGAACGAGAATTTGAAGAAAATTTTCATGTGAATTTTAAAGCAGAATCTGCTTCAAAAGCCAAGTCAACAAAACACTGAACACATCCTAAAAAAATGATCCTAAATTTTGCCATTGTAAATGAGCGAGTCTCCTTGACTATATGTCCGGACGCCAGGACTTGCGCAGGATTCTTTCACGGTGTTCTGCTTATCGGGAAGGCTTCAGTGGAACGAGGGATATTTGCCAAATCATCTGGTCCCGGAAAGGTCTCACTTTTTTCTGGTAGCCTTCCACATGTTTCGCGAGAGTTGGCACGTAGGATTTACCTGTAGCTATTACTGCAAAAGACTCAGCAGCTTTATTGGGACAAAAGTAGAATTTCCTTTTCTGAAAGTATAATTGACATAATAGCCGCTTTCCCAGTTACCTCATTTGTTTCCCTTCCAACAAAATGTTCATCAGTTTTCCAGCCCTACTTAAAAAAGAGAATATACACAAGCAACTTGCTCCTGGGATGATAAATTATAGTGCAGTAATTGTGCTCTGCTCTCATACACTGAAAGACAACACCATGGAGCCTTACAATTATTCTCCTCTAATTATATGCCCTGGCATCATACTCCAAACATAAAAATTCTGAAGCCGCTTTATCAAGACTTGGCAATGCGTACCACTAATTGCAGAATTTTATTTGGCTTAGGGAGCATGTCATATGACGCATACAAGCCACAAGACCGCGGGCCAAGTGTAAGGTATCCAATAAATACATGCTTGGAAATTGAAATTAATTCTCTCTCCGGTCCTGACATAAAGTACAATATATTACATCACTCCAGCGGGACGTCTGACGTACGCCAACTGACTCTGCAGAATATACCCAAGATCTCATGAATGGAAGTTTAATGGCATTATATTACTCCAAACATCAAAGGACAACTATTCTGTAAAGATACCGGACCGGTTATTCGCAGAAACAAGGTATAGTGATCATCTACACTAATTGAGGACATCATACACTGGCACGCAACCAAAATTCTTCTGTGACTGAACCAAATATTTAAGGTATAAGTGCCAACTCTAGACATTAGAAGGCAGCCAGACACTTCCAGAAGAGCTGGCAAATCCCCTAGGGTTGCATAAGCCTCCAGTGACCTCCTGGAAAACAGCACTTCCAGAAGGTTTCCTGTGGCTATAGCCAAGACGGCTCATCTTCAAACGGAGTGTTAACATCCAGATGCACATTCATGGATTGGGGAAACAATGTCATGGAAGGGGCCTAACCCGTATAAAAAGGGGCACAGTCATGCAAAATTTCATAACCAGGTATAATCACTTGAGGCAGATTTGCTGCTTACGGTATATTTCTACGACTAGAAAAATACACTTAATGCAAGGGAACGGGGTTGTTTCTACAATATGTACATGGATTTTGAAAAGCCCCAAGGACTCAGAGTTGGAGGTTCTGCAATGTGCATGAGCTCTAGATTTCACGGTTTTCCCATTAACTATTTTGTTGCCTTCCGCTCACTTAGGATAAATCCAATAAGAAATAATATACCTTTCATAGCTCATGTTCTATTATGCAACCTCTCTGAGGTCTGTAGGAACAGAAGTCCAGACTAGACAGCTACACTATTAGATTACATGTAACTCCAGATCTCTTACATGGAGGCTTCCATCAAAAGAGGAGCAATGCAGATGTGACGACGTCATTGTACTATGGAAGCCAATCGGGACCACACAGATGAATGAATGGGAATTCGGTTTCCCCCAAAACACATTACTGCCTTATAACATGTAATTCATTCCACATGGTACTCATTCTGAAAGTGCATCATTGGTTGGAGGTCACCACAAAATCCACCATAAAATTTATATTTCAGAGTGAAACTAAAACAGATTGAATTCACACAGGCTATTTTTGTCTTACCACTATTGCCTCTCAAACTCATTATTGAAGGTAAAAAAAAAATAATAATAATAATTTCCACTCCTTGAGTGGTTTAGTTGGCTCACAATTCCATAATGTTTTTGTTTACCACCACATGTAAGGATTTGTCCAAACTACTTAAAGGGAAACTCCAGAAATACCATTTACCTCCAAATATAGTGGTAATTCGCAGGCAAATCACATGGAAATCTTGTCTGGCAGCTTTACTGAGAGCAGAAATAATGAAGCCTCATAGCAGAAGTTCTAATTGCTGCCCCTCTAAAAAAAAAATATGTACAGGTGCTTCTCACAAAATTAGAATATCCTCAAAAGGTTAATTTATATCAGTTCTTCAAAACAAAAATATATATAGAGTCATTACAAACAGAGTGATCCATTTCAAGTGTTTATTTCTGTTAATGTTGATGATTATGGCTTACAGCCAATGGGAACCCAAAAGTCATTATCTCAGTAAATTAGAATACTTTATAACACCAGCTTGAAAAATTATTTTAAAATCCGAAATGTTGGCCTACTGAAATGTATGTTAATTAAGTGCAGTCAATACTTGGTCGGGGTTCCTTTTACATCAATTACTGCATCAATGCGATGTGGCATAGAGGCGATCAGCCTGTGACACTGCTGAGGTGTTATGGAAGCCCAGGTTGCTTTGATAGCAGCCTTCAGCTCATCTGCATTGTTGGGTCTGGTGTCGCTCATCTTCCTGTTTACAATAACTCATAGATTCTCTATGGGGTTAAGGTCAGGCGAGTTTGCTGGCCAATGAAGCACAGTGATACTGTTGTTATTAAACCAGGTATTGGTACTTTTGGCAGTGTGGACAGGTGCCAAGTTCTGCTGGAGAATGAAATTTCCATCTCCAAAAAGCTTGTCAGCAGAGGGAAACATGAAGTGCTCTAAAATTTCCTGGTAGACGGCTGCGCTGACTTTGGTCTTGACAAAACACAGTGGACCTACTCCAGCAGATGACATGGCTCCCCAAACCATCACTGATTGTGGAAACTTCACACTAGACCTTGAATTCAAGGTCCCAAAAGTCTGGAGGAAGAGTGGAGAGGCCACAATCCAAGCTGCTTGAGGTCTAGTGTGAAGTTTCCACAATCAGTGATGGTTTTGGGAGCTATGTCATCTGCTGGTGTAGGTCCAATGGTAAAAATAATTTAAGCAATTCAGTTGTTGATGAAACTTCGCAAATTTGGACGCATTTCAAAATCAAGAACCAAAAAAGTCCTCACAAAAACACATAGAAATATCCATGACAAACCCCACAAAGGTCAGAGTGCCCACAGCATAGCTCATAGCTATGGAAATGTAAAAAATGTAAACATGTAAAATACGTTGTGCAAACATTTCACAAATGATAATACAATGCATGCTGGTGGGCGACAGTAAATATTATACAAATCATCCTGAAGATCTTGTAGGGGAACATGGGAAGGAATTTGGCATCCGCCATTGGGACAATCTGTTTAGAATAAAGTCATGAAATACCTTCCCATGACTTTTAAAGAAAAAAAAATTTAGCGTTCCAAAGCAAGTATGAGCTCCATACTCCCCATACACTGCGGTATTGTTTCTGCTCTTACGTCTTAATATCCATATCATGGCGAATGTATAACATGATACAGCTAATGGGGAAAGCCTCATTACTTAATCACTATATACAGGGCCCCATTCCCTCTATTACAGCTGTTTCCTTCTGCACAAAGTATCAAGAGGTGGATTTTACTGAATGTTGTGACAGATGTGCGCCAGATTTGAAACACTCGATAAGGATCCGGCTGTAGTAGAATGAAACACATCTGCAGGGTCCCCATGGGCCAGATATGGAAATGCCCCGGTAATATAATGCAGCATAACGACCTTCCACAGCCCCGTGTATATCTACCATGGAACAATGCAGTGTAAATGGCCCTGTAGCAGAACAGCGCACAAGACTATACAGATTACATATTGAAATATATTAGATATCACTTACAAATTTAAAAAAAAACCTTTACCAACTTAATTTCTGTTGGGCTTCAATGGCACGGATATAGACTACTCACCACTGCTCACATCTGTGTATAAAAGATGCCAAACACTGCCATACAATGGTGGTCACTTAGATGTCATAAGATTCATGCCTCTCTCTGTACTAGTCCCTCATTGCTGCAAGTAATCACTGGCGACAGCAACGACATCAAAGGTTTTATCATATCCAGCCAGTCAGTCGCTGCAGTAGCAACACGCCGTGTCCTCACTGGAACCCATTACATCGAGAATCCGTAAGGTAAGTATTGCTACTCAGTGTATACACAGGGACCTGTTTGTATATGAAGTGCCATATACATGTAATGAAGGACACCAGCACTATAATGTGGTCCACCAGATTTCCAACCTTAAGTCAGTCTTTTTACTGGACAAAATACCGCCGAATACTACAATATGTCTGGCCAAATGTGAAATGAAGCCTTCAATGTATGTGAAGTGGGCTTAAGAGCAGACTCACACATCCAAAGTAATGCCAAGTGCACATGGTTGTCATCAATTCTATCATCAGGGAGAATTGGGAAGAATATGCAAATGATACTCTGATCTGAGTGTCGGCTTAGTGTGATCCGATTCTTTCACATGAGAGAATCGAAGAACACTGTGGAGAAGATGGAGAACAAAATGTCTCCATCTTCTCCATTGTGTCAGTGATCAGAAATCGGACTGCACTAGGATGTCATCCGAGTGCAGTCCAATGTTTCTCACGCACTCATTGACTTGCATGGCAGAGTGAGATCTGAATATCAGATCAAACATGGAGACATTTTTTACTTGGAAGGAGGCCGTGTAAACTGGATTTATCTTTTAGGCTTTGTCAACATTGATACAATGGAGTCTACATTTTATCTATTACAGCCTTAGGCCGGGGGTCACACGAGCGTATAACACGGCTGATATAGCACTCGGCCCAGTGTTATACTATGGGGCACTGCACATCTGCGATTATTTTCTCCTGCCGATTCGGCAGCAAGGCTTCTTACATGCAACAATAAAAGTCTATGGGAGCGTGTGAGACACTTTCTCCATCTCCTCCGCACCTGTGCTGCGATTCTCTCAGGTGGGAGGATCGGAGCAGGGAGCACTCACACGCGCAGCACAGCAGGAGCCGAGGGTCACTGGCATATCGCATCCAATGCCATACACTAGTGTGACTCCAGCCTTAGGCTTTATGGCCACTTTGCCCGCGACACAGAACAGGAAGCCAAACCTTGCCCTATGCGGCTGCTACATCACAGCACAACGTAAGTGAAGATGGTCACATTGCAATCCACAAGGTACTGCGACAAACAAGTTGGAAAAAGTCAGACCCAGATTGTTTTGCGACTTCTTTGTGGTGGTACCAGGGGTTACAGAGCACTATTCTGCAACGTAGCCGCAGCATACAGAGATCTTTGGCTGTACTACCTGTGTCGTGGCCAAAGTGACAGTGCAGCCGACAGTCTATATGGAAATATACTATGGATGGGGGATATAACTAGTGTTTTCCGGCACTTACTCCTCATTTCCTTCTCTATATATCAACTACGGTAATGGATTCTCGATTTCCTGACAGATGCCAGTACCCATCACAGCAGTCGGTGTTACTGCAACAGCGACAGACAGGCATCAATGCTGATCTTCGGCATGTGTCCCACCAGGACAGATTCTCTATACAGCTACTCTATTCTATGGGTGTGTGCTACAGGGTTAAAGGGAACCTGCCATGCTGAAAATGGTATCCTATCTGCAGGCAGGATGTCACAGGGCAGGAGATGACCAGATTGAGTAACATTTCTGGAGGAAAAGTTTCAGTAAAACTTTGTATTATATTCAATGGTGGAATCCCTGGTGTTTGCACACGAGTTCAGTTGGGGGTCCGACTCAGTGATGACTCCCTGTATGACTGTGCGTGCATTGGTAGCTGTCAGTAACCGAGTAGGTCTGACAACTGGACTCATAAGGATACAAAGCAATGAATAAAACACTAGTTATATTGAATCTTTTCCAACAAGCCATCATTGTGCGCAGCTTCTTCTCTATGCCATACTGTCCGTAGATCTGACTGTGCACAATGTGACCGCTTCCCTTTAAGCTCCGGGTCTAGCACAGTGGACTTTGTTATAGATCAGTCCCATGAACCTCACATTATGAAGAGTTGTTTCAGCCAATGACATCACGTCGTCCGTCCTCAAGAAGAACAGAGGCTGAAGATCAGCAATGACCATAGCCTAGGTCTAGAGCTTTGTTTTTCAGCCATATTTCGGATTTCCCAGACAGCCCTTTTATGAGGTTACAACGCTCTTAGAAACACAATAAAATGACTCTGTATCACGAGAAAAGACTGAATAAATAAAACGACAATTCCTATATTAGCTGGAGCCCTGGGTGAGCCTAAAGTATAGAAAACCTGGACTGAGCTGGATCTAGTAGGGGTTTAGAGCTACTCAATCCCTCCGCAGGACAAGTAGTAAAAGGTCTGGAATACAGAGTAGTAAACACGGACCACTCATGGCCACCAGCCACTCACAGAGTCACCGAAGACAAACACTGGTGCACCAGAAAACACATGGAGAGACGATAATATCCTGATTAACTATCAGTTCTAGACTAATGAAGAACATGCGAATACACAGTAATGGAAACCGCTGGCCACCAACTCTGGAGAGAAGTCCGAAAATCGGGGTCCGTGAGCCAAACTCCAAGTATGGCTGGAACAAAGACCCCGTGGCACACGGCATTCAGAGCCAGCGGGCACTCAGAGGTGCTTATAACTTGCCTGGCATAGAGCGAGACACAGACATAAAGGAGGAGGGTTTATCCATTTTCCTTCAAGAAACCTAATTTTTGCTAACAGCTGTAAACTGAGACTCTGCTGAGAAATGTCCCATACATCAGAGAATAATCATATGTACACTATATAATACTGAATGGAATTCTACAATATTTATCTCATCGTTTCCAATATGTACATTAGGTATGAACATGGTTTCCCCTATGATCACACCTAATGAGGGATCTATAATAATAATAATAATAATAATAATAATTTTATTTATATAGCGCCAACATATTCCGCAGCGCTTTACAACTTATAGAGGGGACTTATACAGACAACAGACATTACAGCATAACAGAAATCACAGTTCAAAACAGATACCAGGAGGAATGAGGGCCCTGCTGCTCGCAAGCTTACAAACTATGAGGAAAAGGGGAGACACGAGAGGTGGATGGTAACAATTGCTTTAGTTATTTGGACCAGCCATAGTGTAAGGCTCGGGTGTTCATGTAAAGCTGCATGAACCAGTTAACTGCCTAAGTATGTAACAGTACATCTATCCATACTAGACTATAACATGATCACACCTAATGAGGGATCTATCCATACCAAACTATAACATGATCACATCTAATGAGGGATCTATCCATACCAGAATATAACATGATCACACCTAATGAGGGATCTATCCATACTAGAATATAACATGATCACACCTAATGAGGGATCTATCCATACCAGACTATAACATGATCACACCTAATGAGGGATCTATCCATACTAGAATATAACATGATCACACCTAATGAGGGATCTATCCATACCAAACTATAACATGATCACATCTAATGAGGGATCTATCCATACCAAACTATAACATGATCACATCTAATGAGGGATGTATCCATACCAGACTATAAAACATGATCACACCTAATGAGGGATCTATCCATACCAGACTATAACATGATCACACCTAATGAGGGATATATTCATACCAGAATATAACATGATCACACCTAATGAGGGATCTATCCATACCAGACTATAACATGATCACATCTAATGAGGGATCTATCCATACCAGACTATAACATGATCACATCTAATGAGGGATCTATCCATACCAGACTATAACATGATCACATCTAATGAGGGATCTATCCATACCAGACTATAACATGATCACATCTAATGAGGGATCTATCCATACCAGACTACAACATGATCACACCTAATAAGGGATCTATCCATACCAGAATATAACTATCACTTATTCTACTGCTTCATTACAGATGCCCAGGAACAAAGAAGCAGTGACAGCCTGCCATGTCATGGACCTGTAGGAGCTTCTGCTTCTAAAACACTGACAATCTCTTATGTCAACAGAAAGGAAGCTGAAGCCAAGTCCCTGAGAAATCCCTTCCTCCGCACTTACTGCCCCTGCACAAGCAGCACAGGAGCCACTGACAAAGGGAAGAGGAAACCACACACTGAGCAATCAATGGAAGACCCTGAGCCCTGCTGCTCACACATGGTGGCATTCAGTCCCACACTGCCATAGACAAGGTGACCACTGCAGAGCCCAGTGCTGTTAACCCCTGCACGCCCATGTGCCGCTCCATGCCCTGGCAGATTTATGACCATGCACAGCTGATCAGCTGAGGGGAAATCATTCAGACTCTACACTGCCATCAAAGACAAAGCAGATGAGCCCCAGAAATGATCTCACCTTGGTGGGTATCAGGCTGCAGCTCCACCGCTGCAGTGGATGAGACAAGCACTAAGGTGAGAGGACTCTGCTGATGAGCAGGCACTGAGCCCTGGAAATGTGAATGAAACTGCCTCCTCCAGCCTGCAGGAACAGCTCAGCCCTTCCACTTCCTGGGGAGGGGGGAGGGATCACACAAATGCCTCTTCTTTTTAGTGTTTTATTGGGATTTTAACCTTGGCGGCTGAGAGTTTTGGCGCCACCTAGCGGGACGTCTGCACATCTCCACAACTTGCTAATACTTTTGATGATCGATGTGAATACTTTTCTGCCCGGTGATGACAAAAGTATTCTCGGAGTGGCACCTTTATGGGCTAACCAGAAAATAATATATGTTTGCAAGCTTTCAGAGCACAGAGGCTCCTACTTCAGGCAGGATTACAAAAAAAAAATCTTGCATGCCTATATTATTTTCTGGTTAGCCAATAACGGTGTCACTCCGAGAATACTTTTGTCATCACCGGGCAGAACAGTATTCACATCGATTTTTCTGGCTATCACGGTACCACGATATAATTTGTTATTGTACATCCTAATACTTGATGAAGAAGTTACTAATCTTCCATCTTTTTTGTATGTTCCTCTCTATTCTGTTCTACAAATGATATTTCCTGACGACTTTCCTTTTTTACTTACTTTATGTTTTTAATGTAAACACACATTGTATTCGAGGTGCAGTATGTAAGAGCTCGTGCGGACGACCGTACAACTCGGAGATAAGCTAGCTGTGGTATTGACAGCACGGGTCCCCTTGTTATTCTACAGGGCAATGCAAATGTCCAATTTTTATCCTCGGACCAAGTGATTGGAAGAAGAAAAATAAAAAATAAATTTAAAAAAAAAAACCTCGCACCATGCACAATTTGCCTCCGATAATTGGATGGCACTCACCCATTCATGTCTATTGCTCCGTGGACCTCAGATGACATCCAGTTTTCATTTTTTCATTTTGACACACTGGATGGTGACAATGGACAAACTTTTTTTTCTAAGTAAGGGAGGACACAAAAGAGAGTATACAGACAAGACAGCAGGGATCACAGCTGACTCTTTCTGTGAGATAAAGCATTTCGCTGCCTGTTTTTAAACCTGTTTTACCTCGAAGAAAGATTTGCGATCCCGCACTGTAATGTCAGTATTGTCTTTTGCTTCCTCCCCTGCCCAGGAGATGTGGTACGATCAGACCATGTTCCTATACGGACAGACACGGTCATTACACAGTACACAGCAGGGGCACATCTATAAGATTATCTCAGCACAGGGACATTTTATTTAATCACTTCCAATTGTGGAAATTATTATTATTCCAAGATCTTTTGATTAAAATGAACTTTGTTTGTGGGAAACCCCCTTTAAGGGTCTTGTTACAGATTTTTCAACGGGGTCCACAAGGGATGTTACACCACTGAGCAGCTGACCTTCCCCCCAGTCACCAAGTCCAGGATGCTACTGGAACCTCTGCACCCCTTTAGTTACACACTGAGGAGAAAAACTCTGTAAAGTGTATCGGAGATCAACCTTTAGGCCGGGGTCACACTTGCAAGTGCAATGCGAGAAACTCACACGAGTCTCTCACATCAATTCCTAGCACTGCCGCCGGCACTCGGGACCAGCTGTATAGAAATACATGGAGCCGCACACTCCGCTCCCGAGTGCCCGTGGCAGTGCCGGGTATTGATGTGAGAGACTCGTGTGAGTTTCTCGCATTGCACTCGCAAGTGTGACCCCGGCCTTAGAAGAAGCATGTTAGGTGTACATCCTTCCCAAGCCACGGGAAACAGGAATCAGAGACAGGCTGCATTATTTTGAATATCCATGTTTTACTCTGAAACATAATTTGAAAGATGAACCAAGAAGGAGAAAAAAAGACCATTTTTCATCAGTGTGCTAGATGTGCTTTTCATCCATTTTTGTGCATGTGTCCATCTTTACCATCAGCGCGGCATCAATTTGCTTTGTATGCAAAAGAAAACTTTTCCAAACCTCCCCTACCCATTAAATAGTAAAAATCAGTTTTTTTTACCAGGACCCTAAAGGTGTATTTACATGGACCGACTGGTGGCGCAATTTAACCACCGATAGGCAGGCCTTTGCCGATCTTGGCAGTACGAGTCCTGTTTACGCAGGACAATGTGCTGCCGAGAACCATGATTTTTTTATGCTGCACAAAAGATCATTTAATCTGCAGAACGAGCGTTGAGCTTGTTCATTGGGTGATCGGCCACTGGTTTTTAATAATAGTGTTTATAATATAGCACATTCATGAATATCCTACAGTGTAAATGATTCTGATTAAAGTTGGACAAGTTTCCTTTTCCATCTGCAGAAAGCCAGACATTTAAACAGCCCCTTAGACTAAGGCTTTATACACACATCACTTTTTTGACCAGTGTTTCATCAGCCAGGGCCAGCTCCAGGTTTTCGTGGGCTCCGGGCAAAAGAGTCTCAGTGCGCCCTTTAACACGTACCACAATTCATGATGCACAGATATGGCAGAAAAATCTAGGTATAGTACAATGCCAAATAATTCACTTACTTCTTACATTACATGAGTGATATCTATTGTAAATTCTACAATAACTCAGAAACTGGCGAATCCTCACAACTCACAGAGCTGGGGGGATTCAAAAGTATGCAGTCACACAGAATGGCGGCAGACTTTTCATATTAGATTGGTCAGTATAGTCCTCCATGCAGTATTATAGGCACCACATAGTCCTCCAAACAATATTATGGGCACCAGATAGTCCCCCATACAGTATTATGGGCACCACATAGCTCTCCATACAGTATTATGAGCACCACATAGTTCTCCATACAGTATTATGGAAACCACATAGTTGTCCATACAGTATTATGGGCACCACCTAGTTTTCCATACAGTATTATGGGCACCACATAGTCCTCCCTACAGTATTATGAGCACCAGATAGTGCTCCATAGACCTCTATACAGTATTATGGGCACCTCAGTCTTCCATACAGTATTATGGGCCCCACATAATGCTCCATACAGAATAAAAGGCCCCATATAATGCTCTGTACAGAATAATGGGCCCCATATAATGCTCCATACAGAATAATGGGACCAATATAATTCTCCATACAGTTTAATGGCCCAATATATTGCTCCAAACAAAATAAGGTCCCCATATATTTTTCCATACAGTATAATGGGCATTATATAATGCTACATCCAGTATAATGGCCCAATATATTGCTCCATACATAATTGACCCCATATATTGCTCCATACTGAATGATGACCCCATTTATTGCTCCATACAGTATTATGGGCTATATATAATGCTCCATACAGTATAATGGGCCCTATATAATGCTCCATACATAAAAAATAAACAAATACTCACCTCTTCTCATTCCACACTGCTCCAGTCTCCTCAGCGTCTTCTGACTCTCAGCACAGAGGGTGGGCTGTAGTGAAGTCATCACGCCCTCTGCCCTGAGACATTACAGAAAGTCAGAAAGCGCTGAAGAGAATGGACCAGTGGGGAACAGGAAGAGGAGAGTTTTTGGGGAAGGGCTGGTGTCAAGTTACCCTGACTCATGGGCCCCATAGCATGCTGGTGGACCTGTCCCCAATGGCGAGTGGGCCCCCTCGTTTGTTCAGGGACCTGGCACTTGTCCAGGTGTTGCAGGTGGTGACATTGGCCCGGTCATCAGTATTTGTATGCCAAAACCAGGAGTGTCTCCAAAACACAGAACAGGTGTCAATCTCTCAATTATAGTTTTTCTCTGTAAGTCCCACTCCTGGTTTTGGCATACAAACACTGATGCAAAATATTGACCAAAAACTGACTTGTGTATAAATCCTAAAGAGGGAACATGTGTAGAACACATACATGAAGAACAGATGTCTGAATGAGACCTTAGGGTTCATACACACGCCAGTAATTTTCGTGTTCAAGAAAATAAATCCGCGTTTCATCACGGTTTGGTCAGTCTGTTAGTATTTATCATCAGTTTGGTCTGAGTTACATCAGTTTTTCTAGGAAGAGAAAAAATAATCTACTATATAATTGTCTAAGGGTCACTTCCGTCTTTCTGTCTGTCCTTCTGTCTGTCTGTGACGGAAATCTCAAGTCGCTGATTGGTCGCGGCAAAACAGCCACGACTAGTGGTGAGCATTCCGATACCGCAAGTATCGGGTATCGGCCGATACTTGCGGTATCGGAATTCCGATACCGGGATTCCGATACTTGCCGCGTATCGGATACCGGAATCGGAAGTTCCAAGATTCAAAATGCAGAAATTCAGCCAATGAGAATGATTCCAAGTGTGGGCACATCCTGTTTAGCATGGAGGGCATGAAACTACTGGCAAGGCTGTGATTGGCTGCTGAAATGATGTCATGATGCAGTTTAAAAGTCGCTGGCGCCATTTTGCGATCACTCTGCTGTGAATTCAGTTAGTGACAGGACGCTGTTTGCTGACTGAGGGACAGTTTAGAGATAGCGATTTGCTTCTTTGTGCTTTCCAAAGGCTAATTTAGCAACCGCTGTGTTCACCTACTATTCACCTTGCTTTTGCCTTGTAGCGCTGTTTTCACAGCGATCTGCAAGGTCTGTGTGTGTGTGTGTGTGTGTGAGTGCAGCCCACTCTCTAGTCTGAGTGCAGCCACATAGGCCATCCATAGCTGGTTGTATTCAGTTCAGGGAGGGTGGTTCATTGCCTCATACTGTTCTTTTTTTTTTTTTTTTTCAAGTAGTGTAGTCTGCTGCTAATTTATTCAAAAAAATCCTATTAGTGTCTTTCCACCCGTCTCCAGCTAATTTGTGGAAAAACACTACATAGGATAACGTAGAGGAGGGTTTTTGGGCCTTGCAGCGCCGTTTACGGCTGTCTGCACGGTCTCCGTGTGATTGCAGCTCGCCCTGTAGTCTGTGAGCAGCCATAGCCTGGTTGTCTCCAGCTCAGGGTTGTTCACTGCGTCATACCGCCAAATCAATTTTAATTTTGTTTTAAGTAGTGCAGGCTGCTGCACATTTTTTCAAAAAATTCCTATTAGTGTCTTTCCACCCGTCTCCAGCTAATTTGTGGAAAAACACTACATAGGATAACGTAGAGGAGGGTTTTTGGGCCTTGCAGCGCCGTTTACGGCTGTCTGCACGGTCTCCGTGTGACTGCAGCTCGCCCTGTAGTCTGTGAGCAGCCATAGCCTGGTTGTCTCCAGCTCAGGGTTCTTCACTGCGTCATACCGCCAAATCAATTTTCATTTTGTTTTAAGTAGTGCAGGCTGCTGCACATTTTTTCAAAAAAATCCTATTAGTGTCTTTCCACCCGTCTCCAGCTAACTTGTGGAAAAACACTACATAGGATAACGTAGAGGAGGGTTTTTGGGCCTTGCAGCGGCGTTTACGTCTGTCTGCACGGTCTCCGTGTGACTGCAGCTCTATTCGTTGTCAGTTCAGCCCCCCAAAAATAAATAAATAATAAAGTTCACCAAACACACCAGTTACACCACTTTACATTTGTGTAGGCCACATTAGCTCATATTAAAGTCTAGTCCACACTTTAGAAAATTAGTGTTTCTTATACCTGTTAGGAGGAGTTGCTCAGGAATAAGCACACAAAGCCGTTAGTACTTTTCTGCTTATCTTTATCAGTCAACCAAGATGAAGAAGGCAGTGAGTAAGGCACGTGGGTGTGGGCGTGGGCGCGGAGCAGGGAGGGGACGTGGGGATTCTGTGCCTGCTGCGGGCACCGGTGACTCATCAGCACCCACTTTCACCAGGCAACAGTCATTCATGCGCAGCTTTGTGTCAGAGCGCCGTACACCGCTGCAAATTGAAGCCGTTGTCGGATGGATGGCAGCTAATGCATCAACTTCAATTAGTGCCACATCCTCTCAGACACAGAGCACTGGAGAGCAGCCATCTGTCTCTTCACCACCTGCCAAATTGCCCAGGCAGACAGAGAGCCCAGGACAGGAGCCGTCTCTACTTCTGTTCTCTGAATCTCTTGGCTTGGAAACAGGGGGCCAGCCAAGCAGCATTGGAGAAATGGAAGAAGAGGCAGGGTGCAGTGATGCCCAACAGCTTTTTCTCTCTTCCTCTGAAGAGGCGGGTGGGCCAGTGGCTCCGGTCACCACATCGCAGGCCGCATCAGCTGATGATGACACTCAGGTGCCACTTACTGGTGCGTGCTCTGCTGCTGAGACTACCCAGGAGGAGCAGTTGGGGGCAGAGGGTAGTGTAGATGATGAGGTCCTTGACCCATCTTGGCGTGAGGGACAGGAAGGTGGTGGGAGCAGCTCTGAGGAAGAGATTCCCCGTACGGCCCAAAGAGGGAGAGGGAGGGGGAAGACTGCGGATCCTGCAGCCTCCGCTTTGGCACCCGTTAGGAGCATGTCTCTTCCAAAAGCCAAAAAGGGCGCTCCCAAGACTTGCAGTGCCTGGTCCTTTTTTGACACAGTTGCAGATGACATTTGCTATGTCAGATGCAAGGTGTGTCATCAAAAAGTCAAAAGAGGTCGAAATGTCAGCAACCTCAATACCTCCAACATGTGGAAACATGTGCGCAACAGGCACCCGGCGGAGTTAGAAAAACACACTGAAGAGCTAGGCCAACCAACAGCGGCAGCTACCACCTCTTCAGCTCGTGTTGCCTCTTCCTCTAGCTCACACGCAGCTGGTTTGGCTTCCTCCCAGGATCGCCGTGGAAGAACCTCTGGCCCTGTTGTCCAGAGACCCGCTGTAATTCCACCCGCAGCACCACTTTCCCAGTCATCCACACACTCCCAGCCCAGTCTACAGCCATCGGTAGTACAGGCATGGGAGAAAAGGCGGCCTTTCTCGTCAAACCACCCACGAGCACAGGCTCTGACTGCAGGCATTGCCAAACTTCTGTCACTGGAAATGCTGTCATTCAGGCTGGTGGAGACTGACAGCTTCCGTGACTTGATGTCATTGGCAGTCCCACAGTACAATGTGCCCAGCCGCTTTTACTTCAGCAGGCAAGCCGTCCCTGCCCTGCACAAGCATGTGGAGGGACACATAAAACACGCGCTACTGAACGCCGTCAGTAGCAAGGTCCACCTCACCACCGATGCGTGGACCAGTCAACATGGACAGGGGCGATACCTTTCCCTCACTGCCCATTGGGTTAATGTCGTTGAGCCGGGTACAGACCGTGCGAGTGGCGCAGGACGTGTCCTGCCCACTCCAAGGATTGCAGGAATCCATTCTGTACGCATTGACTCCTCCTCTTACACCAGTTCCTCAGAATCATCGCTGCAGGAGCCGTCACAGTCCACCTCCACATGGAC
This sequence comes from Ranitomeya variabilis, assembly GCF_051348905.1. Taxonomy (NCBI): domain Eukaryota; kingdom Metazoa; phylum Chordata; class Amphibia; order Anura; family Dendrobatidae; genus Ranitomeya; species Ranitomeya variabilis. The sequence continues at coordinate 458,538,871 of NC_135237.1, read as the reverse complement.
CCGTGATGAACATGTACCTGTTACGACCGACATGAGCACAGCCGTGGCCAAACGTCAACAGGCCGTCTTGAAATTAATTTTTTGGGGGAATCGTAGCCACACAGCGCAGGAGCTCTGGAATGCCATCAAGCAGGAGAGCGATGTGTGGTTTGTGCCAGCGAATCTCCAGCCAGGCATGGTAGTGTGTGATAATGGCCGAAATCTGGTGGCAGCTCTGGGCCTCGGCAACCTCACTCACATCCCATGTCTGGCACATGTGCTCAATTTGGTCGTGCAGAGCTTTTTGAGGGACTATCCGGATCTTGATGCACTGCTGCACAAGGTCCGCCTAGAGTGTGCTCACTTGCGGCGTTCCAGCACGGCAAAAGCGCGCATTGCGGCTCTGCAGCGCCGACACCGCCTGCCGGAACATCGCATCATATGTGACCTACCTACCAGGTGGAATTCCACGTTACATATGTTGGAGCGGTTGTGTGAGCAGCAGCAAGCTGTAATGGAGTACCAGCTGCTTCAGGCGCAAATAAGTCGCAGTCAGCGCCGTACAGACTTCACAACCACAGAGTGGGCCACTATGAATGACGTCTGCCAGGTTTTGCGTCCCTTTGATTATTCCACGCGGATGGCGAGTGCAGATGATGCACTAGTCAGCATGACTGTCCCCCTTATCTGCCTGCTTGAAAAATCACTGCAAGCGCTAAGGGATGATGTTGTGGAAGAGGTGGAGGATGAGGATTCACCATTTCCATCATCTTCTGGACAGTCAGCGCCACGTGGTTCCTCACAAACGCATAGGCAGGGGACAGTTTGTGAGGAGGATGAGGAGGAGTCAATGGAGGAGGAAGACATCCGTCCAGAGGAGGGAGTTACCGAATTGTCCAGTACTCAGTGTGTACAGCGAGGGTGGGGTGATGACGAGCGGGCAGAGATCACGCCTCCAGCAGGGGACAGCGTTTCTTGGGCAGTTGGCAGTCTGCAGCACATGGTGGATTACATGCTGCAGTGCCTGAGAAACGACCGCCGCATCGCCCACATTCTCAACATGTCTGATTATTGGGTGTTCACCCTCCTCGATCCTCGCTACCGGGACAACGTAGAAAGCCTCATCACACCGTTGAACCGGGAGCGAAAAATGCGGGAGTACCAAGACACACTGGTCAATTCCATCATCTTCTCCATTCCAACTGAGAGAAGTGCTGCTAGTGCATTCCAAAGCAGCTCAGTGCGTCCAGCCAGTGGTGGAGGCTCTGCACAAAGAGGGAGCAGAAGCAGTGCCTCTGCCCAAGGCAAGACCAGTATGGCCCAACTGTGGCACAGTTTTCTGTGCCCCCCACAAAAGTCTACACCATCACAGACGGCTCCAGTCAGCAGGAGGCAACGGTTCCGTCAGATGGTGACAGACTACATGTCTTGCCCTCTTGCTGTACTCCCAGACGGCTCTTCCCCTTTCAAGTTTTGGGTCTCAAAGCTGGATACATGGCCAGAGCTAAGCCAGTATGCATTGGAGGTGCTGTCTTGCCCTGCGGCCAGTGTATTATCGGAACGTGTCTTTAGTGCTGCAGGTGGTGTACTAACTGACCGTCGCATGCGACTATCCTCCGATAACGTTGACCGGCTTACTTTCCTGAAAATGAACAAGGCCTGGATCTCGCAGGAATTTGCCACTCCTCCTCCTGATTAAATAATTAGGTCACTGTATACGTTATCCAGGTCTCCTGTTGTGTTCATCTTTCTACCACCTGAACTTAAATTCCTGGGCTCCAACACCGCCAGTTGAGGCTCAGAAGTGCCGTCTGCACAGTCAAAACATACGACCCAGTGTTATTGGGTTTCAGTAACGTCAGCTGATCCCCAGCTGTGTAGCCGGCAATGTGTCATGCGACCGCCACGCTGACACAACAACTGAAATGTAAGGGAATCTGTCCCCCCCCCAAGGCGTTTGTTACTGAAAGAGCCACCTTGTGCAGCAGTAATGCTGCACAAGGAAAAGGTAGCTATTTTGGTTTAGCTCCTTGCACACGCAGAACTTAACACTTATAAAATGTGTCCACTGATACCGTAAAACCGTCCCGGAGGTGGAACTTTCCTTCGTAATATGACGCAGCACAGCCGTCATTCCTCCCCCCCCGGCGCCGCGCCCCGGCTCCTCAGCGTTGTTTGATTCCGTCCCGGAGCCTGCGCTGTTATGTTATCCCGTGGCCAGGCACACTTAGCGCTGCCCGTCTTCTGGCATCATTTGGTGTCAGGATGGCTGCGCCTGTGCGGCCGCGCTGGCCGAGAGCCCGCCTCGCAGTGTCTTCTGATTTAATCCCACTGGGGGCCTGGGATCCATGGACATGCGCAGTGCATATCTGAACCTCCACCTCTCACTCATCTCCCTATGGTTTCTTCAGACTGTTCGGTGTCAGCTGGTCCCTAATAGCATGCCACGGCCGTGACACCGCACAGTCTTAAGAAGCCGTAGGGAGGGGAGTGAGAGGCGAGGATATGCACTGCGCATGGCCATGGATCCCAGGCCCCCAGTGGGATAAAATCAGAAGACACTGCGAGGCGGGCTCACGGCCAGCGCAGCCGCACAGGCGCAGCCAGCCTGACACCAAATGATGTCAGAAGATGGGCAGCGCTAAGTGTGCCTGGCCAAGGGATAACATAACAGCGCAGGCTCCGGGACGGAATAAAACTACGCTGAGGAGCCGGGGCGCGGCGCCGGGGGGGTAGGAATGACGGCTGTGCTGCGTCATATTACGAAGGAAAGTCCCACCTCCGGGACGGTTTCACGGTTTCAGGGGACACATTTTATAAGTGTTTAGTTCTGTGTTTGCAAGGAGCATGATGAAAAGAGCCACCTTTTCCTTTTGCATCTTTTGTGCTGCACAAGCTGGCTCTTTCAGCTACAAACGCCTTGGGGGGGGGTTAAAGGTTCCCTTTCGACTTTCTCAGGCTTCGGCCTACATTGTGTTCCTCTGCTTTTCCACCTGTCCCTGGGCTCCAACACCGCTAGTTGCCGTCCAGAAGTGCTGTCCGCACAATCCCAACAGTCGCTCCTCTGTTATTGGGGTTCAGTAACGTCAGCTGTTCCCCAGCTGTGTGTGTGGCAATCCCTCCTACCTCCTCCTACCTCCTCCTCCTCCACCTGTCCCTGGGCTCCAACACCGCTAGTTGTTGCCTGGTAGTGCTGTACGCACAGTCCCAACAGTCCCTCCTCTGTTATTGGGGTTCAGTAACGTCAGCTGTTCCCCTGCTGTGTGTGTGGCAATCCCTCCTACCTCCTCCACCTCCTCCTCCTCCACCTGTCCCTGGGCTCCAACACCGCTAGTTGTTGCCTGGTAGTGCTGTACGCACAGTCCCAACAGTCCCTCCTCTGTTATTGGGGTTCAGTAACGTCAGCTGTTCCCCTGCTGTGTGTGTGGCAATCCCTCCTACCTCCTCCACCTCCTCCTCCTCCACCTGTCCCTGGGCTCCAACACCGCTAGTTGTTGCCTGGCAGTGCTGTACGCACAGTCCCAACAGTCCCTCCTCTGTTATTGGGGTTCAGTAATGTCAGCTGTTCCCCTGCTGTGTGTGTGGCAATCCCTCCTACCTCCTCCACCTCCTCCTCCTCCACCTGTCCCTGGGCTCCAACACCGCTAGTTGTTGCCTGGTAGTGCTGTGCGCACAGTCAACAGTCCCTCCTCTGTTATTGGGGTTCAGTAACGTCAGCTGTTCCCCAGCTGTGTGTGTGGCAATCCCTCTTACCTCCTCCTTCCTCCTCCACCTGTCCCTGGGCTCCAACACCGCTAGTTGTTGCCTGGTAGTGCTGTACGCACAGTCCCAACAGTCCCTCCTCTGTTATTGGGGTTCAGTAACGTCAGCTGTTCCCCTGCTGTGTGTGTGGCAATCCCTCCTACCTACTCCTACCTCCTCCTCCTCCACCTGTCCCTGGGCTCCAACACCGCTAGTTGTTGCCTGGTAGTGCTGTAAGCACAGTCCCAACAGTCCCTCCTCTGTTATTGGGGTTCAGTAACGTCAGCTGTTCCCCTGCTGTGTGTGTGGCAATCCCTCCTACCTCCTCCACCTCCTCCTCCTCCACCTGTCCCTGGGCTCCAACACCGCTAGTTGTTGCCTGGTAGTGCTGTGCGCACAGTCAACAGTCCCTCCTCTGTTATTGGGGTTCAGTAACGTCAGCTGTTCCCCAGCTGTGTGTGTGGCAATCCCTCCTACCTCCTCCTACCTCCTCCTCCTCCACCTGTCCCTGGGCTCCAACACCGCTAGTTGTTGCCTGGTAGTGCTGTACGCACAGTCCCAACAGTCCCTCCTCTGTTATTGGGGTTCAGTAACGTCAGCTGTTCCCCTGCTGTGTGTGTGGCAATCCCTCCTACCTCCTCCTCCTCCACCTGTCCCTGGGCTCCAACACCGCTAGTTGTTGCCTGGTAGTGCTGTACGCACAGTCCCAACAGTCCCTCCTCTGTTATTGGGGTTCAGTAACGTCAGCTGTTCCCCTGCTGTGTGTGTGGCAATCCCTCCTACCTCCTCCACCTCCTCCTCCTCTACCTGTCCCTGGGCTCCAACACCGCTAGTTGTTGCCTGGTAGTGCTGTACGCACAGTCCCAACAGTCCCTCCTCTGTTATTGGGGTTCAGTAACGTCAGCTGTTCCCCAGCTGTGTGTGTGGCAATCCCTCCTACCTCCTCCTACCTCCTCCTCCTCCACCTGTCCCTGGGCTCCAACACCGCTAGTTGTTGCCTGGTAGTGCTGTACGCACAGTCAACAGTCCCTCCTCTGTTATTGGGGTTCAGTAACGTCAGCTGTTCCCCTGCTGTGTGTGTGGCAATCCCTCCTACCTCCTCCACCTCCTCCTCCTCCACCTGTCCCTGGGCTCCAACACCGCTAGTTGTTGCCTGGTAGTGCTGTGCGCACAGTCAACAGTCCCTCCTCTGTTATTGGGGTTCAGTAACGTCAGCTGTTCCCCAGCTGTGTGTGTGGCAATCCCTCCTACCTCCTCCTACCTCCTCCTCCTCCACCTGTCCCTGGGCTCCAACACCGCTAGTTGTTGCCTGGTAGTGCTGTACGCACAGTCCCAACAGTCCCTCCTCTGTTATTGGGGTTCAGTAACGTCAGCTGTTCCCCTGCTGTGTGTGTGGCAATCCCTCCTACCTCCTCCTACCTCCTCCTCCTCCACCTGTCCCTGGGCTCCAACACCGCTAGTTGTTGCCTGGTAGTGCTGTACGCACAGTTCCAACAGTCCCTCCTCTGTTATTGGGGTTCAGTAACGTCAGCTGTTCCCCTGCTGTGTGTGTGGCAATCCCTCCTACCTCCTCCACCTCCTCCTCCCCCACCTGTCCCTGGGCTCCAACACCGCTAGTTGTTGCCTGGTAGTGCTGTACGCACAGTCCCAACAGTCCCTCCTCTGTTATTGGGGTTCAGTAACGTCAGCTGTTCCCCAGCTGTGTGTGTGGCAATCCCTCCTACCTCCTCCTACCTCCTCCTCCTCCACCTGTCCCTGGGCTCCAACACCGCTAGTTGTTGCCTGGTAGTGCTGTACGCACAGTCCCAACAGTCCCTCCTCTGTTATTGGGGTTCAGTAACGTCAGCTGTTCCCCTGCTGTGTGTGTGGCAATCCCTCCTACCTCCTCCACCTCCTCCTCCTCCACCTGTCCCTGGGCTCCAACACCGCTAGTTGTTGCCTGGTAGTGCTGTACGCACAGTCCCAACAGTCCCTCCTCTGTTATTGGGGTTCAGTAACGTCAGCTGTTCCCCTGCTGTGTGTGTGGCAATCCCTCCTACCTCCTCCTACCTCCTCCTCCTCCACCTGTCCCTGGGCTCCAACACCGCTAGTTGTTGCCTGGTAGTGCTGTACGCACAGTCCCAACAGTCCCTCCTCTGTTATTGGGGTTCAGTAACGTCAGCTGTTCCCCTGCTGTGTGTGTGGCAATCCCTCCTACCTCCTCCTACCTCCTCCTCCTCCACCTGTCCCTGGGCTCCAACACCGCTAGTTGTTGCCTGGTAGTGCTGTACGCACAGTCCCAACAGTCCCTCCTCTGTTATTGGGGTTCAGTAACGTCAGCTGTTCCCCTGCTGTGTGTGTGGCAATCCCTCCTACCTCCTCCTACCTACTCCTCCTCCACCTGTCCCTGGGCTCCAACACCGCTAGTTGTTGCCTGGTAGTGCTGTACGCACAGTCCCAACAGTCCCTCCTCTGTTATTGGGGTTCAGTAACGTCAGCTGTTCCCCTGCTGTGTGTGTGGCAATCCCTCCTACCTCCTCCACCTCCTCCTCCTCCACCTGTCCCTCCCTGGGCTCCAACACCGCTAGTTGCCGTCCAGAAGTGCTGTCCGCACAGAGCCAAACACCTCGCCAATGTGTTAGTGGGGTTCAGCACCGCCAGCTGTTCCCCTGCTGTGCAGCCGGCAACATGTACTGCGACCGCCACGCAGGCACAACAAGTTAAATTTAAGGGAACCTGTCCCCCCCCCCAGGCGTTTGTTACTGAAGGAGCCACCTTGTGCAGCAGTAATGATGCAAAGGGAAAAAGTGCCTCTTTTCGTGGTGCTCCTTGCACATGCTGATCCTAACACTTATGAAAAGTGTCCCCTCCTTCCGTGATACCGTCCGGTTGGTGGAACTTTCCTTTGTGATGTGACGCAGCACAGCCGTCATTCTTACCCCCTTGGCACCGTGCGCCGCCTCCTCAGCGTTGTTTGAATCAGTCCCGGAGCCTGCGCTGTTAGGTTAGCCCTTGGCCAGGCACACATTTTGCGCTGCCCGTCTTCTGACATCATTTGGTGTCAGGCTGGCTGCGCCTGTGCGGCCGCGCTGGCCGAGATCCCGCCTCGTACTGTCTTCTGATTTAATCCCACTGGGGGCCTGAGATCCATGGACATGCGCAGTGCATATCTGAACCTCCACCTCTCACTCATCTCCCTACGGCTTCTTCAAACTGTGCGGTGTCAGCTAGTCCCTAATAGCATGCCACGGCCGTGACACCGCACAGTCAGAAGAAGCCGTAGGGAGATGAGTGAGAGGTGGAGGTTCAGATATGCACTGCGCATGTCCATGGATCTCAGGCCCCCAGTGGGATTAAATCAGAAGACAGTACGAGGCGGGCTCTCGGCCAGCGCGGCCGCACAGGCGCAGCCAGCCTGACACCAAATGATGTCAGAAGACGGGCAGCGCAAAATGTGTGCCTGGCCAAGGGCTAACCTAACAGCGCAGGCTCCGGGACTGATTCAAACAACGCTGAGGAGGCGGCGCACGGCGCCAAGGGGGTAAGAATGACGGCTGTGCTGCGTCACATCACAAAGGAAAGTTCCACCTACCGGACGGTATCACGGTAGGAGGGGACACTTTTTATAAGTGTTAGGTTCAGCATGTGCAAGGACCATAATTAAAAGAGCTAAGTTTACCTTTTCCAGCATTAGTGCTGTACACGATGGCTCTTTCAGCTACAAACGCCTGGGGGGGGGGTTAAAGTTTCCCTTTCAACTTGCTCCAGTGCAGGCTTCGGCCTACACTCTGCTCCCTCTCCTCCTCCTGCTGACCCTGGGCTCTAACACCGCCAGTTGGGGCCCAGATGTGCTAGCTGCACAGAGCCAAACACCAGCCAATGTGTCAGTGGGGTTCAGCACCGCCAGCTGTTCCCCTGCTGTGTAGCCGGCAACGTGTCCTGCAACAGCCACGCAGACACAAGAACTGAAATTGAAGGAAACCTGTCCCCCCTCCCCCAGGCGTTTTTACGTTTTACAGCCACCTTGTACGACAGTAATGCTGCATGTGTGCAAGGTGGCTCAGAAACTTAATCTCCTTGCCCATGTTGAAGTGAACACGTCTAAAAATGAGTCCTCTGCGACCATTAAAACGTCCCTCAGGTGTGATTTTCCTTTGTATTGACACGCAACAAGCTCCTTGGTAGCGCTGCCCGTCTTCTGATATCATTGTTTGGCTGCCTGCGCCTCTGCGGCCGCCTTGCCCCACGCAACGCCCCTCGGTGTCTTATTTATTTGGACTGCGAGGGTGTGATTGATGGGCATGAACGGTGCATTTCTTCGCCTGTCCCTCATCTCCTTCCGCCTTCTTCAGACTGTGCGGCTTCATGGCCGTGGCATGCGATAAGGGATCAGCTGACGCCGCACAGTCTGCAGCGGGTGTAAGGACCCGAGTGCGAGAGGCGAACATATGTGCTGCGCCAGGCCATGAATCACAGCCCCGCAGTGTTTTAACAATGTTAAGACACCGCGGGGCTGGGATTCATGGTCATCGCGAACCGCAGCGGCCGACATTAAATGAGGTCAGAAGATGGGCAGCGCTAACAGCGCTAGGCCAGGGGATAACATGACAGCGCAGACTCCTGTACAGCAAATAACAACGCTCAGGAGGCTGCACCCAGCACCAAGGTGGGATTCTTGACATCTGTGCTGCGTCTCATTACAAAGGGAACTCGCGCCTCCAACACAGTTTGACTGTATAAAGGGCTAAATGTTATACGTGTTTCATTCAGCGTGTGCAAGGAGCAAAATTAAAAGAGCAACCTTTGACTTGTGCAGCACTACTGCTGCATAAGCTGTGGCTCTTCTAGTTTGTAACCCCTGAGGGGGGGTTAAAGGTTACCTTTGAAATTGGTTCAATTAGGCTTCGGCCTACACTCTGCTCCCCCTGCAGAGCCCGGGCTCCAACACCGCCAGTTGGGGCCCGGTACTGCTAGCTGCACAGAGAAAAACACCAGCCAATGTGTCAGTGGGGTTCAGCACCGCCAGCTGTTCCCCTGCTGTGCAGCCGGCAACGTGTCCTGCAACAGCCACGCAGGCACAACAGACCCAAAGCTGCCGCCAGTGCAGGCTTCGGCCTACACTCTGCTCCATCTCCTCCTCCTGCTGACCCCGGGCTCTAACACCGCCAGTTGGGGCCCGGTACTGCTAGCTGCACAGAGAAAAACACCAGCCAATGTGTCAGTGGGGTTCAGCACCGCCAGCTGTTCCCCTGCTGTGCAGCCGGCATCGTGTCCTGCAAAAGCCACGCAGACACAAGAACTGAAATTGAAGGGAACCTGTCCCCCCTCCCCCAGGCGTTTGTACGTTTTACAGCCACCTTGTACAGCGGTAATGCTGCATGTGTGCAAGGTAGCTCATAAACGTATTCTCCTCGCACATGCGGAACTGAAAACACGTCTGAAATGTGTCCTCTGTGTGACCATTTAACCGTCCCGGTGGTGTGACTTTCCTTTGTAATGACACGCTGCAACCCCCTTGGTAGCGCTGCCCGTCTTCTGGCATCATTGTTTGGCTGCCTGCGCCTCTGCGGCCGCCCTGACCCACACAACGCCCCTCGGTGTCTTATTTATTGGGACTGCGAGGGTGTGATTGATGGGCATGAGCAGTGCATCAGTTCGCCTGTCCCTCATCTCCTTCCGCCTTCTTCAGACTGTGCGGCTTCATGGCCGTGGCATGCGATAAGGGATCAGCTGACGCCGCACAGTCTGCAGCGGGTGTAAGGACCCGAGTGCGAGAGGCGAACATATGTGCTGCGCCAGGCCATGAATCACAGCCCCGCAGTGTTTTAACAATGTTAAGACACCGCGGGGCTGGGATTCATGGTCATCGCGAACCGCAGTGGCCGACATTAAATGAGGTCAGAAGATGGGCAGCGCTAACAGCGCTAGGCCAGGGGATAACACGACAGCGCAGACTCCTGTACAGCAAATAACAACGCTCAGGAGGCTGCACCCAGCACCAAGGTGGGATTCTTGACATCTGTGCTGCGTCTCATTACAAAGGGAACTCGCGCCTCCAACACAGTTTGACTGTATAAAGGGCTAAATGTTATACGTGTTTCATTCAGCGTGTGCAAGGAGCAAAATTAAAAGAGCAACCTTTGACTTGTGCAGCACTACTGCTGCATAAGCTGTGGCTCTTCTACTTTGTAACCCCTGAGGGGGGGTTAAAGGTTACCTTTGAAATTGGTTCAATTAGGCTTCGGCCTACACTCTGCTCCCCCTGCAGAGCCCGGGCTCCAACACCGCCAGTTGGGGCCCGGTACTGCTAGCTGCACAGAGAAAAACACCAGCCAATGTGTCAGTGGGGTTCAGCACCGCCAGCTGTTCCCCTGCTGTGCAGCCGGCAACGTGTCCTGCAACAGCCACGCAGGCACAACAGACCCAAAGCTGCCGCCAGTGCAGGCTTTGGCCTACACTCTGCTCCATCTCCTCCTCCTGCTGACCCCGGGCTCTATCACCGCCAGTTGGGGCCCGGTACTGCTAGCTGCACAGAGAAAAACACCAGCCAATGTGTCAGTGGGGTTCAGCACCGCCAGCTGTTCCCCTGCTGTGCAGCCGGCATCGTGTCCTGCAAAAGCCACGCAGACACAAGAACTGAAATTGAAGGGAACCTGTCCCCCCTCCCCCAGGCGTTTGTACGTTTTACAGCCACCTTGTACAGCGGTAATGCTGCATGTGTGCAAGGTGGCTCATAAACGTATTCTCCTCGCACATGCGGAACTGAAAACACGTCTGAAATGTGTCCTCTGTGTGACCATTTAACCGTCCCGGTGGTGTGACTTTCCTTTGTAATGACACGCTGCAACCCCCTTGGTAGCGCTGCCCGTCTTCTGGCATCATTGTTTGGCTGCCTGCGCCTCTGCGGCCGCCCTGACCCACACAACGCCCCTCGGTGTCTTATTTATTGGGACTGCGAGGGTGTGATTGATGGGCATGAGCAGTGCATCAGTTCGCCTGTCCCTCATCTCCTTCCGCCTTCTTCAGACTGTGCGGCTTCATGGCCGTGGCATGCGATAAGGGATCAGCTGACGCCGCACAGTCTGCAGCGGGTGTAAGGACCCGAGTGCGAGAGGCGAACATATGTGCTGCGCCAGGCCATGAATCCCAGCCCCGCAGTGTTTTAACAATGTTAAGACACCGCGGGGCTGGGATTCATGGTCATCGCGAACCGCAGCGGCCGACATTAAATGAGGTCAGAAGATGGGCAGCGCTAACAGCGCTAGGCCAGGGGATAACACGACAGCGCAGACTCCTGTACAGCAAATAACAACGCTCAGGAGGCTGCACCCAGCACCAAGGTGGGATTCTTGACATCTGTGCTGCGTCTCATTACAAAGGGAACTCGCGCCTCCAACACAGTTTGACTGTATAAAGGGCTAAATGTTATACGTGTTTCATTCAGCGTGTGCAAGGAGCAAAATTAAAAGAGCAACCTTTGACTTGTGCAGCACTACTGCTGCATAAGCTGTGGCTCTTCTACTTTGTAACCCCTGAGGGGGGGTTAAAGGTTACCTTTGAAATTGGTTCAATTAGGCTTCGGCCTACACTCTGCTCCCCCTGCAGAGCCCGGGCTCCAACACCGCCAGTTGGGGCCCAGTACTGCTAGCTGCACAGAGAAAAACACCAGCCAATGTGTCAGTGGGGTTCAGCACCGCCAGCTGTTCCCCTGCTGTGCAGCCGGCAACGTGTCCTGCAACAGCCATGCAGGCACAACAGACCCAAAGCTGCCGCCAGTGCAGGCTTCGGCCTACACTCTGCTCCATCTCCTCCTCCTGCTGACCCCGGGCTCTAACACCGCCAGTTGGGGCCCGGTACTGCTAGCTGCACAGAGAAAAACACCAGCCAATGTGTCAGTGGGGTTCAGCACCGCCAGCTGTTCCCCTGCTGTGCAGCCGGCATCGTGTCCTGCAAAAGCCACGCAGACACTTGCTCTTGTACCTTCTGCTCCCCATCCTGGTTCCAGTACCGTCAGCTGGTTCCGGGCAGAGCCTTTGGCTTAGGTGCCTCCCTCTGGGTATCCGAGTTCCACCAACGTCAGGTGGTCCTTGGTAGTGCTTTCAGGCACGGGTACCTCCTGCTTAGTAACCGGGTTCCAGTAACGTCAGCTGGTCTTCGGTAGTTCCATTGGCTCTTGGACCTTCGGCTACCCATCCGGGTTCCAGCACCGTCAGCTGGTTCTCGGCAGTGTCTTTTGCTCTTGTACCTTCTGCTCCCCATCCTGGTTCCAGTACCGTCAGCTGGTTCTGGGCAGAGCCTTTGGCTTAGGTGCCTCCCTCTGGGTATCCGAGTTCCACCAACGTCAGGTGGTCCTTGGTAGTGCTTTCAGGCACGGGTACCTCCTGCTTAGTAACCGGGTTCCAGTAACGTCAGCTGGTCCTCGGTAGTTCCATTGGCTCTTGGACCTTCGGGTAGCCATCCGAGTTCCAGTTCCATCAGCTGGTTCTCTGCATTTTCTCAGCCTTCTTGTACCGTCTGCTACATTTCCAAGTTCAAGAGACTAAACACGATGACCCGGAAGACCACCCCTAAGATGACGACGACACCAGAGACGACAACCACCGTGATGACGACGACCCTGGAGACGATGACCCTGAAGACCACCCCGATGACGACGACCCCGGAGACGACGACCCTGAAGACCACCCCGATGACGACGACCCCGGAGACGACGACCCTGGAGACGACGACGACCTGGAAGACCGAGAAGCAGAAGAACAAGAGGCTGCAGAACAAAGAGCAGAAGAACATTAAGCATAACACTAAATATCAGAGCAAAAAATATTATGTAAATTATAAGCAGAAGAAGACTAAGCAGTGTATGGGGGTGAGTCCGTTCCTCCTCGTGGTGCCCCTGGATAAAGCCTGATGCTGCAGGCCAAACTGAACGCGTACAAATGTAACTCTTTTGTGACAGGCAGAACGGAAGGTGTAATCTTCAAACTTTTATAGATAACAACTACGGGAATGCCTGTCACAAATAAGAATATGATGAAGAAGTAGAATATGATGAAGATAATAGTAAAATAAAAAGAATATGAACAATGTAACCAAAAAAATAATAGGTAGAAGATGAAGAAGAAGATGAATAAGGTGAAGAAGTTGATGTCAAAGAAGCTGATGATGAGGATAATGAAGAAGAAAGTGTGGGAGAAGTAAAAAAGAAGGTGAAGGGCGTGGAAGTAGTGAAACATCAATATCTGACAAAATAAAAAAAAAATTAACATAGTCAAAATCTTTCTACCGCCGAACGTCATAAAAAAAAACAAAATCCTGCTATTCTATTACATTGGGCTAAACCTCTGTGCCTTTAATGTCTCCGCCACGTCCCCCAATACATCCTACATTATTCTTAGTTGTTTTCCTTCATGTAGAATGAACCTACAAGTTTATAAAGGGTTTATTTTAATTCCGATATTTTCGTCCCATTGACTTGCATTGGGATCGGGTATCGGTATCGGATTAGATCCGATATTTTGACGGTATCGGCCGATACTTTCCGATACCGATACTTTCCGATATCGGAAAGTATCGCTCAACACTAGCCACGACCAATCAGCAACTGGCACAGTCCGGCGGCAAAATGGCCGCTCCATACTCCCCTCCAGTCAGCGCTCACACAGGGTTAATGGCAGTGTTAACGGACCGCGTTATACCACGGAGTAACGCACTCCGTTAACGCTGCTATTAACCCTGTGTGACCAACTTTTTACTATTGATGCTGCCTATGCAGCATCAATAGTAAAAAGATCTAATGTTAAAAATAATAAAAAAATAGTTATATACTCACCGTCCGTCGGCCCCTCGGATCCAGAACAGGCCTTTCCCGCTCCTCGCGACGCAGCAGTCTCGTGAAACCGCTACGTCATCATCTCACGAGACCGCAATGCACTCTTGGGACCGGAGCGCAAGAGGAGCATTGGTAAACGCTTCGCCTGGATCCGGGGGCCGACGGAAGGTGAGTATATAACTATTTTTTAATTTAATTATTTTTTTAAACAGGGATATGATGCCCACATTGCTATATACTACGTGGGCTGTTCAATATACTACGTGAGCTGTGCAATATACTGCGTGGGCTGTGCAATATACTGCGTGGGCTGTGCAATATACTACGTGGGCTGTGCAATATACTACGTGGGCTGTGCAATATACTACGTGGCTGTGCAATATACTACGTGGGCTGTGCAATATACTGCGTGGCTGTGAAATATACTACGTGGGCTGTGCTATATACTACGTGGGCTGTGCAATATACTACGTGGCTGTGCAATATACTACGTGGCTGTGCAATATACTACGTGGGCTGTGCTATATACTATGTGGCTGTGTTATATACTACGTGGGCTGTTATAGACTATGTGGCTGTGCTATATACTACGTGGGCTGTGCTATATACTACGTGGGCTGTGTTATACACTACGTGGGCTGTTACATACTACGTGGCCTATGTTATACACTGCGTGGGCTGTGTTATACACTACGTGGGCTGTGTTATACACTATGTGGGCTGTGTATATACTGCGTGCGTGGGCTGTTATATACTACATGAGCTGTGCTATATACTCCGTGGGCTGTGTTATATACTACGTGGCTGTGCTATATACCACATGGCTGTGCAATATACTACGTGGCTGTGCTATGTACTACGTGGCTGTGCTATTTACTATGTGGGTTGTTATATACTACGTGGCTGTGCTATATAATACGTGGCCGGCCGCGAACAATCAGCGACAGGCGCAGTCCGGCCACGAATTGGCGCGGGATTTGAACCACGCTTCGCTAATTGGTCGCGGCCGGCCGAATCCTGTGTATTCAATGTATTATTCTAAAATCTTAATTTCCGTCTTTCTGTCTGTAACGGAAATCCCAAGTAGCTGATTGGCCGCGGCAAAAAGGCCACGACCAATCAGCGATGGGCTTACTCCCTGCAATCAGTGCCCGCAGTCCATACTTCCCCCAGTCAGCGCTCACACAGGGTTAATGGCAGCGTTAATGGACCGCGTTATGCTGCGGTGTAACACAGTCCGTTACGCTGCTATTAACCCTGTGTGACCAACTTTTTACTATTGATGCTGCCTATGCGGCATCAATAGTAAAAAGATCTAATGTTAAAAATAATAAAAAAAATAAAGAATCATTATATACTCACCTTCCGTGGGCTCCCGGATCCAGACGAGGCCTTTCCCGTTCCTTGCGACGTTCCGGTGACCGGTTCATGCATTGCGGTCTCGCGAGATGATGATGTAGCGTGGGCTCTGTTAGATACTGCGTGGGCTGTGTTACATACTGCGTGGGCTGTGTTATATACTACATCTCTGTGCTATATACTATATGGGCTGTGCTATATACTACGTGGCTGTGGTATATATTACGTGGCTGGCCAATATACTACATCGCTGTGCTCTATACTACGTGGCCTGAGTTATATACTGCCATATACTACGTCTCTAAGCTATATGCTATGTGGCTGTGCTATATACGTGGCTGTGCAATATACTATGTGGCTGGGCAATATACTACGTGTCTGTGCTATATACTACGTGGCTGGGCAATATACTACATGGCTGTGCTATATACTACGTGGCTGGGCAATATACTACATGGCTGTGCTATATACTACGTGGCTGTGCTATATACTACGTGGCTGTAAACTACATACATATTCTAGAATGCCCGATGCGTTAGAATCGGGCCACCATCTAGTTATCTAATATTATCCAGCAGTCCATGAAAAAACGTACAGTACACGAATAGCATCCGAATGCTGTCCAATTTTTTTCATGGACCCATATACTTACATTGCCCATTCTTGATCCAACCCTTGGATCAAGATCAGACATATCTCCACAATTTTTCATGCCATGAAAAAACATGGAAATGGATGATTTTTCTTTGTCTATTTTTGACATCCATATGGCATTCATTTTTATACATCAATAATTTGAAAAAATTATTTACATTCTTAAATACAATTTCCTATGGTAAAGGAAACCTGTCATGTAAAAAAAAAAACGCTATTAGCCTGCCGATATGGGGTTATTCTGTAGTTTAATAGCGTTCTGAACCTGCCCAGCCTAAACTGAGAGCCCTGCTGTCGGGAGAAAATGAACTTTATTCCTCTGGGAAGTCGCGGGTTTCAGTCACAGGGGTGGCGCCGGCTCAGCTTCAGTCACCGCTCAGTGCATAGTGAGTGGTGGCTGTAACAGAGCCCCTGGCAGTGACTGACAGCCGGCTCAGCATTAGAGCCAGCCGTCAGTCAGTGCTGGGGTATGGTCACAGCCGCCACTCACTATGCACTGAGCTGTGATTTCAGTTGCGCTGGCACCACCCCTGTGACTGAAAGCCTGAGAGGTCAGGGAGGAATAAAGTTCATTTCCTCCTGGCAGCGGGGCTCTCAGTTTGGGCAACTTCAGGACATTATTAAACTGCAGATTAACCCCATATTTACAGGTTAATAGTGTATTTTTACATGATAGGCTCCCTTTAATAATTGCAATGGATCTTTCAAAAAAAGATGCTGTATGTTTTCCACATGGACAGCACACTAAAAAAAGAAATGTTTGTATGAATGTACCATTATGTGGGCAGCTGTCATGATTGTTTGAGTCACAAAAAGACAGCGACGGACTAAATCTGCCTTTTATGCCGTGTAAAATCTCTCGTGTATGGATAGATGCAGTGTGTCCTGCATCATCAGACTCCTCATTCTACTTTTAGCAATGTATTATGTGTTGAAGACTAAAAGGACAGAACATATTCCATTTACTGTACATGCAGATTTATTGCCGTCCAGGAATAACTTATGTCTAACCATAAAAGCATCTACAGAGGCCCATACTTATTCTACCCCACCCAGTTTAACGGCTACAGTGAAACAAGGTGTCATTGTAATCTGTACATTGTAGTTACAGGACATGTAAATATGTACAAACCATAAAACAATACAAGTCTGCTTAATAAAAGGCAGTGAGAACCCCAAACATTAATACGCGTGGCAGACGGCATTGCACAATGTGATGGTAGTATGTGACGTTGGGAAGTAATGGAGGTGATGCACATACTGGAATCACAGACATTTGCTTTTATGACTCTACAAGGACAATAAACAACAATCAAGGACTTCAGCACAAAGACAGGCACCTTTACATCTTTCTAGGCCAACACCTGTCCTTTAACAGAAATGACTTAGTTGTGTTCAAGTCTGTACAAGTGTTAGTAGGATTATATTAATTATGGGCACGATTTACAGAACGGAAAGTGAGAATTAAAAATGGCCTTTCTGATTGATCTCGACATCAGGTCAGTTATCAACTGTTTTTAAAACCATTACAATGCCATTCATTCCGGAAGAGCCGCTAAGACTGAGCTGGCAAAGCTGAGACAGCAGCAGCTGCTGGAGCCCCAAGCTAAAGGCGGAATCTCATGCAAAGATGCCGGAACATTCCAAGACACAGAAAATTCCCGAGAATGCAACCTTGTGATAAGTCAGGGATGATGGCTTAGCAGGTGGAATGCCAAGTTTAAAAGAAGAAGACAGATGGACCAAAAAGGGCAGAGAAAAATATCCTGTGGTTAACCAAAGTAGCCAGCCAGCCCTGTCATCACATAAGAGCGCTTTCCCCACAAAGTGTAGACGCTAAAAACAATCCCCTCTGAATAAATAGATTTTATGCATTCACAGGTACCAAAACAGGAACACTTGATGACATGTGAAGTCTAAGTGGTCAAACTAGTTTGCCAATGTTGTTTTTCTTTTTACTTATTGTTTTTATTATTAGTAGTAACAATAGATACTTCTTTTGGAAAATATTTTCTTTACTAAAGGGTCATCCTTTCATTACACTTCTGACATCATGACATATCAGACATGTTACAGATATTTATGTAAAGGATGCTAAGACCCTCATTGATCATGGAAATGAATGGGTACAACTGCTCGGCAGGGTTGTTGGCTCTTTTCTCTCATGTACATTACATCCATGCATATCCCTCCAAGATGACAAATTAGGAGTGATTGTTCCCTCTGGTTCTAGACATTAACGAGGTTCCCAACAATGCTGTGAGCCAATTTGTAATAAAATATAGGTGAAAAATAGTAAGCCAATGGTGGTGCGAAGTGAAAGGGGTGACCCAAAACTAACATTGGTTTTAATCCCTAAATCTCTATGTAGTGTAATAATCTAATCACTTTTCTAATATACTTTAATTAAAAAGGCACTAACGTTCCCTCTATATCTAACTGCTTTATTTATTTACTAGCTGAAGAGCCCGGTGTTGCCTGGGCATAGTAAATATCTGTGGTAAGTTATAGCACCTCACTTCTCTTATTTTCCCATCACGCCTCTCATTTTCCCCTTCACATCTCTCATTTTCTCCCTTACATCTCTCATTGTCCCCCTCACTCCTCTTATTTTCCCCCTCACTCCTCTCATTCCCTCCTAACACTTGTCATTTCGACCTCACATCTGTCATTTTCCGATCAATCCACAATTTTCCTTCACTCCTCTCATTTTGCACTCACACCTTTTCATTTTCAACTCACACCCCTCATTTTCACCTCACACCTCATTTTCCCCTCAGTATATACACGTTTGTCATCTCCCTTATATATAGTATACACCTGTATGTCATCTCTCCTGTAAATAGTATATACCTGCTGTATGTCATCTCCTCCTGTATATTTTATATACCTATGTGTCATCTCCTCCTGTATATAGTATATACCTGTATGTCATCTCATCTGTATATACTATATACCTGTATGTCATCTCCTTCTATATATAGTATATACCTGTATGTCATCTCCCCTGTATATAGTATATACCTGCTGTACGTCATCTCCTCCTCTATATACCTATATGTCATCTGCTCTTTTATATAGTATATACCTGTATGTCATCTCCTCCTGTATATAGTATATATTATTATTATTATTATTCATTTTTATAGCGCCATTTATTCCATGGCGCTTTACATGTGAAATACGGGGCAAGTATAGACAAATACATTAAACATGAGCAAAAAACAAGGCACACGGGTACATTAGGAGGGAGGACCCTGCCCGCGAGGGCTCACAATCTGCAGGGTTGTGTCATCTCCTCCTGTATATAGTATATACCTGTAAGTCATCTCCTCCTGTATACAGTATATACCTGTGTGTCATCTGCTCCTGTATACAGTATATACCTGTGTGTCATCTCCTCCTGTATATAGTATATACCTGTGTGTCATCTCCTCCTGTACATAGTATATACCTGTGTGTCATCTGCTCCTGTATATAGTATATATCTGTGTGTCATCTCCCTTGTATATACTATGTACCTGTATGTCATCTCCTCCTGTATATAGTATGTACCTGTATGTCATCTTCTCCTGTATATAGTATATACCTGTGTGTAATCTCCTCCTTTATATAGTATATACCTGTGTGTCATCTCCCCTGTATATAGTATATACCTGTGTGTCATCTCCCCTGTATATAGTATATACCTGTGTCATCTCCCCTGTATATAGTATGTACCTGTATGTCATCTCCCCTGTATATGGTATATACCAGTGTGTCATCTCCTCCTGTATATAGTATATACCTGTGTGTCATCTCCCCTGTATATAGTATATATGTGTGTGTCATCTCCTCCTGTATATAGTATATACCTGTGTGTCATCTCCCCTGTATATAGTATATACCTGTGTGTCATCTCCCCTGTATATAGTATATACCTGTGTCATCTCCCCTGTATATAGTATGTACCTGTATGTCATCTCCCCTGTATATGGTATATACCAGTGTGTCATCTCCTCCTGTATATAGTATATACCTGTGTGTCATCTCCCCTGTATATAGTATATATGTGTGTGTCATCTCCTCCTGTATATAGTATATACCTGTGTGTCATCTCCCCTGTATATAGTATATACCTGTGTGTCAACTCCTCCTTTATATAGTACTAGCTGTACTACCCGGCTTCGCCCGGGTTAATGACTGCTGTTAGCAAAATAGAATGTGTTAACAAAAATTTATTCTGCACACAAAAACCACAAAACAAATAGATAGAAATGTAATTATTAAAAGGCAAAAACTAAGCAAATAGAAGCATTTCACAACATATATTAGCTTTGTTATACTGAGAATGTCTTTGTTGCCTATATTAACCAATCAGAGCTCAGGTTAATTAACTGTAGCAAAATAGAAGCTGAGCTGTGATTGGTTGCTATTGGCAGCCTGATAAATCCCCAGCCAACAGGAAGCCCTCCCCCCTGGCAGTATATATTAGCTCACACATACACATAATAGACAGGTCATGTGACTGACAGCTGCCGTATTTCCTATATGGTACATTTGTTGCTCTTGTAGTTTGCTTATTAATCAGATTTTTATTTTTGAAGGACAATACCAGACTTGTGTGTGTTTTAGGGCGAGTTTTATGTGTCAAGTTGTGTGTGTTGAGTTGCGTGTGGCGACATGCATGTAGCGACTTTTGTGAGATGAGTTTTGTGTGGCGACATGCGTGTAGCAACATTTTGTGTGTTGAGTTGCATGTGACAGGTTAGTGTAGCAAGTTGTGTGCAGCAAGATTTGTGCATGGCGAGTTTTGCGCGTGGCGAGTTTTATGTGTGGTGCATTTTGAGTATGTGCAAGTTTTGTGTGAGGCAACTTTTGCATGTGGTGCAACTTTTGTACATGTGGCAATTTTTCTGTGTGTGCAAGTTTTGCATGAGGTGAGTTTTCCATGAGGTGAGTTTTGCACGTGTGGCGAGTTTTGCGTGAGCCTAGTTTTGCATATGGCGAGTTTTGCATGTAGCGAGTTTTGAGTGGTGACTTTTGTGTTTCGACTTTTATGTGGCGAGGTTGGTGTGTGTGTGTGGTGAAATGTGTGCTGAGGGTGGTATATGTGTTCAAGCACGTGGTAGTGTGTGGCGCATTTTGTGTTTGTGTTCATATCCCCGTGTGTGGTGAGTATCCCATGTCGGGGCCCCACCTTAGCAACTGTACGGTATATACTCTTTGTCGCCATCGCTCTCATTCTTTAAGTCCTCATTGTTCACATCTGGCAGCTGTCAATTTTCCTCCAACACTTTTCCCTTCACTTTTTCCCCATTATGTAGATAGGAGCAAAATTGTTTGGTGAATTGGAACGCGCGGGGTTAAAATTTCACCTCACAACATAGCCTATGACGCTCTCGGGGTCCAGACGTGTGACTGTGCAAAATTTTGTGGCTGTAGCTGCGACGGTACAGATGCCAATCCCGGACATACACACATACATACATACACACATTCAGCTTTATATATTAGATATACCTGTATGTAATCTCCTGTATATAGTATATACCTGTGTGTCATCTCACCTATATATAGTATATATCTGTGTGTCATCTCCTGTATATAGTATATACCTGTATGTCATCTCCTCCTATACATAGCATATACCTGTGTCATCTCCTCCTGTATATACTATATACCTGTAGGTAATCTGCTCCTGTATATAGTATATACCTGTGTGTCATCTCCTCCTGTATATAGTATATACCTGTATGTCATCTCCTCCTGTATGTAGTATGTACCTGTATGTCATCTCCTCCTCTATATAGTATATACCTGTGTGTCATCTCTCCTGTATATAGTATATATCTGTGTGTCATCTCCTCCTGTATATAGTATATACCTGTGTGTCATCTCCCCTGTAAATAGTATATACCTGTGTGTCATCTCCTGTATATAGTATATAGCTGTATGCCATCTCCTCCTGTATTAGCCCTCGTTCACACGTTATTTGGTCAGTATTTTTACCTCAGTATTTGTAAGCTAAAATGGCAGCCTGATAAATCCCCAGCCAACAGTAAGCCCACCCCCTGGCAGTATATATTAGCTCACACATACACATAATAGACTGGTCATGTGACTGACAGCTGCCGGATTCCTATATGGTACATTTGTTGCTCTTGTAGTTTGTCTGCTTATTAATCAGATTTTTATTTTTGAAGGATACCAGACTTGTGTGTGTTTTAGGGCGAGTTTCGTGTGTCAAGTTGTGTGTGTTGAGTTGCGTGTGGCGACATGCATGTAGGGACTTTTGTGAGATGAGTTTTGTGTGGCGACATGCGTGTAGCAACTTTTTGTGTGTCGAGTTGCATGTGACAGGTTAGTGTAGCAAGTTGTGTGCAGCAAGTTTTGCGCATGGCGAGTTTTGCGCGTGGCGAGTTTTATGTGTGGTGCCTTTTGAGTATGTGCAAGTTTTGTGTGAGGCAACTTTTGCATGTGTTGCAACTTTTGTGCATGTGGCAATTTTTCTGCGTGTGGCAATTTTTCTGCGTGTGCAAGTTTTGCGTGTGGCGAGTTTTGCACGTGTGGCGAGTTTTGCATGTGGAGAGTTTTGCGCGTGGCGAGTTTTGAGCGGCGACTTTTGTGTTTCTACTTTTATGTGGCGAGGTTGGTGTATGTGTGGTGAAATGTGCACTGAGGGTGGTATATGTGTTCGAGCACGTGGTAGTGTGTGGCGCATTTTGTGTGTGTGTTCATATCCCCGTGGTGGTGTGATTATCCCATGTTGGGGCCCCACCTTAGCAACTGTACAGTATATACTCTTTGGTGCCATCGCTGTCATTCTTTAAGTCCCCCTTGTTCACATCTGGCAGCTGTTAATTTGCCTCCAACACTTTTCCTTTCATTTTTTCCCCATTATGTAGATAGGGGCAAAATTGTTTGGTGACTTGGAAAGCGCGGGGTTAAAATTTCACCTCACAATATAGCTTTGACGCTCTCAGGGTCCAGACGTGTGACTGTGCAAAATTTTGTGCCTGTAGCTGCGACGCCTCCAACACTTTTCCTTTCACTTTTTCCCCATTATGTAGATAGGGGCAAAATTGTTTGGTGAATTGGAAAGCGCGGGGTTAAAATTTCACCTCACAACATAGCCTATGACGCTCTCGGGGTCCAGACGTGTGACTGTGCAAAATTTTGTGGCTGTAGCTGCTACGGTTCAGATGCCAATCCCGGACATACATACATACATACATACATACACACACACACACATTCAGCTTTATATTATAGTATATACCTGTGTGTCATCTCCTCCTGTATATAGTATATACCTGTGTGTCATCTCCCCTGTATATAGTATATACCTGTGTGTCATCTCCCCTGTATATAGTATATACCTGTGTGTCATCTCCCCTGTATCTATATAGTATGTACCTGTATGTCATCTCCCCTGTATATAGTATATACCAGTGTGTCATCTCCTCCTTTATATAGTATATATACCTGTGTGTCATCTCCCCTGTATATATTATATATGTGTGTGTCATCTCCTCCTGTATATAGTATATACCTGTACGTCATCTCCTCCTGTATATGGTATATACCTGTGTGTCATCTCCCCTGTATATAGTATATACCTGTGTGTCATCTCCCCTGTATATAGTATATATATGTGTGTCATCTCCTCCTGTATATAATAATAATAATCTTTATTTATATAGCGCCAACATATTCCGCAGTGCTTTACAGTTTAACAGTTTCAAACAACAATCATAGGTAACAATGTTAGCAATACAATAATAAAGCAAAATAAGACGACCCTGCCCGTAGAGCTTACAATCTACAATATATAGTATATAACTGTATGTCATCTACTCCTGTATATAGTATATATCTGTGTGTCATCTCCTCCTGTATATAGTATGTACCTGTATATCATCTCCTCCTGTATATAGTATATATCTGTGTGTCATCTCCTCCTGTATATAGTATGTACCTGTATGTCATCTCCTCCTGTATATAGTATATACCTGTGTGTCATCTCTCTTGTTGTAATAATTATAGGGGATAACTCAGGAGACTCTTTGCGTGGAACAAGACAACTACAGGACACAGTTTTATAAGTGGTAAAGTCTATATTATCACACGGTGATTCAAACAGGTGCAGAGAGAAACTCAAGTCCACAACACTTGATGCAAATAATAAACGCAGCTTAGCAGTCTATAGGAAACTTCAGAGGAAAAATGCAATCAAGCAGAAAGTCTATGAAGCACAGTTATTCTTGAGGATACTTGACACGAATAAATCCTTGTCTTAGTCCAGGCACAGATAGATATGCTTATTAGGCAGTTCAAATCATATCTTAGCTCAACCAGGGAGGCCTGGTTAATAGTCTCAGGTTATTGCAAAGCAGAAACAGCTTACATGTCCAGCAAATGCAGATGGAAGTAAACATGAACAGCAGATGAAGGAGGATTACTGGAAACTTGTGTATGCAGCAGGAACTCAGAGCAGAGTAGCAGGATCACCACACAGGTTCACAGGAGCAGGTGTATAGCCAGGGAGTAATCAGAGGTCAGGAGCTGGATGCAAGGCAGAATACTCTAGCACAGACTGAAGGCTAGGGTGGAGCTTTATAGCAGGAAGACACAGTGCACATGAGACCAAAGACGCCATCTTGGAAAAGGGCAGTAATGCACAAAAGGTAAAAAATGTTCAGAGTCCTGACACCTGTATATAGTATGTACCTGTGTGTCATCTCTCCTGTATATAGTATATATCTGTGTGTCATCTCCCCTGTATATAGTATATACCTGCGTGTCATCTCCTCCTGTATATAGTATATATCTGTGTGTCATCTCCTCCTGTATTAGACCTTGTTCACACGTTATTTGGTCAGTATTTTTACCTCAGTATTTGTAAGCTAAATTGGCAGCCTGATAAATCCCCAGCCAACAGGGAGCCCTTCCCCCTGGCTGTATATATTAGCTCACACATACACATAATAGACAGGTCATGTGACTGACAGCTGCCGTATTTCCTATATGGTACATTTGTTTGCTGTTGTAGTTTGTCTGCTTATTAATCAGATTTTTATTTTTGAAGGATAATACCAGACTTGTGTGTGTTTTAGGGCGAGTTTCATGTGTCAAGTTGTGTGTGTTGAGTTGCATGTGGCTACATGCATGTAGCAACTTTTGTGAGATGAGTTTTGTGTGGCGACACGCGTGTAGCAACTTTTTGTGTGTCAAGTTGCATGTGACAGGTTAGTGTAGCAAGTTGTGTGCAGCAAGTTTTGCGCATGGCGAGTTTTGCGCGTGGCAAGTTTTATGTGTGCTGCGTTTTGAGTATGTGCAAGTTTTGTGTGAGGCAACTTTTGCATGTGTTGCAACTTTTGTGCATGTGGCAATTCTTCCGCGTGTGCAAGTTTTGCGTGTGGCGAGTTTTCCATGAGGTGAGTTTTGCACGTGTAGCGAGTTTTGCATGTGGCGAGTTTTGCGCGTGGCGAGTTTTGAGCGGCGACTTTTGTGTTTCGACTTTCATGTGGCGAGGTTGGTGTATGTGTGGTGAAATGTGTGCTGAGGGTGGTATATGTGTTCAAGCACGTGGTAGTGTGGCCCATTTTGTGTGTGTGTTCATATCCTCGTGTGTGGTGAGTATCCCATGTTGGGGCCCCACCTTAGCAACTATACGGTATATACTCATTGGCGCCATCGCTCTCATTCTTTAAGTGCCCCTTGTTCACATCTGGCAGCTGTCAATTTGCCTCCAACACTTTTCCTTTCACTTTTTCCCCATTATGTATATAGGGGCAAAATTGTTTGGTAAATTGGAATGTGCGGGGTTAAAATTTCGCCTCACAACATAGCCTATGACGCTCTCGGGGTCCAGACGTGTGACTGTGCAAAATTTTGTGGCTGTAGCTGCGACGGTGCAGATGCCAATCCCGGACATACACACACACATACATACACACACACATTCAGCTTTATATATTAGATTTATAACTTTCACCTACTTCTGTTTTGATAACAATTTGTATGAAAATCACCAGTGCATGCTGGGATACTAAAAGAGAACATCATCATGGAGCAAAGGTTGTGGTCAATGCCGCAGCCTCTGTCCACCCTGAAACAAAGCGTCATCGATCATCCCTGTTTCAGGGGATGGAGTAGTCCCTGTTGTACTAAACATGCATCGGTTATCAATTCCAATGTGTGCTCGGTACGACCTCCCTTGTCACTGTTCAATATTCTTTTTAATGCACAGTGACAGTGTCCTCCCTCGCTGGGAGAAATGAAGAACTGGTAAGAAAGAGCACTGTCAGGGAGCAAGGAGAGAATAGACCAGCTCTAGCCTTGAAGCAGATGTCACTTTCAGGGACACGGCTGGTCTCTGCTCGCTGTGTTCTTTCCTTACAGTGTATGCTGTCATTGCACTCTCTTACCAGCTACATGCTGTCATTGCACTCTCTTACCAGCTAGTCACTTCTTATTAGAGCTGGCGAGGGAGTGCACTGTCACTGTGCATTGAAAAGAATATCGCACAGTGACAAGGGAGCTCATATTAGCTCAGCCCCTGAAACAAATTTCACAGATGTTACAGAGTGGAGACAGCAGCTGTGGCAATGACCACAGCCTCGGCCCCCTGATGACATCCTGTTTGAGTATTCCAGCATGCACTGGAGGTTCTCAAATGAAATGTCATCAAAATGGAAATAGTATTCCTAATTACATTCCTAGTGGTCATGCATTTATTGAATTTGGTAACTATATTTGGGTCGCCCACCTGGGCAGTGGGGTACTCGGCTCTGGGTCCAGTCGTACTTAAAGGGGATGTCACGGTGGCTGCGACCCGGTCTTTTAAGGGGAATTGTGAATAAAGTCTATTGTTCGTGACACCACCTGTGGTGTTCGGTCAGTGGGGACCGACGCCGCTTAAAGGGGTCCCCTGGGGTGATGGAATGGCGGCTAGTTGGTAATGCTTCCCACAGGTGAAGAGGGGACCCCAGGGCTTCCAAGATGTATGGTAGAGATGGTAGTTTGCCGGTAAATAAGTGAAGGACACAGTGTTGAAAAGTCTTTACCTGGTTTACTGATGGTAGTAGTACATCTCAGTCCAGAGTACCAAGTACAGGTGTCCTGTGGTTCGACCGGCTCGGAGGCAATGGGAGAACCCCTTTCCAAGTTGAGGTCCATGAGCCTTTCCTCCTTGCGCTGTTGTATGAGGTCCCTGTTGCCTGAAGCTTACTGGCAAAGTCCTCTTTTCCCCTGTCCTGAAACAGGTACCTGCATGATGGGCAGCTTGAGCCGTTTTACAGGGTCTCTATCATGACCCAGGCTCTTCAGGTACTGCTGCGTCTCAGGTGTGGTGTGGGCTGATCACTTAAAGTTCTTAGCCCTCCGGTACTGTCGTGCGTCCTGGAGAGCGACACGACATCGGGCTCTGGTCGGGCTCATCGGGTTACTGCGCTCTGGTTCTGAGGGTGCCCGGTCGCAGTTCCCCTCTGAGCCCTTTTTCTCTCCTCTGCTCCTTTCCTCTGTAGCTCCACCACATTCAACCCCTCGGGTTCCCTGTCTTTCCTGGAGCTGCAGCACTTCTCTGGCTGCACGGCTCCATTGTCTGCACTCAGTTCCAGACTTCCTTCTCTGTCCACTGTCTCTCACCAACTGCCTAACTCCTCCTCCAGGCCAGGATACCTAAATCTGAAGGAAGCTCCCCTGAATCCGGGTCCTGAGCTCCCCCTTCTGGCCTGGATTTGGAATGTGTTGTGTGTGGGTGCCTTACCTGGTAACTTACCTGGTAAAGAGAATTCCCCTTGCCTCCAAGCATGATATCGCCCTCCCCGAAGAGAAGTCAACATCACTGTAACAGCGGGTTACCTGGGGTGTTACATATTTCTATCATGATTGTGGGGTACTATGTCAGGAATCAAAATGTGAGCATAATCCTTCATGGGGAATCTGTCACCAGGTTTTGATCCCTACTGTGAGAGCAGCATAATGTAGTGACAGAGACCCTAATTCTAGCACTGTGTCACTTACTGGGCTGTTTCCTGAAATTTTGATAAAGTCACTTATCAGCAGGAGATTATTACTAGAGAACTAGTAAACCTATTCTTACGTAGTCCTCCATTTGCATGAGTAATGTAAGGTGTTTGGCCAGTGGGTGCACATATGGCATTGGCAGCCCCCCTGATGTAATAGTAGGGGCGTCGGTAATAGGCTGCTATACGGATAGAGGTGCATATGATGTAATAGTGTGAATGACATCCTATGCAGCCTGTGTGCCATTACAATAGGAGGCAGCCAACTATGGATCTTTGGTGGGATAGTAAGTGGTTGTTTTCAGTATTTTGCACCTGTGCTGCCCCCGCCTTTATTATGGGCGACCTGCCGCATCCTGATGTGCATTTGTGTCTGGACATGGTATTGAAAGTATGGCTACTTTTTCTTTCTTTCAGTTATGTTTTTTTTTCCCCTCACAATTTGTCTGAGACTTTGTTCCATTTGTGGCTGCATTTTGATTTGAGTTACCCTATCAATATCCTTTCATATAATATGCTACAATTGTTAACCAAGATACATGTAATTTACTGATTGTTTTTTTCCTACACTACCATTAATATTTGGTTGACTGAACATGCATATTAACCCCTTACTGACATCGGACGTATTATTCCGCCGATGTCAGTGTCCCCCGCTTTGATGTGCTCCGGCAGTGAGCCCACCTCAAAGCCAGGACATGTCAGCTGTTTTGAACAGCTGACATGTGCCCGCAATAGCCGCGGGTGGAATCGCATTGTGCCCGTGGCTATTAACTAGTTTAATGCCACTGTCAAACTCTGATAGCGGCATTTAAAACGTGCTTCCGACCATCGGGCCAGAAATACCCGCATCGGTGACCCCCGTCACATGATCGGGGGTCATCGGTGTGTCGGTATAACAACCACAGGTCACCTTCAGACCTCTATGGTTGTCAGTGCCGGATTGCTATGAGCACCACCCAGTGGTCGGCGCTCATAGCAACTCAGCAATTCAGTGACATAGAGGCGATCTGAACATTGCCTCTGTGTAGCCTAGCCAATCAATTTGTGCCAGCATGGCAAAAGTAAAAAAAAATGTTTTTAAAAATGTAAAAAAAAATAAAAAAATATAAAAGTTTAAATCAACCCCCCTTTGGCCCCATTCAAAATAAAAGAATTAAAAAAAAAATCAAACCTACACATATTTGGTATCGCCTCGTTCAGAATTGCCAGATCTACCAAAAAAAAAGAGAATTAACCTGATCGCTAACCGGCATAGCCATAAAAAAAAGTCAAAATGCCAGAATTACTCTTATTTAAAATGCAATAATGGGCAATTAAAAGAACTTATTTGCACCAAAATGGTATCATTAAAAACCTCAGCTCGGCACGCAAAAAATAAGCCCTCACCTGACCTGAGATCACGAAAAAATGGAGACGCTACGGGTATTGCAAAATTGCGCAATTTTTTTTTTTTTTAGCAAAGTTTGGAATTTTTTTTCACCTCTTAGATAAAAAAGAACCTAGACATGTTTGGTGTCTATGAACTTGTAATGACCTGGAGAATCATAATGGAAGGTCATTTTTAGCATTTAGTGAACCTAGCAAAACAGCCATACAAAAAAGTTTGGGATTGCACTTTTTTTTGCAATTTCACTGCACTTGGAATTTTTTTCCCATTTTCTAGTTCACGACATGGTAAAACCAATGATGTCGTTCAAAAGTACTACTCATCTCACAAAAAATAAGCCCTCACATAGCCATATTGATGGAAAAATAAAAAAGTTATGGCTTTGGGAAGGAGGGGAGCGAAAAACGAAAGCGCAAAACCGAAAAAAGCTCCGGTCATGAAGGGGTTAATTTGATGTATGATTTAGTTATAGACTGTAGGTTCATTTTACACCCAGACAGGGATTATTTCACTAATCTCAGACTTTAGAGCTGCACCTAGCAGCTTAGCCTAAACCTTACTCCTCATTCAGACATCAGTGTTGCACGCATGTGTTGTACCCTTTCCCTGTTTTATTTGTGGACTATGTGCCATGCAAAATTCACAAAGACATGCCCGTTTTTTTTCCCGTATCACAGATGAGAAAAGCCAATACGAGTTTATGGATCCGTGAAAAACATGTACAGCACACGGACGACATCAGTGCACAGTCCGTGTGCTGGGGTCTAAGGGGTATCGTTTCTCCTTATGGAGAGTGACATACAGTACCATCTCTGGCTTGTCAAGGTAAGGAGGCTTATTTGCTGTACAATGCTCCTCTGGGAATTTAAATATGCAAATTGCCTCTGCTGAAAAAAAGAGGACTTAACTCTATAGCGCCATCTATTGGAAGTAGCGATCCTACAAGTCACAATCAACCCTCTAACGAGTCGTGCAATATGACTTAGGATAAAAGCCAAATCAGTATCTCAATTCGCAGACACGGTGTTTCGGGCTGTTGGCCCTCGTCAGTGCGAAGCATGAGAACTGATTTGGCTAGGTGAGAGGCTCTGGACGGGGGTCTAAGGGGTAACGTTTCTCCTTATGGAGAGTGACATACCAGCTGGCTTGTCAAGGTAAGGAGGCTTATTTGCCGTACAATGGGAGTCCGTGTGCTGTAAGTCTTCAATATTGAAAAGGAGAAGAGAAATGTTGTTATTTATTTATCTATCTGTGAAAAACACTGATGACACTAATGGCAAAATAACGGACACATGGACCGAACACTGATGACACCGATATCATTTCTATACATACGTGCTTAAACACAGTCATGTGACTGAGACCCAAGGCAAAGACCCACCGCCTAAGGACAGCCTAAAGTTATACTTGACTGAGCCTCCAATAGATTTTATTGGATACATCTATTTTTCAGCCTCACAACCTCTGGGAGTGACAGTATGCTTCTAGACAATCTGAACAACAGGGCAAGCACACAGACACTGCATTTCAGATCTTGTCAAATCAACATATGACAGGAGGCGTAAAGCCAAAACCTCCTGTCCTAAAAAAGCATCAGTATATAATACATCAATATGTCCTCTGTCTGGGAAGCAGCTGAAGTGTGATTTGTTCTCCTGAAGTGTCTGAACCAGCGATATTCAGTCCTTTGGGCCTTTCAGAGCTTTTATATGAGCAGCAATCATTGAACAAGATAAAGGTAATGTTCTAAATTAAAGTCCCTTCAGATGCCCTTAGGACCTGATGATGTCATATCTCTATTGATAGTGATGAGGTCATGAAGCTACATGAGCCTCTGCTGGTTTGCAGTATTCCTTTCACATTAGGCATTGTGTTGTTAATGTTTGTGGCTTTTACCGGCAGCGATGGCTGCTGATGTTCCGTCATTGCCACTTCTTACCCCAGAGATTAAAGATTGAATAACAGAAGTTCTAATCTGCAGCCCTGTCAATATTCAACGCATTATGAAATTGAACTCCGGGTAATTATTCTTTTGGAGATATGCTGCATAGAGACTATTAAAGGGGCTGATGAATTTAACATAAAGGGAATGTATCACCTACACGTAAAATCCAGATGGTGATACATTATTATTATTATTATTATTATTATTATTATTAAAGCACCATTGATTCCATGGTGCTGTACATAAGAAGGGGTTACATACAACATAAAAATATAAATCACAATGAACAAACTTAGGGCTCATACTCACTTGCGAGAAACTCAGATGAATCTCGCATGGCAATACCAGGCACTGCACCCGGCACTCAGATCGGAGCGTGCAGCCGCATAGCAATACATGCAGCTGCACGCTCCGCTCCTGAGTGCGGGGTGCAGCACCGAGTATTGCCGTGCGAGACTCATCCAAGTTTCTCGCAAGTGAGTATGAGCCCTAACAATGACAGCCTGGCAAAGAAAAGAGAGGGCCTTGCCCTTTGTGCTTACAGTCTACCTCTTAATGCGGAAGGTGACAGTAGGTTAGGGAGATTGTGGCAGCTCCGGTGATGGTGAGGAAGGTTATCGCAGACCCAAAGCTTTCTTGAAAAAGTGCGTTTTCAAATTCCAACTAAAAGTTCTGAATGTGGTTGATAATCAGACTTGTTGGGGCACAGAATTCTAGAGAAATGGGGATACTTGGGAGAAGTTTTGTAGGCGGTTGGATGAGGAACCTGTAAGAGTGGAGGAGAGCAGGAGGTCTTTGGAGGAACAGAGATTACATGTGGGAAGAAATCGGGATATTAGTATAGTATATTAGGAGGAAACAGATTATGGACGTCTTTTTAGGTCAATGTTAGTAATTTGAGCTGGACACATTGAGAAATTGGGAGCCGATGAAGGGATTTGCAGAAAGGAGAAGCAGAGGAGTAGTGAGGAGAGAAATGAATTAGGTAGCAGAGGACAGACTGGAGAGGTGTGAGAGTGTTAGCTGGGAAGTGTCATGATCCAGGTCAGGTTATCTCTTTCCTGACCTGGTCATGCACAGGTTAACCTTTTCTGCATCTCTCTGGTGTATGGGTGGCTATTTCCCTGCTCTTTTGCTGGCAGCTGATGTCAGTGATAGTTCATGTCTTGGGCTAGAGTAGCTGACCTAGCTGTTATGGATCTGCAGGTCAGGACTAGGGTAGAAGGGGGAAAAACTGACCCTGAACTATGTCTAGGCTGAAACCCTACAATGGAGTGGGCGACTTATTCCTTGTGAATAGACCCACCGACGTTTCCTAGGCTAAACTCAAATGAAGACCTACAGGTAAGGGGGAAGGGTATCCCTGAACGATCTAGGGACTGGGAACAAAAACAGGTAACCTCCTAGTAGGAAACTAGAGGAAGCTGCAGAAACAAATGGAAAACCAAAAACTAAACTGGTAGAACTAGAGATCCCAGAACTGCACAATACAATACACAGAAAACTAACAAGGCAGCAAGCCAGAACACTAGCGGATTAACATTGTTGTCCAGCAAGGACTGGGAAGCAGGTGCTGGGTAATAAAGGGTGATACAGTCACCTGACCTAGGACAAACCCAGCACCACGGGAAAAAGACCAGCAGCCTGAAAACCACAACAAGATGGCGGATGGTCAAAACTAAATAGATTCTAACACTATCGTACCCTGAGTGTGACCTTTGCTACCATCTGCCCATGTTCATATTTGCCCCGTACCTGACCTCTGACTTGGTGCTTCCTGGGTGTCTGTTCCCTGCTGTACATGACCTGGCTTGATTTCTGACCTGTCCTTCCGTTTTGCGTTCCTGTTTTGGATTGTCCCGTCTAGCTCTGATCTTTGGCGTGTTTCTGGCTGTGTTTTCATCTTGTCCTCTTGGTACCGTGCTCCCGACTGGATTCTAACCCCTGGTTTAGTTCAGACCTTGCTTCTGTCTTCTCCTCTGATACTGCGTTCCTGGCTGTTGCTGATTTGGCTTGTCCAACCTCCCTACTGCCCCCTAGCGGAGTTTTGCCCAGCTCTTCAGATCTTCACTTCAGGTGAGCTCCTGTTACCCCCTTCCGCTCCCCCTGATGGTTGTTCCCGGATGGCACGACAGGAAGTCTCAGAAGAGGATATTGCAGTAGTTAAAGACCGGAGATGCTGAGACAATGCACTAACATTTTGTTAAAATCAGAGTTGAAGAAAAGATGGTTTCGAGAAATATATGTGAGTTGGAGGCGGCAGTAGGTGGTAAGAGCTTGGTTGTGCTGTTTGAAAGTCAGGCCAGAGTCAAGTGCTACTCCGAGGCAGCAAACTTCCATTAGAGAGGAAACCGCAATGTAATTTATTGTGATAGATAGATGGATAGAGAGATAGATAGATAGATAGATAGATAGATAGATAGATAGATAGATAGATAGATAGATAGATAGATAGATAGATTGGGTAAGGGAGTTAAAGATGGAGGAAATATGAGTTCAGTATTGTCCACATTGAGCTATAGGAAGCATGGTGAGAAGAAGAAGAATATGGCTGATAGCGTGATAGGCATTCTGGGATTCTGGACAGCAGAGAGGTGAAATCAGTGCCAGAGAGGTGGATCTGATTGTCATCTGCTTATAGGTGGTACTCTGAGCCGTGGGTCTTTATGAATTGAGCCAGACCAAAAAGTATACATGGAGAATACTTGAGTCCCAAGATGGACGTTATAAATATGGCGCCATAATCTTTTTTGACTGGTAGTGGTCATTCCCCCTTGCCATTTGTTCCAAGGTGGTACATATCTGCACTTCTAACTGTTGGAACATTATGGCCCGTACACTTCCGTTCACGTATCTTGTATAATTCCAGTCATGTGACCATGATGTAGACCACACTTGCATTCCAGCGGACATCTTTTTACGATCTAAGCAGGAACGCATTTGTGCTCCAGCAAGCATCTATCATGGTTAGTCTGGGAATATGGGGGCCGGGCAAGATGCCATAGTAAGGACACAGGCTGTCCTGGATCCGGAAATAGTTTACTCCAGATTCAATATAAGTGTGGAGCGCTGATTGCGCTCCAGGTCATCACGTCATCTCTTCAATTTGGGAGAATGTCCGCATAGAAAATTGCTGTCTGGTACACTGTCCCCCTGATGAACGTCTGGCATGAGAAGGGGAAACATATTGGGTTGGACATTAGTACAATAAGTACATTTATAGACAGCCCATGTGAGACATATAAGTGATATTAGCTATTATTTCTGATTATGTTCCTGTGTCTTTATATATTTCCAATGGGTTATCAGTTATGACATGTTGATTTTGTCCCTCTATTTTTAAAGTGCATGCTCTAGGGCATGTATTAACTATGGTGGACCACTGGGCAAGTGTGATGTCTGATTATTTTTGAATATGCTAATTGGGCAAAGTACATATCCCAGGGCATGTTTATCTGATGTAACTGTCCTAGGCCATTTGGGCTTGTGCAATATACCTTTACACATTACCTGGAGATTGCACAGGATCATAGTCCAGCCATCTCTTGGATCTGATTTTTTTATGAAAAATGCTCACAATGCTGATCGTCTATTTTCATGAGGTGTATTTGAATTAATAAATTATTTTGCAATGAATGAGGAATATGGTGGTTCAGAGTCCGCTCTGCCCAAGGTTCAAAGATACGATCACACATGAAGGTGAAGCATGAATGCGGTTTATCGTCAACGCGTTTCAAGGTTTCCAAACCTCTTCATCAGGACCAAATCACAATGAAGGTGTCATGTCGGACGCTATTCGCACTAGGACGTCCGACAGACAGCGGTAATTCCGCATTCGTCCACTATGCGCTCAGTGGCGCCGGCTAGATTTCATCTAGGTTGTCCGGGGTTAATCTAGCTGGTACTCGGATTGGAGGCTGGGTCTCGCCCACTGCCTTTAAATAGTTCTGCTGAACTTTGGGCGTCGCCGATTATAGCTTGTGTCTTGTGCCTGGTGATCTCGGTCTGGAGTGGTGGTCTAGGAGAGGAAATATCGTATCTGGTGGTGTATTATCCTTCGTCATATTTCTCCTTCCTATATTTGTATTTGTTTTGCCCTGTGCACATTATAGTGTTTTCCTGTGTGTCTGCGGCGTGGTGCGTTTTTTAGTTTTCCCTGTCTGTGCTTTCTGTAGGGGTTGGTGTGAGGTTTTATCACTGGGTGGCTTGTAGAGGTTTTAACTTAGTACTGAAACAGGAGTCAGGGTCAGGCCTGGCGGCCCAGACATGCACACCTTCAGTGTAAACTCTGGGAGAGGGACAGACAGGGTTTCCCTAGTCTGAGGGATATTACAAGGGCCCGGGTAATCAGCTGTAGTCTACCCAGTACCCTCGTGACATTATAATCGGCCTAAAAGAAAAAAAAAAAAGTTTTTATTTTTGTCATGGATCCCATGACTTCCATAACCCACCAGTTGGAGGCGCTGTCCTTACAGGTCACTGAGTTGAAAGGGGCAGTCCAGCAGCAGGGTCTTGTAGTATCTAATGTACAAACTGAAAATGCAGGTAGAGTTGCCGAGCCAAAGATCCCTTTGCCTGAGAGGTTTGCTGGGGAACGCAGTAAATTTGTTATCTTTCATGAAGCTTGTGCAGCACCCCAGAGTCCTGGTCGTTGCAGTATTGTCGCTCTTCCACAAGGGGGAGTGATGGTACGTCTGATGGCACTAAAGGAGTTCACCTGACCAGGTATCAGTCACACACTACACTTCATACTCCGGCCACTAGGGGGAGCAAAAGGTTCTATGTATTAGGCCACTCCTCACACTCTGGTAAAAGTGGGAGTCGGATAGGAAGTTAGGGAGAAGCTGACTGGGTTTTGCCCAGGTAACATCTAGTGAGAGGAGAGCGTTGCTTGGGAAGACCCAGGGAGGTCCCTGTCAGGGGTGGGATCCTGACAGTGGCCTAGCAGGAGACAGATCGTTACGGAGCTGCGCCTGCACTTCCTTGCGGCAGCATCCTAAGAAAGGACAAAAAGCAAAGTATTTTGTGGAGAAGTGAGAAACGAGATCACAGCACAAAGGAGATAGAACCAGGAGGAGTTGTGCCCCGAGATCGGCAACATCCTTCTGAGGTTCGTAGCCGGCGGCCGGAACGCCGAGGGAGTAATAGGCTCTACGCATTACTTTGAACTACGGCAGGGCAGTTATCTCTAGGTTGGCTGTCTCACCTTTACACCTAATGAAGACAACGGATGCAATTGTGGGAGAGGGGCGTCCCTAGGGTCCTTATAAAATAACTCCAGGCCTACCCCATCATACGGGTGCGTCCTATCCAAACCATCTGGGGGACGGAGAGAGAGAGAACGGAAACATACACGACAGTTGTGAGGACTATCCCGTGGTGGTCAGCAGGGAGGTACTACAACACACAGGCGCTAGTAGGAAGGCTACTGATTTCCACCTGCAAAGGGAACTCTGGATGTGCCTTCGGACCGGCCGGTTCTCAGCCAGCCCGGTTAGCAGTGCTCTGGATTGTGGATGCTGAAGCCTTCAGTAAAAAGGTAAAGAGACTGCAACCCTGTGTCCTCGTCATTTACTGCGACCTACACCATCACCATCCACTCATCAAGGGAAGCCCTGGGGACATACTTCACCTGTGGGAAGTTACACCATCTAGCTGCCATTCCATCACCCTAGCAGACCCCTAGCAGCGTCGGTCACCCTGACCGAACACCACAGGTGGCGTCACGAACACTTGACAAACTCTCACCTACACCTTTTATTGGGTGCCCCTTAGCAGGGCCACGGACCGGGTCGGGCCACCGTGACATCCCCAGAACCGAGACAGGAGGGACCCGGTACCGAATACCCCGCTGCCCTGCGACTGGGGGCCGCTCCACTTGCAAATTGTATTTTGGTATGCGCCCGATTTCCTCGGGTAATGAGGCTCAGCGTGTGGGCCTGGTGTTGTCATTGCTGAACGGAGACCCCCAAGCTTGGGCATTTTCTTTACCATCAGATTCAGCTGCATTTAACTCAGTGGAGAGTTTTTTTTCTGCTCTTGGACTCATTTATGATGATCCTGACAGATTGGCTTTAGCAGAATCTAAAATTCGCGTTCTCCACCAGGGGGAGCGATTGGTGGAGGATTACTGTTCTGCATTTCGCCGCTGGGCGGTGGACACGCAGTGGAATGACCCGGCGCTGCGGAGTCAATTTGTTCATGGTGTTTCGAGAAGGGTTAAACAAGCCCTTCTGATGTATGAGACTCCTGCTTCTCTAGAGTCTGCTATGAGTCTTGTTGTTCGCATTGATCGCCGTTTGCATCAGGGGGTGCAAGAGACGCCGCCTTTGGGTGAAGGCGTAGGTGCACGTTAGGTTGCTGCAGGTGAGCCCACAGAGCCTATGCAAATCGCAGGGGTGTCACATCCTCGAGTCCCCTCGCTCAGGAAGCAGGGAGCCTGTTTTTGCTGTGGTAAAGATGGGCATTATGTAAATGCTTGTCCTCTGTTACCTAAGAAAAAGCGCATCGGCGGAAAACTACTAAGCTCAGAGGGTGTGGAGGAGACTAATCTGAGTTTATGCATATCTTCCATTGTGGTCTCTCAATGTATGCTCCCTGCCAGGGTTATGGTCGCTGGCAAAGAGCTCCCTATCACTGTTTTTGTGGATAGTGGTTCGGCCACTAATCTCATTGATGAGGAGTTTGCGCGCACGGCCGGGTTCACGGTCGAAAAACTGCCTCATCCTATCTGGGTGGTCACCATCAATGCTGCTCCTCTCCCACAGGGGGAAATTACTGAGTTTGTGGCTGAAGTGAAACTCTACATTGGGGTACTACATTTCGAGCAGGTTACATGTAGGGTGCTCAGTAATCTTTCTGCACAAATGGTTTTGGGTTTTCCATGGTTATCTTTGCATAACCCGGTGATTGACTGGAAAACTCAGGACATAATCCAGTGGAGCGGATTTTGCCAGGAGAATTGCCTGGCCACATGTGTGTCCGCCGTGACTCCTAGCATTCCTGAGTCACTGCTGGATTTCGCGGATGTGTTCTCAGAGAAGGGTTGCTCAGAATTGCCACCACATCGCCCCTATGACTGTACTATCAAGTTTAAACCTGGGGCCAAATTGCCTAAAGCTAGGATGTTTAGCATCTCTGGTCCTGAGAGGCAAGCTTTAAAGGACTACATTGCTGAGAGTTTGAGCAAAGGGCACATCAGGCCTTCATCCTTGCCTGTGGCAGCGAGGTTCTTCTTCGTTAAAAAGAAAGATGGTGGACTACGCCCGTGTCTGGATTTCAGGGAGTTAAACCAGATTACGGTTCGTGATCCATACCCTATGCCACTTATACGTGATTTGTTCAACCAGGTGGCTGGTGCTAAGTGGTTCTCCAAGCTTGACCTCAGGGGGGCGTACAACCTCATAAGAGTCCGTCAAGGTGATGAGTGGAAGACGGCTTTTAATACTCCTGAGGGTCATTTAGAAAATTTGGTGATGCCATTTGGGTTGACAAACGCGCCTGCAGTATTTCAACATTTCATAAATGATGTGTTCTCGCATGTTTTGGGGAAATTCATTATTGTGTACTTAGATGACATTCTCATTTATTCATGCGACCGTGATACTCATTTAGAGCATGTCAGGCAGGTGTTACAGCTTCTCAGAGAGAATAAGCTCTATGCTAAACTTGAGAAATGTGTATTTTCGGTTCAGGAGTTGCCTTTTTTGGGTTATATTGTGTCCGCTTCAGGGTTTAAAATGGACGCCGCTAAGGTGCAAGCGGTGCTGAGTTGGGAACGGCCTGATAACTAGTGTTGAGCATTCCGATACCGCAAGTATCGGGTATCGGCCGATACTTGCGGGTATCGGAATTCCGATACCGAGATCCGATACTTTTGTGGTATTGGGAATCGGTATCGGGATTAATATCAATGTGTAAAAGAAAGAATTAAAATAAAAAATAGGGATATACTCACCTCTCCGACGCAGCCTGGACTTTACCGCTGTAACCGGGAGCCGTTGTACCTAAAAATGCGCGCTTGAAGGGCCTTAGATGACGTCACGGCGCTCTGATTGGTCCGTAGCGGTCGCGTGACCGCTACGCGACCAATCACAAAGCAGTGACGTCACCTAAGGTCTTTCAAGCACTTGAAAGACCTTAGGTGACGACACTGCTTTGTGATTGGTCGCGTAGCGGTCACGCGACCGCTACGCGACCAATCAGAAGCTGCGGACGTCTTCTAAGGTATTTCAAGCGCTTGAAAGACCTTAGGTGACGTCACTGCTTTGTGATTGGTCGCGTAGCGGTCACGCGACCGCTACAGACCAATCAGAGCGCCGTGACGTCATCTAAGGCCCTTCAAGCGTGCATTCTTAGGTACAACGGCTCCCGGTTACGGCGGTAAAGTCCAGGCTGCGTCGGAGAGGTGAGTATATCCCTATTTTTTATTTTAATTCTTTCTTTTACACATTGATATGGATCCCAGGGCCTGAAGGAGAGTTTCCTCTCCTTCAGACCCTGGGAACCATACAGGATACTGTCCGATACTTGGTGTCCCATTGACTTGTATTGGTATCGGGTATCGGTATCGGATTAGATCCGATACTTTGCCGGTATCGGCCGATACTTTCCGATACCGATACTTTCAAGTATCGGACGGTATCGCTCAACACTACTGATAACCTAAAAGCGCTTCAGCGGTTCCTTGGGTTTTCTAACTACTATAGGAAGTTTATCAAAGATTTTTCTACCATTGCTAAACCGCTTACTGACATGATGAAAAAGGGTACCAATTTCTCCGCCTGGCCTGAGGCTGATGTGCGCGCATCCGAATTTCTTAAGAACAGTTTTGCTTCGGCCCCCATTCTGGTGCAGCCGGACGTATCGAAACCATTTACCGTGGAAGTCGATGCGTCTGAGGTTGGAGTGGGGGCGGTGCTGTCACAAGGCTCATCTTTGGGCGAGTTGCGTCCATGCGCCTACTTTTCCAAGAAGCTGTCGCCCGCCGAACGTAACTACGATATCGGCAACAGGGAATTGTTGGCTATCAATTTGGCTTTTGAGGAATGGCGACACTTTTTGGAGGGGTCGGTCCACCAGGTTACAGTTATCACCAACCATAAAAACCTGCATTATCTGGAGTCAGCCAAGCGTCTGTCCCCCAGGCAGGCTCGCTGGGCATTGTTTTTCACGCGATTTAACTTTTTTGTTACTTACCGACCGGGGTCTAAGAACACTAAAGCGGATGCTTTATCCAGGTGTTTTCCGGGGGGAGAGCCTCGGGAAGATCCGGTACCCATCCTCCAAAAAGGTGTAGTGGTCTCGGCTCTCACGACAGAGGTTGAGGCTGAGATTGCCGAGGCTCAGGAGGAAGTACCACCAGAGCTTCCCATTAACAAATCGTTTGTACCGCTCCATCTTCGCCTAAAGGTGTTGGGTGAGCATCATGATGCTGTCCTGACTAGTCATCCAGGGGTTAGGGGTACCTTGGATTTGGTGTCGCGTCGGTTTTGGTGGCCCAAAATCCGACAGGACGTGGTCTCGTACGTGTCAGCATGTACCACGTGTGCTAGGGCTAAGATGCCTCGCTCCCGTCCTGCTGGCACTTTACATCCGCTAGGGGTACCCAGTAGGCCATGGACAGAGATCTCCATGGATTTTATTACAGATTTGCCCTCTTCAGCTGGGAACACGGTCATCTTGGTGGTTGTTGATCGGTTTTCAAAAATGTCTCACTTTGTGTCCTTACCTTCGTTGCCTAACGCTAAGACTCTGGCTCAGGTATTTGTACAGGAGGTGGTCAGACTTCATGGGGTTCCATCTGACATCGTGTCTGATAGAGGTACTCAGTTTGTGGAAAAATTTTGGAAAGCATTTTGCTCACGGCTGGGGATCAAGTTATCACATTCTTCGGCGTTTCATCCTCTGTCAAATGGTCAGACCGAGCGTATGAACCAGAATTTAGAGCAGTATTTACGCTGCTTTGTTTCTGACAATCAGGAGGAGTGGTCGAAGTTCCTTCCTTTGGCGGAGTTTGCGATAAATAATCACCGCCAGGAATCGTCTGGGGAGTCCCCGTTCTTTTGTGTTTACGGGCATCATCCTCAATTTTCTACTCTGCGTCAGGGGGGCTCTGCTGGCATCCCGGAGGAGGACCAGCTAGGAGCACAACTGTCATCTGTCTGGAGGAGAGTTAAACAGCGCATGCTGAGTGTGGGTGCTAGGTACAAACGTGTGGCTGACAGTAGACGTGTGCCAGGTCCGGACCTGAGTGTGGGCGACTGGGTGTGGTTGTCCACAAAAATCATCAAACTCAAAATACCATCCCTGAAATTAGGTCCTAGGTTTATTGGTCCATTTAGGGTCGCCTCCATCATTAACCCAGTAGCCTACCGATTGGAGCTTCCTACGGTTTATAAGATACACAACATGTTCCACAGATCGTTGTTAAAAAAGGTGGTGGGTTCCGTGGACATGATGCCGACGCCATCTCCAGTTTTGGTGGATGGCAATTTGGAATTTGAAGTCTCCAAGGTGGTTGACTCTCGAGTAGTGCGCCGCACATTACAGTACCTGGTACACTGGCGTGGTTATGGGCCGGAGGAGAGGTCTTGGGTACCAGCCTCAGACATTCATGCGGACCGGCTGGTCAGTATGTTTCACCGCCGCCATCCGGACAAGCCGGGTCTTATAAGTCGTGAGGGCCCTGGGGTCCCTCGTAGAAGGCGGGGCACTGTCATGTCAGATGCTATTCACACTAGGGCGTCCGACAGACAGCGGTAATTCCGCATTCGTCCACTATGCGCTCAGTGGCGCCAGCTAGATTTCATCTAGGTTGTCCGGGGTTAATCTAGCTGGTACTCGGATTGGAGGCTGGGTCTCGCCCACTGCCTTTAAATAGTTCTGCTGAAATTTGGGTGTCGCCAATCTCGGTCTGGAGTGGTGGTCTAGGAGAGGAAATATCGTATCTGGTGGTGTATTATCCTTCGTCATATTTCTCCTTCCTATATTTGTATTTGTTTTGCCCTGTGCACATTATAGTGTTTTCCTGTGTGTCTGCGGCGTGGTGCGTTTTTTAGTTTTCCCTGTCTGTGCTTTCTGTAGGGGTTGGT
Source organism: Ranitomeya variabilis (assembly GCF_051348905.1). Classification (NCBI taxonomy): domain Eukaryota; kingdom Metazoa; phylum Chordata; class Amphibia; order Anura; family Dendrobatidae; genus Ranitomeya; species Ranitomeya variabilis. The sequence goes on along the minus strand of NC_135237.1, from coordinate 458,496,891 downwards.
GTGAGGTTTTATCACTGGGTGGCTTGTAGAGGTTTTAACTTAGTACTGAAACAGGAGTCAGGGTCAGGCCTGGCGGCCCAGACATGCACACCTTCAGTGTAAACTCTGGGAGAGGGACAGACAGGGTTTCCCTAGTCTGAGGGATATTACAAGGGCCCGGGTAATCAGCTGTAGTCTACCCAGTACCCTCGTGACATTATAATCGGCCTAAAAGAAAAAAAAAAAGTTTTTATTTTTGTCATGGATCCCATGACTTCCATAACCCACCAGTTGGAGGCGCTGTCCTTACAGGTCACTGAGTTGAAAGGGGCAGTCCAGCAGCAGGGTCTTGTAGTATCTAATGTACAAACTGAAAATGCAGGTAGAGTTGCCGAGCCAAAGATCCCTTTGCCTGAGAGGTTTGCTGGGGAACGCAGTAAATTTGTTATCTTTCATGAAGCTTGTGCAGCACCCCAGAGTCCTGGTCGTTGCAGTATTGTCGCTCTTCCACAAGGGGGAGTGATGGTACGTCTGATGGCACTAAAGGAGTTCACCTGACCAGGTATCAGTCACACACTACACTTCATACTCCGGCCACTAGGGGGAGCAAAAGGTTCTATGTATTAGGCCACTCCTCACACTCTGGTAAAAGTGGGAGTCGGATAGGAAGTTAGGGAGAAGCTGACTGGGTTTTGCCCAGGTAACATCTAGTGAGAGGAGAGCGTTGCTTGGGAAGACCCAGGGAGGTCCCTGTCAGGGGTGGGATCCTGACAGTGGCCTAGCAGGAGACAGATCGTTACGGAGCTGCGCCTGCACTTCCTTGCGGCAGCATCCTAAGAAAGGACAAAAAGCAAAGTATTTTGTGGAGAAGTGAGAAACGAGATCACAGCACAAAGGAGATAGAACCAGGAGGAGTTGTGCCCCGAGATCGGCAACATCCTTCTGAGGTTCGTAGCCGGCGGCCGGAACGCCGAGGGAGTAATAGGCTCTACGCATTACTTTGAACTACGGCAGGGCAGTTATCTCTAGGTTGGCTGTCTCACCTTTACACCTAATGAAGACAACGGATGCAATTGTGGGAGAGGGGCGTCCCTAGGGTCCTTATAAAATAACTCCAGGCCTACCCCATCATACGGGTGCGTCCTATCCAAACCATCTGGGGGACGGAGAGAGAGAGAACGGAAACATACACGACAGTTGTGAGGACTATCCCGTGGTGGTCAGCAGGGAGGTACTACAACACACAGGCGCTAGTAGGAAGGCTACTGATTTCCACCTGCAAAGGGAACTCTGGATGTGCCTTCGGACCGGCCGGTTCTCAGCCAGCCCGGTTAGCAGTGCTCTGGATTGTGGATGCTGAAGCCTTCAGTAAAAAGGTAAAGAGACTGCAACCCTGTGTCCTCGTCATTTACTGCGACCTACACCATCACCATCCACTCATCAAGGGAAGCCCTGGGGACATACTTCACCTGTGGGAAGTTACACCATCTAGCTGCCATTCCATCACCCTAGCAGACCCCTAGCAGCGTCGGTCACCCTGACCGAACACCACAGGTGGCGTCACGAACACTTGACAAACTCTCACCTACACCTTTTATTGGGTGCCCCTTAGCAGGGCCACGGACCGGGTCGGGCCACCGTGACATCCCCAGAACCGAGACAGGAGGGACCCGGTACCGAATACCCCGCTGCCCTGCGACTGGGGGCCGCTCCACTTGCAAATTGTATTTTGGTATGCGCCCGATTTCCTCGGGTAATGAGGCTCAGCGTGTGGGCCTGGTGTTGTCATTGCTGAACGGAGACCCCCAAGCTTGGGCATTTTCTTTACCATCAGATTCAGCTGCATTTAACTCAGTGGAGAGTTTTTTTTCTGCTCTTGGACTCATTTATGATGATCCTGACAGATTGGCTTTAGCAGAATCTAAAATTCGTGTTCTCCACCAGGGGGAGCGATTGGTGGAGGATTACTGTTCTGCATTTCGCCGCTGGGCGGTGGACACGCAGTGGAATGACCCGGCGCTGCGGAGTCAATTTGTTCATGGTGTTTCGAGAAGGGTTAAACAAGCCCTTCTGATGTATGAGACTCCTGCTTCTCTAGAGTCTGCTATGAGTCTTGTTGTTCGCATTGATCGCCGTTTGCATCAGGGGGTGCAAGAGACGCCGCCTTTGGGTGAAGGCGTAGGTGCACGTTAGGTTGCTGCAGGTGAGCCCACAGAGCCTATGCAAATCGCAGGGGTGTCACATCCTCGAGTCCCCTCGCTCAGGAAGCAGGGAGCCTGTTTTTGCTGTGGTAAAGATGGGCATTATGTAAATGCTTGTCCTCTGTTACCTAAGAAAAAGCGCATCGGCGGAAAACTACTAAGCTCAGAGGGTGTGGAGGAGACTAATCTGAGTTTATGCATATCTTCCATTGTGGTCTCTCAATGTATGCTCCCTGCCAGGGTTATGGTCGCTGGCAAAGAGCTCCCTATCACTGTTTTTGTGGATAGTGGTTCGGCCACTAATCTCATTGATGAGGAGTTTGCGCGCACGGCCGGGTTCACGGTCGAAAAACTGCCTCATCCTATCTGGGTGGTCACCATCAATGCTGCTCCTCTCCCACAGGGGGAAATTACTGAGTTTGTGGCTGAAGTGAAACTCCACATTGGGGTACTACATTTCGAGCAGGTTACATGTAGGGTGCTCAGTAATCTTTCTGCACAAATGGTTTTGGGTTTTCCATGGTTATCTTTGCATAACCCGGTGATTGACTGGAAAACTCAGGACATAATCCAGTGGAGCGGATTTTGCCAGGAGAATTGCCTGGCCACATGTGTGTCCGCCGTGACTCCTAGCATTCCTGAGTCACTGCTGGATTTCGCGGATGTGTTCTCAGAGAAGGGTTGCTCAGAATTGCCACCACATCGCCCCTATGACTGTACTATCAAGTTTAAACCTGGGGCCAAATTGCCTAAAGCTAGGATGTTTAGCATCTCTGGTCCTGAGAGGCAAGCTTTAAAGGACTACATTGCTGAGAGTTTGAGCAAAGGGCACATCAGGCCTTCATCCTTGCCTGTGGCAGCGAGGTTCTTCTTCGTTAAAAAGAAAGATGGTGGACTACGCCCGTGTCTGGATTTCAGGGAGTTAAACCAGATTACGGTTCGTGATCCATACCCTATGCCACTTATACGTGATTTGTTCAACCAGGTGGCTGGTGCTAAGTGGTTCTCCAAGCTTGACCTCAGGGGGGCGTACAACCTCATAAGAGTCCGTCAAGGTGATGAGTGGAAGACGGCTTTTAATACTCCTGAGGGTCATTTAGAAAATTTGGTGATGCCATTTGGGTTGACAAACGCGCCTGCAGTATTTCAACATTTCATAAATGATGTGTTCTCGCATGTTTTGGGGAAATTCATTATTGTGTACTTAGATGACATTCTCATTTATTCATGCGACCGTGATACTCATTTAGAGCATGTCAGGCAGGTGTTACAGCTTCTCAGAGAGAATAAGCTCTATGCTAAACTTGAGAAATGTGTATTTTCGGTTCAGGAGTTGCCTTTTTTGGGTTATATTGTGTCCGCTTCAGGGTTTAAAATGGACGCCGCTAAGGTGCAAGCGGTGCTGAGTTGGGAACGGCCTGATAACTAGTGTTGAGCATTCCGATACCGCAAGTATCGGGTATCGGCCAATACTTGCGGGTATCGGAATTCCGATACCGAGATCCGATACTTTTGTGGTATTGGGAATCGGTATCGGGATTAATATCAATGTGTAAAAGAAAGAATTAAAATAAAAAATAGGGATATACTCACCTCTCCGACGCAGCCTGGACTTTACCGCTGTAACCGGGAGCCGTTGTACCTAAAAATGCGCGCTTGAAGGGCCTTAGATGACGTCACGGCGCTCTGATTGGTCCGTAGCGGTCGCGTGACCGCTACGCGACCAATCACAAAGCAGTGACGTCACCTAAGGTCTTTCAAGCACTTGAAAGACCTTAGGTGACGACACTGCTTTGTGATTGGTCGCGTAGCGGTCACGCGACCGCTACGCGACCAATCAGAAGCTGCGGACGTCTTCTAAGGTATTTCAAGCGCTTGAAAGACCTTAGGTGACGTCACTGCTTTGTGATTGGTCGCGTAGCGGTCACGCGACCGCTACGGACCAATCAGAGCGCCGTGACGTCATCTAAGGCCCTTCAAGCGTGCATTCTTAGGTACAACGGCTCCCGGTTACGGCGGTAAAGTCCAGGCTGCGTCGGAGAGGTGAGTATATCCCTATTTTTTATTTTAATTCTTTCTTTTACACATTGATATGGATCCCAGGGCCTGAAGGAGAGTTTCCTCTCCTTCAGACCCTGGGAACCATACAGGATACTGTCCGATACTTGGTGTCCCATTGACTTGTATTGGTATCGGGTATCGGTATCGGATTAGATCCGATACTTTGCCGGTATCGGCCGATACTTTCCGATACCGATACTTTCAAGTATCGGACGGTATCGCTCAACACTACTGATAACCTAAAAGCGCTTCAGCGGTTCCTTGGGTTTTCTAACTACTATAGGAAGTTTATCAAAGATTTTTCTACCATTGCTAAACCGCTTACTGACATGATGAAAAAGGGTACCAATTTCTCCGCCTGGCCTGAGGCTGATGTGCGCGCATCCGAATTTCTTAAGAACAGTTTTGCTTCGGCCCCCATTCTGGTGCAGCCGGACGTATCGAAACCATTTACCGTGGAAGTCGATGCGTCTGAGGTTGGAGTGGGGGCGGTGCTGTCACAAGGCTCATCTTTGGGCGAGTTGCGTCCATGCGCCTACTTTTCCAAGAAGCTGTCGCCCGCCGAACGTAACTACGATATCGGCAACAGGGAATTGTTGGCTATCAATTTGGCTTTTGAGGAATGGCGACACTTTTTGGAGGGGTCGGTCCACCAGGTTACAGTTATCACCAACCATAAAAACCTGCATTATCTGGAGTCAGCCAAGCGTTTGTCCCCCAGGCAGGCTCGCTGGGCATTGTTTTTCACGCGATTTAACTTTTTTGTTACTTACCGACCGGGGTCTAAGAACACTAAAGCGGATGCTTTATCCAGGTGTTTTCCGGGGGGAGAGCCTCGGGAAGATCCGGTACCCATCCTCCAAAAAGGTGTAGTGGTCTCGGCTCTCACGACAGAGGTTGAGGCTGAGATTGCCGAGGCTCAGGAGGAAGTACCACCAGAGCTTCCCATTAACAAATCGTTTGTACCGCTCCATCTTCGCCTAAAGGTGTTGGGTGAGCATCATGATGCTGTCCTGACTGGTCATCCAGGGGTTAGGGGTACCTTGGATTTGGTGTCGCGTCGGTTTTGGTGGCCCAAAATCCGACAGGACGTGGTCTCGTACGTGTCAGCATGTACCACGTGTGCTAGGGCTAAGATGCCTCGCTCCCGTCCTGCTGGCACTTTACATCCGCTAGGGGTACCCAGTGTTGTGAATTTGCTTTTTGCTCCCTCTAGTGGTTACTAGTTTTTTGACTCTGGTTTTTCTGTCATTCCTTTTATCCGCACCTGGGTCGTTAGTTAGGGGTGTTGCTATATAAGCTCCCTGGACCTTCAGTTCAATGCCTGGCAACGTAGTTATCAGAGCTAGTCTGCTGTGCTCTTGTCTACTGATCCTGGTTCCAGTTATATCAGCTAAGTCTGCCTTTTGCTTTTTGCTATTTGTTTTGGTTTAGTATTTTTGTCCAGCATGTTCCAAATCTATATACTGACCTTTGCTGGAAGCTCTAGGGGGCTGGTGTTCTCCCCCCGGACCGTTAGACGGTTCGGGGGTTCTTGAATTTCCAGTGTGGATTTTGATAGGGTTTTTGTTGACCATATAAGTTACCTTTCTTTATTCTGCTATCAGTAAGCGGGCCTCTCTGTGCTAAACCTGGTTCATTTCTGTGTTTGTCATTTCCTCTTACCTCACCGTCATTATTTGTGGGGGGCTTCTATCCAGCTTTGGGGTCCCCTTCTCTGGAGGCAAGAAAGGTCTTTGTTTTCCTCTACTAGGGGTAGCTAGATTCTCCGGCTGGCGCGTGTCATCTAGAATCAACGTAGGAATGATCCCCGGCTACTTCTAGTGTTGGCGTTAGGAGTAGATATATGGTCAACCCAGTTACCACTGCCCTATGAGCTGGATTTTTGTATTCTGCAGACTTCCACGTTCCTCTGAGACCCTCGCCATTGGGGTCATAACAGTTTGCCAGGCCAGTATTAAATGTTTAATGCATTGCAGAAGAGGGATTATAAGAAAGAAGATTCTGAGTTTTTTTTTTTTTTTTTTTCCTTCTTCCCCTTTACCTCAGAGTGGCTATGCTTGCTGCAGACATGAATGTCCAGACCTTGATTACAAGTGTGGACCAGCTGGCTACTCGTGTGCAGGGCATACAAGACTATGTTATCAGAAATCCTAGGTCAGAACCTAAAATACCGATTCCTGAACTGTTTTCCGGAGACAGGTTTAAGTTTAGGAATTTCGTGAATAATTGTAAATTGTTTTTGTCCCTGAGACCCTGTTCATCAGGAGATTCTGCTCAGCAAGTAAAAATTGTTATTTCGTTCTTACGGGGCGACCCTCAGGATTGGGCTTTTTCGCTGACGCCAGGAGATCCGGCATTGGCTGATCTTGATGCGTTTTTTCTGGCGCTCGGTTTACTTTATGAGGAACCCAATCTTGAGATTCAGGCAGAAAAGGCCTTGCTGTCTATGTCTCAGGGGCAGGACGAGGCTGAAGTGTATTGCCAAAAATTTCGGAAATGGTCCGTGCTGACACATTGGAACGAGTGTGCACTGGCCGCTAATTTTAGAAATGGCCTTTCTGAAGCCATTAAGAATGTTATGGTGGGTTTTCCCATTCCCACAGGTCTGAATGATACTATGGCACTGGCTATTCAAATTGACCGGCGGTTGCGGGAGCGCAAAACCGCAAATTCCCTCATGGTGTTGTCTGAACAGACACCTAATTCGGTGCAATGTGATAGAAAAACCGCAAATTCCCTCATGGTGTTGTCTGAACAGACACCTGATTTAATGCAATGTGATAGAATCCTGACTAGAAATGAGCGGAAAATTCATAGACGCCGGAATGGCTTGTGCTACTACTGTGGTGATTCTACACATGTTATCTCAGCATGCTCTAAACGTATAGCTAAGGTTGTTAGTCCTGTCACCGTTGGTAATTTGCAACCTAAATTTATTCTGTCTGTAACTTTGATTTGCTCACTGTCATCTTATCCTGTCATGGCGTTTGTAGATTCAGGTGCTGCCCTGAGTCTCATGGATCTCTCATTTGCTAAGCGCTGTGGTTTTACTCTTGAACCATTAGAAAATCCTATTCCTCTTAGGGGTATTGATGCTACACCATTGGCAGCAAATAAACCGCAGTATTGGACACAGGTTACCATGTGCATGACTCCTGAACACCGCGAGGTGATACGTTTCCTGGTTTTACATAAAATGCATGATTTGGTTGTTTTAGGGCTGCCATGGTTACAGACCCATAATCCAGTCCTGGACTGGAAGGCTATGTCAGTCTCAAGTTGGGGCTGTCGTGGTATTCATGAGGATTCCCTGCCTGTGTCTATTGCTTCTTCTACGCCTTCGGAAGTTCCGGAGTATTTGTCTGATTATCAGGATGTCTTCAGTGAGTCTGAGTCCAGTGCACTGCCTCCTCATAGGGACTGTGACTGTGCTATAGATTTGATCCCGGGCAGTAAATTTCCTAAGGGAAGACTGTTTAATCTGTCGGTACCTGAACATACCGCTATGCGTTCATATATCAAGGAGTCTCTGGAGAAAGGACATATTCGTCCGTCTTCTTCCCCTCTTGGTGCGGGATTCTTTTTTGTGGCAAAAAAGGACGGATCTTTGAGACCTTGTATTGATTATCGGCTTTTAAATAAGATCACTGTCAAATTTCAGTATCCTTTACCGCTGTTGTCTGACTTGTTTGCCCGGATTAAGGGTGCCAAGTGGTTCACCAAGATAGACCTTCGTGGTGCGTACAACCTTGTGCGCATTAAGCAAGGTGATGAATGGAAAACCGCATTCAATACGCCCGAAGGTCATTTTGAGTACTTGGTGATGCCTTTTGGGCTCTCCAATGCGCCTTCAGTTTTTCAGTCCTTTATGCATGACATTTTCCGGAAGTATCTGGATAAATTTTTGATTGTTTATCTGGATGATATTTTGTTTTTTTCTGATAATTGGGATTCGCATGTGGAGCAGGTCAGGTTGGTCTTTAAAATTTTGCGTGAAAATTCTTTGTTTGTCAAGGGCTCAAAGTGTCTCTTTGGTGTACAGAAGGTTCCCTTTTTGGGGTTCATTTTTTCCCCTTCTGCTGTGGAGATGGACCCAGTCAAGGTCCGAGCTATTCTTGATTGGACTCAGCCCTCGTCAGTTAAGAGTCTTCAGAAGTTCTTGGGCTTCGCTAACTTCTACCGTCGTTTTATCGCTAATTTTTCTAGCATTGTGAAACCTTTGACGGATATGACCAAGAAGGGCTCCGATGTAGCTAACTGGGCTCCTGCTGCCGTGGAGGCTTTCCAGGAGTTGAAACGCCGGTTTACTTCGGCGCCTGTTTTGTGCCAGCCTGACGTCTCACTTCCCTTTCAGGTTGAGGTGGATGCTTCGGAGATTGGGGCAGGGGCCGTTTTGTCGCAGAGAGGCCCTGGTTGCTCTGTTATGAAACCTTGTGCCTTTTTCTCTAGGAAGTTTTCGCCTGCCGAGCGAAATTATGATGTGGGCAATCGGGAGTTGTTGGCCATGAAATGGGCATTTGAGGAGTGGCGTCATTGGCTCGAGGGTGCTAAGCATCGTGTGGTGGTCTTGACTGATCACAAAAATCTGATGTATCTCGAGTCTGCTAAACGCCTTAATCCGAGACAGGCCCGCTGGTCATTGTTTTTCTCCCGCTTTGATTTTGTTGTCTCGTATTTACCAGGTTCAAAGAATGTGAAGGCCGATGCTCTTTCTAGGAGCTTTGTGCCTGATGCTCCTGGAGTCGCTGATCCTGTTGGTATTCTTAAAGATGGAGTTATCTTGTCAGCTATTTCTCCGGATCTGCGACGTGTGTTGCAGAGATTTCAGGCTGATAGGCCTGAGTCTTGTCCACCTGACAGACTGTTTGTCCCGGATAAGTGGACCAGCAGAGTCATTTCCGAGGTTCATTCCTCGGTGTTGGCAGGTCACCCGGGAATTTTTGGCACCAGAGATCTGGTGGCCAGGTCCTTTTGGTGGCCTTCCTTGTCAAGGGATGTGCGGTCATTTGTGCAGTCCTGTGGGACTTGTGCTCGAGCTAAGCCTTGCTGTTCTCGTGCCAGCGGTTTGCTCTTGCCCTTGCCTGTCCCGAAGAGACCTTGGACACATATCTCCATGGATTTCATTTCTGATCTTCCGCTATCTCAGGGCATGTCCGTTATCTGGGTGATATGTGATCGCTTCTCCAAGATGGTCCATTTGGTTCCTTTGCCTAAGCTGCCTTCCTCTTCCGATCTGGTTCCTGTGTTTTTCCAGAACGTAGTTCGTTTGCACGGCATCCCTGAGAATATTGTGTCAGACAGAGGATCCCAGTTCGTTTCCAGGTTCTGGCGATCCTTTTGTAGTAGGATGGGCATTGATTTGTCGTTTTTGTCTGCTTTCCATCCTCAGACTAATGGACAGACGGAGCGAACCAATCAGACTTTGGAGGCTTATTTGAGGTGTTTTGTCTCTGCTGATCAGGACGATTGGGTGACATTCTTGCCGTTGGCTGAGTTTGCCCTTAATAATCGGGCTAGTTCCGCCACCTTGGTTTCGCCTTTTTTCTGCAACTCTGGTTTCCATCCTCGCTTTTCTTCGGGTCATGTGGAGCCTTCTGACTGTCCTGGGGTGGATTCTGTGGTGGATAGGTTGCAGCAGATCTGGAATCATGTGGTGGACAACTTGAATTTGTCACAGGAGAAGGCTCAGCGCTTTGCCAACCGCCGCCGCGGTGTGGGTCCCCGACTACGCGTTGGGGATTTGGTATGGCTTTCTTCCCGCTTTGTTCCTATGAAGGTCTCCTCTCCCAAATTTAAACCTCGTTTTATTGGGCCTTACAAGATATTGGAAATCCTTAATCCTGTATCTTTTCGTCTGGATCTTCCTGTGTCGTTTGCTATTCACAATGTATTTCATAGGTCCTTGTTGCGGCGGTACATTGTGCCTGTAGTTCCTTCTGCTGAGCCTCCTGCTCCGGTGTTGGTTGAGGGCGAGTTGGAGTACGTGGTGGAGAAGATCTTGGATTCTCGCCTCTCCAGGCGGAGGCTTCAGTACCTGGTCAAGTGGAAGGGCTATGGTCAGGAGGATAATTCCTGGGTGGTCGCCTCTGATGTTCATGCGGCCGATTTAGTTCGTGCCTTTCATGCCGCTCATCCTGATCGCCCTGGTGGTCGTGGTGAGGGTTCGGTGACCCCTCACTAAGGGGGGGGTACTGTTGTGAATTTGCTTTTTGCTCCCTCTAGTGGTTACTAGTTTTTTGACTCTGGTTTTTCTGTCATTCCTTTTATCCGCACCTGGGTCGTTAGTTAGGGGTGTTGCTATATAAGCTCCCTGGACCTTCAGTTCAATGCCTGGCAACGTAGTTATCAGAGCTAGTCTGCTGTGCTCTTGTCTACTGATCCTGGTTCCAGTTATATCAGCTAAGTCTGCCTTTTGCTTTTTGCTATTTGTTTTGGTTTAGTATTTTTGTCCAGCTTGTTCCAAATCTATATCCTGACCTTTGCTGGAAGCTCTAGGGGGCTGGTGTTCTCCCCCCGGACCGTTAGACGGTTCGGGGGTTCTTGAATTTCCAGTGTGGATTTTGATAGGGTTTTTGTTGACCATATAAGTTACCTTTCTTTATTCTGCTATCAGTAAGCGGGCCTCTCTGTGCTAAACCTGGTTCATTTCTGTGTTTGTCATTTCCTCTTACCTCACCGTCATTATTTGTGGGGGGCTTCTATCCAGCTTTGGGGTCCCCTTCTCTGGAGGCAAGAAAGGTCTTTGTTTTCCTCTACTAGGGGTAGCTAGATTCTCCGGCTGGCGCGTGTCATCTAGAATCAACGTAGGAATGATCCCCGGCTACTTCTAGTGTTGGCGTTAGGAGTAGATATATGGTCAACCCAGTTACCACTGCCCTATGAGCTGGATTTTTGTATTCTGCAGACTTCCACGTTCCTCTGAGACCCTCGCCATTGGGGTCATAACAACCCAGTAGGCCATGGACAGAGATCTCCATGGATTTTATTACAGATTTGCCCTCTTCAGCTGGGAACACGGTCATCTTGGTGGTTGTTGATCGGTTTTCAAAAATGTCTCACTTTGTGTCCTTACCTTCGTTGCCTAACGCTAAGACTCTGGCTCAGGTATTTGTACAGGAGGTGGTCAGACTTCATGGGGTTCCATCTGACATCGTGTCTGATAGAGGTACTCAGTTTGTGGAAAAATTTTGGAAAGCATTTTGCTCACGGCTGGGGATCAAGTTATCACATTCTTCGGCGTTTCATCCTCTGTCAAATGGTCAGACCGAGCGTATGAACCAGAATTTAGAGCAGTATTTACGCTGCTTTGTTTCTGACAATCAGGAGGAGTGGTCGAAGTTCCTTCCTTTGGCGGAGTTTGCGATAAATAATCACCGCCAGGAATCGTCTGGGGAGTCCCCGTTCTTTTGTGTTTACGGGCATCATCCTCAATTTTCTACTCTGCGTCAGGGGGGCTCTGCTGGCATCCCGGAGGAGGACCAGCTAGGAGCACAACTGTCATCTGTCTGGAGGAGAGTTAAACAGCGCATGCTGAGTGTGGGTGCTAGGTACAAACGTGTGGCTGACAGTAGACGTGTGCCAGGTCCGGACCTGAGTGTGGGCGACTGGGTGTGGTTGTCCACAAAAATCATCAAACTCAAAATACCATCCCTGAAATTAGGTCCTAGGTTTATTGGTCCATTTAGGGTCGCCTCCATCATTAACCCAGTAGCCTACCGATTGGAGCTTCCTACGGTTTATAAGATACACAACATGTTCCACAGATCGTTGTTAAAAAAGGTGGTGGGTTCCGTGGACATGATGCCGACGCCATCTCCAGTTTTGGTGGATGGCAATTTGGAATTTGAAGTCTCCAAGGTGGTTGACTCTCGAGTAGTGCGCCGCACATTACAGTACCTGGTACACTGGCGTGGTTATGGGCCGGAGGAGAGGTCTTGGGTACCAGCCTCAGACATTCATGCGGACCGGCTGGTCAGTATGTTTCACCGCCGCCATCCGGACAAGCCGGGTCTTATAAGTCGTGAGGGCCCTGGGGTCCCTCGTAGAAGGCGGGGCACTGTCATGTCAGATGCTATTCACACTAGGGCGTCCGACAGACAGCGGTAATTCCGCATTCGTCCACTATGCGCTCAGTGGCGCCAGCTAGATTTCATCTAGGTTGTCCGGGGTTAATCTAGCTGGTACTCGGATTGGAGGCTGGGTCTCGCCCACTGCCTTTAAATAGTTCTGCTGAAATTTGGGTGTCGCCAATCTCGGTCTGGAGTGGTGGTCTAGGAGAGGAAATATCGTATCTGGTGGTGTATTATCCTTCGTCATATTTCTCCTTCCTATATTTGTATTTGTTTTGCCCTGTGCACATTATAGTGTTTTCCTGTGTGTCTGCGGCGTGGTGCGTTTTTTAGTTTTCCCTGTCTGTGCTTTCTGTAGGGGTTGGTGTGAGGTTTTATCACTGGGTGGCTTGTAGAGGTTTTAACTTAGTACTGAAACAGGAGTCAGGGTCAGGCCTGGCGGCCCAGACATGCACACCTTCAGTGTAAACTCTGGGAGAGGGACAGACAGGGTTTCCCTAGTCTGAGGGATATTACAAGGGCCCGGGTAATCAGCTGTAGTCTACCCAGTACCCTCGTGACATTATAATCGGCCTAAAAGAAAAAAAAAAAAGTTTTTATTTTTGTCATGGATCCCATGACTTCCATAACCCACCAGTTGGAGGCGCTGTGCTTACAGGTCACTGAGTTGAAAGGGGCAGTCCAGCAGCAGGGTCTTGTAGTATCTAATGTACAAACTGAAAATGCAGGTAGAGTTGCCGAGCCAAAGATCCCTTTGCCTGAGAGGTTTGCTGGGGAACGCAGTAAATTTGTTATCTTTCATGAAGCTTGTGCAGCACCCCAGAGTCCTGGTCGTTGCAGTATTGTCGCTCTTCCACAAGGGGGAGTGATGGTACGTCTGATGGCACTAAAGGAGTTCACCTGACCAGGTATCACAGTCACACACTACACTTCATACTCCGGCCACTAGGGGGAGCAAAAGGTTCTATGTATTAGGCCACTCCTCACACTCTGGTAAAAGTGGGAGTCGGATAGGAAGTTAGGGAGAAGCTGACTGGGTTTTGCCCAGGTAACATCTAGTGAGAGGAGAGCGTTGCTTGGGAAGACCCAGGGAGGTCCCTGTCAGGGGTGGGATCCTGACAGTGGCCTAGCAGGAGACAGATCGTTACGGAGCTGCGCCTGCACTTCCTTGCGGCAGCATCCTAAGAAAGGACAAAAAGCAAAGTATTTTGTGGAGAAGTGAGAAACGAGATCACAGCACAAAGGAGATAGAGCCAGGAGGAGTCGTGCCCCGAGATCGGCAACATCCTTCTGAGGTGCGTAGCCGGCGGCCGGAACGCCGAGGGAGTAATAGGCTCTACGCATTACTTTGAACTACGGCAGGGCAGTTATCTCTAGGTTGGCTGTCTCACCTTTACACCTAATGAAGACAACGGATGCAATTGTGGGAGAGGGGCGTCCCTAGGGTCCTTATAAAATAACTCCAGGCCTACCCCATCATACGGGTGCGTCCTATCCAAACCATCTGGGGGACGGAGAGAGAGAGAACGGAAACATACACGACAGTTGTGAGGACTATCCCGTGGTGGTCAGCAGGGAGGTACTACAACACACAGGCGCTAGTAGGAAGGCTACTGATTTCCACCTGCAAAGGGAACTCTGGATGTGCCTTCGGACCGGCCGGTTCTCAGCCAGCCCGGTTAGCAGTGCTCTGGATTGTGGATGCTGAAGCCTTCAGTAAAAAGGTAAAGAGACTGCAACCCTGTGTCCTCGTCATTTACTGCGACCTACACTATCACCATCCACTCATCAAGGGAAGCCCTGGGGACATACTTCACCTGTGGGAAGTTACACCATCTAGCTGCCATTCCATCACCCTAACAGACCCCTAGCAGCGTCGGTCACCCTGACCGAACACCACAGGTGGCGTCACGAACACTTGACAAACTCTCACCTACACCTTTTATTGGGTGCCCCTTAGCAGGGCCACGGACCGGGTCGGGCCACCGTGACATCCCCAGAACCGAGACAGGAGGGACCCGGTACCGAATACCCCGCTGCCCTGCGACTGGGGGCCGCTCCACTTGCAAATTGTATTTTGGTATGCGCCCGATTTCCTCGGGTAATGAGGCTCAGCGTGTGGGCCTGGTGTTGTCATTGCTGAACGGAGACCCCCAAGCTTGGGCATTTTCTTTACCATCAGATTCAGCTGCATTTAACTCAGTGGAGAGTTTTTTTTCTGCTCTTGGACTCATTTATGATGATCCTGACAGATTGGCTTTAGCAGAATCTAAAATTCGCGTTCTCCACCAGGGGGAGCGATTGGTGGAGGATTACTGTTCTGCATTTCGCCGCTGGGCGGTGGACACGCAGTGGAATGACCCGGCGCTGCGGAGTCAATTTGTTCATGGTGTTTCGAGAAGGGTTAAACAAGCCCTTCTGATGTATGAGACTCCTGCTTCTCTAGAGTCTGCTATGAGTCTTGTTGTTCGCATTGATCGCCGTTTGCATCAGGGGGTGCAAGAGACGCCGCCTTTGGGTGAAGGCGTAGGTGCACGTTAGGTTGCTGCAGGTGAGCCCACAGAGCCTATGCAAATCGCAGGGGTGTCACATCCTCGAGTCCCCTCGCTCAGGAAGCAGGGAGCCTGTTTTTTGCTGTGGTAAAGATGGGCATTATGTAAATGCTTGTCCTCTGTTACCTAAGAAAAAGCGCATCGGCGGAAAACTACTAAGCTCAGAGGGTGTGGAGGAGACTAATCTGAGTTTATGCATATCTTCCATTGTGGTCTCTCAATGTATGCTCCCTGCCAGGGTTATGGTCGCTGGCAGAGAGCTCCCTATCACTGTTTTTGTGGATAGTGGTTCGGCCACTAATCTCATTGATGAGGAGTTTGCGCGCACGGCCGGGTTCACGGTCGAAAAACTGCCTCATCCTATCTGGGTGGTCACCATCAATGCTGCTCCTCTCCCACAGGGGGAAATTACTGAGTTTGTGGCTGAAGTGAAACTCCACATTGGGGTACTACATTTCGAGCAGGTTACATGTAGGGTGCTCAGTAATCTTTCTGCACAAATGGTTTTGGGTTTTCCATGGTTATCTTTGCATAACCCGGTGATTGACTGGAAAACTCAGGACATAATCCAGTGGAGCGGATTTTGCCAGGAGAATTGCCTGGCCACATGTGTGTCCGCCGTGACTCCTAGCATTCCTGAGTCACTGCTGGATTTCGCGGATGTGTTCTCAGAGAAGGGTTGCTCAGAATTGCCACCACATCGCCCCTATGACTGTACTATCAAGTTTAAACCTGGGGCCAAATTGCCTAAAGCTAGGATGTTTAACAACTCTGGTCCTGAGAGGCAAGCTTTAAAGGACTACATTGCTGAGAGTTTGAGCAAAGGGCACATCAGGCCTTCATCCTTGCCTGTGGCAGCGAAGTTCTTCTTCGTTAAAAAGAAAGATGGTGGACTACGCCCGTGTCTGGATTTCAGGGAGTTAAACCAGATTACGGTTCGTGATCCATACCCTATGCCACTTATACGTGATTTGTTCAACCAGGTGGCTGGTGCTAAGTGGTTCTCCAAGCTTGACCTCAGGGGGGCGTACAACCTCATAAGAGTCCGTCAAGGTGATGAGTGGAAGACGGCTTTTAATACTCCTGAGGGTCATTTTGAAAATTTGGTGATGCCATTTGGGTTGACAAACGCGCCTGCAGTATTTCAACATTTCATAAATGATGTGTTCTCGCATGTTTTGGGGAAATTCATTATTGTGTACTTAGATGACATTCTCATTTATTCATGCGACCGTGATACTCATTTAGAGCATGTCAGGCAGGTGTTACAGCTTCTCAGAGAGAATAAGCTCTATGCTAAACTTGAGAAATGTGTATTTTCGGTTCAGGAGTTGCCTTTTTTGGGTTATATTGTGTCCGCTTCAGGGTTTAAAATGGACGCCGCTAAGGTGCTGAGTTGGGAACGGCCTGATAACTAGTGTTGAGCATTCCGATACCGCAAGTATCGGGTATCGGCCGATACTTGCGGGTATCGGAATTCCGATACCGAGATCCGATACTTTTGTGGTATTGGGAATCGGTATCGGGATTAATATCAATGTGTAAAAGAAAGAATTAAAATAAAAAATAGGGATATACTCACCTCTCCGACGCAGCCTGGACTTTACCGCCGTAACCGGGAGCCGTTGTACCTAAAAATGCGCACTTGAAGGGCCTTAGATGACGTCACGGCGCTCTGATTGGTCCGTAGCGGTCGCGTGACCGCTACGCGACCAATCACAAAGCAGTGACGTCACCTAAGGTCTTTCAAGCACTTGAAAGACCTTAGGTGACGACACTGCTTTGTGATTGGTCGCGTAGCGGTCACGCGACCGCTACGGACCAATCAGAGCGCCGTGACGTCATCTAAGGCCCTTCAAGCGTGCATTCTTAGGTACAACGGCTCCCGGTTACGGCGGTAAAGTCCAGGCTGCGTCGGAGAGGTGAGTATATCCCTATTTTTTATTTTAATTCTTTCTTTTACACATTGATATGGATCCCAGGGCCTGAAGGAGAGTTTCCTCTCCTTCAGACCCTGGGAACCATACAGGATACCGTCCGATACTTGGTGTCCCATTGACTTGTATTGGTATCGGTATCGGATTAGATCCGATACTTTGCCGGTATCGGCCGATACTTTCCGATACCGATACTTTCAAGTATCGGACGGTATCGCTCAACACTACTGATAACCTAAAAGCGCTTCAGCGGTTCCTTGGGTTTTCTAACTACTATAGGAAGTTTATCAAAGATTTTTCTACCATTGCTAAACCGCTTACTGACATGATGAAAAAGGGTACCAATTTCTCCGCCTGGCCTGAGGCTGATGTGCGCGCATCCGAATTTCTTAAGAACAGTTTTGCTTTGGCCCCCATTCTGGTGCAGCCGGACGTATCGAAACCATTTACCGTGGAAGTCGATGCGTCTGAGGTTGGAGTGGGGGCGGTGCTGTCACAAGGCTCATCTTTGGGCGAGTTGCGTCCATGCGCCTACTTTTCCAAGAAGCTGTCGCCCGCCGAACGTAACTACGATATCGGCAACAGGGAATTGTTGGCTATCAATTTGGCTTTTGAGGAATGGCGACACTTTTTGGAGGGGTCGGTCCACCAGGTTACAGTTATCACCAACCATAAAAACCTGCATTATCTGGAGTCAGCCAAGCGTCTGTCCCCCAGGCAGGCTCGCTGGGCATTGTTTTTCACGCGATTTAACTTTTTTGTTACTTACCGACCGGGGTCTAAGAACACTAAAGCGGATGCTTTATCCAGGTGTTTTCCGGGGGGAGAGCCTCGGGAAGATCCGGTACCCATCCTCCAAAAAGGTGTAGTGGTCTCGGCTCTCACGACAGAGGTTGAGGCTGAGATTGCCGAGGCTCAGGAGGAAGTACCACCAGAGCTTCCCATTAACAAATCGTTTGTACCGCTCCATCTTCGCCTAAAGGTGTTGGGTGAGCATCATGATGCTGTCCTGACTGGTCATCCAGGGGTTAGGGGTACCTTGGATTTGGTGTCGCGTCGGTTTTGGTGGCCCAAAATCCGACAGGACGTGGTCTCGTACGTGTCAGCATGTACCACGTGTGCTAGGGCTAAGACGCCTCGCTCCCGTCCTGCTGGCACTTTACATCCGCTAGGGGTACCCAGTAGGCCATGGACAGAGATCTCCATGGATTTTATTACAGATTTGCCTTCTTCAGCTGGGAACACGGTCATCTTGGTGGTTGTTGATCGGTTTTCAAAAATGTCTCACTTTGTGTCCTTACCTTCGTTGCCTAACGCTAAGACTCTGGCTCAGGTATTTGTACAGGAGGTGGTCAGACTTCATGGGGTTCCATCTGACATCGTGTCTGATAGAGGTACTCAGTTTGTGGAAAAATTTTGGAAAGCATTTTGCTCACGGCTGGGGATCAAGTTATCACATTCTTCGGCGTTTCATCCTCTGTCAAATGGTCAGACCGAGCGTATGAACCAGAATTTAGAGCAGTATTTACGCTGCTTTGTTTCTGACAATCAGGAGGAGTGGTCGAAGTTCCTTCCTTTGGCGGAGTTTGCGATAAATAATCACCGCCAGGAATCGTCTGGGGAGTCCCCGTTCTTTTGTGTTTACGGGCATCATCCTCAATTTTCTACTCTGCGTCAGGGGGGCTCTGCTGGCATCCCGGAGGAGGAACAGCTAGGAGCACAACTGTCATCTGTCTGGAGGAGAGTTAAACAGCGCATGCTGAGTGTGGGTGCTAGGTACAAACGTGTGGCTGACAGTAGACGTGTGCCAGGTCCGGACCTGAGTGTGGGCGACTGGGTGTGGTTGTCCACAAAAATCATCAAACTCAAAATACCATCCCTGAAATTAGGTCCTAGGTTTATTGGTCCATTTAGGGTCGCCTCCATCATTAACCCAGTAGCCTACCGATTGGAGCTTCCTACGGTTTATAAGATACACAACATGTTCCACAGATCGTTGTTAAAAAAGGTGGTGGGTTCCATGGACATGATGCCGACGCCATCTCCAGTTTTGGTGGATGGCAATTTGGAATTTGAAGTCTCCAAGGTGGTTGACTCTCGAGTAGTGCGCCGCACATTACAGTACCTGGTACACTGGCGTGGTTATGGGCCGGAGGAGAGGTCTTGGGTACCAGCCTCAGACATTCATGCGGACCGGCTGGTCAGTATGTTTCACCGCCGCCATCCGGACAAGCCGGGTCTTATAAGTCGTGAGGGCCCTGGGGTCCCTCGTAGAAGGCGGGGCACTGTCATGTCAGATGCTATTCACACTAGGGCGTCCGACAGACAGCGGTAATTCCGCATTCGTCCACTATGCGCTCAGTGGCGCCAGCTAGATTTCATCTAGGTTGTCCGGGGTTAATCTAGCTGGTACTCGGATTGGAGGCTGGGTCTCGCCCACTGCCTTTAAATAGTTCTGCTGAAATTTGGGCGTCGCCAATCTCGGTCTGGAGTGGTGGTCTAGGAGAGGAAATATCGTATCTGGTGGTGTATTATCCTTCGTCATATTTCTCCTTCCTATATTTGTATTTGTTTTGCCCTGTGCACATTATAGTGTTTTCCTGTGTGTCTGCGGCGTGGTGCGTTTTTTAGTTTTCCCTGTCTGTGCTTTCTGTAGGGGTTGGTGTGAGGTTTTATCACTGGGTGGCGGGTTGAGGTTTCAGCTTAGTACTGAAACAGGAGTCAGGGTCAGGCCTGGCGGCCCAGACATGCACACCTTCAGTGTAAACTCTGGGAGAGGGACAGACAGGGTTTCCCTAGTCTGAGGGATATTGCAGGGACCCGGGTAATCAGCTGTAGTCTACCCAGTACCCCCGTGACAGAAGGTTCATGACCATAGCAACTTGACCATGGCAACAGCCCTCAGTCATTTTACATTTCACGTAGTCAGCAGGAGCGAATCTTGCATTAAGAAATCTTGATGGATGCGGGGAAGGTTCCTATGAAAATAAAGATGGTGACTGCGGCTTGGACCAAGATGGTAGATAGTGGCGCACGAGAGAGGAAACTCTCCCCATCATGGACGTTGGCAGATCAGAAGAGCACAAAAATCCATCCAACCTGGGAAGGGTCCTGTCTGGAGAGGTCGGCCTGTAGTGAGCAATGCCCACCCTCAATGGGCATGGTGGAAGAAAAAAAAAAACAACAACCGAGCGGCCAGGAAGACTGAAAAAGCCAGAGATCAAACCAGAGGTTCCGGGTCAGGAGCCAGTTCCCTAGGCAGGAGCTGTCATGATGGTGTGGCTGAGGCGCGTCCCAGGAGATCCCGTCTGCATTGCGGTGGGTAAATAGCAGCTTATACTGCACAATTCATTGACCAATTGTTTGGCTACTGGTGCCATGATGGCGATGGGTGGTATTTGCTGGCTATAGGTACTTTGGCAGCACTGACAGTGTTGCAATATATGCCATCTGTTAATTGCAGTAATAGCTATGAGTACTACCTCTCCTTAGTTAGTTGTGATATCTGAATAGTCATTGGAGATCATTATATGCATTAGAAATAAGATCCCTGGGTACAAAACCTCCTGCTGTTTTGCATGATATCTTTTTATACATAACTCTGTATTGTCATCTCCTTTCACCTTGTGTCTAAATGATTTTAATAATAAAGTTGTTACAGTTTGATAATTTATTAGACCTAGTATCATATTTTTTTTTCTTGTGGTGGTGTTATGAATATGATGATGGGTCCAAAGGTCCTTTGATATACAGGTACAATTTAATAAGTATATGTACCATGCAGAAACGCCATATAAGTTGTTATCTTGTGTTATTTAATGCAGTAAAGGGGCAAAACTGCTATAGCAAGTTCTACAGCCCCCTTTCTTCTCCTAATCAATGGATTAGCATTTAATGTAATAGGGATAGAGTGAGGAAACAGTATGGGGGAAATCGTGAGAGGACAGAGTGAGAGTGGACAGTATGAGTGAAAATAGTATGAGGACACTATGGGGAAGTGTGAGGGAAGAGTATTGGGGCAGAATTAAGTAACAATTTGGGGGTGAACTGTGAGGGAACAATATGGGGGAATTTGTGCGCTGGCACAGTATAGAGCAGTGGTGGCGAACCTATGGCACGCATGCCAGAGAGGGCATGCAGAGCCCTCCCTGTGGGCACATGATGCCAGAACCTACTTAAAGCCATGCTATGTGTTGCACAGGCGATAAGATGAGCGCAGCTTCTAGTCTCCCATGGAGACTCTATCATTAGAATGAGACTGACCTGCAGGCCATTTTTGCCAGAAAACATATTGATGATCCCCAAGACTTTTGGGGGAATACTGGACTGATGAGACAAAAGTTTAACTTTTTGGAGGGCATACCGTATTTTCCAGCATATAAGATGACTTTTTAACCCCTGAAAATCTTCTCAAAAGTCGGGGGTCATCTTATACGCCGGGTACGGCGTGTGCGGAGCTCTGAGCTCGCCGCATATAGTGTAGGGCGCGGTCCCAGATGGTTCCCAGGGTCTGGAGGAGAGAAAACTCTCCTTTAGGCCCTGGGATCCATGTTCATGTAAAAAAAAGAATAAAAATAAAAAATAGGGATATACTTACCTTCCGATGGCCCCCGAAGTTTTCCCGGCTCTCAGCAGTACACGCGGGGGCTTCCGTTCCCAGGGATGCATTGCGCGAAGGACCTGAGATGACGTCGCGGTCCATCCGGGACCACTCCCTGCACCATATGTCGCGACCTCAGAGCTCCGCACACGCCATATAAGACGACACCCGGCGTATAAGATGACCCCCGACTTATATGGCAAGTATATCCCAAACGCTATATTTTAAATGGAAAAGTTGGGGGTCATCTTATACGCCCTGTCGTCTTATACGCCGGAAAATACAGTATGTCCCTTTACATAGAAGTAACTCAGCATTTCAGAAAAGGGATATTATACCAACAGTAAAATATGGTGGTGGTAGTGTGATGGTCTGAGGCTGTTTTGATGCTTCAGAACCTGGAAGACTTGCAGTGGTAAATGGAAGCATGAATTTTGCTGTCTACCAAAAAATCCAGCCATCTGTTTGTGACCTCAAGCTGAAGCACACTTGGGTTATGCAGCAGGATAATGATTCAAAACACACCAGTAAGTCCACCTCTGAATTTTCTTAAGAAAAGCAAAAGTAAGACTTTGGAGTGGCCTAGTCAAAGACCTGACTTTAATTCGATTAAGATGCTGTGGTATGAACGTAAAAAGGCAATTCATGCTCGGAAACCCTGCAATGTGGCTGACTGGCAATTCTGCAAAGATTAGTGGACCAAAATTCCTCCAAAACATTGTAAAAGGCTCATTGCCAGTTATCGCAAACGCTTGATTACAGTTGTTGCTGCTAGGGGTTGCAAAACCGGTTATTAGGTTTAGGGGGCATTCACTTTTTCACACAGGGCCTTCAAGTTAAGACCTTCATGTAAAAACTGCTTTTTGTGTTTACTTGTGTTATCTTGGTCTAATATTTACATTTGTTTGGTGATCTGAAACATTTAAGTGTGACAACCATGCAAAAGACTAGGAAATCAAGAAAGGGGCAAACACGTTTTCACATGGTCGCATGGGGCCCATTATACTGTATGAAGCACTATGTGGGCTTATTATACGGTGTGGAGAAATATGTGGGGCCCATTAGAATGTATGAAGCAATATATAGTGCCATTATACTGTATGGGCCACTATCCAGAACAAAAAATGGAGTTTTGTGCATATATCTTGTCATTATGATACTCTAGGGAAATTTTCTCCCAGATGAACTGATTCATTTGATTATGCACTAATATACAAGCATGATTACTATATTATATTAAGCTTAAATGTGTTTTTTTTATGTGACTATACTTTGAGATATAATGTCTCTTTACATTTCCATGGTGGCATTTACTTATTCTTTATATGCCTTGGATCTTAAGTGCTACAACTATGTTCCTTCCTTTTCAAACATTTGCATTTTATTGTAGATGTATGTTATTCAATAAAACATTTTGCATTTTTTATAAATTGTGTATAAACTCCATTTTTTCGTTTCTGGACAATATTCAGGAGTACACGGTTACTGTATCAAATTACATTTTCATATGTAAAATATAAGAAATATAAGAATTTACTTAAAATTTTTTTAGGTTTTACTCCACATGGCACCCATGTTTTTCTTGTGAGTCTAATTGTATTGTATGGACCACTATGTGGGGCCATTATACTGTATGAGGCAA
The DNA here is from genome assembly GCF_051348905.1 of Ranitomeya variabilis. Lineage (NCBI taxonomy): Eukaryota > Metazoa > Chordata > Amphibia > Anura > Dendrobatidae > Ranitomeya > Ranitomeya variabilis. Next base: position 458,473,847 of record NC_135237.1, on the reverse strand, counting down.
TATATGGGGCCATTATACTGTATGGAGCAAGATATTGAGACAATTATACTGTATGGAGTAATATAAGGGGTCATTATACTGTATAGAGCACTGTGGGGCCATTATATTGTATGGAGCAATATATGGGGCCCCTTATACCGTATGGGCCACTATTATGTGGGGCTATTATAGTGTATGGAGCAATATATGGGGGCCCATTATTCTGTATGGAGCAATATATGGGCCCCATTACTGCATGGAGTAAAATATGGGGCCCATTAAACTGTATGGAGTAATATATGGGGCTATTATACTGTATGGAGGACTATGTAGTGGCCATAATTCTGTACGGAGGACTATGTGGTGATTATAACAACACAAAAATAAACCCTAAAATATGACTTTATTAGTTTATGACTAAAATACCCAAAAAGTAGGATCAGGTGTTGGTGTTGGTTTTCTGTGAGTTTGTCAAAAGGGAGAGCCGACGTGTCAAACTTAGGTTGCCAACCTCCGTGGCAAGGCAGGGTAAGGTAGAGAGAGATCACATCCCACCCCCTCTTGAGAATCTTTACTATTAAGGTTATAATAAGATTGTTTTGTCTACTACTTCTCTCCTATCCTACTTTAAGGATATTTTAGCCATAAACTAATAAAGTAATATATTACGGGTTATATCTGTGTTGATTACAATCTATATTTACTCAATTTTCTAATTTTTTGAGGGGTTCTAATTAGCACTATGTGGTGCACATAATTTTGTATGGAGGACTATGCGGTGCCCATAATTCTGTATGGAGGACTATGTGGTGCTGTCAGGACTCTGAACATTTTTTATTAACTTTTTGTGCATTACTGCCCTTTTCCAAGATGGCGTCTTTGGTCTCATGTGCACTGTGTCTTCCTGCTATAAAACTCCACCCCAGCCTTCAGTCTGCTAGAGTATTCTGCCTTGCATCCAGCTCCTGACCTCTGGTGACTCCCTGGCTATATACCTGCTCCTGTGAACCTGTGGGGTTATCCTGCTACTCTGCTCTGAGTTCCTGCTGCATACACCAGTTTCAGTAATCCTCCTTCATCTGCTGCTCGTGTTTGCTTCCATCTGCATTTGCTGGACATGTCAGCTGTTTCTGCTCTGCAAGAACCTGAGACTATTACCCAGACCTCCCTGGTTGAGCTAAGATATTATTTGAACTGCCTTATAAGCATATCTATCTGTGTTTTGGACTAAGCAAGGACTTATTCGTGTCAAGTATCCTCAAGAATAATTGTGCTTCATAGACTTTCTGCATGATTGCATTTTCCTCTGAAGTTTCCTATAGACTGCTGAGCTGCATTTGATATTTGCACCAAGTGTTGTGGACTTGAGTTTCTCTCTGCACCTGTTTGAATCACCGTGTGATAATACAGACTTTACCACTTATAAAATTGTGTCCTGTAGTTGTCTTGTTCCACGTAAAGAGTCTCCTGAGTTATCCCCTATAATTATTACAGGTGCCCATAATACTGTATGGAGGACTATGTGGTGCCCATAATTATGTATGGAGGACTATGTAGTGCCCATAATACTGTATGGAGGACTATGTGATGCCCATAATACTGTATGGAGAACTATGTGGTGCCCATAATACTGTATGGAGCACTGTGTGGTGCCCATAATACTGTATGGAGCACAATGTGGTGCCCATAATACTGTATGGAGGACTATGTAGTGCCCATAATACTGTATGGAGGACTACTGTATGTGGTGCCCATAATACTGTATGGAGGACTATGCTGTGCCCATAATACTGTATGGAGATCTATGTCGTGCCCATAATACTGTATGGAGAACTATGCAGTGCCCATAATACTGTATGGAGGACTATGTAGTGCCCATAATACTGTATGGAGCACTATGTGGTGCCCATAATACTGTATGGAGGACTATGCGGTACCCATAATACTGTATGGAGGACTATGTGGTGCCCATAATACTGTATGGAGGACTATGTGGTGCCCATAATACTGTATGGAGGACTATGTGGTGCCCATAATACTGTATGGAGGATTATACTGTTCAATCTAAAACAAAAAGTCTACCCTCATTCTGTGTGACTGCAGACTTCTGAATTCCCCCAGGACACGCATTGTGTGCTATGAGGACTCACTGGTTTCTGGGTTATTGTAGAATTTACAATAGGTAACACTCATGTAATGTAAGAAGTGAAATCTTTGGCATTGTACTATATCTAAATTTCTTAACTCTGCATAATGAATCATGGTATGTGTTAAAGGGGCACACTGAGAGTCTTTTGCCCAGTGCCCACGAAAACCTGAAGCCGGCCCTGAATCGGGTCTAATGTCTTTAGTGTTCTAGTTTTAGTGTTGTGAACTACATGTATCGATATTGTCAAGCCGTTCTGTCTGCAGCGCCCCAGAGTCCTAGTTGCTGCAGTGATGTCATTCTTCCACCTGGGGGAGTGATATTACGTCTGAAGGTAATAAAGGAGTCCATCCTTCCAGGTATCACCAAACATACACCACATTTCACACTCCAATCCACCAGGGGGAGCCATGCTCCTATCTAGTAGGGCACTCCTCACAGAAGGGTAAAACTGGTGGTTTGGATAGAAAGTTAGTCAGACGCTGCCTGGGTTTGACCCAGTGAGTACCAGTCAGGCAGACAGGGGGAAAAGGAGGAACATCTGAGCTGCAGTCAGAGGGTCCCTGTCAGGGCTGGGATCCTGACAGAGGCCTAGTGGGATAGAAAGCTACGGAGCTGCGCCTGCCCCACGTGCGGCAGTATCCACAGAAAGGACACGAAGCGAACTGTGTTGTAGAGAGTGAGAAACAAAGTCACAGCACAAGGAGAAAACACCGGGAGGAGTTCTGCCCCGAGACAGGCAGCCTCCTTCTGTGGCCGGAACACCGAGGGAGTAATTGACTCTACGCATTACTTCAGAGACCGGCAGGACAGTCAATTCCAAGTTGGCTGCCCGACCTTAATATCTAAGAAGACATGGTGGCAAATTGTGGGGGTCAGGGCATATCTAGGGTCCCTATAAACAAGCCTCAGGCCATCCCAGCCATACGGGTTTGTCCTATCCATACCATCTGGGGGACAGAGAGAAGACATCAGAAACATCCACGAAAGTTGTGAGGACCTTACTGAGTTGCTCAGCAGGGAGGGACTACAAAACCCAGGCGCTAGTAGGAAGGCTACTGATTTCCACCTGGATAGGGGGACTCTGGATTTGCCTTCGGACCGTTAGGACTCTGCCTACCCTGTGGTCCGTACCCTGGACTGTGGATGCTGAAGCTTCCAGTAAAAGGTAAAGAGACTGCAACCTTGTGTCTTCGTTATTCCCTGTGCCTCACATCGTCCACCATTACCATCTACACTTCTGGGAAGCCCTGGGGACACACTTCACCTGTGGGAAGGTATACCATCTTGCTGCTATAACATCACCCCAGCGGACCCCTAAGCAGCGTCGGTCACCCTGACCGAATACCACAGGTGGCGTCACGAACACCGTACAAACTATACTTTTAATTGGACGCCCCTCAAAGGGCCACGGACCGGGTCGGGCCACCGTGACATCCCCAGAACTGAGAAGGACCCGGTGCCGAGTACCCCATTGCCCTTAACGTGGGGGCGATCCATGTCTGTTTCTGGTTTTCGGCGTGACAATTCATATGTTTGCATGTGTTTACTGTTGGCTGTTATCTGGATGGAGCCTTCTCAGTTCCCTGCTCTGCTGCGCAGCCGTGCATAGGTGGTTAGGTCTTTTCTATTGTATACCATCCTCATGTGCGGTCCCTGGTTGCTGCTGTGGAAGCTGTCCGCGGGTTGTGAGGTCATTTGCAGCTGGGGCATGACTTTCCACGTGTGTCAGTGTGTGCAGTCACAGCCTGGGGCCCTAAGCCACAGTTCCTGCACTGATTGTGCTGTAATGGTTTCTGTGTGTGCTAATGGCGTGCGCGGCCACGACTCCCCTGCTTTTATCAGGGTTAGGGTGTGTACTTGAAATGCTGTCCCCAGCCAATTGCTGAGGGGCAGCTCCTATATAAAGTTCCCCTGCCCTATGGGTGGGGCCTGAGCTACTCACAAAGCTCCTGAACTTTGCTATATGTGATTGTGTTCCTGCACCTCTCCTGTCTATGTTTTGGTACCAAAGTCCTTGCCTTGATTCCTGTTTTGTCCTGTTCTGGCGCCTGTCCTGGAGGCGGTATATCCAGGCCCTGATCCTGTACCTGAACCTGTCTGAACTGTGTCTGCTGTGATTATGTTCCTAGAATCCCTCTGCTTCTGGAGCCTCACTCCCAGTGACTTTGAGTCTCTTGAAACCGGTGTTTCTGCTGAGCATCTACTACTCTGTGCTCTGACTACCATGCGGTGTTAACCCCATCTGGCTCACGTCCAGTATTGCGGTGCTTGCACCATCACGCTTGAGTTCCTTCCTAGGTCCGATGCCCGGAGCCTGACGACCGCGGTCTGGAACCTGATGACCGCTGCCTGGAGCTTGGAGCCTGATGACTGGTGGTGCCTGTAGGTCGTGTCGGATGTCCGGAACCGAACGACTCCTGTCTGATATCTGCCGGTGACCCTGGGTCCAGATGTCCTGATGTCCTGTCTGTACCCTGATGTCCTGCCTGTGTCCTGATGACCTCATGGACCCTGATGTCCTGACGTTCTGGTGTGTCCTGATGTCTTACCTGCATCCTGATGACCTCGTGTTCCCTGATGTCCTGATGTCCTTCCTGTGTTCGATGTCCTGATGTCCCAGATGTCTATCCGATGTCCTGATGTCCCGATGACCTCATGTGTCCTGATGTCCTGATGTCCTGTCTGTACCCTGATGCCACGCCAGTGTCCCAGCTTATGACCTGAGCTGCCACGGAACCCCGGTCTCTGCCCTCCCCTAGTTCGGGTAGGCCCGGGTCCCCCTCTGCGGTACAAAGGGTCCGTATTGCGTCCCCGGGGGACGCGCGCTCACGCCTTCTGAGGTCGGTCGGCTTGGGGGCGTCTATGGGCTGGGCCGCATCAGCAGCTGCAGATGAACGTGACAGATATGGTACTGTATAGCCTTGGAAAAGGTTGAATGATGACATAATGTTTTTTAGGATGAAAAATGTTTTAAAGACTGGAAAAAGCATGGTGTAAATGGGTAGCATGGTGCAAATGGAAAAAAAATGTCCATTTTAATTAAGGAATGACTTGTCACAGGAAACATATTTGACTCGTCTTCTAAAATGAATTTATTATTTGTTCAATTTGTTTTTGGAGTAGGGTGCAATTAAAATAAGAATTATTCAAAATATGGAACATTAAAGATCCCAGTAATAAACTGCAGCCACAATTAATTAAAGCCTGAGCTATTTTGCTTGCTTTCCCCCTGTATTTAAGCCTGCTGATAATGGGTATGTGTAAAACCATTTTGGCAGGTGTGGTTGGCAAAGTATCTGGCATGTGATTCAATGCTCCATATTTAGAAAACCGGATGATTATACCTACACCGTCATGGGCCTCACTTTGGATTTAAAATTATGCATAGAACTTTCTGACACAAGTTACCAAATGAGTCATATTAAGATAATTACAGAGTCCATCCAAATGTAGAATGTGGTAAGTTTTTACTGCTCACACAGAAATAGATCTACATCAAGTAGAGCCTTTGTAAACCTTTTTAATTGGGTGCACATGATAAAAGAAATATACAGGATTTCACAAATTGAACACTTTTTTTAATTGTTACAATTGTTAGTATTTGCATCAGCTTTCCAATAATATGTATCATCATAAAGTAATAAAGGCAGGAGGTACAGTATAGTAACAAGCAACAAAGATTATAGATGTTCAAAATTAATCCCTTTTAAAAGGGATGCCATTTTATTTTCTTAACCTAAACCACATTTTGGAGGGTTTCAGCTTTCAAAAGAATAATTTATACAACCAATGGATGAATTTATCGTCAGGTTAAAAGCTTTTATTTACATAACATGGATAAGTGACATAACTTTTGTCAGGGAGTGTAGTGGTGGAGAATGAGGAGACATTGCTGAAGGCCTCATTAAAACCTAGGCCCAATGTAAAGGATTGTGTCTCCTACACTTGTAATGCCCATACACTAAGTGTATAGGCTGACAAACATTTCCCCAAGGGGGATACATTTATTAAAAACATACTATGGGCATCCTAGACACCCTTCCCAAAAAATTGACTGTCTGTAGCAGCGCGGAACACATGAACCCTGATGATCTAGTGGTGGAAAATGATGAGTGGTAGAGGAAGGCCTCATTAAAACCTAGGCCCAATTTAAAGGAGCGGGTCTCCCAGACTTGTAATGCCCCCATACACTAAATGTATGGGCTGACAAATGAAACGCCATTTCCCCATGAAGGTAAATTTTTTAAAATATACTATGGGCATCATAGACACCTTTGCCAAAAAATGGACTGAAGCGGCACAGAAGACATTAAGCCTGGTGATCTAGTGGTGGAGAATGAGGAGACATTGCTGAAGGCCTCATTAAAAACTAGGCCCAATGTAAAGGAGTGTGTCTCTTACATTTGTAATGCCCATAGACTAAGTGTATAGGCTGACAAACATTTCCCCAAGGGGGATACATTTTTTAAAAACATACAATGGGCATCATAGACACATTTGCCAAAAATGTGACGGTCTGTTGCAGCGCGGAACACATGAACCCTGGTGATCTAGTGGTGGAAAATGATGAGAGGTGGAGGAAGGCCTCATTAAAACCTAGGCCCAATTTAAAGGAGCATTTCTCCTACACTTGTAATGCCCATACAATAAGTGCCTATGGGCTGACAAACATTTCCCCAAGGGGAATACATTTATTAAAAACAGACTATGGGCATCATAGACACCCTTGCCAAAAAATTGACTGCCTGTAGCAGCACAGAAGCCGATAAGCCTGGTGATCTAGTGGTGGAGAATGAGGAGACATAAAGCTAAATCATAATGAAATAAAACAAATAAACAAAAAATGTGAATCCACCGATAAAAGTAAATAACAAAAGGGAGGGGCGAACACAGGTTCATAGATTTGAAGCCTGAATGTGTCCAACGAGATATGTTTGTCCCTAGCAACTGCTCAGAGAAAGGGCTATAAATAAAAATATAATATAAAAGTCTTTGAATAATTTTCTATTGTAGAGGTATACACTACCTCATTAGAGGACTGTCCAGAGATTGGGAAAATTGAAAATATAAGAATAAATGGGAATAATAGACTTACATCTCTTTTTTATGACATTTTCCCCGTGTGAGTAACATTTGTTTTAGTTTCCAGTTAGTTACGGGCATCATATTTACACCCTTGCAGAAAAAAAATTGTGACTTTGGCATCATGGAATCCATTCACCCTGGTGCTCTACTGTTTGTGGATGATGAGGATGAGGATAAGGAGGAGGATAACAACAAACAGACCAAATCTGGAAGCGTATACCCATGTGTGGTTGTGAAGAGGTGCATGAGAACACACCTCCCCAAAACAGAGAATGTATTTGAGGTTATGTTTCGTTGTTTTCACTTGGTGGTGTACAGAACTCTTTACCAATCCAGCCCTTGTTCATTTTCATAAGAGTCAGCCTGTCAGAATTTTCAGTTGACAGGAAAATGCGCTTATCTGTTATAAATCCGCCAGCGGCACAAAAAACCTGGTCTGACAGAACGCTAGCAGCAGGGCAGGCCAGGACCTCCAAGGCGTAGAAAGCCAGTTCATGCCCCGTGTCCAGCTTGGATACCCAATAATTAAAAGGCACAGAGGAATCCCGGAGGACGTTTGTATGATCTGCAAAGTACTCCCTCAGCATCTTCCCAAACATTGCACTTCTTGTGACAGCACCCCTTGCCTTTGTGCTGTCACGGTGGGAGGGTCTAAGAAAACTGTCCCAGAACTTTGCCATTGTTCCCCTGCCTGAGCTGGATTGTACTTCTGTCTCTCTCGCTTGGACTCCTTGGTCGTACAACAAACTCTGACGTCTGCTGCCAGCGTTCTCACATGGGAATTTTCTAACTAATTCCGCTCCAAGGGCCCTGTGGTACTGCAACATTTTAGTACACCTCTCTACCTCTGGCAGAAGAGATTGAAAGTTCTCCTTGTAGCATGGGTCTAGAAGTGTCACCAACCAGTAATGAGTGTCACCCAAAATTTTTATAATGTGGGGGTCACGTGAAACGCAGCACAACATAAAGTCAGCCATGCGTGCCAGACTGTTAACAGGCAAGACTTCCGTGTCCTCACCAACAGGACGACTGACCATTCTGTCCTCCTCCTCCTCCACCTCCCTGTCCTCAGGCCATCCCCGCTGAACAGAAGGTAGGACAGCTGTGTTTGTAGTACTGTCTATAACGCATGAAAGTAGCTCCTGTTCTTCCTCCTCATTGACTACCAATCCACATTAAGAAGACATGAGGCTGGGCTGAGTGTAATCCCCCTGTATGGTTCCTTGCTCCATGTCCTCGTGCTCTGCCTGCAAGCATCCTTTTTAATTGTGAGCAGAGAGGTCTTCAGAATGCTGAGAAGCGGGATGGTGACACAAATTATGGCATAGTCGCCGCTCACCATCTTGGTGCAGTCCTCAAAGTTTTGGAGGATGGTACATATGTCTGACATCCATGTCCACTCCTGAGGTCTTATGTGTGGAGTCTCAACTGAATATCGATGGTCTTGTTGATGTTGGTAGTCAACAACTGACCTCTTCTGCTCACAAATTCTTTCCAACATATGCAGCATAGAGTTCCAGCGCGTGGGGACATCACACACCAGTCGGTGAGCTGGAAGCTGCAAACGCTGCTGAAGCACGGCAAGGGCGGCTGAAGCTGTAGCTGACTTTCTAAAATGGGCAGACAGTGTACTTTCACTAGCAGATCCGGCAGCTCCAGGTAGCTTTTCAGAAAACGTTGAACCACGAGGTTAAGCACATGGGCCAAGCAAGGTACGTGTGTGAGCTCACCTTGCCTCAGAGCCACCACCAGTTTCTAGCCATTGTCACACACGACCATGCCTGGCTGTAGGTTCAGCGCTGTCATCAAAATATCTGACTGCTCTTTCAGTGCTGTCCACAACTCTTCTGCATTGTGCAGTTTATCACCTATGCAGATTAGCTTCAGCACAGCCTGTTGCCGCTTAGCTGAGGCAGTGCTACAGTGCTTCCAGCTTCTGACTGATGTGTTGATTTCAGAGATGGAGGATGAAGAGGAGGAGAAGGTGCAGGAGCTGTAGACTGTGGGGGCAACCCTGATTGACATAGGGCCAGCAATCCTCGATGTGGGGAGAATGTGTTCCATCCCAAGGTCAAACTGGGTCCTGCTTCCACTATGTTAACCCAGTGTGTCGTCAGTGAGATGTACTGTCCCTGCCCACAAGCACTTGTCCACGTTTCCGTGGTTAGGTGAACTTTCCCTGTAACAGCATAGTTGAGGGCACGGGTAATGTTGTGGGACACATGCTGGTGTAATGCCAGTACGACACACAGGGAGAAATAGTGGTGACTGGGGACCGAGTACCTTGGGACGGCCGCAGCCATCAGGTTGCGGAAAGCTTCCGTCTCAATGAGCCTAAAAGACAATATTTCTAGAGCAAGCGGAAGAGAAATGTTAGAATTTAGGACTGTTGCCTGTGGGGCGTTGGCTGGGTTTTTCCACTTGCGTTCCAAAGACTAGGGTATAGACAACTGAAGACTGTGCTGGGACAAGGACGTAGACAGGCTTGATGATGGTGCTGCTTGACTGTGGGCAACAACAGGTGCAGGGCTAGAGGCATCTTCACATGCATGGTGGACTGGGGATTGGCTTCGCCTTCTACGCAAAACAGTGGCAGAAACAGTGGTGTCACCTGCAGACAGTGTTCCTGGAGCCTGGGGTTCGGCCCACAAAGTCGGGTGCTTTGCTGCCATGTGCCTGATCATGCTGGTGGTGGTCAGGCTGGTTGTTTTGCTACCCCTGCTGAACGGATGCACGCCTTCTGTCTGTGGCCACCACACTGCTTCTTCCTGCCTGTTGGGAGGGATATGCCTCCTTCCCCATGTGTGCTGCTGCCCTCGCTCTGTATGTCCTCCTGCCAGGTTGGGTCAGTCACTATGTCATCCACCACCTCGTCTTCCACATCCGTACCCTGCTCCTCCTCCTGACTTTCTGGCAATTGTGTCTCATCATCATCCACCTCTTGTGACACTTTCCCACCATCATCTTCGTGTGACCGAGGCTGATCAAAGCTTTGGGCATCTCTACATGCGATCTCAGCTGTCCCCACTTCAAGTTCACGGGCTGAGAGTCCGGAATCTTGAAATGGAAAACTGAACAGCTCTTCAGAGTGTCCAAGTGTTGGATTAGTTGTCTCAGGGCACTTGGCATGGTGGGAGGAAAGAGGATCAGGGTGAGGAATATCCGGGCCACACTCACGGCTACTCAGACTTGACCGTGTGGAAGACATGGTGGTGGTATTTTTGGGGGTCTGCAAAATAGTGCTGTATATAAGTAGAGTAAGAGACAGAAAAAACAGTGGAAAACCGGCCTAAAATGGCCAAACTTGGAGCATGCAGATGTATGAGGCCTGTCACGGAAATACCACACTGCCAAATATGTGGCCTGTATTTTTTGGGGGGTCTGGAAAACAGTGCTGTATATAAGTAGAGTAAGAGACAGCAAAAACAGTGGAAAACTGGCCTAAAATGCCCAAACTTGGGGCACGCAGATATATGAGGCATGTCACGGAAATACCACACTGCCAAATATGTGGCATGTATTTTTTGGGGGGTCTGCAAAACAGTGCTGTATATAAGTAGAGTTACAGACAGCAAAAACAGTGGAAAACCGGCCTAAAATGCCCAAACTTGGAGCACATATATATATGAGGCATGTCATGGAAATACCACACTGCCAAATATGTGGCCTGTATTTTTTTAAATGCAAAATAGTGCTGTATATAAGTAGAGTAACAGACACCAAAACAGTGGAAAACTGGCCTATGATGCAGAGTGCTCCTTGGTTTTTGAGCACTCTGAAACAGGTCTTTTTAGGACCTCAAGTCACCCATGATACGGCGCTCCAACTGCTGGCATTGACTCAGGGTTCGTCCATGGTCAGCCATTTTGCCGTCCACTTCTGGACTTCAGCATCCGAGCTGGAGTGGCTGGATAAATCCCTCATCCCGGTATTTTAGAGGAGGCTGGTTGACCATGTGAAGGACGCTTTGGCAACTAGGGAGATTCCCGCCTGTTACATCCTCCGCTACGCTCCAGCGTCCTCGTTCCATCGCTCCAGCGTCCCGGTCTGCACGCTCCTCTGCAGGTGTTCTTTCTCTGCGCAGGCGCTCTAGCTTCCCTGTAGCTCGCAGGCCCAGCGTCTCTGTTACCTCCTCCTGAAGTCACATGTTCTTTCCATCCAATCCTGTTCCTGCTCCTCCTATAAAAGGTAGTTCTTCCTGCTTCCTGGTGCCTGATTGTTTTAGCACGTTTGCTATTACGTTTGGCCCTTCGTATTCCCTGCTCAAGTACCTGCACTCTGTGCCTTACCGTGCTACCTTCCGGTTCTCTCTGGTTCACTCCGTTTCCTCCTTGTTGTTACCTGCAGTCCCCGTTCTTCTTTTCCTGTAGTTTTCCTATGGTCTTTGTTTTGTTTTCCTTCCCTCAGCTCAGCTCCATTCCTGCCTCCCAGCCCTCCGGGCTCTCTAGCTGCTTCCCGTATTTTTCCTCAGTATCCTGCCTTCGTTTATCTCTCTTCCTGGAGCCGTCCCTACTGGTATCTCACCGTGGGTAAGTGACCTCTGGGCTTGCTCCTTGCGGTCCCTGTATAGGGGTCGTTATCTCCTAGGTCGCTCGCCCAGGGGTAGGGCTCCCCACGGTCCAGAGGGTCCACTCTTGTCTCTCCTAGTTCGCTATAGTACAATCAGGCCATGGACCCCGCGGGTACCCCTTTCTCGGCCCAGAAAGAGCTAGCCCATTTGCGTGAAAACCAACGGTGCATAATGGCTTTTATGAAGTCTATGGAGTCCCGCCTTACCTCGATACAGACTTCAGACCCAGTTAACGCTGCCCAGTTAGCTAGTCTCCAACAAGAGCTTGCCCAGCAACGCGATACCCAATCCCGCATGCTGAGTTATATGGCCTCTATTGATGACCGTTTGTTTAATCTCCAGTCTGCCCCAGCTGTGGTCACACAAGCCTCTTCCCTTGACTCCAGGCCTCCGTCTACCGCTCACCCTCCCCCTCGTTTGGGTAAACCTCCCAGGTACTCTGGCGATCCAAAACTTTGCAGGGGTTTTTTAAATCAATGCCGCCTCCACTTTGAGCTTCTCCCACTTCAGTATCCATCAGATCGGGCGAGAGTGGCGTTCATAGTGTCTCATCTTGAGGGGGAGGCATTAGCTTGGGTGAACCCCTTATGGGAGCGTGACGATCCCGTTGTCAGCCACCTGGAGGACTTTCTTGAGACGTTTCGGAAAGTTTTCGATGAGCCCGGACGTTTAGCCTCTACGACCGAGTCTCTCTTTAATCTGCGTCAGGGTTCTTCTTCCGTTGGACAATATGCCATCCGCTTTCGTACTTTGGCCTCGGAGTTAGGGTGGAACAATGAGGCTCTTGTGGGTGCTTTCTGGCGAGGCCTGTCCAGCCGTATTAAAGACGAGCTCGCCGGTCGTGACACTCCAACTACCCTGGAGGACCTTATCTCTCTCGCCACTCGGATCGACCTCCGCTTCCAGGAGCGTTCGCGGGAGTCTGCTAGAGAGAGGAGATCTATGCCTGTCTCCGCTACCTTCCGTCAGTCTAGTATTTCTCGTGCTCCCGTTTCTGTTCCCTCTACTGTTCCAACCTCTGAACCTATGCAAGTGGATCGAGTTAAAATGGCGGAACAACGCCGCAAAGAGAGACGCACCCAGGGCCTCTGCTTCTATTGTGGTAGTGCAACCCATTTACTCCGCAGTTGCCCTGACAGACCGGAAAACTCTTCCGCCTAGGACAGGTAAGAGAGGCCTCCCTAGGTGCCCGCGTTTCCTCTCAACCTTTGACTCTTTCCATTCTTTTTTTTCTCTAACCAGCATCAATCTTCCGAGGTGGCGTATGTGGATTCTGGAGCGGCAGGCAATTTTATCAGTCTTGAGGCGGTTCGGAGGCTTCGCGTACCAGTAATCTCTTTGGACACCCCCCGTCTAATCGCCTCTGTGGATGGAAGACCTTTACAAGATGCAATTTCCCTCGTCACTGAAGAGGTGGAGATACAAATTGGGGCCCTTCATCGCGAGAAGATCGCTTTTTATGTTCTGCCTAACCTTTCCTACGCCTTCCTGCTGGGTCTCCCTTGGCTTCGACTACATGAGCCCACACTGAATTGGCGCACTGGAGATGTACTTCGGTGGGGTCCTTCGTGCCATGATCGTTGCCTTCGGTCTGTATGTCCGGTTTCTCGTACCCAGCCTGCTGAAGTTCCTGACGGGTTACCTTCTCCTTACTGGTCTTACGCTGACGTCTTCAACAAGCGAGAGGCTGAGAATCTTCCTCCCCATCGTTCTTACGATTGTCCTGTGGAGCTTCTTCCCGGCCGTTCTCCACCTAGGGGAAGGATTTACCCGCTTTCTGCAGCTGAGACCAAATCTATGTCTGAGTACATACAAGAGAACCTAGCTAAAGGATTCATCCGGAAATCCTCCTCCCCTGCTGGAGCAGGGTTCTTCTTTGTAAAGAAGAAGGACGGTTCCTTAAGACCTTGTATAGACTATCGGGGTTTGAACAGCATCACGATTAAGAATCGGTATCCTCTGCCCCTTATACCGGAGCTCTTCGATCGCCTCCGTGGCGCTCGTATTTTTACTAAGTTGGATTTACGAGGCGCTTACAATTTGGTCCGGATCCGCTCTGGTGATGAGTGGAAAACAGCTTTTAACACCCGGGATGGACACTACGAGTATTTAGTCATGCCTTTCGGTCTCTGCAACGCTCCTGCGGTTTTCCAAGAGTTCGTTAACGATGTGTTCCGGGATCTTCTGTACTCTTGTGTTTTGGTTTATTTGGATGATATCCTTATTTTTTCTTCTGATCTTCCGTCACATCGCAGGAGTGTCCGCGAGGTCTTGCAACGCCTAAGAGAAAACCACTTGTATGCCAAGATAGAGAAGTGCTTGTTTGAGCAAACCTCACTACCTTTCCTTGGTTACATTGTCTCTGACTCCGGCCTTAAGATGGACCCTGAGAAGGTGAATGCCATTATTAACTGGCCACGGCCCTGCGGAGTGAAAGCCATTCAACGCTTCATCGGATTCGCTAATTACTACAGGCAATTCATCCCACATTTCTCCTCCATGATTCGTCCTCTCTCTTCTCTCACTCGCAAAGGTTCCTGCTCCAAGGATTGGTCTCCTGAGGCCGAGAAGTCCTTTGTCCTTCTCAAGAGATCTTTTTCTTCTGCCCCAGTCTTGCATCACCCGGAGGTGAACAAGCCTTTTATTCTGGAAGTTGACGCCTCCTCTACCGGAGCTGGAGCTGTGCTCTCACAAAAGACTCCTGAGGGTCTAACGGCACCGTGCGGCTTCTTCTCAAAAGCCTTTTCACCCTCTGAACGAAATTACACAATTGGAGATCGAGAATTGCTGGCCATCAAATTGGCTCTAGGCGAGTGGAGATATCTACTGGAGGGCTCGGTGCACCCGTTTGTAATCTTCTCCGATCACAAGAATCTTACTTACCTACAGACTGCGCAAAGATTGAATCCACGTCAAGCTAGATGGTCCTTGTTCTTTGCTCGCTTTGAGTTCGAACTTCGTTTTCGGCCCGGCAACAAAAACATAAGAGCTGACGCCCTGTCCAGGTCCTTCCAATCGTCAGATACCGTAGAGGAGCCAGCTTACATCATTGACCCTACTAAGATGGTCACCGTAGCCCCTTTACGGATGTTCCAACCTCCTCCGGGCAAAACTCTTGTCTTGGATGAAGACACTAAGAGGGTCTTATCTTGGGGCCATTCTTCCAAATTGGCTGGTCATGCCGGTACTAGAAAGACTTTTCTTCTCATTTCGCGTTACTATTGGTGGCCTACTTTACGTCAAGACGTAAAGGACTTCGTAGCCTCTTGTCCTTCTTGTGCCAGAAACAAGGTACCCAGGCGACTACCGCATGGAAATCTCCTTCCTCTTCCTGTTCCATCCGCACCTTGGCAACACATCGCAATGGACTTCATCACCGATCTACCTTGCTCTTCCGCCTGCACGGTCATCCTCGTCGTTGTGGACAGATTCTCTAAGATGGCTCACTTCATTCCATTATCCGGTTTACCTTCAGCTCCTGAGTTGGCTAACATTTTTATTCTTAACATCTTCAAATTCCATGGTCTTCCTCAGCACATCGTGTCAGACAGAGGGGTTCAATTTACTTCCCGCTTTTGGAGAGCTTTGTGCAAACTTTTAAAGGTGAATCTGGACTTCTCTTCCTCGTATCACCCTCAAACTAACGGTCAAGCAGAACGTACCAACCAAACCTTGGCTGCTTATCTTCGGCATTTTTCTAATGCTCACCATAATGACTGGGTCGAACTACTTCCTTGGGCGGAGTTTGCCTATAACAACCATTCCAGCGAATCCTCCGCAAAGTCTCCATTTTTTGTTGTTTTTGGACGGCATCCAAGTGTTCCCCTACCGGTTTCTCCTGCCTCTGGTGTTCCAGCTGCTGACTCTACGGCTCTCAACTTTTCTTCCATCTGGAGCGAGGTCAAAGGGACCTTAAATCTAGCTTCTTCTAGAATGAAGAGACAAGCAGACAAGAGGCGTTTAGATTCTCCTCCTTTTTCTCCTGGTGACAAAGTTTGGCTTTCTTCAAAATTCATCAGACTCAAGATTCCTTCCTACAAGCTTGGTCCACGGTTCATCGGTCCTTTTGAGATTCTACGTCGAGTCAACGATGTCGCCTACAAGCTGAAATTGCCTGCTTCGCTCCGTATACCCAATACGTTTCATGTCTCTCTTCTCAAACCAGCCGTCTTTAACCGTTTTCATTCTCCCTCTTGTTCCTCTTCTCAACCTGCCAGCACGGACAACATTTTTGAGGTTAAGGACATTTTGGCTGTTAAAAAGGTTCGGGGAAAAGAGTTTTTTCTGGTGGACTGGAAGGGTTTTGGTCCGGAGGAGAGGTCCTGGGAGCCCTTGGAGAACATTGATGCTCCTCGTATTCTCAATAGGTTTTTTGCTACTCTTCGTAAAGGGGGGTGTAAGAAGGGGGGTACTGTTACATCCTCCGCTACGCTCCAGCGTCCTCGTTCCATCGCTCCAGCGTCCCGGTCTGCACGCTCCTCTGCAGGTGTTCTTTCTCTGCGCAGGCGCTCTAGCTTCCCTGTAGCTCGCAGGCCCAGCGTCTCTGTTACCTCCTCCTGAAGTCACATGTTCTTTCCATCCAATCCTGTTCCTGCTCCTCCTATAAAAGGTAGTTCTTCCTGCTTCCTGGTGCCTGATTGTTTTAGCACGTTTGCTATTACGTTTGGCCCTTCGTATTCCCTGCTCAAGTACCTGCACTCTGTGCCTTACCGTGCTACCTTCCGGTTCTCTCTGGTTCACTCCGTTTCCTCCTTGTTGTTACCTGCAGTCCCCGTTCTTCTTTTCCTGTAGTTTTCCTATGGTCTTTGTTTTGTTTTCCTTCCCTCAGCTCAGCTCCATTCCTGCCTCCCAGCCCTCCGGGCTCTCTAGCTGCTTCCCGTATTTTTCCTCAGTATCCTGCCTTCGTTTATCTCTCTTCCTGGAGCCGTCCCTACTGGTATCTCACCGTGGGTAAGTGACCTCTGGGCTTGCTCCTTGCGGTCCCTGTATAGGGGTCGTTATCTCCTAGGTCGCTCGCCCAGGGGTAGGGCTCCCCACGGTCCAGAGGGTCCACTCTTGTCTCTCCTAGTTCGCTATACCGCCACACTGGAGGAGCTCATAGCAGTATCAACTCACATCAACCTTCGTTTTAATGGGCAAAGGTTGGAGCGAGCCCAGTGTAGGCAGAAGTTTTGGCTGGCTCCCACCTTCGCCGAACCTCTGGAATTTCTGGTCCAGGAGTCCGAGTCACATGAGGCCATGGAGGTGTCACAAGTGGGATCTAAGTCCCAGACTGCTCCTACACTTAAGGTCTGTCATGTTTGTCGGCAGTCAGGACTCCTTGCCTCCAGGTGTTCTCAGCGGTTGGGAAAACGTCAGCGTCTAGTGGTAGTTGGAGGAGGTACACTAGACACGGCGACGTTTTTCTCCAAATTGTCCTTCAAGGGGACAATTACCATAGGCCCATCCACTCTTATGGTCGAGCTTTGCGTTGACTCCGGGGTGGAGGGCAATTTTATGTCATCTGCTTTTGCCCAACGACACGCAATACCCCTGGTGATGCTCGCCAAACCTGTGACCGTTCGAGTGGTAAATGGGTCGACACTACCCTCACAGATTACACACCAAACCATTCCTTTCACCCTTTCCATGTCTCCATCTCATCAGGAGATTATTTCCCTACTAGTCATTCCAGAGGGAATTGATGGGTCTTGTTGGGGATACCATGCCTACGATACCACTCTCCTCATATAGAGGGGTCCTCAGGGAGAATTCTTAGATGGAGTAAATCCTGTGAGGGTAGATGTCAGAGGAAGTGCGTTCAGGTTGCTACAACTGAGGTACCCGCAGATCTTTCCTCTCTCCCCAAGCACTATTGGCCCTATGCGGACGTGTTCTCCAAAAGGGCTGCGGAGACCCTTCCACCTCACCGCCCCTATAACTGTCCTATTGATCTCTTGCCTGGTGCAGAGCCTCCCCGGGGTCGAGTCTATCCGTTATCTCTTCCAGAGGTGGAGGCAATGTCCCAGTACATCCAAGAGAATCTGGCAAGAGGATACATTAGGAAGTCAGTGTCACCTGCAGGGGCTGGGTTCTTCTTCGTGCAGAAGAAGAGTGGAGAACAACGTCCATGCATAGACTACAGGGGTCTTAACGCCATCACCGTTAAGAATAAGTACCCACTACCCCTGATATCTGAGCTCTTTGATAGGTTACGGGGAGCAAGGGTATTTATTAAATTAGATCTGTGGGGTGCTTACAACCTGATTCACATCCGTGAGGGGGACGAATGGAAGATGGCTTTTAACACCAGGGATGGGCACTATGAATATCTGGTAATGCCCTTCGAGCTCTGTACTGCCCAAGCCATTTTCCAAGACTTTGTGAACGACATCCTCCGGGATATGCTCACCACCTCGGTCGTAGTCTATCTGGATGATATTCTTATCTACTCTCCAGATATTGACTCCCACCGGAGAGATATTTGCAAAGTCTTCAACCTCTTACGGGCAAACTCCCTCTACACCAAGTTGGAGAAGTGTGTGTTTGAGCAGGAGTCCTTGCCTTTCCTGGGCTATATCATCTCCGCCCAGGGATTGGCTATGGATCCTGCCAAGCTACAGGCTGTGATGGACTGGCAGGAACCCCATTCTCTTAAATCGGTGCAGCACTTTATGGGGTTCATTAATTAATTACTATCGCCAGTTCATTCCCCACTTCTCAACTTTGGTAGCTCCCTTGGTTGCCCTCACCAAGAAGGGAGCAAATCCCAAATTGTGGTTGGAGGAGGTCTCCAAGGCCTTTCTCGCTATTAAGTCACACTTCGCTAGCGTTCCCATCCTACATCGCCCCAATGTAGATAAGCCGTTTATAATGGAGGTGGATGCCTTATCCGTTGGTGCTCTAGCAGTCCTCTTCCTAAAGGATGCTCAAGGTCGGAAGCATCCTTGCTTCTTCTTCTCCAAGCCCTTCTCACCAGCAGAGAGGAATTATTCCATCGGGGACAGGAAGTTGCTAGCCATTAAGTTGGCTTTCTCAGAGTGGAGACACCTCCTGGAGGGGGCTCGCTTTCCCTTCCAAGTTTTTACAGACCACAAAAATTTGGTGTACTTACAGACAGCCCAGCGGCTAAATTCTCGCCAGGCCAGATGGTCCCTGTTCGTCTCCCGGTTCCATTTCACCCTCCATTTTCTCTCTGGGGAGAAGAACATTTGTGCCAACGCTCTCTCCCGCTCTGTAGTGTCATCAAAGGAGGAGGAGCCTCGGCTTATTGTCCCTTGTGAGAGCCTGAGAACCGTGGCTCCGGTTTCGCTAGAGTCTGTGTCCCCGGGCAAGACTTTTATACCATCAAATTTGCGATCGGAGATTCTCTCTTGGGCTCATTCGTCCAGGGTGGGTGGACATTTTGGGACCAAGAGGACATCTGAGCTTCTGGCGAGGACATACTGGTGGCCGCATATGGCTCGTGACAGGGATTATAATCGGGCGTGTGTCTACTCCGCCAAGAATCGATCTCCTCTGCAACAGCCTGCTGGGCTACTTTACCGCGTGCCGGTGGCAGACAGGCCCTGGGAGATGGTCGGGATCGACTTCGTGGTGGGCTTACCTAAGTCTCGTAGCTGCACCGTTATCTGGGTAGTCACCGATCATTTTTCTAAAATGGTGCACTTGGTGCTGTTTCAACGGTTACCTTCTACACGGGCCTTGGCGGCGTTGTTCATAAAACATATTTTCTGTCTACATGGCATGCCTGACAAAATTGTCAGTGACCGGGGTCCCCAGTTCGCGTCTCGGTTTTGGAGAGAGCTCTGTCGTTTACTAAGCATTGAGCTGAATCTCTCTTCTGCATACCATCCCGAGATGAATGGGTTGATAGAAAGGGCCAACCAGACTCTGGTGACATACCTGCAACATTTTGTCTCTGCTAGGCAGGATGACTGGGCATCTTTGCTACCTTGGGCGGAATTTGCTTAGAACAACGCCGTAGCCGACTCCACTGGGCAGACTCCATTTCTCCTTAATTACGGCCAGCATCCGCGTGTCCCTGTGCCCATGACCGTGTCATCCACTAATTCCAGGGTGGCAGACTGGGCAGTGGAGGCACGTGACATTTGGGACCGCACACAGGATGCCATTTGGGCCTCCAAGGAGAGAATGAGGGTTTCTGCCGATGCACACTGGCGCCCCGCTCTGACCTTCGCTCCTGGAGACTTAGTGTGGCTCTCTACCCGTAACCTCAGGCTGATAGTTGAGTCCACTAAGTTTGCGCCTCACTACATCAGTCCTTTCAAGGTTCTGGAACAGGTTAGTTCTGTGGTCTACCGTTTGGCTATTCCTCCGCTCCTTGGTATCACCGACACCTTTCATATTTCCCTCTTAAAGCCCGTCTATATGTCCCGCTTTTCCGAGTCATCTGCCGGGACATCGGGGTCATCCACGGAGGAGTACGATGTAAACTTGCTCTTGGGGAGCAAGGTGGTACGTGGCAAGAAATACTATCTGGTGGACTGGAAGGGTCACGGCCAAGAGGACAGAAACTGGGAGCCTGTGGAGCACATTCGGGCTCTGCTGCTCATTGCAGCCTTTGAGCGTAGCGAGGCTCAAGGAGGAGGGGGCCCTAGGAGGGGGGGGGGGCAATGTTAGGTGTCGAGTTCCCACTGCTGCACAGGGGGAATCTCGAACCATGTCTGCTGCGGTCTCCCATTCCCCTCCAGCCGCAGTGGAACCTGCTCAGCGAAGACGTCAGTCCCAGTGTCTGGCTCAGCCTGATACTGTGCGCATGGTTACTGCTGCCTTTCCAGGCTCTGCCTTTGTAGCCAGCACTGGTCAGCAGTGAGCAGGCTTTTCTGGGACTAAGTCCTGCTTTTCACGCACTGAGTATGCGCATGGGAGGACCGCTCATTGGAGGTCAGGGGTCACACGCTCACGTCCTGTAGCATCTCCCATTGGTCCACCAAGAAGGTCCTGAAGAGCTGCAACTATAAAAGTTTTGCATGGCTGCACGGCCATGCGCTAGTATCAAATGTGTTTGGCTTATTCCAGTGGATACTATAGCACTCTATTCATATGTGGTGTGAGGCTGTAGCTTTGGGACTGTACACTCAGGCAGGCAGCTAGTGTCAGTGGGGCAATTAGCTATGGCTTAGCATCTGGTTCCTTCATGTGTGCGGTTAGCACAGAAGAGTTCCAGAGCAAGCACAACCCTAGTTAGGGTAATAGTTTTGTGTACAGCGCAACTCTGTGAGGCAACAGAGATCGCTTCCAGTTCACACGGGGTGAAGCTTAACCCACGTGTGAGCTCAGTGTTTATCCGCCGTTACTTAGCAGCAGATAGCTCTGCAACGGAGGACCCTGGGCTGCGAACGCACCTTGTAGCTACCTATCTATACTCGGTGCGTTCCGCTAGCCCTAACAATATGTCTATTTTGTTTTTTATTTGTTTCCTTTTTTTGAACTGGGAAAAGGAGGTTGATTCAAACTTTTCTTATAGTTCAAAAAAAAAATTAGTTACAAAAAAATAAATATATACGAGTTATATATATATATATATATATATATATATACACACACAGTACAGACCAAAAGTTTGGACACGCCTTCTCATTTAAAGATTTTTCTGTATTTTCCCTACTATGAAAATTGTAAATTCACACTGAAGGTATCAAAAGTATGAATTAACACATGTGGAATTATATACTTAACAAAAAAGTGTGAAACAACTGAAAATATGTCTTATATTCTAGGCTCTTCAAAGTAGCCACCTTTTGCTTTGATGACTGCTTTGCACACTCTTGGCATTCTCTTGATGAGCTTCAAGAGGTAGTCACCAGAATTGGTCTTCGAATTGAAGGAGTTCCCAGAGATGCTTAGCACTTGTTGGCCTTTTTGCCTTCACTCTGCGGTCCAGCTCACCCCAAGCCATCTCGACTGGGTTCAGGGTCTGGTGACTGTGGAGGCCAGGTCATCTGGCGTAGCACCCCATCACTCTCCTTCTTGGTCAAATAGCCCTTACACAGCCTGGAGGTGTGTTTGGGGTCATTGTCCTGTTGAAAAATAAATGATGGTCCAACTAAACGCAAACCGGATGGAGTAGCATGCCGCTGCAAGATGCTGTGGTAGCATGCTGGTTCAGTATGCCTTCAATTTTGAATAAATCCCCAACAGTGTCACCAGCAAAGCACTCCCACACCATCACACCTCCTCCTCCATGCTTCACTTTGGGAATCAGGCATGTAGAGTCCATCCGTTCACCTTTTCTGTGTCGCACAAAGACACGGTGGTTGAAACCAAAGATCTCAAATTTGGACTCATCAGACCAAAGCACAGATTTCCACTGGTCTAATGTCCATTCCTTGTGTTCTTTAGCCCAAACAAGTCTCTTCTGCTTGTTGACTGTCCTTAGCATTGGTTTCCTAGCAGCTATTCTACCATGAAGGTCTGCTGCACAAAGTCTCCTCCTAACAGTTGTTGTAGAGATGTGTCTGCTGCTAGAACTCTGTGTGGCATTGACCTGGTCTCTAATCTGAGATGCTGTTAACATGCGATTTCTGAGGCTGGTGACTCGGATAAACTTATCCTCAGAAGCAGAGGTGACTCTTGGTCTTCCTTTCCTGGGGCGGTCCTCATGTGAACCAGTTTCTTTGTAGCACTTGATGGTTTTTGCAACTGCACTTGGGGACACTTTCAAAGTTTTCTCAATTTTTCGGACTGACTGACCTTCATTTCTTAAAGTAATGATGGCCACTCGTTTTTCTTTACTTAGCTGCTTTTTCTTGCCATAATACAAATTCTAAGTCTATTCAGTAGTACCATCAGCTGTGTATCCACCAGACTTCTGCTCAACATAACTGATGGTCCCAACCCCATTTATAAGGCAAGAAATCCCACTTATTAAACTGGACAGGGCACACCTGTGAAGTGAAAATCATTTCCGGTGACTACCTCTTGAAGCTCATCAAGAGAATGCCTAGAGTGTGCAAAGCAGTCATCAAAGCAAAAGGTGGCTGCTTTGAAGAACCTACACTATAAGACATATTTTCAGCAGTTGTTTCACACTTTTTGGTTAAGTATATAATTCCACATGTGTTAATTCATAGTTTTGATGCCTTCAGTGTGAATGTACAATTTTTATAGTCATGAAGATACAGAAAAATCTTTAAATGAGAAGGTGTACTGTAAATTCAGACAATAAGATGGACGCCCATCTTATAAAAAATATTTTTTTCTGCAATTTTCACCCCAAATTTGGGGTGCGTCTTATGGTCCGGTGCATCTTATAGTCCGAAAAATACGGTAATACATCCTGCATCCATTCTATACACCCGCACCAGGGTTGCCAACTTGACTTTTCATTTTTTCTGGACAGTTAATGAAAAATTCACAGACCAACAATATATATTTTTTTCTCTAAACATTACTTCAGCCAAAAAAAACGGACACCTTAAGTTTTATTTTTACTAACAGGGTAAAAACGTGGATCATAATTTGAAACTCATCTGAGACTCTGAAGAAAATGCAATGAAATTGAGAATTTAATCTCCATATACTCATGACACCACTTTCTGCATTTCCCACACAGTTGATCTGATTACAACTCACTGTTTTCCTGAGTCTTCTAAACTGTCTTTAATTAAAATTGCATTTTACTAGATTATTCTTTAATGTCTGGTGCCGGTTAATAAAAGCATAGAGCAGAAGAAAGGACAGATAACAGGCTCATCATCCACATATGGAAATATTATAGACTCTTCAGCTATGTGGGAGGTAAAAGCCAAAACTAGAGTCAGTCATTACAGACATGTTCATTACAAACAGATGTTGGTGCACAGGACTGTTTTGCAACAAAGTGACAGCACATGCTTAGGAATTGTCACGAAATGTTTCTTAAGTGTTTTTTTCCTGTGATGTGGATGATTTAAAGGATTAATAAAAAAGTAAAAGTATTTGTGAAGGGTACGCATGTAGTGAAAATAAGAAATCATACACATCTCCCGTACACCATATCTGTTCTGAAAATATCATGGATTTTACAGCAGATTTCATTCCCTGCGATGCAGTAATATCCACAAACTCTGCATCAAAACCAACAACAAAGTCCTCATTTATCTCACATGGTTTCACTGTTGATTTTGATTTGGATCATTAGACTGGATTTACTGGAGAAATACCTGTAGGCTACGTTCCCACCATGAGCTCTAGGCCAGGGTCACACTACCGTATATTCTCTCATGCGAGAGAATCGGGCTGATTATGCTAATGTCACTTGGATCAAACTCTGTCAGAGTTTTATCCGAGTGTCACCTTAGTGTGATCAGATTCTAGGGCATGACAGAATCGTATCACACATGCAGAGAAGATGGAGAATGTGATTTCTCCATCTTCCCCATTGTCTCTGTCCATGTAAATTGGACGGCACTCGGATAACATCCGAATGCAGTCTGATTTTACACATGCACCCATAGACTTGTTTGGGCGCATGTGATCCAATTATTGGATGCACTCGCAGCATGCCGAGATTGTTTTCTCTTGATGAGTCGGCATTTGAAAACATTGCATATCTGCACTGCCCATAGTATAACATTGGGCCAAGTGCAATCTGAGAAAAAACACAGCACTCGGCTGTGTTATATGCTCTTGTGAGTAAGGCCACAGTTGAGTTTTTCATGTTCCAGATATTTTACAGTATTTCTGCACCTATTAAGTAAATTACAATGCATGTGTGTTATTTTACTAGCGGAGTTTTCACATCTAATGCAATTCTATGGGGAAAATACACACATAAAACACAGCAGACCCGAAAGAGAGACATGTTGTGGATTTGAAACACGCACCTATCAGTATGTCAGTGGTTAGCAAACTGGGTTTACAGAGTTTAAAGAGTTAGATATATACAAAAAGACAAAAAAGAGTCACTTCGTCAGGACTCTGAACATTTTTTATTACCTTTAGTGAATTACTGAACTTTTCCAAGATGGCGTCTTTGGTCTCATGTGCACTGTGTCTTCCTGCTATAAAACTCCACCCCAGACTTCAGTCTGTGCTAGAGTATTCTGCCTTGCATCCAGCTCCTGACCTCTGGTTACTCCCTGGCTATATACCTGCTCCTGTGAACCTGTGGGGTTATCCTGCTACTCTGCTCTGAGTACCTGCTGCATACACCAGTTCCAGTAATCCTCCTTCATCTGCTGCTTGTGTTTACTTCCATCTGCATTTGCTGGACATGTAAGCTGTTGCTGCTCTGCAAGAACCTGAGACTATTACCCAGGCCTCCCTGGTTGAGCTAAGATATTATTTGAACTGCCTTATAAGCATATCTATCTGTGTTTTGGACTAAGCAAGGACTAATAATAAGAATAATTGTGCTTCATAGACTTTCTGCGTGATTGCATTTTCCTCTGAAGTTTCCTATAGACTGCTAAGCTGCATTTAATATTTACTCCAAGTGTTGTGGACTTGAGTTTCTCTCTGCACCTGTTTGAATCACCGTGTGATAATATAGACTTTACCACTTATAAAACTGTGTCCTGTAGTTGTCTGGTTCCATGCAAAGAGTCTCCTGAGTTATCCCCCATTATTATTACACACTTCTCATGGCAAAGCCGTGAGACGGGATAATCAAGGAGTACGAGGTCAAAAGTCAGGAAGGTACGTCCTAAACAGAAGTAAGAGACAGAGGTGTAGTCAGTTAATGTTCCGAGGTCAGAATACCAGGAGGATAGTGGTTCAGAGCAGAAGGGGTTAAACAGAGGAATGGTAAGTCCGAAGTCCAAGGTCAGACAACAAAAGATCTACAAACAGAATGCAAGACAAAGAGAAATAAACCACACTTGGCTGAATTATGTCTGGGAGTAACAGATCAGTTAAGTAGCCTGGCAATCACCTGGAGACAGCCAACGCCTCCAAGTCTCAGATTAGACTGCCGAGCTGTCAATCAACACACTGACAGCTCAGTATGCCCTGCACCAGGCTGGATTACTGAACTGTCAGTAACTGCATCCCAGACACACTGAGGGGTGAACCGTGACAGTAACCTCTTATTTAGGGGGGCTACCAGACCCTCAGGCTTCCCAGGAAAATTTAGATGGAAGGCCATGGATAACCAATTGGCCTTCACATCTCGAGCTGGTCTTTATCCCCTCCAGTGGATGAGGTATTGGAGGGAATTTCTGACCCTATAAGAATCCACAACCCTCTGAATCTCATATACCAAGCCATCGTTGACAGAGACCGGGGAAGGTGGGGAGGAGCGAGACAATACCAAAGGGACAAACTCCTTTAATAGGGATTTATGGAACACGTTAGGGATGTGAAGTGATGGAAGAAGCTTTAATCTGAACGCTACCAATCTGACCACCTCCAGGATCTCATATGGACCCAGTAATAAACTTTGGAACCAACTTTGCCGATGGCAATTTAAGTTTAATGTTCCTTGATGAAAACAAAACCATATGCCCAATCTTAAAAACAGAGCCCACCGAATGTCTTCTATTGGTCTTCCGTTTTTAGCGAATCTGAGCAGTCCCAATTGTCTTTTGAACCATCTCCTTCCAGACATCCCCAAGCCTCTGTATGCCAACCTCCACCCCAGGACATTCAGAACTAATCCTAGAAAATTCACCAAATGAGGATGAAAATCATAATTACAGAAAAAAAGGTAAGGTTCCAGTAGACTGATTTACTTGACTGTTAAAAGCAAACTCATCGAGAGATAAAAATGAAGACCAGTCCTCCTGTTGAGCTGCCACAAAGCACCTTAAATTTTTTCAAGGATTGATTTGTCCTCTCAGTCTGACCATTGGTTTCAGGGTGGCAAGCAGATGAAAACGACAAGTCAATCCCAAGTTTTCGCTACAACATAAAGACAAATTGTACTACCCTATCAGACACAATGTTGGGAGGATTCCCTGTAACCTTACAATACCAGAAATAAACAACCCAGAGAGTGTCTCTGCATTAGGTAATTCTGACAAAGGAACAAAATGAGCTTGCTTGCTGAATCGGTTAACTTTCCACCCAGATAGCAGTTTTCCCACCAGACAGAGGCAAATCCGTGATGAAATCCATGGACAAATGAGTTCATGGTCTTTCTGAAATTGGCAATTGAGCCAATTCCCCGGCTGACCGGCTATGACTGACTTTAATGGGTGCGCAGATTTCACAAACAGATACAAATTCTTTAATATCATTATGCATGGACCAAAAGAGTCTAGCAAGGGTTTTCCGTTTAGCAGTAACCCCAGAATGACAACTCAAGACGGAATCATGGAATTCCTGTAACACCCGCAATCTTAGGTACACAGCTACAAATAATTTGGACCTTGGGGTAGCGGCAGGAGCCAACGACTGGACTTTACGGATCTCTTCTTTCAATTCTGAGGTTACCATAGAAACCACAATACCCTGAGGAATAATGGAGGTTCTGTAGGAGAAACTAAATAGAGACTATGAGATAATGCTTCAGATTTCACATTCTTAGACCCAGGCCTTAATGTAATAAAAAAATTGAATCTAGAGAAAAACAAGGGCCATCTGGTCTGTCTAGGAGTTGGCTGTTTAGTTGCTTCTATGTAAGCTAGATTCTTGTGATCAGTGGCGCAGTAACTTTATGAACCACCCCCTTCAAAAATGCCTCCATTCCTCAAAGGCCAATTTGACAGCAAGTAACTAACAATTCCCAACATCATAATTTCTTTCCACAGACAAAATTGTTTTAGAAAAAAAGCACATGGATGCAGGTTAGTCAGAGTTTTAGGCCCCTGCGATAAAACTGCCCCTACTCCAGCCTCCGAAGAATCCACCTCCACAATGAATAGTTCTCGGAGATCAGAATGGGAGCAGACATGAAACACTCTTTTAACTTTTCGAAAGCCCTGAGAGCACCTCACCACCAAACCTTGAGATCCGCCCCCTTACATGTAAGGTCAGTAACGGCCTTAGCAATCTGAGAAAAACCCTTCATAAATTTCCTATAATAGTTGGTGAATCCCAGAAAACGCTACAAAGCTTTAAGATCACGAGGTTGAACCCAATCAATACTGATCTGCACTTTCCTAATCTAATCTAATCCTAGTCTAATTTAAACTCCCTGCTGAGAAGATAAACCCCAGAATGAGATTTCGTGAACAGAAAAAACACATTTCTCTAATTTGGCAGAGTTCTCCCTCAAACTTTGTAACACAACTCCGACATGTTCCTGGTGAGAGTCCAAATCTGGCGAGAAAATATTATCCAGGTAAATCACATCATATCTCACAATGCAATCAGAAAAAGTATCATTCATAAAATTTGAAGCAGAGCAGGTACATTGAATAATCCAAATGGCACGACAAGGTTTTCAATTAGACCCTCAAATGTTAAAAACGCCAGTTTCCGGATGTGATTCAAATTGTAAGCCCTCTCTTAGATTAAGTTTTGAAAAAACACCCTGGCTCTCAGAAGTTAATTATATAAGTCGGGATAAATGCAAGTGAGTAAGTATTTTTAACAGTTATTTTATTTATCTCTCAGAAATCAAGGTGAGGATGAAGACACCCATCTTTTTTTTTACAAAGAAAAATCTAGCAGCTACATGGGAGGAGAAAGTCTTTTTTGTGTGTTCAAAGGATCCTTCTACCTACAGGTCAAGGGTCCAGCCATGGGTGTAGCCTTTGCACCGTCCTATGCTAACCTGTTCCTGGGGTTGTGGGAGAGGGGTCTTTTCCTGTCAGACAAGCAGGGGTGTTGTGAATTTGGATTCTGGGCTCCCCCGGTGGCCGCTTGTGGAATTGGACTTGTCATCCTCTTTCCTGTTTCACCTGGTTCCATCAGTAGTGGGTGTCGCTATTTAAGCTCATTTCTCTGGTGGTTTCTTGCCGGTCAACAATGTTATCTGATGCCTCTCAGTGCTTGTTCCTGCTTCTAGACTACTACTAGATAAGTTGGACTTTTGTCCATGTTTTGTTTTGCCTATTTGTTCCAGTTCACAGCTGAAGTTTTGTTACTGTGTCTGGAAAGCTCTCGTTGATCAGGGATTGCTACTCTGGCGTTATGAGTTAATGCCAGAGTTTAAGGTAATCTCTGGATGGTGTTTTGTTAGTGTTTTTCTGCTGACCATGAAAGTATACTATCTGTCTTCTGCTATCTAGTAAGCGGACCTCAAATTTGCTAAGACTATTTTCCTGCTGCGTTTGTTGTTTCATCTGAACTCACCGTCATTATATGTGGGGGGCTACTGTCTTCTTTGGAATATTTCTCTAGAGGTGAGCCAGGTCTTATATTTCCCTCTGCTAGCTATTTAGGTCTTAGGCCAGAGCTGGGCATCTAGCGATAAATAGGAAATGCTACCTGGCTATTTCTAGTTGCGCGGCAGGCTTAGTTCATGGTCAGTATAGTTCCATCTTCCGAGAGCTTGTCCCTCTATAGGCTTGCTATGATCTCTGCCTGCAGAGATCATGACAGTTTGACCGGCCAATAAAGTGTTAAAGACCCAGGTTGAGAAAGGAGAGTTATAAGAAGTCTGCTGGAATTTTTTTTTTTTTTTTCCTCCAGTCTGCCTTGCTGCAGTCTTTTTTCTCTCTCTCCTCCTAATCTCTGTATGGCTCTGTGTGCACCTGACAATAATGGATCTCCAGAGTGTAACTGCGGGTTTGAATAATCTCATCACGAAAGTACAAAATTTACAAGATTTTGTGGTACATGCTCCGGTATCTGAGCCGAGAATTCCTTTGCCGGAGTTCTTCACAGGGAATAGAGCTAGCTTCCAGAATTTCCGAAATAATTGTAAGCTTTATTTGTCCCTGAAATCTCGTTCAGCTGGAGACCCTGCTCTGCAGGTTAGGATTGTGATTTCCTTGCTCAGGGGTGACCCTCAAGATTGGGCCTTCTCATTGCCAGCAGAGGATCCTGCGTTACGCGATGTGGATGCGTTTTTTCTGGCCTTGGGCTTGCTTTATGAGGAACCTCATTTGGAACTTCAGGCAGAAAAAACTTTGATGGCACTATCTCAGGGGCAAGACGAAGCTGAAGTTTTCTGCCAAAAATTCCGTAAATGGTCTGTGCTTACTCAGTGGAATGAGTGCGCCTTGGCGGCAACTTTCAGAGAAGGTCTCTCTGATGCCGTTAAGGATGTTATGGTGGGGTTCCCTGTGCCTGCAGGTCTGAATGAGTCCATGACAATGGCTATTCAGATTGATAGGCGTCTGCGGGAGCGCAAACCGGTGCACCATCTGGCGGTGTCTATGGAAAAGACGCCAGAAAGTATGCAGTGTGATAGAATTCTGTCCAGGAGCGAGCGACAGAATTTTAGACGGAAGAATGGATTGTGTTTCTATTGTGGGGATTCTACTCATGTTATATCAGCATGCTCTAGGCGTACAAAGAAGCTTGATAAGTCTGTTTCCATTGGCACCATTCAGTCTAAGTTTATTTTGTCTGTAACCCTGATTTGCTCTTTGTCATCCATTGCCACGGACGCCTATGTTGACTCTGGCGCCGCTCTGAGTCTTATGGATTGGTCCTTTGCCAATCGTTGTGGTTTTGATTTAGAGCCTTTGGAGACTCTTATTCCTCTGAAGGGGATTGACTCCACCCCATTGGCTAATAATAAACCACAATACTGGACACAAGTAACCATGCGTATCAATCCGGATCACCAGGAGATTATTCGTTTCCTGGTGCTGTATAATTTACATGACGATTTGGTACTGGGATTGCCATGGTTGCAGTCTCACAACCCAGTCTTGGACTGGAGAGCAATGTCTGTGTTGAGCTGGGGATGTAAGGGTATTCATGGGGACTTACCTTTGGTTTCTATTTCGTCGTCCATTCCCTCTGAAGTCCCTGAGTTCCTCTCTGATTATCAAGATGTCTTTGACGAACCCAAGCTTGGGTCGTTACCTCCGCACCGTGAGTGCGATTGTGCCATAGATTTGATACCGGGTTGTAAATATCCCAAGGGTCGTTTGTTTAATCTGTCTGTGCCGGAACATGCTGCTATGCGGGAATATATAAAGGAGTCTTTGGAAGAGGGACATATTCGTCCATCTTCTTCTCCCTTGGGAGCTGGGTTTTTCTTTGTCTCAAAAAAAGACGGCTCTTTGAGACCATGTATTGATTATCGGCTTCTGAATAAGATCACTGTTAAGTATCAATACCCATTGCCATTGCTTACTGATTTGTTTGCTCGTATAGAGGGTGCTAAGTGGTTCTCTAAAATTGATCTTCGTGGGGCGTATAATTTGGTGCGGATCAGGCAGGGGGATGAGTGGAAGACCGCATTTAATACGCCCGAGGGCCACTTTGAGTATTTGGTCATGCCTTTTGGTCTTTCTAATGCCCCTTCAGTTTTCCAGTCTTTTATGCATGATATTTTCCGCGATTTTCTGGATAAATTTATGATAATATATCTGGATGATATTCTGATTTTTTCTGATGACTGGGACTCTCATGTCCAGCAGGTCAGGAGAGTTTTTCAGGTTCTGCGGTCTAATTCTTTATGTGTGAAGGGGTCTAAGTGCGTTTTTGGGGTCCAGAAAATTTCCTTTTTGGGGTATATTTTTTCTCCCTCTTCCATTGAGATGGATCCCGTCAAGGTGCAAGCTATTTGTGACTGGACTCAGCCCTCCTCTCTTAAGGGTCTTCAGAGATTTTTGGGCTTTGCCAACTTTTACCGCCGATTTATTGCTGGTTTTTCGGATGTCGTTAAACCACTGACTGATTTGACCAGACAAGGCGCTGATGTTGCTAATTGGTCCCCTCATGCTGTAGAGGCCTTTCAGGAGCTTAAGCGCCGTTTTGCCTCTGCCCCTGTGTTGCGTCAGCCTGATGTGAATCTGCCTTTTCAGGTTGAGGTTGACGCTTCGGAGATCGGAGCTGGGGCAGTGTTGTCGCAGAAAGGTTCCGACTGCTCCGTCATTAGGCCTTGTGCCTTCTTTTCTCGCAAATTTTCGCCCGCAGAGCGGAATTATGATGTTGGGAATCGGGAGCTTTTGGCCATGAAGTGGGCGTTTGAGGAGTGGCGCCATTGGCTCGAGGGGGCTAGGCATCAGGTGGTGGTTTTGACTGACCACAAAAATTTGATTTATCTTGAGACTGCCAGACGCCTGAATCCTAGACAGGCGCGCTGGTCTTTATTTTTTTCTCGCTTTAATTTTGTGGTGTCATACCTACCGGGTTCTAAGAATGTTAAGGCAGATGCCCTTTCTAGGAGTTTTGACCCGGACTCTCCTGGTAATTCTGAACCCACAGGTATCCTTAGGGAGGGAGTAATTTTGTCGGCCGTTTCTCCTGATCTGCGGCGGTCCTTGCAAGAGTTTCAGGCGGATAGACCGGATCGTTGTCCGCCTGATAGACTGTTTGTTCCGGATGATTGGACCAGCAGAGTCATCTCTGAGGTACATTCTTCTGCATTGGCAGGTCATCCCGGAATTTTTGGTACCAGGGATTTGGTGGCAAGATCCTTCTGGTGGCCTTCCCTGTCACGAGATGTGCGAGTCTTTGTGCAGTCATGTGACGTTTGTGCTCGGGCCAAGTCTTGTAGTTCTCGGGCTAGCGGACTGCTGTTGCCCTTGCCTATTCCTAAGAGGCCTTGGACACACATCTCGATGGATTTTATTTCAGATCTGCCTGTTTCCCAGAAGATGTCTGTCATCTGGGTGGTCTGTGACCGTTTCTCTAAAATGGTCCATTTGGTTCCTCTGCCCAAGTTGCCTTCTTCTTCTGAGTTGGTTCCTCTGTTTTTTCAGAATGTTGTCCGATTGCACGGTATTCCTGAGAATATTGTTTCTGACAGAGGTACCCAATTTGTGTCTAGGTTTTGGCGGGCATTCTGTGCTAGGATGGGCATAGATTTGTCTTTTTCATCTGCTTTTCACCCTCAGACTAATGGCCAGACCGAGCGGACTAATCAGACCCTGGAGACATATCTGAGGTGTTTTGTCTCTGCTGACCAGGATGATTGGGTTGCTTTTTTGCCATTGGCAGAGTTCGCCCTCAATAATCGGGCCAGCTCTTCCACCTTGGTGTCCCCGTTTTTCTGTAATTCGGGGTTTCACCCTCGATTTTCCTCCGGTCAGGTGGAATCCTCGGATTGTCCTGGAGTGGATGCGGTGGTGGAGAGATTGCATCACATCTGGGGGCAGGTTATGGACAATTTGAAGTTGTCCCAGGAGAAGACTCAGCGTTTTGCCAACCGTCATCGTCGTGTTGGTTCTCGGCTTTGTGTTGGAGATTTGGTGTGGTTGTCTTCTCGTTTTGTCCCTATGAGGGTCTCTTCTCCTAAGTTTAAACCTCGGTTCATCGGCCCTTATAGAATATTGGAGATTCTTAATCCTGTTTCTTTCCGTTTGGACCTCCCTGCGTCCTTTTCCATTCATAACGTTTTTCATCGGTCGTTATTGCGCAGGTATGAGGTACCTGTGGTACCTTCAGTTGAGCCTCCTGCTCCGGTGTTGGTTGAGGGTGAGTTGGAGTACGTTGTGGAGAAAATTTTGGACTCTCGTGTTTCCAGACGGAGACTCCAGTATCTGGTCAACTGGAAGGGTTACGGCCAGGAGGATAATTCTTGGGTCAATGCATCTGATGTTCATGCTTCTGATCTTGTTCGTGCCTTCCATAGGGCTCATCCTGGTCGCCCTGGTGGATCTGGTGAGGGTTCGGTGCCCCCTCCTTGAGGGGGGGGTACTGTTGTGAATTTGGATTCTGGGCTCCCCCGGTGGCCGCTTGTGGAATTGGACTTGTCATCCTCTTTCCTGTTTCACCTGGTTCCATCAGTAGTGGGTGTCGCTATTTAAGCTCATTTCTCTGGTGGTTTCTTGCCGGTCAACAATGTTATCTGATGCCTCTCAGTGCTTGTTCCTGCTTCTAGACTACTACTAGATAAGTTGGACTTTTGTCCATGTTTTGTTTTGCCTATTTGTTCCAGTTCACAGCTGAAGTTTTGTTACTGTGTCTGGAAAGCTCTCGTTGATCAGGGATTGCTACTCTGGCGTTATGAGTTAATGCCAGAGTTTAAGGTAATCTCTGGATGGTGTTTTGTTAGTGTTTTTCTGCTGACCATGAAAGTATACTATCTGTCTTCTGCTATCTAGTAAGCGGACCTCAAATTTGCTAAGACTATTTTCCTGCTGCGTTTGTTGTTTCATCTGAACTCACCGTCATTATATGTGGGGGGCTACTGTCTTCTTTGGAATATTTCTCTAGAGGTGAGCCAGGTCTTATATTTCCCTCTGCTAGCTATTTAGGTCTTAGGCCAGAGCTGGGCATCTAGCGATAAATAGGAAATGCTACCTGGCTATTTCTAGTTGCGCGGCAGGCTTAGTTCATGGTCAGTATAGTTCCATCTTCCGAGAGCTTGTCCCTCTATAGGCTTGCTATGATCTCTGCCTGCAGAGATCATGACACAGGGGTCAATGGAGCGTGTCCTCCTTGTGACACGGTACATTGACGACATCTTCTTTGTCTGGCAGGGCACCTCCGTCGACCTTCTGCAGTTTATTTAATCCCTGAACAGCAACAATCTAAATATACGCCTCACCCCGGTGTGGGATTCATAGAAAATTTATTTTTTTAGATGTTACTGTTCATAAGGACAGATCTGGCCTAATCCAGACAGATATTTTTGCCAAAAAAAAGCCTCCGTCGGATTTGTTCTATGGATGCGGATTTTGAAATCCGAGCAGAGGAATTGAAATCTCGTTTTCTATTAAGAGGGTATAGTGGGCGGAGCATCAAGAGGGCATACCATCGCGCCAATACTCCAGCCGTAACAACTTACTATACAGGAAGACAACAAACAGGCCTAATGCCAACCACACAGTGAGATTCATCACATCTTACAATCCTCAACACGATAGAGTACGTTCAGCTATCAAGAAGGCTTGGCCTATTCTTAAAGTCGATCCGATTATTAAAAAATTTCTCCAAGATAATCTGTCAATAACATTTAGACAGGCTAAAAACCTTCGTGATCGATTAAAGCGGAGTCACTATATTGGCCAGGCAGTACCAACTTTTCTTGAGAGCACGCTGCTTGGGGGTGGCTGTTTTCCGTGCGTAGATGCGTCGCCTGCCCCAACATTGAGAGATGTACTTAATTCTCTAATTCTGATGGTACTAAATGTTTCGAGATTAGACAATGTATATCCTGTATCTCTAGGTATGTCATTTACTATGCTACATGTCCATGTGGACTGGTTTTACATAGGGCTTACCACTAGACAACTTAAGGTCCGTATTAGAGAACACTTGCTGGGGATACAGGCAGCGTCTACGTGCACGGACGCTGCCACCCTCAAAACTTTGCTGCAACATTTTAAAGATTTTCACCATTGTGATGGTACATTACTGAGGGTACGTGGCATTGATTTATTGAATATCAATATTAGGGGAGACAATTTATCCAAACGCTTGGCCCATTTGGAAACCAGGTGGATTTGGGCATTGCAGACCATTCATCCTAAGGGTTTAAATGAAAATATGTCCTTTGCTCCCTTTCTGTGATTTGTTCCTGTTATACATCAAAGTGGAATGATTTATGGCATGTGCATATGCTTTTATATTTTTATTCTAATTGTTTGTCTACTTATGTCTATTTCTGGATATTTTTAGATTCCTTTCGATAATGGAGTGTATACCCGTGTATACCCGTATGATGAAGCATCGTTTGGAGAAATTATTCAGCCATGACAACGTGACTTTTCGTTTTGGATTGTCTTTTGCATCATGTTTATATTCTGTGTTCTTGTTAATGCTGGCTCGATCTGCGTTAGCTTATGATCCTTGTATATTATATTATGTATTGCTTTATTAGTACAATAAATTGTATTTTGCATTGACGCAGCAAGATCTCTGCACCTGTCACATCAATTGACATATATGTGCCAAGGTGTAT
Organism: Ranitomeya variabilis; assembly: GCF_051348905.1. Classification (NCBI taxonomy): domain Eukaryota; kingdom Metazoa; phylum Chordata; class Amphibia; order Anura; family Dendrobatidae; genus Ranitomeya; species Ranitomeya variabilis. The sequence continues at coordinate 458,438,219 of NC_135237.1, read as the reverse complement.
TTTTATACTAAAAAATCTTTTCTGTATCCATTGGTACTATGTTATCTGTTTTTTTATGTCAGAGCCAGCTATGCTTGCAGGTCATGTTAATATTACAATGTTTGTGCGTCGACATCTATGCATATGTGGCATTAATTTGCCATGTACGTTATTTCCTGTTTTTTATTTTATTTCTTTATTTTACTGTAATTTTCATTATTCACTAACATTGTATTGCACCTTGTCTTGTCTACATTTTCCTATATAGGAATCACACATTTGTGAGTGGGATTTATGACTTTTTGTATTAACACTACCATAGCCGATATGTTCATATAGGGGCTGGATTATCATTTTCCATTCCTTTGCCCTTACTTTTCATGGCCGTTTCCATATGTTCTTCATACTGCGCATGCGCGCTGCTTTTTTCCTCCTGTGTCGGCGCTCTCCCTGTCACCTGATGCCAGATCACGTGGGGACCTGCATGTTTCCTGTATTGGTGGACGGTGGCGACGCTGTACTCGGCGGGTTCAGCGAGCGGCGTTACATGTGAGCATGGTATTTTCGGCGTCTGCTGGATAAAAAGACGTCATATGGCACATTCTCCTTGCGCCCCCTGAGGAAGGAGCTTGGTGCTCCAAAACGCGAGTCGGGGTGGGCTGTGGGCCCCCCACTGCGGCACATACCAAGTAATACCCTATTATTATATTATGTATGGCTTCTCTGGGATCGCTGATGTGACACTATAGCAATACTTTGTAGGCATTTATTATAATACATCTGCGTTTTCTGGTGGCTAATTTAATTATTTGAGGGTATGTGTTAGGTGTCGAGTTCCCGCTTCTGCATAGGGGGAATCTCGAGCCATTTCCGCTGCGGTCTCCCATTCTTCTCCAGCCGCAGTGGAGCCTGCTCAGTGGAGACGTTGGTCCCAGTGTCTGACTCAGGCTGATACTGGGTGACTGGTTACTACTGTTCTTCCAGGCTCTGCCTTTGTATTCAGCGCTGATCAGCAGCGAGCAGATCTTTCTGGGACAAAGTCCTGCTTTTCCCATACTGGGCATGCCCACGGGACGACCTCCCATTGGAGGTCGGGGGTCACATGCGCAGGTCCTGAAGCGGTTCTTGTTGGACCACTAGGAAGGTCCTCGAGTGCTAAAACTATAAAAGGTTTGCATGGCCGCACGGCCATGTGCTAGTATTAGACCAATGTTAAAGAGCTCAGCGCCAGTGTGGTCATGCTTGTATGTGGTCAGGGTTTGGCTGAAATAAGCCCCTATAATACCGGCACTTCCGGTGAGGAGTTTGTATGTTTGGATTCAGGGCCTTGGCTGAAATAAGCCCCTAAAATACCGGCACCTCCGGTGAGGAGTTGTTTGTCTGCTATTCTACCTACATGACCACAGTTTTTCTCTGTTTGGTAGCTGTGTTCCTCTGTGAGGTTAACAGGGCACAGCATCTTGTTATTCTAGCGAATCTGTGAAGTAACAGAGTTTGCTAATACCGCCATATAGTACCGCCTATTACTAGCAGCAGGTTCTCTCCTGCACGGTGGACCCCGGATTGCGAACGCACCAACTGTCTCATATATATATATTCGGTATGTTCCGCCAACACTAACAGAATACTAGCGCCAGGGTCTGGCTAGTAAATGGCGGGGAAAAAGCAATCCTTGCGGTACATCCAGCAGCTGGAGGGTAGGTTGGCGGCTCTCGAGCACACAAACTCAGCTGTGGATGTTACCGCAGTTGCTGTTCAGGCTGCTAGCATGGCTGCAGCAACCTTGTCCACTGCCACCCCTGTTCCGACTCTATCTCGCCTCCCGCTGCCAGAAAAATTTTCTGGTGATAGTAAATCTTGTAGGAGTTTCGTGAGCTAGTGCTCTATACACCTCAAGCTCCTGGTCGCACGTTTCCCCACAGAGCAGGCAAAGGTGGTATTTATTGTGTCTCTCCTGTCGGACAGGGTGTTGGAATGGGCTACGCCGCTGTGGGAACATGGCGATCATGTGGTGCAGAGTGCTCTGCTGTTCCTGAGGACTCTGAAATAGGTCTTTTTAGGACCTCGAGTCACCCATGATACGGTGCTCCAACTGTTGGCATTGACTCAGGGCTCGTCCTTAGTCAGCCATTTTGCCATCCACTTCCGCACCCTAGCATCTGAGCTGGAGTGGTCGGATAAAGCCCTTAACCCTATATTTTGGAGAGGGCTGGCAGACCACATGAAGGACGCTCTGGCCTCTAGGAAGATTCCCGCCACACTGGAGGAGTTAATAGCTGTGTCTACTCGTATTGACCTCCGTTTTCATGAGTGGAGGTTAGAGCGGGTCCAGTGTAGGCAGAGGTTTTGGCTGGTTCCCACCTTCACCAAACCTTTGGAATCTCCGGTCCAGGTCCCTGAGTCACATGAGGCCATGGAAGTGTCACAAGCGGGATCTAAGTCTCGGACCGCTCGTGTACGCAAGGTCTGTCATGTTTGCCAGCAGTAAGGACATCTTGCCACCAGATGTTCCCAGCAGTCGAGGAAACATCAGCGTCTAGCGGTAGTAGGTGAAGGTACACTAGACATGGCGACATTTGCCTCCAAATTGTCCTTTAAGGGGACAATTACAATAGGCTCATTCACTCACTCGGTAGAGCTCTGCATGGATTCTGGGATGCAGGGCAAGTTTATGTCTTCTGCCTTCTCCCAGCGTCACGCAATACCCCTGGTAATGCTAGCTCAACCAGTAACTGTACGAGTGGTAAATGGGTCGACACTGACCTCACAGATACCACACCAGACCATCCCTTTCACTCTGTCCATGTCGCCATCTCATCAGGAGATTATATCTCTGCTCGTCATTCCTGAGGGAATTGATGAGGTCCTGTTAGGGATAGCTTGGCTACGGTACCACTCTCCTCATATTGAGTGGTCTACTGGCAGAATTTTGGGATGGGGTGAATCTTGTGGGGGTAGATGTCAGAGGGAAAGCATTCAGGTTGCTACTACTGAGGTACCCGCAGATCTATCCTCTCTCCCCAAGCAATATTGGCCCTATGCGGACATGTTCTTCAAAGGGGCTGCAGAGACCCTTCCACCTCACCACCCCTATGACTGTCCTATTGACCTGTTGCCTGGTGCTGACCCTCCCCGGGGTCGAGTCTATCTGTTATCTCTCCCGGAGACGGAGGCAATGTCACAATACATTCAGGAAAATCTGGCAAGAGGATTAATTAGTAAGTCAGTGTCACCTGCAGCGGCTGGGTTCTTCTTCGTGCAGAAGAACAGGGAACTACGTCCATGCATAGACTACAGGGGTCTTAACACCACCACCATTAAGAATAAGTATCTCCTGCCCCTGATATCTGAGCTTTTTGATAGGCTTCGGGGAGCAAGGGTATTTACTAAACTAGATCTGCGGGGTGCTTACACTCTGATTCACATCCATGAGGGGAACGAATGGAAGATGGCTTTTAACACCAGGGATGGGAACTATGAATAGTGATGCCTTTTGGGCTCTGTAATGTCCCAGCCGTTTTCCAAGACTTTGTAAACGATATCTTCCGGGATATGCTTTCCACCTCGGTCGTAGTCTATCTGGATGATATTCTCATCTACTCTCCAGATATTGACTCCCACCGGAGAGATGTTTGCAGAGTCTTCGAACTCTTATGAACTAACTCCCTCTACGCCAAGTTGGAGAAATGTGTGTTTGAGCAGGAGTCCTTACCTTTCCTGGGCTATATCATCTCCGCCCAGGGATTGCTATGGATCCTGCCAAACTACAGGCTGTGATGCACTGGCAAGAACCCCATTCTCTTAAAGTGGTGTAGTGCATTATGGGGTTCATTAACTTTTATCGCCAGTTCATCCCTCATTTCTCAATTTTGGTAGCTCCCTTGGTAGCCTTCACCAAGAAGGGAGCAAATCCCAAATTGTGGTCTGAGGAGGTTTCCAAGGTCTTCACTTCTATTAAATCTTATTTTGCTAGCGCTCCCATCCTACATCGCCCCGATGTAGATAAGCCATTTATAATGGAGGTGGATGCCTCATCCATTGGTGCTGGAGCAGTCCTCTTCCAAAAGGATGCTCAAGGTCGGAAGCATCTTTGCTTCTTATTTTTCAAGACCTTCTCACCAGCTGAGAGGAATTATTCCATCGGGGACAGGGAGTTGCTAGCAATGAAGTTGGCCTTCTCAGAGTGGAGACATCTTTTGGAAGGGGCTCGCTTTCCCTTCCAAGTATTCACATACCACAAGAATTTGGTCTATTTACAGTGGTTAAATTCTCGCCAGGCCAGTTGGTCCTTGTTCTTCTCCCGGTTCCATTTCACCCTCCATTTTCTTTCCGGGGAGAAGAAAATTTGTGCCGACGCTCTCTCTCGCTCCGTTGTATCATCTGAGGAGGAGGAAGAGGAGCCTTGGCTTACTGACCCTTCTGTGAGCCTGAGAACTGTGGCCCCGATTTCGCTAGAGTCTGTGCCTCCGGGCAAGATTCTTGTACCATCAAGTTTGCATCCGGAGGTTCCCTCTTGGGCTCACTCGTCCAGGGTGGGTGGAAATTTTGGGACCAAAAGGACATCTGAGCTACTGGCGAGGACATACTGGTGGCCGCATATGGCCAGTGATGTCGCAAACTATGTTCGGGCGTGTGTCTCCTGCGCCAAGAACAAGTCTCCCAGTCAACGGCCAGCTGGGTTGCTTCAGCCCTTGCCGGTGGCGGACAGGCCCTGGGAGATGGTCGGGATGGATTTTGTGGTGGGCTTACCCAAGTCTTGTAGCTGCACCATTATTTGGGTGATCAACGACCATTTTTCCAAAATGGTGCACTTGGTGCCTCTTCCACGGCTACCTTCTGCACGGGCTCTGGCGGCGTTGTTTATCAAACATATCTTTCACCTACATGGTATGCCGGACAAAACTGTCAGTGACTGGGGTCCCCAGTTTGCGTCTCGATTCTGGAGAGAGCTTTGTCGTCTAGTCAGCATTGAGTTGCATCTCTCCTCAGCTTATACTGAGACGAATGGGTTGGTAGAGAGGACCAACCAGACCCTGGTCACATATCCATGACATTTTGTTTCTGCCAGGCAGGATGACTGGGCATCCTTGCTACCGTGGGCGGAGTTTGCGCTTAACAACGCCATAGCCGACTCCACCTGTCAGACTCCTTTCCTCCTTAATTACAGCCAACATTCGCGGGTTCCTGTGCCTATGCCCGTGTCTTCCGCTGACTCCAGGGTGACAGACTGGGCTGTGGAGGCACGGGACATTTGGGACCGCACTCAGGATGCCATCCTGGCCTCCAAGGAGAGAATGAGGTCCTCCGCCGATGCACATCGGTGCCCTACTCCGACCTTTGCTCCTGGTGACTTAGTGTGGCTCTCTGCCCGTAACATCAGGCTGCGAGTTGAGTCCACTATGTTTGCACCGACACCTTTCATGTGTCCCTCTTAAAACCCATATACATGTCCCGGTTTTCCGAGTCATCTGCCGGGACATCGGGTTCATCTACGGACGATTACGAGGTGAATGCTATTTTGGGGTGCAAGGTGGTACGTTGCAAAAATTTTTATTTGGTTTACTGGAAGGGTTATGGCCCAGAAGACAGGTCCTGGGAGCCTGCTGAGCACATTCGAGCTCCGCAGCTCATTGCTGCCTTCGAGCGTAGCGAGGTCCAAGGAGGGGGGTAATGTTAGGTGTCGAGTTCCTGCTTCTGCACAGGGGGAATCTCGAACCAGCTCCGCTGCATTCTCCCATTCATCTCCAGCCGCAGTGGAGCCTGCTCAGTGGAGACGTCAGCCCCAGCGTCTGACTCAGGCTAATACTGGGCGACTGGTTACTACTGTTCTTCCAGTCTCTGCCTTTGTAGCCAGTGCTGATCAGCAGCGAGCAGATCTTTCTGGGACAAAGTCCTGCTTTTCCCATACTGGGCATGCCCATGGGACGACCTCCCATTGGAGGTCGGGGGTCACATGCGCAGGTCCTGAAGCGGTTCCTGTTGGACCACTAGGAAGGTCCTTGAGTGCTAAAACTGTAAAAGGTTCGCATGGCCGCATGGCCATGTGCTAGTATCAGACCAATGTTAAAGAGCTCAGTGCCAGTGTGGTCATGCTTGTATGTGGTCATGCTTGTATGTGGTCAGGGTTTGGCTGAAATAAGCCCCCAGAATACCGGCACCTCCGGTGAGTAGTTTGTATGTTTGGATTCAGGGCCTTGGCTGAAATAAGCCCCTAGAATACCGGCACCTCCGGTGAGGATTTGTTTGTCTGCTATTCTACCTGCATGACCACAGTTTTGCTCTGTTTGGTAGCTGTGTTCCTCTGTGAGGTTAACAGGGCACAGCATCTTGTTACTCTAGCGAATCTGTGAAGTAACAGAGTTTGCTAATACCGCCATATAGTACCGCCTGTTACTAGCAGCAGGTTCTCTCCTGCACGGTGGACTCCGGGTTTGCGAACGCACCAACTTTCTCATATATATATATATATTCGGTGCATTCCGCCAACGCTAACAGTATGTTGGTGCAGTGGTGGCTACCCATAGCCCCTTTTTGATGCACTGCTATTCATTGTCCACATTTTCCCCTACTTTGGCTGCTGTATCTGTTCCTTTTATTAATATTTTATTGTATATTTAATAAAATGTTCACTTCCATGGGATTATATGACTGTGTTGTTGTGATATTTGACATTTGCATTGTGCAGATGTCCCTCCATACAGTCCTGGCATTCATGCATGAGATATAAGGCCTTTGTCTTCCTCAATATAAGGCTACTTCCACACTAGCGTCGTTTTGAATACGTCACAATGCGTCATTTAGTAGAAAAAACGCATCCTGCAAAGTTGTCTGCAGGATGTTTTTTCCCCATAGACTTACATTAGCGACGCATTGCGACGTATGGCCACACGTCGCAACCGTCGTGCGACGGTTGCGTCGTGTTTTGGCGGCCCGTCGGCACAAAAAAGTTACATGTAACGTTTTTTTGCGCGTCGTGTCCGCCATTTTCGACCGTGCATGCGCGGCTGAAACTCCGCCCCCTCCTCCCCGGACATTAAAATGGGGCAGCGGAAGTGTCGTAAGACTGCTTCCGCTGCCCACGTCGGGCATAACTTTCACGACGCGCGTAGGCACGTCGGGCCGACGCTAGTGTGAAAGAAGCCTAATTATCATCTTTTTCTGCATGTAGAATGTGTGCTACAACTGTGTTATTTTATGGGAGGAGGAGGAATGGACATGACCCTTCTGTAAACTTTCATTAGCATATTCTTTTATGGCAGTCCATTCAGGCCCAGACATATTGTAAAGGCAAGTTTTAGGCAATTTGGGGTTGGAAATATGATCAATACCACAATCATAAGGATGATGGAGAGAGTTTCTCCGCTTCTATTTCCGAGAACACATCTCTGAAGTCCTTCAAGTACCCTGTCAGACCCTTCAGACTAATGGAGAATATCTGTACAGTTTTTAGTCAATTCTTGCAACAATTGGGGCTACATTTAAAGATCTTCTTCTGACACCAATCAATAACAGGATTGTGAATCTGCAACCATGGAAGCCCGAATACCAACCTAGCGGGTACATTATCCAAAACAAAACAGGAGATGGATTCAGAGTGAAGTGTTCCCACTTGGAGCGTAAAATCCACTGTTTTCCCTCTTGACACAATTCAGGGCTAACAGTGTCTTGTCAAGGGTGAAGTTTTGAATGGGCTTTTCTACACTACGTCTTTTCTCCACAACACGAAGATTGACAACTCTAACCTCCAATATCTCCACTTCTGGTAAATGGACCTGTTACAGGGAAGTATATCGGGCAGGTTGATATTCACCAGTTCTCTCATTGATTCTGTGGTCCATTTACATGGCTTGGGTCAGGGCCTCGGCCAGAGAACAAGGGGCGTTATGAAGGTCTAGAGGATCCTTACAGGTTTCGGAAAGGCCTTTTTGGAACTGGCATCTGAGAGCTGTATCGTTCCACAGAACTTCAGTGGACCACTGCCAGAACTCAGAAAAATCCCTGCATAATCCACAACATAATGGAGGTACCAATATAACCACAACATAATGAGGTATCTAGAATTAAACACCAGAGTGCCAAGTATCAGCCATACAGTGGGTAAGGAAAATATTCAGACCTATTTAAATTTTTCCATCTTTGTTTCATTGCAGCCATTTGGTAAATTCAAAAAAGTTCATATTTTCACATTAATGTACACTTTGCACCTCATCTTGACTGAAAAAAAAACAGAAATGTAGAAATTTTTGCAAATTTAATAACAAACTGAAATATCACATGGTCATAAGTATTCAGACCCTTTGCTCAGACACTCATATTTAAGTCACATGCTGTCCATTTCCTTGTGATCCTCCTTGAGATTGTTCTACTCCTTCATTGGAGGCCAGCTGTGTTTACTTTAACACACCTGTCTATATAAGACCTCACAGCTCACAGTGCATGTCAGACCAAATGAGAATCATGAGGTCAAAGGAACTGGCCAAGGAGCTCAGCGACAGAATTGTGGCAAGGCACAGATCTGGCCAAGGTTACAACAGAATTTCTGCAGTACTCAAGATTCCTAAGAGCACAGTGGCTTCCATAATCCTTAAATGGAAGACGTTTGGGACCACCAGAAATCTTCCTAGACCTGGCTGTCCAGCAAACTGAGCAATCGTGGGAGAAGAGTCTTGGTGAGAGACGTAAAGAAGAACCCCAAGATCACTGTGGCTGAGTTCCAGAGATGCAGTAGGGAGATGGGAGAAAGTTCCACAAAGTCAACTATCACTGCAGCCCTCCACCAGTCGAGCCTCTCCTCAGTGCAAGACATATGAAAGCCCGCATAAGGTTTGCTAAAAAAACACATGAAGGACTCCCAGACTATTAAAAATAAGAGTCTCTAGTCTGATGTGATGAAGACAGACCTTTTTGGTGATAATCCTAAGCGGTATGTGTGGAGAAAACCAGGCACTGATCATCACCTACCCTTATACAATTCCAACAGTGAAACATGGTGGTGTCAGCATCATGCTATGAGAGTGCTTTTCAGCTGCAGGGACAGGACAACTGGTTGTCATTGAAGGAAACATTAATGCGGCCAAGTAGAGAGATATCCTGGATGAAAACCTCTTCCAGAGTGCTCTGGACCTCAGACTTGGCCAATGGTTCATCTTCCAACAAGACAATGACCCTAAGCACACGGCTAAAATAGCAAAGGAGTGGCTTCAGAACAACTCTGTGACCATTCTTGACTGGCCCAGCCAGAGCCCTGACCTAAATCCAATTGAGCATCTCTGGAGAGACCAGAAAATGGCTGTCCACCAACGTTCACCATCCAACCTGATGGAGAGGATCTGCAAGGAAGAATGGCAGATCATCCCCAAATCCAGGTGAGAAAAACTTGTTGCCTCATTCCCAAGAAGACTCATGGCTGTACTATCTCAAAAGAGTGCTTCTACTCAATACTGAGGAAAGGGTCTGAATACTTATGACCATGTGATATTTCAGTTTTTCATTTTTAATAAATTTGCAAAAATTACTACATTTCTGTTTTTTTCACTCACTTTTAGCTATACAAAATCTCTAAGCCACATAATTCTGGTTACAACAGGATCTGCTTTTTTTTACTTGTTTCCATAAAAAATAGGTTAGAAGAAACAAAAATGGCAATTATGGAAACAACATTGTAAACTGAGCATATAGCGCCTAAATTGGATAAATGTGACAAGTTACTATATACAGTTCACAATTTTACAACTCTACAATAGCAATATTTCAACTTTCGCATTAATGTCCACTGAGTTCCATATGATATTACCTCCATGTTTGGCTGTTGGTGATGTGTATACTTTACAATGTGGTATGTATTTGGTTTACAGCACAGAAATTGTTCTAAGGACCAAACCAAACAATCTGTTATAGAACTATAATTGTGTTGGGTTGACTGCTTCTGGAAAGATTCACTATTGAATACCATCATAGACAATTATAGAATCACTAGATGGTGGCCCAATTCTAACGCATCGGGTATTCTAGAATATGTATGTCCACGTAGTATATTGCCCAGCCACGTAGTATATTGCCCAACGACGTAGTATATTGCCCAGTTACGTTGTATATTGCCCAGTGAAGTAGTATATTGCCCAGTGACCTAGTATATAGCACAGCGATGTAGTATATTGCCCAGTTACGTTGTATATTGCCCAGTGACGTAGTATATTGCCCAGTGACGTAGTATATTGCCCACTGACGTAGTATATTGCCAGTGACGTAGTATATTGCCCAGTGACGTAGTATATTGCCCAGTGACGTAGTATATTGCCCAGTGACATAGTATACTGCCCAGCCATGTAGTATATTGCCCAGTCACGTAGTATATTGCCCAGTGACATAGTATACTGCCCAGCCATGTAGTATATTGCCCAACGACGTAGTATATTGCCCGGTGACGTTGTATATTGTCCAGTGACGTAGTATATTGCCCAGTGACGTAGTATATTGCCCAGTGACATAGTATACAGCACAGAGCCACGTAGTATATTGCACAGTCACGTAGTATATTGCCCATTTACGTAGTATATTGCGTAGCCACGTAGTATATTGCCCAGCGACATAGTATATTGCCCAGTGACTTAGTATATTGCCCAGTGACGTAGTATATTGCCCAGTCACGTAGTATATTGCCCAGTGACGTAGTATACAGCACAGAGCCACGTAGTATATTGCCCAGCTACGTAGTATATTGCCCAGCCACATATGTCACAGGTTAAAAAAATAAAAAATAAACATATACTCACCTTCCGTAGGTGCGTTGTAGTTCTGTCGCCTGTGTGAGGTGCAGGCGGCAGCTTCCGGTCCCAGGGTGTGATGATGTCACGGTCACTTGACCGTGACGTCATGGCAGGTCCTTCTCCTGCAGGCGCGCAGGACTTGTGATGACGTCACGGTCACATGACCGTGACGTCATGGCAGGTCCTTCTCCCAGACCATCCTTGCCACCGGAATGTGCCGCTTGCATGGACCGGCCGGAGCATCGCGAGGAGCGGAAAAGGCGGCGGAAGGTGAGTATATAATGATTTTTTATTTTTTTTATTATTTTTAACATTAGATGTTTTTACTATTGACGCTGCATAGGCTGCGTCAATAGTAAAAAATTGGTCACACAGGGTTAATAGCGGCGGTAACGGAGTGCGTTACCCACGGCATAACGCGGTCCGTTACCGCCGGCATTAACCCTGTGTGAGCGGTGACCGGAGGGGTGTATGCGGGCGCCAGGCACTGAGTGCGGGGAGTAAGGAGCGGCCATTTTCTTCCGGACTGTGCGCGTCGCTGATTGGTCGTGGCAATGGTCGTGGGCGTTTTGCCACGACCACTCAGCGACTTGGATTCCATGACAGACAGAGGCCGCGTCCAATGAATATCCGTGACAGACAGAAGGACAGACAGGCAGACGGAAGTGACCCTTAGACAATTATATAGAAGATAGAGCAGAAAGTGACCTCCTGGGTCATCTGGTCCAACCCCCTGCTCAAAGCAGGATTCACTAAATCATCCCAGACAGATCTCTTGTGGCAGCCTGTTCCACTCACCGATCGCCCTGTCAAAAATTTTTTCTAATATCTAATCTGTGTCTCCTCCCATTCAGTTTTATCCGATTGCTTCTAGTCTTTCCTTGTGCAAATGAGAATAAAGATGATCCCTTTGTAGGACAACCTTTTGCTGCAATTCTTTTGGGGTCTTTCTCTACCAGCTTTGTACATCTAGACTCTAGAGGCTGAAATATTTGACTATTCATCTTTTAAAACTAGCTCTTAGTGAGCAGCTTAGTGAGACTGGATGGAGAGCATCTATGAACAGCAATTTTCAAGTTTTGCCACAGATCCTCAATGGGATTTAGGTCTAAACTATTCCATTGTCACTCTTGCAGTATGTTAAGGTTCATTATCCTGCTGAAAGGTGAACCTACACCGCAGTCTGAAGTTTTTTGAAATCTCTAGCAAGTTTTTCTCCTAGATTACCTGCATTTAGCTACATACATTTTTCCATCAACTCTGACCAGCTTCCCTGTTTCTGTTTAAAAAAAACTATCCTCTCAGTATGAAGCTGCTTGTTTGACGTGGGGATAGTGATGTCAGGGCGATGTGTAGTGTTAATTTACCACCACGCATAGCATTTTGCATTTAGCCCAAAAAGTTCTACTTTGGTCTCATCTGACCACAACACCTCCTTTCATATACTAGATGTGTTTCCCACATGGCTTTTTGCAACCTACAAATGGGACTTCTTATGGTTTGTTTTTAAAAATAGCCTTTTATTTGCCACTCTTTCATAAACGCTAGATTTGTGGAGTATATGACTAATAGTTGTCCTGTGGACACATTCTTTTACCTGAGCTGTGGATCTCTGCAGCTCCGTAAAGTGAACCTGTCAGCTGGATTGTGCTTAGTTAACTACAGGCATTGTCAGATTGGTGCCATTATACTGAATAAAATGATACATGGGCTGATGAAATCCATCTTGCGGTTGTTGTTTAATCTTTATTTGCAGTTTTCAGTTAATGAGATGCTCGCGCTTCTGGGCGGCCTGTGGGTGGAGCTGTGGGTGGAGCTGTGGGCAGAGCTTTATGTGGTGCTCTGCTTATATATTCATCCTTATGGCTTCTGACAGGTCACTGGTCCCTCAGTAAGAATAATAGCGGGACTCCAAGAACTGGTGCACAAGTAGAATCCCAAACCATGTAGTATTATAAAGAGACATGGCACTCAGATAAATCGGTGAAAGTATAAAGGTTTATTTACAATCTAGTAGTACAGTGTGAGGTTTTCGTTGGCAAGGACCTTCATCAGAGTACTAAAAAACATAATATATAACAAAGAAATCTTAAAAGCGCATAATTGTCATATAAGGTTATATAGGATTATAAGGCACTCAATACAAGGATCAATGTGACCTGATCACCAAAGGAAACTTAAGAAAAAGAAAAAAAACATAAAAAGAGGAGATTTCATACCACATTGGTAAGTTGTAAATAGAATAGACAGAATGTCTGCTGCTATGGCCTCTGTAAAGGAGATCACATAGGATATGGATTGAGAATGCACTTAATAGTGAAAGTGCAAGCAGAAACAGGTAATGACACACGTGGTAATTTGACATCTGACATATACACCATACCTACTGATCAAAACGGTCTATTACATTTCCAAAGTCTCCATCCGCCTTCCACGATCCAGTCTATCCCTAAGTCGCAATTTCACCGCATAAAACGAATTGTCAGCGACCCCTCATTAAGGGATAAAAGAGTGGAAGGAATGAGTAAAAAATTCTCAGAGAGAGGGTATCCCTCTAATCTCCTCCAAGAATCTTCCATAGTCTCCCGTTCCTCTGCACTCACACGCCCGTCCATTGACAACCGCATCCCATTTGTCTATACATACCATCCTTTTGCTAATATTCTACACAAAACTATCTGTAAACATTGGAACATTCTTACCATGCTTTCAGCGAACACCAAACATTAGAGATACATCAGTTCATGCCGATTTAGGCACAACTCGTGGTCTCACCAAACAGAGATTTCTACAAACACCAAAAACAGGGACGTTCCCTTGATTACAATGCGACCAATGCAATAATGTATGACATAGCAATTCATTATATCACCCCCTCACAGACAAAAAATACACCCTCAAGGATTACACCACATGTGACACATTGTATGTCGTTTATCTCATAAAAAGCCCATGTGGATTAATATATATTGGTGAAACAACGCAAGCAGCAAAAGACCGTATATCCAAGCATAAATCCACAATCCGATACAAAAATCTCTTATTACCCTTACCACTTCACTTCATTTCGGCAGGACATAAACTCGCACAGTTAAAGTTCCAAATGATCAAACATTTACCCCCCTTGCAACAATAGGGTGACTGAATTCGGATGCTAAAAAGAAGGGAAGCCTTTTGGATCCATGAGTTAAATTCTCTGGCTCCAAAGGGACTGAATAAAGATTATGACGTTCAAGCTTTCATATGATGTTATGTATTATAAGCTAAAATCATTTAGCAACTCATTTAACCTTCAGACTTTCACATGATTAAATGTATTATATGCTACATCTATTATAATGACATGATTCTTGCTATTATGTCAGTTTAAATTTCCTTCCTTTCCTTTCAGGGGACTGTGAGGGCCATTGTGAAATCTCCAGCTTGCGCCTTTTGAAGTAGTCTATTGTGGATTTTGACGTGTGTGTTATGATCATTATCCATTTGTAGAAGCCATCTTCTTTTCCACTTCAGCTTCTTTTTTTTTTTAACAGATGGTGTTATAATTGCATCAATAATTTGTTGAATTTTCATTGAATTTATTCTTCCCTCGGCCCCAAAGCATGATTGATTCACCCACATGCTTAATGGCTGGCCAGACATACCTTTTGATTATTGTGGCTAATGAGCTCTATTTTAACCTCATTGATCCATAGGACTTGTTTCCAAAATGCATCAGGCTTGTTTAGACGTTCTTTTGAATACTTCTGACTCTGAATTATATGGTGTGATTGCAGGAGAAGTTTTCTTCTGATGACTCTTCCATGAAGGCTATATTTGTGCAGGTGTCTTTGAACAGTAGAACAATGTACCACAACTCAAAAGTCTGCTAATTCTTTCTGAAGATCTTTTGCAGTCCAACAGGGGTTCTGATTTGCCTCTCTAGCAATCCTATGAGCAGCTCTCTCTGAAATTTTGCTTGGTCTTCCAGATCTTATCTTGATCTACACTGTTCCTGTTACCTGACATTCATTTGTTAATTACAAATGTTTAAAATGAGGAAAGAGCATGTGGAAAACGCTTTACTATCTTCTTATAGCCTTCTTCTGCTTTGTGGGGCTCCACTGTTTTCATTTTCAGACTGCTGGGCAGCTGTTTAGAAGAACCCATGTCTGCTGTTTTTTGGCACAAGTGTAAGGCAACCAGGATGGTAGTCATGGCGAGGAGCTGCTGCATCGTCACACCCTGGCATCCCACAAAGGAAACACAAAGTCCTGTCTGCTACATGCAACAGGCATCAAGTAGAACACTTACTTTAGATTCCAGGGTTCCTTCTGCTTCTGTCATCATGGCTCCAGATCCATGGTTCTCACAAATTACTCCAGACTCCATCCATGCTTAACAGTTCAGCTTTACTTGACAATAGGTACTTTTTACAATTGTAACACAATTTACACACAATGGCCTTCCTGGAGCTTTCCCTGTCTTCTCTGTCAACTTCCTTCCTGAAGAAACTTATATCTCCATCTCTTCCGACAATCTCTGTCCCGTTGGACAATTTCTGCCCCTTCTGACAATCTCTGTCTCGCCTGGCAATCTCTGCCTTGCTGGACAATTTCTATCCCGTCTGCAATCTCTGTCTCTCCCGACAATCTCTGCCACGCAGATACCTCTTTCTCTTCTGCAACGTCCGTGCCTTTAGGACCACCAACTTCCTCCCATTCTCCTTGTCCAGTTTCAATAGGAAAAGATAAAAGGCGTGCTGAGCTCTGCCTAATTCTGGCCTTAAGACCCGGATCCTCCTTGGAATGGTTACCACTTAAGATGGTGACCACTTGCATGCTACTCAGCCTGAGGTCCTTTTTTTGCTTGGGCAACTTCATCACCAAGGCTATCTGACTGCCTTCTTTCACTGCTCAATCTCTACTACCCACTAACCAGGAAGTCTCACACTATAGCTCACTGCTCTGCACTACACCCATCTGTAGCTCCTCCCAGGCTGGAAAACCCCTTATGCTAACTATGCCTGTGCTGGAACTCTTAGGCTATGTGCACACGTTGCGGATTGGGGTGCAGAATTTTCTGCAGAAATCTGCATCTCCTGGCAGAAAACGCAGCTGCAGATTTGATGCGTTTTTTATGCGGATTTTGTGCGTTTTTGTTGCGTATTTGCTGCGGATTTCATTCGTTTTTTACCCCTGCGGATTTCTATAATGGAAGGGTGCAGAAACGCTGCAGATCTGCACAAAAGAAGTGACATGCTACTTCTTTTGATCCGCAGCGTTTTCCATGCGGAATTTTCCGCACCATCAGCACAGCATTTTTTTTTCCTATTGATTTATATTGTACTGTAAATCACTTTGCGGATCTGCAGCGTTTCTGCGCGGAAAAAAATGCTGCGGATCCGCAGGAAATCCGCATCGTGTGCACATAGCCTTATTCCCTATCTCTATGGTGCCGCACTAATCTATGTCCACTATTGTCCTATGCTATTCTCCTTCTATTCTATCCCTAATCCTATACACAATACATGTCAAGTACCTACACATTACAATAACAGTAAATAAATACATTAACAGTCATAAACTCTATGGAACCACACGTATTTATTGTGAACACTGTTCAAAGAGGGGGAGGCATATGACTGCCTCTGTCACCCCCTTACACAAGGTTAGAGGAGGCAGGGTTTTTATAAACAATCCATAACCTGAACAGGCTAATTAAGGTCTAAAACTACTTATCTGAGCACACAAATTTTTAGAATGTAAAAGGTAAATAAATCTATCTATCTATCTATCTATCTATCTATCTATCTATCTATCTACTAAATTATAATATATATATATATATCTTTGTTGCCTAAAATACAAAGGAAATGTGTCAGCTTTAACTTTAGGCCTTTTAGAGATCATTTCATCTTCAACTTGCTTAACTGTTCACAATGGTAGTCATTTTGAGGAGGGGTGCCCAGACATGTCACTGTATAGCTTTCTACTGCCATGTACAGTAGTATCTTTAATTCCTTTCGTCAAATATTTTCAAACAAGCCAAGTCACTTCTGTACTATGCAGCTTCATGCGTACTGGTATATGATGTTCTATGTGGTGATATTTTACAAAATATTCGCTTCTCACCTGACAATGCGTTGAGACTTTTACATCTTATATAAGTCAACCACATGCTTTGAGCCTGTACACAAACGGTGTGCTATTCTCCTCTAGCAACAATGTTATTTTTTGTATTGGACAGGAGTAAATAGAGTTGAATATTCTTCTACAGATGCTGTATATTGTAAGCAACATGAATAATAATAATCTTTATGAAAAGTGAACAGACGCAACACATAAGACCTCATACTGTATATAGACAAAAGAAGAAGTTCTCCAGCACCAGTATAAACCATGGCCTTTAAGATCCTATACCTCCACCATGAATGACAACAATTCTTCAGGATTAGTGGTGGTGCTCTGCTTAGATCTAGGAGAGTCAATATATAGCAGAAAGAAGAAAAAGCGGCACTCATCAAATCCTTTTTCTTACAAATTCCTTTATTCCATCGAATGGGACATTTCTGCAGTGCTCAGGGGGTATGTGCAGGAGTAAGCGGGAGACGGCCGTTTCGTGTCTGCACGATGCCTCTACCGGGTATGGACCCATAGAAGGAATAATGGACTTTTTAAGAAAAGGGATTTGGTGAGTGCCACTTTTCTTCTTTCTGCTATATATTGACTCATGAGACCTAATATTCTTCTGTCTAAAACACTAAATAGCTCAATCTTTTCAGTTGGAAATTTCTCTACTTGTAGTCCGCAAAGACCAAATAACTAAGTTATAATTAGCCTCTCCATTTGCCAATAGAACTAATTTTTATGGAAATATTTGTAATGCCATTTCATTAATAATATAATAAAAAGTGTTATTGCTGGGCATAGGAAATAATTGTAACTTAGTTCTCTGGTTTATTCTGCAATAATATCTGGGAAATTGCATGCACTGATACAGATTGAGTGTTGAGAGAGCAATCCATCTACTTGATGTTAGTAGTGACAATAGCTGGATGTTCAGGAAACACAGAATAGCCTGTAAACATTTTATTTTCATTCTTTCAGCTTCAGGTCATAGAAGGAGCAATACTCTTTGTACCATCATGGATGAGTTGCATTGCTCACCTCCATAAAGTATTTGTTGTCATGATTTACTCTCTGCAGATGTCATCTTCTATTGAGATGGTGCTTGCAATGTTCTGCAGTTTCCGCCTGTGGACAAGATTGATCATAGGACTCTGGGCAGAACTTTTCATCTCTCTGCTTGTCACTGTGATTGATGATTAGAGAGAAATGAATTTGTAGTCTGGAACCCTGAATGTAGGGCAACAAATGCTCCTTCACGAAGAAAAAAGTTTCACATTTTCTGTTTCTCAGGTGGCACGGAAACTTCAAACCAACTTAAACACTTCCTACTGGAAACAATTATGTGGTATGACATAAGAAAGTCCTCACTAAGCTCATTGTGAAATGAATGTAGTATATAGGGACTTGTGCACATGTAAGGGGTGTACCAGGACTGTGTGATGCTCCACTCCCTTTCCTCATGTTGATATTACCTTGTTTGTATGATTGTATATATATATTTGCATGATGCTGCTATGTGTATATGCTGTATATCTATGTGTTGTGTAGAAAGGGACAGTGCAGTTATAGGATTATTTACCAGAGGGGGGTATAGTAGAATAGGAATAGGAGTTTAGTATAACAAATAGTTAATGTAGGAGGGGCCAGCTGTGGGTAAGATAGGAATATTTCCTTATTTGAGTTCAGTAGGGCCAGGGAGCCCAGACAGCCCAGGAGGGCCAGAGAGTCCAGGCAGTCCTTTCGGGCCCTAGAGACCGGGGCAACACAGTCAGCTCCGTAAAGTTCAAGCTAGAAGCCCAGTTATCCAAGGCCAGCAGGCCAGAAATTGCAGCAGCACAGGAGCACAGATGGCTCTATCATTTGGCAGCTTACTACGTGGGCAGATGCCCTTATGTCTTGCGAAATGGACAAGGAACTCCTAAAAGTAGAGAAGTTGGTCAAGGAGGACTCTGCGGTCCTGGACGAGATGGCACGACCCAGGAACATGCTGAAGGACATGAGGGAGAACACAGGGAAAGTGAAGGCTGTAAGCTGTGTGGAACCCTATGTCAAAGCTGTAATTGATTTGGACGTGCTAAGGAAAGAAACCAGTAAAGTTACTCATTTAAAGTTGGAACTGGACTCTGTCTCTATTTGTGTGCAATTGTCAGGATTGAGCCTGCAACAGACCAGAGGTGAGCCTGATGGCTCGGGAGAATAGAGAGACAGGTACACCGACAAAGGGACACTGTTTTCATGTGGCGGGAGACAGGGGCATGTATAAACAAATACTCTCAGCCATGACTACGGCCCTGGCCCCCCTCACATATATATCACTTGGTATAAGTGTCTCTCACCTATAAAATATATTAATTCTACAAGAAATCTGGAGGGTTGCTACTTATGGGTGCATCTCACAAAATTAGAATATCGTCTAATATCATCTGCTGGTGTAGGTCAACTGTGTTTTATCAAGATGAAAGTCAGCGCAGCCGTCTACCAGGAAATTTTAGAGCACTTCATGCTTCCCTCTGCTGACAAGCTTTTTGGAAATGGAAATTTCATTCTCCAGCAGGACTTGGCACCTGTCCACACTGCCAAAAGTACTAATTGTTGGTTTGAAAACCACAGTATCACTGTGCTTGACTGGCCAGCAAACTCGCCTGACCTTAACCCCATACAGAATCTATGGGTTATTGTAAAGAGGAAGATGAGAGACACCAGACCCAACAATGCAGACAAGCTGAAGGCTGCTAGCAAAGCAACCTGGGCTTCCATAACACCTCAGCAGTGCCAGAGACTGATCGCCTCCATCAGAGGCATAGCTAGGGTTTTGGTTCAGGGGGGCGAAGCTTCTGAGTGGGCCCCTAACCAGGTAATCTTGATTACAATTCAGTGACGCGCCCTAATAGTGGAGGAGAACCACAGCAGATGACCACGATGTTACTGAAGATAATCGCTATATAACGACCAACATAGATATTACCGCCATATGGTCAGTGGTAGATACCAGCCCTACAGAACATGTAAGAGATCACAGCACAGTTACATATAATGTCTTACCACTGACGTCCTTTCTGATGGAATCATTCATTTTTCCCGTCTTTTCCATCTGGCACAGACCGACATGACAACTTCTTCCAGCTAGGACTCGTCTGCAGAGAATACAACAAAGACACATTTCACTTCTCATGTTCCAGCCCCAACACCATCTATTCCCAACCTGCACAAACTCCTCATCCTACTGATACCCCAATACTGAGCCGCTGCTGCCGTATGTGTCCCTATTACTGCCCCTGATACCCCAATACTGAGCCGCTGCTGCTGTATGTGTCCCTATTACTGCACCTGATACCCCAATACTGAGACGCTGCTGCCGTATGTGTCCCTATTACTG
The DNA here is from genome assembly GCF_051348905.1 of Ranitomeya variabilis. Lineage (NCBI taxonomy): Eukaryota > Metazoa > Chordata > Amphibia > Anura > Dendrobatidae > Ranitomeya > Ranitomeya variabilis. The sequence goes on along the minus strand of NC_135237.1, from coordinate 458,417,988 downwards.
CAGCAGATACCCCAATACTGAGCCGCTGATGCCGTATGTGACCCTATTACTGCACCTGATACCCCAATACTTTGCCGCTGCTGCTGTATGTGTCCCTAATACTGCACCTGATACCCCGATACTGAGCTGCTGCTGCCGTTTGTGTCCCTATTACTGCACCTGATACCCCAATACTGAGCCTCTGCTGCCGTATGTGTCCCTATTACTGCCCCTGATATTCTAATACTGAGCCGCTGCTGCCGTATGTGTTGTGAATTTGCTTTTTGCTCCCTCTAGTGGTTACTAGTTTTTTGACTCTGGTTTTTCTGTCATTCCTTTTATCCGCACCTGGGTCGTTAGTTAGGGGTGTTGCTATATAAGCTCCCTAGACCTTCAGTTCAATGCCTGGCAACGTAGTTATCAGAGCTAGTCTGCTGTGCTCTTGTCTACTGATCCTGGTTCCAGTTATATCAGCTAAGTCTGCCTTTTGCTTTTTGCTATTTGTTTTGGTTTTGTATTTTTGTCCAGCTTGTTCCAAATCTATATCCTGACCTTTGCTGGAAGCTCTAGGGGGCTGGTGTTCTCCCCCCGGACCGTTAGACGGTTCGGGGGTTCTTGAATTTCCAGTGTGGATTTTGATAGGGTTTTTGTTGACCATATAAGTTACCTTTCTTTATTCTGCTATCAGTAAGCGGGCCTCTCTGTGCTAAACCTGGTTCATTTCTGTGTTTGTCATTTCCTCTTACCTCACCGTTATTATTTGTGGGGGGCTTCTATCCAGCTTTGGGGTCCCCTTCTCTGGAGGCAAGAAAGGTCTTTTGTTTTCCTCTACTAGGGGTAGCTAGATTCTCCGGCTGGAGCGTGTCATCTAGAATCAACGTAGGAATGATCCCCGGCTACTTCTAGTGTTGGCGTTAGGAGTAGATATATGGTCAACCCAGTTACCACTGCCCTATGAGCTGGATTTTTGTATTCTGCAGACTTCCACGTACCTCTGAGACCCTCGCCATTGGGGTCATAACAGTTTGCCAGGCCAGTATTAAATGTTTAATGCGTTGCAGAAGAGGGATTATAAGAAAGAAGATTCTGAGTTTTTTTTTTTTTTTTTCTTTCTTCTTCCCCTTTACCTCAGAGTGGCTATGCTTGCTGCAGACATGAATGTCCAGACCTTGATTACAAGTGTGGACCAGCTGGCTACTCGTGTGCAGGGCATACAAGACTATGTTATCAGAAATCCTAGGTCAGAACCTAAAATACCGATTCCTGAACTGTTTTCCGGAGACAGGTTTAAGTTTAGGAATTTTGTGAATAATTGTAAATTGTTTTTGTCCCTGAGACCCTGTTCATCTGGAGACTCTGCTCAGCAAGTAAAAATAGTTATTTCGTTCTTACGGGGCGACCCTCAGGATTGGGCTTTTTCGCTGGCGCCAGGAGATCCGGCATTGGCTGATATTGATGCGTTTTTTCTGGCGCTCGGTTTACTTTATGAGGAACCCAATCTTGAGATTCAGGCAGAAAAGGCCTTGCTGGCTATGTCTCAGGGGCAGGACGAGGCTGAAGTGTATTGCCAAAAATTTCGGAAATGGTCCGTGCTGACACATTGGAACGAGTGTGCACTGGCCGCTAATTTTAGAAATGGCCTATCTGAAGCCATTAAGAATGTTATGGTGGGTTTTCCCATTCCCACAGGTCTCAATGATACTATGGCACTGGCTATTCAAATTGACCGGCGGTTGCGGGAGCGCAAAACCGCAAATTCCCTCATGGTGTTGTCTGAACAGACACCTAATTCGGTGCAATGTGATAGAAAAACCGCAAATTCCCTCATGGTGTTGTCTGAACAGACACCTGATTTAATGCAATGTGATAGAATCCTGACTAGAAATGAGCGGAAAATTCATAGACGCCGGAATGGCTTGTGCTACTACTGTGGTGATTCTACACATGTTATCTCAGCATGCTCTAAACGTATAGCTAAGGTTGTTAGTCCTGTCACCGTTGGTAATTTGCAACCTAAATTTATTCTGTCTGTAACTTTGATTTGCTCACTGTCGTCTTATCCTGTCATGGCGTTTGTAGATTCAGGTGCTGCCCTGAGTCTTATGGATCTGTCATTTGCTAAGCACTGTGGTTTTACTCTTGAACCATTAGAAAATCCTATTCCTCTTAGGGGTATTGATGCTACGCCATTGGCAGCAAATAAACCGCAGTATTGGACACAGGTTATCATGTGCATGACTCCTGAACACCGCGAGGTGATACGTTTCCTGGTTTTACATAAAATGCATGATTTGGTTGTTTTAGGGCTGCCATGGTTACAGACCCATAATCCAGTCCTGGACTGGAAGGCTATGTCAGTCTCAAGTTGGGGCTGTCGTGGTATTCATGGGGATTCCCTGCCTGTGTCTATTGCTTCTTCTACGCCTTCGGAAGTTCCGGAGTATTTGTCTGATTATCAGGATGTCTTCAGTGAGTCTGAGTCCAGTGCACTGCCTCCTCATAGGGACTGTGACTGTGCTATAGATTTGATCCCAGGCAGTAAGTTTCCTAAGGGAAGACTGTTTAATCTGTCGGTACCTGAACATACCGCTATGCGTTCATATATCAGGGAGTCTCTGGAGAAAGGACATATTCGTCCGTCTTCTTCCCCCCTTGGTGCGGGATTCTTTTTTGTGGCAAAAAAGGACGGATCTTTGAGACCTTGTATTGATTATCGGCTTTTAAATAAGATCACTGTCAAATTTCAGTATCCTTTACCGCTGTTGTCTGACTTGTTTGCCCGGATTAAAGGTGCCAAGTGGTTCACCAAGATAGACCTTCGTGGTGCGTACAACCTTGTGCGCATTAAGCAAGGTGATGAATGGAAAACCGCATTCAATACGCCCGAAGGTCATTTTGAGTACTTGGTGATGCCTTTTGGGCTCTCCAATGCGCCTTCAGTTTTTCAGTCCTTTATGCATGACATTTTCCGGAAGTATCTGGATAAATTTTTGATTGTTTATCTGGATGATATTTTGGTTTTTTCTGATGATTGGGATTCGCATGTGGAGCAGGTCAGGTTGGTCTTTAAAATTTTGCGTGAAAATTCTTTGTTTGTCAAGGGCTCAAAGTGTCTCTTTGGTGTACAGAAGGTTCCCTTTTTGGGGTTCATTTTTTCCCCTTCTGCTGTGGAGATGGACCCAGTCAAGGTCCGAGCTATTCTTGATTGGACTCAGCCCTCGTCGGTTAAGAGTCTTCAGAAGTTCTTGGGTTTCGCTAACTTCTACCGTCGTTTTATCGCTAATTTTTCTAGCATTGTGAAACCGTTGACGGATATGACCAAGAAGGGCTCCGATGTAGCTAACTGGGCTCCTGCTGCCGTGGAGGCTTTCCAGGAGTTGAAGCGCCGGTTTACTTCGGCGCCTGTTTTGTGCCAGCCCGATGTCTCACTTCCCTTTCAGGTTGAGGTGGATGCTTCAGAGATTGGAGCAGGGGCCGTTTTGTCGCAGAGAGGCCCTGGTTGCTCTGTTATGAAACCTTGTGCCTTTTTCTCCAGGAAGTTTTCGCCTGCCGAGCGAAATTATGATGTGGGCAATCGGGAGTTGTTGGCCATGAAATGGGCATTTGAGGAGTGGCGTCATTGGCTCGAGGGTGCTAAGCATCGTGTGGTGGTCTTGACTGATCACAAAAATCTGATGTATCTCGAGTCTGCTAAACGCCTTAATCCGAGACAGGCCCGCTGGTCATTGTTTTTCTCCCGCTTTGATTTTGTTGTCTCGTATTTACCAGGTTCAAAGAATGTGAAGGCCGATGCTCTTTCTAGGAGCTTTGTGCCTGATGCTCCTGGAGTCGCTGATCCTGTTGGTATTCTTAAAGATGGAGTTATCTTGTCAGCTATTTCTCCGGATCTGCGACGTGTGTTGCAGAGATTTCAGGCTGATAGGCCTGAGTCTTGTCCACCTGACAGACTGTTTGTCCCGGATAAATGGACCAGCAGAGTCATTTCCGAGGTTCATTCCTCGGTGTTGGCAGGTCACCCGGGAATTTTTGGCACCAGAGATCTGGTGGCCAGGTCCTTTTGGTGGCCTTCCTTGTCAAGGGATGTGCGGTCATTTGTGCAGTCCTGTGGGACTTGTGCTCGAGCTAAGCCTTGCTGTTCTCGTGCCAGCGGTTTGCTCTTGCCCTTGCCTGTCCCGAAGAGACCTTGGACACATATCTCCATGGATTTCATTTCTGATCTTCCGCTATCTCAGGGCATGTCCGTTATCTGGGTGATATGTGATCGCTTCTCCAAGATGGTCCATTTGGTTCCTTTGCCTAAGCTGCCTTCCTCTTCCGATCTGGTTCCTGTGTTTTTCCAGAACGTGGTTCGTTTGCACGGCATCCCTGAGAATATTGTGTCAGACAGAGGATCCCAGTTCGTTTCTAGGTTCTGGCGATCCTTTTGTAGTAGGATGGGCATTGATTTGTCGTTTTCGTCTGCTTTCCATCCTCAGACTAATGGACAGACGGAGCGAACCAATCAGACTTTGGAGGCTTATTTGAGGTGTTTTGTCTCTGCTGATCAGGACGTTTGGGTGACATTCTTGCCGTTGGCTGAGTTTGCCCTTAATAATCGGGCTAGTTCCGCCACCTTGGTTTCGCCTTTTTTCTGCAACTCTGGTTTCCATCCTCGCTTTTCTTCGGGTCATGTGGAGCCTTCTGACTGTCCTGGGGTGGATTCTGTGGTAGATAGGTTGCAGCGGATCTGGAATCATGTGGTGGACAACTTGAAGTTGTCACAGGAGAGGGCTCAGCGCTTTGCCAACCGCCGCCGCGGTGTGGGTCCCCGACTACGCGTTGGGGATTTGGTATGGCTTTCTTCCCGCTTTGTTCCTATGAAGGTCTCCTCTCCCAAATTTAAACCTCGTTTTATTGGGCCTTACAAGATATTGGAAATCCTTAATCCTGTATCTTTTCGTCTGGATCTTCCTGTGTCGTTTGCTATTCACAATGTATTTCATAGGTCCTTGTTGCGGCGGTACATTGTGCCTGTAGTTCCTTCTGCTGAGCCTCCTGCTCCGGTGTTGGTTGAGGGCGAGTTGGAGTACGTGGTGGAGAAGATCTTGGATTCTCGCCTCTCCAGGCGGAGGCTTCAGTACCTGGTCAAGTGGAAGGGCTATGGTCAGGAGGATAATTCCTGGGTGGTCGCCTCTGATGTTCATGCGGCCGATTTAGTTCGTGCCTTTCATGCCGCTCATCCTGATCGCCCTGGTGGTCGTGGTGAGGGTTCGGTGACCCCTCACTAAGGGGGGGGTACTGTTGTGAATTTGCTTTTTGCTCCCTCTAGTGGTTACTAGTTTTTTGACTCTGGTTTTTCTGTCATTCCTTTTATCCGCACCTGGGTCGTTAGTTAGGGGTGTTGCTATATAAGCTCCCTAGACCTTCAGTTCAATGCCTGGCAACGTAGTTATCAGAGCTAGTCTGCTGTGCTCTTGTCTACTGATCCTGGTTCCAGTTATATCAGCTAAGTCTGCCTTTTGCTTTTTGCTATTTGTTTTGGTTTTGTATTTTTGTCCAGCTTGTTCCAAATCTATATCCTGACCTTTGCTGGAAGCTCTAGGAGGCTGGTGTTCTCCCCCCGGACCGTTAGACGGTTCGGGGGTTCTTGAATTTCCAGTGTGGATTTTGATAGGGTTTTTGTTGACCATATAAGTTACCTTTCTTTATTCTGCTATCAGTAAGCGGGCCTCTCTGTGCTAAACCTGGTTCATTTCTGTGTTTGTCATTTCCTCTTACCTCACCGTTATTATTTGTGGGGGGCTTCTATCCAGCTTTGGGGTCCCCTTCTCTGGAGGCAAGAAAGGTCTTTTGTTTTCCTCTACTAGGGGTAGCTAGATTCTCCGGCTGGAGCGTGTCATCTAGAATCAACGTAGGAATGATCCCCGGCTACTTCTAGTGTTGGCGTTAGGAGTAGATATATGGTCAACCCAGTTACCACTGCCCTATGAGCTGGATTTTTGTATTCTGCAGACTTCCACGTACCTCTGAGACCCTCGCCATTGGGGTCATAACACGTATGTGTCCCTATTACTGCACCTGCTGTTTGGTTCTCTGTGCCCTCTAAATTCTAAAACACCCCTCTATAATATAGTAATGCCGGGTGCATGTGCCCTAGAAAACAGTGCCCATAGTTTGCCCCCTAGAAAGTAATATTGCCCTGTGTGCCCCTTTGATAGCCACAGTAACCTGAGTTCCCCTATAACAATAAGTGCCCACTTTACATTTCATAATGTCCCGAGTCTCCCCTCTACAGCTCCCCTATACACAGCATGATGCTCTTATACACAGTATAATGCCCCCTCACCGTATAGTACCACCCACACAGTATACTGACTCCTTAGTAGCCCCCAAACTGTTTGATGGCTCCAACAATGTATAATGACCCCCACACTGTAATCTCCATACTGCATGATGGCCCCCTAGATAGCCTCCATAAACAGTAGCATAATGCACCAAATACTCCACAATATAGTATAATGCACTCCCCATAGACAGACTCTATAGCATAAGGCAGCCCCCATATAGGCAGACCCTGTAATAAGGCAGTACCCCCATAGGCAGACTCTGTAGTATAAGGCAACACCCCCATAGGCCGACCCTGTAATAAGGCAACATCCCCATAGGCAGACCCTGTAATAAGGCGGCAAACCCTGTAATAAGGCAGCACCCCCATAGTCAAACCCTGTAATAAGGCAGCACCCCTATAGGCAGACCCTGTAATAAGGCAGCAACCCTATAGGCAGAACCTGTAATAAGGTAGCCCCCATAGTCAGACCCTGTAATAAGGCGGCAGACTGTTATGATCTGGTGGCCTAGGAGCAGCATGAGACGTACTCTGGAGAAGGTGGTACCTGTACTGACCGCGGACCCTGATCTTAACACCGCAACTAGAAGTAGTTGTGGGATGTTCATGTCACTCCCTAGACACCTCGTCACAGCCGGAGGACTAAATACCCCTAGAGAAAGAAAGGGAAAAACTATCTTGCCTCAGAGAAAATCCCCAAAGGATAGACAGCCCCCCACAAATATTGACTGTGAGAGGAGAGGGAATTAACATACACAGACTGAAATCAGGATTTAGCAAAGGAGGCCATTCTAGCTAGATAGAAAGGATAGGACAGAGTACTATGCGGTCAGTATTAAAACACTAGAAAATATCCACCACAGAAAATACAAAATCTCCACATCTAACTAAAGGTATGGAGGGTATACCTGCATCTCCAGAGATACCAGCTTGGAAGAGCAAGTCCTTATACAGACCAAGCTGGATAAGACAAAACATAGAAATGCACTGAACGATAAGGCCCGCAGCATGTGGACTGCAAAAACAAAGACAGAACTTATCTTTGTTGAAATGAACAGCAAAGCAGGAGAGACCAGACAGAGATGTGAATCCTCCAGGAACAATGGACAACTGGCACTGACTAAAGGGTGAAGCAAAACTAAATAGCCCAGTGGACACACCTGATGAAATGCTGCAATCGAAAACAGCAGCGCTACCACTTATAACCACCGGAGGGAGCCAAAGAGCAGAATTCACAACAGCAGACCCTGTAATAAGGCAGCACCCCCATAGTCAGACCCTGTACTAAGGCAACCCCCATAGTCAGACCCTGTAATAAGGCAGCACCCCTATAGGCAGACCCTGTAATAAGCAGCCCCCATAGTCAGACCCTGTAATAAGGAAGCCCCCCTATAGTCAGACCCTGTAATGAGGCAGCCCCCATAGTCAGACCCTGTAATAAGGCAGCACCCCTATAGACAGACCCTGTAATAAGGCAGCCCCCATAGTCAAGCCCTGTAATAAGGCAGCCCTCATAGTCAGACCCTGTAATAAGGCAGCACCCCATAGTCAGACCCTGTAATAAGGCAGCACCCCATAGTCAGACCCTGTAATAAGGCAGCCCCATAGTCAGACCCTGTAATAAGGCAGCCCCCATAGTCAGACCCAGTAATAAGGCAGCCCCCCATAGGCAGACCCTGTAATAAGGCGGCAGATCCCCATAGGCAGATCCTGTAATAAGGCGGCAGATCCCTATAGGCAGACCCTGTAATAAGGCGGCAGCACCCATAAAAAATAAATAAATAAATACTCTCCTCTCTTCTTCCTGGTTCCTGAGCTGCTCCCGCTGATCTCCTGACAGCGGGAACCGGGCAGTGATGTCATCACGCCCGCTGTCAGTGTCGGCGACGTCAGATGCCGACACTGACAGGGGGATGATGGGAGAAGGAGCGTAGTGCTCCTTCTCACATCAATGCGATCAGCTATATCGGCTAAATGTCGGTACAGCTGATCTTCCGATGATGGCGGGGGCCCACTGCTGGCACCAGGCCCCCTCGCCTGCTCAAAGGCCCCATAGCGGCCGGGCGGCAGAGCAGGGAGATCGATTCTCCCTGCTCTGCGCGTGCCGATACAGTTACAGTAGCGTAGCTCCGGGTGGGCCCCCTCAGAGCACCGGGCCTGGGGCGCCAGCACCCTCTGCCCCCCGGTAGCTACGCTACTGGCCTCCATGCCACGTCGCATTGATGCAGAGGAATTCTGATGGTTCCTTGATGAAACCGTGTGCCTTCTTTTCTCGTAAGTTTTCGTCAAGGACAATCCTCAGACCACCTCCAGAGAGCTGCAGCATCAACTTGCTGCAGATGGTGTCACTGTGCATCGGTCAACTATACAACGCACTGTGTTTTTTTGCCGCCATGCATAACGCCTTTTTGTATTACCAAACAATTCAATCTTGGTTTCATCAGTCCACAGGACCTTCTTCCAAAAAGAAATTGGCTTCTCCAAATGTGTTTTTGCATACCTCAGCCGACTCTGTTTGTGGCGTGCTTGCAGAAACTGCTTCTTTCGCATCACTCTCCCATACAGCTTCTCCTTGTGCAAAGTGCGTTGTATAGTTGATCAATGCACAGTGACACCATCTGCAGCAAGTTGATGCTGCAGCTCTCTGGAGGTGGTCTGAGGATTGTCCTTGACTGATCTCACCATTCTTCTTCTTCTTCTGATGTTTTTCTTGGCCTGCCACTTCTGGCCTTAACAAGAACTGTACCTGTGTTCTTCCATTTCCTTACTATGTTCCTCACATTCTTTCAGATCATTTGACAGTTGTTTTGAGGAGCCCATGATGCCACTCTTCAGAGGAGATTCAAACAGGAGAACAACTTGCAAGTGGCCACTTTAAGTAGCTTTTCTCATGATTGCATACACCTAGCTATGAAGTTCAAAGCTCAATGAGGTTACAAAACTAAAAAAAAAGTTCTTTAGTAAGTCAGTAAAAAGTAGGTAGGAGTATTTAAAACAAGAAAATGATAAGGGTGCCCATACTTATGCACCTGTCAAATTTTATTTGAATGCAGATTGCACATTTTCTGTTAGTACAATAAACCTCATTTCAAGGGAGAAACATTACTGTGTCCAACAGTTATTAGATATATGAAACTGAAATAGCTGTTGCAAAAAAAACAATTTTTACAAAACATTAAGCTTAAGATTAATAGGGGTGCCCAAACTTTTTCATATGACTGTATTTATGTATCTGACAATATTAGGCTGTGTGCACAAGTTGCATTTTAGTCGTGTTTTTTTGTGCACACATTTATCATAAAACCAAAAGGGATTCCTGATGCCACTGTAAGTTGGTTGCGGTAGCTGTTCTGAACCCCTAGATATTTCTCGGTGTACAGTGTACCAAATATATATATATATATATATATATATATATATATATATATATATATATATATATATATATATATACACACTGCTCAAACAAATGAAGGGAACACTCAAATAACACATCTTAGATCTGAATGAATGAAATATTCTCATTGAATACTTTGTTCTGTAAAAAGTTGAACGCGCTGACAACAAAATCACACAAAAATCATCAATGGAATTTCAAATTTATTAACCAATGGAGGCCTGGATTTGGAACGATACTCAAAATCAAAGTGGAAAATCAAATAACAGACTTATCCAACTTCAGTGGAAATGCCTCGAAACAAGGAAGTGATGCTCAGTAGTGTGTGTGTGTACAATGCCTGGGCATGCTCCTGATGAGGCGGCAGATGGTCTCCTGAGGGATCTCCTCCCAGACCTGGACTAAAGCATCCGCCAACTCCTGGACAGTCTGTGTTGCAACGTGACATTGATGGATGGAGCGAAACATGATGTCCCAGATGTGTTCAATCGGATTCAGGTCTGGGGAATGGTCGGGCCAGTCAATAGCTTCAATGCCTTCACTTGGCAGAAACTGCTGACTCACTCCAGCCACATGAGGTCTGGCTTTGTCCTGCAGTAGGAGGAAACCAGGGCCAACCGCACCAGCATATGGTCTCCCAAGGGGTCTGAGGATCTTATCTCAGTACCTAATAGCAGTCAGGCTACCTCTGGTGACCATATGGAGGGCTGTGCAGCCCTCCAAAGAAATGCCCACACCATTACTGAACCACTGCCAAACCGGTCATGATGAAGGATGTTGCAGGCAGCAGATCGCTCTCCATGGCTTCTCCAGACTCTCTCACGTCTGTCACATGTGCTCAGTGTGAACCTGCTGTCATCTGTGAAGAGCACAGGGCGCCAATGGTGAATTTCCAATACTAGTGTTCTGTGGCAAATGTCAAGTGTCCTGCTCGGTGTTGGGCTGTGAGCACAACCCCATCTGAGGACGTCGGCACACAGACCATCCTCATGGAGTCGGTTTCTAACTATTTGTGCACATGCACATTTGTAGCCTGCTGGAGGTCATTTTGTAGGGCTCCTTGAATGGGGATTATGTTTCTGTCTGGATGCGCCACTCAACACCTTTAACCTGATTTTAGATCTAAATGAGTTTATCAGAAAACTGACTACACAACGCCACTTAATAATTGAAGAAAATAATAAGTTCCTCTCCAGTATTCTGGCATCTTCTTCTACTAATGTTGCTGACACCTACTTACATGTTAACCCGAAAATGAATTCTAGTAAATTTTATCCCGTCCAACACAAGGGCTCCCATATTGAAACCTTCCAGCAGTTAATCTTCAAAGAGCTCCGCTCCCTCTCCCCCCTGTTTTTAAAAAATCTTCTAATCTTAGTTTTGCTGAAAAAATGGCCCTCAAATCTCTACGAGCTAACAACAATATCATAAAAAATGCAGACAAGGGGGTGGGGTTGTTATCATGGATGGGGCTTGGTATGTCAATGAGGGCACCAGTATCTTGAGTGACTCAGAATATTATGTTAAAGTTGGGGCATGACACTTTGGCCACAATCTTCTCCCAATACATTGGGTTTATCAAAGAAGCTTTGTCCCTTGGGATCCTGAATAAAAAGAAATTCATATTCGTCAACATCTCCAGATTTAAGACCCCTTTTTTTATTTTTTACCCAAAATTCACAAGGACCCCCAAAATCCCCCTGGCCGGCCCATCATTTCGGGTATCGGCTCCATTACCAGCAATCTCTCGCATTATGTAGACCTGTTCTTGAAAAAATACATTATGGACCTGGATTCTTATCTTAAAAACTCCTCCCATTTAATTAACCATCTTTTATCTCTACCCAATGTCCCCTGCGATGGGGATGAGATTTGCCCCCAGTTATGCCAATCGGTTCATGGGGGCATTCACGTCTGTCTTCATCGTACAGACCCCACTCGCAGTGGGCAAAATTGCCCTCTACCGCCGTTTTATCGATGATCTTTTTATTATTTGGACGGGTTCCGAACTAGAAGCACTCGATTTCATTCAGTCCCTAAATATGAATTCTTGGGGACTGAAATTCACAACCAAAATATCTAGTACAGCAATCCAATTTCTAGATTTAATGGTACATGTCGACCAGCACGGTCACTTTTTAACATCCACACATTTCAAAAGGGTAGATGTAAATAGCTATCTAAGTTTTAGCAGTGGACACCTCCCTAATTGGATTTCAAATATCCCTTATGGGCAGTACTGGAGGATCAGGAAGAACTGCACTAAAGACAGTGATTTCTTCAAAGAAGCTGATATCCTGAAACATCATTTTAAGAGTAAAGGGTACCCTAAAAAATTGTTTTTTGATGCATTCACGAGAGCCTTCACACAAAAGGAATGCATTGAGCAGATAAAAAATAAGAATAATAGGTCTGTTAAACCCTCTGATTTCTGATTTATAACTACCTTTAACCAATCACATGGGGTCTTATGAAAAAATATTGGTTCATTTTGAAAGGGGATCCAGTTTTATCAGTACATATTCCTGCACAACCTAGAACCATCTTCAGAAAAAATTGCACCCTTTGTACATCGTTGCTCCCAGCAACATAACTTGTGAGTCCTCATCCACATCCACTTGCCAGACACACCAAAATCTGGGCTGTTTTGCCTGCAGGGTAGCTAAGTGTTTATGTTGTGGTTCCATCAGTAATAGAGCGAAATAATTTCGGTCATACACTACGGGCACCAGTTTTAATATTAACTACCATGTAAATTACCAATCTAGCTATGTAGTTTATCTGATCGAATGTGGTTGTGGGCTGCAATATGTCAGGTGGACGATACAGGCTATGCATGCAAGGATGAATAGACACCATCAGAACATCCGGAATGGGTTTTTCATGCTTAGTCTGTCAAACCACTTTCTCGTAGTGCATAATAGGAACCTAAGTTCACTAAAGCTTACTATCATAGATCAGATACCAAATGATATGCCTGATCGTTTTACCAATTTAGTAAGAAGAGAAAGTTATTGGATTTTTAAACTTGGTACACTGGCACCTGAGGGGTTAAATCTCATCATTGAAAAAGTCACATAACGGCTGCACTTTTGCCCCGTTCTCTTATTATTTTTATGCATTTTATTGTTTTTATACTATTTGATTTTATATAATTATTGTGCTATATCCTGTCTTTTTTTACCTTTTTTGATATATATGTTTGATATATATGCGTTTGCGATTTGTATCTTAATTAATCATGTGATCCCATCTAATCATGTGTTCTGAATAATTGCTCCTTAAATCTCATTGGTTGGTGCTCCTTTATATACTTACTCTGGCCCACTCTCTGTAAACTGCCACTTGATGAAGACGGAGCTGTTCCATCGAAACGCGTTATGGATTTCAATAAACAAAGAAACTTTTAATCCTTTCATCTGTGTCCTGTGTGCTCCCATGTGACCGGAGTATCCTGCAACTCATTTTGAAGGGTTCTGGCAGTGCTCCTCCTGTTCCTCCTTGCACAAAGGCTGAGGTAGAGGTCCTGCTGCTGGGTTGTTGCCCTCCTATGACCCCCTCCATGTCTCCTGGTGTGCTGGCCTGTCTCCTGGTAGCGCCTCCAGCCTCTGGACACTACGCTGACAGAGACAGCAAACCTTCTTGCCACAGCTCACATTGATATGGCATTCTGGATGAGTCGCACTACCTGAGCCACTTGTGTGGGTTGTAGAGTCCGTCTCATGCTACCACGAGTGTGAAAGCACAACCAACATTCAAAAGTGACCAAAACATCAGCCAGAAAGCATTGGTACTGAGATGTGGTCTGTGGTCCCCACCTGCAGAACCACTCCTTTATTGAGGGAGTCTTGATAATTGCCAATAATTTCCATCTGTTGTCTATTCCATTTACACAACAGCATGTGAAATTGATTGTCAATCAGTGTTGCTTCCTAAGTGGACAGTTTGATTTCACAGAAGTTTGATTTACTTGGAGCTATATTCTGTTGTTTAAGTGTTCCCCTTATTTTTTGAGCAGTGTATATATGTATTTCAATATGTGTATACAGGGAAAGCGTAGTGTTGGTAATAGATCACTAGATGGAGACATTAGAGTATCTAGTTTAGCACGGTAGTGAATAGTCAACTGTAGGAGGGGGTCACTGTAGTAAGTGAAAGGGAGCTTCCCAATTAGAGTTAGAAGGGTCTGGGCACCCACAGAGCTCGGGTGGGCTATTAGCCCAAGCAGCTTAGCTAGTCCACAACGTTACATTTAAGAAAGGAGCCCAGCCATCCAGAACCAGGGGATTAGTATAGTCCCAGCAACACTAGCGTCAGCAGCTTCAGGAGCTAAAGCTACAGTGAAGGAATGCCGCAGGAAAGACGGGCAGGTCACTCGCCATGTGGCAGATGATAGCATGGGCTGATGCCCTCAGAACCAGCGTGAAACGGCTGAGGGAATCCCGAATGAGGAGAATCTGGACAGGGAGGATGCTGAGATACCATGTGATACGGTAGGACCCGGTCTTGAGCCGAGTGGCAAGGAGAGGAGAGAAGGGAAAGCTGAAGTGACGTATAATGTGAAATCTGATGTTAATGCTGTAAAGGATCTGGATGCGCTGCAAAGAAGTGAAAGTTAAGTTTTGCATTTTGAGTTGTTCCTGGACTTTGTCTTTGTTTATTCACAAGTGACCGGAGGAGACCCTGAGGAACAGAGGAGGCCCTGTTGGCACAGAAAATGGAGAGGCAAGTAAGCTGCCAGGGAAACGTGATTTTTATGTAAAGGGATGCCAGAGCATGCAAAGCCCGGTAAGCTCTAGCCCGACATTTACACCACCAAAGTGATTGAGAATCCTGAAGTGTCACGCACATGCTGTTTATTTGTGACTTGCAGATCTGGTTCAGATTTAAATCTGTAGTATGTCAAGTCTTTCAGCGGTTTTCCTACAAATTTCACCTGAACTAAAGAGTGGGGAAAAATCTACACCAAAAACACATGTAAAAATGCATATGAACATGGCAAAAACACATGTATCTTAAGCTGCATTTTTCCTGCAAAGAGCTGCAGAAATGATGCAGAAAGTTCTGCACCAAATACTTAACATGGGCACATACCCTTATGGAGACTGTATAGTCCTTGTATATCTGCTGAAAACTATTTCAGTGCTCCCATTCTTTGTGAGAGGCTTCTTGCAGAATTATTAGGCAATTTGTATCTTTGATGACTATTAGTGAACACCTTCCTTGTTCAATCTAAAAGGTTAATAAACCTGATACCTGAATAATTAAGAAAATATATGTGAGGTTTTGTCTTTTGTAAATTTTCCCATCTCAATTGTTTACTTTAATCTGTTAAAGTGAGAATAATAACCAAACAACTCAAACTTACGAAGATAAGTAAAAAAAAATCATGACCCCTATAACCACCGTTCTTTTCAATAACAATCATAAACTCCAACTGTCCAAGGAGTGTGTCATGACAGTGTTCAGAGATGTGTCTGTTTTCCTTCATTGTAAATCTCCATTTTTTGAGAAGTTCCTATAAGACTTTAGGCCTGCAATGTCATGCATTAAAATCATGGTTTTCTTGAACTATACCACTGCTTTAAGAAAGTGTCTTCTAAAAACTGAGAGTAGGTTTGGAAGCTGAGTCCATCTTCATCTCGAAAAAGTCCAACTAGCTCATCTTTAATAAATACCAGACAATAGCAGTACTTCACCTCCACCTCGCTGGCATCTTAGTGGAGGTCTGTGCCAGTACTGATCCAGCCATTGGCCTATCCATCTGGTCCATCAAATTTCACTCTAATCTCATCAGTATAGAAAGTATGAGAAAAATAATTGGATCCTAAAAACAGAACAGAACAACAGTCCAGAACAACAGAAGCTATAAAACTGTACCATAACCAATATGCAGCGCCCCAGAGTCCTGGTCATTGCAGTAATGTTGTTCTTCCACCAGGGAAAGAGACATTAGAAAAGAAGTGTATTGCGGAGGGTGATAAACGATGTCATAGCAAAAGGAGGGGAAACCAGAAGGAGTTCTGCCCTGTGAAAGGCTGCCTCCTTCTGAGGCGCAGTAATCCGGTAGCCAGAACACCGAGGCAGTAAGGATCTCTACGCTTTACTTCAGAGACTGGCAGGACAGTTAATTGCACGTTAGCTGCTCGACCTTATACCCAGGAGGCACGGTGGCACGGTGGCAACTTGTGGGGGCCGGGGCGTGGTAGAGTCCCGGTAAAAAGCCTCAGGCCACCAGTCATACGGGTTTGTCCTATCCTATCCATCAGGGAGACAGAGAGAAAGAAACTTAACATCCAGAATAGTTGTGAGGACCTTACCGAGAAGCTCAGCAGGGAGGTACTACAACACCCAGGTGCTAGAGGAAGGCTATTGCATTCCACCTGGATAAGGGGACTCTGGATTTGCCTTTGGACCGGCCGGACTCTGTCTGCCCTGTGGTCTGTACCCTGGACTGTGGATGCTGAAGCCTTCAGTAAAGGTAAAGAGACTGCAACCTGGTGTCCTCGTTATTCACTGCGCCTCACACCATTCACCATCTTCTGGGAAGCCCTGGGGATACACTTCACCTGTGAGAAGGTATACCATCTAGCTGCCATCACATCATCCCCAGCGGACTCCTAAGCAGCGTCGGTCACCCTGACCGAATATCACAGGTGGCGTCACGAACATTTCCCCTTTAAAGACCTTTCCCATCATTTAACAACGGATGCCCCTAGGGCCACGGACCGGGTCAGCCACCGTGACATCCCCGCCGAGAACCAAAGGGCCCGGCTCCGAGTACCCCATTGCCCTACTGGGGGCGCTCCAACTTTGGCATCATGAACAGCAGCCGAGATCCGCCTCCTGATCCTTGATGGCGGGCGGGGACAAAGAAAACGAAACCGCCCACGAAGAAGAGAGCGAGAAAAGGACGAGGAAGGAGCCAGCCACCTGGAGGGACGCCGCAGCCAGGCATTACCTGTTGGCCCTGACTTCCTGCAGGCCGGCGTGGAAGAGCTCAGCGACCAACTCCTGCGGACGCAGCTGAGCCCTGAGGCCGGGTGGAAGAAGACCTTCATCGGGAGCCTCACCAGACATCTGTCGGCAGCCTCGTCTGGTCCGGAGCAAGAAAGAAGTTCCAGCGCTCCGAAGCCAGAAAGCAAGGCCCTGCCGGAAAGCGAGACGCTGCAAACAGAGATGACAACGCCGCAGCACAAGGCTCTGCAACCAGCGTTCCAGACCATAGTGGAGATGGACCAGACCGGCACCGGCGGGACCGCATCTGAAGCAGGTATGAGGAACAACCCTGCCCCGGTGACCAATCCTGCCCCGGTGACCAACACCGCTCCCGCAACTGCTCGTGCCACCGCTACTGACTCCGTTCCAGTGACTGATCTTGCAGCAGCCGCTACCTTTGCTGCAGCCAATGCCCATACTCAAGCTACGCAGACTTCCATCGCTGCATATGATGTGACAATTCACGAGAGACAGACCAATGAGTTTTATTTGGCACCGGGTGTGACCCTGGATCCTACCCTTCCCAGGCCAAGAAGGGTTATGTGCCAGGTAAAGCCCTGGAAGCTATCCAAATAAGCCTCGAAACAGTGAAAGAATGTAAATAGTTTAAAGACATTGCCTTACCTTTCCTGCCCTTTAAACCCGTCCAGGGTTATGCTTTAAAGGGGTCCTCAGTTCTAGGAGGATTCCAAGTTCTATACCTGTGTTGCACAAGTTCACCATTGTTTTAAAGAACTGTAGGATCATGGATGGTGAATGATTCCTAAACTGTCCTTGTAAATAGTTTGCACCTTCGTAAAGGTGCTCTCTACTGGTTTTACAAGAAGAGCTTTTTGAAGAGACTGTTCCTGATGACAGTGTGAAAGTTCTTGCTGCTTCACAGTTGATAATTGACTTGTATATTGATTGTTTGCACTACCTCAGAAAAAGACTTGAATGTTATTTCGCCCTTAAAGGGATGGTTTACTTGTTGCACTGTACCAAAAAGTTAATGGATGACATAGTTAATAGTATGTATCCGGAAAGTTAGTTGATAATGCACTGTTGAAGAAAATAAAGGGAGCGTGTCATGGAACATCAGCTAAGCGGAGCTGGTACGTAAGGAGAATAGCTGAGCATGCGTGAGAGTCTGTAGCTCCTGGTAACACGTTTGATGTATTTTGAGAATAAAATGTTAGATGATGTACTTTGAATAAAATTGAGGTTTCATGTGAGTAAATTGAGGAAAAATGCAGTGAGCCCGTGGGGGTTGATAGACAGTCCGGCATGTGTAGAAGAATAAATAAAATGTTAATTTGCACTTTGAGGTTCTATGATAGTACACCGTTAGAGGGTAATTGCACTTAGTAGATAATAGATAGTATACCTGTGCGGGTAATTGTGTTTCATAGTTAGTTAATGACTGTTATTTATTTAGTTTAAAGTCATACGCACTATGTAAATATGTTCTTGTTTGTAACGTTCAAGTGTTCTCACCTCCCATAAAGGGAAGCACAGTTAAATTAATTTGTTTTGCAGCATTTTAAAAATGTTACATGTCTTTCTGCTAATGTATTGCTGTTTTCTTTTCCCAGTCCGGGAGTCGTTGCAGTAATGTTGTTCTTCCACCAGGGGGAGTGATGTTACGTCTGAAGGCAATAAAGGAGATCTTTTTACCAGGTATCACAAACCACACTACACACTTCACACTCCAGGCCGCCAGGGGGAGCTATGCTTCTATCTATTAGGGCACTCCTCACAGTTGGGTAAAACTGGTGGTTTGGGATAGGAAGTTAGTCAGAGTCAGAAGTCAGCAGCAGAGAGAAGCTGGCTGGAGTGAGCTCCAGTCAGATCCAGACTGCGGTCTGAGGAGGACGAGGGTCCACGGAGCTGCGCCTGCCCCACGTGTGGCAGCATCCTAAGAAAGAGACATTAGAAAAGAAGTGTATTGCGGAGGGTGATAAATGAAGTAATAGCAAAAGGAGAGGATACCTGAAGGAGTTTTGCCCTGAGAAAGGCTGCCTCCTTCTGAGGCGCAGTAATCCGGTAGCCACAACACCGAGGGAGTAAGGATCTTTACACTTTACTTCAGAGACTGGCAGAACAGTTAATTGAAAAAACCAACCACCAGAGCTATAGACCTAATTCCAAGAAATTAGTGGCACGGATATATGTATTATCAAAATATTACTTTACTTGCAATGGTAACAACATATTATATGTAGTGTTGAGCATTCCGATACCGCAAGTATCGGGTATCGGCCGATACTTGCGGGTATCGGAATTCCGATACCGAGATCCGATACTTTCGTGGTATCGGGAATCGGAATCGGAAGTTTCCAGTGTATGGTTCCCAGGGTCTGAAGGAGAGGAAACTCTCCTTCAGGCCCTGGGATCCATATAAATGTGTAAAATAAAGAATTAAAATAAAAAATAGGGATATACTCACCTGTCCGGAGGCCCCAGGACTTTACCGCCGTAACCGGGAGCCTTCTTTGCTTAAAATGCTCGCGTTTAATGGTTTCCGTGACGTCACGGCTTTTGATTGGTCGCGTGCCGCCCATGTGACCGCGACGCGACCAATCACAACAAGCCGTGACGTAATTTTCAGGTCCTGATGCCTAATTCTAGGCATTCAGGATTTGAAAATTACGTCACGGCTTGTGATTGGTCGCGTCGCGGTCACATGGGCGGCACGCGACCAATCACAACAAGCCGTGACGTAATTTTCAGGTCCTGATGCCTAATTCTAGGCATTCAGGATTTGAAAATTACGTCACGGCTTGTGATTGGTCGCGTCGCGGTCACATGGGCGGCACGCGACCAATCACAAGCCGTGACGTAATTTTCAAAGCCTGAATGCCTAGAATTAGGCATTCAGGACCTGAAAATTACATCACGGCTTGTTGTGATTGGTCGCGTCGCGGTCACATGGGCGGCACGCGACCAATCAGAAGCCGTGACGTCACGGAAACCATTAAACGCGCGCATTTTAAGCAAAGAAGGCTCCCGGTTACGGCGGTAAGGTGCAGGCTGCGTCGGAGAGGTGAGTATAGCAATATTTTTTATTTTAATTCTTTATTTTACACATTAATATGGTTCCCAGGGCCTGAAGGAGAGTTTCCTCTCCTTCAGACCCTGGGAACCATCAGGGATACCGTCCGATACTTGAGTCCCATTGACTTGTATTGGTATCGGGTATCGGTATCGGATTAGATCCGATACTTTGCCGGTATCGGACGATACTTTCCGATACCGATACTTTCAAGTATCGGACGGAATCGCTCAACACTAATTATATGTGCACATGTTTGGAAGACAAAGAATAAAAAACATATCAAAAGTGACACAAATAAAATCACCAATATATATAAAAACCTAAATAGGTATAAGGTACACCATAGAAGGATGTTTTAGTCACAGGACTCATACTCACAATCTCAAAAATTGAGTGTATAAAAGGTGCTAAAAAATGAAATATAACAGCATAAGGATATAATGTGAATGTGTAAAACCAGAAAAGATGGGGTTAAATATATACCCTACAATGTAAACAACTATTATGGCTATACACCATGCAAAAAGGTGCAATGTGCAACCCTGTAGCGAGGAAACAAAGTGCAGAGTGTGCAAAAAAATATATATAAAAAGGGAGTAGTGAGAGGAAATAGTTTTAGAGTTCCTGTACCTTAAGGCTTAACCTCATCCAAACAATGCGCACCCCGATGGCCGTTTCGGATACGAAATCCTTCGTCAAGTGTTCATGCGAGTGGTTTCCACTCATTTTATTTGTTCTCACTGGGGTTCACCAATAATTTTGAACACATATATATTAATAAGCTAATTAATTGCCCCTCTAAGTGTAAACAAATTCTTTGTCAGAACAGTTAATTGCACGTTAGCTGCCCGACCTTATACCCAGGAGGCACGGTGGCAACTTGTGGGGGCCGGGGCATGGTAGAGTCCCGGTAAAAAGCCTCAGGCCACCAGTCATACGGGTTTCTCCTATCCTGTCCATCAGGGGGACAGAGAGAAAGAGACTTAACATCCAGAATAGTTGTGAGGACCTTACCGAGAAGCTCAGCAGGGAGGTACTACAACACCCAGGCAGTAGAGGAAGGCTATTGAATTCCACCTGGATAAGGGGACTCTGGATTTGCCTTCGGACCGGCCGGACTCTGCCTGCCCTGTGGTCTGTACCCTGGACTGTGGATGCTGAAGCCTTCAGTAAAGGTAAAGAGACTGCAACCTGGTGTCCTTGTTATTCACTGCGCCTCACACCATTCACCATCTACATTCTGGGAAGCCCTGGGGATACACTTCACCTGTGGGAAGGTATACCATCTAGCTGCCATCACATCATCCTCAGCGGACCCCTAAGCAGCGTTGGTCACCCTGACCGAATACCACAGGTGGCGTCACGAACATTTCCCCTTTAAAGACCTTTCCCATCATTTAACAACGGACGCCCCTAGGGCCACGGACCGGGTCAGCCACCGTGACATCCTCGCCGAGAACCGAAGGGCCCGGCTCCGAGTACCCCATTGCCCTACTGGGGGCGCTCCAACTTCAATGCAAAAAATATATATATTTTCAATATACGGACACTAAAAATGGACTAACAAGTGAAAGAAAGTCATATAGAATAAAATGGCATAACTGAAAACCTTATCTTGTCAACTTTAATTTTGTTCTACTTGCCGCTCTTTACCTGGCTGAGTTTGAGACCCCTGCTCTAGAGAGTATTATATGATCTGACTTATTTTTTTGTGTTGAAGTACGCAATGGATGCTGTATGTCCCAAGTAAAACAGTTCATTATCCCACAATCTCTGACTGTTGATGATTCTGCTGAAAGCAGAAATCTACAATAGATGTCATATGGTTTATTTGCAAAAGCAGTCAAATATTTTTGCATATTTTGTCTAACTTTATGAATGAATGAATGAATGAATGAATGAATAAATGACAGTTCAGAGCTTTTGCTGTGTTTGCTTCATAACAGTATTTAGTTATTGGAGACATTTATCATGAGTCATGTAACAGCTTTATAAATATGCTCTAGGCATCACTCAAATTAATGCCAGCTTTTACGTAGTGGCTGAGCTTGTGAATATGCCAGTGTTAATACATTTGCTGCTCATGTCATTCATTGCCTAGGCAGAGTGATAGAATGATCCCCTTTGTAACCATAAAAATGAGCTATCAAATCTTTTGTGCTTGAGCAGAAAATAGGACAGTAAACAGTAGGACGCAGTGGGGGCATTATTAACTATGATTTTATGCACTTAGCTTTCTCTTGTCTATGGCAATGAATATATTTTAAATAGTGAGTGTAAAGGCCATTTAATCAAGTTTGTTAAGTGTAGATTGTAAACTTGCGATATTACATAATTCTGTTTGTGATCTTGTAACATGGCGCAGAGGCAGTAGCCGTGGGCTAAGTACTTGCCTGTTGGACCCCAGCATGTTACATGAAAGTGGGGGTCCTGGCTGGGTGTGTGGACTTGTGCTGTGAGGACTCTACGCCCATGAAGGCCGCATATAACCAATATTACTGGTTTGCCCAGACCAGGAGTCAAGTACTTGTGCTGCATTTCCGAGTCTTCTTTTCTTCTTAAGGGTGCCAATACGGCTAATAAGGCTGACGCTGTGAGTTTTTCTCATGGCGCTAGCGGAGATCTCACCAAGGTCACTGCTGTTCAGCCCAGCTGGTAACGCAGCCTCAGTGACCGGAGGTAACCTCAATGATGTCATCGCCAGGCACTGAGGCTTACAGCAGTTCAATCACCAGTGGTTCTCAGCCTGGATGGTTGCATCTGTTAGAATCTGTTTTGATTTTGACCATCCGCCATCTTGTTGTGGTTTCTGGCTGCTTGGCTTTTTTTTCCCTGGTGCTGGGTTGTCTTAGGTCAGGTGATTGTATCACCCTTTATTACCCAGCACCTGCCTCCCAGTCCTTGCTGGACCTCAGTGTTAATCCGCTAGAGTTCTGGCTAGGTGCTTTGATAGCTTTCTGTGTTTGATATTGTGCAGTTCTGGAACCCCCAGTTCTGCTATCCTTAGTTTCCGTTTACAGTTTGTTTCTGCAGCCTTCTCTGTATTTTCTATTAGGAGGTGACCTGTTTTTATACAAAGTCCTTAGATCTTTTAGGGACCTCCTTCCCCCTATCTATAGGTCTTCGCTTGAGATTAACCTAGGATCGTCAGTGGGTCTATTCGCAAGGAATGGGTCGCCCACTCCATCATAGGGTATCAGCCTAGTCTCAGTGCAGGGTCAGTTTTCCTCCTTTTTCCTAGTTCTGTGTTGCAGTTCCGTAACAGCATCTTGGCACCGTCCAGGTTGAAAACTGTTTATCCGCTAGACATGGATTACGGCGTTGGACAAAACGACGGATAGGTGAAGGATATTGTTGTTTTTTATTTTTGTTTTCTTACAGGAGACGAGGGATTCAGTAGAATTAGGCATTTGGTGACTATAACTGTGTTTGATATTTTTAAATAAAAAAGTAAAAGTGTGTTTTGTTTTATTTCAAATAAAAGACTTTATTCTGGCTGTGTCTTTGTTTACAATATAACTATAGGATTAGTAATGGATAGGTGTCTTATAGACACCTTTCCATTACTAATCCAGTGGGTTTGATGTCACCGGACAATACAAAGGTGACAACAACCTCACAAATATTAACCCCACTTGCCCCGGCTAAAGGGGTTAATATCCATGGCACCTTACCAGCCTGAGAATACCAGCGCCCAGCTGTCTGCTTTAGCCCCACACAGTTTATTTTATTATTTATTTATGAATCTATTTTTGATAACCTGCCTTGCTGAAGCTGACAGCTGAGGGTTGCTACCCCCAGCTGTGAGTTTTGCCTGGCTGGTTAACAAAAATACAGGGGGAATTACGCTGTTTTTTTTAAAGTAGCAGGAGTTGACCGACAGGGATGATTTCACTGCCAGAAGTGGTGTTTGCCGCGCTGTCATGCACATTACAGCATGGGAAACACTGGATGCTAGGGCCCCCCATTCAAGTGAACGGGGTCTGGGTTCGAACCTAAACTTTTTGTAACTGTTCGGCTGAACCTGCTGGACTCAAAAAAGCTAATACAGGAAGACCCTGCACCCACACCCAGCTAAATAGTCCTTGTACAGACTAGAAAAACACTAGCTGCACAACTCAGAAACATCACCTTGGACATGGCTCCCTAAAAAGACATCGAGTAGTTGAGGCAGGAGAGGATGAAGGCATGCACAAGCATTTTAGTAGATTGAGGGTTGATAATAGGACAGATTCGGAAATATTTTTGAGCTTGAAGCGACAGGAAGTGGCAAGAGCTTGGATGTGTAGATTGAAAGACAGGGCAGAGTCAAGGATTACTCCGAGGAGGTGGATTTCCGTTACACGTGAAAGTGTGATGTAAGTTATTGTAATAGTTAGATCAGGTAGGGAAGATACGCAAGGTGGAGGAAAGACAATGAGCTCAGATTTGTCCACATTGAGCTTGTGGAAGCAAGAGCAGAAGAAGGAGGATATGGCTGATAGACACTCTGGGATTCTGGGCAGCAAAAAGGTGGTGTCTGGGGCAGAGAGGTAGATCTGAGTGTCATCTGCATTCAGATGGTACTGGAAGCCATACGACTTTATGAGTTGTCCCAGGCCAAGGGTATATATCAAGAAGAGTAGGGGTCCTAGGATAGAGCCTTGAGGGACCCCAAAAAAGATAGGGAGGGATGAGGAGTGTGGGGGTGGGAAATGCTAAATGTGCAGTTGGCAAGGTATGAGGAGATCCAGGATAGGGAAAAGTCTTTGGTAAAATTTAAACCTTGCACTCAACTTAGAAATAGTGGTGATTTATTGTAGTACTCTTTACAAACGTTTCGGTCAAGTTTGACCTTCATCAGTGACTACAATAGCGAGATAGTGATACAAAATGAATAAACAAACAAGAATAACAACAAAAGTCTATACATTGGCCATAACAGCGTATAAGCATAATATGCAGTTCATATCATTCACAGCACATACACAGTTCATCAGTGCCCAGTTTCCAGAGAGGTAGATCTTAGAGGAAGAAAATGCGCAGATATATGTGACGTACCATACTATATTCTATGGTATATTTGAGGATATCCGTAGTGATAGTTCCTTGTAGGTCTGTATCTGATTAATGATTCACTGTTAGTATATGTCATTGATACATGCACCATAGGTGTGCTGGAGGGGACACTTACTTTTGGTAGATTTAGGGATTGTGAAGTGGATCTGTAACGCAAGGTAAAGATATGGCCATAAGTGCAGGGAGGTTACAATTCATATGAACAAGTCAACCGGGTCTATATATGGCAGGACAACTTCTCTACACAACAAATACCACCCAAACTACAGACTACAGATCATCCTCTTCAAGGACACTCAGTATTTCAGAATATAATGTACTACAGAAGGGACTCTCCTTCTGGCCCACATATACAGGTCCTTCTCAAAAAATTAGCATATAGTGTTAAATTTCATTATTTACCATAATGTAATGATTACAATTAAACTTTCATATATTATAGATTCATTATCCACCAACTGAAATTTGTCAGGTCTTTTATTGTTTTAATACTGATGATTTTGGCCTACAACTCCTGATAACCCAAAAAACCTGTCTCAATAAATTAGCATATTTCAACCGTCCAATCAAATAAAAGTGTTTTTTAATAACAAACAAAAAAAATATCAAATAATAATGTTCAGTTATGCACTCAATACTTGGTCGGGAATCCTTTGGCAGAAATGACTGCTTCAATGCGGCGTGGCATGGAGGCAATCAGCCTGTGACACTGCTGAGATGTTATGGAGGCCCAGGATACTTCAATAGCGGCCTTAAGCTCATCCAGAGTGTTGGGTCTTGCGTCTCTCAACTTTCTCTTCACAATATCCCACAGATTCTCTATGGGGTTCAGGTCAGGAGAGTTGGCAGGCCAATTGAGCACAGTAATACCATGGTCAGTAAACCATTTACCAGTGGTTTTGGCACTGTGAGCAGGTGCCAGGAAGCATGAAGTGCTCCAAAATCTCCTGATAGCTAGCTGCATTGACCCTGCCCTTGATGAAACACAGTGGACCAACACCAGCAGCTGACATGGCACCCCACACCATCACTGACTGGGTACTTGACACTGGACTTCAGGCATTTTGGCATTTCCTTCTCCCCAGTCTTCCTCCAGACTCTGGCACCTTGATTTCCGAATGACATGCAAAATTTGCTTTCATCAGAAAAAAGTACTTGGGACCACTTAGCAACAGTCCAGTGCTGCTTCTCTGTAGCCCAGGTCAGGCGCTTCTGCCGCTGTTTATGGTTCAAAAGTGGCTTTACCTGGGGAATGCGGCACCTGTAGCCCATTTCCTGCACACGCCTGTGCACGGTGGCTCTGGATGTTTCCACACCAGACTCAGTCCACTGCTTCCTCAGGTTCCCCAAGGTCTGGAATCGGTCCTTCTCCACAATCTTCCTCAGGGTCCGGTCACCTCTTCTCGTTGTACAGCGTTTTCTGCCACATTGTTTCCTTCCAACAGACTTACCATTGAGGTGCCTTGATACAGCACTCTGGGAACAGCCCATTTGTTGAGAAATTTCTTTCTGGGTCTTACCCTCTTGCTTGAGGGTGTCAATGATGGCCTTCTTGACATCTGTCAGGTCGCTAGTCTTACCCATGATGGGGGTTTTGAGTAATGAACCAGGCAGGGAGTTTTTAAAAGCCTCAGGTATCTTTTGCATGTGTTTAGAGTTAATTAGTTGATTCAGAAGATTAGGGTAATAGGTCGTTTAGAGAACCTTTTCTTGATATGCTAATTTATTGAGACAAGTTTTTTGGGTTATCAGGAGTTGTAGGCTAAAATCATCAGTATTAAAACAATAAAAGACCTGACAAATTTCAGTTGGTGGATAATGAATCTATAATATATGAAAGTTTAATTGTAATCATTACATTATGGTAAATAATGAAATTTAACACTATATGCTAATTTTTTGAGAAGGACCTGTAGATGTCGAACTTTCGACATGGAAATGGACCTTCAACGTTTATTCCGTCTAGTATTACCGTATATACTCGAGTATAAGCTGACCCGAGTATAAGCCGACCCCCCTAATTTTGCCACAAAAAACTGGGAAAACTTATTGACTCGAGTATAAGCCTAGGGTGGAAAATGCAGCAGCTACCGGTGAATTTCAAAATTAAAAATAGATACTCCATACCGTTCATTATGGCCCCATAGATGCTCCACATAAAGCTGTGCCACATATAATGCTCTGCACCGTTCATTATGGCCCCATAGATGCTCCACATAAAGCTGTGCCATATATACAATGCTCTGCACCGTTGCCCCATAGCTGTGCCATATATATAGTGCTCTGCACTGTTGCCCCATAGCTGTGCCATATATATAGTGCTCTGCACCGTTGCCCCATAGCTGTGCCATATAGTGCTCTGCACCGTTGCCCCATAGCTGTGCCATATATATAGTGCTCTGCACTGTTGCCCCATAGCTGTGCCATATATATAGTGCTCTGCACCGTTGCCCCATAGCTGTGCCATATAGTGCTCTGCACCGTTATTGCCCCATAGCTGTGCCATATAGTGCTCTGCACCGTTGCCCCATAGCTGTGCCATATAGTGCTCTGCACCATTGCCCCATAGCTGTGCCATACAGTGCTCTGCACCATTATTGCCCCATAGCTGTGCCATATAGTGCTCTGCACCGTCCATTATTGCCCCATAGCTGTGCTGCTGCAATAAAATAATAAAACACATACTCACCTGTCTTGCTTGCAGCTCCTCGGCGCCATCTTCCCGGCGTCTCTCTGCACTGACTGATCAGGCAGAGGGCGGCGCGCACACTATATGCGTCATCGCGCCCTCTGACCTGCACAGTCGGTGCAGAGAGACGCCGGGAAGATGGCGAGACGCCGGGAAGATGGCGCGACGCCCGGCGTGTGGAACGAGGACAGGTGAATATGCGATACTTACCTGCTCCCGGCGTCCCGCTCCTTCCCCCGGACAGCTGGTCTTCGGTGCCGCAGCCTCTTCCTCTTCAGCGGTCACCAGCACCGCTTATTAGAGAAATGAATTATGCGGCTCCGCCCCTATGGGGGGTGGAGCAGCCTATTCATTTCTCTAATGAGCAGTCCCACTTGACCGCTCAGGGGAAGAGGCTGCGGCACCCGGAGACCGTGGGACGGGCAGGGGGAGCGCCAGGATCGCCGGGACTAGGTAAGTATGCCTCAGCGCCCTCTCCCCCTCACCCGCCGACCCCACCACCGATCATGACTCGAGTATAAGCCGAGAGGGGCACTTTCAGCCCAAAAATTTGGGCTGAAAATCTCGGCTTATACTCGAGTATATACGGTAACTAGTATTAACCCTAAACTGTTGTCATCACAGGATTTAGGCCTATGAAATAAAAGTTACTTCCGTCCTTCTCATGCCTCTCATGCCGTTGAGACACTTATTGGGTTTGTTCAGAATTCCTTTCAGACCCTAAGAAAAGGATATTGAGAGTGGTAAATTATGCTATTCACCCAATCTCTCAGTGGTAGAAAGACATTCACTTAAGAACCTACAGGAAGACAAAAACCTTATTATTAAACCAGCCGATAAGGGCAGGGCACTGGTAGTGATGGACAAGTCAAAGTATATGTCGAAGGTGTCTAGACTATTGAATGACAATTCTGTGTATCTCAAATTAGAAAGGAATCCTACTAGGGATATAGGCCGCCACATTCACGCTATCCCAGAATAATATTCCAGTTTGGGGGTACTTGATCCCAAAACCTGTGAATATCTCACCAATAGTAATCCTATTGTCCCCAACTTCTACACTCTGCCAAAAATCCACAAGAATCTGGAGAATCCACCCGGTAGGCCCATTGTAGCCTCCACAGAGTCCATTCTTTCACCTATCTCAATCTATCTAGAGAAAATATTCACACCATTCATTCAGAAGATAGAATCCTTTCTCTTGGACACCGGGGCTTTTTCTTAAAATCATTAAAGATTTAAACTCCATTCCTAAAGAGGCCTTATTAGTGTCATTCGATGTGAAAGACCTCTATACCTCGATTCCACACACAGAAGGTATCAAGTCGGCACATCGCTTACTCACTCCTTCAGGGATGGATACTGACCAAATTAATTTATGCATCGATCTTCTAACATTGATATTAACATCCAATTTTTTCTTATTTCAGGATGACTTCTATCTCCAAACGCGTGGTACCGCCATGGGCTCCAAAGTTTCATCCCCGTATGCAAATTCATATATGGCAGACTTCGAAGAGAGTATCATTTATAAAAATACTCTGTATCAAAACAACATTTTACTCTGGAAACGATACATTGACGATGTCTTTTGCATATGGGGTGGCTCATTGGAGTCCTTACAAACCTTATTTGAGTTTATAAACACAGCATGGCCGGGCATCTCATTTACAATGTTGATTGATCTCTTCCAGATGAGCTTTCTGGATACCTTGGTTCTAAAAACCTCAGAGGGCACCTTATCCACAGATCTATACACCAAAACCACAGACCGCAATAGTCTCCAACATTACCATAGCTTACATCCTCCATCAATAAAACGGTCCATCCCGAAATCTCAATTTCAGCGTGTGAGGCGAATAGTCTCTGATAAAGATCTCCAAGAACAATGTCTAGATGAGATGTCTTCAAAATTTATAGAGAGAGGCTATCCCCGGTCACTACTGAAAGAATCAGCAAACCCCACAAATAGACCCAGGACCCCGAACAAAACCATGAACCGAATACCTTTTGCTCACTCTTTCCATCCCTTCTCATATATAATCCATAAATCCATCCGCAGACATTGGCATTTACTGGAAACAGCCCACCCAGACATCCCCAAATTCCACCAACCTTTTCTCCCGTTTCAAACGCATTCCCAATCTGAAAAACTCTTTAGTTGAAGCAGACATAGGGATCCAAATACAGGCACAACAACGGTTTCTACAGAGACCAAAAACAGGACATTCCCATGTCTACACTGCGCCCAATGTAGTAATGTACTGAGGGGAGACAGGTTTTATCACCCACAATCAGGAAAAGATTTCAGGGTCAGGGATTTCTTCACATGTGACACCGCGTATGTCATCTATCTCATCAAATGCCCATGTGGATTGTTAGCCAATACGTGATAGAATCTCCAAACATAAGTCCACAATTAGGTGTAAGAATCTCCTCCCATCCCCAATCACTTCATCTTCATAACTTCATCTCACAATCTCACAAGGTCGCAGCATCTCTCAGTTAAGATATCAGGTAATTGAACAGAATTTACCCGGGGTGGGGTGGGGTGGGGGGGTAATAGGATCCTAATGCTAAAAAAAGTGAGGCATATTGGATCCACACCCTGGAGACATTAAGTCCCAAAGGTCTAAACAGGGACTGTGATTTGGCTTCATTTATATAAGGATGTAGCTATACACTTATGGGTCACCCAGGACCTTGAGACGTATTTTCTGTTTATATCTATATATATAATTATAAATTATAATTATATATTATAATTATCTATATACATATTATAAAATGTGCATAAAGATATCAAAACACAGGGTGAGAAAATTAAAACGAGTTCATATAAGGAAGAGAGGGCAAAGGAGAGACAAAAATACATGGAACAAGAATAATCTCTCAGAAACGTAAAGAGGTGAAAGGAAGAGAAACTGTGAAGGAAATCAAATAGAATCACTGCAGATTTCAACTGATGCTTGTCCATGCAAGGTAAACCCCTTAGCAAAAGGGATGGAACTCCTAAACCTAAGTCCACCTAGAGATGTATCCAGCAAGGAAGTGCAATGAAGGGTAAACATACAAAACCCAAGCCAGAATATGATTGGACAGACCAAAACGGGAAAATGCCTATTATTATTATTATTATTATGAGGGTAGGAGATCCGAAATGTGCAGTTGGTAAGGTATGAGGAGATACATCATAGTGAAAAGTCTTTGACACCAAAGGAAGAGAGGATCTTTACTAGGAGGAAGTGGTCAACTGTGCCAAAAGCAGAGGGACAGGTCAAGAAGGAGGAGTATAGAGAATTGCCTGTTAGCTTTGGCTGTAATTAAGTCGTTAGTAATTTTGGTCAGGGCAGTTTCAATGGAATGGTGGGGACGGAAGCCAGATTGTAGGTTGTCGAAGAGCGACTTAGTTGAGAAGTGGGAGGAAAGTTCAGTATGAACATGTTGCTCAAGGAGTTTACAATCGAATGGGAGCAGCAATATGGGTCAAAAGCTGGACATAGACGTCGAGTTGAGGGATAGAAAACAAGTAGGTGTTAGGCCATGTGCACACATTCAGGATTTTTTGCGTTTCTTTTGCGTTTTTTCGCTATAAAAACGTGATAAAAACGCGAAAAAAATGCTTACATATGCCTACTATTATTTACAGTGTATTCCGCATTTTTTGTGCAAATGTTGCGATTTTTCCCGCGAAAAAATCGCATTGTGGAAAAAAAAGCAACATGTTCATTAAAAATGCGGAATTGCGGGGATTCCGCACACCTAGGAATGCATTGATCTGCTTACTTCCCGCACGGAGCTATGCACACCATGTGGGAAGTAAGCAGATTATGTGCGGTTGGTACCCCGGGTGGAGGAGAGGAGACTCTCCTCCACGGACTGGGCACCATATAATTGGTAAAAAAAAAAGAATTAAAATAAAAAATAGTCCTATACTCACCTTCGATGTCCCCCGGAGTGTTCCCGCCTCTCACCGCTGCATGCTGCCGCTTCTGTTCCTTGGTGATGGTGTGGTTCAGGACCTGCGATGACGTCACTGTCTTGTGATTGGTCGCATGACCGCTCATGTGACCGCTCGCGATCAATCACAAATCGTGACGTCATCGAAGGTCCTGAACCACACCGGCATCTATAGGAACGGAGGCTGCAGAGGGTGAGTATAACCATTTTTTAATTTTTTTTATTATTTTTAACCATTCTGTCTTTTACTATAGATGCTGCATAAGCTGCATCTATAGTAAAAAGTTGGTCACACTTGTCAAACAGTATGTTTGACAAGTGTGACCAACCTGTCAGTCAGTTTTCCAAGCGATGCTACAGATCGCTTGGAAAACTTTAGCATTCTGCAAGCTAATTACGCTTGCAAAATGCTAAAAAAAGCGAAAAAAATGCAAAAAAAAAATGCGGATTTCTTGCAGAAAATGTCCGGATTTCTTCAGGAAATTTCTGCAAGAAATCCGGACGTGTGCACATACCCTAAAGGTGTAATGTACTGTTTTTCAACACCAAGCGTGCAGCTGAGTGCTGGTTCTTAGTTTGAACAGTCATTTTGCGCTGAAACTCTCAAATAAACAGCATAATTCATGTTTAAAGCAATGGAAGCAACATGATTTTCCAGTACCACTCAAGTGATTCTTCCATAAAACGTATGGATTGGAATGTTGAATTTAATATATCTTTTATATGAAATTACATTTAGGATAAAGGGCTTGTCTGGTCTAAAATGGAAAGTCTGCAGTCACTCTGTGGGACTGCAGACTTGTTAACCCTCCCAGTGCAGGCAACTGAATGGGCAGGCCCACTAGATGGGGCACGGACTCGCTCCATAAATGTGTAGAGCAAGGCCGCTCTCGCTAGATGGGTTCTGCCTGAGAGAATGCATATTGCCATTCCCAGGGCAAACAATCTTCACAGCTCACAGTGCGCTCGCTGGAATTATTCACAAGTCTGCGGCCGCTCAGAGTGAATGCAGACTTTTTATTTTAGAATGGACAACCCTTTTAGCATTTAAGGATTTTTACCAAAGAAATTCTCTCCTTTGTTGACCTGTAAAGTTCTTCCATCAGATTGGTACATTATATCTAAAGATACGATTATTTAAAATGTAACAATATATAAAGATAAATAAAGAACTTCCTTGTAAAACCTTATCATTCTTATACTCATTAACAATGAAAATGTGGCATGCCAAAGGGTCTTAGAGAACCCCGTCTACTGCAGCTCGGCTGACGCCTGGTTTGTGTATAAAGGATTATCCACAAGCTCCTTTTATAAGTCCATAAGAACAGCATAAATATATTTGGAGTACTTTATTAACTGACATTTAACAAATACAGTTTTTATGTCACAGGAGGAATTCTGTTATTAATAAGATAATATTTTCATATATTATACCAAAATATTCAGAAAGTAGAAGCAAATCTATAAAATCTGAAATGTGCAGTCTGGCCAAAAGCACGAGAGGTGTCGGCCAGAGAAAGGAGCGTGTGGTTTAAAATAAAACAATTTGGTTTGGATGTTTGGATTTAACAAATTTCACGGAATTTCAAAGTTTATTTTGCTGGGAAGCAGATGTGCAGAAATAGCAACATATGAATGGGAATATAAGAATATCCTGGGCCTGTAAGAATATCCAGCTCATATGTGACTGACAGTTGGGCTTTGACATGCAGGTTTATTTGTGACATACAAGAAAGCTCTATTTGGCATTTAACCCCTCAGTGACGAGCCAATTTTGACCTCAATGACCAATTTTTACAATTTAGACCACTGTTACTTTATGTGGTAATAACTCTGGAACGCTTCAACGTATCCCACTGATTCTGAGACTGTTTTTTTGTGACAAGTTGTACTTCATGATATAGGTAGAATTTATTTGTTATGACTTGCATTTATTTATGAAAAAAATGGAAAGCTGGCAAAAAATTTGCAATTTCCAAACTTTTAATTTTTATGATTTAAATCAGAGAGATTTACATATACAGCTCTGGCAATTAGTAAGAGACCACCACATCAAAACCCTGACACGGGCAGCCCAATTTCCAGACCTGAACCCCACTGAAAACCTCTGGAATGTAATCAAGAGGATGATGGAAAGTCACAAGCCATCAAGCAGAAGAGCTGCTTACATTTTTGTGCCAGGAGCAGGGTGAAAGACTGGGGGAAAGTATGCCAAGACGCATGAAAGCTGTAATTAAAAATCATGGTTATTCCACAAAATATTGATTTATGAACTCTTCCTGAGTTAAAAATTAGTATTGTTGTTTCTAAATGATTATGAACTTGTTTTCTTAGCATTATATGAGGTCTGAAAGCACTATTTTTTTTAATGTTGACCATTTCTCCTTTTCAGAAAAAAACCCCCAAATTTATTGCTTGGAAATATGGAGACATGTTGTCAGTAGTTTATAGAATAAAGGAACAATTTACATTTTACTCAAAAATATACCTATAAAGAGAAAAATCAGACAAACTGAACAATTTGCAGTGGTCTCTTAATTTTTGCCAGAGCTGTATCACACAAAATAGTTGATAAATAATATTTCCCACACATCTACTTTACATCAGCACAATTTTGGAAGCATCATTTTGTTTTGTTAGGAAGTCATAAGGGATAAAAGTTCACCATGCGATTTCTCATTTGTC
Source organism: Ranitomeya variabilis (assembly GCF_051348905.1). Taxonomy (NCBI): domain Eukaryota; kingdom Metazoa; phylum Chordata; class Amphibia; order Anura; family Dendrobatidae; genus Ranitomeya; species Ranitomeya variabilis. Next base: position 458,383,859 of record NC_135237.1, on the reverse strand, counting down.
CAACAAATTTTACAAAACCATTTTTTTAAAGATACTACATCACATTTGAAGTGACTTTGGGGGGCCTATATGGCAGAAAATACCCAAAGCCAAAAAACTGTACCCCTCAAGGTGCTCAAAACCACATTCAAGAACTGAACAAGAACTGAAGCAATGTGGAAGGGAAACATGAACATTTAACTTTTTTCACAAACAATTTACTTTAGACCCAAACGTTTTCATTTTCACAAGGGTAACAAGAGAAAATGGACCCCCAAATTTGTGGTGCAATTTCTCCTGAGTATACCAATACCCTATATGAGGGGGTAAATCTATTGTTTGGGCGCACGGCAGAGCTCAGAAGAGAGAGAGCACCGCTTGACTTTTTGAACTGAAAATTGCTTGGAATCGAATTGCTTGGAATTGCCTGTTCAGAGAGCCCCTGATGTGCCTTAACAGTCAAAACAACCCACAAGTGACCCCATTTTGGAAACCACACTCCTCAATAATTTTATCCAGGGTTATAGTGAGCATTTTGAACTCACAGGTACGACACAGAATTTGATAACATTAGGCTGTTATATTGAATATGTTGTCATTAGTGTTGAGCGCAAATGCTTGCTACTTGAGTTTGTATAGGGTGCTCAGGTATGCACCAAATATCGTGGGTGCTCCAGTGACATGTTCGAGTCCCTGCACTACCTGTTTTGTGGCTGTTAGATACCCCAAAAAGACCATGTGGGGATCCGTGATACTCCGTGCATACCTGAGCATCTGATGCAGCTCGAGTAGCGAGCATTTGCGCTGAAAACTAATCGTCATATAATCATCATTTTTTTAACTTTTGAAAACCCCCCAATTCTAATTCCAACCATGACAAAACCCTAGCCACAGTACTATCCCCAATCCTAACCCCAACTCTAAGTGCAAAGAATGGAAAAAGATAAAAAAATTTTATTTTATGATTGTCACTAAGGAGGTGACAAAGTGGGATTTGCTTTACTATTTTTTTTATTTTGATCACTGTCATAGACCCTATCACAGTGATCAAAAGGAAGCAATCTGAAAATGTTCTATTGTTATCAGGTACTGTCTGTCAGATCTTGGCTGGTGCACTGACATTTTTTTCCAGGAAGATGATGCGGAGGATCGGGGGACACAGCAAGAGGGCCTGGGGATGGTAGAGGTATCATAGGGCTCGGGGGACTCCATTTATCTCTTATCTGAAATGGTAGATCATATCAAATGAATTTTAAATCAGACTTTTTTTGTGATTGCCGTTATTCGATGACAGGGGACCGTTAAAACAAGACCTGATCATGTTCTCCAGGGTCTCAGCTGCCCCCCAGTAGCTCAGAACCCAGAGATTTTCCGACACTGCTGGCACTATACCCTTATTTCTCAGCGCCATTAAAAAGTTGCGCTAAGGAATAAGTACCCTTAACTAACACCGTTAAAAGGTATATCGGCTTTTGTTAAAGGGTTAAAAGGGTTGCTGCAGACTTGTAAACGTCAGCAGTAGGAAGTCATGTGACCACAAGTATTCCAACTAGACTTGTCTGGCCTCACTTAATACACTTACGTTGAGTGGGGCTGCATCCATCTAGTCGGAATGTGGCTGGGAGTATGCAAATACTTGCTGTCACATGACCACCTGCTCCTGGTGCCGCCACTGAAAAATCTTTATTGGTCACAGTGCGCTTGAAGTGAGGATACTGACTGCAGACTTGTAGCCCAATGATAGACAGACCCTTTAAACATGGTTAAGAGCCTTAAGGAGTAATGTATAAGAAAGATGTTGTCTGTTATATTCATCAGTGGAACTTTTATGCTTCATTATGGTAAAGGGTCAATTCTGTCATGTTAAAATAGCCACTTGACTATATACAACTTGATCAGTGATTTTTTTACTTGCCCATTCACACATGTCATCATGTTGTCAGCAGCACACCTCATGTTTACATAGGGTGATGTGCTGCCAACAATGATGATTTTTATGCAGGTTGACATGATCTGATCTGAAAGGTTCTGCTGCTTCATCTTGGCAAATATCACTGATGGTGTAAGGGCAGTGCTGACGTCATGGGCGGGCAGTGAGCTCATTGCACATCCTGCCATTATAATGTTTAAAGGGGTCTTCTGGGCACTAAACAAATTACTGCAGTCACTGTATCTGAATGCAGATTAAACAATTGTACCGTGAGTAATACACACTCTCACGATTCCTCTGCAAATCCCAAACCTGTGGTCATGTGACCTCCCACTCACAGCGGGAATGCAGGGGAATCATGAGAGTGTGCGTTTTACAATCTGTCAGGATTCGACAATCTGCATCCACTCTGATAATTGGTGGCATGCCTCATTTCTCCACCTATTGCTGGGTCACTGCCCAGTAGTGATGAGCGAATATACTCGTTACTCGAGATTTCCCGAGCACGCTCGGGTGACCTCCGAGTATTTTTTAGTGCTCGGAGATTTCGTTTTCATCGCCTCAGCTGAATGATTTACATCTGTTAGCCAGCATAAGTACATGTGGGGGTTGCCTGGTTGCTAGGGAATCACCTCATGTAATCATGCTGGCTAACAGATGTAAATCATCCAGATACGGTGAAGACAACGAAATCTCCAAACACTAAAAAATACTCAGAGGTCACCCGAGCGTGCTCGAGAAATCTCTAGTAACGAGTATATTCGCTCATCACTACTGCCCAGCTCTCTAATTAAGTTATTGTAAAGCAAAAATGTTGGCTTCCTGGCTGGCCGGTCAGAGGAGGAGTACAGTATAATCCTATACCTGTCTGTTGCCAGTTACAGGGTTATACTGTATACTTCTCCTGGGGTATTATCATTAATCGCAAATACCCAGGCAGGCTTGATCTCACGTCTCCTTCTCTCTGACCCTTGGTTTGCTTTCTGTGGTTAACTCTTTGCTTGCTGTATTTCTTTCTGTTTCTGTTCCCCTAGATTTTGTTCTTGTTCTGTTCCCTTTATTATTGTTGTGGCTAGCTGATCATCCACTGCCAACTTAGTCAATCGGCCAGCAGCAACTTGGTGGACACCACAAAAGGGCTTTTACAACAAAACCAAATCCCTACTGGTGTGCATAAGGGTGGAGGCGGAAGCAGTCCTTGGGACCTGTCTATGGATGCCCTCTTAAAACTGTCCCTAATGATAAGCCCTATGATGCCATATTGTATAATGTCCACACCCAATTAGTTCTCCCAGTAAAGTGTGCTGTACCTGCAAACATGAATACCAGTGATGCTTTCAAATGTTTAGTGATTCGTATTGACGTTTCACTGGTGAAATGGATGAACAGTGATGTTATTGCATTAATCACTCTCTTTATCAACTAACCCATGTAATATTTCACAATAATCCATGTATTTATTAGCAGATTCAATCAAGCACAGATTAGGATGAAATCTGTGCTTGAAACAGACTGACTTTTTTGTGCCCACTTTACAGCAGACTAACTGACTACATGGTATCTTCTGCCTTCTCAGAAGCCATTTTTTTAAACTTCTGATTAATATGCAAATTGTGAATTGCGATGCAATTACCCAAATAAAATCTTAACATAAAAATGACCCCCGCCGTCAATAAGTTCCTTAGTACATTTTTTATGGTGCTTTAAATTGTAGAAATGGCCGGAGTAGTAAACATTTGAGCTGTCAGTTTGATCTTTATACAGTAAACTTACTACATTACTTTTGTCGAGCTCTGAGCATTGCTATGCCAAGATTATAACTTTGATCTAATTTAATGGAGACTAATATGTGAGGCTCTAGATTACACTGGATGGTTGGGTCGTCAAAATAATTTATACCAAACACACTTTAATGACCTGTTGGAACCAATAAAATGCTGCAAACCACAAATACATTCGACTAGATGGTGAGCTCCCAAGTAATAAAATCCAGAATATCTCATTTCTTTTTTTATTTTCATTTGTTCTAAAAGAGCACTTTCCATGATCCATAAATTCACAGGCTGCACAATTACCACATTTAAAGGAACGTTATTAGTTATTAGTGAGGATTTTTAGGTAGACGGCATGCAGATCTTATAAAACAGCCATAAAGGTGAAATGAGGTCCCTGACTGGTTTACAATGCTCATCAAGGACTAAAATATGGTTATATATTATGCATTTTTGTTCCGCTGTAGAGAAACATCGAGAGCTGAATGCAGATTGACCGTTCTCCAGGTATTATTAGCACCGACGCTGCCTTATTACGTTTCACAGTTGATATGCAGCAGCAATAATTTATGTAGGAAAAGTTCATCTTAGGGGCTTTTTAAATGTTTGGATGGGTGAATTCGGTTGTTGTCCTGGACACTTTGTCTTTACTGATGAATCATTTTAATTTCAGAAGAATATTGTTAGCGCTCAGCTATTTTACTGTGAGAAGCATAAAATCCCAATTACAAAACTTGGAAAAGTTAATGAGAGGTTTCAAAAAGACAATCACACACAATAATAAAAGTGACCTTTGCTACCCCATCTGCGATTAGCGTGATATATGGGCAGGGACCTCAGTTCCCAGGATACAGTACGTCACTTACTGGGCTGCTTGCTGCAGTTTTGATAAAATCTCAGCTTTATCTGCTGCGAGTCTACTAGTTCTCTAAGCTCTGTATGACCCGCCCACATCACTGATTGGCTGCTTTCTACATACAATGTGCATAGGCGGAAAGCTGTGAGATGTGTCAGCTCACCAGGGCGGTATAATTGAAGATAAATGGAATTGTACACTATCCTGAATAATCTGTGTATTTGTTGTCAATAGATTTGTTTCTTTAAAATTAATGGTGTCTTAGCGACTAGATGGCAGCGTTTGCTGATTCATACGACTGTCACCTGTATGTCAGTTGGCGCACAGGTAGATAAGGTTACTTTCACACTAGTCCGTCGGTACGGACCGCAGTTTTACAACGCATCCGCTGCCCATTGCCCATTCCGGGGAGGAGGGGGTGGAAATGGCGGACACGACACACAAAAAAAGTTACATGTAACTTTTTTTGAGCCGATGGTCCGCCAAAACACGACACATCCGTCGCACGACAGATGCGACGTGTGGCCATACGTCGCAATGCGTTGCTAATGTAAGTCTATGGGGAAAAAACGCATCCTGCGGGCAACTTTGCAGGATGCTTTTTTCTCCTAAACGACGCATTGCAACGTATTCAAAACAACGCTAGTGTGAAAGTAGCCTGACCAGTTTGAACCGGCCCCAGCGTCAGTTGGAAATCTGAAGTGCGACTGAGAGTTGCAGGCGGCCATCTTGAGCAGGGTCGGCAGGAATGAGGCGTGGATAAGGTTGTGCTGGAGGTGGATGTGGTGAAATTCCCTTGTGACAGCACCCGTCTGAGTAAAGAGCAGCGGCAGATTGAGGCTGAACTGAACCGGTATCCGAACCTGTCCGGATGCGAGAGAATTCCTGCTGTAAAAGCTGTTAAATAGTGATGAGCGAGTGTGCTCGTTACTCGAGTTTTCTGAGCATGCTCGGGTGATCTCCGAGTATTTCGGTGTGCTCGTAGATTATGCTTGAATCTCCGCAGCTGCATGATTTGCGGCTGCTAGATAACCTGAACATGTGGGGATTCCCTAACAAACAGGCAACCCCCACATGTATTCAGGCTGTCCAGCAGCCGCAAATCATGCAGCTGCAGGGACACAAACATAATCTACGAGCACGCCCAAGATACTCGGAGATCACCCGAGCGTGCTCTGAAAACTTGAGTAATGAGCAGACTCGCTCATCACTACTGCTAAAGAACAGAAAGAACCTGGGACCTGTGAAGTGAAGTATGCCACATCAAGCACAAGTCTTCTCGGTATTGCTCACCGGCTGAAAGAGTTCTGCATCCATCTGTGTGTCTTGATTGTGTCGTTCAGAGCAGATCCGGCAAGAAACGCTAAAAGTCCACTGTGACTTCGCAGTAAGTAAACGTGCACACAACACAATATATTTGGCGCCAAGAGACACAGAGCCACAACTAAGCCTCTTTAGTTAGTTAGTTAGGTATATTGGTTCTACGGACCATGTTTTTCTACCGGAATCAACTGCCAGAAACCCTGGATTTGTCACTACGTTTTCGTGCTGTTCAGTAACTAAGAATGCCATGCTACATATAGGTGCTGACACGGCACGCAGTGATCTCCAGGAAGGACTAGTGTTTCCCTCTGTTCTGCTCGAAAAGGAGCCTCTCTGTGGGACATTATAAGATGGAGCAGTGATTCAACTCCAATAGACTTTGTCCATCGCACCCTCGCTGATGTGTGTGTATATATATATATATATATATATATATATGTGTGTGTGTGTGTGTTTGGTTAATTCTGTAAAATTCTCCATATAGTCAAGGACAGACTTTTCCTCTACTTTCTTGAGTTTATAGGTTGCCAGGAGGGGAACGTTTTGTTGAGAAATCGGAACAGAAATATATACTGTATATTCTTAAGAATGTGAACCACTGTGCTAGACAGCAGGCGAGACCATGCTTTGAACTCAATTAATTCAGTTTGCTTTCAGGGTGTAATAAGGTAAAGGAGGCCGGTTCAGACGGGCACACCAACAGGAAAATTCCCATAGAGTAAATAGCAGACACAGTTCTCTTAGGTGCTGAGCTGTCCAGTACAGTGGGTAGAGTTTTTTGGCAAAATGTTTGTTTAATGTGTTTTCTTCGTTTCTAAGTAAAATAGTTGCTGACAGTGGGCTGTGCGGAAATGTTATTTTCCCATCTGTAACTCCGCTGTATCTTGAACAACACCCTCGGTACATGATTTACAAAGCTGCCAATCAGTGGTGGGGTTATACTGAGCTCATGAATATGGAGAACTATGTGGCAGCAGGCTAGCTACTAGTCCAGTAATAATCTCCTGCTGATAAAACAGTGCTTTTTTTCCAAAACTACAGTAAGCAGCCCATATCGCTGGAATCAGTGTCTCTGCCTCTACGTTATTCTGCTCTCATATTAGATGGCAAAAAATCTGCTGAAAGATTCCCTTTGAATGCTGTTAAAAGACAATGCAAGCCACATTCATTAAATAGATTTTTTTTTTCTTTATAACCAAGATCCTCCTTACCCCCTATCAGCCTTGTGGCTCTTTTTTTTTTTTTCTTACTCCTGGGCATCTTTTCTCTGAGCTGGTGCCCTGAAATCAACTACATGATCCAATTGAGGTTACACTAACTTTGTGAAGTTGCAGTATTACGTCCCTATCCTGCGAGTCCATGCCTTTTTAATATATGGCAATATCCTGATGGCCATAGAAGCTGCTGATTGACATTCCATGCTGTTATTTATTCTGTGATCAATAAGTATACCCAGAACCTTTAAGTTACCCATCAGGCGTCTACGTGGAACAGTCACAAATGCCTTTGGAAAGTAAAAAACACTATATCCACAACTATCTCCATCCATGCTTCTTCTCACCTCCTCATAAAAATCAGTTTTGTTTAATAACTTCTGCACTTAGTAACTCAATGCTGGCTATCACTCATGATGGTATTTTATATCACATTCTCCTGCATATAATGCCTTACAAGCCCCATAGCATTTTTTCTTACACTGGATGTTAAGCTTAGTGGTCTTTAATTACCTGGGAAAGACCTGGAGCCCTTCTTGAAATTGGGCACCATATTAGCTTTGCACAAATTGTTTGGCACAGTACCATTCACTAGAGTTTCTATGAATTATGTACGGGGGCACAGCAATAAATTGGTTGAGTTCCTTAAAGGGAATCTGTCACCCTAAGATTCGCCTATAAGCTAAGGCCACCAGCATCAGGGGCTTATCTACAGCTGTAGATAAGCCCCCGATGTAACCTGAAGGATGAGAAAGACAAGTTAGATTATACTTAACCAGGGGCGGTCCCGGTGCGGTTCGGGCCGATGGGCGTCGCGGTCCGGGTCCGGGTTTTTCTCATCTTTCAGGTTACATCGGGGGCTTATCTACAGCATTACAGAATGCTGTAGATAAGCCCCTGATGTCGGTGGCCTTAGCTTGGATGCAGCCCATCTGGGCCCTGGATCTTGTTTGTATTGATTTTATGTAACTTAGTTTGGACCATATCTTCAGGAAGCCAACTGAGTATATTAGTTAATGTATTAAGAGCACTGGGATCGGGTACATCAGATGCCCTCTCTTCTTTGGCATGCACAAAGCTAAAGAACCCATTCAGTAATTTTGTTTTCTTTTGATCCTCAGTGATCAATTTTCTGTTCCCCTCATTTAGGCTACCCACTTATTCACACTTTAGTTTATTGTTATTTATATATTTGGGGGGGATTTATCTTGCTTTCCTTAGTTACCTGCTAACAGTGACATTTGCCAGAAAAAGATCAAAGTTTTGGAATGGTTCACCTCGGCATGCTTAACATGTCACTCTCCGCAAGGGGAAATTATACTTTTTGGATCCGGTCAGATGCCTCTCACAGCCAAACTAGATCTCACACTTTGCGCTGACGAGGGGCATTACCCTGAAACGGTACCCTGTCAGCAAATTGAGATTCTGGTTTGGCTCTTATCCTAAGACATGTGACAAGGCTCGTTAAAGGGTCAACATTGACTTTTAGGATTGCTACCTCCAATAGGTGGCACTAGAGTTCTAGTCCTCTTCCTCTCTGAAAAGACAATTTGCATATTTCCCAGAGCAGCATTGAGGCTTTAAATCTCCTCATCTCGGCATGCTTATCATGTCACTCTCCACAAGGGGAAACGATACTTCTTGGATCCCAGAATGGCTCATCCAGAGTTGAGACCTGAATCCAATTGAACATTTTTGTGTTGACCCAAAGAGGGCGCAGTATGCAGGAGATGACAGACTTAGAGCGCTACTGCAAGGAAGAGCAGGGAAAGATTGACAATTCTAGATGTGCCATGCCGATAGACTCCAAACCAAAAAGACTGAATGCTGTCATAAATTCAAAGGGTACTAAAACAAAGCATTAGTCTAAGAGTGTACATATTTATGCATCCATATTATTTTATTTATTTTTAATTTTTCTACCAAAAATACTTCAGTTTATTTTTCAGTTGAAATGTTCAGATTACAGGTGACATTAAATGAGGAAAAAAAATCTGAAAATAATCTTCTTGGGAATGATTGTTTTATATGACAAAAACTTGGCATTTTAACAGCAGTGTATAGAATGTTTATATTCATTGTACAAGGGTTTTCATTTCACAAAACGTGACATTTCCATTAAGCACTGCATTGTTAGAAATAAAATAATCAGATCCAACGGAGCATGAACTCTTGTTGGGCTTTTCACAAAATAGCCAATAAAATAAATCTACAACAAGCAAGGAATGTTCTTTGCTTTGCATTTGAAGCAGAGCCATGATTCCCATCTATACATGGGTAGGTGAAATCTCCCATAATCACTGCTGTACCAGCCTGTGTAGTCTGCGCCATCTGATTATGCATCTGATTTCCAACTCTACAGTGATATTGGATGGTCTAAAAATGACTTTTTTTTAGTATTTTCCTCTTATTTGTAATTCACCCACAAGCTTTCAACTTCTTCACAATTTCCCCCTTTTCTCCCTCACAATTCTGCCCTCATCTCCACCTATTGCCTCTGTCACACTGGCTTTCCTTAAAGGGAATCTGTCACCTCATTTTTCGCATATAAGCTGCGGCCACCGCCATTAGGGGCTTATCTACAGCATTCTGTAATGCTGTAAATAAGCCCTAGACGTTACCTGAAAGATAAGAAAAACAAGTTAGATTATACTCACCCAGGGGAGGTCCAGTGCAGTCCAGGTCCGGGTCCGGCGCCTCCCATCTTCATACCATGTCGTCATCCTCATTGCTTCTGTCACGGCTCCTGCGCATGCCTACTGATTTGCCCTGTTGAGGGCAGAATAGAGTACTGCAGTGTGCAGGCACTGTGCCTCTCAGAGCTTTCCCGGCACCTGCGCACTGCAGTACTTCAATCTGCCCTCAACAGGACAGAGAATTATGCCTGCGCATGAGCCACGACAGAAGCAAGGAAGAGGACTGTTACGCCCACAGGGCGTGGGGAAATATAGTGGACTCACTAGACCACTGATGGAGCAGTGGTAGCTGTATACCCGGTACACAAGAGACAGGAGAATGTGCTTCAAAAAGCAAAGGTATTTATTTAAATGAAGCTAAAACAAACAGAAAGAGCTGCCTGAGAGAAGAACCCTCTGGACCAGAACACTGAACCATGTAGTGGAGCACCGGGCAAGGTGTACCCCTATACAGGGATTCCCCCGTTGCAACACCAGATGGCCTAAATGCCGCAGTACCCGGACCAGAGGGACGACCCGTACAGACCGTATAAACAAGATGGTGGAATTCAGGCTCAATCAGTGAAGAGAATCCTGGAAGCTCTGTGAAGTTTCGGAAAGGCTGATCCAGCCGGCAGCCATATCTGGGTGGTTCAGTGAGGAGCAGCTTAGCCAGTCTGCAGTGGAAACCGGAAAGTCCAGAAGGATCCAGAATAGAGAACTGCCAGTGGAGGATACTGAGGAGACAGAGGGATTAGCAAACCAAAAGTATTAAACTACACTTTGCAGAGCAGAGCAGAGCACAGCAGAGTGTGGCCTGAGCAGAAGGCCACAAACAGTGGAATGAACACATTGCCCAGGCACCTCCCTTAAGGGGAGGGTGCTTTTTATGCACATAGCATCATGACACAGACAGCCCTAATAGCGAACATTCGTCCTGCTGTTTCAAGTATGTGCAGGAAGCGGAGTACGCCTCCTAAGAGCATTTCCAGGAGACCTGCCAAGAGGATGCAGGTTCTTAGCAGAGAAAGAAGCCTCTGATCGTCTGGAGCCACGGACAGGGTGAGTAAGGCTGTGTGATAGGCGCCGGTCTCCCTGCACAGCGGAGACTGGACTGTGGCTGAGGGCATGACAAGGACGTGCGACGCCCATTGGACCGGAACGCAGCAGGCCCGCCCCTGGGTGAGCAAAATCTAACTTGTTTTTCTAATCTTTCAGGTTACATCGGGGGCTTATCTACAGCATTACAGAATGCTGTAGATAAGCCCCTAATGGTGGTGGCCACAGTTTATATTCGAAAAATGAGGTGACAAATTCCCTTTAACTCTTAACATAAAGGCATACGACTCCTTCTTTCCTATTTGATCTGTATTTCGGAAAGAGCACAACAATTTATAGCCCAATCATGTGAATAATCCAACCACATCTTAGAAACATCAACTACATCAAAATGTTCCTTGGCCGTCTATTTTTAATTGTTGGCAGCGGATTAATCTCTAATAGGAACTTAGCATCTGTCAGCTTGCACAGTGAAAGTAAAAGTGTGCTCCAGCTACACACACACAGTGAACAGGAACATCTTGGTTGGTTTTTTTTAGCAATGCATTATTAGCAATACAACACTATTCCTGGATACAGAAACTCATGCACTATTAAACAGTAGTAAATAGTAGTTGTTGAAATATATGCAATAATAACACAAAAATAGATGTGAGACATTTGCTGGACATGTAAGCTGTTTGCTGCTCTGCAAAAACCTGAGACTATTAACCAGGCCTCCCTGGTTGAGCTACGATATTATTTGAACTGCCTTATAAGCTTATCTATCTGTGTTTGGACTAAGACAAGGATTTATTCGTGTCAAGTATCCTCAAGAATAATTGTGCTTCATAGACTTTCTGCGTGATTGCATTTTCCTCTGAAGTTTCCTATAGACTGCTGAGCTGCATTTGATATTTGCACCAAGTGTTGTGGACTTGAGTTTCTCTCTGCACCTGTTTGAATCACCGTGTGATATTATAGACTTTACCACTTATAAAACTGTGTCCTGTAGTTGTCTTGTTCCACGCAAAGAGTCTCCAGAGTTATCCCCTATAATTATTACATGTAGAAACATCAATAGGGATATTCACAAAAAAGAATATTTAAACCTACTCAAAATGAAGTGAACAGCCCAGAAGACAATATAATTAAAAATATATAATTTTATTGATTCATTCTCTTAAAACCATATAATAAATAAATAAATATGGGAAACCTAAAACCAAAGACATGAACCACAGACAAAATAGGATTCTTCAAATTTGGCTCCCGGAAGTGGCTTTGTCATAACATAAGCTACCATCTGGTCAGTCTAGCAATAAACAAACTCAGTTATGCCACATTCTATCAAAACACGCAGGTAATGATGTTTAATGTCAATGTGTTTGATTCTCGCAAATATCTTCTCACTGCATGCAAGTTTAATGCATCCTTGGCTGTCTTCATAAATCACTGCCGGTTGAGTTGATGGCTTACCAAGATCACCCAACAATTGGTGTAACAAAATGACCTCTTGATTTGCTTGTGCTGCAGACACATACTCTGCTTCTGTAAATGGCATGGCTACAGACACCTGTTTTCTGCTAGACCAAGAATTTGAACTTTCTTCAAGCTTGAACAAATATCCGCTTGTCGATTTATGATCACTTAAGCCACCATCACAGTCTGCATCCACTTAGCCTGTGAGTTTTTGATCTCCTTTTGAAGATATCCTTAAATAATAAATATCCTTACATTTTTGGTCTTGAGTCTCTTTCAAATATTGAACAACTCTTAACTGCATTCCAGTCTTTTTGGTGCGGTTTTTCCACATATCTGCAGAGAATTACAATTGTTTCTTCGATAATCAGTTGAGTCATAGTTGCTAAGTATAGAGCTTCCCCCACTGCATTTCTGTATTTCTCATTGTTAGGTAACAAATCATCTTTTCCTTCCAACTTTAAGTAGGATGGTTCCATTGAGATTGATGTACCTTTTGCTTCTGACATACCAAACTGATTCACGATGGAGTTGATTTTTCCACTTTGGTTTAGAAGAAATCTTACATTTTTCTTCTCTTTGGACCTTGATTCCTAGATATGTCACATTTCCAAGGTCTTAAGTTTCAAAACGCTTATTTAGAGTTTGTCATCTTTGAAATTTCTGTTTCCTCTTGATGAAACATAATCACATCGTGGGTTATAGTTAAAATAGTGACAAAATGTTCAATTGGTGGAGAAAGGTTGAACTTGATGTACCTAGGTCTATTTTCAACCTATGTAACTATGTAACATCCACTTATAAGAGAATAAACATCCACTTTCCATCTGTACATTTTGTGTATAAACTTGGATCTGCTTGACCTCATTTAAATCCTACTTCCAATAAGACTTTGTTCATTTTGGTATTTCATGCTCTTGCCAATTGTTTAAGATCATAAAGAGATATTTGTAGTTTGCAAATGAGATTCTCTTCACCTTTTTTGATATAACTCTCAGGTTGAGTCATGTACAAGTCCTCTTCAATGTCACCATGTAACCCCTTAGTGACAGAGCCAATTTGGTACTTAATGACCGAGCCAATTTTTACAATTGTGACCAGTGTCACTTTAAGAGGTTATAACTCTGAAACGCTTTATCGGATCCCGCTGATTCTGAGATTGTTTTTTCGTGACATATTGTACTTCAAGTTAGTGGTAACATTTCTTCGATATTACTTGCGATTATTTATGAAAAAAATGGAAATATGGCGGAAATTTTTTAAATTTTGCAATTTTCAAACTTTGTATTTTTATGCCCTTAAATCAGAGAGATATGTCACAAAAAATAGTTAATAAATAACATTTCCCACATGTCTACTTTACATGAGCACAATTTTGGAACCAATTTTTTTTTGTTAGGGAGTTATAAGGGTTAAAAGTTGACCAGCAATTTCTCATTTTTACAACACCATGTTTTTTTAGGGACCACATCACCTTTGAAGTCATTTTGAGGGGTCTATATGATAGAAAATAACCAAGTGTGACACCATTCTAAAAACTGCACCCCTCAAGCTGCTCAAAACCACATTCAAGAAGTTTATTAACCCTTTACGTACTTCACAGGAACTGAAACAATGTGGAAGAAAAAAATGAACATTTAACTTTATTTTGCAAACATTTTACTTCAGAACCATGTGTAAAAACAGAAATGTAACCACAAATTTTGTTGTGCAATTTTTCCTGAGTACGCCGATACCCCATATGTGGAGGTAAACCACTGTTTGGGCGCACCGCAGAGCTTGGAAGTGAAGGAGCACCGTTTGACTGTTTCAATGCAGAATTGGCTGGAATTGAGATCAGACGCCATGTCGCGTTTGGAGAGCCCCTAATGTGCCTAAACAGTGGAAACCCCCCACAAGTGATACCATTTTGGAAACTAGACCCCTTAAGGAACTTATCTAGATGTGTGGTGAGCACTTTGAACCCCCAAGTGCTTCACAGAAGTTTATAACGTAGAGCCGTGAAAATAAAAAATCGCATTTATTTTCACAAAAATGATTTTTTCGCCCACAAATTCTTATTTTCACAAGGGTAACAGGAGAAATTAGACCACAAAAGTTGTTGTGCAATTTCTCCTGAGTACGTCGATACCCTATATGTGGAGGTAAACCACTGTTTGGGCGCACCGCAGAGCTTGGAAGTGAAGGAGCACCGTTTGACTTTTTCAATGCAGAATTGGCTGGAATTGAGATCGGATGCCATGTCGCGTTTGGAGAGCCCCTGATGTGCCTAAACAGTGGAAACCCCCTACAAGTGATACCATTTTGGAAACTAGACCCCTTAAGGAACTTATCTAGATGTGTGGTGAGCACTTTGAACCCCCAAGTGCTTCACAGAAGTTTATAACGTAGAGCCGTGAAAATAAAAATCGCATTTTTTCTACAAAAATGATCTTTTTGCCCCAAAATTTTTATTTTCACAAAGGTAACAGGAGAAATTAGACCACAAAAGTTGTTTTGCAATTTATCCTGAGTACGTCGATACCCCATATGTGGGGGTAAACCACTGTTTGGGCGCACCGCAGAGCTTGGAAGAGAAGGAGTGTCGTTTTACTTTTTCAATGTAGAATTGGCTGGAATTGAGATCGGACGAAATGTCACGTTTGGAGAGCCGCTCATGTGCCTAAACAGTAGAGACCCCCCACAAATGACAGCATTTTGGAAACTAGACCCCTTAAGGAACTTATCTAGATGTGTGGTGAGCACTTTAAACCCCCAGGTGCTTCACAGAAGTTTATAACGTAGAGCCGTGAAAATAAAAAAATCGCATTTTTTCTACAAAAATGATCTTTTTGCCTCCAAATTTTTATTTTACCAAGGGTAACAGGAGAAAATGGACCCCAGAAGCTGTTGTACAATTTGTCTTGAGTACGCCGACACCCCATATGTGGGGGTAAACCACTGTTTGGGCGCATGGCTGAGCTCGGAAGCAAAGGAGCGCCATTTGACTTTTCAATGCAAAATTGACTGGAATTGAGATCGGACGCCATGTCGCGTTTGGAGAGCCCCTGATGTGCCTAAACAGTAGAAACCCCCCAAAAGTGACCCCATTTTGGAAACTAGACCCCCCATGGAACTTATCTAGATGTGTAGTGAGAACTTTGAATGCCCAAGTGCATCACAGAAGTTTATAATGCAGAGTCGTGAAAATAAAAAATATATTTTTTTTAACAATAAAGATTTTTTAGCCCCCAAGTTTTTATTTTCACAAGGGTAACAAGAGAAATTGGACCCCAAAAGTTGTTGTCCAATTTGTCCTGAGTATGCTGGTACCCCATATGTGGGGGTAAACCACTGTTTGGGCGCACGGCAGAGCTTGGAAGGGAA
Organism: Ranitomeya variabilis; assembly: GCF_051348905.1. Classification (NCBI taxonomy): domain Eukaryota; kingdom Metazoa; phylum Chordata; class Amphibia; order Anura; family Dendrobatidae; genus Ranitomeya; species Ranitomeya variabilis. The sequence goes on along the minus strand of NC_135237.1, from coordinate 458,368,224 downwards.
AGAGCGCCATTTTGGAATGCAGACTTTGATAGAATTGTCTGCGGGCGTTATGTTGCGTTTGCAGACCCCTAATGTACCTAAACAGTAGAAACCCCCAAAAGTGACCCCATTTTGGAAAATAGACCCCCCAAGGAACTTATCTAGATATGTGGTGAGAACTTTGAATGCCCAAGTGCTTCACAGAAGTTTATAATGCAGAGTAGTGAAAATAAAAAATATTTTTTTTTCCCACAAAAAAGATTTTTTTAGCCCCCAAATTTTTATTTTCACAAGGGTAACAAGAGAAATTGGACCCCAAAAGTTGTTGTCCAATTTGTCCTGAGTATGCTGGTACCCAATATGTGGGGGTAAACCACTGTTTGGGCGCACGGCAGAGCTCGGAAGGGAAGGAGCGCCATTTTGAAATGCAGGCTTTGATAGAATGGTCTGCGGGCGTTATGTTGTGTTTGCAGAGCCACTGATGTACCTAAACAGTAGAAACCCCCCACAAGTGACCCCATTTTGAAAACTAGACCCCCCCAAGGAACCTATCTAGATATGTGGTGAGGTCTTTGAATGCCCAAGTGCTTCACAGAAGTTTATAATGCAGAGTAGTGAAAATAGAAAATATTTTTTTTTCCACAAAAAAGATTTTTTAGCCCCCAAGTTTTTATTTTCACAAGGGTAACAAGAGAAATTGGATGCCAATATTTGTTCTCCAATTTTTCCTGAGTATGCTGGTACCCCATATGTGGGGGTAAACCACTGTTTTGGCACACGGCAGAGCTCGGAAGAGAAGGAGCGCCATTTTGGAATTCAGACTTTGATAGAATTGTCTGTGGGTGTTATGTTGCGTTTGCAGAGCCCTAATGTACCTAAACAGTAGAAACCCCCCACAAGTGACCAAATTTTGGAAACTAGACCCCCTAAGGAACTTATCTAGATATGTGGTGAGAACTTTGAATGCTCAAGTGCTTCACAGAAGTTTATAATGCAGAGTAGTGAAAATAAAAAAATATTTTTTTTTCCCACAAAAAAGATTTTTAGCCCCCAAGTTTTTATTTTCACAAGGGTAACAGGAGAAATTGGACCCCAAAAGGTGTTGTCCAATTTATCCCGAGTACGCTGATGCCCCATATGTGGGGGTAAACCACTGTTTGGGCGCACGGCAGAGCTCAGAAGGGAGGGAGCACCATTTGACTTTTTTAGCGCAAAATTGGCTGTCGTGTTTGGAGACCCCTGATGTACCTAAACAGTGGAAACCCCAAAATTATAACTCCAACCCTAACTCCAACACACCCCTAACCCTAATCTTAACCCGATCCATAATCCTAATCACAACCCTAACGATAATCACAACCCTAACCCCAAAACAGCCCTAATCTCAACCCTAACCATAACCCTAATCAAAACCCTAAATCCAACACACCCCTAACCCTAATCCCAACCCTAACCCTAATCCCAACCCTAATCCCAAACGTAACCCTAATCCCAACCCTAATCCCAAACGTAACCCTAATCCCAACCCTAATCCAAACCCTAATCCCAACTCTAATCCTAACTTTAGCCCCAACCCTAACCCTAACTTTAGCCCCAACCCTAACCATAACTTTAGCCCCATCGTCACAAAAAAAGTTCAATGTAACCTTTTTTTTTGTACGTCGCGTCCGCCATTTCCGCGCATGCGTGGCCGTAACTCTGCCCCCTCCTCCCCAGGACATAGACTGGGCAGCGGATGCGTTGAAAAACTGCATCCGCTGCCCACGTTGTGCACAATTTTCACAACGTGCGTCGGTACGTCGGGCCGACGCATTGCGACCGCCCCGTACCGATGCAAGTGTCAAAGAAGCCTAAGGCTACTTTCACACTAGCGTCATACTCGGCCCATCGCAGTGTGTCGGGCCGACGTACTGACGCTAGCGTTGTAAGCGCCACACAACGGGTGCAGCGGATGCTGTTTTTTCAACGCATCCGCTGCCCCATTGTGAGGTGCGGGGAGGCGGGGGCGGAGTTCCGGCCGCGCATGCGCGGTCGGAAATGGCGGACACATCGCACAAAAAAGTTACATGTAGCTTTTTTTGTGCCGACGGTCCGCCAAAGCACGACGCATCCGTCGCACGACGGATGCGACATGTGGCAATCCGTCGCAATGCGTCGCTAATGCAAGCCAATGGAGAAAAAACGCATCCTGCAAGCACTTTTGCAGGATGCGTTTTTTCTCCAACGACGCATTGTGACGGAAGCCAAAAAACGCTAGTGTGAAAGTAGCCTAACCCAAACCCTAACCCTAAATTTAGCCCCAACCCTAACCCTAACCCTAACTCTAACTCTAACCCTAGCCCTAGCCCTAACCCTAACCCTAACCCTAACTCTAACCCTAACCCTAACCCTAACCCTAATTTTAGCCCCAACTCGTCTCTCCTGCCGGCCGGCAGATGGCAGCAGATTGCGGGCGCACTGCGCATGCGCCCGCCATGAGGATAAAGCCGGCCGGCAGGAGGAGACGGAAGAGGACCCAGGGACACCGGGTGAGTATTATAGGGTCCCCGAATCCCCCTATTTTTCTGTCCTCTGATGTGCGATCACATCAGAGGACAGAGAATTACAGATCGCTTTTTTTTTTTTTGCGGTCGTCGGTAAACTGTTAATTACCAGCGATCGCAAAACAGGGGTCGGTGCAAACCGACCCCGATCATGTTCTTTGGGGTCTCGGCTACCCCCGGCAGCGTACTGCGCGTGCGCCCGCCATTTGTTCCCGGAAAAAAGATGGCGGCGCCCATCGGGAGCCACGAGGAGCACCGGGGGAGATAGGTGAGTATTGGGGGGCTATCGGGGGCCATCGGGGACCCTATTTCTCTGTCCTCCGATGTGCGATCACATCGGAGGACAGAGAAATTAAAAGGCAAATCGCGTTTTTTTGTTGTTGTTGCGACCGCCGGTTAACGGTTAATTACCGGCGATCGCAACTCGGGGGTCGGTAAAAACCCCCCGAATCATGTTCTCTGGGGTCTCGGCTACCCTCGGCAACCGAGACCCCAGAGAAAATCCGACTCTGGGGGGCGCTATTCACTTTTTCCACAGCGCCGTTAATTAACGGCGCTGTGGTTTAAGTACCCTTAGCGGCCGCCGTTAAAAGGCGTATCGGCGGTCGTTAAGGGGTTAAAAAGGCAGTTTTGATTTTCAAATGTCAGACAAACATCTTTTGTATAGCAGCTACAGCCATTAGAGTCCTGAATGTGGTTTGCTTAGCAACTGTAGAAAATGTGGCATCATAATCTTCACCATATTTCTGAGAATATCCTTTTGTGACTAATCTTACTTACCATTGGGACTGTTAATGCCTCTGCAGTCCAGCCAACGCTGTCATCCATGCGCGTTATTAACAGTCCCAACGGTATCCCCTGATGAGATAAAACAAAACGCGTCGGGGCCGTAAGGATGGGGAAAGGATCCCTCGTCATTATTGGAAAAGAGGTAACGAGATAGGACGGTTTCCAGGCGGGTGAGATCGCTTCATATATACATGTGCCTGTCACAGTCCTTTTATTGATGGATTCCCCTAAATATGAGAAGCATCTTGTGTATAGCACATCTTTTTGCTTATTGCACACTGAAATAGATGATGTTTGGGGATTCATTGATCCACACTGTTAACCCCTAAACTGATGACCATTGAATGTACAGCGCATGTGACTGGGGGTTAAATCCTATTTGTGGTTAAAAAACGGATGTATGATAATAATCCGGAATAAGGAGTAATCACATCCACTAGGGTATATGCAATATTTATTGTCTCAAACCCAGAACGTGAGTGTTGTTAAACTCCAATGTGTTTTTGCGCTATATAAGGGTAACCATGCTCCTAGGAGTTTTTTATGGTGAAAAGGTACTAATAACCTAAATATTTTTGAAGGCTACCGTAGATTCCTCTATTTAGAGATCAGTACTTTTCAATATTGGATTTGGCCATAGGCACTAGGTCAAAATGCTGATCTAAAGCACAAATCACTATAAGTGTTTGTCTGTCTGATGCACCTTGCACTTTGTTTATGCATTTATGTTGCACTGTGTGTTGTTCTTTTTTAATGAGATTACAGTAAAAGTTATATTTTAATCCTAGACGTATATATACAGGCAATTATTAGGATTATACCACAGGCTGATTATATCATGAATGAAGTCTACCGTGTCTCCTTTTATTCAAACTGCTGGGATTTAATTGTAGCGCATACTTTTTTCATTTTATTTTAAACTTGTTATCAAAGGTATACGAAGAGTTAATTGTAGGGCATACTTTTTTCATTTTGTTTCATTCAGTTTTTACGCACAGTGGCAGTGGCTTTTTTTAACTTTTTCATTTATTTAAAAGGGAGCGCTTTTGAACAGAATTTTTATTAAGGTTTCACATGTTAAAAATATATATCCTAATTGTTTTCATGATTAATCCCTCCCTCTTTCAAACATCAAATTGTCACCAAAAATATAACTGATATAAAATGATTCACTTAAATTGTTGCTTTCACAAATCAAACTAATAACATTACATGCTTCTTGTTTATTTTGGCAACGGAATACAAAGTTTCACTTGAGAATTTTTTGTTTTCCTTAAAATGTTAGTTCTGGCATCAAAAAGTTGTCAGGCAAAGTGAATATTCTTTTGTTTTATACTATCAGAAAATATCTGTCGTTTCTACATTCAGTGCCAAGAATCATATTGCCTGTTTCCTTTCACTTCTTTGGAATTCTTTTGTCTCTCAGACAAAAAATATATTAAGTATTAAGATAAAAAGCTGACAAAATCAATTATTCTCATTAGTCATTCTGGACACTCTCATCAATTCCAGTAATGGGATCTATTTACATATCAAATGCTGGATTATAATGTTTATTTCTATAAGAATGGATCGCTTTGAGGATTTTGTCACCACGGTCATCATAATGTGCCATTTTGAAATTATTTCCTGTTACTAGCTGAATTTACTTAGAGAACTGTTGAAAATATGAATTAAAAGACACAAAAAACAAAGAAAAAGCTGAAGTTACACGGTGAACTTGTATAAACTATATGCCATTGATGCATACAACAGAACTGTTTAGCTTTAGTTCCTGCAGAATATTGTCATATCAAGCCAAAACACGGAGGTGCAACCGGAGACTTCTGGACTCCAATGCAAAATCTGTAACTGGGTCTCCCACTCCCACTAACAAATAAGCCATTCATAATAATGTTGTATTGTCATGTGGCAGATGTGCTTTTGGGTTCGATAAGGTACCGACTAGCTATACATGTCAGACTGCTTTTTACACCAAACTCCGTATAAACATTTATGCTCAGCTTGATCAAGTGTGAATGTTAAAGCAGTTATTCATACATGGCTAATCTGTAGGAAAGGTTTTCGATATGAGAGTTGTGGGGTCTGACACCTGGGACCCCCTCTTGAATTGGACATAAAGCACAGTACTTGGCAGTGGGCGCTAAGCAAGTTCCCCTCTCAAAGAGGTTTTTAGCTGATTGGTAAGGAGTTCTTGGTGTCAGAACCCCACCAATTCCATACTCTGCGGGTGACGCTGGTGAAAGAGAACATGTCAGAACTAGAAGCTCTGGACAGCCCAGGCTCTGTCCAGTTAGGCTACGTTCACATTTGCGGTCCTCGCCGCAGCGTCGGGCGCCGCAGCGGCGCCGCATGCGTCATGCGCCCCTATATTTAACATGGGGGCGCATGGACATGCGGCGCACTTGCGTTTTGCGCCGCATGCGTCGCTGCGGCGCCCGCGTCGGTGCGCAGAGGACGCAGCAAGTTGCATTTTTGCTGCGTCCAAATTCAATGAAAAAAACGACGCATGCGGCGCAAAACGCAGCGTTGTGCATGCGTTTTGCTGCGTTTTTATTTGCGTTGTGTGTTGCGGCGCCGACGCTGCGGCGCACAACGCAAATGTGAACGTAGCCTTACTTAGGTTAGAGTGCCTTGGACCTGTACTGCTGTCCAGTATGTCGTAATCAGCATCCTGCTACTGCTAATTGAAGAGTACCACACCCTACTAAAGCTTCAGTTTACTGCTGGAAGCTGCCAGATATAGATTTTTGCTTTCCTGGTTTGGTTTGAGATTTCTGCTCCTTTTCAGTATTAGTGTCTTTTTGTTTTGACCCCAGCTTGTTATTTAACATTTCTTCTGCCTGATGAAAGTACCTGACTACCTGACTCTGTAGCCCTTGCCCAGGGGCCCTTGCATAAAACCAGATCCTGTACAGGGGTTAAAGGATGAAGGCCAGATTAACTTCTGGGTTTTGGGAAATGGAGTAGCTTGCGCCAAGCGTGTTCACGGGAGCCATTTAAGAGCTGCCTTGTCACCACTGACAAAGTCACCTGACACTATCAATATGTCCTTTCTGGACTTACCCTTTAATTAGACATGAAACCATCTAAAACAGAAAAAAGAGGAGCGCCAGCCGACAGAGCAGAAATAGATTGCGAATTATACAGGGTATGGACAAGAATTAATTGCAACACTTACTTCATGGGGAAGAGACTGGACCTCATATCCCCGTCTTATTGACAGATATTTTCTTCCTCCATGTGCCAGAGAACCAGAGCGAATGATCCAACTTAAAGTAAATCACAAGATTTTATTAACCCTTTAGACAGGAATAAATATAGCACCAATGTACACATTTCTTGTTGCCCCTTCGTCAGGGTGAGTAATCATGATGTTCTTTTCTCTAAATGTTTTCACTTCCTAAATTCCTAGACAAGTCAATCAGAGGCACTTAGTCTGATTAAAAGTGGGGGAGAGGAGTAGAGAAGATCTGTGTGGCATTGCAAACACCTTTGCAGTTCTCCTTTTACTGCAATTTTAGTGCTGTAAGAGAAGAGCTGCAAGAGGTGTTTGTAGATGACGGCATTGAGATCAGTGAGAAAAGCAGGGTGATACTCTGGGCAAAACCGTCAATGAAAAAGACCTGGGTGTATGGGTGGATGACAAACTCACATTTAGTGGCCAGTGTCAGGCAGCTGCTACAAAGGCAAATAAAATAATGGGATGCATTAAAAGAGGCATAGATGCTCATGAGGAGAACATAATTTTACCTCTATACAAGTCACTAGTTCGACCACACTTAGAATACTGTGCACAGTTCTGGTCTCCGGTGTATAAGAAAGACACAGCTGAACTGGAGCGGGTGCAGAGAAGAGCGACCAAGGTCATTAGAGGACTGGGGGGTCTGCAATACCAAGATAGGTTATTACACTTGGGGCTATTCAGTTTGGAAAAATGAAGACTAAGGGGTGATCTTATTTTAATGTATAAATATATGAGGGGACACTACAAAGACCTTTCTGATGATCTTTTTAATCATAGACCTGAGACATGGACAAGGGGGCATCCTCTATGACTGGAGGAAAGAAGGTTTAAGCATAATAACAGTATCAGGAATAAGCGGGTGCACAGCTCTATATAGTGGTGCCCAGGTAGGTTCCAAAACCTTAGCGATATATATATAATAAAACCTGGCACTCAACTTTTTTAAAGATGATTTTTTATTCCAAGCGGAAGAGCAGTAACAGCAAAACGTTTCGGTCATAAACAATTGACCTTCATCAGTTACTGAAAGTTACAAAAAAATATCAAAGAAATGGTATGCAAATAAATGAGAAAAAATAAAAAAATAAAGTATATCCAAAAAGATGAAGTGCCATGAATCTTTTAACTTTAAAAAAGTTGAGTGCCAGGTTTTAATATATATAAGCATAATAACAGATGCAGATTCTTTACTGTAAGAGCAGTGAGACTATGGAACTCTCTGCCGTATGATGTTGTAATGAGTGATTCATTACTTAAATTTAAGAGGAGACTGGATGCCTTTCTGGAAAAGTATAATGTTACAGGGTATATATACTAGATTCCTTGTTAGGGTGTTGATCCAGGGAACTAGTCTGATTGCCGTATGTGGAGTCGGGAAGGAATTTTTTTCCCCAATGTGGAGCTTACTCTTTGCCACATGGTTTTTTTTTGCCTTACTCTGGATCAACATGTTAGGGTATGTTAGGTTAGGTTATAGGTTGAACTAGATGGACTTAAAGTCTTCCTTCAACCTTAATAACTATGTATCTATGTAACTATGTAATTACATGTCTCACACAGAGAAAGTCTGTTCTAAATTTCTTTGTAGGTGTGCTTTTTTTCCTGCATGGCACCAACTATTTATGATTGATCAATATCATGCAGTGGAAAAAAATAAACCCAAAGGAGACTTTCTGCCAATGCCTTGCTTGGTTAAAGACAAAATTAGAATCTAAATTTTATAAGCTAATATGTCCGCAATGTAGATGAGAAGAAAAACTATAAAAACTGTTTTATTCAGCTCTGCAGCCAATTTTCCATGATGTTGCCAGTTGAATGTGTAAAAGCTAGTGACAGGTCTTCTTTAAGTATGTTCTATTATAGAATGTTCCTGTAATAAATCTCCTGTTTGTACACAAGCCAACTACAGTGCTCTAAAAAAAATCAAAGGAACATTTGAATCACATATTGGATCTTGATGAATGAAAGATTGAAGTTGAAAATCGCTACTTTACTTTGGGTAAAGCCTCAGGTCCAGATGATCCCCCTCTGATCTATTGCAAAAAACTTGGCTGCTACTTATTCTCTCCCTTCCTGTCTGCAATCAATAACATATCTGCTTGCTCGGTATCTCCACTTCCCAAAGATGTGCTAACTGCTAACATTACTGTTATACATAAAGTAGGTAAAGATCCTGCCCAGTGTTCCAGCTATCGCCCAACATCTTTACTTAATGTAGACTTGAAACTCTTTACCAAGATTCTAGCAACCAGACTTGCGCCCTTGCTAGGAGACATTATTCACCCTGACGGTGGGATTTATGTCCGACAGAGAAGCGAGGGACAACACCACTAAGGCCTTGAATCTCATTTATAAAGCCAAATTGGAATCTCATTTATAAAGCCAAATTGGATGACTCCCATTTGATGCTCTTATCCACAGATGCCAAAAAGTCCTTCAATCGGGTCAACAGGGTGTTCGTGGAAGAGATGTTGAAATCTTTTGAGTTGCAGAAATCCATGCTATAGTGGATTGGTTCTCTCTATAGTACTCCCTTCGCCTGTGTGCGGGTGAATGGTGTTTTCTCAGAGAAATTTCCAATTGCAAATGGCACTCAGCAGGGCTGCCCCCTCTCTCCCCTATTTCTCACTCTTGAGCCCTTCCTTTGGTGAATCTGGTCCAACCCAGAAATTACGGGTCTAATGATTCAAAATATCTCTTACTAAATTGCAGCTTATGCGGATGACTTATTCTTCATAACTAACTCTATTGTAACTCTCCCAAGCATGATGTTCGAATTTAAAAAATATTCAGTTTTGTCTAATTTTAAAATTAACTTAACTAAGTCGGAGGCTTTGAATATACAGTGCCTTGCGAAAGTAATCGGCCCCTGGAACTTTTCAACCTTTTCCCACATATCATGCTTCAAACATAAATATACCAAATGTAAATGTTTGGTGAGGAATCAACAACAAGTGGAACACAATTGTGAAGTTGAATGAAATTTATTGGTTATTTAAAGTTTTTGTGGAAATTCAATAACTGAAAAGTGGGGCGTGCAATATTATTCAGCCCCTTTAACTTAATACTTTGTTGCGCCACCTTTTGCTTCCATTACAGTTGCAAGTCGCTTGGGGTATGTCTCTATCAGTTTTGTACATCGAGAGACTGAAATTCTTGCCCATTCTTCCTTGGCAAACAGCTCAAACTCAGTGAGGTTTGATGGAGATCGTTTGTGAACAGACGTTTCAGCTCTTTCCACACATTCTCGATTGGATTGAGGTCTGGACTTTGACTTGGCCATTCTAACACCTGGATACGTTTATTTGTGGACCATTCTATTGTAGATTTTGCTTTATGTTTGGGATCATTGTCTTGTTGGAAGACAAATCTCCGTCCCAGTCTCACGTCTTTTGCAGACAGGTTTTCTTCAAAAATGGTCCTGTATTTGGCTCCATCCATCTTCCCATCAATTTTAACCATCTTCCCTGTCCCTGCTGAAGAAAAGCAGGTCCAAGCCATGATGCTGCCACCACCATGTTTGACAGTGGGGATGGTGAGTTCAGGGTGATGAGCTGTGTTGTGTTTACGCCAAACATATTGTTTGGCATTGTTGCCAAAAAGTTCAATTTTGGTTTCATCTGACCAGAGCACCTTCTTCCACATGTTTGGTGTGTCTCCCAGATGGCCTGTTGCAAACTTTAAACAACACTTTTTATGGATATCTTTGAGAAATGGCTTTATTCTTGCCACTCTTCCATAAAGGCCAGATTTGTGCAGTGTACGACTGATTGTTGTCCTATGGACAGACTTTCCCACTTCAGCTGTAGATATCTGCAGTTCATCCAGAGTGATCATGGGCCTCTCGGCTGCATCTCTGATCAGTCTTCTCCTTGTTTGAGATGAAAGTTTAGAGGGACGGCTGTCATGATCTCAATGGCAAGAGATCATAGCATAAGCATATATAGGAACTAGCTCTTGGAAGATGGGAACTGAGCTGACCATGAACTAAACCTAACACACAACTAGCAGTGGCCGGGTAGCATGCCTACGTTGGTTCTAGATGCCCAGCACCAGCCGGAGGACTAAATAATGCTAGCAGAGGAAAATATTAGTCCTAGCTCACCTCTAGAGAAATACCCCAAAAGGAGACAGAGGCCCCCCACATGTATTGGCGGTGAATTAAGATGAAACAACAAACGTAGTATGAAAATAGGTTTAGCAAATTTGAGGTCCACTTACTACATAGCAGAAGACAGAAAGGACACTTTCATGGTCAGCTAAAAACCCTAATCAAAACACCATCCAGAAATTACTTTAAAACTCTGGCATTAACTCATAACACCAGAGTGGCAATTCCTGTTCACAAGAGCTTTCCAGACACAGTAACGAAACTACAGCTGTGAACTGGAACAAAAATGCAAAAACAAACATGGACAAGAGTCCAACTTATCTAGTAGTTGTCTAGGAGCAGGAACAAGCACAGAGAGGCTTCTGATAACATTGTTGACCGGCAAGAAACTAACAGAGCAGCAAGGTTATATAGCGACTCCCACATCTTGATGGGAACAGGTGAGCAGAGAAGATGAAGACACCAGTTCAATTCCACCAGTAGCCACCGGGGGAGCCCAGAATCCAAATTCACAACAGTACCCCCCCCTCAAGGAGGGGGCACCGAACCCTCACCAGAACCACCAGGGCGATCAGGATGGGCCCTATGAAAGGCACGAACCAGATCAGAGGCATGAACATCAGATGCATTCACCCAAGAATTATCCTCCTGGCCGTATCCCTTCCACTTGACCAGATACTGGAGTCTCCGTCTGGAAACACGAGAGTCTAAGATTTTCTCCACAACGTACTCCAACTCACCCTCAACCAACACCGGAGCAGGAGGCTCAACGGAAGGCACAACCGGTACCTCATACCTGCGCAATAATGACCGATGAAAAACGTTATGAATAGAAAAGGATGCAGGGAGGTCCAAACGGAAGGAAACAGGGTTAAGAATCTCCAATATCTTATACGGGCCAATGAACCGAGGCTTAAACTTAGGAGAAGAGACCCTCATAGGGACAAAACGAGAAGACAACCACACCAAATCCCCAACACAAAGCCGAGGACCAACACGACGGTGGCGGTTGGCAAAAAGCTGAGTCTTCTCCTGGGACAACCTCAAATTGTCCACCACCTGCCCCCAGATCTGATGCAATCTCTCCACCACAGCATCCACTCCAGGACAATCCGAAGATTCCACCTGACCAGAGGAAAATCGAGGATGAAACCCCGAATTACAGAAAAACGGGGACACCAAAGTGGCAGAGCTGGCCCGATTATTGAGAGCGAACTCCGCCAATGGCAAAAAAGCAACCCAATCATCCTGGTCAGCAGACACAAAACACCTCAGATATGTCTCCAGGGTCTGATTAATCCGCTCGGTCTGGCCATTCGTCTGAGGATGGAAAGCGGACGAAAAAGATAAATCTATGCCCATCCTAGCACAGAATGCCCGCCAAAATCTAGACACGAATTGGGTCCCTCTGTCAGAAACGATATTCTCAGGAATACCATGCAAACGAACAACATTTTGAAAAAACAGAGGAACCAACTCGGAAGAAGAAGGCAACTTGGGCAGAGGAACCAAATGGACCATCTTAGAGAAACGGTCACACACCACCCAGATGACAGACATCTTCTGAGAAACAGGCAGATCTGAAATAAAATCCATCGAGATGTGCGTCCAAGGCCTCTTAGGAATAGGCAAGGGCAACAACAATCCACTAGCCCGAGAACAACAAGGCTTGGCCCGAGCACAAACGTCACAAGACTGCACAAAGCCTCGCACATCTCGTGACAGGGAAGGCCACCAGAAGGACCTTGCCACCAAATCCCTGGTACCAAAAATGCCAGGATGACCTGCCAACGCAGAAGAATGAACCTCAGAGATGACTCTACTGGTCCAATCATCAGGAACAAACAGTTTATCAGGTGGGCAACGATCAGGTCTATCCGCCTGAAACTCCTGCAAGGCCCGCCGCAGGTCTGGAGAAACGGCTGACAATACCACTCCATCCTTAAGGATACATGTGGGCTCAGAGTTACCAGGTGAGTCAGGCTCAAAACTCCTAGAAAGGGCATCCGCCTTAACATTCTTAGAACCCGGTAGGTATGACACCACAAAATTAAACCGAGAGAAAAATAATGACCAGCGCGCCTGTCTAGGATTCAGGCGCCTGGCGGTCTCAAGATAAATCAAATTTTTGTGGTCAGTCAATACCACCACCTGATGTCTGGCCCCCTCAAGCCAATGGCGCCACTCCTCAAAAGCCCACTTCATGGCCAAAAGCTCCCGATTCCCAACATCATAATTCCGCTCAGCGGGCGAAAATTTACGGGAAAAGAAGGCACAAGGCCTCATCACGGAGCAGTCAGAACTTTTCTGCGACAACACTGCCCCAGCTCCGATCTCAGAAGCGTCGACCTCAACCTGAAAAGGTAGAGCAACATCAGGCTGACGCAACACAGGGGCAGAGGAAAAACGGCGCTTAAGCTCCCGAAAGGCCTCCACAGCATCAGGGGACCAATCAGCAACATCAGCACCCTTCTTAGTCAAATCGGTCAATGGCTTAGCAATATCCGAAAAACCAGCAATAAATCGACGATAAAAGTTAGCAAAGCCCAAAAATTTCTGAAGACTCTTAAGAGAAGAGGGCTGCGTCCAATCACAAATAGCTTGAACCTTGACAGGATCCATTTCAATGGAAGAGGGGGAAAAAATATATCCCAAAAAGGAAATCCTCTGTACCCCAAAAACACACTTAGAACCCTTCACACACAAAGAATTAGACCGCAAAACCTGAAAAACCCTCCTGACTTGCTGGACATGAGAGTCCCAGTCATCCGAAAAAATCAGAATATCATCCAGATACACAATCATAAATTTATCCAAATAATCGCGAAAAATATCATGCATAAAGGACTGGAAAACTGACGGAGCATTAGAAAGACCAAAAGGCATCACTAAATACTCAAAGTGGCCCTCGGGCGTATTAAATGCGGTTTTCCACTCATCCCCCTGCCTGATTCGCACCAAATTATACGCCCCACGAAGGTCAATCTTAGAGAACCACTTGGCCCCCTTTATGCGAGCAAACAAATCAGTCAGCAACGGCAATGGGTATTGATATTTAACAGTGATTTTATTCAAAAGCCGGTAATCAATACATGGTCTCAAAGAGCCGTCTTTTTTTGACACAAAGAAAAAACCGGCTCCTAAGGGAGATGACGATGGACGAATATGTCCCTTTTCCAAGGACTCCTTTATATATTCACGCATAGCAGCATGTTCAGGCACAGACAGATTAAATAAACGACCCTTTGGGTATTTACTACCCGGGATTAAATCTATGGCACAATCGCACTCTCGGTGCGGAGGTAACGAACCAAGCTTGGATTCTTCAAAGACGTCACGATAGTCAGACAGGAACTCAGGAATTTCAGAGGGAATAGATGATGAAATGGAAACCACAGGTACATCCCCATGAGCCCCCTTACATCCCCAGCTCAACACAGACATAGCTTTCCAGTCGAGGACTGGGTTGTGAGATTGCAGCCAAGGCAATCCTAGCACCAAATCATCATGTAGATTATACAGCACCAGAAAGCGAATAATCTCCTGGTGACCCGGATTAATACGCATAGTTACTTGTGTCCAGTATTGTGGTTTATTATTAGCCAATGGGGTGGAGTCAATCCCCTTCAGAGGAATAGGAGTCTCCAAAGGCTCTAAATCATACCCACAGCGTTTGGCAAAGGACCAATCCATAAGACTCAAAGCGGCGCCAGAGTCGACATAGGCGTCCGTGGTAATAGATGACAAAGAGCAAATCAGGGTCACAGATAGAATAAACTTAGACGGTAAGGTGCAAATGGAAACAGATTTACCAAGTTTTTTAGTGCGCTTAGAGCATGCTGATATAACATGAGTAGAATCACCACAATAGAAACACAACCCATTTTTCCGTCTAAAATTCTGCCGCTCGCTTCGGGACAGAATTCTATCACACTGCATACTCTCTGGCGATTTCTCAGTGGACACCGCCAGATGGTGCACTGGTTTGCGCTCCCGCAAACGCCTATCGATCTGAATAGCCATTGTCATGGACTCATTCAGACCCGCAGGCACAGGGAACCCCACCATAACATCCTTAATGGCATCAGAGAGACCCTCTCTGAAAGTCGCCGCCAGGGCGCACTCATTCCACTGAGTAAGCACAGACCATTTACGGAATCTTTGGCAGTAGATTTCCGCTTCATCTTGCCCCTGAGATAGGGACATCAAAGTTTTTTCTGCCTGAAGCTCCAAATGAGGTTCGTCATAAAGCAACCCCAAGGCCAGAAAAAACGCATCCACATTGAGCAACGCAGGATCCCCTGGTGTCAATGAAAAAGCCCAGTCTTGAGGGTCGCCCCGGAGCAAGGAAATCACAATCCTGACCTGCTGTGCAGGGTCTCCGGCAGAGCGAGATTTCAGGGACAAAAATAATTTGCAATTATTTCGAAAATTCTGAAACCCAGATCTATTCCCCGAGAAAAATTCCGGCAAAGGAATTCTCGACTCAGATACAGGTGCATGACAAACAAAATCTTGCAAATTTTGTACCTTCGTGGCGAGATTATTCAAACCTGCAGTTACCCTCTGAAGATCCATTACAAACAGGTGGACACAGAGCCATTCAAAGGGGAGAAAAAAAAAAAAAAAAAAAAAAAATTTCAGCAGACTACTTATTTCTCTCCTTTCTCAGCCAAGGATTTTAACCCTTTAGTGGGCCGGTCAAACTGTCATGATCTCAATGGCAAGAGATCATAGCATAAGCATATATAGGAACTAGCTCTTGGAAGATGGGAACTGAGCTGACCATGAACTAAACCTAACACACAACTAGCAGTGGCCGGGTAGCATGCCTACGTTGGTTCTAGATGCCCAGCACCAGCCGGAGGACTAAATAATGCTAGCAGAGGAAAATATTAGTCCTAGCTCACCTCTAGAGAAATACCCCAAAAGGAGACAGAGGCCCCCCACATGTATTGGCGGTGAATTAAGATGAAACAACAAACGTAGTATGAAAATAGGTTTAGCAAATTTGAGGTCCACTTACTACATAGCAGAAGACAGAAAGGACACTTTCATGGTCAGCTAAAAACCCTAATCAAAACACCATCCAGAAATTACTTTAAAACTCTGGCATTAACTCATAACACCAGAGTGGCAATTCCTGTTCACAAGAGCTTTCCAGACACAGTAACGAAACTACAGCTGTGAACTGGAACAAAAATGCAAAAACAAACATGGACAAGAGTCCAACTTATCTAGTAGTTGTCTAGGAGCAGGAACAAGCACAGAGAGGCTTCTGATAACATTGTTGACCGGCAAGAAACTAACAGAGCAGCAAGGTTATATAGCGACTCCCACATCTTGATGGGAACAGGTGAGCAGAGAAGATGAAGACACCAGTTCAATTCCACCAGTAGCCACCGGGGGAGCCCAGAATCCAAATTCACAACAGACGGCTGGGTCTTGGTAGATTTGCAGTGGTATAATACTCCTTCCATTTCAATATGATCGCTTGCACAGTGCTCCTTGGGATGTTTAAAGTTTTGGAAATCATTTTGTATCCAAATCCAGCTTTAAACTTCTCCACAACAGTATCACAGACCTGCCTGTTGTGTTGCTTGGTCTTCATGATGCACTCTATGCTTCAAACAGAACCCTGAGACTATCACAGAGCAGGTTAATTTATATGGAGACTTGAGTACACACAGGTCGATTATACTTATCATCATTAGGCATTTAGGACAACATTGGATCATTCAGAGATCCACAATGATCTTCTGGATTGAGTTTGCTGCAGTCAATCCAGAAGATCATTGTTTAATGATCTGTTGTAACCCTGGCCAGATCTGTACCTTGCCACATTCTGTCTCTGAGCTCCTTGGCCAGTTCCTTTGACCTCATGATTCTCATTTGGTCTGACATGCACTGTGAGCTGTGAGGTCTTATATAGACAGGTGTGGGCCTTTCCAAATCAAGTCTTATTAGTTTAATTAAACACAGCTGGACTCCAATGAAGGAGTAGTGTAAGGAGTTAAAAGCACAAGAAGAGTCTGGGGGCGGTTACCTTCTCGGCTCTGTGCCCGGAACCATTGAGCTGTGCTGCGGGTTCCCTAGGGAGAGACTGATAGACTGGGACAGAAAGGAAGCAGCCAGAGGGTGGGAAAGGGACGCACGCAGGAGACAGAGCAGCGTGCACAACAGCGTGCAGAGCAGGGTGCAGCTGTGCTACAGAAGAGAGAGAGAGCTCCCAGTCTGAGGACAAATAGAGAGAGACTGCCCAGAAAGACTGTATCTCGTGAGTACATAAAGCGGACTCTGCTGTGACTGGAGAGGGGCGCTTTGAGACCCGTTTAGAGACTACGACACCCTGGTCCCTGCGGTATCAGTACAGAGACTTAACAGTGCAGAGCCTCTGTTTTCCTGGCATAGAGACAACAGTGCGGAGCCCCGTTTCCTGGTTGTGCTGTAAAAGTTAAAGACTCAGAGCCTGTGCATACCACATTAACTCCCGAAACCCCAGGCAGCAGGCTCTCAGAGACTACTCTGCCCATGGACAACAGAGGGACGACAAGTGCCGCTGTTTCTCGGCGCCTACGTTGGAGAAGACGACCCTCCAAGCAAGTCATCATCAGACTGATAAGTGTTCTTTTCTCAAGGAATCCTGCTTAATTCTGTTATATTGTTTAACTCCCGTATTTTTGCATTGTTTTATTGTTAGTTATTTCCAATTGCTTCCTCCCTGCGAGGAGAACCTTATTCCTGTTATTAAACCCCTCAACTGTTGGTCTGTCTGTTCCGTGGTGACATACTCAGTACCTGCATCCTATTACATTTGGCGTAGTCGGCAGGATGTCACACGGTAGCGCGGACAGGGCAGTCCAAGCAGCTGGGGAAGTTCCCAGGTCTAGCATTTCCCTGGGAGCCATGTTGAATAATTTGCCAAGATTCACTGGGAACAATGTAATGTTGTGGAGTTGGACAGAGCGTATCCGGGGAATGATGCGTATGCACCCCATGACACCAGCCCTGGAGGCAGAAATTGCATTGATGGCCCTGGAGGGGGAGGCGCGGGATTCTGTCATGCATAGGTCCCCCCGGGAGAGAGATACCCTGGACAAAGTGCTGCGCATACTTGAGGAAACGCATGGGGACCCCATTGATGTAGGGGAACTTTGCATGCGACTGTTTCACCGGGTACAATGGGAGGGGGAGACCGTGACCCAATTCATGAACGCCCTACAAGAGCTTCACACTGCTATCAGATGAAAGGACGGTGTAGGAGTAGGGTCAGTAGATGTGGTGCTCAGAGATCAGCTAGTGACAGGACTGCGTGACGCAATGATGAAACAGGCACTGCGAGAGCGCATGCGAGTAAAGCCAGACATGACTTTCTCTGAGGTTGGCAGTGAGGCACGTGTGCGAGAACAAGAACAGGGAGTGACGGGGCTGGTAGGAAGGGTGCAGAGCGGGGAGGTAACCACCACCGCAGGCAATCTTCCCCAGTGGGTGGAGGACCTGAGAATGGAGATTAGACAGGTCCGTGAAGAAATGGCGGCCACCAGAAGAACTCTGGCAGAGGGGCCCGGCCCTCTGGTGCGAGACAGAGAAGCTGCCCCCCGAAGGGAGGGTGAAACTACCAGGAGGAGAAGCCCTCTTACATGCTACACTTGTGGAAAGTCCGGCCACATTGCTCGATGGTGTCCCCGGCGGAGCCGACCATCCCCACATCCTCCTTTAAACTAGGTGGCTCTGGGCTTGAGGGGCACCGCTCAGAGCGTGAAGAACAGAGGAGGAGGAGTAAAAGTCCCCACAGCCTTGTTTCCACGTGCCCTCTGGTCTGGGCAGAATTCAATGGAAGAGCAGTGCGATGCTTGATAGACACCGGCTCACAAGTGACCACCATGCCTGAGAGATATTTCCGCCATCACTTCACAGAGGCGCTACGGCCTGAATGGGGCCCTGTGATCAAACTTATGGCGGCCAATCACTTGCCCATCCCGGTCGCAGGGGTGGTATGGATGAACATAGAGGTCTGCGGAAAAGACCTCGGGAGGAGAGGAGTGGTACTGGTGGATGGAGAGGTAGCTAAAGACCATACCGTGACCCTGGGCATGAATGTGTTAAAAGACCTCGGAAGCCTCGTTTTCAACGAGTCCCCGGAACAGTTCCTACAACAATGGAGCGACCAAACCCCCCAGAGAAGGGTCTTCCAACAACTGATACGGACCGCCCAGGTCCGGGAAGCATACAGCGATGGAAAGGAACTCGGCAAAGTCGTCGCCCCCGCCTCCGTCAATCGAGTGTTGCCCCCTGGGCAGACAGTGCTTCCCCTGCCTGTACGAGCTGGCATCCCGCTGGAGGGGATCGAAGTCCAAATTGAGCCCAGCAGAGCCGACCAGCTGCCGTCAGGAATATTGGTCGCACGGTCCCTGGCTACCGTGCGGGAAAGAACTGTCCTTGTGCGCTGTATCAATTTGGGGGAGACAGATACAACTTTGCCCCCTAGAAGTGAAGTCGCTCAAGTCCTGGGCCTTCCAGACGAGTTGGTCCCCACTGAGGCGGTACAGCTGACAGCAAGGCCAGAAGACACGTGGCTGGTGACCGTCAAGGCTGAGGCAGCTCCGGACCCCAGATTAATGCAAGAAGGGCACCAGATACTGGAACGCATGAGGGCGGAGCTCTCGGAACTTACTCCGCAGCAGGTACCTCAGGTAGAAGCTGTATTGGGGAAATTTCAGGATGCGTTCGCCAAAGATGAAGATGACTTTGGATGTACCACGGCCATCACCCATGAGATACCCACCGGGGATGCGGCACCAATCCGGGAACGGTATCACCAAATACCCCCACAGATGTACCAGGAGGTGAAGGGAATGCTGTCACACATGCTGAAGAAGGGAGTTATACATGAGAGTCAGAGCCCGTGAGCTGCCCCTATCGTCTTGGTGAGAAAGAAAGACGGGTCCCTGCGGTTCTGTGTGGACTATCGGCGGCTCAATGCTTGCACAGTGCGGGACTCGTACCCACTGCCCAGGATAGAGGAGTCCCTGACGGCACTAGGGAATGCCAGATATTTCTCCACGTTAGACTTGGCCAGCGGCTACTGGCAGGTGCCCATGTCTGAGCAAGACCGAGCCAAGACGGCTTTCATCCTTCCGATGGGACTGTATGAGTTCGACCGGATGCCCTTTGGCCTAGCAAACGCCCCAGGAACATTTCAGCGACTCATGGAGAGATGTCTGGGAGACCTGAACTTTGAAGCCACTTTGATCTACTTGGATGATATCATCGTCTTTGCCAACACCTTTGAGGAGCATCTGCAGAGACTAGAGCAAGTTCTGAGTCGGCTACAGAAGTATGGCTTGAAAGTCAAACCCCAGAAATGCCACCTCTTCCGCACCGAGATTGAATACTTGGGACACGTTGTCTCCGCTGAGGGGGTGAGGCCTTCCCAGGAGAAGATCGCTGCGGTACAAGAGTGGCCAACTCCAAAAACGGTGAAAGATGTGCGTGCATTCCTGGGACTCACGGGATACTTCAGACGCTTTGTAAAAGACTTTACCCGCCTTGCTAATCCACTCCAGGAGTTGTTGAGGGGAGTGCCCTCTTGCGCCAAAAACAGGAACATACAGTGGGGGAAGCATCAGGAGGAGGCATTCTTGGCTTTGAAGAAGGCTTTGACGGAGGCCCCCGTGCTGGCCTACGCTGTCTTCACACAACCGTTCATCTTGCACACTGATGGGAGCCTGCAGGGCCTCGGGGCTGTACTGTCGCAGATGCAGGACGGGAAGGAGCACGTCATCGCATACGCCAGTCGGTCTCTGCATGACTCAGAAAGGAATCCAGAAAACTACAGTTCATTCAAGTTGGAGTTGTTGGCGCTGGTGTGGGCAATGACTGAGAAGTTCGCGGAATATCTGGCTGGCTCAGAAGTTCATGTACTCACCGAAAACAATCCATTGGCCCATCTCGAGAATGCCAAGTTAGGCGCCCTAGAACAACGTTGGGTAGCCCGAATGGCCAAGTTCCGATACAGAATTTCGTATAAAAGAGGAGCTGAGAATGTACATGCGGATGCCCTCTCCCGAGTAAACTATCGCAAACCAGCACCCAGCCAGGATGAAGAACTGGAAGATGTAGAGGTTCCAGGTTTTGGAGAGACTGCCAGGATGGTGGCAGCGGCGCAGGAAATTGAACAGGAAAAGGCCTGTGTGAACTTGCTGGAGCAGCCTCGCGATGAGTGGGTCCGAGTACAGCAGGAGGATCCGGAGCTAGCTCAGTTGAGAAGGTGGGTCGTGTCTGAACAAATGCCCAATCGACATGAGAGGAGGTCCATGTCACCTGAAGTACTGAAGATGCTACGCCAGTGGGAGAGGCTCGAGTTGCGGGATGGTATCCTGTACCGGAAGGTATTCCTGCAAACAGAACTCAGTCTTGTATGGCAGACAGTGATTCCCTCGTCCATGATAGACCAGGTGGCTAAGGAAGCACATGAGAAAGGAGCACACTTTGGGACAGAAAAGACTTTCCAGTGGTTACAGCGCCTATTTTTTCACCCCCACTTAAGGAACACTGTGGATAAAGTATGTCGGCAATGCAGAAGTTGTGAGCTGGTCAAACCACCAGAACAACGAGCTCCCACAGAGACGTGAGGTCTTCTGGCCCCATGGACCTACTGGCAATAGATTACTTGACAATTGGACCAGCACACCAAGGTTATGAGCATTGTTTAGTGATGATAGACCACTTTACTAAATTTGCCGTAGTGACGCCCACGCGGGACCAGACTGCCGAGTCTGCGGCGCACGCAATCTGCAAACACTTAATTCAGGTGTACGGGTGTCCCAAGCGCATTCATTCTGATCAAGGGGCCTGCTTCCTCGGAAGAGTGATGGAGGAGCTGCACTAGCTGTACAAAATCGATAAGTCCCGGACCACCCCTTATCATCCACAGGGGAATGGGGCTTGTGAAAGATTTAACCGCACTCTGATTCAAATGCTGAGGACCCTGGAGGAGGACCAGAAGGCGAAGTGGACTGAGTCCATCCCTGAATTGGTGTGGGCGTATAACAATCGTAAACACAGCACCACTGGATTCACCCCCTACTCTCTGTTCTTTGGCCGACCCGGGAAGGGACTGGCAGAGCTGGCGCTGGAACCCGAGGACTACCCACGGACGGGGGTGTACTCCTGGGTTCAAGAACATCGTCGTCGGCTGCGGACAATTCAACATCTAGTGCATGACCGGCTGCAAGAATTGGAGCATCCCCAGGTAGCTCCTCAAAAGGGGACAGCCCTGCGGCCTGGAGACTGAGTCTTAGTGAGGGAAAAGCGCCCACACAACAAACTAGAGTACCGGTGGGAGAAAAGGCCGTACCGAGTGAAGCGGCGGCTCGGCAACGGGGGTCCCGTTTATGAGGTCCAGCCCGAAACGGAAGAAGGGACTCCCACCCGCACACTGCACAGGAATATGTTGAGTCCATGTTTGTCCCGAGATCCTGAATCAGTCCAATTGACTCCAGCACCCCCACCGGTGGCACAAGTGATCAATGTAGATGTGGAAGACGAGGAAGACTCCGAATCTCTTCTCTTCCAGTGAACCCAGGAACAGGGCTGGTGCCAGATTCTACCAACGTATCGGAGGAAGCCTCGACTCCTCCCACAGCAGCTGACACCACCGCCCCTGCTGGTTTGAGACGCTCTGAACGTTCAACGGCTGGTGTACCCCCTGTTCGCTACAATCAGGACAAGTTCATCTGGCAGCAGATTGTGCAAGGACTGGAAGATTGCCAACAGGAACTCCTGAAGATCTCGCCCGTGGAATGGCGAGCAGAAAGAGGGGGGGAATGTAAGGAGTTAAAAGCACAAGAAGAGTCTGGGGGCGGTTACCTTCTCGGCTCTGTGCCCGGAACCATTGAGCTGTGCTGCGGGTTCCCTAGGGAGAGACTGATAGACTGGGACAGAAAGGAAGCAGCCAGAGGGCGGGAAAGGGACGCGCGCAGGAGACAGAGCAGCGTGCAGAGCAGCGTGCAGAGCAGGGTGCAGCTGTGCTACAGAAGATAGAGAGAGAGAGCTCCCAGTCTGAGGATAAATAGAGAGAGACTGCCCAGAAAGACTGTATCTCGTGAGTACATAAAGCGGACTCTGCTGTGACTGGAGAGGGACTTTGAGACCCATTTAGAGACTACGACACCCTGGTCCCCGTGGTATCAGTACAGAGACTTAACAGTGCAGAGCCCCTGTTTTCCTGGTATAGAGACAACAGTGCGGAGCCCCGATTTCCTGGTTGTGCTGTAAAAGTTAAAGACTCAGAGCCTGTGCATACCACATTAACTCCCGAAACCCCAGGCAGCAAGCTCTCAGAGACTACTCTGCCCACGGACAACAGAGGGACGACAAGTGCCGCTGTTTCTCGGCGCCTACGTTGGAGAAGACGACCCTCCAAGCAAGTCATCATCAGACTGATAAGTGTTCTTTTCTCAAGGAATCCTGCTTAATTATGTTATATTGTTTAACTCCCGTATTTTTGCATTGTTTTATTGTTAGTTATTTCCCATTGCTTCCTCCCTGCGAGGAGAACCTTATTCCTGTTATTAAACCCCTCAACTGTTGGTCTGTCTGTTCCGTGGTGACATACTCAGTACCTGCATCCTATTACAGTAGAACCATCTCAAGGAGGATCACAAGGAAATGGACAGCATGTGACTTAAATATGAGTGTCTGAGCAAAGGGTCTGAATACTTATGACCATGTGATATTTTAGTTTTTCTTTTTTATCAAATTTGCAAAAATTACTACATTTCTGTTTTTTTCAGTCAACATGGGGTGCAGAGTGTACATTAATGAGAAAAAAAAATACCTTCTTTGAATATGCAATAAAACAAAGAGTGAAAAATTTAAAGGGGTATGAATACTTTCCGTACCCATTGTATCTATATATTTGCTGTGTTTTTGTATTGTTCCTAAATAAAAAAAAAAGAAAATCACTACTAATGCAAATTATGTCATTCGTTGAGAACAAAAAAGTCATCAGTATCAACGGTCAAAGGAAACCAATCTCATCAACCAATTAATTGCTAGCTTTCAAATCATCCTGGAAATCAAACTAAAAAATTTAACAGGCAGATGCAATTTGCATGGACTTCATTAAAGCCATTCATTATGTGACTCAGTAGAGTGTATTGTCTATACATGCCTTTAAGCACTATGGACAATGTTACGTTACTGATGAGATATCGGATAATATCCTGGTAGAATCTTGGATGGTGTGTCGCTACTTCGTGGTGTCGAGTACACTGTTACAGAATGTCTTGTTGTGTCCCAAAGGTTCTCAATTGGATTCAGATCTATGGAATGTGCTATAGTCATCCAGGAACTTCCAACACACTCTGGCCACATAAGGGCGGGTGTTGTCCTGTCCCAAGAAGAACCCAGGGCACACTGCACTATTGTAATGTTTGACAATCTGACCATGGCTCTGAAGACTGCATCCTGGTACCTAACATCAGTCAGTGTATTTATTGGCTATCACAGGGAGGTTTGTGCGGCCCTTCAAGGATATGCCTCCCCAGATCATCACTGATCCACTGCCAAATCGGTCAAGCTGAATAATATTGCAGACAGAATAACATTCACCACGGCACCTTCAGACTGGGGCCTGTTTGTGACTGTCATAAATATTTACACCAGTAGTCCGTAGGATATTATTTTGTCTGGCTATGGCAAGGTTGCTTGTAACACAAAGGAGCAAATACTTTTTCAGCATGTGCCCTGGCATCTGCCCCATTTCTTCAGACTCTGCTGTGAGACACTACAAACCTTATGATGACGCATATGGATGTGTCATCCTGGAAAACTGGACTACCAATGCAACCTGAATGGGCTGCAAGTACCACCTCATCACACCAGTAGTGACACAAACACAAGCAAATTGCAGAACTAGAGAAAAAGCAGCCAAGAATGATAAGAAAAAAGTAATTGTCTGTGACAAACACGTACAAAACAATTCCCGTTATGTGGGTTGTTTTGCTATTGCCTCTCTAGTAAACCTGATATCACTTTAGTTTGCACCAAAACAGGTGAAATTGATTCACAATCTCTTATGCTTTCTAACTGGACAGATAAAAGTAAAAAAGCAGAGGCTGTGCTCCAAGAATATAATGAAAAAATATTGGTTTATTCCACTCGACGACATTTCATATGACATGATATCCAGCGCTCATCTTTATACCCCAGTTGATTATATGATTAACATATAAAAAGTTATAACCATCATATAAAACCCATAAATATAGCAAAAAATAGTATACAATATCATATACAGTAACATTTTATGCCCAATAATATTTAAGTAAAGTGAATGACGATGCATAATACTTAAAGCAAAGAGATGAGTCTAATCTAAGGTCCCTGCCCTTAGTGTTATTCTCACCGGCTTTCCCTTCTACCACACCCACTCCTGTCGGTCTCCGGCAGTTTGCGAACTGCTGGAAATGTTCTGATGTTTGCCGGAGTGAGCCAGAGATCACAACTCAATGCAAGTCTATGAGAGCTTACATCAATTGTAGGGATTCATTCTATCTGGTATGCATTAGACCATAGGTAGCATTCACAAAGGCACTACAGCTTTGATCCAAACACATGCAGTTTTTATCCCTTTACGAAGGTTGCACAGCAACAGAACAACAAAATCATAAATATAAATCCCTAGCCTTGTCCAGATGCTAACTAAACAGTATAGACCCTGGCTAGCCCCAATTCAGTCAAACTAAACTACTATCATCCATAGCAACCACTGATATTGCAGTTTGGTGCACATGGCCTGTGCAGGCTCTTGTCAAAGAGATTCTGGCTTATTTATCGCTTCAATTTCCAGACACAACCAGTCTGCTCAGCCTCCCCAGCAGAATGACTTAAATGAACACCTAGCCTGTTTATATGCAGAGCCAGCCAGGTGAACAAATTAAAGCCTGTAGACCTAGGATTTATACCTAGCCTACCTGGCTTTGTTACAGGTTATACGCCAAAACATGCAGGTTTCTAGATTCTATGTGGCTTGTAAGTCCAGCTATACAGCTTTTTAGCTTTTCTAATAGACGCAAAGTTTTATACTTGCCCCTCATCGCTGGAGGACCCCTTTCCTGGTGATCGTCTTGCTGCAGATCTGACCAGGGTAGCTCCATGCTATGTCTTCCTATTGTGGCCGCAGGTGCTTTTACTGCTGGTGAGTTGACTCTCCCATTTCCTCCCCCGTCCCGGTTGAGTAACTGACTAAAGTGTAGAAAATGTAGCAATTGTCTGAGGTGGCACTTAGTAAAAAACAAAAGTGGGTTTAACAAATAAATCAGTTTTCAGGCCCTTACCAGATTTATAGATCATTGTATCCAAGAATGTAATATACTCTGTAGAGTGTGAAAAAGTGGATTTTAATCAATAGATCTTGGAATAATAATAATTTCCACAATTGGATGTGTTGAAATAAAATATTCCTGTGCTGACATAATCTTATTAATGTGCCCCTGGTGTGTTCTGTGTAATGGCTGTGTCTGACCATACAGGAACATGATCTGATCATACCACATCTCCTGGGCAGGGGAAGAAGCAAGAGAGTATACAGAGATTACAGCTTGGGATAGCAGCTGATTCTTTCTTTGAGGCAAAACATTTCCCTGCCTGTTTTAAACAATCTTTTACTTGAAGAAAGAATAATTTGTGATCACGGCTGTAATTTCTGTATAATCTTTTGCATCCCCCATATTCCTGTATGGTCAGACACAGCCATTACACAGCACACAACAGGGGCACATTTATAAGATTATCTCAGCACAGGAACATTTTATTTAAACACATCCAATTGTGGAACTTATTATTATTCCAAGATCTATTGATTTAAAATGAACTTTTATTCATGTGACAATCCATTAAAGGATCTATTTTTATTAAGGTACTGATTAAAGTTAAAATATTCCTCCAACGTGCAAGCTCACATAAGCAAAATATCATCTATGTAATTCCACCATTACGCTAGCACTTTTCTGTAATGGTTGTATAAATAGACAAATGAACACTCAAAAAAGCCATATAGATACTGAAATACATTGTTAGGAGTCGAGTTCCCACCGCTGCACAGGGGGAATCTCGAACCATGTCTGTTGCAGTCTCCCATTCTGCATCAGCCGCAGTGGAGCCTGCTCAGCAGAGATGTCGGTCCCAGTGTCTCACTGAATCTCATACTGTGCAAAGGGTTACTGCTTCCTCTCCAGGCTCTGCTATTGTACCCTGCACTGGTCTGCGGCGAGCAGGCTTTTCTGGGACTAAGTCCAGCTTTGCACACACTGAGCATGCTCAGGGTAAAATCTCTCAATGGAGATCAAGGGTCACATGCTCAGGTACTGCAGCAACTTCCATTGGTCCTTCTGGGAAGGTCCTGAAGTTGCTGCAGCTATAAAAGGTTCTCATAACCGCACGGCCATGCGCTAGTATCAATTTATGTATGAGCTCAGCGCCAGTGTGGTCGTGTTTGTATGCAGTCAGGGACCCGGCTGAAATAAGCCCCTAGAATGCTGGCACCTCCGGCGAGGAGTTTTTTGTGTGTGTGTATTCAGGGACCCAGCTGAAATAAGCCCCTAGAATGCTGGCACCTCCGGCGAGGAGTTTCATGTGAGTGGATTCAGGGCTGGCGTATAGCCATAGAATTCCGGCTCCACCGGAGAGGAGCTGCGTGACTCAGGGTTCGACCATGGTCAGCCATTTTGCCGTCCATTTCCGGACATTAGCGTCTGAGTTGGAGTGGCCAGATAAAACCCTCATCCCTGTATTTTGGAGGGGGCTGGCTGACCATGTGAAGGACGCTTTGGCCACTAGGGAGATTCCCGCCACATTGGAGGAGCTCATAGCTGTATCAACTCGCATAGACCTTCGTTTTCACGAGCGAAAGTTGGTGCGAGCCCAGTGTAGGCAGAGGTTCCGGCTGGCTCCCACCTTCGCCAGACCTTTGGAATCTCCGGTCCAGGCGCCAGAGTCACATGAGGCCATAGAGGGGTCACGAGCGGGGTCCAAGTCCTGGTCTGCTCGTGCACTTAAGGTCTGTCATGTTTGCCGACAGTCAGGACATCTTGCCTCCAAGTGTCCTCAGCGGTCAGGGAAATGTCAGCGTCTAGTGGCAGTTGGAGGAGGTACACTAGACACGGCGACTTTTGCCTCAAAGTTGTCCTTCAAGGGGACAATTACCATAGGTCCATCCACTCTTATGGTAGAGCTATGCGTGGACTCTGGGGCGGAAGGTAATTTTTTCATCCGCTTTCGCCCAGCGACACGCAATACCCCTGGTGATGCTCGCCAAACCAGTAACCGTTCAAGTGGTAAAGGGGTCGACACTACCGTCACAGATTACACACCAAACCATGCCTTTCACTCTTTCTGTGTCTTCATCATATCAGGAGAATATCTCTCTATTAGTCCTTTCTGAGGGAGTTGATGAGGTCCTGTTGGGGACACCATGGCTACGCTATCATTCTCCTCATATAGAGTGGTCCTCAGGGAGAATTTTGGGATGGAGTAAATCCTGTGAGGGTAGATGTCAGAGGGAGTGCGTTCAGGTTGCTACAACAGAGGTACCCACAGATCTTTCCTCTCTCCCCAAGCACTATGGCCCTATGTGGACGTGTTCTCCAAAAGGGCTGCGGAGACCCTTCCGCCTCACCGCCCCTATGACTGTCCTATCGACCTCTTGCCTGGTGCTGAGCCTTCCTGGGGTTGAGTCTATCCGTTATCTCTCCCGGAGACGGAGGCAATGTCTCAGTACATCCAAGAGAATCTGGCAAGAGGATTCATTAGGAAGTCAGTGTCACCTGCAGGGGCTGGGTCCTTCTTCGTGCAGAAGAAGAGTGGAGAATTTTGTCCATGCATAGACTACAGGGGTCTTAACGCCATTACCGTTAAGAACAAGTACCCACTACCCCTGATATCTGAGCTCTTTGATAGGCTACGGGGAGCAAGGGTATTTGCTAAATTAGATCTGCGGGGTGCTTACAACCTGATTCGCATCTGAGAGGGCGACGGATGGAAGACAGCTTTTAACACCAGGGATGGGCACTACGAATATCTGGTGATGCCCTTCGGGCTCTGTAATTCCCCAGCCGTTTTCCAAGACTTTGTGAACGACATCTTCCAGGATATGCTCACCACCTCGGTCGTAGTCTATCTGGATGATATTCTCATCTACTCTCCAGATATTGACTCCCACCAGAGAGATATTTGCAAAGTCTTCAACCTCTTACGGGCAAACTCCCTCTACCCCAAGTTGGAGAAGTGTGTTTGAGCAGGAGTCCTTGCCTTTCCTTGGTTATATCATCTCTGCCCAGGGTTTGGCTATGGATCCTGCCAAGCTACAGGCTGTGATGGACTGGCAGGAACCCCATTCACTTAAAGCGGTGCAGCGCTTTATGGGGTTCACTAATTACTATCGCCAGTTCAATCCACACTTCTCAACTTTGGTAGCTCCCTTGGTTGCCCTCACCAAGAAGGGAGCAAAGCCCAAGTTGTGGTCGGAGGATGTCTCCAAGGCCTTTCTCTCAATTAAGTTACACTTCACTAGCACTCCCATTCTACACCGTCCTGATGTAGATAAGCCATTTATCATGGAGGTGGATACCTCATCCGTTGGTGCTGGAGCAGTCCTTTTCCAAAAGGATGCTCAAGATCAGAAGCATCCTTGCTTCTTCTCCAAGACCTTCACACCGGAGGAGAGGAATTATTCCATAGGGGACAGGGAGTTGCTAGCCATGAAGTTGGCTTTCTCAGAGTGGAGACACCTCTTGTAGGGAGCTCGCTTTCCCTTCCAGGTATTCACTGACCACAAGAACTTGGTATATCTACAGTGGCTGAATTCTCACCAGGCTAGATGGTCTCTGTTCTTCTCCCGGTTTCATTTTACTCTCCATTTTCTCTCCGGGGAGAAGAACATACGTGCCGATGCTCTCTCCCGCTCCGTAGTATCATCTGAGGAGGAGGAGCCTCGACTTATTGTCCCTTCTGAGAGCTTGAGAACTGTGCCTCTGGTTTCGCTAGAGTCCGTGCCCCCGGGCAAGACTTCTGTGCCAGCGAATTTGCGACCGGAGGTTCTCTCTTGGGCTCATTCGTCCAGAGTGGGTGGGCATTTTGGGACCAAAAGGACATCTGAGCTTTTGGTGAGGACGTACTGGTGGCTGCATATGGCCCATGATGTTGGGGACTATATTCGAGCGTGCGTTTCCTGCGCCCAGAATCGGTCTCCTCGGCAATGGCCTGCTGGGTTGCTTTACCCCCTGCCAGTGGCAGTCAGGCCTTGGGAGATGGTCGGGATGGACTTCATGGTGGGCTTACCCAAGTCTCGTAGCTGCACCGTTATCTGGGTTGTCACCGATCATTTCTCTAAGATGGTGCACTTGGTGCCGCTTCCACGGTTAGCTTCTGCTCGGGCCTTGGCGGCGTTATTCATAAAGCATATTTTCCGTTTACATGGAATGCCTGATAAAATTGTCAGCGACTGGGGTCCCCAGTTCGCGTCTCGGTTTTGGAGAGAGCTCTGCCGTTTACTCAGCATAGAGCTGAATCTCTCCTCTGCATATCATCCCGAGACGAATGGGTTGGTACAGAGGACCAACCAGACTCTGGTGACATATTTGCGACATTTTGTCTCTGCTAGGCAGGATGGGATGACTGAGCATCTTTGCTACCTTGGGCGGAATTTGCCTTGAACAACGCCGTAGCCGATTCCACTGGGCAGACTCCTTTTCTCCTTAATTACGGCCAGCATCCGCATGTCCCTGTGCCCATGCCCGTGTCATCCACCGATTCTAGGGTGGCAGACTGGGCGGTGGAGGCATGTGACATTTGGGACCGCACACAGGATGCCATCCGGGCCTCCAAGGAGAGAATGAGGGTTTCCGCTCCGACCTTTGCTCCTGGCGACTTAGTGTGGCTCTCTGCCCGTAACATCAGGCTGCGAGTTGAGTCCACTAAGTTTGCGCCTCGCTACATTGGCCCGTTCAAGGTTCTGGAACAGGTCAACCCTGTGGTCTACCGTTTGGCCATTCCTCCGCGCCTTGGTATCACCGACACTTTCCACGTCTCTCTCTTAAAGCCCGTCCATTGTCCCGGTTTTCCGAGTCATCTGCCGGGACGTCGGGTTCATACACGGATGAGTTTGAGGTGAATGCTATTGTGGGCTGCAAGGTGGTACGTGGCAAGAAATTTTATCTGGTGGACTGGAAGGGTCACGGCCCAGAGGACAGAACCTGGGGAGCACATTCGGGCTCCGCTGCTCATTGCAGCTTTTGAGTGTAGCGAGGCTCAAGGAGGGGGGCCCTAGGAGGGGGGATAATGTTAGGAGTCGAGTTCCTGTCACAGCACAGGGGGAATCTCGAACCATGTCTGCTGCGGTCTCCCATTCTGCATCAGCCGCAGTGGAGCCTGCTCAGCAGAGACGTCGGTCCCAGCGTCTCACTGAATCTCATACTGTGCAAAGGGTTACTGCTGCCTCTCCAGGCTCTGCTATTGTACCCTGCACTGGTCTGCGGCGAGCAGGCTTTTCTGGGACTAAGTCCTGCTTTGCACACACTGAGCATGCCCAGGGTACGATCTCTCAATGGAGATCAAGGGTCACATGCTCAGGTACTGCAGCAACTTCTATTGGTCCTCCAGGAAGGTCCTGTACCTGATCAAGTTCTGTGGCAGTCTTCTATTGGTCCTTCTGGGAAAGTCCTGAAGTTGCTGCAGGTATAAAAGGTTCTCATGACCGCAGGGCTATACGCTAGTATCAATTTATGTATGAGCTCAGCTCCAGTGTGGTTGTGTTTGTATGCAGTCAGGGACCCCGCTGAAATAAGCCCCTAGAGTGCTGGCACCTCCGGCGAGGAGTTTCGTGTGTGTATTCAGGGACCTGGCTGAAATAAGCCCCTAGAATGCTGGCACCTCCGGCGAGGAGTTTCATGTGAGTGGATTCAGGGCTGGCGTATAGCCATAGAATTCCGGCTCCACCGGAGAGGATCTGCGTGTTTGCATTTGACTGCATGACCACTACCTGCTCTACTAAGTAGCTGTGTTCCTCTGTGAGCTAAACAGGGCACAGCGTTCTCTTTGCTAACAGACTCTGTGAAGTAACAGAGTTTGTTTATACTATTATTTTGTACCGCCATATCTAGCAGCAGGTTCTTTTGCGAACGCACCTACTATTTCTAGTAAATATTGTAGCGTTTCACCCGCTACAGGTCTTGGGGACACTCGCTTGGCAGCAGAATCATCATAGACAGGCATGGTTCCTCACACAAATCTGTCCGTATGGTTTATTTAAACTCCACATAAACCATATAGGGTACAGTCCATTTCAATACAGCCACGAAACATTAAAGGACATCAGACAGTTCATGTAGCAGATGGGCTTCTCTGCCGTACATTATAATCCCCTTGTCCGGGGTTACCTCTCCAGGTCCTCAACACAGACCGCCCAGGTCTACGGTCTCCAGGTCCTCAACACAGACCGCCCAGGTCTACGGTCTCCAGGTGCTTCCAGGATGACTCCACTCCCAGGAGTCTCCAACACTGACCGTCCAGGACCTTGCACAGGAACAAACGGCTCCATACACAGGAACCTCACAAGACCATGTGACCCATACCTTGGTCACATTATCTACCTGTAACCACTCCCATGGGTGTGAGGCTAGTTTGACCCTCCCATCTCTCACAACTAGCCCCGCCAGTCTCCCATTAGAACTATACAATTACTTGTGGGACTACAGGTCCCAGAACACAACATATATTTAGACTGACAGCGCAGAGTCTCCTCTGCGACACACATACCGGCCATTTATAACCCTGCCGGACTTTCTCTCACCACCACAGTTATACATCCAAGCGTATCCTGCAGTGCACACAGCGCCCCCTGGCTGTAACATTGGTCACTGCACCACAATATATATTTGGTGCGTTCCGCCAACCCTAACATACATAGGGCCACATTTGAGATTTTAAATTGAATAAGAAATAATTAGAATGAAGCACTATCCTCAAGAAAGACAAAATAAACTCCTTAGATCGTGCAAAAATGCAGTAAAGTTCAATGCTTTGCCCACTTCGACCAACTTCTCTTATGATAAATAGGCGTGTATAGGTTAACTGCATCAAAAGAGGCGAAAAGGGCCCCTCAAGTAGTTTAAGATCTATAATCTTGGTCAAGAAATCTGAAGTGTCTGATGTATAATGTGGGTGCATTAACAGCATGATTATGTAGAACTTTATCAATAGAACAACTATAGATAAAATGGATCTTCTGTCTAAGGTTAGGGTCACATTGCGTTTATGGCTGAGCGCTAACGGACAGCGTTGCACGGGGAAATTAACGCCGTGCAACGCGTCCATTAGCGCTCCCATTGCCCGCAATGTTAAAGCGCATTGCTAGCGCGTGTCATTTTCGGCACGCGCTAGCGATGTGCCGGTCTTTTGTAGCGCGCTTCGGACGCTGCTTGCAGCGTCCGCGGCGCGCCCGAGGTCCGTTCCCTGCTCTCGCAGATCGGGGATCTGCGCTAGTGGGGACGTTTAACGCGACCCCGAAAAAGACATTGCGTTAGCGCAATCCGCTACCGCTTAGCGCTAAACGGATTGCCCTAACGCAATGCGACCCTAGCCTAAGACAAAAGGTCTACCAGGTGGATTATTCAGAGTTTTATGAATCTTTGGTAAGATACATAACTGGAGTAGTTGGATATAGAACTTGTTAAAACTTTATAGTGATTAATAAATGAGGCCATTATAAACAAGTACTGGGATCATTTTTACAATATCAAACTTAGGATCACCATTTAGTCTTCCATACACCTCTCAGTGTCCCACTGTTAGTATTTCAGAAACATACCATAATCAGACGTGTCCATGATGACAACCACACCACTATTGTCCACAGGCTTAATGGTTAGGGCATTGTCATGGGCATGTTGCTACAGGGTGTCAATTTCAGCGCTAAGGCTGGAGTCACACTAAACGTATGAAAAATCGGTCCGAATCTCCCTGCCGAGAGTCGCACGAGTGTCCTCCATATGGTAATCCATGTGCAATGCGATGATGTGATTTTCTGTCAGCCATTTATATGTATGACATGCGTATGACATCCGTACGGTTTTAAATTTCTCAGTAATTTTCCCTATGTACCGTCCCATTAAATTAACTGGCTCAATGGTCTGAAATGAATAAAAACCTAATCAAGGAGGCCATTGGCATCACAAGTAGTGTGCTCCTCCAATCTTTCAAATAGAGGACCTGCTGGTGTCTTGTTTTTGCTGGTTTGTGACAAACATGCCACAAACAAAGCCTAACTGTAAACACAACTGAGCAGGTTCTTTTACATTGGGTCTTTTTTCAATGTTTTGGGGAGCATTACCCAGTGATTATTGTTCCGAGGAGGCTTAGACGAATGTGGGTATATCCACTTTTGAGGTGATGGCTCACTGAAGGACATTTCTACCCACTGTATGGTTCTCTACACAGCCAGACAAGTTTTATCACTACAGTCGAATGAGCATCTCTACATTTGACCTTCTTTTAAAGGCAGGTTGACCTGGGCTAACCTTCAAGGACACAAAGATGCGCAAATGTATTTCGGCAGAGGAGCATCTTTTATTTACAGTATGGTATGTAGTCATCCTATATTTGTGGTATATTAAATGTAATTATCATTTTGTTGTTATCACTCCCTGAGGTTCAACCAAATGTATTCTTCCTTAGCATGTAATAGTGTTGTCTATTGTTGACCCTGGGCTTAGTTTGCTATGTTGCTTACATTTATGATGGACTTCACTGTTAATATTATGCGTGGATATATGTTTTTCTGATTTTTTGTTAGCTTATGGCTAATTTTACATTTCTATCCACTGGTCTCTCCTATGTGGCACTTCATCTGGAGTTTCTGATTGGGAAATTGACCATCTCAGCCATTGTACGTTCCACTTGTACATAATTCTGTTTTGCCCAAGCCAAAACAAGAAGACTGGATGCAGATAGCCGTGGCTTTGAGCAAACATGCCAGTTCCCCAACTGCATAGGATCCCTGCATGGGAAGCACATCCATGGTCCTAAGCCGCCAAACTCAGGGTCCCAATATTACAATTTTGAGCGATGTTTTTCTGTAGTGTTCTACTGGGTTCACGTTTGGAAGGGGTTCCTTATGTAAAGGTTGCTGATGAGGCATTTCAATTGAGCCACAATGTAATGAGGCCATATCCACGGAGAGGCCTGGACCACCAGCGGCAAATTTTTAATTATCGGCTGATGTCAGCCAAACAATTAAGTGAAGCTAATGTGAATGGTGTGATTAAGGCCTGTGTCATCTTACACAATTTCACAAGGATCCATGAATGTCCATCTATTGATGCTGATGATAGAGAATATGGGAATAATGGCAGACTTACAACACATGTTGCCAATCCACGTCGTCAGTCCTCTGGCCTTAAAGTGTAGGACATATTCACAAATTATTTGAAATCACCAGAGAGATATACTCCTTGGCAAGACTATGCTGGGTCTATGTTATAATATCCTTTGTTCATTTAATTTCAATGAACAACTGTTACTGACTAAAGTGTTTGATGTTTATTTAGGTCTAAAAATAGACCCTGCATATCAGAACCATGGAGTATATATTGGTCAAAACATAAATCACACATTTAAATAACAGGTTTATTTATAATAAGTATATTTTTTGTTAAAAAGCCATATTCAAATCATATGGCAACTTAAGATAATATCCCATGGAAACATGAAACAAAAAAACAAGGACATTACCCCTGAAAATACACTTTTGTTACAAATTCAGGTAGGAAGGTGAAGGTGATGGCGGCAGCACAGCATGACTTGTTTGTTGATTTTGGTTTCCTACATGAATGGGCCCGAGAGGTGGATGAGGCTGGATTCCGGGACAAGGGAGGACCCTGTTGTGGGACATGGTATTGGCCACTTGGGTAATAGTATCCATACTCATGTTGATTTGTGTTTGGCATTTGGATAAACCCACCAGAATGGCTATGTTGATCATACCCATGCTGAGACCAGTCTCCTACACTGAGCATGTTCAAGTGGCCATATTAGGCAGGTGCAGCTGGATTTGAGAAGTGCACTTGTGGTTAGAGGTGTTGGTATGGGGTTTTTGGTGGCTGAGGTGATGGGATCTGTGGTGGAGGTGGTTCTCGGAATACTATAGTCTGGTCATCATGACTTTGAGGCATATGTAGGTGGTTGTCGGTGGACATTTGCCATCTTTCAACGAAGTTGAAATCCAGCCTTAGTTTGTTAGGTTCTGTTCATGAATCTATCACAATTTGTACTGTACCTCTGGCACGCAGCCTCGTCTCATGGGGAATTGTGCGCATATACCGTGCAAGACTCTGACCATAGGCATCCTCACTATCACTGTTAACAGTGCTCAATAAATATTACAAAACATCAATGTCTACTTGGCGTCTGTTACCGGTGGTGGGAAGCTCCCTTCTGCGTCGGCCCCAGCGTGGCATTGCTGCAGCTTGTGGTGTAGTATCCAAGAGGAGAGTAGGACTACTGCTACAACCACGTAGATATATTTACCACTATGTTTTCATGTCTTTTATTTACCTCTACCGGGTATTTGGCCCTCCGGACTTTTTGTCTGCCTTGATGGCTGTTCTTTGTGTATTATAACACCTGCATTGTCACCAGCCACCCCATATGATGTGGGGTTGGTCATATTGCTATGTCCTAAAACAAGAAGGTGGATGGAATTGATGATTAGATGCACTAATTAAAGAAACATTATGAGATTGCTTTTATTTGGTGTTATCCTTCACAGAATTAGTTCTTTGTATGTTCTTTCTTCTCCTCCATTTACCTTGGGAAGGGATTCTAAGATTTCTTTTCACTATTTTGCCAATTATAAACTAGATCATTTTTATAAATTATATTTTGCCAATTATAAACTAGATCATATTTATATTCCCGAATGTCCCTTTGCCATTCTTTTACTTTTAATGTCCTCAACGTCAGCTCTTAGTCTATTAACATGAGTTAAGGTTAGTAAAATGATCCACAGTCAATATTCTCTTCAGGTTGTTATAAGTAGAGGAGAAATAAATTTCTAGTACATTCAATTCTATTTGTAGAAATTAAATATTCAGTAATATAATGTCCATTGCATATTTTGTGCAGGCACCATCCTGGCAACCGAGGGTGGGGTGGCGATTGTGCAGATTGACCTGGTTACAGGCTTTATGCACACTGGTGTTATGAGTTCCATTTTTACATGATCTATTCAATATATCAACAAGAATTTTTTTTTTTTTTTTTTTTTTTTAGATTATGTAAACATGTTCATACAACAACAAAAGTGTTCCTAAGTCCCCTACAAAATCATTTTTTTTCCAGAGGGCTACATGTGCTTGCAACGAACATATTCCAGACCGATCTTTACTGTCATTCTGTATAACCTATATTACCCAAGCTGCACGCCTAAGTTAGTTGTATTTTATAGACACTTTTCTCCTTAGAAACTAGAAGAATAAGTCTCAGGTTTATGGAACTCTTTGTCTTCCCAGAAAAACAAATCTGTGCAATTCTTATACCCTAGTCTGCCAGGAATTTCATGTGGTTAATGTATTTCTCCTAAATTCTTTCTAACCAAGACACATGCAATATATTCTAGTGTTTTACAACATCCCTTCCAATAAATATATTATTCTCCATTCACACATCCATATTAATTTTTTTAAGTCTGTATACTGATTCTTCAAGATTCAACAGTAGCGATCACTTTGTAATTGTGGCGTATTGGAAGGACACATTAATTTTAGTGCTGAACTATTCGTAGACATGACTTTATTGTCAGAGGAGAAAAAAATCAAATTGTGCCAAATGAGGACCTGTAGATGGAATTAATCCAGATAGTACATCTATATATATAATTGTCTAAGGGGTACTTCCGTCTTTCTGTCTGCAACTTCTGTCACGGAAATCCCGCGTCGCTGATTGGTATCGCCAGCTGCCTGTCATGGCTGCTGCGACCAATCAGCAACGGGCACAGTCCGATTAGTCTCTTCCTACTCCCCTGCAGTCAGAGCCCGGCGCCCGCTCCATACTCCCCGCAGTCAGTGCCCGGCGCCCGCTCCATACTCCCCTCACCGCTCACACAGGGTTAATGCCAGTGGTAACGTACCGCGCTAAAACCGCGGGTAACGTTACCGCTGCTATTAACCCTGTGTGTCCCCAACTTTTTACTATTGATGCTGCCTATGCAGCATCAATAGTAAAAACATCTAATGTTAAAAATAATAAAAAAACAAAAAACCTGCTATACTCACCCTCCGTAGTCCAACGATGCGCTCGCGGCTGCCGCCATCTTCCGTTACCAGAGATGCTTTGCGAAATTACCCATCTGGGTAATTTCGCAATGCATCCTGGGAACGGAAGATGGTGGCAGCCGTGCGCATAGGGACAGCTTCGCTGGATCCCAGGGGGTGAGTATATAACTATTTTTTGTTCTATTTATCTTTTTTTAACACGGATATGTGCCCACACTGCTATATACTACGTGGGCAGTGTTATATAGCACGTGGGCTGCGTTATTTACAGCGTGGCTGCTATATACTACGTGGCCAGTGTAATATACGACGTGGCTGTGTTCTATACCGCGTGGGCAGTGTTATATACCGCGTGGGCTGCGTTATATACCACGTGGGCTGCTATATACTATGTGGGCAGTGTTATATACTATGTGGCCAGTGTTATATACTACGTGGCCAGTGTTATATACCGCGTGGGCAGTGTTATATACCGCATAGGCTGCGTTACATACCACGTGGCTGCTATATACTATGTGGCCAGTGTTATATACTATGTGGGCAGTATTATATACCGTGTGGGCAGTGTTATATACCGCATGGGCTGCGTTATATACCGCATGGCTGCTATATACTACGTGGCTAGTGTTAGATACTATGTGGGCTGTGTTATGTACTGCATGGACTGTGCTATATATTATGTGGCCACTGTTATATACTGCATGGCCTGTGTTATATACTACGTTGCCTGAGTTATATACTGCGTGGCTGCTATATACTGCGTGGGCTGTGTTATATACTATTTGGGCTGTGTTATATACTGGGTGGCCACTGTTATATATTGCGTGGCCTGTATTAACGCATCGGGTATTCTACAATATGTATGTATGTATATAGCAGCCACATAGTATATAGCACAGGCCACGTAGTATTTGTCTGCTATATACTACATGGCTCCTATATACTACGTGGCCTGTGCTATATACTATGTGGCTGCTATATACATACATACATACATATTCTAGAATACCCGATGCGTTAGAATCGGGCCACCATCTAATTTATATATAAATATCTCAAAAACTGTTTCTTTATTTTTCTTATGGCAATAGTTCTTTTCTTTTTTTTAAATCCTGTACATCTACACAAAACCATATTGATAAATGATAAAATTGCTCTATAAATTTATGTTCTGTAACCCATCTCTTGTCTCAGATCATATCTGCTGTATCATAGCACAGGTCTGTCTGTGTTCCCTATTAATTGGGGTTCTTCAAGCGAACCTGTCAGCAGGTTTGGCTGCCATAAGATACAGCCACCCCCTTTCAGGGTTTATCTACAGCATTCTATACTGCTGTAGATAAGCCCACGATCTGACCTGAAAGATAAGAAAAATAAGTTTTATTATACTCACCTAGGGGGCGGTCCGGTCCGATGGGTGTCGCAGGTCCAGGTCTGGCGCCTCCCATCTTTTTATGATCGCCTCCATCCTGCTTGCTTCATGGCCCCTTGGCATTGCGCTCCTGCGCAGGTGTACTTATCTGCCCTTTTGAGGGCAGAGCAAAGTCCTGCAGTGTGCAGGCACCCCGAAAGGTCAGAGAGATCCAGCGCCTCTTAAGGATACAATAAAAAAGTAACATCCCACCAAGCTCTTTTCGGACCTCTTGGTGTGTAGATACATACACCATATGTGTGTATGTATATACAGTTGTGCTCAAAAGTTTACATACCCCAGCAGAATTATTGCTTTCTTGGCCTTTTTTCAGAGAATATGAATGATAACATGATAACACCAAAACTTTTCCTCCACTCATGGTTAGTGGTTGGGTGAAGCCATTTATTGTCAAACTACTGTGTTTTCTCTTTTTAAATCATAATGACAACCCAAAACATCCAAATGACCCTGATCAAAAGTTTACATACCCTGGTGATTTTGGCCTGATAACGTGCACAGAAGTTGACACAAATGGGATTGAATGGCTACTAAAGGTAACATCCTCCCGTCAATATAAATGTACTCGCACACACATACTACACACATACTGGACAAGGTCTTCAAACTGAGGAACATTTCACTGTCGATGAAGAAACAGCGTTGCAAAAAGTTTGTTATTACCTGGATGATAAAGAAACAAGACAGAAAAAGAATTGACGCCTTTGCATTGTAGTGCTGGAGAAGGATGTTATCAATACCATGAATGCCTAAAAGAACAAACAGCTCAATTTTTGAACAAATTAAGCCAGACATGTTGCTAGAAGCAAGGATCACCAAGCTACGACTTGCTTACTTTGAACATATTGTGTTGAAACGCTACCTGAGTGGGTTGGGGAACACTCGCTTGGCACGGGATTTAAGCACTCAGGCACGATTTCTCCACTTAAACAGTCTATTTTTTTTTATTAAACATCATAAACCGGGATATGCACAGTTCATTATATACAATTATGTACATGTCAAGACCACCTGTCTGTTCATGCATTAGATAAATGTCTGGCATATATAGAGTCCCCTCTTCCGGGGTTACCTTTCAGGAGCTCCACTCCTCACGCTGAATCCATGTCAGTCCTGGCTTCGCCAGCACAGAAGCCGTCCCAGGCTCTGTAGGTCCATGATCTCTCAGGTGCTTCCAGGAAGACTCCACTCACAGGAGCTTACAACACAGACCACCAGGTCCTTGGTCTCTCAGGTGCTTCCAGGAAGACTCCACTCACAGGAGCTTCCAATACAGACCACCAGGACTTACACTCTCACCAGGTGCTTGCAGGACTACAGTCCATCCCAGGACAATCCAACACCCTGAGCATTCAGGTCCACAGTCTTTCTAAGTGCTTCCAGGACATCTCCACTCCCAGGAGACTCCAACACAGACCTGACCTTGCACATGGACCACACAGATCCATACACTCTGACCCATGTGACCAGTCACATTATATGGTTGTACCACTCCCATAGGTGGGACTTGTGTGTGTGTGGCTAGTTTGACCCGCCCATCTCTCATAACTAGCCCCGACAGCCTCCCAGAACATCCTTCAGGCTGACAATGCAGAGTATCTTCCTCTGCGACACACATACTGGCCATTTACAACTCTGCCGGTCACTAATTCACAATTATGCCTCCAGGCGCATCCTGAAGTGCACACACAGCGCCCCCTGGCTGTAACATAGGTTACCGCACCACATACCATATGAAGAGAGCAATCAGTGGAGAAGGATATCATGATTGGAAGAATTAAAAGGAACAAAACAAAGAGGAAGACCAGCAACCCAATGGCTTGATACTATCAAGATAATGGCAGAGAAGACCCTGGTGGACCTATCTAGGCTTGCACAAGATTGATCTTCCTACAGTATCTATGGCTCGAGAGCGAGCTGAAGGCTGTTAAGAAAAAAATAATATACAGCTCTGGCAAAAATTAAGAGACCACTGCAAAATGTTCAGTTTGTCTGATTTTTCGCTTCATAGGTATATTTTTGAGTAAAATGTAAATTGTTCATTTATTCTATAAACTTTTGACAACATGTCTCCAAACAGGCCATGTAGTATATAGCACAGCCCACGTAGTATATAGCACAGCTCACGCAGTATATAACACAACCACGTATTATATTGCCCAGCCACGTAATATATTGCATAGCCACGTAGTATATAGCACAGCCCACGTAGTATATAGCACAGAGACGTAGTATATAACACAGCCCATGCAGTATATAACACAGCCCACGTAGTATCTTACACAGCCCACGTAGTATATAGAAATGTGGGCACCATATCCCTGTTAAAAAAAAATAATTAAAATAAAAAATAGTTATATACTCACCTTCTGGCGGCCCCCAGATCCAGGCCAGGCGTTTAGCAATGCTCCTCGCGATGCTCCGGTCCCAAGAATGCATTGCGGTCTCCCGAGATGATGACATAGCGGTCTCGCGAGACTGCTACATCATCATCTCGCGAGACTGCAATGCATGGAACGGAGCGTCGCG
The DNA here is from genome assembly GCF_051348905.1 of Ranitomeya variabilis. Classification (NCBI taxonomy): domain Eukaryota; kingdom Metazoa; phylum Chordata; class Amphibia; order Anura; family Dendrobatidae; genus Ranitomeya; species Ranitomeya variabilis. The sequence continues at coordinate 458,326,262 of NC_135237.1, read as the reverse complement.
AGGAGCAGGAAAGGCGCCGGAAGATGAATATATAATGATTTTTTTTTTATTATTATTTTTAACATTAGATCTTTTTACTATTGATGCTGCAAAGGCAGAATCAATAGTAAAAAGTTGGTCACACAGGGTTAATAGCAGCGGTAATGGACTGCGTTACACCTCGGCATAACGCGGTGTAACGCAGCCATTAACCCTGTGTGAGCGCTGACTGGAGGGGAGTATGGAGGGGGCACTGACAGAGAGTAGGAAGGGGCGAATTCACGGCTGTACTGTGCCCGTCGCCGGCCGTGACCAGTCAGCGACACGGGATTTCCGTTACAGACAGACAGACAGATGGAAGTACCCCTTAGACGATTAATATATATATATATATATATATATATATATATATATATATATATATATATATATACACAGTTGTGGCCAAAAGTATTGACACCCCTGCAATTCTGTCAAATAATACTCAGTTTCTTCCTGAAAATGATTGCAAACACAAATTCTTTGGTATTATCTTCATTTAATTTGTCTTAAATGAAAAAGCACAAAAGAGAATGAAGCTAAAAGCAAAACATTGATCATTTCATACAAAACTCCAAAAATGGGCCAGACAAAAGTATTGGCACCCTCAGCCTAATACTTGGTTGCACAACTTTTAGCCAAAATAACTGCGACCAACCTCTTCCGGTAACCATCAAGGAGTTTCTTACAATGCTCTGCTGGAATTTTAGACCATTCTTCTTTGGCAAACTGCTCCAGGTCCCTGATATTTGAAGGGTGCCTTCTCCAAACTGCCATTTTTAGATCTCTCCACAGGTGTTCTATGGGATTCAGGTCTGGACTCATTGCTGGCCACCTTAGAAGTCTGCAGTGCTTTCTTTCAAACCATTTTCTAAGGCTTTTTGAAGTGTGTTTTGGGTCATTGTCCTACTGGAAGACCCATGACCTCTGAGGGAGACCCAGCTTTCTCACACTGGGCCCTACATTATGCTGCAATATTTGTTGGTAGTCTTCAGACATCATAATGCCATGCACACGGTCAAGCAGTCCAGTGCCAGAGGCAGCAAAGCAACCCCAAAACATCAGGGACCCTCCGCTATGTTTGACTGTAGGGACCGTATTCTTTTCTTTGAATGCCTCTTTTTTTCTCCTGTAAACTCTATGTTGATGCCTTTGCCCAAAAAGCTCTACTTTTGTCTCATCTGACCAGAGAACATTCTTCCAAAACGTTTTAGGCTTTTTCAGGTAAGTTTTGGCAACCTCCAGCCTGGCTTTTTTATGTCTCGGGGTAAGAATTAGGAATTTAGGACCTGAGAATTACGTCACGGCTTGTGATTGGTCGCGTGGCGGTCACATGGGCGGCCGCGACCAATCAGAAGCCGTGACGTCATCTAAGGCCATTCACGCGCGCATTTTAAGCATAGAAGGCTGCCGGTTCCCTCGGTAAGGTGCAGGCTGCGTCGGAGAGGTGAGTATATCAATATTTTTTATTTTAATTCTTTATTTTACACATTAATATGGATCCCAGGGCCTGAAGGAGAGTTTCCTCTCCTTCAGACCCTGGGAACCATAGTATCCCATTGCACTGCATTGGGTTTCGTGTTTCGGCCGACCCCGACTTTTTTATAGGATCAGCCGATTTCACTCGACCCGACTTTTGAGAAAGTCGGGTTTCGTGAAACCCGACCCGATCCTATAAAAATAAAAGTCGCTCAACCCTAGTAACCATGATGAGGAGACAAGGAAAGCAGCAACATCCAAATACCATCAAAGGGTAATAGCCAGCTCAATGGGAAGAATAAAATCCACACCATCAATACATATGCCCTGCCAGTTATCAGATACCCTGCTGGCATACTGTAGTGTGCTGGCCAAAAGAAGAGATGAAAGCTGCAGATGTGAGGACACGAAAGCTCCTCACAATGCATGTAGGACTCCATTCTAAGTTTAACACACAAAGATTGTATACCAACAGAAAGGAGGGTGGTCGAGGCTTGATAAGCATCCAAGCCACCATCACGGAAGAAACAAGTAATATCCAGGAATACATCAGGAAAATGGCACCAAAAGATGAGATGCTGAGAGAAAGACTAAGGCAGCAACAACAACAGATCTGGAAGAACAGGAACATGAAGCGTCATGGCAAGACAAGCCGCTGCATGGGACGTACCATCGACAGATAATGGAGGTGGCTGACATGGAGAAATCCTACCAATGGCTGGAGAAAGCAGGACTCCAAGACACCAAAGAGGCACTAATCATAGCAGCACAAGAGCAATCACTAAGTACCAGATCCATAGAAGCAGGAATCTGCCACACAAGACAAGACCCATGGAGCAGACTATGCAAAGAAACCTCAGAAACCATCCAACACATAGTGGCAGGATGCAAAATGCAAGCAGGAACAGCGTATACTGAACGCCACAACAAAGTAGCGGGGATTGTATACAGGAACATCTGCACAGCATATGGGCTAAGTCCCCCTAAGTCCAAATGGGAGACCCCAGAAAAAGTGGTGGAGAATGAAAGGGATAAAATCCTGTGGGACTTCAAGATCCAGATGAATAAGTAGGTGTTGGCTAACCAACCAGACATTGTGATAGTAGACAAAGATCAGAAGACAGCAATGATAATAGATGTGGCAGTGCCAAGTGACAACAACATCAGAAAGAAAGAATATGAGAAGCTGGAGAAATACCAGGGCCTCAAAGGAGAATTGGAGAAGATGTGGAAGTTGAAGGCAACAGTGATTCCAGTGGTGATAGGAGCACTTGGAGCAGTGATCCCTAAGTTGGAATAATGGCTACAACAGATCCCAGGAGCAACTGCGGCACGCCCCCACACCGCCGCAGGGCCGAGGGGTACCCGGAGCCGGGCCTCTAGGTCTCAGTCCTGGGGTTGTCACGGTGGCTAGACCCGGTCCGTGGCCCTGTCCGTCAGTGGGGGACGTCCGGTGAAATAAGTGGTGCTAATGGTGGTGTAGCGGTGCAGTTGTGGGGTGCAGGTCGCGGTAAATAACGAGGACACCAGGTTGCAGTCTCTTTACCTCTTTACTGGAGATCTCTGAGTCCTCAGTCCAGAATACGGTTCACCAGGCTGCGCAAGTCCGGCTGGTCCAATGGCACTTCCAGAGTTCTCCTCTCAGGTGGAAATCGGTGCCTTCCTTCTAGCGCTATGTGTTGTAGTCCTTCCCTGCTGTGCTCACGGAAAGTGACCCCACAACGGTTGTGTCTGTTTCTTAAGTTCCCTCACAACTCGATTTGATGTTCCTCTGTAATCCACCCCTCCCTGTATTCAGGTTGGAATGGCACCCGTTTGTCAGGTAGGCCTGGAGTTCTTCCGGGACCCTAGAGACGCCCCTCTCCCGCAATTGCCCCCCAAGACTTCATAGGTGATATGTGGTAGACAGCCCGCCTGAGACCGACTGTCCTGCCGCTGTTTGGAGTATGGCTTGAAGCTGTATTCTAATCCACTCCCTCGGCGTTCCGGCCACCGGTATTGCGCCTCAGCAGGGTGCTGCCTCTTTCAACAAAACCCCTGCTGGTATTCTCCTTCTGCTTGATCTCGTTTCTCACTCAGCACAATCTGCCTCGCTTCTAGTCCTTTCTTGGGCACCGCCGCTAAGCTGAGCAGGCACGGTCCCGTTACGTTCTCTCAATGCCAAGCCTCTGCCAGGATCCCACCCCTGGCAGAGACCCTACAGTCTCTCCCTTCACAACACCCTCTGCCACAAGGTGTTGCTCCGTTCAATCCCGTCAGCGTTCTCTCTCTAACTTCCTGCCTGACCCCCAGTTTACCCACTATGGTGGGGAGTGGCCTAATGAATAGCACCCTTAGCTCCCCCCGGAGGCCCTGCTGTGAAACATATTGGTGTCTGTGATACCTGATTGGAGGAACTCCTTCAGTGCCATCGAACGTACCATGGCTCCCCTTAGTGGCAGAGCCACAGTACTGCAACGACCAGGACTCTGGGGCGCTGCACTCCCCCCTGGTTAAACACAGTACTCCGGGACTGGGAAGAAAAACAACAATACAGATTAGTAAACAGACATACAATTTTGTTGAGTGCAAAACAATAAGCATACTTGAACAGGCTTCCCTTTATGGGAGGTGAGGACACTTTTAACGTTACAAACATAGTCAACATTATAAATTACAGGCTATACATAACTCCTGTTACCCAACCGGGTATTCTACTTAGTGCAAATACTGGAACAATAAATTAACATTGCCTTTAAGAAACTTACACTCCTAGTCTATCAAAGGCCTTCCTATAATCACATTACAGGGTAGGGTAACTTCACATTCTCCTACTTTGAACCTGCAGGACCGCCTGTCCCTATGGCACCAGACCTACTGCCTCTCCTTTCTTTTACAGGACCGCCCCGGCGTTCAGCCAGGGCCTACTGCCTTTCGCTACTATACATAGTATAGACATAACATTCCTTTCGTTTAAAGAACTCTGAGCCAGCTCTACTCGGCTCCTTTAAGGACTCACTCTCTAACCCCTACGGGTTCGCTTTCTGTCCTTAGTAACAAAGTAACTTTCTATGGGGACGCAGGGTTTACCTTCTATCCTCACCTTCATCATTACTTCTTTACTTTCAACTATGCAGATCTCTACTTCTACCCCTGCGGGCTCTCTGCATCTTTTCCTTTCACAAAACATTATTTTCAGATTTCACAATTCAAACAATTTAAACACATATAACTTTTCATGTAAAACAGTTACATTCTTTTCAAAGCATCATCATATTACCGTTCTAAAACAGTATCGCTTTCAAGTTCAATTCCACGCATCCCCTTTAAGAGGGGACCAAGCCTTTCTGAGGTAGCTCGTCTTCTCAGCCTACCAGTCCACGCAAAGGCTCCGGAATGGCATCTTCGCAAAGTGTCTTTTAACTAAAACCAGTAGGAAAGGTATCTTCGCAAAGTGTCTTTTAACTAAAACCAGTAGGAGGCACCCTTAAGAAGGTGCAACTATTTACAAGGAAGTTCGAATCATGCACAGTCCATGATTTCACAGTTTGTGTAACTTTTGTGCAAAAACTTCAAGGAAACAGCCATAGTGACCCCGGGTCAACAAAGGGGTCACCTTTTAAAGTTTACCCTGGACGGGTGGTAGCAGCAAACAATCAGGAATAGTTAAAACAATAAAATAGCAACTATTTACATTTTCTGACAGCAATGTCTTACTGAGGTTCTGCGGAAGGTGATCTCTTTTCTGGCCTCACCAGACCAACAGATCGGCCCGGTGAGCCAGGACGCCGTTCTGGTCCCAGTAAGGATAAGATTCCCCTCCGGGGGGTCCTCCTTGTCGGCAGGTGCACACGTCCCTCTGGAGTGCGGCGAGGCTGGGCTCCTTGCGGTTCCGCGGGGCCGGGTTCTACTGCCTTTCCTCCGGGACTATCCCCTTCTGGTGTCCCCGCAGCAGCCTGGAGGGCGATGCATCGCTGGACCCCTCGAGCGAACCAGCCCGTCTCACTGGCGTCCCTCTTCCACCTCGTATAGGTGACGGCATCTCCTGGCTCCAGGTCGCGATCAAACCCCCCGCGGCAAGGTTCCACCTCTTCTCGGTCTACCCGAACTTGTACTGGCTCTCCAATTTCTTGGATCACTCCTCTCCCATATCGGGGATTAAAGGCCACCACCACACCCCAGTGCGAGGTCGGAATCTCCGGCGCGCCAATCAAACCAATCTGCTCCGCCGGCTGGGGTCGGCTCCGCCAGGCGGACATCAGACGCCGGAAGTGTTCGGCGTCCGGGATTATTTTCAGGTCCGGAGTCGGTAGCGTACCTTCAGACGCGGCCAGGTGGGACGGAGCGGGGGATACTGGGGACAAGCGGATCTCCGTTGGTTGACCCATCCGAGCAAGCACATGGGCATCCTCTTTCAGCCGGCGTGCTAACTGTCGGGCCTCGGCTGCAGCCGCGCACTCCGCGGACATCGGTACAGGGGGTCGTCCCATCTGTGGCCCTGCGAGGGTCAGACCCCGCAGTGTTGGTATCTCTGGGGCTACCCCAGGCTGCGCAGCCTCAGGCCGGGCCGGGTCAGCTCCGCATGGTGCTCCGGGTGTCGCCATCTTTTTCTCCTCTCCCGCGTCTTCTTCCCGCGGTCTCTTCCGTGGGCGGCGCCGTCCCCATGGTCTCCACCCTCCGACCAAGATCAGGAGGCGTACCTCAGCTGTTGACGGGCACGTCCTCAGGACACAGAAATACTTAGACTGGGCGGCCATTGTTGTTCGCGCTCTCCAGCTTGCCTACGCCCACTTCACGCCCCTCTTCTCTTCCTGCGCTCTCCTCAGCGCTGCAATGGCGGCGGATTTTGGCGGCAAATAGCACAACACACAGTCCTCTCAATAAAGTACAGTTCAAGCACAGTAAATCACAGTCTCTAGGCACACATGACCTGATTCTTCAGGCTTAAGTAGATCCTGTTCGTGACGCCAAGTCTGCGGCACGCCCCCACACCGCCGCAGGGCCGAGGGGTACCCGGAGCCGGGCCTCTAGGTCTCAGTCCTGGGGTTGTCACGGTGGCTAGACCCGGTCCGTGGCCCTGTCCGTCAGTGGGGGACGTCCGGTGAAATAAGTGGTGCTAATGGTGGTGTAGCGGTGCAGTTGTGGGGTGCAGGTCGCGGTAAATAACGAGGACACCAGGTTGCAGTCTCTTTACCTCTTTACTGGAGATCTCTGAGTCCTCAGTCCAGAATACGGTTCACCAGGCTGCGCAAGTCCGGCCGGTCCAATGGCACTTCCAGAGTTCTCCTCTCAGGTGGAAATCGGTGCCTTCCTTCTAGCGCTATGTGTTGTAGTCCTTCCCTGCTGTGCTCACGGAAAGTGACCCCACAACGGTTGTGTCTGTTTCTTAAGTTCCCTCACAACTCGATTTGATGTTCCTCTGTAATCCACCCCTCCCTGTATTCAGGTTGGAATGGCACCCGTTTGTCAGGTAGGCCTGGAGTTCTTCCGGGACCCTAGAGACGCCCCTCTCCCGCAATTGCCCCCCAAGACTTCATAGGTGATATGTGGTAGACAGCCCGCCTGAGACCGACTGTCCTGCCGCTGTTTGGAGTATGGCTTGAAGCTGTATTCTAATCCACTCCCTCGGCGTTCCGGCCACCGGTATTGCGCCTCAGCAGGGTGCTGCCTCTTTCAACAAAACCCCTGCTGGTATTCTCCTTCTGCTTGATCTCGTTTCTCACTCAGCACAATCTGCCTCGCTTCTAGTCCTTTCTTGGGCACCGCCGCTAAGCTGAGCAGGCACGGTCCCGTTACGTTCTCTCAATGCCAAGCCTCTGCCAGGATCCCACCCCTGGCAGAGACCCTACAGTCTCTCCCTTCACAACACCCTCTGCCACAAGGTGTTGCTCCGTTCAATCCCGTCAGCGTTCTCTCTCTAACTTCCTGCCTGACCCCCAGTTTACCCACTATGGTGGGGAGTGGCCTAATGAATAGCACCCTTAGCTCCCCCCGGAGGCCCTGCTGTGAAACATATTGGTGTCTGTGATACCTGATTGGAGGAACTCCTTCAGTGCCATCGAACGTACCATGGCTCCCCTTAGTGGCAGAGCCACAGTACTGCAACGACCAGGACTCTGGGGCGCTGCACTCCCCCCTGGTTAAACACAGTACTCCGGGACTGGGAAGAAAAACAACAATACAGATTAGTAAACAGACATACAATTTTGTTGAGTGCAAAACAATAAGCATACTTGAACAGGCTTCCCTTTATGGGAGGTGAGGACACTTTTAACGTTACAAACATAGTCAACATTATAAATTACAGGCTATACATAACTCCTGTTACCCAACCGGGTATTCTACTTAGTGCAAATACTGGAACAATAAATTAACATTGCCTTTAAGAAACTTACACTCCTAGTCTATCAAAGGCCTTCCTATAATCACATTACAGGGTAGGGTAACTTCACATTCTCCTACTTTGAACCTGCAGGACCGCCTGTCCCTATGGCACCAGACCTACTGCCTCTCCTTTCTTTTACAGGACCGCCCCGTTCAGCCAGGGCCTACTGCCTTTCGCTACTATACATAGTATAGACATAACATTCCTTTCGTTTAAAGAACTCTGAGCCAGCTCTACTCGGCTCCTTTAAGGACTCACTCTCTAACCCCTACGGGTTCGCTTTCTGTCCTTAGTAACAAAGTAACTTTCTATGGGGACGCAGGGTTTACCTTCTATCCTCACCTTCATCATTACTTCTTTACTTTCAACTATGCAGATCTCTACTTCTACCCCTGCGGGCTCTCTGCATCTTTTCCTTTCACAAAACATTATTTTCAGATTTCACAATTCAAACAATTTAAACACATATAACTTTTCATGTAAAACAGTTACATTCTTTTCAAAGCATCATCATATTACCGTTCTAAAACAGTATCGCTTTCAAGTTCAATTCCACGCATCCCCTTTAAGAGGGGACCAAGCCTTTCTGAGGTAGCTCGTCTTCTCAGCCTACCAGTCCACGCAAAGGCTCCGGAATGGCATCTTCGCAAAGTGTCTTTTAACTAAAACCAGTAGGAAAGGTATCTTCGCAAAGTGTCTTTTAACTAAAACCAGTAGGAGGCACCCTTAAGAAGGTGCAACTATTTACAAGGAAGTTCGAATCATGCACAGTCCATGATTTCACAGTTTGTGTAACTTTTGTGCAAAAACTTCAAGGAAACAGCCATAGTGACCCCGGGTCAACAAAGGGGTCACCTTTTAAAGTTTACCCTGGACGGGTGGTAGCAGCAAACAATCAGGAATAGTTAAAACAATAAAATAGCAACTATTTACATTTTCTGACAGCAATGTCTTACTGAGGTTCTGCGGAAGGTGATCTCTTTTCTGGCCTCACCAGACCAACAGATCGGCCCGGTGAGCCAGGACGCCGTTCTGGTCCCAGTAAGGATAAGATTCCCCTCCGGGGGGTCCTCCTTGTCGGCAGGTGCACACGTCCCTCTGGAGTGCGGCGAGGCTGGGCTCCTTGCGGTTCCGCGGGGCCGGGTTCTACTGCCTTTCCTCCGGGACTATCCCCTTCTGGTGTCCCCGCAGCAGCCTGGAGGGCGATGCATCGCTGGACCCCTCGAGCGAACCAGCCCGTCTCACTGGCGTCCCTCTTCCACCTCGTATAGGTGACGGCATCTCCTGGCTCCAGGTCGCGATCAAACCCCCCGCGGCAAGGTTCCACCTCTTCTCGGTCTACCCGAACTTGTACTGGCTCTCCAATTTCTTGGATCACTCCTCTCCCATATCGGGGATTAAAGGCCACCACCACACCCCAGTGCGAGGTCGGAATCTCCGGCGCGCCAATCAAACCAATCTGCTCCGCCGGCTGGGGTCGGCTCCGCCAGGCGGACATCAGACGCCGGAAGTGTTCGGCGTCCGGGATTATTTTCAGGTCCGGAGTCGGTAGCGTACCTTCAGACGCGGCCAGGTGGGACGGAGCGGGGGATACTGGGGACAAGCGGATCTCCGTTGGTTGACCCATCCGAGCAAGCACACGGGCATCCTCTTTCAGCCGGCGTGCTAACTGTCGGGCCTCGGCTGCAGCCGCGCACTCCGCGGACATCGGTACAGGGGGTCGTCCCATCTGTGGCCCTGCGAGGGTCAGACCCCGCAGTGTTGGTATCTCTGGGGCTACCCCAGGCTGCGCAGCCTCAGGCCGGGCCGGGTCAGCTCCGCATGGTGCTCCGGGTGTCGCCATCTTTTTCTCCTCTCCCGCGTCTTCTTCCCGCGGTCTCTTCCGTGGGCGGCGCCGTCCCCATGGTCTCCACCCTCCGACCAAGATCAGGAGGCGTACCTCAGCTGTTGACGGGCACGTCCTCAGGACACAGAAATACTTAGACTGGGCGGCCATTGTTGTTCGCGCTCTCCAGCTTGCCTACGCCCACTTCACGCCCCTCTTCTCTTCCTGCGCTCTCCTCAGCGCTGCAATGGCGGCGGATTTTGGCGGCAAATAGCACAACACACAGTCCTCTCAATAAAGTACAGTTCAAGCACAGTAAATCACAGTCTCTAGGCACACATGACCTGATTCTTCAGGCTTAAGTAGATCCTGTTCGTGACGCCAAGTCTGCGGCACGCCCCCACACCGCCGCAGGGCCGAGGGGTACCCGGAGCCGGGCCTCTAGGTCTCAGTCCTGGGGTTGTCACGGTGGCTAGACCCGGTCCGTGGCCCTGTCCGTCAGTGGGGGACGTCCGGTGAAATAAGTGGTGCTAATGGTGGTGTAGCGGTGCAGTTGTGGGGTGCAGGTCGCGGTAAATAACGAGGACACCAGGTTGCAGTCTCTTTACCTCTTTACTGGAGATCTCTGAGTCCTCAGTCCAGAATACGGTTCACCAGGCTGCGCAAGTCCGGCCGGTCCAATGGCACTTCCAGAGTTCTCCTCTCAGGTGGAAATCGGTGCCTTCCTTCTAGCGCTATGTGTTGTAGTCCTTCCCTGCTGTGCTCACGGAAAGTGACCCCACAACGGTTGTGTCTGTTTCTTAAGTTCCCTCACAACTCGATTTGATGTTCCTCTGTAATCCACCCCTCCCTGTATTCAGGTTGGAATGGCACCCGTTTGTCAGGTAGGCCTGGAGTTCTTCCGGGACCCTAGAGACGCCCCTCTCCCGCAATTGCCCCCCAAGACTTCATAGGTGATATGTGGTAGACAGCCCGCCTGAGACCGACTGTCCTGCCGCTGTTTGGAGTATGGCTTGAAGCTGTATTCTAATCCACTCCCTCGGCGTTCCGGCCACCGGTATTGCGCCTCAGCAGGGTGCTGCCTCTTTCAACAAAACCCCTGCTGGTATTCTCCTTCTGCTTGATCTCGTTTCTCACTCAGCACAATCTGCCTCGCTTCTAGTCCTTTCTTGGGCACCGCCGCTAAGCTGAGCAGGCACGGTCCCGTTACGTTCTCTCAATGCCAAGCCTCTGCCAGGATCCCACCCCTGGCAGAGACCCTACAGTCTCTCCCTTCACAACACCCTCTGCCACAAGGTGTTGCTCCGTTCAATCCCGTCAGCGTTCTCTCTCTAACTTCCTGCCTGACCCCCAGTTTACCCACTATGGTGGGGAGTGGCCTAATGAATAGCACCCTTAGCTCCCCCCGGAGGCCCTGCTGTGAAACATATTGGTGTCTGTGATACCTGATTGGAGGAACTCCTTCAGTGCCATCGAACGTACCATGGCTCCCCTTAGTGGCAGAGCCACAGTACTGCAACGACCAGGACTCTGGGGCGCTGCACTCCCCCCTGGTTAAACACAGTACTCCGGGACTGGGAAGAAAAACAACAATACAGATTAGTAAACAGACATACAATTTTGTTGAGTGCAAAACAATAAGCATACTTGAACAGGCTTCCCTTTATGGGAGGTGAGGACACTTTTAACGTTACAAACATAGTCAACATTATAAATTACAGGCTATACATAACTCCTGTTACCCAACCGGGTATTCTACTTAGTGCAAATACTGGAACAATAAATTAACATTGCCTTTAAGAAACTTACACTCCTAGTCTATCAAAGGCCTTCCTATAATCACATTACAGGGTAGGGTAACTTCACATTCTCCTACTTTGAACCTGCAGGACCGCCTGTCCCTATGGCACCAGACCTACTGCCTCTCCTTTCTTTTACAGGACCGCCCCGGCGTTCAGCCAGGGCCTACTGCCTTTCGCTACTATACATAGTATAGACATAACATTCCTTTCGTTTAAAGAACTCTGAGCCAGCTCTACTCGGCTCCTTTAAGGACTCACTCTCTAACCCCTACGGGTTCGCTTTCTGTCCTTAGTAACAAAGTAACTTTCTATGGGGACGCAGGGTTTACCTTCTATCCTCACCTTCATCATTACTTCTTTACTTTCAACTATGCAGATCTCTACTTCTACCCCTGCGGGCTCTCTGCATCTTTTCCTTTCACAAAACATTATTTTCAGATTTCACAATTCAAACAATTTAAACACATATAACTTTTCATGTAAAACAGTTACATTCTTTTCAAAGCATCATCATATTACCGTTCTAAAACAGTATCGCTTTCAAGTTCAATTCCACGCATCCCCTTTAAGAGGGGACCAAGCCTTTCTGAGGTAGCTCGTCTTCTCAGCCTACCAGTCCACGCAAAGGCTCCGGAATGGCATCTTCGCAAAGTGTCTTTTAACTAAAACCAGTAGGAAAGGTATCTTCGCAAAGTGTCTTTTAACTAAAACCAGTAGGAGGCACCCTTAAGAAGGTGCAACTATTTACAAGGAAGTTCGAATCATGCACAGTCCATGATTTCACAGTTTGTGTAACTTTTGTGCAAAAACTTCAAGGAAACAGCCATAGTGACCCCGGGTCAACAAAGGGGTCACCTTTTAAAGTTTACCCTGGACGGGTGGTAGCAGCAAACAATCAGGAATAGTTAAAACAATAAAATAGCAACTATTTACATTTTCTGACAGCAATGTCTTACTGAGGTTCTGCGGAAGGTGATCTCTTTTCTGGCCTCACCAGACCAACAGATCGGCCCGGTGAGCCAGGACGCCGTTCTGGTCCCAGTAAGGATAAGATTCCCCTCCGGGGGGTCCTCCTTGTCGGCAGGTGCACACGTCCCTCTGGAGTGCGGCGAGGCTGGGCTCCTTGCGGTTCCGCGGGGCCGGGTTCTACTGCCTTTCCTCCGGGACTATCCCCTTCTGGTGTCCCCGCAGCAGCCTGGAGGGCGATGCATCGCTGGACCCCTCGAGCGAACCAGCCCGTCTCACTGGCGTCCCTCTTCCACCTCGTATAGGTGACGGCATCTCCTGGCTCCAGGTCGCGATCAAACCCCCCGCGGCAAGGTTCCACCTCTTCTCGGTCTACCCGAACTTGTACTGGCTCTCCAATTTCTTGGATCACTCCTCTCCCATATCGGGGATTAAAGGCCACCACCACACCCCAGTGCGAGGTCGGAATCTCCGGCGCGCCAATCAAACCAATCTGCTCCGCCGGCTGGGGTCGGCTCCGCCAGGCGGACATCAGACGCCGGAAGTGTTCGGCGTCCGGGATTATTTTCAGGTCCGGAGTCGGTAGCGTACCTTCAGACGCGGCCAGGTGGGACGGAGCGGGGGATACTGGGGACAAGCGGATCTCCGTTGGTTGACCCATCCGAGCAAGCACACGGGCATCCTCTTTCAGCCGGCGTGCTAACTGTCGGGCCTCGGCTGCAGCCGCGCACTCCGCGGACATCGGTACAGGGGGTCGTCCCATCTGTGGCCCTGCGAGGGTCAGACCCCGCAGTGTTGGTATCTCTGGGGCTACCCCAGGCTGCGCAGCCTCAGGCCGGGCCGGGTCAGCTCCGCATGGTGCTCCGGGTGTCGCCATCTTTTTCTCCTCTCCCGCGTCTTCTTCCCGCGGTCTCTTCCGTGGGCGGCCCCGTCCCCATGGTCTCCACCCTCCGACCAAGATCAGGAGGCGTACCTCAGCTGTTGACGGGCACGTCCTCAGGACACAGAAATACTTAGACTGGGCGGCCATTGTTGTTCGCGCTCTCCAGCTTGCCTACGCCCACTTCACGCCCCTCTTCTCTTCCTGCGCTCTCCTCAGCGCTGCAATGGCGGCGGATTTTGGCGGCAAATAGCACAACACACAGTCCTCTCAATAAAGTACAGTTCAAGCACAGTAAATCACAGTCTCTAGGCACACATGACCTGATTCTTCAGGCTTAAGTAGATCCTGTTCGTGACGCCAAGTCTGCGGCACGCCCCCACACCGCCGCAGGGCCGAGGGGTACCCGGAGCCGGGCCTCTAGGTCTCAGTCCTGGGGTTGTCACGGTGGCTAGACCCGGTCCGTGGCCCTGTCCGTCAGTGGGGGACGTCCGGTGAAATAAGTGGTGCTAATGGTGGTGTAGCGGTGCAGTTGTGGGGTGCAGGTCGCGGTAAATAACGAGGACACCAGGTTGCAGTCTCTTTACCTCTTTACTGGAGATCTCTGAGTCCTCAGTCCAGAATACGGTTCACCAGGCTGCGCAAGTCCGGCCGGTCCAATGGCACTTCCAGAGTTCTCCTCTCAGGTGGAAATCGGTGCCTTCCTTCTAGCGTTATGTGTTGTAGTCCTTCCCTGCTGTGCTCACGGAAAGTGACCCCACAACGGTTGTGTCTGTTTCTTAAGTTCCCTCACAACTCGATTTGATGTTCCTCTGTAATCCACCCCTCCCTGTATTCAGGTTGGAATGGCACCCGTTTGTCAGGTAGGCCTGGAGTTCTTCCGGGACCCTAGAGACGCCCCTCTCCCGCAATTGCCCCCCAAGACTTCATAGGTGATATGTGGTAGACAGCCCGCCTGAGACCGACTGTCCTGCCGCTGTTTGGAGTATGGCTTGAAGCTGTATTCTAATCCACTCCCTCGGCGTTCCGGCCACCGGTATTGCGCCTCAGCAGGGTGCTGCCTCTTTCAACAAAACCCCTGCTGGTATTCTCCTTCTGCTTGATCTCGTTTCTCACTCAGCACAATCTGCCTCGCTTCTAGTCCTTTCTTGGGCACCGCCGCTAAGCTGAGCAGGCACGGTCCCGTTACGTTCTCTCAATGCCAAGCCTCTGCCAGGATCCCACCCCTGGCAGAGACCCTACAGTCTCTCCCTTCACAACACCCTCTGCCACAAGGTGTTGCTCCGTTCAATCCCGTCAGCGTTCTCTCTCTAACTTCCTGCCTGACCCCCAGTTTACCCACTATGGTGGGGAGTGGCCTAATGAATAGCACCCTTAGCTCCCCCCGGAGGCCCTGCTGTGAAACATATTGGTGTCTGTGATACCTGATTGGAGGAACTCCTTCAGTGCCATCGAACGTACCATGGCTCCCCTTAGTGGCAGAGCCACAGTACTGCAACGACCAGGACTCTGGGGCGCTGCACAACATCTGAGCTCTCTGTCCAGAAAAGCGCAATGTTGGGAACAGCTAAGATCCTGCGCAGAACTCTCAAACTCCCAGGCCTCTGGTAGAAAACCCGAAAATGAGAAAGGACAACAAAGACTACTCCCATTGGGAGTGAGAAGGAAGTTTTTATTTATTTATTTATTTATTTATCCCTTCTAAGATACACATAACCACAACTAACCTATTGCAGTAGTACAGTAACTTTCCTGAGAAAACTGAGTCATCCGAGTGACTTCAAACAAGGCATGGCCATTGATAGACTAACAAGCCCCAGTATTTGGTGTGGTGGGGATTTGTTGTGCAACCATGTTCAGAATATAATGAGATCAAGGAGAAACAGTTAACAAGAGGAGATCAGGACATGTTAACAACTCATAAGGAAAAGAGGTCAAAGGAGGACATCAAGAAACATTCTGATTAGTTAAAAGTGAGCATGCTTTGGGTGCTAGATCAAGTAACAAGCAGTGCAGAGTATCTCATAGTGCTTGAGTGCTTGTGTAACTAATTTTAATCTGAGCTGCGCAACACTAAAGCTGGGAATCTCTCTCCCTCTTCCGCTCCCTCTCCGGCTCCCTCTCTCACTCTCCCTCGCGCTCTCACTCTTTCTCTCCCTCTCTCTTCTATCCTAGAAAATTGCGTGACTGCTTCATCTTTCTCCCGCTTATTGAGTACAGGTCTCCTGGAAAAATGCTCGATTGCTTCATTGACGTACATTATGCTTGGTACTTTAGTCGAGGACCTGAGAAGTCCAATGTGTTTGATTCGAGTACCAAGCACCCAAGCAGTTTACTGCTCGCTCATTACTAGTTGTGATGACCATTCAATGCACAGTCAAATAAACTATAGCCAAATACAATTCTGGTGCTACAACTAATATGTCCAAATGCACAATTCGATAGTCAGCAGAAATGGGCTGTCACAGCCCATCTGCTTCTTTATATGTCATAAAGAAGCAAGCATTAGCCAAGTATAACATAAAAAGTTTAAGACCAATGTCTATGCACTTTACTATGTTTTATAGAAGTATATATTAAAAGTTTTGCATTTCAGGCTTAATTTTCCGGGACAGTTTGACAAGGTGCCTCCTGCTTTAATGTGTGCGTTACCTTTGTCTCGACCCTCCATTGCACATTGACACTAAAACTTTCAGATAGTAACAAATATAGCATTGACTCCATTATATCTAGTTTCCACATGGAAAACTATTTTAACGTATTGATATTATTGGGGGGAATGTCACAGGATTTTTTAGTACTTTGAAAACATGGCTCAGTGATGGTGGTCATACGTTTTGCCAAAACAAATCCAAAGTAAGCCTGTGCCACATTTTTCCATTTGGAATCATTGTAGACATTGAATAAAATATTTGTTCCATGTATTCAGTACATTGTTGAATAAAGCCAGTCATTTAAGGACACAAAATATGTAAAAAAAATAAACTGCTAATAAACTATAGAAAACTTAGTGTAGGTTATTTTCCTACTGACAAGAGTTGGTAAAAAGTATGCCCTTAAAATATAATTGGACACTGTTTAAAAAATGAAGATTTTTTTCATTAAGAATCATATCTTAAGTTAACCCCTTCATGCCCGGGCCCTTTTTCATTTTTAAGTTCCA
The DNA here is from genome assembly GCF_051348905.1 of Ranitomeya variabilis. Classification (NCBI taxonomy): domain Eukaryota; kingdom Metazoa; phylum Chordata; class Amphibia; order Anura; family Dendrobatidae; genus Ranitomeya; species Ranitomeya variabilis. Next base: position 458,309,765 of record NC_135237.1, on the reverse strand, counting down.
GTTTTTTACTCCCCTTCTTCCCAAAGCCATTTTTTGCGAGACAAGTTATACTTTTGAACAACACCATTGGTTTTACCACATAGTGTACTTTAAAAAAGGAAAAAAATTCCAAGTGTGGTGAAATTGAAAAAAAAATGCAATTCCACAATTGTTTTTTTTATCATGTTCACCAAATGCTATTCTGACCTGCCATTATGATTCTACAGGTTATTAAAGGTCTGTAGATACCAAACATATATACTGTAGATTGTTTTTTATTTAAGTGGTGAAAAAAAAAATTGCCCCATTTTCCGAGACCCGTAGCATCTGTATTTTTCGTGATGTAAGGCTGGATGAGGGCTCATTTTTGTGTGCCCAGCTGATATTTTTATTGATACCACTTTGGGGTAGATACGATCTTTTGATCGCCCGTCATTGCATTTTAAAGGGAATCTGTCGCCCCAAAAATCGTATATGAGCTAAGGCCACCGCCATCAGGGGCTTATGTACAGAATTCTGTAATGCTGTAGATAAGCCCCTAATGTAACCTGAAAGGTAAGAATAACAGGTTAAATTATACTCACCCAGGGGCGGTCCCGCTGCAGTTCGGTCCGATGGGCGTCGCGGTCCGGCGCCTCCCATCTTCATACGATGACGCCTCTTCTTGTCTTCCTGTCGCAGCTCCTGCGTTGGCGCACTTTGTCTGCCTGTTGAGTGCAGAGCAAAGTACTGCAGTGCGCAGGCGCCAGGAAAGATCAGAGAGGCCTGGCACCTACACACTGCAGTACTTTGCTCTGCCCTCAACAGGCAGACAAAGTATGTCTGGCTGGAGCCGCGGCAGGAAGACAAGAAGAGGCATCATCGTATGAAGATGGGAGGCGCTGGACCCGGACCACGATGCCCATCAGACTGGACCGCAGCGGGACCACCCCTGGGTGAGTATAGTATAACCTGTTTTTCTTACCTTTCAGGTTACATCAAGAGCTATCTACAGCATTATGTCGGGATCACACATACGCAAGATACGGCCGAGTCTCGCAGGTGAAAACCCAGCTCAGGCGCCGGCACTCTGGAGCGGAGCGTGCAGCCGCACAGCAATACATGGAGCTGCACGCTCCGCTCTGGAGTGCCAGAGCTGGGTTTTCACCTGCAAGACTCGGCCATATCTCGCATGATCCCGGCCATACAGAATGCTGTAGATAAGCCCCTGATGGTGGTGGCCTTAGCTCATATACGATTTTTGAGGTGAGAGATTCCCTTTAATTCAATGTTGCGGAGACCAAAAAAAGGTAATTCTGGCGTTTTGACTTTTTTCTCGTTACGCCATTTACAGATCACATTATTTCTTTTTATATATTGATAAATCGGGTGATTCTGAATGTGGCAATGCCAAATATGTGCCGAGCTGGCGTTTTTAATGATACCACTTTTGTGCAGATACGTTCTTTTGATTGCCTGTTATTGCATTTTAATGCAGTGTCGCGGTGACCAAGAAAGCGTAATTCTGGTGTTTCGAATTTTTTTCTCGCTACGCTGTTTAGCGATCAGGTTAATGCTTTTTTTAATTGATAGATCGGGCGATTCTGAACGTAACGATACCAAATATGTGTAGGTTTTATTTTTTTTTTTTATTGTTTTATTTTGGATGGGGCAAATGGGTGGTGATTTAAACTTTTATATATATATATATTTTTTTTATATATATTTTTAAAAACATTTTTTGACTTGTCTTTTAACTCTACACTTGCTTTAACCCCTTACCGACATCGGGCGTAATAGTATGCCACATCTTTTCCGGAACATGTTAGCTGTTTTGGACAGCTGACATGTGCCCGCAATAGCCGCAGGTGGAATCACGATCCACGCGGGGCAATTAACTAGTTAAATGCTGCTGTCAAACTCTGACAGCAGCATTTAAATCACGCTTACGGCCTTTGGGCTGGAAATACGAGCACCGGTGACCCCCGTCACGTGACCAGGGGTCATCGGTTCATCAGCATGACAACCAGAGGTCTCCTTGAGACCTCTATGGTTGTCAGTGCCGGATTGCTATGAGCGCCACCCAGTGGTCGGCGCTCATAGTAACTCAGCAATTCTACTACATAGAGGCGATCTGACCATTGCATCTATGTAGCAGACCTGATCGAGTTGTCAGCTTCTAGTCTGTTATGGAGACTATTGAAGCATGCCAAAAGTAAAAAAAAGTGTTTAAAAATATAAAAGAATTAAAAAAATATAAAAGTTCAAATCACCCTTTCACCCCATTCAAAATAAAACAACAAAAATAAAATCAAACATACACATATTTAGTATTGTCGCATTCAGAATCACCCGATCTATCAGTAAAAAAAAAAGGATTAACCTGATCGCTAAGGTTTCTGTCATACTTCCGTCAGTACGGGGCCGTCACGAAGCGTTGGTGCCACGTACCGACGGAAGTGTTTTCTTTCACATTTCCGTCTGCGTTGCCCAGCAGGAAAGATCGTGAGAGCGATATTTCCTGCTGGGCATGCGCAGTGTGAAACACTGGATGCGACGTACGGAAAAACGTTCCCTTGAACGTTTTTCCTAGACGATGGGCCGCCAAAACCCGACGCATCCAGTGCACGATGGATGTGACATGTGGCCATACATCGCTATCCGTCGGCAATACCAGTCTATGGCAAAAAAAAGCATCCTGCGTGCAAATTTGCAGGATGCGTTTTTTACCAAAACGACGCAATGTGACGGATCCAAAATGAACGGAAATGTGAAAGTAGCCTAGCAAAAAAGCCAAACAAAAAACAAGTGTGGGATTGCACTTTTATTGCAACTTCACCACACTTTGATATTTACCCCCGTTTTCTAGTACACGACATGGTAAAACCAATGGTGTCATTCAAAAGTACAACTCGTCCCGCAAATAAAATAGTTATGGCTCTGGGAAGGAGGGAAGTGAAAAACAATAACGCAAAACCAAAAAAGCTCTGGGGTGAATGGGTTAATAGTCTCCATGGGAGACTAGAAGCTGCAATTATTCAATCGCTTGTGCTATACAGTGAGGACTCCAGCCCTGCTTTGTGTAGCAGAAATTCTCACTTGCTATGCGATTCTGGAGCGGCCCCCAAACGCAGGACGGCGGGGTACTCGGTACCGGGTCTATCGGTTCTGAGGATGTCACGGTGGCCCGACCCGGTCCGTGGTCCTGCTAAGGGGCGCCCAATAAGAGGTGTAGGTAGTGGTGTAGGTCGCAGTAAATAACGAGGACACAGGGTTGCAGTCTCTTTACCTCTTTACTGAAGGCTTCGGCATCCGCAATCCAGAGCACTGCTAACAGGGCTGGCTGAGACCGGCCGGTACGAAGGCACATCCAGAGTTCCCTTTGCAGGTGGAAATCAGTGCCTACCTACTAGCGCCTGGGTGTTGTAGTACTTCCCTGCTGAGCACCACGGGATAGTCCTCACAACTGTCGTGTATGTTTCTGTTCTTTCTCTCCGTCCCCCAGATGATATGAATAGGACGCACCCGTATGACGGGGTAGGCCTGGAGTTATTTTATAGGGACCCTAGAGACGCCCCTCTCCCACAATTGCCTCCGTTGTCTTCATTAGGTGATTAAGGTGAGGCAGCCAACCTATAATTAACTGTCCTGCCGTTGGTTTGAAGTAATGCGTAGAGCCCAATACTTTCTCGGCGCTCCAGCCACCGGCTACGCGCCTCAGTAGGATGTTGCCGATCTCGGGGCACGACTCCTACTGGTTCTATCGCCTTTGTGCTGTGATCTCGTTTCTCACTTCTCCACAATATACTTCGCTTCGTGTCCCTTCTTAAGATGCCGCCGCAATGAAGTGCAGGCGCGGCTCCGTATCAATCTCTCCTTTTGCTAGGCCTCTGTCAGGATCCCACCCCTGACAGGGACCCCCCTGAATCTTCCCAAGCAACCTCTTCTCTCACAAGGTGTTACCTGGGCAAAACCCAGTCAGCTTCTGCCTAACTTCCTATCCAACCCCCAGTTTTACCAGAGTGTGAGGAGTGGCCTAATACATACAACCCTTTGCTCCCCCTGGTGGCTGGAGTGTGAAGTGTAATGTGTGACTGATACCTGGTCAGGTGAACTCCTTTAGTGCAATCAGACGTACCATTACACCCCCTAGTGGGGTAGCGACAGTACAGCAACGACCAGGACTCTGGGGCGCTGCACTCCCCCCCGGTTAAATCCAGTACTCCCGGACTGGGAAAGAAGAACAACAATACATGTTAGCAAAAGACATACAAAATTTTGAAATGCAATAAACAAGTAAATTTAACTGTGCTTCCCTTTATGGGAGGTAAGGACACTTGAACGTTACAAACAAAAACATATTTACATAGTGCTTAAGATTTTAAATAACACTCATTAAATAACTGACTATAAATAACCTTTATTACCCAGCTGGGTATACTATCCACTATCTACTTAAGTGCAAACTTTTCTAGAACAATAATTTAACTTCTCCTTTAAGGACATAAGGCAGGGACCCACTAAAGGCATACTACAAGACTAAAAGTGCAAATCAACATTTTCCTGAGCTCTTTTTCTCCTATGCTGGACTCTCTGGTCTACCCTGTTGTGAATTTGCTTTTTGCTCCCTCTAGTGGTTACTAGTTTTTTGACTCTGGTTTTTCTGTCATTCCTTTTATCCGCACCTGGGTCGTTAGTTAGGGGTGTTGCTATATAAGCTCCCTGGACCTTCAGTTCAATGCCTGGCAACGTAGTTATCAGAGCTAGTCTGCTGTGCTCTTGTCTACTGTTCCTGGTTCCAGTTATATCAGCTAAGTCTGCCTTTTGCTTTTTGCTATTTGTTTTGGTTTTGTATTTTTGTCCAGCTTGTTCCAAATCTATATCCTGACCTTTGCTGGAAGCTCTAGGGGGCTGGTGTTCTCCCCCCGGACCGTTAGACGGTTCGGGGGTTCTTGAATTTCCAGTGTGGATTTTGATAGGGTTTTTGTTGACCATATAAGTTACCTTTCTTTATTCTGCTATCAGTAAGCGGGCCTCTCTGTGCTAGACCTGGTTCATTTCTGTGTTTGTCATTTCCTCTTACCTCACCGTCATTATTTGTGGGGGGCTTCTATCCAGCTTTGGGGTCCCCTTCTCTGGAGGCAAGAAAGGTCTTTGTTTTCCTCTACTAGGGGTAGCTAGATTCTCCGGCTGGCGCGTGTCATCTAGAATCAACGTAGGAATGATCCCCGGCTACTTCTAGTGTTGGCGTTAGGAGTAGATATATGGTCAACCCAGTTACCACTGCCCTATGAGCTGGATTTTTGTATTCTGCAGACTTCCACGTTCCTCTGAGACCCTCGCCATTGGGGTCATAACAGTTTGCCAGGCCAGTATTAAATGTTTAATGCATTGCAGAAGAGGGATTATAAGAAAGAAGATTCAGAGTTTTTTTTTTTTTTTTTTCTTTCTTCTTCCCCTTTACCTCAGAGTGGCTATGCTTGCTGCAGACATGAATGTCCAGACCTTGATTACAAGTGTGGACCAGCTGGCTACTTGTGTGCAGGGCATACAAGACTATGTTATCAGAAATCCTAGGTCAGAACCTAAAATACCGATTCCTGAACTGTTTTCCGGAGACAGGTTTAAGTTTAGGAATTTCGTGAATAATTGTAAATTGTTTTTGTCCCTGAGACCCTGTTCATCTGGAGATTCTGCTCAGCAAGTAAAAATTGTTATTTCGTTCTTACGAGGCGACCCTCAGGATTGGGCTTTTTCGCTGGCGCCAGGAGATCCGGCATTGGCTGATCTTGATGCGTTTTTTCTGGCGCTCGGTTTACTTTATGAGGAACCCAATCTTGAGATTCAGGCAGAAAAGGCCTTGCTGGCTATGTCTCAGGGGCAGGACGAGGCTGAAGTGTATTGCCAAAAATTTCGGAAATGGTCCGTGCTGACACATTGGAACGAGTGTGCACTGGCCGCTAATTTTAGAAATGGCCTTTCTGAAGCCATTAAGAATGTTATGGTGGGTTTTCCCATTCCCACAGGTCTGAATGATACTATGGAACTGGCTATTCAAATTGACCGGCGGTTGCGGGAGCGCAAAACCGCAAATTCCCTCATGGTGTTGTCTGAACAGACACCTAATTCGGTGCAATGTGATAGAAAAACCGCAAATTCCCTCATGGTGTTGTCTGAACAGACACCTGATTTAATGCAATGTGATAGAATCCTGACTAGAAATGAGCGGAAAATTCATAGACGCCGGAATGGCTTGTGCTACTACTGTGGTGATTCTACACATGTTATCTCAGCATGCTCTAAACGTATAGCTAAGGTTGTTAGTCCTGTCACCGTTGGTAATTTGCAACCTAAATTTATTCTGTCTGTAACTTTGATTTGCTCACTGTCATCTTATCCTGTCATGGCGTTTGTAGATTCAGGTGCTGCCCTGAGTCTCATGGATCTCTCATTTGCTAAGCGCTGTGGTTTTACTCTTGAACCATTAGAAAATCCTATTCCTCTTAGGGGTATTGATGCTACACCATTGGCAGCAAATAAACCGCAGTATTGGACACAGGTTACCATGTGCATGACTCCGGAACACCGCGAGGTGATACGTTTCCTGGTTTTACATAAAATGCATGATTTGGTTGTTTTAGGGCTGCCATGGTTACAGACCCATAATCCAGTCCTGGACTGGAAGGCTATGTCAGTCTCAAGTTGGGGCTGTCGTGGTATTCATGGGGATTCCCTGCCTGTGTCTATTGCTTCTTCTACGCCTTCGGAAGTTCCGGAGTATTTGTCTGATTATCAGGATGTCTTCAGTGAGTCTGAGTCCAGTGCACTGCCTCCTCATAGGGACTGTGACTGTGCTATAGATTTGATCCCAGGCAGTAAATTTCCTAAGGGAAGACTGTTTAATCTGTCGGTACCTGAACATACCGCTATGCGTTCATATATCAAGGAGTCTCTGGAGAAAGGACATATTCGTCCGTCTTCTTCCCCTCTTGGTGTGGGATTCTTTTTTGTGGCAAAAAAGGACGGATCTTTGAGACCTTGTATTGATTATCGGCTTTTAAATAAGATCACTGTCAAATTTCAGTATCCTTTACCGCTGTTGTCTGACTTGTTTGCCCGGATTAAGGGTGCCAAGTGGTTCACCAAGATAGACCTTCGTGGTGCGTACAACCTTGTGCGCATTAAGCAAGGTGATGAATCGAAAACCGCATTCAATACGCCCGAAGGTCATTTTGAGTACTTGGTGATGCCTTTTGGGCTCTCCAATGCGCCTTCAGTTTTTCAGTCCTTTATGCATGACATTTTCCGGAAGTATCTGGATAAATTTTTGATTGTTTATCTGGATGATATTTTGGTTTTTTCTGATAATTGGGATTCGCATGTGGAGCAGGTCAGGTTGGTCTTTAAAATTTTGCGTGAAAATTCTTTGTTTGTCAAGGGCTCAAAGTGTCTCTTTGGTGTACAGAAGGTTCCCTTTTTGGGGTTCATTTTTTCCCCTTCTGCTGTGGAGATGGACCCAGTCAAGGTCCGAGCTATTCTTGATTGGACTCAGCCCTCGTCAGTTAAGAGTCTTCAGAAGTTCTTGGGTTTCGCTAACTTCTACCGTCGTTTTATCGCTAATTTTTCTAGCATTGTGAAACCTTTGACGGATATGACCAAGAAGGGCTCCGATGTAGCTAACTGGGCTCCTGCTGCCGTGGAGGCTTTCCAGGAGTTGAAACGCCGGTTTACTTCGGCGCCTGTTTTGTGCCAGCCTGACGTCTCACTTCCCTTTCAGGTTGAGGTGGATGCTTCGGAGATTGGGGCAGGGGCCGTTTTGTCGCAGAGAGGCCCTGGTTGCTCTGTTATGAAACCTTGTGCCTTTTTCTCTAGGAAGTTTTCGCCTGCCGAGCGAAATTATGATGTGGGCAATCGGGAGTTGTTGGCCATGAAATGGGCATTTGAGGAGTGGCGTCATTGGCTCGAGGGTGCTAAGCATCGTGTGGTGGTCTTGACTGATCACAAAAATCTGATGTATCTCGAGTCTGCTAAACGCCTTAATCCGAGACAGGCCCGCTGGTCATTGTTTTTCTCCCGCTTTGATTTTGTTGTCTCGTATTTACCAGGTTCAAAGAATGTGAAGGCCGATGCTCTTTCTAGGAGCTTTGTGCCTGATGCTCCTGGAGTCGCTGATCCTGTTGGTATTCTTAAAGATGGAGTTATCTTGTCAGCTATTTCTCCGGATCTGCGACGTGTGTTGCAGAGATTTCAGGCTGATAGGCCTGAGTCTTGTCCACCTGACAGACTGTTTGTCCCGGATAAGTGGACCAGCAGAGTCATTTCCGAGGTTCATTCCTCGGTGTTGGCAGGTCACCTGGGAATTTTTGGCACCAGAGATCTGGTGGCCAGGTCCTTTTGGTGGCCTTCCTTGTCAAGGGATGTGCGGTCATTTGTGCAGTCCTGTGGGACTTGTGCTCGAGCTAAGCCTTGCTGTTCTCGTGCCAGCGGTTTGCTCTTGCCCTTGCCTGTCCCGAAGAGACCTTGGACACATATCTCCATGGATTTCATTTCTGATCTTCCGTTATCTCAGGGCATGTCCGTTATCTGGGTGATATGTGATCGCTTCTCCAAGATGGTCCATTTGGTTCCTTTGCCTAAGCTGCCTTCCTCTTCCGATCTGGTTCCTGTGTTTTTTCAGAACGTGGTTCGTTTGCACGGCATCCCTGAGAATATTGTGTCAGACAGAGGATCCCAGTTCGTTTCCAGGTTCTGGCGATCCTTTTGTAGTAGGATGGGCATTGATTTGTCGTTTTCGTCTGCTTTCCATCCTCAGACTAATGGACAGACGGAGCGAACCAATCAGACTTTGGAGGCTTATTTGAGGTGTTTTGTCTCTGCTGATCAGGACGATTGGGTGACATTCTTGCCGTTGGCTGAGTTTGCCCTTAATAATCGGGCTAGTTCCGCCACCTTGGTTTCGCCTTTTTTCTGCAACTCTGGTTTCCATCCTCGCTTTTCTTCGGGTCATGTGGAGCCTTCTGACTGTCCTGGGGTGGATTCTGTGGTGGATAGGTTGCAGCAGATCTGGAATCATGTGGTGGACAACTTGAAGTTGTCACAGGAGAAGGCTCAGCGCTTTGCCAACCGCCGCCGCGGTGTGGGTCCCCGACTACGCGTTGGGGATTTGGTATGGCTTTCTTCCCGCTTTGTTCCTATGAAGGTCTCCTCTCCCAAATTTAAACCTCGTTTTATTGGGCCTTACAAGATATTGGAAATCCTTAATCCTGTATCTTTTCGTCTGGATCTTCCTGTGTCGTTTGCTATTCACAATGTATTTCATAGGTCCTTGTTGCGGCGGTACATTGTGCCTGTAGTTCCTTCTGCTGAGCCTCCTGCTCCGGTGTTGATTGAGGGCGAGTTGGAGTACGTGGTGGAGAAGATCTTGGATTCTCGCCTCTCCAGGCGGAGGCTTCAGTACCTGGTCAAGTGGAAGGGCTATGGTCAGGAGGATAATTCCTGGGTGGTCGCCTCTGATGTTCATGCGGCCGATTTAGTTCGTGCCTTTCATGCCGCTCATCCTGATCGCCCTGGTGGTCGTGGTGAGGGTTCGGTGACCCCTCACTAAGGGGGGGGTACTGTTGTGAATTTGCTTTTTGCTCCCTCTAGTGGTTACTAGTTTTTTGACTCTGGTTTTTCTGTCATTCCTTTTATCCGCACCTGGGTCGTTAGTTAGGGGTGTTGCTATATAAGCTCCCTGGACCTTCAGTTCAATGCCTGGCAACGTAGTTATCAGAGCTAGTCTGCTGTGCTCTTGTCTACTGATCCTGGTTCCAGTTATATCAGCTAAGTCTGCCTTTTGCTTTTTGCTATTTGTTTTGGTTTTGTATTTTTGTCCAGCTTGTTCCAAATCTATATCCTGACCTTTGCTGGAAGCTCTAGGGGGCTGGTGTTCTCCCCCCGGACCGTTAGACGGTTCGGGGGTTCTTGAATTTCCAGTGTGGATTTTGATAGGGTTTTTGTTGACCATATAAGTTACCTTTCTTTATTCTGCTATCAGTAAGCGGGCCTCTCTGTGCTAGACCTGGTTCATTTCTGTGTTTGTCATTTCCTCTTACCTCACCGTCATTATTTGTGGGGGGCTTCTATCCAGCTTTGGGGTCCCCTTCTCTGGAGGCAAGAAAGGTCTTTGTTTTCCTCTACTAGGGGTAGCTAGATTCTCCGGCTGGCGCGTGTCATCTAGAATCAACGTAGGAATGATCCCCGGCTACTTCTAGTGTTGGCGTTAGGAGTAGATATATGGTCAACCCAGTTACCACTGCCCTATGAGCTGGATTTTTGTATTCTGCAGACTTCCACGTTCCTCTGAGACCCTCGCCATTGGGGTCATAACACTACCCCCACGGGCCTACTGCATCTTTCCTTGGCTCGCTATCATTAGTTCCGATAATCACTTTAACTTCAATTTTATTCACATATCATTATCAACATTTCGATTCCTCATCACTATTTTTCTATCTACATACTACTGTGTAAAACATTATTACTATCCAACTTTCTTAAAGCAACATTATATCTCGGCTAATTGCAACAGTGAACATTCCCTTTAAGAGGGACATTTCAAGTCTCTTTGAAGTAGTGCAACTCTCAAGTTGCAAGTCTGCAGTAAACAAGAACTTCTGCGCTGTATCCAGGAACAGTCTCTTCAAAAAGCTCTTTCCTTTGTAAAACCAGTAGGGGGCACCTTTAAGAAGGTGCAACTATTTACAGCAACAGTTTGTGAATCATTCACCGTCCATGATTCGGCAGTCTTTTAAAACAGTGATGAACTTTGTGCAAACATAAAACTTCAGGGATCCCGGGTAAACAAAGGGATCCCATTAAGGACTAACCCTGGTCGGGTTTTTAAAGCAGCAAGGAAAACACACAGTTAACTATTTACAGTTTCGTTGTTCCAAGGTTTATCCTCAGAGTAGGTTGCAAGACACCAGCCGGTAGCGAACACTTCCTGACCGGGGAAGCTCCGGTTCTTTGTTCTCGGCTGATGCGGTGTCAGTATCAGTGGTTCGTCTCTCAGGTGTGGCCAGGTCACCGGTGTCTGGATTCAAATGTCAGCTTTGGTTGCAAGTTCAGTAGCGGCAATAATACACACAGTGGTGATAGTAGTAGAATTTGTCAGGTCAGAGTTAGTCGTAGTCAGGGCAGCAGGTGGCGCCACTGCAGGCTCGCATCATTGGACGTTCCGAGCGCACCATCCCTGCGCACTCCGATGGCGAGTGTAGGTCACCTGGTCCCCTTTACATAGTAGTGGGTCATCACATCTGTTGCGGAACGGGGTCTTCACATTGTAGCTGGTAAAGAAGATTTCAGTCGGCAGTCCCTGTTCTTGTATAGAGCCCCAACCCTGTTTCGGGTGAAAGGCTAGTACAGTCCCCCGTTTTACCAAGTCCTTCTTACCGCGTGCAGTCTTTGGGCTTTGTACTTTCGGTGGGTCACTTTGTTCAGTCTCTTTTCGGTTTTTCCAGTGTAGAATTAAGCATTGTTTATACTGTTCCCAGGTGAGCACAGCAATGCTGAGGCCCTCCTGTCTGGCCCCGTCTGGCCCAATCCTTGGGGTATCCCATTGGAAGATCACCCCCTCTGAGCTCACATCTAGTGGTTCCCCCATAGTTGTCGGTAACGGAGGCACCAGCTTCTCCATAGTATCGGGGGTTATCACTACCAGCTCAGTGGAGAGGAATTGGTCCTTGTCGGGACAGGGAGTGGTCACGGGAGCAGAATCGGTCGGGGGAGCAGGGGCGCTTTCCATACCTGCGTCTGATGTAGTTCCACCGATGCCGATCTGTTCCACTGATGAGGACACTGGAGTCGGCAGCGGCTCGGACCGCGGTTCTTCCAAGGCGACCTTCTGGCACAGCTCCGACTTCCATTGCTTCACATCGGCTGGCTCCATGTCCGGGATAGGTTGACTCGGCTCCCCCGCCGGCGGCTCCAAGAAGTTCGGGTCCTTCAGCTGCGGTGGGTTCAGATCCGCTTCTGGACGGTGGGGATAATCCGGGATCACTTCGTCGTCGTTCAGGTACTCGCTGGTCACCTTCGCTGTCTCGAGGTCGGCAGCAGCACACGCACCTGGCTCCGCCATTTTCCGGGGGTGGAGCTCCTTCTTGTCTTGGTTCCCGCCGCAGCAAATCAGGGGGCTGTCCTCCTGTACTTCGAGGTACATCCTCTTCTTGCAGCAGTAGTCGGAGGGGGCGGTCGTCACTTTTGGCGCCGCTTTGATAGTCTCCTCCCATGGCACTCCCTTCTTCTTTCTCTGCGCTCCGCGTTGCGCTGTAATGGCGGCGGTTTTGGCGGGAATTTTTGGCAGCAAATAGCAACACACAGTCTTTGCAATAAATCACGGTTCAAGCACAATTCAGTCACAGTTCCAAGGCACACATGACCTGATTCTTCAGGCATAAGTAGATCCTGTTCGTGACGCCAAGTTGGAGCGGCCCCCAAACGCAGGACGGCGGGGTACTCGGTACCGGGTCTATCTGTTCTGAGGATGTCATGGTGGCCCGACCCGGTCCGTGGTCCTGCTAAGGGGCGCCCAATAAGAGGTGTAGGTGGTGGTGTAGGTCGCAGTAAATAACGAGGACACAGGGTTGCAGTCTCTTTACCTCTTTACTGAAGGCTTCGGCATCCGCAATCCAGAGCACTGCTAACAGGGCTTTCTGAGACCGGCCGGTCCGAAGGCACATCCAGAGTTCCCTTTGCAGGTGGAAATCAGTGCCTACCTACTAGCGCCTGGGTGTTGTAGTACTTCCCTGCTGAGCACCACGGGATAGTCCTCACAACTGTCGTGTATGTTTCTGTTCTTTCTCTCCATCCCCCAGATGATATGGATAGGACGCACCCGTATGACGGGGTAGGCCTGGAGTTATTTTATAGGGACCCTAGAGATGCCCCTCTTCCACAATTGCCTCCGTTGTCTTCATTAGGTGATTAAGGTGAGGCAGTCAACCTAGAATTAACTGCCCTGCCATTGGTTTGAAGTAATGCGTAGAGCCCAATACTTACTCGGCGTTCCGGCCACCGGCTATGTGCCTCAGTAGGATGTTGCCGATCTCGGGGCACGACTCCTACTGGTTCTATCGCCTTTGTGCTGTGATCTCGTTTCTCACTTCTCCACAATATACTTCGCTTCGTGTCCCTTCTTAAGATGCCGTCGCAATGAAGTGCAGGCACGGCTTCGTAACGATCTCTCCTTTTGCTAGGCCTCTGTCAGGATCCCACCCTTGACAGGGACCCCCCTGAATCTTTCCAAGCAACCTCTTCTCTTACAATCATAAGAAAGATACCAGTTATATAAGAATATCCTACTATTTAGACTCACTCATTTAGCCAATTATACACAGGAGAACCAAGAGTTTGCTAAACATACCATTTATTATATCAAAAGTAATTTTACATAATAAAAATTGGATATTGTTGTATCTAATACATGTTAAGTGAATTACCCAGGTGAATAATTTGACCATAGGCCACCACAGGACTATCTATTATAACCAGTATAACTTTGCAGGCTTTAGCAGTGCACGATTTAGATGTACAGATGAATAGTGGAATCCCAACATACTGTTTTGTCATGAAAGGCTATTGTATTATAGCTCAATATCCATACAATGGGCCACCCATCATACTGCTCTACTTACATCAAATGCACAAGCCTATCTATCAATAGATTATTAATAATAATTACCCATTGGTGTTGTCCAGCTCCTGTGAAGCCCACGATCACCCCAACGCACGTTTCGCGTGCCTACAATAGCCTCGCTTCCTCAGGGGGCGTGGCTAAATCTAGATCCCAGTCCCTTATAAATACAGCGCCGTTCCGGTCATATGACCGCTTGGTAACCTATCCCTACCTAATCGCAGTGCGCCTGCGCTCATTGGGCGTCCTGTGACCATGGTTACCCATGGTTTGGACCGCCTCAATTGTGCTATTATTGCTAAAAGTGCCTCCAGACTTAATTCGGCGTCCCACCGTCACGGTGACCCATGACGCTGGACCGCCAATAATGTAAAGTGACTAAGTATGTCACTCCTAATGGTGCGCGTGCGCTCGTACACTATCTTCCTGCTCGGTCTGTCCTCATAGTGCGGCTCCACCCACAGGGTCACATGAGCGGGCCGGCGCCTGGCTCACATCACGCCCCCAGTGCGACGGAGATCACACCACTCGGACAGAACCGCAGTGAAGTAGGCATACTTATAAAGTGCTAATATGTGCTTATAAACAAAGTGCTTAATGCTAATTAAGCAGCAGGCGCTGGAGGATCTCCTGGAGGAACAAACATCGGATCCCATGGGTAGGTTTCCCAAAAATTGTTACCCCAAATCAACAAGGTTTCCCCCCTTGTCCCTAAGTCCGGCAGTGGAAATTTTTACGAGATTGGTTAAACAAGATTTTGAAAAAATAACCACCAGACGTCGACATGACAATCTGACGGCAAAACAAAGAAAAGCGCTACAAGAACTAAAAGATTATGATGACATTGTCATCAAACCGGCGGACAAGGGGGGAAACATTGTTTTATGGCCAAAAGCCCTTTATGAAAAAGAGGCAATGAGACATCTGAAAGACAGAGAAACGTACCTCAAATTGGAACATAACCCAATGGATGAGTTTACTCGTGAATTGGAGGATGTTCTTGAGCAAGCCCTGGTTAGAGGATTGATCCCTAAAAAAATCTTTGATGGATTGCTAACTAGGTTTCCAAAGGTGCCCACTCTATATTTTGTTCCAAAGATACACAAGAATCCCATTGATCCTCCTGGCCGTCCGATTGTCTCTGGCATGGGAGGTTTGAGTGACCCAATTTGTAAGTTTGTTGATTTTTATCTCAAACCATTGGTCGAGACCCTTCCCTCCTATGCCCGAGACACATCGGACGTGCTAAGCAGGATCAATGGGATCCAGTTAGAGGAAGACATGATTCTTGTCACTGCAGACATAGAATCATTGTACACCTGTATACGCCATGAGGATGGGCTGGAGGCGGTCCGCTTTTTCCTGGGGTCTGCCAGCCGGGATGGCCTGATGTGTGAGTTTATATTGGAATTACTTACGTTCATTTTAACAAAAAATTTTTTTGTCTTTAGGGACATTTTTTACCTGCAGCAACGCGGCACTGCCATGGGTGCGGCCTGTGCGCCCTCGTTCGCCAACCTCTTCCTAGGCTATTGGGAGAGAGAGGTATTTGGGGGTGGGGGCGACCGGGCCGCAGACCATGTGCAGTGCTGGCTGAGATATATTGATGACCTGTTTATAATCTGGCAGGGGTCCGAAAATGAGTTGCAGGAATTTATGCGAGATTTGAATTGTAATAGGTTCAATATTAAATTGACGTATCAAATGAGCAAAGTGGAGGTGGACTTCCTGGATGTGAAAATTGAGGTTGATGAAAATCGTTACCTGCAGACGGATGTCTACAGGAAGTCCACTTCTGTCAATTCCCTGCTGCATGCAGAGTCTAGTCATCCGGCTAGCACAATCAGAGCCATCCCGGTGGGGCAGCACCTCAGGATGAGGAGGATTTGTTCCTCCGAGTCCAAATTTGAGAAACAAGCGGGCGACCTCCGAGAGAGATTCCAATCTAGGGGTTACAGTAACCGATGTATCAAGAAAGGTTATCTGAGGGCAAAATTTCAAAAACGTGAGGCCTTATTATATCCTCAAAATTGGAAAAAACCAGAACAGGATAATGTCATTCGGTTCATATCCACATTTAATGTGGAATGGACCACTATGAGGGAGTGTCTCCAGAAACACTGGAATGTACTGCTGACTGATCCCACCCTTTCAAAAATTTTAACGGGACGTCCTATGATGACATCTAGAAGGAGTAGAAACCTTAAAGACATTCTGGCATCTAGTCACTATGTTCCCTCTATCCCAAGAAATAAGTTTGGCTCAAAAGGCCCACCGATGGGATGTTTCCCATGTGGGGACTGCATTTCTTGTAAGAACATCAGCCGAACATCTGAATTTGAGTCAGTGGAAGGAAAGAACTACCGTATAAAACACCACATTACGTGTAATACGACTCAAGTAATTTATTATGCAGTATGCAGTTGTCCTAAGATTTACATCGGATTAACATCAAGACGCTTAGGTACCCGCACACGGGAGCACGTCAGGGATATTATGGCGGCAGAAATAGAAAAGGATTTTTTAAAATTAAAAACTATCCCGCGCCATTTTAAGGAACATCATAAATGTAACCCTGGGGTGCTCCGTGTGAGGGGCATTGAACACATTCAATGTGGAATTAGAGGAGGTGATATCCATCGCCTACTAGCGCAAAGGGAATGTAGGTGGATCACCATTTTGGGGACACAAACCCCAAAAGGGTTGAATGAGACACATGGTTTTTCATCCTATTTGTAATATTAGTGGGTCTCCTTTCCCCCTTTTCTGTCTCTATGTTGCCCTATCCATTCCATTTCACTCCATCCAGATTTTAATCTTGTCCGAGTTCTATGTGTATTTTAAAGTGTGTGTTAATTGTCATTTTTATTTTATTAGCTATGATTGATGCAGGGTGAATGAGTCTCTGCATATGAAACAAGAATTTAAGAAAGCATGTTACCTGTACCCTTAAGAAGAATCCCATCCATCTGCACACTAAAGAGGAAATAAGAAAAACATCATCATATAGAACAATTGGAGCAGGACACATCAGAGATGAAGTTATCGTATGAATTATGGGATAAAAACAAAGTACATGGTGACTGATTATCATTAATTGTTGCATTCATAAAAAACTCAGTGTGATAACATTCCAAATGTATTCAATCATTAGCTATTTTTATCATTGTTTGGTATGGATATAATATTGATGTATTTTTATGTATTTATCACTATTGTATATTGATACGGGTAGTAAGCTAGTATATATTGGGTCACATATATCCTGCACCATTATTAGCACTTTTAAGTAGTTACAAGCACTAATGAATATTTGAGAGCGCATGTATCTGTATCTGCTACAAAAGAGGGGTAACCTATTCTTTTTCATTCTTTGTCATTTTGTATGACAATTAGCATTAAGCACTTTGTTTATAAGCACATATTAGCACTTTATAAGTATGCCTACTTCACTGCGGTTCTGTCCGAGTGGTGTGATCTCCGTCGCACTGGGGGCGTGATGTGAGCCAGGCGCCGGCCCGCTCATGTGACCCTGTGGGCGGAGCCGCACTATGAGGACAGACCGAGCAGGAAGATAGTGTACGAGCGCACGCGCACCATTAGGAGTGACATACTTAGTCACTTTACATTATTGGCGGTCCAGCGTCATGGGTCACCGTGACGGTGGGACGCCGAATTAAGTCTGGAGGCACTTTTAGCAATAATAGCACAATTGAGGCGGTCCAAACCATGGGTAACCATGGTCACAGGACGCCCAATGAGCGCAGGCGCACTGCGATTAGGTAGGGATAGGTTACCAAGCGGTCATATGACCGGAACGGCGCTGTATTTATAAGGGACTGGGATCTAGATTTAGCCACGCCCCCTGAGGAAGCGAGGCTATTGTAGGCACGCGAAACGCGCGTTGGGGTGATCGTGGGCTTCACAGGAGCTGGACAACACCAATGGGTAATTATTATTAATAATCTATTGATAGATAGGCTTGTGCATTTGATGTAAGTAGAGCAGTATGATGGGTGGCCCATTGTATGGATATTGAGCTATAATACAATAGCCTTTCATGACAAAACAGTATGTTGGGATTCCACTATTCATCTGTACATCTAAATCGTGCACTGCTAAAGCCTGCAAAGTTATACTGGTTATAATAGATAGTCCTGTGGTGGCCTATGGTCAAATTATTCACCTGGGTAATTCACTTAACATGTATTAGATACAACAATATCCAATTTTTATTATGTAAAATTACTTTTGATATAATAAATGGTATGTTTAGCAAACTCTTGGTACTCTTCTCTTACAAGGTGTTACCTGGGCAAAACCCAGTCAGCTTCTGCCTAACTTCCTATCCAACCCCCAGTTTTACCAGAGTGTGAGGAGTGGCCTAATACATAGAACGCTTTGCTCCCCCTGGTGGCCGGAGTGTGAAGTGTAATGTGTGACTGTGATACCTGGTCAGGTGAACTCCTTTAGTGCAATCAGACGTACCATCACTCCCCTTAGTGGCGGAGCGACAGTACTGCAGCGACCAGGATTCTGGGGCGCTGCAATTCCACCCATAGCTGTTAGGGGCACATGTAAGCTGACATGTGCTGGAAAAGATTTGGTCTCAGCGCCGGAAACCACATCAAAGGGAAAGACCCAACATGCATGGCACATGTCGTGAAGGGGTTAAGGCGTACCTGTCATTTGAGATGACTGTTTCGAATAAGTTGTCATCTATGTGAACATGATGAGGAATTATACTATTTCTGCCATCATATGACTTGCTTCCTTCATTTTTTTTTACCAATTTTCTCCTCTGTGTACTCTTGTCTAAGGTCGGGGTCACACTTGCGAGTGCAATACAAGAAACTCGCATGAGTCTCTCGCATCAATACCCGGCACTGCCGCCGACACTCAGGACCGAAGAGTTTGTTCAGCTGCATAGAAATACATGCAGCCGCACACTCCGGTCCTGAGTGCCGGCGGCAGTGCCGGGTATTGATGCAAGAAACTCACAAAAGTTTCTCACATTGCACTCGCAAGTGTGACACCGGCCTAATTCTCAGTTACAGCTGAGCTAGTGGGTAGAAAGTGGTAGGTATGATATCTCCCATACACGAGGGATTCCTGCTTTTTTGTCTCTATTATGTAAAATTTGTACAAAATAACCCTATATGCAAGTACATGGGTCGCACTTCAGAGATCAATAGATACAACCAAGCCATACCAGGTGTGAGATTTCACTCCAGCAATAAAGATGTGATCTAATATAAAATGATGAAAGAGATTAAAGACTTTATATATATATCAACAAATTTTTACAGGCCTACTGCACTTGGGCCAGTATAACTGTAGTTTAACGCTGTGATTAACACTGTGATTGATTTATAAGTGATGGAGTTTTGATACCTCATACACCTACTTATTAGATGACTTTCTATTCTCATTTTGTAGGCTTGTCGGAAGAGATGGGTCTTCAGGTTACTTTTGAAGGTTTCCATGGTAGGCGAAAGTCTGATGTGTTGGGGTAGAGAGTTCCAGAGTATGGGGGAAGCATGGGAGAAGTCTTGTATGCGGTTGTGGGAAGAAGAGATAAGAGGGGAGTAGAGAAGGAGATCTTGAGTAGATCAAAGGTTGCGTGTAGGTAAGTAATGGGAGACCATGTCACAGATGTATGGAGAAGACAGGTTGTGGATGGCTTTGTATGTCATAGTTATGGTTTTGAAATGGAGCCTCTGGACAATAGGAAGCCAGTGAAGGGCTTAAATATAATCATCATACCAGTTTACCAACACCAATATTATGGATAATATCACCAAATAAGGGACAAATAATACCAGAAGACCGTGACCACATATTATTAGTATACAATAATGACTGAATAATTACCACCATTCTGATCACTAATTAAAATATTACCATCATACTGTGTATTACTCACCTGTCCCGGCTTCAGTGTCGGACCTTTCATCCAGGCTGCAGCCAACTCCATCTGCCACTTAGAGTTCTTTTCCAAGGTCCATTTGGTAGCAGAATGCTCGTAAGGATATTGAAGAGTATGGGCCCCGTCTCACATAGCGATTTACCAACGATCACGACCAGCGATACGACCTGGCTGTGATCGTTGGTAAGTCGTTGTGTGGTCGCTGGGGAGCTGTCACACAGACAGCTCTCTCCAGTGACCAACGATCAGGGGAACGACTTCGGCATCGTTGAAACTGTCTTCAACGATGCCGAAGTCCCCCTGCAGCACCCGGGTAACCAGGGTAAACATCGGGTTACTAAGCGCAGGGCCGCGCTTAGTAACCCGATATTTACCCTGGTTACCAGCGTAAATGTAAAAAATAACAAACAGTACATACTCGCCTTCTGATGTCGGTCAGGTCCCTTGCCGTCTGCTTCCTGCTCTGAGTGCCGTACAGTGAGAGCAGAGCGCAGCGGTGACGTCACTGCTGTGCTGTGCTCTCACTGTACGGCGGCACTCAGAGCAGGAAGCAGACGGCAAGGGACCTGACGGACATCAGATGGTGCGTATGTACTGTTTGTTATTTTTTACATTTACGCTGGTAACCAGGGTAAACATCGGGTTACTAAGCGCGGCCCTGCGCTTAGTAACCCGATGTTTACCCTGGTTACCAGTGAAGACATCGCTGGATCGGTGTCACACACACCGATTCAGCGATGTCAGCGGGACCTCAACGATCAAAAAATGGCCCAGGCCGTTCCGACACGACCAGCGATCTCACAGCAGGGGCCTGATCGCTGGTACGTGTCACACATAGCAAGATCGCTACTGTAGTCGCTGTTGCGTCACAAAACTTGTGACTCAGCAGCGATCTCGCTAGCGATCTCGCTATGTGAGACGGGGGCTTTAGTCCGCAAATGCAGAGTTTGTGCCAGGGATAATCATCTCATCAAGTCCCAGTGGGTTATCTCTTGCCTAGTAATGTTCTGTCACAGCCCTGAACCCATTTGTCCATGGACTTTGTCACCGATTTGAATAACTCTGGTGGTAATACAGTCATGTGGGTGGTGGTGGACTGTTTTAGCAAAATGGTTCATTTGGTCCCACTTCATTCGTTGGTCACTGTTAAGAGCTTAGCTATGTTATTCATTTCTCATATTCTTAAATTGCATGGTGTTCCAAAAAGATTATTTCTGATAACGGGGTTCATTTTCTGGTTACCTTTTCAGCATAGTTTTTGCTCCAGATTGGTTATCAAGCTGTCTTTTTCCTCAGGATATCATCCCGAGACTAATGGTCAAACAGCATAAACCAGGAGGTAGATCAGTATTAGTGATATTTTGTCTCCTCTAATCAGTAAGACTGGGTGGAGTTTTTGCCCCTTGCTGAGTTTGCACTAAATAAAGGTTCCTTTATGGCTACTGAGACCTTGTCTTTTTTTTTTCTTTGGGGATTTTCATCCGGTGTTTGGGAATTTTTCCGTACCACAGGAGGAGAGATTTTCATATTAATTAAGACCTGGAAGGAGTTCAAAAAGGATCTTTTGGTAGCTGGTGACTTAGTTAAAAGAGGTGCTAACCACACACATAAGAAAGCTCCTCTCTATAGGGTAGGGGATTTTACGTGGTTGCTCTGAAAGAATCTGCACTTAAAGGTCACATCAAGAAAGTTTGCACCTAAAATTGTAGGTCCTTATAAAATTATAAACATTTTAAATCCTGTGATGGTTAAGTTGCAAATCCCTATTGCCTAGAGAATCAGTAATAATTTCCATTCCTCCCTAACTTCATTTACAAGATATAAATGAGGTGCATTTGGAATGGATCAGAAGTATGAGATACATTATCATTGCCTACAATTTCCCATTTTACCCGGATAAGACCCTGTTGCACTTTAGTTTGGGGAATGAATTTAGCGGTCACTGCAGTTCATTTGCCTCAGTGACTGGCGGCAACTTTGATGATGTCACCGCTATTCACTGATGCTGTGCTCACAGCAGCTCATTCATCAGTGATTCTGACTCTGGATGGTCACATCTTGGCACCGTCCAGGAACTGTTTAACCCCAGACATGGATTACAGCATGGGACAGAATGACGCACAGGTGAGGGATATTGTTGTTTCTTATTTTTGTTTTATTACAGGAGACAAGGGATTCAATGGAATGGGCGTTGATGTGAGCATGGTTTAATTTAGAATTATTAAAGGAATCTGTGGCTGTGTGTTTATTTAATAATATACAGTGGGTATGGAAAGTATTCAGACCCTGTTAGGTGTCGAGTTCCCACTGCTGCTCAGGGGGAATCTCGAACCATGTCCGCTGCGGTCTCCCATTCTCCTCCAGCTGCAGTGGAACCTGCTCAGCGGAGACGTTGGTCCCAGCGTCTGGCTCAAGCTGATACTGTGCGAATGGTTACTGCTGCCTTTCCAGGCTCTGCCTTTGTAGCCAGCACTGATCAGCAGCAAGTAGGACTTTCTGGGACTAAGTACTGCTTTTCCCATACTAAGCATGCCCAAGGGAGGACCTCCCACTGGAGGTTGGGGGTCACATGCTCAGGTCCTGTTGCGGCTCCTATTGGACCATCAGGAAGGTCCTGGAGCGCTACTGCTATATAAGGTTCGCATGGCCGCTCGGCCATGCGCTAGTGTAAACTGATTTACTTGTGTGTAGATGAATGCCTGTTCATGGATGAAAGGTCCGAATCATTCCCATCCCTAGTGTTGTTGCCTGCTCACGAATGGTGGAAGCTACCTAGTGCCAGATAGTGCTACTCTGCACATCCAGCACACAATTCAGCGTCTCTCAGCAGCGACCGCCAGTGTGGCACCGTGCGCTTAGTGCGCTTTCCGGGCCCTGGTTAGGGTGGTTAGTGGCGCCCGCCAGAGCGGCGTTGTACACACTCTTGTGCGATAAATTATTATTATTACTTCAGTTCTACTCCTGACACCACAGTAATGGTGTCAAGCGTAAGAGGTCTAGAGGAACTCTTTCCCCTTGTCTTGGGACAGAGTTCTGTGACCCTTTACTTGTGCTCTCTGTGCGGTATCACGGCCCTGTGACGCAACAGGGTTCGCTTCCTTCATACCGGGTGAAGCTAACCCGTGTGTGTATTCACATTATACCACCATCTAGTCCGCCATTACAGAGCAGAAGGTGTCCTTTCTGCACGGTGGACCCCGGACTGCGAACGCACTTCATATCCTCTGTAAATATTATTTGGTGCTTTCCGCCAGTCCTAACAGACCCCCTTAAATTATTTACTCTTTTTTCACTGCAGCCATTTGGTAAATTCAAAAAAGTTCATTTTTTTCACATTAATGTACACTTTGCACCCTATCCGGACTGAAAAAAATCTGAAATGTACAAATTTTTGCATATTTATTAAAAAAAGAAAGACTGAAATATCACATGGTTATAAGTATTCAGACCCTTTGCTCAGACACTCAGATTTAAGTCACATGCTGTCCATTTCCTTGTGATCCTCCTTGAGATGGTTATACTCCTTCATTGGAGGCCAGCTGTGTTTAATTAAACTGATAGGACTTGATTTGGAAAGGCATACACCTGTCTATATAAGAACTCACAGCTCACAGTGCATGTCAGACCAAATGACAGAATTGTGGCAAGGCATAGATCTCCCACCAAATGAGCTGAACTGAGGATGAAACCCGTACGCCCCAAAAATAGGGAGGTTACCAGTAGAATCATGACAATGATTATTTACTGCAAATTCAGGTAGCAGTAAGTAGGTAACCAAATCCTCCCGATTCTCAGACACAAAACACCTAAGATAAGTCTCAAGATTCTGGTTAACTTGTTCAGTTTGCCCATTAGACTGCAGGTGAAATGCTGAAGAGAATGACAGATGGATCCCCAAATGAGTGCAAAACGCCCTCCAAAATTTGGAAATAAAGTGATCACAAACAATATTGGTAGGAATCCCATGTCATTTTTGCAATTTCTCTGATGAAAATTTGTGTCAGGGACTTGGCGTTAGGTAAAGCGGGTAGCGCAATAAAATGTGACATTTTACTGAGTCTGTCCACCACCACCTCCAAAATGACAGTATTACCTGCTGACAAGAGTAGATCAGTGATATAATTGACCGATAAATGAGCCTAAGGTCTACTGGGAATCGCCAATGGTTGGAGAGCCAGACCAGTTGGAGAGACCCAGACCGACGAGTATGAGAGGTTTTAGAAAGCATGCAGACACTGCAGATGGCTACATACTCCAGGTCATCCTGATGCACCCCTGACCACCAAAAATGCAGTGTAGGAAGATCAGTGGTGCCTTTATTACCCCGATGTCTGGCGAAGACCAAATTATGATATTCACTAAAAACTCTCACACGGAGATTCACTGGCATAAACAGTTTACCTAAACGGACAAGCAGCAGGGGCGTCCCTCTGAGCGTCAACAACCTCTTTTTCAAAATCGGAGCATATAGATGCAATAACCACCTCTTTTTTGTAGTATTGGAACCGGTTCACAATTATCTCCAACCCCAGGTAAACAATGAGATAAGGCATCCGCCTTAATGTTCTTGTTCCCCTGCCTATATGTGACGAAAAAAGTTAAATGCCCATCTCGCCTGTCGAGGCTTTAGACATTTTGCAGACTCTAATGATCTGTGATTACCATAACCGGATGAGCACATGGACTCCATTTACCAAAAGACGCCCCCTGCGACAATAAAGCCCCCACCCCCACCTCAGATGCATCAACTTCTGCGATAATAGGCTGAGTGACATCAGGCTGTATGAGAATTGGCACAGAGGCAAAACACTCCATTAAGGTATCGAATGCCTCACTGGCCAGACTAGACCACTTGGAAAAGTCTGTCATATCTGTCAGAGGTTTGGCCACTATCGAAAAGTTTTTGATGAACTTACGGTAGTAGTTGGCAAAACCCAAAAACCTCTGTAACACCTTCAAATCCTCAGGATGATCTCAATCCAGTACCGTCCTGACTTTCGTGGGAACCATGCGAAAACCGGTGGATGATAACATATTCTAAAAAAGGGATCTCTTTAACCGTGAACATACATTTTACTGGTTTGATAAATCATTTATTGTCTGTCGGTATTTATATGACCTGCCTGACATGTACCTGATGTGACTCAAGGTGAATCAATTAATATTTCATCAAGATAGATCACAACAAATCTACCTAGCAGGTGACTAAAGATGTAATTTACAAAGTGCTGATAGACAGCAGGAGCATTAGTCAACCCAAATGGCATCACAAGGTTCTCATATTATCCCTCAGGAGCATTCAAAGTTGTTTCCTCTGATCCCCCTCTTTAATACAAATGAGAATATACGCCCCCCTGAGATCCAGTTTAGAAAACCATTTTGCTTCTACAATCTGATTAAAGAGGTCCAGGATGAGAGGGAGCCGATACGGTTCCCAGACCATGATCTGATTGAGTTTGCGGTAACCAAGGCAGAGGTGCAACCCCTCATCTTTCTTCTTTACAAAGAAAAACCCCGCAGCAATGGGGGTTGAGGATGGTCTGATATGACCCTTTGCCAAACTTTCCGAGATATAGTCACTCATAGCCTGTCTCTCTGGACCACAGATATATATAGTCTGGACTTAGGCAGCTTGGTCCCAGGAAAAAGATTAGCAGAGCAGTCATAAGGGATGATGGGGAAGAAGTTCTTGCCACCCCTGCTCCGTGAACACATCCCCAAAGTCAGACAGGTATTTAGGCACAGACTGAGTATCAACCTTTGCAAGCTAGGTGCCCAAGCAGTGTCCTTGACAATACTCACTCCACTTTACCACTTACCGAGTCTGCCAAATTACCTCAGGGTTGTGCAGATTGAGCCAAGGAAGTCCAAGAACCACAGGAAAGGGCAGACCCTCTAGCACATAATTGTCAATAGCTTCTGAGTGCATGGCCCTTAGCTATAGATGTAACCCTTGGACAGCTTGATTATAATATTCCTGTCTCAAGGGTGCAGAATGTAACACATATATGTTTGGCTTATTGCTTTACCTGCTATTTTTTTCCCACCTCGACAAAACACAAAGTACTATATTCATACTCTTCTATAGTGCAACAGATAGTAACAATGCCTCCATAAAGGAATAGTGCCCCTCTGTGCTTCCACAAGATAACAATTCTCCCATTTTCTCCACTTTGTAATAGCACCCCAATTATTAATCCATTTAGTAACAGTATCTATATTGCTCCTCAATTTAGTAATAATGTCTTCTTGTATTAAATAATGCTTCACTCTGTGTCTCCATATAATAACAGTGAGCCATCGGTGCCTTCAGTTAGTACATGAGCCCCTTTTGTGCCTCTACAGAATAAATATTGCCCCATTTTGTGTCCCTATGAAGTAACAATGTTCCCTCTGTACCCCATATAATAATAGTGCCCCTATATGCTTCAATATAGTAAGAGTGCCCCTTTGTCTTCATAGAGAAGCAATGAACAGTGGTGGCCTATTCCTTCTACTTGTAGTCTGTGGCCTGGTACAGGCTGCGTAGTGAAGCTTTGTCATAGCTACACCTGACAGCGAGCGGTGGAGCAGGGAGCAAATGGCTCTCTGCTTTGTCACAGTTGTTTTTAACACTATTAACCCCTTTCCAACATCGGCTCTGGCGCTGAGCCCACATCTTTTCCAGCACATGTCAGCTGTTTTGAACACCGGACATGTGCCTCTAACAGCTGCGGGTGGAATTGCGTTCCACCCATGGCTGTTAACTAGTTAAATGCCGCTGTTATTCCAGCAAGCGTGTCAGAAATCCCGCCCATGTCACATTACTGGGGAACACTGATGGGTTGGTATGACAACCAGAGGTCTCCAGCAGACCTCTATGGTTGTCACTGCCAGATTGCTATGAGCGTTGCCCGGTGGTCGGCGCTCATAGCAAGTGAGCAATTCTGCTACATACAATCTGATCATCGCCTGTATGTAGCAGAGTCGATCGGGATATGGCAGCTTGTAGTCTCCCATGGAGACTATTGAAACATGCCAAAAGTAAAAATAAAATGCTTTTAAAAATATTTTAAAAAATATATATATTAGAGTTCAAATCACTACACTTTCACCCCATTCAAAATAAAACAATAAAAAACAAAAAAAATCAAACATACACATATTTGGTATTGCCGTATTCAGAATCGCCCGATCTATCAATAAAAAAAAGGATTAACCTGATTGCTAAATGGTGTAGCGAGAAAAAAAAAGTCAAAAAGCCAGAATTAAGTTTTTTTGCTCGCCACGACATTGTATTAAAATGCAATAACGGGCGATCAAAAGATCGTATCTGCACCTAAATGGTATCATTAGAAACGTCAGCTCGGTGCGCAAAAAAATAAGCCCTCACCCAACCAGAGATCATGAAAAATGGAAACGCTATGGGTACCTGAAAATGGCGCAATTTTTTTTTTTTTAAACAAACTTTGGAATTTTTATGTCACTATTTAGATTAGGCTAGTTTCACACTAGCGTTAACTGCAATACGTCGCAAATGCGTCGTTTTTGCGAAACGCCGCATCCAGCAAAAGTTTTTGCTGGATACGTTGTTTCGTCATAGAGTAACATTAGCGACGCATTTGCGACGCATTTGCGACGCATTTCCAAACGGTGAATGCGTTTGGCGGCGTTTGGGCGTATGGTAGCGGTCCGTCGGGAGAAAAAAACGTTACATGTAACGTTTTTTGCTCCCGACGGTCCGCTTTTTCCGACCGCGCATGCGCAGTCGGAACTCCGCCCCCACCTCCCCGCACTTCCCCGCACATCACAATGGGGCAGCGGATGCGTGGGAAATATGCATCCGCTGCCCCCGTTGTGCGGCGGAGACCACACTAGCGTCGGGAACGTCGGCCCGACGCGCAGCGACGGGTTGTTCCCGACGCTAGTGTGAAAGTAGCCTTAAAAATAATCTAGACAGGTTCGGTGTCTATGAATTCGTAATGACCTGGAATATCATAATGGCAGGTCAGTTTTAGCATTTAGTGAACCTAGTAAAAAAGCAAAACAAATAACAAGTGTGGGACTGCACTTTTTTTTGCATTTTCACCGCACTTGGAATTTTTTACCGTTTTCTAGTATGCGACATGGTAAAACCAATGGTGTCGCTCAAAAGTACCCGCAAAAAACAAGCTCTCACATGGCCATTTTGACCAAAAAATAAAAAAGTAAAAAAGCTATGGCACTGGGAAGAAGGGGAGCAAAAAATGAAAATGCAAAACCAAAAATACCTCTGGTTGTTAAGGGGTTAAAAGAATTGATCACTTCATCTTTATTTTAACAGCTGTATAGAGAACATGATTATGTGACACTGTTATATAAATATTACAGTTTCTCCTCCCAACTTTCTCAAGTATAGTCTGACCATTAGACTGGCCTCTAATATTAATGTTTTTTGTTTTTTTATTACATGTCATTTTACTTGTCTCATACTTCGGTAATTCTAAAGCACTTCAGAAAATGATATTATATAAAAAAAGATTATCATGATGTAGGTCTAACATCTCAGACAGGAAACGTAATCGTAATAATGGTTATGTATTAGTGCTCTATAAAATAAAGATTAATAAAGATATATTACTGTCTCTGTTTGAGTGTAATGCCCATGTGATCAAAGTACTTTCTAGCTATAAGTGTACAGTAGACAATGTGTTTACAACAGGATTGCAGCCCGTAGATAGAAAAATATTTAGAATTGAGAGTCCTTGGTAGTTGATACCTTTTAATGGCAAACTGAGAAGATGGTAATAAATTGCAACATTTCAGGCATATGCCTGATGAAGGGACCTGAGTAATCTTGAAAGCTCACAATTTGTTACTGTGTTTTCAGTTAGCCATTAAAAGGTATCAACCACTGAGGACTCTCAACTCTAAATATTTTTCTATCTACTGGCTAACACGGTACCAAGATATATTTCTTTCCTGTAGCCCGTAGATAAACATTTCTGTAATAAATCATTGTTTTCTTTACTTGCATTTGTAATTTATTACTATGTTGGTCCTCATTACCTCTCTTCACTTCTCTCTCCAGGACGTCTCTTGTGCTGAACTCATCCTCTACAGCTTCGGACCATTAAACTGTAGCATTCACAGCTCAACGCGTCCCCTGAAAACTCATTTCTTTGAAGAAGCTTTTGTCTCTATAATATAGAGTATTAGAGTTTTGAAAAAATATATAATAAAAACAATTGTATATTCATGGAAAAACAAATGCCTTAGCGCAATATATATGCAGATTAAACATACTAGAAAAAGCCTTTGTCTTATGTCTATCTGGAGTCTAATGGTCAAATTTGTTCTTCAATACCTCATGCACTTGGGGATACTTTCCATAACATAACTGAAAACGTCTGCATTGTTTTTGATGTAACTTTAATGCCCTGCATTTTGAATCGGTTTATTAAATGTTAAGTTTTAGGATTTGCACCTCTTTGATAAACACTTTTTATGTCATAGTGTGTTACATTAGCTTGTACCACAGTCTATGATCCATGAATTGTCTGTCTGATGTTTCTAACGTCATGTCCTCTCTGTATTTGAGATGCGATCTGTACTGAGCACCTTCTATTAATCTGCTTCAAAGTGATATTTTCAACTTTCAGGCAGCTAGCCAGCTGTCTTGGTGTTATATTTGATTTGATTTAGATATTTCCTTCACTCTGTATATCCAATAACTAGCATGTTCTAGTAGCCTGCACCTCAAAAACATCTCCAGAATTCACCGTTTTCTTGTTTCCACTAACAGAAGTGGACCTGCAGGGGATCGTATGAGGTAAAAATGAAAAAACTTTTTTAATAAAATGAATTAAATGGGTGCACAGGAGGGGGCATATGATGCTGTATTGAGGGTGGGAACGAGGGACAGAAAATGATGCTGTATTGAAGGTGAGGGTTGGGGGAGAGCAAATGATGAACTGAACGTGGGGGACGAGGGACAGCAAATGATGAATTGAAGGTGCGGGTAAGGAAAGCAAATGATGATATGGGGGATAGCAAATAATGATGAATTGAGGGTGGGGGAGTAAATGATGATGAATTGAGGGTGGGGAGAGTAAAGGATTATGTATTGAAAATGGGGGAAGGAAAAATTATGCTGTACTGAAGGTGGGGTTGAGCAAATGATTATGAATTGAGACTAGGGAGGGGAACTGCAAATGATGATGACTTGAGTTTGGGGGTGGGGAACAGAAAATTATGATGAATGGAGAATGGGGGAGAGTAAATAATGATGAATTGGGGGTGGGGGAGAGTCAATGATTATGAATTGAGACTGGGGGTGGAGAACAGCAAATGATGATGACTTGAGGGTCAAGTGTGGGTGAAAGCAAATAACGAATTGAGGTGGATCCTGTTACTATGCAGGGTGCTAGTATGTCACTTTTTTCTTCATCTGGCATACTGTAGAAGTTGGGGAAAAAGTGGGGAATGTGCACTGGAAGTGGTGATCTAGATAACTGCGTGTTATTTTCTGCAGAGATGAGTCCTGGCTGGAACAAGTGATGGTGGTCTGTGCTGGATGAAGAAGAAAAGCGAAGATGAAGGACTTCAACTAGAGACGCACTGGTAAGTCTATGTGTATCCTGTACACTAACACTATACACTGTATACTATATACAGAGTTCCTGTGTATAATGTCATTGTTGATCACTGTATTACCTGTACACTGTACACCAGGGGTGTCAAACTGCATTCCTCGAGGGCATCAAACCATGAGTGTTTTTAAGATTTCCTTAGCATTCCACAAGGTGCTGGAATCATTCTGTGCAGGTGATTAAATTATCACCTGTGCAATACAAGGAAATCCTGAAAACATGACCTGTTTGCGGCCCTCGAGGAATGCAGTTTGACACCTCTGCTGTACACTATATATAGAGCTCCTGTGCAGTGAATGGCAAATCTGTGGAAGTTCAAGTTTGGTCGAGCATGAGCAAAATGTTTGGTTTGTGTCCGAACTTGAACCCGAACCTAATAGAAGTGAAGGGCTAGGGGTATGCAAAGGGAACCTAAATGGGGTGAGAGCAGAACAAATGCCCTGAAAACAAATGTGGATATAAAAATTACTTGAATCCCTTAAATTAGAAAACATTGGATTAATTAGCTTACCCATCAGTCTGGGTAGAATCAATAGAAAGGTATGAGGTTTAAAAACACACAGCCCAAAGTCAATGTAAGTCAATGCAGACTATTCTTAACAAAGTCATGTGTAAATATCCATGCATTCATTGAAACCCACCCAGAATTAACCCCTTTACCCCCAAGGTGGTTTGCTCTTTATAGACCAAGCCAATTTTTACAATTCTGACCAGCGGCACTTTATGAGGTAATAACCCTGGAACACTTCAACGGATCCCACTGATTCTAAGATTGTTTTTTGTGACATATTCTACTTTATTACAGTGGTAAAATTTATTTCAAATGACTTGCGTTTGTGAAAAAAATGAACTTTAAATTCTTGTCCCCTTAAATCAGAGACATATGTCACACAAAATAGTTAATAAGTAACATTTCCCACATGTCTACTTGACATCAGCACAATTTTTTAAACAAAATATTTTTTTTGTTAGGGATTTATAAGGGTTAACCCCTTATCGACCGCCGATACGCCTTTTAATGGTGGCAGTTAAAGGTACTTATGCCTCAGCGCCGCTTTTTAACGGTGCTGATAAATAATTATAGCACCCCCAGCATCGGAATTACACCGAAGTCTCGGCTAACGGGGGTAGCTGAAACCCTGGAGAACATGATTCGGGACATTTTTTTTACTGACGCCAGTGTTGTGATCACCGTTATTAGCAAAATAACAGCGATCGCAAAAAAAAAAAGTCTGATTTCCCATTTACCGTATTTTTCGAACTATAAGACGCACTGGACTATAAGACGCACCCAGGGTTTAGAGGTGGAAAGTAGGGAAAAAAATATTTGAAGCAAAAAATGTGGTAAAATATTTAATAACATAAATAACATACTATTATATGTGGTGTTATTATGTTGGAAGCTGCGGGTAGAAGATGGTGCTGCGGGACCAGTCTGGTGTCTGTAAAGCACTATATGAAGACGCTGGAGGGTGAGTATAAGAATGGGGGCACAGGGCTTATATTTAAAGCACCATTCCAGCACAGAAAAATAACACTGGATTGCTGCTTTAAGATCCCATGGGAGAACTATAACTCACAGCATGTCCTGCAGATCCTATGACATGCTGGTAGTTATAGTTCACCACAGGAGTGGCAAAGTGCATTTTTATGTGTTGTAATTTTAATTAATTCCTACTTGCGCAGGTCCGGCAGCCAGCCACACTTTGGTGAAGTAGTGAACAGCTACAGCATCACATGACCACACAGAGCACTCCCTCTTATTGCCTCTCCACAGCTCATGTAATAAGAAGCTTGCAGCTTCTAGTACATGCCTTCAGGACCTGATGACATAATGAAGAGGGAGGGCTTTGTGAGGTCATGTGATGGGCCATCCCGCCCTCTTCATACAGGTCCTATACCGGAGCAGGGAGCACTCAGCATCCAGCACAGCCCGGCCGGGGCTGACATTTGGACCATAAGACGCACCCACACTTTCCTTCCAAATTTGGAGGAAAAAATGCGTCTTATGGTCCAAAAAATACGGTAATTTCTCTCTCCTCTGATGTGATCGCAAATCAGAGGAGAGAGAAATGGGGTCCTCCAATTCTGGAGCTCAGCCTTGGCTAAGTTAGTAATTGAGAAGTGTCTATCAGTCACCAGTAGTGTTGAGCGATACCTTCCGATATCGGAAAGTATCAGTATCGGAAAGTATCGGCCGATACCGTCAAAATATCGGATCCAATCCGATACCGATACCCGATCCCAATGCAAGTCAATGGGACGAAAATATCGGAATTAAAATAAACCCTTTATAAACTTGTAGGTTCATTCTACATGAAGGAAAACAACTAAGAATAATGTAGGATGTATTGGGGGACGTGGCGGAGATATTAAAGGCACAGAGGTTTAGCCCAATGTAATAGAATAGCAGGATTTTTTTTTTTTTTTACGACGTTCGGCGTTAGAAAGAATTTGACTATGTTAATTTTTTTTTTTTTTGTCAGATATTGATGTTTCACTACTTCCACGCCCTTCACCTTCTTTTTTACTTCTCCCACGCTTTCTTCTTCATTATCCTCATCATCAGCTTCTTTGACATCAACTTCTTCACCTTATTCATCTTCTTCTTCATCTTCTACCTATTATTTTTTGGGTTACATTGTTCATATTCTTTTTATTTTACTATTATCTTCATCATATTCTACTTCTTCATCATATTCTTATTTGTGACAGGCATTCCCGTAGTTGTTATCTATAAAAGTTTGAAGATTACACCTTCCGTTCTGCCTGTCACAAAACAGTTACATTTGTCCGCGTTCAGTTTGGCCTGCAGCATCAGGCTTTATCCAGGGGCACCACGAGGAGGAACGGACTCACCCCCATACACTGCTTAGTCTTCTTCTGCTTATAATTTAGATAATATTTTTTGCTCTGATATTTTGTGTTATGCTTAATGTTCTTCTGCTATTTGTTCTGCAGCCTCTTGTTCTTCTGCTTCTCGGTCTTCCAGGTCGTCGTCGTCTCCAGGGTCGTCGTCTCCGGGGTCGTCGTCTCCGGGGTCGTCGTCATCGGGGTGGTCTTCAGGGTCGTCGTCTCCGGGGTCGTCATCATCGGGGTGGTCTTCAGGGTCATCGTCTCCAGGGTCGTCGTCATCACGGTGGTTGTCGTCTCTGGTGTCGTTGTCATCTTAGGGGTGGTCTTCCGGGTCATCGTGTTTAGTCTCTTGAACTTGGAAATGTAGCAGAAGGTACAAGAAGGCTGAGAAAATGCCGAGAACCAGCTGATGGAACTGGAACTCGGATGGCTACCCGAAGGTCCAAGAGCCAATGGAACTACCGAGGACCAGCTGACGTTACTGGAACTCGGTTACTAAGCAGGAGGTACCCGTGCCTGAAAGCACTACCAAGGACCACCTGACGTTGGTGGAACTCGGATACCCAGAGGGAGGCACCTAAGCCAAAGGCTCTGCCCGGAACCAGCTGACGGTACTGGAACCAGGATGGGGAGCAGAAGGTACAAGAGCAAAAGACACTGCCGAGAACCAGCTGACGGTGCTGGAACCCGGATGGGTAGCCGAAGGTCCAAGAGCCAATGGAACTACCGAGGACCAGCTGACGTTACTGGAACCCGGTTACTAAGCAGGAGGTACCCGTGCCTGAAAGCACTACCAAGGACCACCTGACGTTGGTGGAACTCGGATACCCAGAGGAAGGCACCTAAGCCAAAGGCTCTGCCCGGAACCAGCTGACGGTACTGGAACCAGGATGGGGAGCAGAAGGTACAAGAGCAAGTGTCTGCGTGGCTTTTGCAGGACACGATGCCGGCTGCACAGCAGGGGAACAGCTGGCGGTGCTGAACCCCACTGACACATTGGCTGGTGTTTTTCTCTGTGCAGCTAGCAGTACCGGGCCCCAACTGGCGGTGTTAGAGCCCGGGGTCAGCAGGAGGAGGAGATGGAGCAGAGTGTAGGCCGAAGCCTGCACTGGCGGCAGCTTTTGGGTCTGTTGTGCCTGCGTGGCAGTTGCAGGACACGTTGCCGGCTGCACAGCAGGGGAACAGCTGGCGGTGCTGAACCCCACTGACACATTGGCGAGGTGTTTTTCTCTGTGCAGCTAGCAGTACCGGGCCCCAACTGGCGGTATTGGAGCCCGGGCTCTGCAGGGGGAGCAGAGTGTAGGCCGAAGCCTAATTGAACCAATTTCAAAGGTAACCTTTAACCCCCCCTCAGGGGTTACAAAGTAGAAGAGCCACAGCTTATGCAGCAGTAGTGCTGCACAAGTCAAAGGTTGCTCTTTTAATTTCGCTCCTTGCACACGCTGAATGAAACACGTCTAACATTTAGCCCTTTATACAGTCAAACTGTGTTGGAGGCGCGAGTTCCCTTTGTAATGAGACGCAGCACAGATGTCAAGAATCCCACCTTGGTGCTGGGTGCAGCCTCCTGAGCGTTGTTATTTGCTGTACAGGAGTCTGCGCTGTCGTGTTGTCCCCTGGCCTAGCGCTGTTAGCGCTGCCCATCTTCTGACATCATTTAATGTCGGCCGGTGCGGTTCGCGATGACCATGAATCCCAGCCCCGCAGTGTCTTAACATTGTTAAAACACTGCGGGGCTGGGATTCAGGGCCTGGCGCAGCACATATGTTCGCCTCTCACACTCGGGTCCTTACACCCGCTTCAGACTGTGCGGCGTCATCTGATCCCTTATCGCATGCCACGGCCATGAAGCCGCACAGTCCGAAGAAGGCGGAAGGAGAGGAGGGACAGGCGAACTGGTGCACTGATCATGCCCATCAATCACACCCTCGCAGTCCCAATAAATAAGACACCGAGGGGCGTTGTGTGGGTCAGGGCGGCCGCAGAGGCGCAGCCAGCCAAACAATGATGCCAGAAGACGGGCAGCGCTACCAAGGGGGTTGCAGCGTGTCATTACAAAGGAAAGTCACACCACCGGGACGGTTAAATGGTCACACAGAGGACACATTTCAGACGTGTTTTCAGTTCCACATGTGCGAGGAGAATACGTTTATGAGCCACCTTGCACACATGCAGCATTACCGCTGTACAAGGTGGCTGGATAACGTAAAAACGCCTGGGGGAGGGGGGACAGGTTCCCTTCAATTTCAGTTCTGGTGTCTGCGTGGCTTTTGCAGGACACGATGCCGGCTGCACAGCAGGGGAACAGTTGGCGGTGCTGAACCCCACTGACACATTGGCGAGGTGTTTTTCTCTGTGCAGCTAGCAGTACCGGGCCCCAACTGGCGGTGTTAGAGCCCGGGGTCAGCAGGAGGAGGAGATGGAGCAGAGTGTAGGCCGAAGCCTGCACTGGCGGCAGCTTTTGGGTCTGTTGTGCCTGCGTGGCAGTTGCAGGACACGTTGCCGGCTGCACAGCAGGGGAACAGCTGGCGGTGCTGAACCCCACTGACACATTGGCGAGGTGTTTTTCTCTGTGCAGCTAGCAGTACCGGGCCCCAACTGGCGGTGTTGGAGCCCGGGCTCTGCAGGGGGAGCAGAGTGTAGGCCGAAGCCTAATTGAACCAATTTCAAAGGTAACCTTTAACCCCCCCTCAGGGGTTACAAAGTAGAAGAGCCACAGCTTATGCAGCAGTAGTGCTGCACAAGTCAAAGGTTGCTCTTTTAATTTCGCTCCTTGCACACGCTGAATGAAACACGTCTAACATTTAGCCCTTTATACAGTCAAACTGTGTTGGAGGGGCGAGTTCCCTTTGTAATGAGACGCAGCACAGATGTCAAGAATCCCACCTTGGTGCTGGGTGCAGCCTCCTGAGCGTTGTTATTTGCTGTACAGGAGTCTGCGCTGTCGTGTTGTCCCCTGGCCTAGCGCTGTTAGCGCTGCCCATCTTCTGACATCATTTAATGTCGGCCGGTGCGGTTCGCGATGACCATGAATCCCAGCCCCGCAGTGTCTTAACATTGTTAAAACACTGCGGGGCTGGGATTCAGGGCCTGGCGCAGCACATATGTTCGCCTCTCACACTCGGGTCCTTACACCCGCTTCAGACTGTGCGGCGTCATCTGATCCCTTATCGCATGCCACGGCCATGAAGCCGCACAGTCCGAAGAAGGCGGAAGGAGAGGAGGGACAGGCGAACTGATGCACTGATCATGCCCATCAATCACACCCTCGCAGTCCCAATAAATAAGACACCGAGGGGCGTTGTGTGGGTCAGGGCGGCCGCAGAGGCGCAGCCAGCCAAACAATGATGCCAGAAGACGGGCAGCGCTACCAAGGGGGTTGCAGCGTGTCATTACAAAGGAAAGTCACACCACCGGGACGGTTAAATGGTCACACAGAAGACACATTTCAGACGTGTTTTCAGTTCCACATGTGCGAGGAGAATACGTTTATGAGCCACCTTGCACACATGCAGCATTACCGCTGTACAAGGTGGCTGGATAACGTAAAAACGCCTGGGGGAGGGGGGACAGGTTCCCTTCAATTTCAGTTCTGGTGTCTGCGTGGCTTTTGCAGGACACGATGCCGGCTGCACAGCAGGGGAACAGCTGGCGGTGCTGAACCCCACTGACACATTGGCGAGGTGTTTTTCTCTGTGCAGCTAGCAGTACCGGGCCCCAACTGGCGGTGTTAGAGCCCGGGGTCAGCAGGAGGAGGAGATGGAGCAGAGTGTAGGCCGAAGCCTGCACTGGCGGCAGCTTTTGGGTCTGTTGTGCCTGCGTGGCAGTTGCAGGACACGTTGCCGGCTGCACAGCAGGGGAACAGCTGGCGGTGCTGAACCCCACTGACACATTGGCGAGGTGTTTTTCTCTGTGCAGCTAGCAGCACCGGGCCCCAACTGGCGGTGTTGGAGCCCGGGCTCTGCAGGGGGAGCAGAGTGTAGGCCGAAGCCTAATTGAACCAATTTCAAAGGTAACCTTTAACCCCCCCTCAGGGGTTACAAAGTAGAAGAGCCACAGCTTATGCAGCAGTAGTGCTGCACAAGTCAAAGGTTGCTCTTTTAATTTCGCTCCTTGCACACGCTGAATGAAACACGTCTAACATTTAGCCCTTTATACAGTCAAACTGTGTTGGAGGCGCGAGTTCCCTTTGTAATGAGACGCAGCACAGATGTCAAGAATCCCACCTTGGTGCTGGGTGCAGCCTCCTGAGCGTTGTTATTTGCTGTACAGGAGTCTGCGCTGTCGTGTTGTCCCCTGGCCTAGCGCTGTTAGCGCTGCCCATCTTCTGACATCATTTAATGTCGGCCGGTGCGGTTCGCGATGACCATGAATCCCAGTCCCGCAGTGTCTTAACATTGTTAAAACACTGCGGGGCTGGGATTCAGGGCCTGGCGCAGCACATATGTTCGCCTCTCACACTCGGGTCCTTACACCCGCTTCAGACTGTGCGGCGTCATCTGATCCCTTATCGCATGCCACGGCCATGAAGCCGCACAGTCCGAAGAAGGCGGAAGGAGAGGAGGGACAGGCGAACTGATGCACTGATCATGCCCATCAATCACACCCTCGCAGTCCCAATAAATAAGACACCGAGGGGCGTTGTGTGGGTCAGGGCGGCCGCAGAGGCGCAGCCAGCCAAACAATGATGCCAGAAGACGGGCAGCGCTACCAAGGGGGTTGCAGCGTGTCATTACAAAGGAAAGTCACACCACCAGGACGGTTAAATGGTCACACAGAGGACACATTTCAGACGTGTTTTCAGTTCCACATGTGCGAGGAGAATACGTTTATGAGCCACCTTGCACACATGCAGCATTACCTGTCATGATCTCCATGGCCAGAGAACTAGCATAAGCCTCTATAGGAACAAGCTCTTGGAAGATGTAACTATACTGACCATGAACTAAACCTACCGCATCATCTAGAAGTAGCCAGGTAGCATGTCCTACTTTTTATCCCTATATGCCCAGCGCCGGCCGGAGAACTAAATAATGCTAGCAGAGGGAAATATAAGACCTGACTCACCTCTAGAGAAATGCCCAAAAAAAGGAGACAGAGGCCCCCCACATATATTGGCGGTGATATGAGATGAAACAACAAACGCAGCAGGAAAATAGTTTTAGCAAATTTGAGGTCCGCTTTCTAGATAGCAGAAGACAGAAAGCATACTTTCATGGTCAGTAGAAAACCCTAACAAAACACATCCAGAAATTACTTTAGGACTCTGGCATTAACTCATAATACCAGAGTGGCAATTCCTGATCAACAAGAGCTTTCCAGACACAGTAACGAAACTGCAGCTGTGAACTGGAACCAAAATACAAAAACAAAACATGGACGAATGTCCAACTTATCTAGTAGATGTCTGGGAGCAGGAACAAGCACAGAGAGGCTTCTGATAACATTGTTGACCGGCAAGCATCTAACAGAGAAGCCAGGTTATATAGCGACACCCAGATCTAATCAGAACAGGTGAACAGGGAAGATGATGTCACAAGTTCAATTCCACCAGTAGCCACCGGGGGAGCCCAGAATCCAAATTCACAACAGTACCCCCCCCTCAAGGAGGGGGCACCGAACCCTCACCAGAACCACCAGGGCGATCAGGATGGGCCCTATGAAAGGCACGAACCAGATCAGAGGCATGAACATCAGATGCAGTGACCCAAGAATTATCCTCCTGGCCATATCCCTTCCACTTGACCAGATACTGGAGTCTCCGTCTGGAAACACGGGAGTCTAGGATTTTTTCCACAACGTACTCCAACTCACCCTCAACCAACACCGGAGCAGGAGGCTCAACGGAAGGCACAACCGGTGCCTCATACCTGCGCAATAACGACCGATGAAAAACGTTATGAATAGAAAAGGATGCAGGGAGGTCCAAACGGAAGGAAACAGGGTTAAGAATCTCCAATATTTTATACGGACCGATGAACCGAGGCTTAAACTTAGGAGATGAGACCCTCATAGGGACAAAACGAGAAGACAACCACACCAAATCTCCAACACAAAGCCGAGGACCAACACGACGGTGACGGTTGGCAAAAAGCTGAGTCTTCTCCTGGGACAACTTTAAATTGTCCATCACCTGCCCCCAGATATGATGCAATCTCTCCACCACCGCATCCACTCCAGGACAATCCGAGGATTCCATCTGACCGGAGGAAAATCGAGGATGGAACCCCGAATTACAGAAAAACGGGGAAACCAAGGTGGCAGAGCTGGCCCGATTATTGAGGGCGAACTCCGCCAATGGCAAAAAAGCAACCCAATCATCCTGG
This sequence comes from Ranitomeya variabilis, assembly GCF_051348905.1. NCBI lineage: Eukaryota > Metazoa > Chordata > Amphibia > Anura > Dendrobatidae > Ranitomeya > Ranitomeya variabilis. The sequence continues at coordinate 458,270,414 of NC_135237.1, read as the reverse complement.
TCAGCAGACACAAAACACCTCAGATATGTCTCCAGGGTCTGATTAGTCCGCTCGGTCTGGCCATTAGTCTGAGGGTGAAAAGCAGACGAAAAAGACAAATCTATGCCCATCCTAGCACAAAATGCCCGCCAAAATCTAGACACAAATTGGGTTCCTCTGTCAGAAACGATATTCTCAGGAATACCATGCAAACGAACAACATTTTGAAAAAACAGGGGCACCAACTCGGAAGAAGAAGGCAATTTGGGCAGGGGAACCAAATGAACCATCTTAGAAAAACGGTCACACACCACCCAGATGACAGACATCTTCTGAGAAACAGGCAGATCAGAAATAAAATCCATCGAGATGTGTGTCCAAGGCCTCTTAGGAATAGGCAAGGGCAACAATAATCCACTAGCCCGAGAACAACAAGGCTTGGCCCGAGCACAAACGTCACAAGACTGCACAAAGCCTCGCACATCTCGTGACAGGGAAGGCCACCAGAAGGATCTTGCCACCAAATCCCTGGTACCAAAAATTCCAGGATGACCTGCCAACGCAGAAGAATGCACCTCAGAGATGACTTTACTGGTCCAATCATCAGGAACAAACAGCCTATCAGGCGGACAACGATCCGGTCTATCCGCCTGAAACTCCTGCAAGGCCCGCCGCAGGTCTGGAGAAACGGCTGACAAGATAACTCCCTCCTTAAGAATACCTGTGGGGTCAGAGTTGCCAGGTGAATCAGGCTCAAAACTCCTAGAAAGGGCATCCGCCTTAACATTCTTAGAACCTGGTAGGTACGATACCACAAAATTAAACCGAGAAAAAAATAATGACCAGCGCGCCTGTCTAGGATTCAGGCGCCTGGCGGTCTCAAGATAAATCAAATTTTTGTGGTCAGTCAATACCACCACCTGATGTCTGGCCCCCTCGAGCCAATGGCGCCACTCCTCAAACGCCCACTTCATGGCCAAAAGCTCCCGATTCCCAACATCATAATTCCGCTCAGCGGGCGAAAATTTACGGGAAAAGAAGGCACAAGGCCTCATCACGGCGCAGTCAGAACTTTTCTGCGACAACACTGCCCCAGCTCCGATCTCAGAAGCGTCGACCTCAACCTGAAAAGGAAGAGTCACATCAGGCTGACGCAACACAGGGGCAGAAGAAAAACAGCGCTTAAGCTCCTGAAAGGCCTCCACAGCATCAGGGGACCAATTAGCAACATCAGCACCCTGTCTAGTCAAATCGGTCAATGGCTTAACGACATCCGAAAAACCAGAAATAAATCGACGATAAAAGTTGGCAAAGCCCAAAAATTTCTGAAGACTTTTAAGAGAAGAGGGCTGCGTCCAATCACAAATAGCTTGAACCTTGACAGGATCCATCTCAATGGAAGAGGGAGAAAAAATATATCCCAAAAAGGAAATTCTCTGAACCCCAAAAACGCACTTAGAACCCTTGACACACAGAGAATTAGACCGCAAAACCTGAAAAACCCTCTTAACTTGCCGGACATGAGAGTCCCAGTTATCCGAAAAAATCAGAATATCATCCAGATACACTATCATAAATTTATCCAAAAAATCGCGGAAAATATCATGCATAAAGGACTGGAAGACTGAAGGGGCATTAGAAAGACCAAAAGGCATCACCAAATACTCAAAGTGGCCCTCGGGCGTATTAAATGCGGTTTTCCACTCATCCCCCTGCCTGATCCGCACCAAATTATACGCCCCACGGAGATCAATCTTAGAGAACCACTTGGCCCCCTTTATGCGAGCAAACAAATCAGTCAGCAACGGCAATGGGTATTGATATTTAACCGTGATTTTATTCAAAAGCCGATAATCAATACATGGTCTCAAAGAGCCGTCTTTTTTTGACACAAAGAAAAAACCGGCTCCTAAGGGAGATGACGATGGACGAATATGTCCCTTTTCCAAGGACTCCTTTATATATTCTCGCATAGCAGTATGTTCAGGCACAGACAGATTAAATAAACGACCCTTTGGGTATTTACTACCCGGAATTAAATCTATAGCACAATCGCACTCACGGTGCGGAGGTAGTGAACCCAGCTTGGGTTCTTCAAAGACGTCACGATAATCAGACAGGAACTCAGGGATTTCAGAGGGAATAGATGATGAAATGGACACCAAAGGTACGTCCCCATGAGTCCCCTTACATCCCCAGCTCAACACAGACATAGCTCTCCAGTCAAGGACTGGGTTGTGAGACTGCAGCCATGGCAATCCCAGCACCAAATCATCATGTAGATTATACAGCACCAGAAAACGAATAGTCTCCTGGTGATCCGGATTAATACGCATAGTCACTTGTGTCCAGTATTGTGGTTTATTATTAGCCAATGGGGTGGAGTCAATCCCCTTCAGAGGAATAAGAGTTTCCAAAGGCTCTAAATCATACCCACAACGATTGGCAAAGGACCAATCCATAAGACTCAAAGCGGCGCCAGAGTCGATATAGGCGTCAGTAGTAATAGATGACAAAGAGCAAATCAGGGTCACAGACAAAATAAATTTAGACTGTAAAGTGCCAATGGAAACGGATTTATCAAGCTTTTTAGTACGCTTAGAGCATGCTGATATAACATGAGTAGAATCCCCACAATAGAAACACAACCCATTTTTCCGTCTAAAATTCTGCCGCTCGCTTCTGGACAGAATTCTATCACACTGCATGCTTTCTGGCGTCTTCTCAGTGGACACCGCCAGATGGTGCACTGGTTTGCGCTCCCGCAGACGCCTATCGATCTGAATAGCCATCGTCATGGACTCATTCAGACCCGCAGGCACAGGGAACCCCACCATAACATCCTTAATGGCATCAGAGAGACCCTCTCTGAAAGTAGCCGCCAAGGCACACTCATTCCACTGAGTAAGCACAGACCATTTACGGAATCTTTGGCAGTAAATTTCAGCTTCATCTTGCCCCTGCGATAGGGACATCAAAGTTTTTTCTGCCTGAAGTTCCAAATGAGGTTCCTCATACAGCAAGCCCAAGGCCAAAAAAAACGCATCCACATTGCGCAACGCAGGATCCCCTGGTGCCAATGCAAAAGCCCAGTCTTGAGGGTCGCCGCGGAGCAAGGAAATCACAATCCCAACCTGCTGTGCAGGGTCTCCAGCAGAACGAGATTTCAGGGACAAAAATAGCTTACAATTATTTCTAAAATTCTGAAAGCTAGATCTATTCCCTGAGAAGAATTCCGGCAAAGGAATTCTCGGCTCAGATACCGGAGCATGAATAATAAAATCTTGCAAATTTTGTACTTTCGTGGTGAGATTATTCAAACCTGCAGTTACACTCTGAAGATCCATTATTAACAGGTGAACACAAAGCCATTCAAAGATTATAAGGAGAGAGAAAAAAAAGAAAGACTGCAGCATAGACAGACTGGCAAGTGATCCAATTAAGAGCACAGAGAAAAAAAAAAAAAAAAAAAAAAAAAAAAAACTCTCAGCAGACTTCTTATTTCTCTCCTTTCTCAGCCAAGGATTTTAACCCTTTAGTGGGCCGGTCAAACTGTCATGATCTCCATGGCCAGAGAACTAGCATAAGCCTCTATAGGAACAAGCTCTTGGAAGATGTAACTATACTGACCATGAACTAAACCTACCGCATCATCTAGAAGTAGCCAGGTAGCATGTCCTACTTTTTATCCCTATATGCCCAGCGCCGGCCGGAGAACTAAATAATGCTAGCAGAGGGAAATATAAGACCTGACTCACCTCTAGAGAAATGCCCAAAAAAAGGAGACAGAGGCCCCCCACATATATTGGCGGTGATATGAGATGAAACAACAAACGCAGCAGGAAAATAGTTTTAGCAAATTTGAGGTCCGCTTTCTAGATAGCAGAAGACAGAAAGCATACTTTCATGGTCAGTAGAAAACCCTAACAAAACACATCCAGAAATTACTTTAGGACTCTGGCATTAACTCATAATACCAGAGTGGCAATTCCTGATCAACAAGAGCTTTCCAGACACAGTAACGAAACTGCAGCTGTGAACTGGAACCAAAATACAAAAACAAAACATGGACGAATGTCCAACTTATCTAGTAGATGTCTGGGAGCAGGAACAAGCACAGAGAGGCTTCTGATAACATTGTTGACCGGCAAGCATCTAACAGAGAAGCCAGGTTATATAGCGACACCCAGATCTAATCAGAACAGGTGAACAGGGAAGATGATGTCACAAGTTCAATTCCACCAGTAGCCACCGGGGGAGCCCAGAATCCAAATTCACAACAATTACCGCTGTACAAGGTGGCTGGATAACGTAAAAACGCCTGGGGGAGGGGGGACAGGTTCCCTTCAATTTCAGTTCTGGTGTCTGCGTGGCTTTTGCAGGACACGATGCCGGCTGCACAGCAGGGGAACAGCTGGCGGTGCTGAACCCCACTGACACATTGGCGAGGTGTTTTTCTCTGGCAGCTAGCAGTACCGGGCCCCAACTGGCGGTGTTAGAGCCCGGGGTCAGCAGGAGGAGGAGATGGAGCAGAGTGTAGGCCGAAGCCTGCACTGGCGGCAGCTTTTGGGTCTGTTGTGCCTGCGTGGCAGTTGCAGGACACGTTGCCGGCTGCACAGCAGGGGAACAGCTGGCGGTGCTGAACCCCACTGACACATTGGCGAGGTGTTTTTCTCTGTGCAGCTAGCAGTACCGGGCCCCAACTGGCGGTGTTGGAGCCCGGGCTCTGCAGGGGTAGCAGAGTGTAGGCCGAAGCCTAATTGAACCAATTTCAAAGGTAACCTTTAACCCCCCCTCAGGGGTTACAAAGTAGAAGAGCCACAGCTTATGCAGCAGTAGTGCTGCACAAGTCAAAGGTTGCTCTTTTAATTTCGCTCCTTGCACACGCTGAATGAAACACGTCTAACATTTAGCCCTTTATACAGTCAAACTGTGTTGGAGGCGCGAGTTCCCTTTGTAATGAGACGCAGCACAGATGTCAAGAATCCCACCTTGGTGCTGGGTGCAGCCTCCTGAGCGTTGTTATTTGCTGTACAGGAGTCTGCGCTGTCGTGTTGTCCCCTGGCCTAGTGCTGTTAGCGCTGCCCATCTTCTGACATCATTTAATGTCGGCCGGTGCGGTTCGCGATGACCATGAATCCCAGCCCCGCAGTGTCTTAACATTGTTAAAACACTGCGGGGCTGGGATTCAGGGCCTGGCGCAGCACATATGTTCGCCTCTCACACTCGGGTCCTTACACCCGCTTCAGACTGTGCGGCGTCATCTGATCCCTTATCGCATGCCACGGCCATGAAGCCGCACAGTCCGAAGAAGGCGGAAGGAGAGGAGGGACAGGCGAACTGATGCACTGATCATGCCCATCAATCACACCCTCGCAGTCCCAATAAATAAGACACCGAGGGGCGTTGTGTGGGTCAGGGCGGCCGCAGAGGCGCAGCCAGCCAAACAATGATGCCAGAAGACGGGCAGCGCTACCAAGGGGGTTGCAGCGTGTCATTACAAAGGAAAGTCACACCACCGGGACGGTTAAATGGTCACACAGAGGACACATTTCAGACGTGTTTTCAGTTCCACATGTGCGAGGAGAATACGTTTATGAGCCACCTTGCACACATGCAGCATTACCGCTGTACAAGGTGGCTGGATAACGTAAAAACGCCTGGGGGAGGGGGGACAGGTTCCCTTCAATTTCAGTTCTGGTGTCTGCGTGGCTTTTGCAGGACACGATGCCGGCTGCACAGCAGGGGAACAGCTGGCGGTGCTGAACCCCACTGACACATTGGCGAGGTGTTTTTCTCTGTGCAGCTAGCAGTACCGGGCCCCAACTGGCGGTGTTAGAGCCCGGGGTCAGCAGGAGGAGGAGATGGAGCAGAGTGTAGGCCGAAGCCTGCACTGGCGGCAGCTTTTGGGTCTGTTGTGCCTGCGTGGCAGTTGCAGGACACGTTGCCGGCTGCACAGCAGGGGAACAGCTGGCGGTGCTGAACCCCTCTGACACATTGGCGAGGTGTTTTTCTCTGTGCAGCTAGCAGTACCGGGCCCCAACTGGCGGTGTTGGAGCCCAGGGTCAGCAGGAGGAGCAGGGGGAGCGGAGTGTAGGCCGAAGCCTGCACTGGAGCAAGTTGAAAGGAAACCTTTAACCCCCCCCCCAGGCGTTTGTAGCTGGAAGAGCCATCGTGTACAGCACTAATGCTGGAAAAGGTCAACTTAGCTCTTTTAATTATGGTCCTTGCAGATGCTGAACCTAACACTTATGAAATGTGTCCCCTCACAGCGTTCAACCGTCCGGTAGGTGGAACTTTCCTTTGTCATGTGACGCAGCACAGCCGTCATTTTTACCCCCTTGGCGCCGTGCGCCACCTCCTCAGCGTTGTTTGAATCTGTCCCGGAGCCTGCGCTGTTAGGTTACCCCTTGGCCATGCACACATTTTGCGCTGCCCGTCTTCTGACATCATTTGCTGTCAGGCTGACTGCGCCTGTGCGGGTGCGCTGTCCGAGATTCAGCCTCGCGGTGTCGTCTAATGTAATCCCACCGCGGGCCTGGGATCCGTGTCCATGCGCAGTGCATATCCTCGCCTCTCACTCCCCTCCCTACGGCTTCTTAAGACTGTGCGGTGTCACGGCCGTGGCATGCTATTAGGGATCAGCTGACACCGAACAGTCTTTAGAAGCCGTAGGGAGGGGAGTGAGAGGCGAGGATATGCAGTGCGCATGGCCACGGATCCCAGGCCTGCGGTGGGATTACATTAGACGACACCGCGAGGCTGAATCTCGGACAGCGCACCAGCACAGGCGCAGCCAGCCTGACAGCAAATGATGTCAGAAGACGGGCAGCGCAAAATGTGTGCATGGCCAAGGGGTAACCTAACAGCGCAGGCTCCGGGACAGATTCAAACAACGCTGAGGAGGTGGCGCACGGCGCCAAGGGGGTAAAAATGACGGCTGTGCTGCGTCACATGACAAAGGAAAGTTCCACCTACCGGACGGTTGAACGCTGTGAGGGGACACATTTCATAAGTGTTAGGTTCAGCATCTGCAAGGAGCACCACGAAAAGAGGCACTTTTTCCCTTTGCATCATTATTACTGCTGCACAAGGTGGCTCCTTCAGTAACAAACGCCTGGGGGGGGGGGGGACAGGTTCCCTTAAATTTAACTTGTTGTGCCTGCGTGGCGGTCGCAGTACACGTTGCCGTATACACAGCAGGGGAACAGCTGGCGGTGCTGAACCCCACTAACACATTGGCGAGGTGTTTGGCTCTGTGCGTACAGCACTTCTGGACGGCAACTGGCGGTGTTGGAGCCCAGGGACAGGTGGAGGAGGAGGAGGTTGGAGGAGGTAGGAGGGATTGCCACACACACAGCAGGGGAACAGCTGACGTTACTGAACCCCAATAACAGAGGAGGGACTGTTGACTGTGCGTACAGCACTTCTGGACGGCAACTGGCGGTGTTGGAGCCCAGGGACAGGTGGAGGAGGAGGAGGTTGGAGGAGGTAGGAGGGATTGCCACACACACAGCAGGGGAACAGCTGACGTTACTGAACCCCAATAACAGAGGAGCGACTGTTGACTGTGCGTACAGCACTTCTGGACGGCAACTGGCGGTGTTGGAGCCCAGGGACAGGTGGAGGAGGAGGAGGTTGGAGGAGGTAGGAGGGATTGCCACACACACAGCAGGGGAACAGCTGACGTTACTGAACCCTAATAACAGAGGAGCGACTGTTGACTGTGCGTACAGCACTTCTGGACGGCAACTGGTGGTGTTGGAGCCCAGGGACAGGTGGAGGAGGAGGAGGTTGGAGGAGGTAGGAGGGATTGCCACACACACAGCAGGGGAACAGCTGACGTTACTGAACCCCAATAACAGAGGAGGGACTGTTGACTGTGCGTACAGCACTTCTGGACGGCAACTGGCGGTGTTGGAGCCCAGGGACAGGTGGAGGAGGAGGAGGTTGGAGGAGGTAGGAGGGATTGCCACACACACAGCAGGGGAACAGCTGACGTTACTGAACCCCAATAACAGAGGAGGGACTGTTGACTGTGCGTACAGCACTTCTGGACGGCAACTGGCGGTGTTGGAGCCCAGGGACAGGTGGAGGAGGAGGAGGTTGGAGGAGGTAGGAGGGATTGCCACACACACAGCAGGGGAACAGCTGACGTTACTGAACCACAATAACAGAGGAGCGACTGTTGACTGTGCGTACAGCACTTCTGGACGGCAACTGGCGGTGTTGGAGCCCAGGGACAGGTGGAGGAGGAGGAGGTTGGAGGAGGTAGGAGGGATTGCCACACACACAGCAGGGGAACAGCTGACGTTACTGAACCCCAATAACAGAGGAGGGACTGTTGACTGTGCGTACAGCACTTCTGGACGGCAACTGGTGGTGTTGGAGCCCAGGGACAGGTGGAGGAGGAGGAGGTTGGAGGAGGTAGGAGGGATTGCCACACACACAGCAGGGGAACAGCTGACGTTACTGAACCCCAATAACAGAGGAGCGACTGTTGACTGTGCGTACAGCACTTCTGGACGGCAACTGGCGGTGTTGGAGCCCAGGGACAGGTGGAGGAGGAGGAGGTTGGAGGAGGTAGGAGGGATTGCCACACACACAGCAAGGGAACAGCTGACGTTACTGAACCCCAATAACAGAGGAGGGACTGTTGACTGTGCGTACAGCACTTCTGGACGGCAACTGGCGGTGTTGGAGCCCAGGGACAGGTGGAGGAGGAGGAGGTTGGAGGAGGTAGGAGGGATTGCCACACACACAGCAGGGGAACAGCTGACGTTACTGAACCCCAATAACAGAGGAGCGACTGTTGACTGTGCGTACAGCACTTCTGGACGGCAACTGGCGGTGTTGGAGCCCAGGGGCAGGTGGAAAAGCAGAGGAACACAATGTAGGCCGAAGCCTGAGAAAGTCGAAAGGGAACCTTTAACCCCCCCCCCCCCAAGGCGTTTGTAGCTGAAAGAGCCAGCTTGTGCAGCACAAAAGATGCAAAAGGAAAAGGTGGCTCTTTTCATCATGCTCCTTGCAAACACAGAACTAAACACTTATAAAATGTGTCCCCTGAAGCCGTGAAACTGTCCCGGAGGTGGGACTTTCCTTCGTAATATGACGCAGCACAGCCGTCATTCCTACCCCCCCGCCGCCGTGCCCCGGCTCCTCAGCGTTGTTTGATTCCGTCCCGGAGCCTGCGCTGTTATGTTATCCCGTGGACAGGCATACTTAGCGCTGCCCGTCTTCTGACATCATTTGGTGTCAGGCTGGCTGCGCCTGTGCGGCCGCGCTGGCCGAGAGCCCGCCTCGCAGTGTCTTCTGATTTAATCCCACTGGGGGCCTGGGATCCATGGACATGCGCAGTGCATATCTGAACCTCTCACTCCCCTCCCTATGGCTTCTTAAGACTGTGCGGTGTCACGGCCGTGGCATGCTATTAGGGACCAGCTGACACCGAACAGTCTGAAGAAGCCATAGGGAGATGAGTGAGAGGTGGAGGTTCAGATATGCACTGCGCATGTCCATGGATCCCAGGCCCCCAGTGGGATTAAATCAGAAGACACTGCGAGGCGGGCTCTCGGCCAGCGCGGCCGCACAGGCGCAGCCAGCCTGACACCAAATGATGCCAGAAGACGGGCAGCGCTAAGTGTGCCTGGCCACGGGATAACATAACAGCGCAGGCTCCGGGACGGAATCAAACAACGCTGATGAGCCGGGGCGCGGCGCCGGGGGGGTAGGAATGATGGCTGTGCTGCGTCATATTACGAAGGAAAGTCCCACCTCCGGGACGGTTTTACGGTATCAGTGGACACATTTTATAAGTGTTAAGTTTTGCGTGTGCAAGGAGCAAAACCAAAATAGCTACCTTTTTCCTTGTGCAGCATTACTGCTGTACAAGGTGGCTCTTTCAGTAACAAACGCCTTGGGGGGGGGGACAGATTCCCTTACATTTCAGTTGTTGTGTCAGCGTGGTGGTCGCATGACACATTGCCGGCTACACAGCTGGGGATCAGCTGACGTTACTGAAACCCAATAACACTGGGTCGTATGTTTTGACTGTGCAGACGGCACTTCTGAGCCTCAACTGGCGGTGTTGGAGCCCAGGAATTTAAGTTCAGGTGGTAGAAAGATGAACACAACAGGAGACCTGGATAACGTATACAGTGACCTAATTAGTTAATCAGGAGGAGGAGTGGCAAATTCATGCAAGATCCAGGCCTTGTTCATTTTCAGGAAAGTAAGCCGGTCAACGTTATCGGAGGATAGTCGCATGCGACGGTCAGTTAGTACACCACCTGCAGCACTAAAGACACGTTCCGATAATACACTGGCCGCAGGGCAAGACAGCACCTCCAATGCATACTGGCTTAGCTCTGGCCATGTATACAGCTTTGAGACCCAAAACTTGAAAGGGGAAGAGTCGTCTGGGAGTACAGCAAGAGGGCAAGACATGTAGTCTGTCACCATCTGACGGAACCGTTGCCTCCTGCTGACTGGAGCCGTCTGTGATGGTGTAGACTTTTGTGGCGGGCACAGAAAACTGTGCCACAGTTCGGCCATACTGGTCTTGCCTTGGGCAGAGGCACTGCTTCTGCTCCCTCTTTGTGCAGAGCCTCCACCACTGCCTGGACGCACTGAGCTGCTTTGGAATGCACTAGCAGCACTTCTCTCAGTTGGAATGGAGAAGATGATGGAATTGACCAGTGTGTCTTGGTACTCCCGCATTTTTCGCTCCCGGTTCAACGGTGTGATGAGGCTTTCTACGTTGTCCCGGTAGCGAGGATCGAGGAGGGTGAACACCCAATAATCAGACATGTTGAGAATGTGGGCGATGCGGCGGTCGTTTCTCAGGCACTGCAGCATGTAATCCACCATGTGCTGCAGACTGCCAACTGCCCAAGAAACGCTGTCCCCTGCTGGAGGCGTGATCTCTGCCCGCTCGTCATCACCCCACCCTCGCTGTACACACTGAGTACTGGACAATTGTGTAACTCCCTCCTCTGGACGGATGTCTTCCTCCTCCATTGACTCCTCCTCATCCTCCTCACAAACTGTCCCCTGCCTACGCGTTTGTGAGGAACCACGTGGCGCTGACTGTCCAGAAGATGATGGAAATGGTGAATCCTCATCCTCCACCTCTTCCACAACATCATCCCTTAGCGCTTGCAGTGATTTTTCAAGCAGGCAGATAAGGGGGACAGTCATGCTGACTAGTGCATCATCTGCACTCGCCATCCGCGTGGAATAATCAAAGGGACGCAAAACCTGGCAGACGTCATTCATAGTGGCCCACTCTGTGGTTGTGAAGTCTGTACGGCGCTGACTGCGACTTTTTTGCGCCTGAAGCAGCTGGTACTCCATTACAGCTTGCTGCTGCTCACACAACCGCTCCAACATATGTAACGTGGAATTCCACCTGGTAGGTAGGTCACATATGATGCGATGTTCCGGCAGGCGGTGTCGGCGCTGCAGAGCCGCAATGCGCGCTTTTGCCGTGCTGGAACGCCGCAAGTGAGCACACTCTAGGCGAACCTTGTGCAGCAGTGCATCAAGATCCGGATAGTCCCTCAAAAAGCTCTGCACGACCAAATTGAGCACATGTGCCAGACATGGGATGTGAGTGAGGTTGCCGAGGCCCAGAGCTGCCACCAGATTTCGGCCATTATCACACACTACCATGCCTGGCTGGAGATTCGCTGGCACAAACCACACATCGCTCTCCTGCTTGATGGCATTCCAGAGCTCCTGCGCTGTGTGGCTACGATTCCCAAAAAAAATTAATTTCAAGACGGCCTGTTGACGTTTGGCCACGGCTGTGCTCATGTCGGTCGTAACAGGTACACGTTCATCACGGGTCCATGTGGAGGTGGACTGTGACGGCTCCTGCAGCGATGATTCTGAGGAACTGGTGTAAGAGGAGGAGTCAATGCGTACAGAATGGATTCCTGCAATCCTTGGAGTGGGCAGGACACGTCCTGCGCCACTCGCACGGTCTGTACCTGGCTCAACAACATTAACCCAATGGGCAGTGAGGGAAAGGTATCGCCCCTGTCCATGTTGACTGGTCCACGCATCGGTGGTGAGGTGGACCTTGCTACTGACGGCGTTCAGTAGCGCGTGTTTTATGTGTCCCTCCACATGCTTGTGCAGGGCAGGGACGGCTTGCCTGCTGAAGTAAAAGCGGCTGGGCACATTGTACTGTGGGACTGCCAATGACATCAAGTCACGGAAGCTGTCAGTCTCCACCAGCCTGAATGACAGCATTTCCAGTGACAGAAGTTTGGCAATGCCTGCAGTCAGAGCCTGTGCTCGTGGGTGGTTTGACGAGAAAGGCCGCCTTTTCTCCCATGCCTGTACTACCGATGGCTGTAGACTGGGCTGGGAGTGTGTGGATGACTGGGAAAGTGGCGCTGCGGGTGGAATTACAGCGGGTCTCTGGACAACAGGGCCAGAGGTTCTTCCACGGCGATCCTGGGAGGAAGCCGAACCAGCTGCGTGTGAGCTAGAGGAAGAGGCAACACGAGCTGAAGAGGTGGTAGCTGCCGCTGTTGGTTGGCCTACCTCTTCAGTGTGTTTTTCTAACTCTGCCGGGTGCCTGTTGCGCACATGTTTCCACATGTTGGAGGTATTGAGGTTGCTGACATTTCGACCTCTTTTGACTTTTTGATGACACACGTTGCATCTGACATAGCAAATGTCATCTGCAACTGTGTCAAAAAAGGACCAGGCACTGCAAGTCTTGGGAGCGCCCTTTTTGGCTTTTGGAAGAGACATGCTCCTAACGGGTGCCAAAGCGGAGGCTGCAGGATCCGCAGTCTTCCCCCTCCCTCTCCCTCTTTGGGCCGTACGGGGAATCTCTTCCTCAGAGCTGCTCCCACCACCTTCCTGTCCCTCACGCCAAGATGGGTCGAGGACCTCATCATCTACACTACCCTCTGCCCCCAACTGCTCCTCCTGGGTAGTCTCAGCAGCAGAGCACGCACCAGTAAGTGGCACCTGAGTGTCATCATCAGCTGATGCGGCCTGCGATGTGGTGACCGGAGCCACTGGCCCACCCGCCTCTTCAGAGGAAGACAGAAAAAGCTGTTGGGCATCACTGCACCCTGCCTCTTCTTCCATTTCTCCAATGCTGCTTGGCTGGCCCCCTGTTTCCAAGCCAAGAGATTCAGAGAACAGAAGTAGAGACGGCTCCTGTCCTGGGCTCTCTGTCTGCCTGGGCAATTTGGCAGGTGGTGAAGAGACAGATGGCTGCTCTCCAGTGCTCTGTGTCTGAGAGGATGTGGCACTAATGGAAGTTGATGCATTAGCTGCCATCCATCCGACAACAGCTTCAATTTGTTCTTCACGCAGCAGCGGTGTACGGCGCTCTGACACAAAGCTACGCATGAATGACTGTTGCCTGGTGAAAGTGGGTGCTGATGAGTCACCGGTGCCCGCAGCAGGCACAGAATCCCCACTTCCCCTCCCTGCTCCGCGACGGCTCCCACGCCCACGTGCCTTACTCACTGCCTTCTTCATCTTGGTTGACTGATAAAGATAAGCAGAAAAGTACTAACGGATTTGTGTGCTTATTCCTGAGCAACTCCTCCTAACAGGTATAAGAAACACTAATTTTCTAAAGTGTGGACTAGACTTTAATATGAGCTAATGTGGCCTACACAAATGTTAAGTGGTGTAACTGGTGTGTTTGGTGAACTTTATTATTTATTTATTTTTTGGGGGCTGAACTGACAACAGATAGAGCTGCAGTCACACGGAGACCGTGCAGACAGACGTAAACGGCGCTACAAGGCCCAAAAACCCTCCTCTACGTTATCCTATGTAGTGTTTTTCCACAAATTAGCTGGAGACGGGTGGAAAGACACTAATAGGATTTTTTTGAATAAATTAGCAGCAGACTACACTACTTGAAAAAAAATGAAAATTGATTTGGCGGTATGACGCAGTGAACAACCCTGAGCTGGAGACAACCAGGCTACGGCTGCTCACAGACTACAGGGCGAGCTGCAGTCACACGGAGACCGTGCAGACAGCCGTAAACGGCGCTGCAAGGCCAAAAAACCCTCCTCTACGTTATCCTATGTAGTGTTTTTCCACAAATTAGCTGGAGACGGGTGGAAAGACACTAATAGGATTTTTTTGAAGAAATTAGCAGCAGACTACACTACTTGAAAAAAAATGAAAATTGATTTGGCGGTATGACGCAGTGAACAACCCTGAGCTGGAGACAACCAGGCTACGGCTGCTCACAGACTACAGGGCGAGCTGCAGTCACACGGAGACCGTGCAGACAGCCGTAAACGGCGCTGCAAGGCCAAAAAACCCTCCTCTACGTTATCCTATGTAGTGTTTTTCCACAAATTAGCTGGAGACGGGTGGAAAGACACTAATAGGATTTTTTTGAATAAATTAGCAGCAGACTACACTACTTGAAAAAAAATGAAAATTGATTTGGCGGTATGACGCAGTGAACAACCCTGAGCTGGAGACAACCAGGCTACGGCTGCTCACAGACTACAGGGCGAGCTGCAGTCACACGGAGACCGTGCAGACAGCCGTAAACGGCGCTGCAAGGCCAAAAAACCCTCCTCTACGTTATCCTATGTAGTGTTTTTCCACAAATTAGCTGGAGACGGGTGGAAAGACACTAATAGGAATTTTTTAAAAAAATGTGCAGCAGCCTGCACTACTTAAAACAAAATGAAAATTGATTTGGCGGTATGACGCAGTGAACAACCCTGAGCTGGAGACAACCAGGCTATAGCTGCTCACAGACTACAGGGCGAGCTGCAGTCACACGGAGACCGTGCAGACAGCCGTAAACGGCGCTGCAAGGCCAAAAAACCCTCCTCTACTTTATCCTATGTAGTGTTTTTCCACAAATTAGCTGGAGATGGGTGGAAAGACACTAATAGGATTTTTTTGAATAAATTAGCAGCAGACTACACTACTTGAAAAAAAAAAAAAAAAAAAAGAACAGTATGAGGCAATGAACCACCCTCCCTGAACTGAATACAACCAGCTATGGATGGCCTATGTGGCTGCACTCAGACTAGAGAGTGGGCTGCACTCACACACACACACACACAGACCTTGCAGATCGCTGTGAAAACAGCGCTACAAGGCAAAAGCAAGGTGAATAGTAGGTGAACACAGCGGTTGCTAAATTAGCCTTTGGAAAGCACAAAGAAGCAAATCGCTATCTCTAAACTGTCCCTCAGTCAGCAAACAGCGTCCTGTCACTAACTGAATTCACAGCAGAGTGATCGCAAAATGGCGCCAGCGACTTTTAAACTGCATCATGACATCATTTCAGCAGCCAATCACAGCCTTGCCAGTACTTTCAGTAGTGTTGAGCATTCCGATACCGCAAGTATCGGGTATCGGCCGATACTTGCGGTATCGGAATTCCGATACCGGGATTCCGATACTTGCCGCGTATCGGATACCGGAATCGGAAGTTCCAAGATTCAAAATTCAGAAATTCAGCCAATGAGAATGATTCCAAGTGTGGGCACATCCTGTTTAGCATGGAGGGCATGAAAGTACTGGCAAGGCTGTGATTGGCTGCTGAAATGATGTCATGATGCAGTTTAAAAGTCGCTGGCGCCATTTTGCGATCACTCTGCTGTGAATTCAGTTAGTGACAGGACGCTGTTTGCTGACTGAGGGACAGTTTAGAGATAGCGATTTGCTTCTTTGTGCTTTCCAAAGGCTAATTTAGCAACCGCTGTGTTCACCTACTATTCACCTTGCTTTTGCCTTGTAGCGCTGTTTTCACAGCGATCTGCAAGGTCTGTGTGTGTGTGTGTGTGAGTGCAGCCCACTCTCTAGTCTGAGTGCAGCCACATAGGCCATCCATAGCTGGTTGTATTCAGTTCAGGGAGGGTGGTTCATTGCCTCATACTGTTCTTTTTTTTTTTTTTTTTTTTTTTTTTTCAAGTAGTGTAGTCTGCTGCTAATTTATTCAAAAAAATCCTATTAGTGTCTTTCCACCCGTCTCCAGCTAATTTGTGGAAAAACACTACATAGGATAAAGTAGAGGAGGGTTTTTGGGCCTTGCAGCGCCGTTTACGGCTGTCTGCACGGTCTCCGTGTGACTGCAGCTCGCCCTGTAGTCTGTGAGCAGCTATAGCCTGGTTGTCTCCAGCTCAGGGTTGTTCACTGCGTCATACCGCCAAATCAATTTTCATTTTGTTTTAAGTAGTGCAGGCTGCTGCACATTTTTAAAAAAAATTCCTATTAGTGTCTTTCCACCCGTCTCCAGCTAATTTGTGGAAAAACACTACATAGGATAACGTAGAGGAGGGTTTTTTGGCCTTGCAGCGCCGTTTACGGCTGTCTGCACGGTCTCCGTGTGACTGCAGCTCGCCCTGTAGTCTGTGAGCAGCCGTAGCCTGGTTGTCTCCAGCTCAGGGTTGTTCACTGCGTCATACCGCCAAATCAATTTTCATTTTTTTTCAAGTAGTGTAGTCTGCTGCTAATTTATTCAAAAAAATCCTATTAGTGTCTTTCCACCCGTCTCCAGCTAATTTGTGGAAAAACACTACATAGGATAACGTAGAGGAGGGTTTTTTGGCCTTGTAGCGCCGTTTACGGCTGTCTGCACGGTCTCCGTGTGACTGCAGCTCGCCCTGTAGTCTGTGAGCAGCCGTAGCCTGGTTGTCTCCAGCTCAGGGTTGTTCACTGCGTCATACCGCCAAATCAATTTTCATTTTTTTTCAAGTAGTGTAGTCTGCTGCTAATTTCTTCAAAAAAATCCTATTAGTGTCTTTCCACCCGTCTCCAGCTAATTTGTGGAAAAACACTACATAGGATAACGTAGAGGAGGGTTTTTTGGCCTTGCAGCACCGTTTACGGCTGTCTGCACGGTCTCCGTGTGACTGCAGCTCTATCTGTTGTCAGTTCAGCCCCCAAAAAATAAATAAATAATAAAGTTCACCAAACACACCAGTTACACCACTTAACATTTGTGTAGGCCACATTAGCTCATATTAAAGTCTAGTCCACACTTTAGAAAATTAGTGTTTCTTATACCTGTTAGGAGGAGTTGCTCAGGAATAAGCACACAAATCCGTTAGTACTTTTCTGCTTATCTTTATCAGTCAACCAAGATGAAGAAGGCAGTGAGTAAGGCACGTGGGCGTGGGAGCCGTCGCGGAGCAGGGAGGGGAAGTGGGGATTCTGTGCCTGCTGCGGGCACCGGTGACTCATCAGCACCCACTTTCACCAGGCAACAGTCATTCATGCGTAGCTTTGTGTCAGAGCGCCGTACACCGCTGCTGCGTGAAGAACAAATTGAAGCTGTTGTCGGATGGATGGCAGCTAATGCATCAACTTCCATTAGTGCCACATCCTCTCAGACACAGAGCACTGGAGAGCAGCCATCTGTCTCTTCACCACCTGCCAAATTGCCCAGGCAGACAGAGAGCCCAGGACAGGAGCCGTCTCTACTTCTGTTCTCTGAATCTCTTGGCTTGGAAACAGGGGGCCAGCCAAGCAGCATTGGAGAAATGGAAGAAGAGGCAGGGTGCAGTGATGCCCAACAGCTTTTTCTGTCTTCCTCTGAAGAGGCGGGTGGGCCAGTGGCTCCGGTCACCACATCGCAGGCCGCATCAGCTGATGATGACACTCAGGTGCCACTTACTGGTGCGTGCTCTGCTGCTGAGACTACCCAGGAGGAGCAGTTGGGGGCAGAGGGTAGTGTAGATGATGAGGTCCTCGACCCATCTTGGCGTGAGGGACAGGAAGGTGGTGGGAGCAGCTCTGAGGAAGAGATTCCCCGTACGGCCCAAAGAGGGAGAGGGAGGGGGAAGACTGCGGATCCTGCAGCCTCCGCTTTGGCACCCGTTAGGAGCATGTCTCTTCCAAAAGCCAAAAAGGGCGCTCCCAAGACTTGCAGTGCCTGGTCCTTTTTTGACACAGTTGCAGATGACATTTGCTATGTCAGATGCAACGTGTGTCATCAAAAAGTCAAAAGAGGTCGAAATGTCAGCAACCTCAATACCTCCAACATGTGGAAACATGTGCGCAACAGGCACCCGGCAGAGTTAGAAAAACACACTGAAGAGGTAGGCCAACCAACAGCGGCAGCTACCACCTCTTCAGCTCGTGTTGCCTCTTCCTCTAGCTCACACGCAGCTGGTTCGGCTTCCTCCCAGGATCGCCGTGGAAGAACCTCTGGCCCTGTTGTCCAGAGACCCGCTGTAATTCCACCCGCAGCGCCACTTTCCCAGTCATCCACACACTCCCAGCCCAGTCTACAGCCATCGGTAGTACAGGCATGGGAGAAAAGGCGGCCTTTCTCGTCAAACCACCCACGAGCACAGGCTCTGACTGCAGGCATTGCCAAACTTCTGTCACTGGAAATGCTGTCATTCAGGCTGGTGGAGACTGACAGCTTCCGTGACTTGATGTCATTGGCAGTCCCACAGTACAATGTGCCCAGCCGCTTTTACTTCAGCAGGCAAGCCGTCCCTGCCCTGCACAAGCATGTGGAGGGACACATAAAACACGCGCTACTGAACGCCGTCAGTAGCAAGGTCCACCTCACCACCGATGCGTGGACCAGTCAACATGGACAGGGGCGATACCTTTCCCTCACTGCCCATTGGGTTAATGTTGTTGAGCCAGGTACAGACCGTGCGAGTGGCGCAGGACGTGTCCTGCCCACTCCAAGGATTGCAGGAATCCATTCTGTACGCATTGACTCCTCCTCTTACACCAGTTCCTCAGAATCATCGCTGCAGGAGCCGTCACAGTCCACCTCCACATGGACCCGTGATGAACGTGTACCTGTTACGACCGACATGAGCACAGCCGTGGCCAAACGTCAACAGGCCGTCTTGAAATTAATTTTTTTGGGGAATCGTAGCCACACAGCGCAGGAGCTCTGGAATGCCATCAAGCAGGAGAGCGATGTGTGGTTTGTGCCAGCGAATCTCCAGCCAGGCATGGTAGTGTGTGATAATGGCCGAAATCTGGTGGCAGCTCTGGGCCTCGGCAACCTCACTCACATCCCATGTCTGGCACATGTGCTCAATTTGGTCGTGCAGAGCTTTTTGAGGGACTATCCGGATCTTGATGCACTGCTGCACAAGGTCCGCCTAGAGTGTGCTCACTTGCGGCGTTCCAGCACGGCAAAAGCGCGCATTGCGGCTCTGCAGCGCCGACACCGCCTGCCGGAACATCGCATCATATGTGACCTACCTACCAGGTGGAATTCCACGTTACATATGTTGGAGCGGTTGTGTGAGCAGCAGCAAGCTGTAATGGAGTACCAGCTGCTTCAGGCGCAAAAAAGTCGCAGTCAGCGCCGTACAGACTTCACAACCACAGAGTGGGCCACTATGAATGACGTCTGCCAGGTTTTGCGTCCCTTTGATTATTCCACGCGGATGGCGAGTGCAGATGATGCACTAGTCAGCATGACTGTCCCCCTTATCTGCCTGCTTGAAAAATCACTGCAAGCGCTAAGGGATGATGTTGTGGAAGAGGTGGAGGATGAGGATTCACCATTTCCATCATCTTCTGGACAGTCAGCGCCACGTGGTTCCTCACAAATGCGTAGGCAGGGGACAGTTTGTGAAGAGGATGAGGAGGAGTCAATGGAGGAGGAAGACATCCGTCCAGAGGAGGGAGTTACACAATTGTCCAGTACTCAGTGTGTACAGCGAGGGTGGGGTGATGACGAGCGGGCAGAGATCACGCCTCCAGCAGGGGACAGCGTTTCTTGGGCAGTTGGCAGTCTGCAGCACATGGTGGATTACATGCTGCAGTGCCTGAGAAACGACCGCCGCATCGCCCACATTCTCAACATGTCTGATTATTGGGTGTTCACCCTCCTCGATCCTCGCTACCGGGACAACGTAGAAAGCCTCATCACACCGTTGAACCGGGAGCGAAAAATGCGGGAGTACCAAGACACACTGGTCAATTCCATCATCTTCTCCATTCCAACTGAGAGAAGTGCTGCTAGTGCATTCCAAAGCAGCTCAGTGCGTCCAGGCAGTGGTGGAGGCTCTGCACAAAGAGGGAGCAGAAGCAGTGCCTCTGCCCAAGGCAAGACCAGTATGGCCGAACTGTGGCACAGTTTTCTGTGCCCGCCACAAAAGTCTACACCATCACAGACGGCTCCAGTCAGCAGGAGGCAACGGTTCCGTCAGATGGTGACAGACTACATGTCTTGCCCTCTTGCTGTACTCCCAGACGGCTCTTCCCCTTTCAAGTTTTGGGTCTCAAAGCTGGATACATGGCCAGAGCTAAGCCAGTATGCATTGGAGGTGCTGTCTTGCCCTGCGGCCAGTGTATTATCGGAACGTGTCTTTAGTGCTGCAGGTGGTGTACTAACTGACCGTCGCATGCGACTATCCTCCGATAACGTTGACCGGCTTACTTTCCTGAAAATGAACAAGGCCTGGATCTCGCATGAATTTGCCACTCCTCCTCCTGATTAACTAATTAGGTCACTGTATACGTTATCCAGGTCTCCTGTTGTGTTCATCTTTCTACCACCTGAACTTAAATTCCTGGGCTCCAACACCGCCAGTTGAGGCTCAGAAGTGCCGTCTGCACAGTCAAAACATACGACCCAGTGTTATTGGGTTTCAGTAACGTCAGCTGATCCCCAGCTGTGTAGCCGGCAATGTGTCATGCGACCGCCACGCTGACACAACAACTGAAATGTAAGGGAATATGTCCCCCCCCCCCAAGGCGTTTGTTACTGAAAGAGCCACCTTGTACAGCAGTAATGCTGCACAAGGAAAAAGGTAGCTATTTTGGTTTTGCTCCTTGCACACGCAAAACTTAACACTTATAAAATGTGTCCACTGATACCGTAAAACCGTCCCGGAGGTGGGACTTTCCTTCGTAATATGACGCAGCACAGCCGTCATTCCTACCCCCCCGGCGCCGCGCCCCGGCTCATCAGCGTTGTTTGATTCCGTCCCGGAGCCTGCGCTGTTATGTTATCCCGTGGCCAGGCACACTTAGCGCTGCCCGTCTTCTGGCATCATTTGGTGTCAGGCTGGCTGCGCCTGTGCGGCCGCGCTGGCCGAGAGCCCGCCTCGCAGTGTCTTCTGATTTAATCCCACTGGGGGCCTGGGATCCATGGACATGCGCAGTGCATATCTGAACCTCCACCTCTCACTCATCTCCCTATGGCTTCTTCAGACTGTTCGGTGTCAGCTGGTCCCTAATAGCATGCCACGGCCGTGACACCGCACAGTCTTAAGAAGCCATAGGGAGGGGAGTGAGAGGTTCAGATATGCACTGCGCATGTCCATGGATCCCAGGCCCCCAGTGGGATTAAATCAGAAGACACTGCGAGGCGGGCTCTCGGCCAGGGCGGCCGCACAGGCGCAGCCAGCCTGACACCAAATGATGTCAGAAGACGGGCAGCGCTAAGTATGCCTGTCCACGGGATAACATAACAGCGCAGGCTCCGGGACGGAATCAAACAACGCTGAGGAGCCGGGGCACGGCGGCGGGGGGGTAGGAATGACGGCTGTGCTGCGTCATATTACGAAGGAAAGTCCCACCTCCGGGACGGTTTCACGGCTTCAGGGGACACATTTTATAAGTGTTTAGTTCTGTGTTTGCAAGGAGCATGATGAAAAGAGCCACCTTTTCCTTTTGCATCTTTTGTGCTGCACAAGCTGGCTCTTTCAGCTACAAACGCCTTGGGGGGGGGGGTTAAAGGTTCCCTTTCGACTTTCTCAGGCTTCGGCCTACATTGTGTTCCTCTGCTTTTCCACCTGCCCCTGGGCTCCAACACCGCCAGTTGCCGTCCAGAAGTGCTGTACGCACAGTCAACAGTCGCTCCTCTGTTATTGGGGTTCAGTAACGTCAGCTGTTCCCCTGCTGTGTGTGTGGCAATCCCTCCTACCTCCTCCAACCTCCTCCTCCTCCACCTGTCCCTGGGCTCCAACACCGCCAGTTGCCGTCCAGAAGTGCTGTACGCACAGTCAACAGTCCCTCCTCTGTTATTGGGGTTCAGTAACGTCAGCTGTTCCCCTGCTGTGTGTGTGGCAATCCCTCCTACCTCCTCCAACCTCCTCCTCCTCCACCTGTCCCTGGGCTCCAACACCGCCAGTTGCCGTCCAGAAGTGCTGTACGCACAGTCAACAGTCGCTCCTCTGTTATTGGGGTTCAGTAACGTCAGCTGTTCCCCTGCTGTGTATGTGGCAATCCCTCCTACCTCCTCCAACCTCCTCCTCCTCCACCTGTCCCTGGGCTCCAACACTGCCAGTTGCCGTCCAGAAGTGCTGTACGCACAGTCAACAGTCGCTCCTCTGTTATTGGGGTTCAGTAACGTCAGCTGTTCCCCTGCTGTGTGTGTGGCAATCCCTCCTACCTCCTCCAACCTCCTCCTCCTCCACCTGTCCCTGGGCTCCAACACCGCCAGTTGCCGTCCAGAAGTGCTGTACGCACAGTCAACAGTCCCTCCTCTGTTATTGGGGTTCAGTAACGTCAGCTGTTCCCCTGCTGTGTGTGTGGCAATCCCTCCTACCTCCTCCAACCTCCTCCTCCTCCACCTGTCCCTGGGCTCCAACACCGCCAGTTGCCGTCCAGAAGTGCTGTACGCACAGTCAACAGTCGCTCCTCTGTTATTGGGGTTCAGTAACGTCAGCTGTTCCCCTGCTGTGTGTGTGGCAATCCCTCCTACCTCCTCCAACCTCCTCCTCCTCCACCTGTCCCTGGGCTCCAACACCGCCAGTTGCCGTCCAGAAGTGCTGTACGCACAGTCAACAGTCGCTCCTCTGTTATTGGGGTTCAGTAACGTCAGCTGTTCCCCTGCTGTGTGTGTGGCAATCCCTCCTACCTCCTCCAACCTCCTCCTCCTCCACCTGTCCCTGGGCTCCAACACCGCCAGTTGCCGTCCAGAAGTGCTGTACGCACAGTCAACAGTCCCTCCTCTGTTATTGCGGTTCAGTAACGTCAGCTGTACCCCTGCTGTGTGTGTGGCAATCCCTCCTACCTCCTCCAACCTCCTCCTCCTCCACCTGTCCCTGGGCTCCAACACCGCCAGTTGCCGTCCAGAAGTGCTGTACGCACAGAGCCAAACACCTCGCCAATGTGTTAGTGGGGTTCAGCACCGCCAGCTGTTCCCCTGCTGTGTATACGGCAACGTGTACTGCGACCGCCACGCAGGCACAACAAGTTAAATTTAAGGGAACCTGTCCCCCCCCCCCCCAGGCGTTTGTTACTGAAGGAGCCACCTTGTGCAGCAGTAATAATGATGCAAAGGGAAAAAGTGCCTCTTTTCGTGGTGCTCCTTGCAGATGCTGAACCTAACACTTATGAAATGTGTCCCCTCACAGCGTTCAACCGTCCGGTAGGTGGAACTTTCCTTTGTCATGTGACGCAGCACAGCCGTCATTTTTACCCCCTTGGCGCCGTGCGCCACCTCCTCAGCGTTGTTTGAATCTGTCCCGGAGCCTGCGCTGTTAGGTTACCCCTTGGCCATGCACACATTTTGCGCTGCCCGTCTTCTGACATCATTTGCTGTCAGGCTGGCTGCGCCTGTGCTGGTGCGCTGTCCGAGATTCAGCCTCGCGGTGTCGTCTAATGTAATCCCACCGCGGGCCTGGGATCCGTGGCCATGCGCACTGCATATCCTCGCCTCTCACTCCCCTCCCTACGGCTTCTAAAGACTGTTCGGTGTCAGCTGATCCCTAATAGCATGCCACGGCCGTGACACCGCACAGTCTTAAGAAGCCGTAGGGAGGGGAGTGAGAGGCGAGGATATGCACTGCGAATGGACACGGATCCCAGGCCCGCGGTGGGATTACATTAGACGACACCGCGAGGCTGAATCTCGGACAGCGCACCCGCACAGGCGCAGTCAGCCTGACAGCAAATGATGTCAGAAGACGGGCAGCGCAAAATGTGTGCATGGCCAAGGGGTAACCTAACAGCGCAGGCTCCGGGACAGATTCAAACAACGCTGAGGAGGTGGCGCACGGCGCCAAGGGGGTAAAAATGACGGCTGTGCTGCGTCACATGACAAAGGAAAGTTCCACCTACCGGACGGTTGAACGCTGTGAGGGGACACATTTCATAAGTGTTAGGTTCAGCATCTGCAAGGACCATAATTAAAAGAGCTAAGTTGACCTTTTCCAGCATTAGTGCTGTACACGATGGCTCTTCCAGCTACAAACGCCTGGGGGGGGGGTTAAAGGTTTCCTTTCAACTTGCTCCAGTGCAGGCTTCGGCCTACACTCCGCTCCCCCTGCTCCCCCTGCAGAGCCCGGGCTCCAACACCGCCAGTTGGGGCCCGGTACTGCTAGCTGCACAGAGAAAAACACCTCGCCAATGTGTCAGTGGGGTTCAGCACCGCCAGCTGTTCCCCTGCTGTGCAGCCGGCAACGTGTCCTGCAACTGCCACGCAGGCACAACAGACCCAAAAGCTGCCGCCAGTGCAGGCTTCGGCCTACACTCTGCTCCATCTCCTCCTCCTGCTGACCCCGGGCTCTAACACCGCCAGTTGGGGCCCGGTACTGCTAGCTGCACAGAGAAAAACACCAGCCAATGTGTCAGTGGGGTTCAGCACCGCCAGCTGTTCCCATGCTGTGCAGCCGGCATCGTGTCCTGCAAAAGCCACGCAGACACCAGAACTGAAATTGAAGGGAACCTGTCCCCCCTCCCCCAGGCGTTTTTACGTTATCCAGCCACCTTGTACAGCGGTAATGCTGCATGTGTGCAAGGTGGCTCATAAACGTATTCTCCTCGCACATGTGGAACTGAAAACACGTCTGAAATGTGTCCTCTGTGTGACCATTTAACCGTCCCGGTGGTGTGACTTTCCTTTGTAATGACACGCTGCAACCCCCTTGGTAGCGCTGCCCGTCTTCTGGCATCATTGTTTGGCTGGCTGCGCCTCTGCGGCCGCCCTGACCCACACAACGCCCCTCGGTGTCTTATTTATTGGGACTGCGAGGGTGTGATTGATGGGCATGATCAGTGCATCAGTTCGCCTGTCCCTCCTCTCCTTCCGCCTTCTTCGGACTGTGCGGCTTCATGGCCGTGGCATGCGATAAGGGATCAGATGACGCCGCACAGTCTGAAGCGGGTGTAAGGACCCGAGTGTGAGAGGCGAACATATGTGCTGCGCCAGGCCCTGAATCCCAGCCCCGCAGTGTTTTAACAATGTTAAGACACTGCGGGGCTGGGATTCATGGTCATCGCGAACCGCACCGGCCGACATTAAATGATGTCAGAAGATGGGCAGCGCTAACAGCGCTAGGCCAGGGGACAACACGACAGCGCAGACTCCTGTACAGCAAATAACAACGCTCAGGAGGCTGCACCCAGCACCAAGGTGGGATTCTTGACATCTGTGCTGCGTCTCATTACAAAGGGAACTCGCGCCTCCAACACAGTTTGACTGTATAAAGGGCTAAATGTTAGACGTGTTTCATTCAGCGTGTGCAAGGAGCGAAATTAAAAGAGCAACCTTTGACTTGTGCAGCACTACTGCTGCATAAGCTGTGGCTCTTCTACTTTGTAACCCCTGAGGGGGGGTTAAAGGTTACCTTTGAAATTGGTTCAATTAGGCTTCGGCCTACACTCTGCTCCCCCTGCAGAGCCCGGGCTCCAACACCGCCAGTTGGGGCCCGGTACTGCTAGCTGCACAGAGAAAAACACCTCGCCAATGTGTCAGTGGGGTTCAGCACCGCCAGCTGTTCCCCTGCTGTGCAGCCGGCAATGTGTCCTGCAACTGCCACGCAGGCACAACAGACCCAAAAGCTGCCGCCAGTGCAGGCTTCGGCCTACACTCTGCTCCATCTCCTCCTCCTGCTGACCCCGGGCTCTAACACCGCCAGTTGGGGCCCGGTACTGCTAGCTGCACAGAGAAAAACACCAGCCAATGTGTCAGTGGGGTTCAGCACCGCCAGCTGTTCCCCTGCTGTGCAGCCGGCATCGTGTCCTGCAAAAGCCACGCAGACACCAGAACTGAAATTGAAGGGAACCTGTCCCCCCTCCCCCAGGCGTTTTTACGTTATCCAGCCACCTTGTACAGCGGTAATGCTGCATGTGTGCAAGGTGGCTCATAAACGTATTCTCCTCGCACATGTGGAACTGAAAACACGTCTGAAATGTGTCCTCTGTGTGACCATTTAACCGTCCCGGTGGTGTGACTTTCCTTTGTAATGACACGCTGCAACCCCCTTGGTAGCGCTGCCCGTCTTCTGGCATCATTGTTTGGCTGGCTGCGCCTCTGCGGCCGCCCTGACCCACACAACGCCCCTCGGTGTCTTATTTATTGGGACTGCGAGGGTGTGATTGATGGGCATGATCAGTGCATCAGTTCGCCTGTCCCTCCTCTCCTTCCGCCTTCTTCGGACTGTGCGGCTTCATGGCCGTGGCATGCGATAAGGGATCAGATGACGCCGCACAGTCTGAAGCGGGTGTAAGGACCCGAGTGTGAGAGGCGAACATATGTGCTGCGCCAGGCCCTGAATCCCAGCCCCGCAGTGTTTTAACAATGTTAAGACACTGCGGGGCTGGGATTCATGGTCATCGCGAACCGCACCGGCCGACATTAAATGATGTCAGAAGATGGGCAGCGCTAACAGCGCTAGGCCAGGGGACAACACGACAGCGCAGACTCCTGTACAGCAAATAACAACGCTCAGGAGGCTGCACCCAGCACCAAGGTGGGATTCTTGACATCTGTGCTGCGTCTCATTACAAAGGGAACTCGCGCCTCCAACACAGTTTGACTGTATAAAGGGCTAAATGTTAGACGTGTTTCATTCAGCGTGTGCAAGGAGCGAAATTAAAAGAGCAACCTTTGACTTGTGCAGCACTACTGCTGCATAAGCTGTGGCTCTTCTACTTTGTAACCCCTGAGGGGGGGTTAAAGGTTACCTTTGAAATTGGTTCAATTAGGCTTCGGCCTACACTCTGCTCCCCCTGCAGAGCCCGGGCTCCAACACCGCCAGTTGGGGCCCGGTACTGCTAGCTGCACAGAGAAAAACACCTCGCCAATGTGTCAGTGGGGTTCAGCACCGCCAGCTGTTCCCCTGCTGTGCAGCCGGCAACGTGTCCTGCAACTGCCACGCAGGCACAACAGACCCAAAAGCTGCCGCCAGTGCAGGCTTCGGCCTACACTCTGCTCCATCTCCTCCTCCTGCTGACCCCGGGCTCTAACACCGCCAGTTGGGGCCCGGTACTGCTAGCTGCACAGAGAAAAACACCAGCCAATGTGTCAGTGGGGTTCAGCACCGCCAGCTATTCCCCTGCTGTGCAGCCGGCATCGTGTCCTGCAAAAGCCACGCAGACACTTGCTCTTGTACCTTCTGCTCCCCATCCTGGTTCCAGTACCGTCAGCTGGTTCCGGGCAGAGCCTTTGGCTTAGGTGCCTCCCTCTGGGTATCCGAGTTCCACCAACGTCAGGTGGTCCTTGGTAGTGCTTTCAGGCACGGGTACCTCCTGCTTAGTAACCGGGTTCCAGTAACGTCAGCTGGTCCTCGGTAGTTCCATTGGCTCTTGGACCTTCGGCTACCCATCCGGGTTCCAGCACCGTCAGCTGGTTCTCGGCAGTGTCTTTTGCTCTTGTACCTTCTGCTCCCCATCCTGGTTCCAGTACCGTCAGCTGGTTCCGGGCAGAGCCTTTGGCTTAGGTGCCTCCCTCTGGGTATCCGAGTTCCACCAACGTCAGGTGGTCCTTGGTAGTGCTTTCAGGCACGGGTACCTCCTGCTTAGTAACCGGGTTCCAGTAACGTCAGCTGGTCCTCGGTAGTTCCATTGGCTCTTGGACCTTCGGGTAGCCATCCGAGTTCCAGTTCCATCAGCTGATTCTCGGCATTTTCTCAGCCTTCTTGTACCTTCTGCTACATTTCCAAGTTCAAGAGACTAAACACGATGACCCGGAAGACCACCCCTAAGATGACAACGACACCAGAGACGACAACCACCGTGATGACGACGACCCTGGAGACGATGACCCTGAAGACCACCCCGATGACGACGACCCCGGAGACGACGACCCTGAAGACCACCCCGATGACGACGACCCCGGAGACGACGACCCCGGAGACGACGACCCTGGAGACGACGACGACCTGGAAGACCGAGAAGCAGAAGAACAAGAGGCTGCAGAACAAATAGCAGAAGAACATTAAGCATAACACAAAATATCAGAGCAAAAAATATTATCTAAATTATAAGCAGAAGAAGACTAAGCAGTGTATGGGGGTGAGTCCGTTCCTCCTCGTGGTGCCCCTGGATAAAGCCTGATGCTGCAGGCCAAACTGAACACGGACAAATGTAACTGTTTTGTGACAGGCAGAACGGAAGGTGTAATCTTCAAACTTTTATAGATAACAACTACGGGAATGCCTGTCACAAATAAGAATATGATGAAGAAGTAGAATATGATGAAGATAATAGTAAAATAAAAAGAATATGAACAATGTAACCCAAAAAATAATAGGTAGAAGATGAAGAAGAAGATGAATAAGGTGAAGAAGTTGATGTCAAAGAAGCTGATGATGAGGATAATGAAGAAGAAAGCGTGGGAGAAGTAAAAAAGAAGGTGAAGGGCGTGGAAGTAGTGAAACATCAATATCTGACATAAAAAAAAAAAAAATTAACATAGTCAAATTCTTTCTAACGCCGAACGTCATAAAAAAAAAAAAAAATCCTGCTATTCTATTACATTGGGCTAAACCTCTGTGCCTTTAATATCTCCGCCACGTCCCCCAATACATCCTACATTATTCTTAGTTGTTTTCCTTCATGTAGAATGAACCTACAAGTTTATAAAGGGTTTATTTTAATTCCGATATTTTCGTCCCATTGACTTGCATTGGGATCGGGTATCGGTATCGGATTGGATCCGATATTTTGACGGTATCGGCTGATACTTTCCGATACCGATACTTTCCGATATCGGAAGGTATCGCTCAACACTAGTCACCAGTAGGGTTGAGCGAAACGGGTCGATCATTTTCAAAAGTCGCCGACTTTTGGCTAAGTCGGCGTCTCATGAAACCCGATCCGACCCCTGTGCTTGTCGGCCATGCGGTACGCGACTTTCGCGCCAAAGTCGCGTTTCAATGACGCGAAAAGCGCCATTTCTCAGCCAATGAAGGTGAACGCAGAGTGTGGGCAGCGTGATGACATAGATCCTGGTCCCCACCATCTTAGAGAAGGGCATTGCAGTGATTGGCTTGCTGTCTGCGGCGTCACAGGGGCTATAAAGGGGCGTTCCCGCCGACCGCCATCTTACTGCTGCTGATCTGAGCTTAGGGACAGGTTGCTGCCGCTTCATCAGAAGCAGGGAGAGCGTTAGGCAGGGTCCACTAACCACCAAACCGCTTGTGCTGCAGCGATTTCCACTGTCCAACACCACCTTCGGTGTGCAGGGACTGTGGAAGCTATTTTTTTTTTTTTTTCCCCTCAGCGCTGTAGCTCATTGGGCTGCCCTAGAAGGCTCCGTGATAGCTGTATTGCTGTGTGTACGCCACTGTGGAAACCAACTGCTTTTTTCAAAGCACATATCCTCTTGTTCCTTCCTTTCTGCACAGCTATCTTTTCTGTTTTTCCACACTTTTTATTTAATTTGTGCATCAGTCCACTCCTATTGCTGCCTGCCATACCTGGCTTACATTACTGCAGGGAGATAGTAATTGTAGGACAGTTTTTTTTTTTTTTTTGTTTTTTTTTTTTGTGGGAGATTAAGATTGGCATTTCTGCTACAGTGCCATCCCTGTGTGTGCCATCTCTCACTGAGTGGGCCATAGAAAGCCTATTTATTTTTTCCATGATTTGTGTTCTAAAATCTACCTCAACACAAAAACAGTACATCAATCAGTGGGAGAAAAATATTGGCCTCAGTCAGGGCTTGTGTGCCACTGCTGTGTGTGCTATCTCTCATTCAGTGGGCTATAGCAAGCCTATTTTTTTTTTTTTTTTTTAATATTATTTGGTTTCTAATTCTCCCTGAAAAAAAAAAAAAAAACCTAAAAAAACAGTGGGAGAATAATATTGCCCTTTCAGCTTGTGTGCCAGTCTTGACTCCTGGGTGTGCCACCTCTCTCCCTCTCATTCAGTGGGCCATAGAAAGCCTATTTATTTTTTTTTTTAAATATTATTGGGTTTCTAAAGTCTCCCTGAAAAAACAAAAAATACATAAAAAAACAGTGGGAGAGTAATATTGCCCTTTCAGCTTGTGTGCCAGTCTTGACTCCTGGGTGTGCCACCTCTCTCCCTTTCATTCAGTGGGCCATAGAAAGCCTATTTATTTTTTCCGTGATTTGTGTTCTAAAATCTACCTCAACACAAAAACACTACATCAATCAGTGGGAGAAAAATATTGGCCTCAGTCAGGGCTTGTGTGCCACTGCTGTGTGTGCTATCTCTCATTCAGTGGGCTATAGCAAGCCTATTTTTTTTTTTTTTTTTTTTTTAATATTATTTGGTTTCTAAAGTCTCCCTGAAAAAAAAAAAAAAACATAAAAAAACAGTGGGAGAGTAATATTGCCCTTTCAGCTTGTGTGCCAGTCTTGACTCCTGGGTGTGCCACCTCTCTCCCTTTCATTCAGTGGGCCATAGAAAGCCTATTTATTTTTTGGTTTTTTTAATATTATTTGGTTTCTAAAGTCTCCCTGAAAATAAAAAAAAAAAATACATAAAAAAACAGTGGGAGAGTAATATTGCCATTTCAGCTTGTGTGCCAGTCTTGACTCCTGGGTGTGCCACCTCTCTCCCTCTCATTCAGTGGGCCATAGAAAGCCTTGTTTTTTTGTTTTTTTTTTAATATTATTTGGTTTCTAAAGTCTCCCTGAAAATAAAAAAAAAAAACATAAAAAAACAGTGGGAGAGTAATATTGCCATTTCAGCTTGTGTGCCAGTCTTGACTCCTGGGTGTGCCACCTCTCTCCCTCTCATTCAGTGGGCCATAGAAAGCCTTGTTTTTTTGTTTTTTTTTAATATTATTTGGTTTCTAAAGTCTCCCTGAAAATAAAAAAAAAAAACATAAAAAAACAGTGGGAGAGTAATATTGCCATTTCAGCTTGTGTGCCAGTCTTGACTCCTGGGTGTGCCACCTCTCTCTCTAATTGTGGGCCATAGAAAGCCTATTTATTTTTTGGTTTTTTTAATATTATTTGGTTTCTAAAGTCTCCCTGAAAATAAAAAAAAAAAATACATAAAAAAACAGTGGGAGAGTAATATTGCCCTTTCAGCTTGTGTGCCAGTCTTGACTCCTGGGTGTGCCACCTCTCTCCCTTTCATTCAGTGGGCCATAGAAAGCCTATTTATTTTTTGGTTTTTTTAATATTATTTGGTTTCTAAAGTCTCCCTGAAAATAAAAAAAAAAAATACATAAAAAAACAGTGGGAGAGTAATATTGCCATTTCAGCTTGTGTGCCAGTCTTGACTCCTGGGTGTGCCACCTCTGTCCCTCTCATTCAGTGGGCCATAGAAAGCCTTGTTTTGTTTTTTTTTTTTAAATATTATTTGGTTTCTAAAGTCTCCCTGAAAATAAAAAAAAAATACATAAAAAAACAGTGGGAGAGTAATATTGCCATTTCAGCTTGTGTGCCAGTCTTGACTCCTGGGTGTGCCACCTCTCTCTCTAATTGTGGGCCATAGAAAGCCTTTTTATTTTTTTCCTTCATTTGTGTTTTAAAATCAACCTCAACACAAAAACACTACATCAATCAGTGGGAGAAAAATATTGGCCTCAGTCAGGGCTTGTGTGCCACTCCTGTGCGTGCCATCTCTCATTCAGTGGGCCATAGAAAGCCTTGTTTTTTTGTTTTTTTTTTAAATATTATTTGGTTTCTAAAGTCTCACAGAGAAAAAAAAAAAAATAAATTAGGTGGGAGATTAATATTGACATTAGTGCTTGAGTGACAGTCCTGCGTGTGTGTCATCTCTGTGATTTGGTGTCACAGAAAACAGAGTGTGTAACATTGTGCCTGATTTTCCTTGTGGTCTCACCAACCTGTTAAGGGATATTGAAATCATACTGAAGTTATAGCTCACCGTGTAAGTTGTTTGACAGCAACAAATAAAGTTAGTTTGGTTACGATTTTTAAACAATGAGGAAGTCTGGTGCAAGAGGTCGTCGTGGGCGTTCATTGTCAGCTGGTAATGATGGTAGTGGTAGTGGAGCATCAGGTGGTCGTGGGGATAAAAATATTCCACCTAAGTCTGGAGCTGTGGAGCCAGTTTCGTCGTCAGGCTACACAAGGCCTCGAACGCTCTCTTTTCTGGGAGTAGGAAAACCGCTTTTAAAGGCTGAGCAGCAACAGCAAGTTTTGGCTTACATTGCAGACTCAGCCTCTAGCTCTTTTGCCTCCTCTTCCGAAACTGGTAAATGTAAAAGCAGCGCGTCGCTTGTGGATGTTCACGGTCAGGGACAAGTCGCTTCCTTGTCCTCCTCAGCAAAAACTACAACAAGAGAGAAGGATGCAGCAGGCGACACAACGGGTCACTCCATGGAGCTCTTTACACATACCGTCCCTGGCTTAGAAAGTGAAACATTTAACAGGCCATGCCCATTACAAGTAGATTCTGACATGGAGTGCACTGATGCACAGCCACAGCCAGAGTACTATGCTGCTCCTTTGACTCAGACCACCACATTGCCCTCTCAGGGTACAGATCCACAATCAGACCCTGATGAGACTATGTTGCCCCGCCACGAACGCTATACCACCGACCGACACAGTGACACAGACGAAGTTGCACACGAGCTCGAAGAGGAGGTAATAGATGACCCAGTTATTGACCCCGATTGGCAGCCATTGGGGGAACAGGGTGCAGGCGGCAGTAGTTCAGAAGCGGAGGTGGAGGAGGGGCCGCAGCAGGCATCAACATCGCAACAGGTTCCATCTGCCGGGCCCGTATCTGGCCCAAAACGCGTGTCAAAGCCAAAACCTGTTGGAGGACAGCGTGGCCATCCGGTTAAAGCTCAGTCTGCAATCCCTGAAAAGGGATCCGAGTCTAGGAAGAGTGCAGTCTGGCATTTTTTTAAACAACATCCAACTGATCAGCGCAAAGTCATCTGTCAAAAATGTTCAACTAGCTTAAGCAGAGGTCAGAATCTGAAAAGTCTAAATACTAGTTGCATGCATAGACACTTAACCACCATGCATTTTCAAGCCTGGACTAACTACCAAACGTCCCTTAAGGTTGTAGCACCCTCGGCCAATGAAGCTAGTCAGCAACGCAACATCCCTTCCGTCACTGTAAGGCCACCATTTTCCGCACCACCGGCAGTATCTGTGCAGGTTTCTTTGCCAGCCAAAAGCAGTCAGGGTCAGGGAATCACCAGTTTAGTAGGAGGAAATATTGCATCTAGGGCACCGGCGGAAACAATACCGTCTCCAACCGTCTCTCAGTCTGCCATGTACACCGGCACACCCGAAAGTTCCACGATCTCCTGCTCTCCAGTCCAGCTCACCCTACATGAGACTCTGGTTAGAAAAAGGAAGTACTTATCCTCGCATCCGCGTACACAGGGTTTTAACGCCCACATAGCTAGACTAATCTCGTTAGAGATGATGCCCTACCGTTTAGTTGAAAGCGAAGCTTTTAAAGCCCTGATGGAGTACGCTGAACCACGATACGAGCTACCTAGTCGACACTTTTTTTCCAGAAAAGCCATCCCAGCCCTGCACCAGCATGTTAAACAGCGCATCGTCCATGCACTTAGGCAATCTGTGAGTACAAAGGTGCACCTGACTACAGATGCATGGACCAGTAGGCATGGCCAGGGACGTTATGTGTCCATCACGGCACACTGGGTGAATGTGGTGGATGCAGGGTCCACAGGCGACATCAATTTAGGGACAGTTGTGCCTAGCCCACGGTCTAGGAAACAGTTGGCTGTAGGCGTTCGCACCCCCTCCTCCTCCTCCTCGTCCTCCTGCAGAAGCTACAGCTCTTCCACAGAACGCAGTCGGCCAACCACTCCATCGACAGATGACACTGTTGCACACCAGTTGTCCCATTATGGGCCAGCTACTGCCAAGCGTCAGCAAGCTGTATTGGCTATGAAGTGTTTGGGCGACAACAGACACACCGCGGAAGTTCTGTCCGAGTTCTTGCAACAAGAAACGCAGTCGTGGCTGGGCACAGTAGATCTTGAGGCAGGCAAGGTAGTGAGTGATAACGGAAGGAATTTCATGGCTGCCATCTCCCTTTCCCAACTGAAACACATTCCTTGCCTGGCTCACACCTTAAACCTGGTGGTGCAGTGCTTATTGAAAACTTATCCTGGGTTCTCCGACCTGCTCCTCAAAGTGCGTGCACTTTGCTCACATATCCGACGTTCGCCTGTACACGCCAGCCGTATGCAGACCTATCAGCGGTCTTTGAACCTTCCCCAGCATCGCCTAATCATAGACGTTGCAACAAGGTGGAACTCAACACTGCACATGCTTCAGAGACTGTGCGAACAGAGGCGTGCTGTTATTTATTTGTGGGAGGATACACGGGCAGGCAGTAGGATGGCAGACATGGAGTTGTCAGGTGTGCAGTGGTCGAAGATACAAGACATGTGTCAAGTCCTTCAGTGTTTTGAGGAATGCACACGGCTGGTTAGTGCAGACAACGCCGTAATAAGCATGAGCATCCCCCTAATGCGTCTGCTGATGCAAAGTTTGACGCACATAAAGGAGCAGGCGTCTGCACCAGAGGAAGAGGGAAGCCTTGATGACAGTCAGCCATTGTCTGGTCAGGGCAGTGTACAGGACGAGGTAGCGGGCGAAGAGGAGGTGGAGGACGAGGAGGATGATGGGGATGAGTATATTTTTAATGCGGAAACTTTCACGGGGGCACAGGAAATTGGTTGCGTGTCACGGCCGGGTTCTGGTTTTTTGAGGGACACAAGTGACGTAGATTTGCCTGCAACTGCCCCTCAACCAATCACAACCGGAGATTTGACAACTGGAACTTTGGCCCACATGGCGGATTATGCCTTACGTATCCTAAAAAGGGACACACGCATTACGAAAATGATGAACGATGACGATTACTGGTTGGCCTGCCTCCTTGATCCACGCTATAAAGGCAAATTGCAAAATATTATGCCACATGAGAACTTGGAACTAATATTAGCAACCAAACAATCAACTCTTGTTGACCGTTTGCTTCAGGCATTCCCAGCACACAGCGCACGTGATCGTTCTCACACAAGCTCCAGGGGGCAGCAGACTAGGAGTGTTAGGGGTGCACACATCAGAAGTGGCGTTGGACAGAGGGGTTTTCTGACCAGGTTGTGGAGTGATTTTGCTATGACCGCAGACAGGACAGGTACTGCTGCATCAATTGAAAGTGACAGGAGACAACATTTGTCCAGTATGGTTACTAACTATTTTTCATCCCTTATCGATGTTCTCCCTCAACCGTCATTCCCATTTGATTACTGGGCCTCCAAATTAGACACCTGGCCAGAATTGGCAGAATATGCATTGCAGGAGCTTGCTTGCCCGGCAGCAAGTGTCCTATCAGAAAGAGTATTCAGTGCTGCAGGTTCAATATTAACCGAAAAAAGGACTCGTCTGGCTACCCAAAATGTTGACGATCTAACATTCATTAAAATGAACCACAACTGGATTTCGAAATCTTTTGCCCCACCTTGCCCGGCCGACACCTAGCTTTCCTATGAAAAGCTCTTGCCTGTGAATTACTTTTCTAATGTCTAATTTGCTGCAGCTGATTGTACAGCATACGACATGTTTACACCTCCCTAAATGGCAAAACTCCCCACACGGGGCCGTGGTATCGCGACTTGGCGCAAGCACCCGTGAGACTGCTGTTTGTCTGAAGAGGTGGGTGTGCTCGCTTTTGGTTGACGGCATTGCTACTGGGTCCCTCATAGTACAATGTAGTGTCTCTGGCGGTGGTGGTGCGCACCCAACGTCAGACACACCGTTGTAACATGAGGGGCCCTGGGGCGGTCCCGCCGGCCTCAAGAGAGTTCCCCCCTACCCCAGCTCAAAATGTGCTCTACCACGTGCAAAATTATGTCGCACAGCTCCACCAATCTTTAGTCTATTCGCTGACATCATTCAATGTCTGGCACTGACAATACAAATTTGTAGACATCTATGATGCAACTTAAAGTAGTCTGTGTCTGTGTCCTATATTGGCACCATTAAATACTTACTGCCAAATTACAATGTCAGAAACTCAGTAGATGAGCCCACCCCTGTACCTAAGTATGCCACCTTTTTTTTTTGTTTTGGTTGTTTTGCGAGACATTAACATCTATTTATATTTTGGGAGTACTGGGACAGACACTCCTTGCACTACTCCTCCACTCACCACCAAGCTGCCTGTGTATCCATGTAACCGCTGTAAAACTGCCATGAGCCTATTGTTTGTTATTTTAGGCCTTTGATAGCCTGTCTGCGGTCCCTACTTTAAATACTCCTCCACTGACCACCAAGCTGCCTGCCCGTGTATCCATGTAACCGCTGTGAAACTGCCATGAGCCTATTGTTTGTTATGTTAGGCCTTTGATAGCCTGTCTGCGGTCCCTACTTTAAATACTCCTCCACTGACCAGACCACTGCTGCCCGTGTACCCCTGGAACCAATTATAAAGTGCCTACAGCCAGCCCATTTTCTTATGTTAGGCCTTTGAAGCCTGTCTGCGGTCCCTACTTTAAATACTCCTCCACTCACCACCACCAAGCTGCCTGCCCGTGTATCCATGTAACCGCTGTGAAACTGCCATGAGCCTATTGTTTGTTATTTTAGGCCTTTGATAGCCTGTGTGCGGTCCCTACTTTAAATACTCCTCCACTCACCACCAAGCTGCCTGCCCGTGTATCCATGTAACCGCTGTGAAACTGCCATGAGCCTATTGTTTGTTATTTTAGGCCTTTGATAGCCTGTGTGCGGTCCCTACTTTAAATACTCCTCCACTCACCACCAAGCTGCCTGCCCGTGTATCCATGTAACCGCTGTGAAACTGCCATGAGCCTATTGTTTGTTATGTTAGGCCTTTGATAGCCTGTCTGCGGTCCCTACTTTAAATACTCCTCCACTGACCAGACCACTGCTGCCCGTGTACCCCTGGAACCAATTATAAAGTGCCTACAGCCAGCCCATTTTCTTATGTTAGGCCTTTGAAGCCTGTCTGCGGTCCCTACTTTAAATACTCCTCCACTGACCAGACCACTGCTGCCCGTGTACCCCTGGAACCAATTATAAAGTGCCTACAGCCAGCCCATTTTCTTATGTTAGGCCTTTGAAGCCTGTCTGCGGTCCCTACTTTAAATACTCCTCCACTGACCAGACCACTGCTGCCCGTGTACCCCTGGAACCAATTATAAAGTGCCTACAGCCAGCCCATTTTCTTATGTTAGGCCTTTGAAGCCTGTCTGCGGTCCCTACTTTAAATACTCCTCCACTCACCACCACCAAGCTGCCTGCCCGTCTATCCATGTAACCGCTGTAAAACTGCAATGAGCCTATTGTTTGTTATTTTAGGCCTTTGATAGCCTGTCTGCGGCCCCTACTTGCAATACTCCTCCACTGACCACAATGCTGCCTGGAGTGCCTGCCTGTGTATCCATGTAACCGATGTAAAACTGCCATGACTGCCTACTGTTTGTTATTTTAGGCCTTTGATAGCCTGTCTGCAGCCCCTACTTGCAATACTCCTCCACTGACCACACCAATGCTGCCCGTGTACCCCTGGAACCTATTTAAAAGTTCATAGAGCCTAGTTATATATTTTATTTACTATTAATAAGGCCATGATGGACTACGCTGTACCACGCTACAAGCTAACCAGTCGACACTTCTTTTGCGAGAAAAGCCATCCCAACCCTCCACCAGCATGTAGAAGACCGCATTGTCCATGCACTCTGGCAATCTGTGAGTACAAAGGTGCACCTG
Source organism: Ranitomeya variabilis (assembly GCF_051348905.1). NCBI lineage: Eukaryota > Metazoa > Chordata > Amphibia > Anura > Dendrobatidae > Ranitomeya > Ranitomeya variabilis. The sequence continues at coordinate 458,232,567 of NC_135237.1, read as the reverse complement.
ACAACAGACGCATGGACCTGTAGGCATGGCCACGGAAGATTACGTGTCCATTACGGCGCAATGGGTTAATGTGGTGGATGCATGGTCCACAGGGGACAGCCTACTAAGTCTGTCTGCAGTCCCTAATTCAAATTGTGCTCCACTGTCTAAATCGGAACTTCCACCTTCTGGCTTTCGGCCTATAGTATCAGAAATTAAACTGCATTTGGCCTTCAACTTTGGTTAGGGCCTACTAACGGCTTCTGCCCCTCCCTGGTGTTGCCCTCAACTAAATAAAGCTGAGCTTCAACCTTCTGCTCCAAATTACCATTTTGAAAAATGCAATAGGCTTTTCAGGCCTACTAAAGGAGTCTGTCTGTGTGCCCCTCCCTGGTGTTGTCCTCAACTAAATAAAGCTGAGCTTCAACCTTCCGGCTCTCATTATGTGGTTTTAAAAAAAAAAAAGGTGGTTAGGGCCTACTAACGGCTTCTGCCCCTCCCTGGTGTTGTCCTCAACTAAATAAAGCTGAGCTTCAACCTTCCGGCTCTCATTATGTGGTTTTAAAAAAAAAAAAGGTGGTTAGGGCCTACTAACGGCTTCTGCCCCTCCCTGGTGTTGTCCTCAACTAAATAAAGCTGAGCTTCAACCTTCCGGCTCTCATTATGTGGTTTTAAAAAAAAAAAAGGTGGTTAGGGCCTACTAACGGCTTCTGCCCCTCCCTGGTGTTGTCCTCAACTAAATAAAGCTGAGCTTCAACCTTCCGGCTCTCATTATGTGGTTTTAAAAAAAAAAAAGGTGGTTAGGGCCTACTAACGGCTTCTGCCCCTCCCTGGTGTTGTCCTCAACTAAATAAAGCTGAGCTTCAACCTTCCGGCTCTCATTATGTGGTTTTAAAAAAAAAAAAGGTGGTTAGGGCCTACTAACGGCTTCTGCCCCTCCCTGGTGTTGTCCTCAACTAAATAAAGCTGAGCTTCAACCTTCCGGCTCTCATTATGTGGTTTTAAAAAAAAAAAAGGTGGTTAGGGCCTACTAACGGCTTCTGCCCCTCCCTGGTGTTGTCCTCAACTAAATAAAGCTGAGCTTCAACCTTCCGGCTCTCATTATGTGGTTTTAAAAAAAAAAATGGTGGTTAGGGCCTACTAACGGCTTCTGCCCCTCCCTGGTGTTGTCCTCAACTAAATAAAGCTGAGCTTCAACCTTCCGGCTCTCATTATGTGGTTTTAAAAAAAAAAATGGTGGTTAGGGCCTACTAACGGCTTCTGCCCCTCCCTGGTGTTGTCCTCAACTAAATAAAGCTGAGCTTCAACCTTCCGGCTCTCATTATGTGGTTTTAAAAAAAAAAAAGGTGGTTAGGGCCTACTAACGGCTTCTGCCCCTCCCTGGTGTTGTCCTCAACTAAATAAAGCTGAGCTTCAACCTTCCGGCTCTCATTATGTGGTTTTAAAAAAAAAAAAGGTGGTTAGGGCCTACTAACGGCTTCTGCCCCTCCCTGGTGTTGTCCTCAACTAAATAAAGCTGAGCTTCAACCTTCCGGCTCTCATTATGTGGTTTTAAAAAAAAAAATGGTGGTTAGGGCCTACTAACGGCTTCTGCCCCTCCCTGGTGTTGTCCTCAACTAAATAAAGCTGAGCTTCAACCTTCCGGCTCTCATTATGTGGTTTTAAAAAAAAAAAAGGTGGTTAGGGCCTACTAACGGCTTCTGCCCCTCCCTGGTGTTGTCCTCAACTAAATAAAGCTGAGCTTCAACCTTCCGGCTCTCATTATGTGGTTTTAAAAAAAAAAAATGGTGGTTAGGGCCTACTAACGGCTTCTGCCCCTCCCTGGTGTTGTCCTCAACTAAATAAAGCTGAGCTTCAACCTTCCGGCTCTCATTAAGTGGTTTTAAAAAAAAAATGGTGGTTAGGGCCTACTAACGGCTTCTGCCCCTCCCTGGTGTTGCCCTCAACTAAATAAAGCTGAGCTTCAACCTTCTGCTCCAAATTACCATTTTAAAAAATGCAATAGGCTTTTCCGGCCTACTAAAGGTGTCTGCCCCTCCCTGGTGTTGTCCTCAACTGAACAAAGCTGAGCTTCCACATTCTGGCTTTCGCCCTATACTATCAGATATTAAACTGCATTTGGCCTACTAGTGTGGTTAGGCCCTTGAAACAGTGTCTGCTGCTCTTGGGTTTGCTACTCCACTGAACAAAGCAATGCCGCCTGTTTAGTCCTGTTACCAATTTTGAACTGCATGTAGCCTACTTTATTCTTTGGCCCTATATCTGTTTCCTCCTCATCCTGCCCATTGCCCAGCCACTGCTAAATGAGTCTGCTGGTACATTGACCGAGACCACTACATTCCCCTTGTACTCTACACAGCCAGAATCTGTCCCTGCTGAAAGTAAGGTTCCCCTTCCCGCATGTTATACCACCTTACACAGGGACAAAGAGGAAGGTGCAGATGAAAGTGCAGGTTCCTTCATCAGGTGGGGGGGCATACTCGTTGGCGACGTCACTGGCACAGGGCCCCTCAGAGTACGCAAAAGTGTCGCTGCTGGTGGGAGGCGCCCCCGCCATGCAAACACACCGCCGTACTTTGAGGGGCCCTGTGCCAGTGGCAATGCGAACGAGTGGGCCCCCCCCCTGCTTGCTCAGGATCACAGCACTTGCAACTTTTAAATAATTACCTTTCCCTGCAACACCGCCGTGACGTAGTCCGCATTTCCTGGGCCCACGAAAAACTTGAGCCGGCCCTACTCGCCCCACAACTTTTGCCAAATGACCCCCAATTCCCTATGCCCAACTATTATTATAAAGTTAATTAAGATTGACAAGCTTCAGAAACAAGAATGGATGTTTTTGGCATTAAAATGGGCACTGTAGGTGTTTTCCTGGCCTCCACTCACTGCCGACTATGCTTCCCCATTGACTTGCATTGGGTTTCGTGTTTCGGTCGATCCCCGACTTTTAGCGATAATCGGCCGACTGCACTCGACTCGACTCTGGACAAAATCGGGTTTCCCAAAACCCTACTCGATCTTAAAAAAATGAAAGTCGCTCAACCCTAGTCACCAGCATTACTAACTCAGTAAGATAAAATAAAAATTGGTTGTGATACAGCTTTTCAACAAGTTTTATTAGACGTCTGGACATTACAAGACACTATATTACCTATACTATAAACAGAGCTCCCGTGTCACTGATGATCATTAACCCCTTAGTGACAGAGCCAATTTGGTACTTGATGACCGAGCCAATTTTTACAATTCTGACCACTGTCACTTTATGAGCTTATAACTCTGGAACGCTAGAACGGATCCTGATGATTCTGAGATTGTTTTTTCGTAACATATTGTACTTCATGTTAGTGGTAATATTTCTTCGATATTACTTGCGATTATTTATGAAAAAAACGGAAATATGGTGAAAATTGTTAAAATTTTGCAATTTTCAAACTATTTTTATGCCCTTAAATCAGAGAGATATGTCACAAAAATAGTTAATAAGTAACATTTCCCACATGTCTACTTTACATCAGCACAATTTTGGAAACAAAATTTTTTTTTGTTAGAGAGTTATAAGGGTTAAAAGTTGACCAGCAATTTCTCATTTTTACACCACCATTTTTTTTTAGCGACCACATCACATTTTAAGTCATTTTGAGGGGTCTATATGATAGAAAATAACCAAGTGTGACACCATTCTAAAAACTGCACCCCTCAAAGTGCTCAAAACCACATTCAAGAAGTTTATTAACCCTTTACGTGCTTCACAGGAACTGAAACAATGTGGAAGGCAAAAATGAACATTTACCTTTTTTTTGCAAACATTTTACTTCAGAATCATTTTTTTTATTTTCACAAGTGTAAAAACAGAAATTTAACCATAAATGTTATTGTGCAATTTCTCCTGAATACGCCGATACCACATATGTGGGGGTAAACCACTGTTTGGGCGCACCGCAGAGCTTGGAATAGAAGGAGCGCCGTTTGACTTTTTCAATGCAGAATTGGCTGGAATTGAGATTGGATGCCATGTCATGTTTAGAGAGCCCCTGATGTGCATAAACAGTGGAAACGCTCCACAAGTGACACCATTTTGGAAACTAGACCCCTTAAGGAACTTATCTAGATGTGTGGTGAGCACTTTACACCCCCAAGAACTTCACAGAAGTTTATAACGTAGAGCCGTGAAAATAAAAAATCAAATTTTTTCTACAAAAATGATCTATTTGCCCCCAAATTTTTATTTTCACAAGAGTAACAGGAGAAATTAGAACACAAAAGTTGTTGTGCAATTTCTCCTGAGTATATCGATACCCCATATGTGGGGGTAAACCACTGTTTGGGTGCACTGCAGAGCTTGGAAGAGAAGGAGTGCCGTTTTACTTTTTCAATGTAGAATTGGCTGGAATTGAGATTGGACGCCATGTCGCGTTTGGAGAGCCCCTGATGTGCCTAAACAGTAGAAACCCCCCACAAGTGACACCATTTTGGAAACTAGACCCCTTAAGGAACTTATCTAGATGTGTGGTGAGCACTTTAAACCCCCAGGTGCTTCACGGAAGTTTATAACGTAGAGCCGTGAAAATAAAAAGTCACATTTTTTCTACAAAAATGATATTTTTGCCCCCAAATTTTTATTTTGACAAGGGTAACAGGAGAAATTAGACCACAAAAGTTGTTGTGCAATTACTCCTGAGTACGTCGATACCCCATATGTGGGGGTAAACCACTGTTTGGGCCCAACGCAGAGCTTGGAAGAAATGAAGTGCCATTTTACTTTTTCAATGTACAATTGGCTGGAATTGAGAACGGACACCATGTCGCGTTTGGAGAGCCCCTGATGTGCCTAAACAGTAGAAACCCCGCACAAGTGACCCCATTTTGGAAACTAGACCCCTTAAGGAACTTAGCTAGATGTGTGGTGAGCACTTTAAACCTCCAAGTGCTTCACAGAAATTTATAAAGTAGAGCCGTGAAAATAAAAAATCCTTTTTTTTCATCAAAAATGATTTTTAGCAATTTTTTATTTTCTCAAGGGTAACAGGAGACATTGGACCCCAAAATCTGTTGACCAGTTTGTCATGAGTACGCTGATACCCCATATGTGGGGGGGCACTGTTTGGGCACCCATCGGGGCTCGGAAGGGAGGAGCGCCGCTTGGAATGCAGACTTTGATGGGATGGTCTGCGGGCGTCATGTTGCATTTGCAGAGCTCCTGATGTACCTAAACAGTAGAAACCCCCCACAAGTGACCCCATTTTGGAAACTAGACCCCCCAAAGGGCATATCTAGATGTGTGGTGAGCACTATGAACCCCCAACTGCTTCACAGAAGTTTATAATGTAGAGCCATGAAAATAAAAAAAATCAGTTTTTTCCACAAAAATGAACTTTTCACCCCCAAATTTTTACTTTCACAAGGGTAACAGGAGAAATTGGACCCCAAAATTTATTGTGCAATTTATGCTGAGTAGGCTGATACCCCACATGTGGGGGTAAACCACTGGTTGGGCGCATGGCAGAGCTCGGTAGGGAAGAAGCGCCGTTTTGGAATGCAGACTTTGATAGAATGGTCTGCGGGCATTATGTTGCGTTTGCAGAGCCCCTGATGTACCTAAACAGTAGAAACCCCCACAAGTGACCCCATTTTGGAAACTAGACCCCCTAAGGAATTTATCTAGATGTGTGGTGAGAACTTTCAATGCCCAAGTGCTTCACAAGAGTTTATAATGCAGAGTCGTGAAAATAAAAAATATTTTTTTTTCCACAAAAAAGATTTTTTAGCCCCCAAGTTTTTATTTTCACAAGGGTACAAGAGAAATTGGACCCCAAAAGTTGTTGTCCAATTTGTCCTAAGTACACTGATACCCCATGTGTGGGTGGGACCACTGTTTGGGTGCATGGCAGAGCTCGGAAAGGAAGGAGCGCCGTTTTGGAATGCAGACTTTGATAGATTAGTCTGCGGGCATTATGTTGCGTTTGCAGAGCCTCTGATGTACCTAAACAGTAGAAACCCCCCACAAGTGACCACATTTTGGAAACTAGACCCCCCAAGGAACTTATCTAGATATGTTGTGAGAACTGTGAATGCCCAAGTGCTTCACAGAAGTTTATAATGCAGAGTCGTGAAAATAAAAAAATAAAAAAATTTCCACAAAAAAGATTTTTTAGCCCCCAAATTTTTGTTTTGACAAGGGTAACAAGAGAAATTGGACCCCAAAAGTTGTTATCCAATTTGTCCTGAGTACACTGATACCCCATGTGTGGGGGGACCACTGTTTGGGCGCATGGCAGAGCTCGGAAGGGAAGGAGTGCCGTTTTGGAATGCATACGTTGATAGAATGGTCTGCGGGCATTATGTTGCGTTTGCAGAGCCCCTGATGTACCTAAACAGTAGAAACCCCCCACAAGTGACCACTTTTTGGAAACTAGACCCCCCAAGGAACTTATCTAGATGTGTGGTGAGAACTTTGAATGCCCAAGTGCTTCACAGAAGTTTATAATGCAGAGTTGTGAAAATAAAAAAAAATTTTTTTTCCACAAAAAAGATTTTTTAGCCCCCTAGTTTTTATTTTCACAAGGGCAACAGGAGAAATTGGACCCCAAAAGTTGTTGTCCAATTTATCCCGAGTACGCTGATGGCCCATATGTGGGGGTAAACCACTGTTTGGGTGCACGGCAGAGTTCGGAATGGGAGGGAGCACCATTTGACTTTTTGAGCGCAAAATTGGCTGTGGCGTTTAGAGACCCACTGATGTAACTAAACAGTGGAAACCCCCAATTCTAACTCCAATCCTAACCCCAACACACCCCTAACCCTAATGCCAACCCTATCCATAATCCTAATCACAACCCTAACGATAATCACAACCCTAACCCCAAAACAACCATATCCCTCATCAGAACCCTAAATCCAACACACCCCTAATCCTAATCTCAACCCTAACCTCAAACCTAACCCTAATCCCAATACACCCCTAATCCTAACCCTGACCTTAACCCTAATCCCAAACCTAACCCTAATCCCAAACATAACCCTGCCAACCCTAATCCAAACCCTAATCCCAACTCTAACCCTAACTTTAGCCGCAACCCTAGTCCTAACTTTAGCCGCAACCCTAGCCCTAACTTTAGCCCCAACCCTAACTTTAGCCCCAACCCTAACCCTAAATTTAGCTCCAACTCTAACCCTAGCCCTAATTTTAGCCCCAACCCTAACCCTAGCCCTAAATTTAGCCCCAACCCTAACCCTAAATTTAGCCCCAACCCTAACCCTAAATTTAGCCCCAACCCTAACCCTAAATTTAGCCCCAACCCTAACCCTAACCCTAATTTTAGCCCCAACCCTAACCTTAACCCTAAATTTAGCCCCAACCCTAACTGGTAAGTCTATGTGTATCCTGTACACTAACACTATACACTGTATACTATATACAGAGTTCCTGTGTATAATGTCATTGTTGATCACTGTATTACCTGTACACTGTACACCAGGGGTGTCAAACTGCATTCCTCGAGGGCATCAAACCATGAGTGTTTTTAAGATTTCCTTAGCATTCCACAAGGTGCTGGAATCATTCTGTGCAGGTGATTAAATTATCACCTGTGCAATACAAGGAAATCCTGAAAACATGACCTGTTTGCGGCCCTCGAGGAATGCAGTTTGACACCTCTGCTGTACACTATATATAGAGCTCCTGTGCAGTGAATGGCAAATCTGTGGAAGTTCAAGTTTGGTCGAGCATGAGCAAAATGTTTGGTTTGTGTCCGAACTTGAACCCGAACCTAATAGAAGTGAAGGGCTAGGGGTATGCAAAGGGAACCTAAATGGGGTGAGAGCAGAACAATTGCCCTGAAAACAAATGTGGATATAAAAATTACTTGAATCCCTTAAATTAGTAAACATTGGATTAATTAGCTTACCCATCAGTCTGGGTAGAATCAATAGAAAGGTATGAGGTTTAAAAACACACAGCCCAAAGTCAATGTAAGTCAATGCAGACTATTCTTAACAAAGTCATGTGTAAATATCCATGCATTCATTGAAACCCACCCAGAATTAACCCCTTTACCCCCAAGGTGGTTTGCTCTTTATAGACCAAGCCAATTTTTACAATTCTGACCAACGGCACTTTATGAGGTAATAACCCTGGAACACTTCAACGGATCCCACTGATTCTAAGATTGTTTTTTGTGACATATTCTACTTTATTACAGTGGTAAAATTTATTTCAAATGACTTGCGTTTGTGAAAAAAATGAACTTTAAATTCTTGTCCCCTTAAATCAGAGACATATGTCACACAAAATAGTTAATAAGTAACATTTCCCACATGTCTACTTGACATCAGCACAATTTTTTAAACAAAATATTTTTTTTGTTAGGGATTTATAAGGGTTAACCCCTTATCGACCGCCGATACGCCTTTTAATGGTGGCAGTTAAAGGTACTTATGCCTCAGCGCCGCTTTTTAACGGTGCTGAGAAATAAGTATAGCACCCCCAGCATCGGAATTACACCGAAGTCTTGGCTAACGGGGGTAGCTGAAACCCCGGAGAACATGGTTCGGGGCATTTTTTTTACTGACGCCAGTGTTGTGATCACCGTTATTAGCAAAATAACAGCGATCGCAAAAAAAAAAAGTCTGATTTCCCATTTACCGTATTTTTCGAACTATAAGACGCACTGGACTATAAGACGCACCCAGGGTTTAGAGGTGGAAAGTAGGGAAAAAAATATTTGAAGCAAAAAATGTGGTAAAATATTTAATAACATAAATAACATACTATTATATGTGGTGTTATTATGTTGGAAGCTGCGGGTAGAAGATGGTGCTGCGGGACCAGTCTGGTGTCTGTAAAGCACTATATGAAGACGCTGGAGGGTGAGTATAAGAATGGGGGCACAGGGCTTATATTTAAAGCACCATTCCAGCACAGAAAAATAACACTGGATTGCTGCTTTAAGATCCCATGGGAGAACTATAACTCACAGCATGTCCTGCAGATCCTATGACATGCTGGTAGTTATAGTTCACCACAGGAGTGGCAAAGTGCATTTTTATGTGTTGTAATTTTAATTAATTCCTACTTGCGCAGGTCCGGCAGCCAGCCACACTTTGGTGAAGTAGTGAACAGCTACAGCATCACATGACCACACAGAGCACTCCCTCTTATTGCCTCTCCACAGCTCATGTAATAAGAAGCTTGCAGCTTCTAGTACATGCCTTCAGGACCTGATGACATAATGAAGAGGGAGGGCTTTGTGAGGTCATGTGATGGGCCATCCCGCCCTCTTCATACAGGTCCTATACCGGAGCAGGGAGCACTCAGCATCCAGCACAGCCCGGCCGGGGCTGACATTTGGACCATAAGACGCACCCACACTTTCCTTCCAAATTTGGAGGAAAAAATGCGTCTTATGGTCCAAAAAATACGGTAATTTCTCTCTCCTCTGATGTGATCGCAAATCAGAGGAGAGAGAAATGGGGTCCTCCAATTCTGGAGCTCAGCCTTGGCTAAGTTAGTAATTGAGAAGTGTCTATCAGTCACCAGCATTACTAACTCAGTAAGATAAAATAAAAATTGGTTGTGATGCAGCTTTTCAACAAGTTTTATTAGACGTCTGGACATTACAAGACACTATATTACCTATACTATAAACAGAGCTCCCGTGTCACTGATGATCATTAACCCCTTAGTGACAGAGCCAATTTGGTACTTGATGACCGAGCCAATTTTTACAATTCTGACCACTGTCATTTTATGAGCTTATAACTCTGGAACGCTAGAACGGATCCTGATGATTCTGAGATTGTTTTTTCGTAACATATTGTACTTCATGTTAGTGGTAATATTTCTTCGATATTACTTGCGATTATTTATGAAAAAAACGGAAATATGGTGAAAATTGTTAAAATTTTGCAATTTTCAAACTATTTTTATGCCCTTAAATCAGAGAGATATGTCACAAAAATAGTTAATAAGTAACATTTCCCACATGTCTACTTTACATCAGCACAATTTTGGAAACAAAATTTTTTTTTGTTAGAGAGTTATAAGGGTTAAAAGTTGACCAGCAATTTCTCATTTTTACACCACCATTTTTTTTTAGCGACCACATCACATTTGAAGTCATTTTGAGGGGTCTATATGATAGAAAATAACCAAGTGTGACAACATTCTAAAAACTGCACCCCTCAAAGTGCTCAAAACCACATTCAAGAAGTTTATTAACCCTTTACGTGCTTCACAGGAACTGAAACAATGTGGAAGGCAAAAATGAACATTTAACTTTTTTTTGCAAACATTTTACTTCAGAATCATTTTTTTTATTTTCACAAGTGTAAAAACAGAAATTTAACCATAAATGTTATTGTGCAATTTCTCCTGAATACGCCGATACCACATATGTGGGGGTAAACCACTGTTTGGGGGCGCACCGCAGAGCTTGGAATAGAAGGAGCGCCGTTTGACTTTTTCAATGCAGAATTGGCTGGAATTGAGATTGGATGCCATGTCATGTTTAGAGAGCCCCTGATGTGCATAAACAGTGGAAACGCTCCACAAGTGACACCATTTTGGAAACTAGACCCCTTAAGGAACTTATCTAGATGTGTGGTGAGCACTTTACACCCCCAGGTACTTCACAGAAGTTTATAACGTAGAGCCGTGAAAATAAAAAATCAAATTTTTTCTACAAAAATGATCTATTTGCCCCCAAATTTTTATTTTCACAAGAGTAACAGGAGAAATTAGAACACAAAAGTTGTTGTGCAATTTCTCCTGAGTATATCGATACCCCATATGTGGGGGTAAACCACTGTTTGGGTGCACTGCAGAGCTTGGAAGAGAAGGAGTGCCGTTTTACTTTTTCAATGTAGAATTGGCTGGAATTGAGATTGGACGCCATGTCGCGTTTGGAGAGCCCCTGATGTGCCTAAACAGTGGAAACACCCCACAAGTGACACCATTTTGGAAACTAGACCCCTTAAGGAACTTATCTAGATGTGTGGTGAGCACTTTAAACCCCCAGGTGCTTCACGGAAGTTTATAACGTAGAGCCGTGAAAATAAAAAGTCGCATTTTTTCTACAAAAATGATATTTTTGCCCCCAAATTTGTATTTTGACAAGGGTAACAGGAGAAATTAGACCACAAAAGTTGTTGTGCAATTACTCCTGAGTACGTCGATACCCCATATGTGGGGGTAAACCACTGTTTGGGCCCAACGCAGAGCTTGGAAGAAATGAAGTGCCATTTTACTTTTTCAATGTACAATTGGCTGGAATTGAGAACGGACACCATGTCGCGTTTGGAGAGCCCCTGATGTGCCTAAACAGTAGAAACCCCGCACAAGTGACCCCATTTTGGAAACTAGACCCCTTAAGGAACTTAGCTAGATGTGTGGTGAGCACTTTAAACCTCCAAGTGCTTCACAGAAATTTATAAAGTAGAGCCGTGAAAATAAAAAATCCTTTTTTTTCATCAAAAATGATTTTTAGCAATTTTTTATTTTCTCAAGGGTAACAGGAGACATTGGACCCCAAAATCTGTTGACCAGTTTGTCATGAGTACGCTGATACCCCATATGTGGGGGGGCACTGTTTTGGCACCCATCGGGGCTCGGAAAGGAAGGAGCGCCGCTTGGAATGCAGACTTTGATGGGATGGTCTGCGGGCGTCATGTTGCATTTGCAGAGCTCCTGATGTACCTAAACAGTAGAAACCCCCCACAAGTGACCCCATTTTGGAAACTAGACCCCCCAAAGAGCATATCTAGATGTGTGGTGAGCACTATGAACCCCCAACTGCTTCACAGAAGTTTATAATGTAGAGCCATGAAAATAAAAAAAAATCATTTTTTTCCACAAAAATGAACTTTTCACCCCCGAATTTTTACTTTCACAAGGGTAACAGGAGAAATTAGACCCCAAAATTTATTGTGCAATTTATGCTGAGTAGGCTGATACCCCATATGTGGGGGTAAACCACTGGTTGGGCGCATGGCAGAGCTCGGTAGGGAAGAAGCGCCGTTTTGGAATGCAGACTTTGACAGAATGGTCTGCGGGCATTATGTTGCGTTTGCAGAGCCCCTGATGTACCTAAACAGTAGAAACCCCCACAAGTGACCCCATTTTGGAAACTAGACCCCCTAAGGAATTTATCTAGATGTGTGGTGAGAACTTTCAATGCCCAAGTGCTTCACAAGAGTTTATAATGCAGAGTCGTGAAAATAAAAAATATTTTTTTTTCCACAAAAAAGATTTTTTAGCCCCCAAGTTTTTATTTTCACAAGGGTACAAGAGAAATTGGACCCCAAAAGTTGTTGTCCAATTTGTCCTAAGTACACTGATACCCCATGTGTGGGTGGGACCACTGTTTGGGTGCATGGCAGAGCTCGGAAAGGAAGGAGCGCCGTTTTGGAATGCAGACTTTGATAGATTAGTCTGCGGGCATTATGTTGCGTTTGCAGAGCCTCTGATGTACCTAAACAGTAGAAACCCCCCATAAGTGACCACATTTTGGAAACTAGACCCCCCAAGGAACTTATCTAGATATGTTGTGAGAATTGTGAATGCCCAAGTGCTTCACAGAAGTTTATAATGCAGAGTCGTGAAAATAAAAAAATAAAAAAATTTCCACAAAAAAGATTTTTTAGCCCCCAAATTTTTGTTTTGACAAGGGTAACAAGAGAAATTGGACCCCAAAAGTTGTTATCCAATTTGTCCTGAGTACACTGATACCCCATGTGTGGGGGGACCACTGTTTGGGCGCATGGCAGAGCTCGGAAGGGAAGGAGTGCCGTTTTGGAATGCATACGTTGATAGAATGGTCTGCGGGCATTATGTTGCGTTTGCAGAGCCCCTGATGTACCTAAACAGTAGAAACCCCCCACAAGTGACCACTTTTTGGAAACTAGACCCCCCAGGGAACTTATCTAGATGTGTGGTGAGAACTTTGAATGCCCAAGTGCTTCACAGAAGTTTATAATGCAGAGTTGTGAAAATAAAAAAAAAAATTTTTTTCCACAAAAAAGATTTTTTAGCCCCCTAGTTTTTATTTTCACAAGGGCAACAGGAGAAATTGGACCCCAAAAGTTGTTGTCCAATTTATCCCGAGTACGCTGATGGCCCATATGTGGGGGTAAACCACTGTTTGGGTGCACGGCAGAGCTCGGAATGGGAGGGAGCACCATTTGACTTTTTGAGCGCAAAATTGGCTGTGGCATTTAGAGACCCACTGATGTAACTAAACAGTGGAAACCCCCCAATTCTAACTCCAATCCTAACCCCAACACACCCCTAACCCTAATGCCAACCCTATCCATAATCCTAATCACAACCCTAACGATAATCACAACCCTAACCCCAAAACAACCATATCCCTCATCAGAACCCTAAATCCAACACACCCCTAATCCTAATCTCAACCCTAACCTCAAACCTAACCCTAATCCCAATACACCCCTAATCCTAACCCTGACCTTAACCCTAATCCCAAACCTAACCCTAATCCCAAACATAACCCTGCCAACCCTAATCCAAACCCTAATCCCAACTCTAACCCTAACTTTAGCCGCAACCCTAGTCCTAACTTTAGCCGCAACCCTAGCCCTAACTTTAGCCCCAACCCTAAATTTAGCTCCAACTCTAACCCTAGCCCTAATTTTAGCCCCAACCCTAACCCTAGCCCTAAATTTAGCCCCAACCCTAACCCTAAATTTAGCCCCAACCCTAACCCTAACCCTAAATTTAGCCCCAACCCTAACCCTAAATTTAGCCCCAACCCTAACCCTAACCCTAATTTTAGCCCCAACCCTAACCTTAACCCTAAATTTAGCCCCAACCCTAACCCTAAATTTAGCCCCAACCCTAACCCTAAATTTAGCCCCAACCCTAACCCTAACCCTAAATTTAGCCCCAACTTCTCTAGCTGCTGGCCGGCAGATCATGGCGGGCGCACTGCGCATGCTCCCACCATTTTCTTACCAAAGGAAGAAGCCAGCGGCCAGGAGAGGACACAGGAGGACCCAGGGACACCGGTAAGTATGATAGGGTCCCCGAATCCCCCTATTTCTCTGTCCTCTGATGTGCGATCACATCAGAGGACAGAGAATTACACATCGCTTTTTTTTTTTGTGGCCGCCGGTAAACAGTTAATTACCGGCAATCGCAAAACAGGGGTCGGTAAAAACCGACCCCGATCATGTTCTTTGGGGTCTCGGCTACCCCCGGCAGCTGAGACCCTAAAGATCTCCTGGGTGCCAGCCGGTGGGCGCACTGCACATGCGCCTGCCATTTTTTGGCCGGAAGAAGATGGCGGCGCCCATCGGGAGCCAGGAGGAGCACCGGGGGAGACAGGTGAGTATCGTGGGGCGATCGGGGACCCCATTTCTCTGTCCTCCGATGTGCGATCACATCGGAGGACAGAGAAATGAAATGGAAAATTGCGGGTTTTTTTGCGACCGCCGGTAAATGGTTAATTACCGGCGATCGCAACTCGGGGGTCAGTAAAAAAACCCCGAATCATGTTCTCTGGGGTCTCGGCTACCCCCAGTAACCGAGACCCCAGAGAAAATCCGACTATGGGGGGCGCTATTCACTTTTTCCACAGCGCCGTTAATTAACGGCGCTGTGGTTTAAGTACCCTTAACTGCTGCCGTTAAAAGGCGTATCGGCGGTCATTAAGGGGTTAAATTTCCTGTACAGTATACACACCTGTACAGTATACACTATATACAGAGTTCCTGTGTATAATGTCACTGGTGATCGCTGTGTTACATGTACACTGACACTATATACAGAGCACAATGGCAAGTAAAAGTTTGGGCACCCCTGGTCAAAATTACTGTTATTGTGGACAGTTATGCAAATTGAAGATGAAATGATCTCTAAAAGGCCTAAAGTTAAATATGACACATTTCAATAATAATAATATTTTCTTTAGTGCCAACATATTCCGCAGCACTTTATTTAATTTTAGATTCCATTGCATTTTATTAATATACAGTATATATATATACAGTATATATTTTTTACATATTAAATATTACGAAAAGGAAAATGGGTTGATGCAAAAGATTGGGCCCCGGTTCCCCCGTTTCACCGCCGCTGCTCCGGGTGCCTCCTCATACTTACCATGTCACGGCGTCCCGGCATGCTCCTAGTTCCTCTTCTGCTTCCGGTCTCCTGCGCATTCGTCCCTCCTGTTTCTCCTCGGGTGCGCGAGCTCCAGACCCTACTGCACACGCGCGCGCAGCACTCCTTGATTCTTCCGCTCCTTCGGCTCCTCTCTGTGCCGCTGGAGGACCCTGACCCGGAAGGTATGCTGCGGCTCTGTATATCAGGCCACCTTTTCCATTTGGCGGTGCCTGACTATCATTTGTATTTTCACAAGTGACTCTGGCCCCCGTGTTCCTCTGCGTTGTCAGCAGATAGCTCTCCGTCTTGGTTTTCCCTAGTTAGCCTGCTTCTGACTAACCATTGCTCTCTCTGCTTTGTTTCCGTTTAGCTCCGGTCTGCCTGAGTCTCCGTTCATCCAGCGTACCGGTGCGTCTGAGTTGTCTGACCGTATCTTCACCTTGCCCGCTGGTTCGTTTCTCTCCTCTCCTTGTACTCCCGTTTCCTTGTCATTTCAGACTACGTCCCTGATTCCGTACATGCTTCTCCCTGTGCCTCTGCCTTGCCATTTCCCTCTTCTTGTTTCTCCTTCCGTTTTCTGTTAGTTCCATTCTCTTTTATACCAGCTGCCGTAGCAGTAGTCTCCCCAGGGCCTGCTCCTAATGCTCCCTGTATAGAGGGTGGTCTACTTGGTCCCCTCGTCCAGGGAAGGTTCGCTGTTGTGGTCCAGTGGGTTCACCCTTAGTAGTCTCTCAGCTTATCCGCATTACAGTATAGTCAGGCCATGGACCCCGCTGGTACCCCTGTCTCCACTCAAAAGGAACTAGCATTCCTACGGGAGAACCAAACTAGGATCATGGCTTTTTTATAATCAATGGAATCCCGGTTGTCAGCACTTCAGCCCTCTGACACTGCGAGCGTCTCCCAACTAACCAGTCTTCAGCAGGAAGTCGCTCAGCAACACGATACTTAAGGTACCGTCACACTCAGCGCTGCTGTGGCGATATAGACAACGAGCCGACCTAAACTAGGTCGCTGGAGCGTCGCTGTTTAGGTCGCTGTAGAGACGTCAAACACAGCAACTCCAGAACGATGCAGGAGCGATCCAGTGACGTAACGGCGACTCACTTCTCGTTCTCGCTGGTTGTTAGCTCCATGTCAAACAGCCGGAGTGTACTGACTGGCTAGAAGGAGACGCTGCGACGCCCCCTATGCTCGTTGCTGGCGTCGTTGCTTTTGATGTCAAACATGATGATACACGCCGACCTGGCGACGAAATAAAGTTCTGGACTTCTAGCTCCGACCAGCGATGGCACAGCGGGATCCAGATCGCTGCTGCGTTTCAAACACAACAAGATCGCTATCCAGGACGCTGCAATGTCACGGATTGTTGTCATTCTCTTTGCAAAGTTGCTGAGTGTGACGGTACCTTAAGGGTCATATTTTAAATTATATGGCATCTGTAGATAACCGGCTGCTCTCCCTACAGATGGCCGCTTCTGCTCCTGTTCAAGCTCCAGTCTCGCACCCTCCTCCTCGTCTGGCTAAACCCCCGCAGTATGGTGGAGATCCCAAATTGTGTTGGGGTTTCCTTAATCAGTGTCAGTTACACTTTGAATTATTGCCACAACAATACCCCACTGATCGAGCTAAGGTAGCTTTTGTAGTGTCCCACTTGGAGGGTGAGGCCTTGGCCTGGGTTAATCCCCTCTGGGAGCGTGACGATCCCCTGGTCTCTCAATTTTCCACCTTTTTGGAGACTTTTCGTAAGGTCTTCAATGAGCCAGGGCAGTTAGCCTCTACCACTGAGTCTCTTTTTAGTCTCCACCAGGGTACTCTTTCTGTCGGCCAGTACGCCATTCGTTTTCGTACCTTGTCCTCTGAGCTGGGGTGGAACAATGAGGCACTTGTGGAAGCTTTTTGGCGAGGTCTATCTGGTCGAATAAAGGATGAGCTGGCGGGTAGAGACACTCCGACTTCCTTGGAGGATCTCATTTCCCTGGCAACCTGCATTGACTTGCATTTTCAGGAACGTCTCCATGAATCTGCCAGGGAGAGGAAGCTACCCTGTCAAGCCTCAACTGCTTGCAGTCAACAACGCAGTAAAGAAAGACTTGCTCAGGGTCTTTGCTTTTATTGTGGCAGCGCCTCTCATCTTCTACGTTCTTGTCCGGTGAGGCCGGGACACGCCTCCGCCTAGGTCAGGTAAGAGAGGCCTCCCTAGGTGTTAATGACACCTCTCTACCTTTCACTCTCTCCGTCTTGCTAAATTTTGGTTCTTCTCGCTCTTCTGAGATAGCTTATGTTGATTCTGGAGCAGCAGGCAATTTTATTCAACTTGAGGCAGTCAGAAGGTTTCAAATTTCTGTCAGATCCTTGGAGTCTCCCCGGCAAATAGCTTCAGTCGATGGCAGACCCCTACGGGAGACTGTTTCCTTGGTCACCGAAGAGGTGGAGCTACAGATCGGAGCCTTACATCGGGAGAAGATAGCCTTTTATGTACTGCCATCATTGTCTTTTACCTTCCTTCTAGGTCTTCCTTGGTTAAGAATTCATGAGCCTGTCCTGGATTGGCGATCTGGAGATGTCCTTCGCTGGGCTCATTCTTGTCAGACTAGGTGTTTGCGTCCTGTCCAGCCTTTAAAGTCTTCCTGGTCAACCACAGCGCCTGCAGCTGTGCCTTCGGCCTATCACAAGAAGGAGGCAGAGAGCTTGCCTCCGCATCAACCATACGATTGCCCGATCGACCTTCTTCCGGGTTCGTCTCCGCCCAGAGGCCAAACTTATGCGCTGAATCCTCTTGAATCTCAAGCCATGACCGACTACGTCCAAGAAAATTTGGCCAGAGGTTTTATCCGGAAGTCCTCTTCACCTGCGGGCGCGGGTTTCTTTTTTGTCAAGAAAAAGGATGGAACCCTCTGTCCTTGTATCGACTGCCGGGGTCTCAACAACATAACAATTAAAAACAAGTATCCGCTTCCTGTTATCCCTGAACTAGAGTGGCTGAGGGGAGCAGGAATCTTCACCAAGCTGGATCTTTGTGTGGCCTACAATCTCATCCGAATCCGTCCCGGTGATGAGTGGAAGACCGCTTTGAACACCAGGGATGGTCATTACGAGTACTTGATCATGCCCTTCGGCTTATGCAATGCTCCCGCAGTATTTCAAGAATTTGTGAATTACATTTTCCGAGATCTTCTGTATTCCTGTGTGGTGGTATACTTGGACGATATTCTCATTTACTCTCCAGATTTATCTACCCATAGAAGGGACGTCCGTCTTGTGCTTCTATGTTTGAGGGAGAATCGTCTTTTTGCTAAACTCGAAAAATGTGCCATTGAACTGTCATCTCTTCCTTTTCTGGGTTACATCATCTCCGACTCTGGTCTGTGTATGGATCCGGAAAAGGTGTCCGCCGTGCTCAACTGGCCTTGTCCTCATGGTATCAAGGCCATCCAGCGTTTCCTCGGCTTTGCAAATTACTATCGACAGTTCATTCCTCACTTTTCTTCTCTGACCAGGCCCATCTCCTCTCTGATTCGCAAGGGATCCAATGGCCCTCGGAGGCTAATGATGCTTTTCTGTCCTTGAAACAAGCTTTTGCCTAAGCTCCCGTACTGCATCGTCCTGAAGTCAATAAACCTTTTATTCTCGAAGTAGACGCCTCTGCTGTTGGTGCCGCTGCGGTGCTTTCTCAAAGGTCTTCATCTGGGTGACTTGTCACCTGCGGTTTCTTCTGTAAGACTTTCTCCTCGTCTGAATGAAACTATACCATCGGTGACCGGGAGCTGTTGGCCAACAAACTGGCATTGCAGGAATGGAGGTATCTATTGGAAGGAGCCGTTCATCCGGTCAAGATCTATATGGACCATAAGAATCTAGCTTACATCCGTTCTGCACAGAGGCTTAATCCCCAGCAAGCTAGATGGTCCCTCTTCTTTGCTCGTTTTAATTTTGAATTGCACTTCTGTCCTGGCAATAAGAATCTCAAGGCCCACGCACTGTCCAGATCATTTTTGTTTGTTGATACGGAGGAGGAGCCCGCACACATCTTGGATCCTTCTAAAGTCATCATGGTGGCACCTGTCAATCTATCCTCTTTGCCTCTGGGCAAAACCTTTGTTTCTGAGCGCAACAGGAGGCTGGTCTTATGCTGGGGACATGCCTCAAAAGTTGCGGGTCATGCTGGTTTTAAGAAGACTTTCTTGCTAGTGTCTCGCTACTACTGGTGGCCAACCCTATCCCAAGATGTCCAAGCTTTTATTGCCTCCTGTCCGTCTTGCGCCAAGAACAAGGTTCCTGGGTAAGTACCTTATGGACTTCTTCATCCGCTTCCAGTTCCATCGGCTTCATGGCAACACATTGCTATGGATTTTATCACTGATCTGCCTCACTCTTCCAGCTGCACCCTTATTCTCGTGGTTGTGGATAGGTTCTCCAAGATGGCTCACTTCATATCCCTTCCTGGATTGCCTTCAGCACCCGAATTGGCGAAAGTTTTTGTGCATCATATTTTTCGTATTCATGGCTTCCCTCAACATATTGTTTCGGACAGGGGGGTCCAGTTCACCTCTCCGTTCTGTAGAGCACTTTGTAAATTCATGAACATTTCGCTGGACTTCTCCTCTGCCTACCATCCACAGTCCAATGGTCAAGTGGAACGCACTAATCAGACTCTGGTGTCTTATCTTCGTCATTTCTCTAACTCCCATCACAGTGATTGGTCCGATTTACTCCCGTGGGCTGAATTCGATTATTCTCGCCCCCATAGACTTTCATTGGTGTATTTTTTGCGCAATACGCTAACAAAAGCAGCATGCTGCGATTTTCTACGGCCATACAAGACCGTAAAATACGGATGCGTAAAATACGGCAGATAGGAGCTGGCCCATAGAAAAACATTGGTCCGTGTGCAAACCATATTTTCAGCGTCTCTCGTACGTCCGTAAAACTCGCTGGTGTGACGCCGACCTTACGAATATTTGTAATATATTTAATTAGCTTTTGTCTAACACCATGCTGAAAGTTTTTACTTGTTTGATTAGTTCATTCTGTCTCAGTAGCTGAAATGAGCTGCAGATCTAGTAATAATTCCTCACCCATATGCCTTATATACAATTCATTATACAAGGAAAAATATTTCTTAACATTTTTTTTATGTAAACTCTTGTCAATTTTGAATGTTTTATTGTCAGACCTTAAAGTGAAGCAGCAATCTGGGAGTCAGAGATGCTTCCAGACGTATTCCTCATGCTGTTCTCCTTCCATTCAGTACTTATTCCATCCATTTTATCATTTTCACGGAAAAACGCTTTGATTTCCCACTGACTCCCATTGTTACTCGAAACGAGCACCCAACCATTAGAAAATGCTCGGTTCAAATAACAAGCATCGAAGCATTTTATGGTTCACTCATCTCTACTAATGATAGATTCTTGCACTTAAAAAATAAACTTACACCATTACTATGCAACAATAATTAGCAATAATGAATACGAAATGAAAACTAATAAAACAAATGGTAAAAGCGATGAATATGGTTCAATTGCATTTCCACTACATTGATATTTTGTTTGTGACATTTCCTTCCTACGTGTTTATCTGCATAAACAAACCATAAACTGGAAAACAAGCTGTGCCCAACACTAGACTTTAACTGCTCCAGGCACCGATTTTCTGTCTGTTATTTAAGCAGTTTCTTATAACAGTTATTCATCGGTAACAAATATATAAATTTCACCCACAGCAATATAGATACTGTGTGTGATGGAAGTAGAAGTATTTCCCCATGGGAGTTCATCTTTAATGCAGTCCTATATTTGTCTTCAAAATCTTGCAGTCCCTGAATTATTAAGAGCTAGGAGATGCATCTTTATGGAAGATGCTCTGGTATCTGAATTCTTTTCTCCTATTATTCTCACATAAAAATTTATTACCACACATTTGGCATTTTTACAAGTATGGATTACAGTCCGCAAATTGTTTGGAATCATCCAAATGCATCTGTCACGTACACACTCCTCAGCAAGTGATGTAGGGGATGACTGTAAGGGTTAATTTATATCCTTTCAATCAATCTTGGTTAATCAATCTTATTTATAGGCTGCACAA
This sequence comes from Ranitomeya variabilis, assembly GCF_051348905.1. NCBI lineage: Eukaryota > Metazoa > Chordata > Amphibia > Anura > Dendrobatidae > Ranitomeya > Ranitomeya variabilis. Next base: position 458,211,374 of record NC_135237.1, on the reverse strand, counting down.
TGAGCATATATCACACCCAATACAGTCCATGCACCACAGTTACACAAGACACTGCCACCACCCAAACACACTGGCTGATGAGTTCTCAAAATGTATATTACTGATCGACAGTCAAAAGGCCACACGCAGTCTGAAAGGTTATGGATTCTTTAGAGCATACAAGGATTAATTTTATTAAAATTTGAAGCTTTAAAGGGGCTGTTCACTACTTGGACAACTCTTTCTTAATCTGAATGTTTTCCGCTGTTAAAATAAAAAGTATTATACTCACATCCTGTGCCGATGCAGTTCCAGCGGTGTCAGCAATCACGTTCCCACGTGAGATTGTCAAGCAAGTTCTGCTCCCAATCAGTGTTGGCTTCACTGTCCCAGCCTTCTGGCGAATAAGTAGTCAAGAGAAAGTGAGAGCTACGGCTGGCCACTCACTTCCTCTTGATTGCTTAAACATCTGGAGGTGAGGACTGTGACGCAAACATTGACTGGGCACGGGCTTCGTGTGACATAACAACATCACGTGAGCCCCAGAAAAATAGTGTCAATACTGCTGGAACAGCTCCGGTACTGGAGGGGAGAAAAAGGCCGGGGTCACACTTGGGTGTGTAATGCGAGAAACTCTCATCAATTCCCAGCACTGCCGCCGGCACTCGGGACCAGAGTGTGCGGCTGCATCTATTTCTATGCAGCTGAATGCTCCGGTCCGAACCACCGGCAGCAGTGCCAGGAATTGATGCGAGAGACTAGCACGATTTTCTCACATTACACATGTAAGTTTGACCCCGGCCTAAGCATTTCTATTTTATAGGGGGCAAACATTCAGATTGAGAAGGGATTGTCCAAGTAGTGGGCATCTCCATTAACCCATTTCCGACATCGGGCATAATAATACGCTGATGTCGGACATCCTCCCTTTGATGTGGACTCCGGCACTGAGCCCACATCTTTTCCGACACATGTCAGCTGTTTTGAACAGCTGGCATGTGCTGCTGGGAGGTATCGAGAGACTCCCACGGCTATTAACCTGTTAAATGCCGCTGTCGAACTCTCACAGCGGCATTTAACACGCGCTTCTGGCAAGCGCAGCGGAAATCTGCCCATCAGTGACCGTCACGTGATTGCGGGTCACCGATGCATTGGCATGACAACAAGAAGTCTCCAGCAGCGCTCATAGCACGTGAGTAATTCTGCTACATACAGGCGATCTGATCATCGCCTTTATGTAGCAGAGCCGATTGGGTTATGGAAGCTTCTAGTCTCCCATAGAGACTATTGAAGCATGCCAAAAGTGGAAAAAAAAATGTTTTAAAAAATATGAAAAAAATAAAAAAAATAAAAAAAATTGAAATCACCTCCCTTTTGCCCAATTCAAACTAAAACAAGAGAACACAATCAATCATACACATATTTGGTATTGATGCATTTAGAATTGCCCAATCTATCAATAAAAAAAGGATTAACCTGATCGCTAAATGGTGTAGCGAGAAAAAAAGTCAAAACTTCAGAATTACTGTTTTTTGGTCACAACGACATTGTATTGAAATGCGATAACGGGCAATCAAAAGATCGTATCTGCACCAAAATGGTGTCAATAAAAACGTCAGCTCGGCGCACAAAAAATAAGTCCTCATGCAACCCGAGATCACGAAAAATGGAGACGCTATAGGAATCGGAAAATGGCGCAATTTTTTTTTAACAAAGTTTGGAATTTTTATTCACCACATAGATAAAAAAGAAGTGGAGTAGTAACAGGCTATAGGTAAGTATGTGACAGATCTATCATGAGGAACTGTCCTGAACCTTAAAAAAATGCAAACCGGGGTAATAAAGTGCATACAGTGCAAGAATATTGGCATCCAACAGGACTTCCGTATAATAAAGAGATTCCAAACCTACCCATATTGTAGTATAACGCCCGTCCACGATGCCACAAACACCCTGATGTGCATTTTGCGGATGTGCTTTCTAAAGAGGAGGGGAGATCTGTCACATACTTACCTATAGCCTGTTACTACTCCACTTTGCCACTTGTATCTTACTTGAGTAACTTTTCCTCTTTTGTATCTCTTGTGCATGTTTCATAATACCTGTGATTCAAGATTTTATATTTTGTATTTTATTCTTTTGAATACAATTTAATATTTTCAGTATAATACTTTCAGTATACCTCTCTTTTTAGTAGTGTGTGAATACCTTGCATCCCAGTGGAAAAGGTAGTTGAACTGTATAAAACAGGAAATAGTCCATGAGCCGGGCCAGATATCGGTACCACCCGGAGTGACTAATTTTCTTTGGTATTTTTAGGTAGATGCATGTCTGTAGTTTATTTTTTGATATGATAGCCCTTACATATACGTAGCTTATTAACCCCTTCAGCCCTAGGCCTATTTGTACCCAAGTGCCTAAGCCAATCTGACCTGTGCCACTTCATGGGCTAATAACTTTGGAACGCTTTCACCTATCCAAGCCATTCTGAGATTGTTTTCTCGTGACATATTGTACTTCACGTCAGTGCTAAATGGGAGTCAATATATTTTACCTTTCTATATAAAAAAATGCTAAATATTCGGAAATTTTGGAAAAATCGGCAATTTTTTAACTTTGAAATTCTCTGCTTTTTACAAAAATACTGATACCCCCCATAATAGTTATTAATTTACACTCCCCACATGTTTACTTCATATTGGCATCATTTTGAAAATGAAACCTTATTGTTTTACGACGTAATAGGGCTTATAGTTTTATGCGCAATTTTTCACATTTACAGCAAAACCCACTTTTCAAAGGACCAAGTCACTTCTGAAGTCACTTTAAGGGGCTTACATAACAGAAACCACCCATAAATTACCCCATTTTGCAAACTACACCCCTCAAGCTGTTCAAAACTCATTTTTAAAAACTGTTAACCCTTTAGGTGTTCCACAGGAATTTTAGCAGAATGAAGGCGAAATTTCAAAATTTCATTTTTTTTCCAGATATTACATTGTAATCCAATTTTACCTGCAACCTAGCAAGGGTTAACGGCAAACCCAAACTTGGTTACCCTAATTCTGCAGTTTATAGAAACACCCCACATGTACTCGTAAACTAAAGTATGGGCACACAGCACAGCTCAACACGGAAGGAGCGCTATGTGGTTTTTGGGTGGCGGATTCACTGGAAGAAATCTAGGGGGCCATGTCACATTTGAAGGCTGCCTGAGGTACCCCCACAGTGGAAACCCCAAAAAGTGACCCTATTTTGGAAACTACACCCCCAAGGAATCTATGAAGCACTTATGAGGCTTGCATGGAAAAACTTCCTTCCATGGCTAGAAGAAAACCATGCAAGGGACCTTCACCATCTGGATGAAACACTGAAGAACATCACAAACTTTCGCATCAGTGTGTCGCAGGGATCCTTCGAAAAGCTCTTGGATAATGAATCTTGCACACTTACCCTGAAGCTCTTTCAAGTTTATCTTGAGACCCTCAGAAATGAACAACTCTCAGCATTCTGGATGTCATACTTGGACATGGTCGAGACCATGCTGGCCCTGGTTCGAGCTTCAAGAGAAGGCAACTGGATGCTTCACCTAGGAGCAATCCGACAGATGATACCATGGTGTTTTGCCTATGACAAGGTCAACTATGCCCGATACCTAACCTATTACTATGCCACAATGTCTCGGCTGCCCATAGAACACCCAGAGGTCCATGAATACTTCATGCAAGGTGGCTTTTCGGTCCAGATCGGTAGCAAGAATCCTTTTGGACGAATTCCTGTGGACCAGACCATTGAAGAGACAATCAACAAAGACACCCAGACACCAGGGGGCACAAAAGGCTTCAGCCTCAAAGTTGGAGCTGTTTCCAGGTTCTACCTGACATCAGAGTACCGCAGTATGTACTTGAGGCAGCTGAGGGCCCTGGTAGGCCAACAATATACTGACTTCAGCCATTCAGACCTACAGGTGTCTAGGATTAGAAGAGATGAAGCCGATGTCCAATCTTTCGTTCAACTGCTGGAGACAGGTTGGGTGAACCCCTTCAACAAAGAGCATAATGGTGAACTTATCAGTTTGTCAACAGCGACTGTAGCACCACCAGATGTAGCCAAAGACCTTCAAGGGGCATACAGTATAGGAGAGGATGCATATCAAACATTCAAGGATGAGCGTTTGGGTACCGATAAGCCAACTACATTGTTTCATGACAAGATGACGAAGAACAAACTTAAAACGTTCTCTAACATCCAAATGAAGACACGCAGACAAGGTCTTGGCAAGGAGGTAATTTTGAAGGCTGACAGAAACCTATTTGGCCAGATGATACTTGTAGCTGAGAACAGAAAGCTACAAATGAGTGATGTCTTGACTCATCCCCTGGGTCCATTGCCATGGGCACTTGCCAATGGTGATGGGTCTATCCGCAAGACCAACAAGGCTGCCCTCGCAAGGGAGTTGGAGAGGAATGCTCGTCCTGCAGAAGTGATCCCCGAGCCCTCTGCAACCATCATTGATGGGATGAGCCTGGTTCAGAAACTGAAGGGAAACAATGCAACATTTGGCCAGCTAGCAGGCACAGCAATGAGTCGCGCTATCCATGAGGGTGCTAAGAGCAAGCGCATTGATATTGTCTTTGACGTCTACAAGGAGACATCCATCAAAGATACAGAAAGAGTCAACAGATATGAAGGCACAGGGATCCATTTCAAGAACATTCAACATGGGCACAACATCCAGCAGTGGAAAAAGCTTCTAAGTAGTTCCTCCAACAAGGCAAGTCTCAAAGTTTCTGGTAGAAGAATGGAAGGCGAAACACCACAGGGAGAAGCTTGAGGAGAAGGAGCTGTATGTCACATGTGAGCAGCTCTGCTTTAAGATCACCAAAGAACAGTGGGAAGAGGCTGCTGACCTTAAGTCAAATCAAGAAGAAGCAGACACACGCCTCCTTCTCCATGCTCTTCATGCAGCAGAATCTGGTTACAAGTCGGTCATCATCACTTCGGAGGATACTGATGTCATGGTCCTGTGTCTGGGCATGTGCCACAAAATCCCATCCCACCTGTTCCAGAAATGCGGTACACAGAACCGGACAAGATTCCTGGATATCACCACTCTGAGCCGAACATTGGGAGGCAGCGTATGTGATTCATTGATTGGTATGCATGCATTTACAGGCTGTGACACCGTCAGTGCATTCGCTGGCCGTGGGAAGATGACGACACTCAAGCAGTTGAAGATGAACAAGACATACCAGGATGCCTTTCAGGAAGTTGGTCGTTCATGGGAAGTGTCTACCGAACTTTTTGAGAAGTTACAGGAAATCACCTGCCACATGTACCTGCCAACTACCCAAACAACTGAGGTAAACAGGCTCCGTTATCAGCTGTTCTGTGCCAGACGTGGAGTGGTAGAGTCAAGTCAACTCCCTCCTTGCCAGGACTGCCTTTTCATGCATGCACTGCGTGCAAACTACCAGGCTGCGATCTGGAGGAGAAGTCTGCAGAGCCAGCCATGGGTTGCAAACCCAACAGACTGCGGTTGGATGATAGATAACGACGGAAAGCTTGTTGTCAAGTGGATGCAAGGGGCACCAGCACCAGAAGCTATTATACAGCTACTGTCCTGCAAGTGTGTGCGGTCATGTGAACTTCCTCAGTGTACTTGCCTCAGCAATGGCCTGAAGTGCACAGACATGTGCAGATTACAGACATGCCAGAACAAGGGTACTGAAGACGAGCCAGTAGAACAACAGTCAGATTCAGAGTCCGATGTTGAAGATATTATGGAGTAACATATATATATATATATATATATATATATATATATATATATATATATATATATATATATATATATATATATATATGCACATGACATGTTCAGTGTGTATTTACATAACTTGGATTAAATTTTGTTACAAATACTACATCTAGTCACTCCGGGTGGTACCGATATCGTCATATTTGGTTCTTGGCTCATGCTAAAATTCCTGTGGAACACCTAAAGGGTTAACAGTTTTTAAAAATGAGTTTTGAACAGCTTGAGGGGTGTAGTTTGCAAAATGGGGTAATTTATGGGTGGTTTCTGTTATGTAAGCCCCTTAAAGTGACTTCAGAAGTGACTTGGTCCTTTGAAAAGTGGGTTTTGCTGTAAATGTGAAAAATTGCGCATAAAACTATAAGCCCTATTACGTCGTAAAACAATAAGGTTTCATTTTCAAAATGATGCCAATATGAAGTAAACATGTGGGGAGTGTAAATTAATAACTATTATGGGGGGTATCAGTATTTTTGTAAAAAGCAGAGAATTTCAAAGTTAAAAAATTGCCGATTTTTCCAAAATTTCCGAATATTTAGCATTTTTTTATATAGAAAGGTAAAATATATTGACTCCCATTTAGCACTGACGTGAAGTACAATATGTCACGAGAAAACAATCTCAGAATGGCTTGGATAGGTGAAAGCGTTCCAAAGTTATTAGCCCATGAAGTGGCACAGGTCAGATTGGCTTAGGCACTTGGGTACAAATAGGCCTAGGGCTGAAGGGGTTAATAAGCTACGTATATGTAAGGGCTATCATATCAAAAAATAAACTACAGACATGCATCTACCTAAAAATACCAAAGAGAATTAGTCACTCCGCTTGGTACCGATATCGTCAAATTTGGTTCTTGGCTCATGGACTAAAAGGGGTACTGTTACATCTTCGCTTCCACCGCAGCTCCCTGCTCCCTCTTGCTCTCACCTGTCTTCGGCGCCTCGGCACGCCTTCTTTGCCACGGGTTCCCGTCCGGTTTCTTCTCATCTGCGTGCGCTCCCGGACTCTGCTCCTCCCCGGCTGCGCGCACACGCTCGGTTCAGCGCCGTGCGCGTAAGTCCCTGACAGTGTCCCTGCCGCTCTATCTTCTCCTCTCTTTTCCCTGGAGGACCTCAACCCGGAAGTGCTCACAGCGCTGGCCTTATTAGTCCGCCTCTTCCTTCCAACCTCGCCTTGTGATCATTTGTACTTGCAACTGACCTTGGCCGCACTATTGTCCTGCTTCTCATTTGCCTGACCTTGTGCTTCTTTCTCTATTTCCCTAGGTCCTGTCCTAGTTCCTCATCCAGCCTACCTCCACGTAGTCCTGCTTGCTTGTCCGCTTCCACTGCACCGTCCCTGCTTCACTCTCCAGCCAGTCATCAGTTATCTTCCAGTTTCATGCTTCTCTCTTGTAATGCTTCACCATCCTGTCTTATCTCTTTTAGTCTGGTATATCCTCCTGGTTCCGCTTTCTTGCCCTCTCACCCTGTCTTCCAGCTGCCGTGGCAATAGTCTCTTACGGGTCTGCCCCTAACGCTCCCTGTATAGGGGGCGGTTCCATCTGGTCAGCTCACCCGTGGGAGGATCGTTGTCACGGTCCAGTGGGTCCACCCCTTCGTTCCTTTCTACGTCTCCGTCATTGTCACACTAGTCACAGCAGTAGTAGTTACAAGACTGCACTCGGATGACATCTGAGTGCAGCCTGATTCTAACACACCCCTTCATTCCTTATTACGTCTCCGTCATTGTCACACTAGTCACAGCAGTAGTAGTTACAGGACTGCACTCGGATGACATCTGAGTGCAGCCTGATTGTTACAGATACAAAAAGATATCCAAGGAATTGATAATGTCACTCAGCAGCATTCAAACTGTGATTAACAAATAGAAAATCAGGATCTCGTAAAAACAAAACCACGGTCAGGTAGACCAACAAAAATGTCGTCCACAACTGCCAGGAAAATTGTTTGGGATGCAAAGGAAAACCCCAAAACAACATCAGATGAAATACAGGACTCTTTGAAAGCTAGCGGTGTAGCTGTTTCAAGATGCACAATAAGGAGGCACTTGAAGAAAAATGGGCTGCATGGTCGAGTTGCCAGAAGAAAGCCATTACTGCGCAAATGCCACAAAGTATCACGCCTACAATGCACAAAACAGCACAGAAACAAGCCTCAAAACTTCTGGAACAAGGTAATTGGGAGTGATGAGACCAAAATTTAACTTTTTGGCCACAACCATAAACGTAGCATCTGGATAGAGGTCAACAAGGCCTATGATGAAAGGAACACCATTCCAACTGTAAAGCACGGATGTGAATCACTGATATTTTGGGGATGTGTGGGCTACAAAAGGCACAGGAAACTTGGTCAAAGTTGAAGGAAAGATGAATGCAGCACATTATCAGCAAATACTGGAGGCAAATTTGCACTCATCAGCCCAGAATCTGCGCATGGGACGTACTTGGACATTCCAACATGACAACGATCCAAAACACAAGGCCAAGTCGACCTATCATTGGGTACAGCAGAACAAAGTGAAGGTTCTGGAGTCGCCATCTTAGTCTCCTGACCTCAGTATCATTGAGCCACTCTGGGGAGATTTCAAGCATGCAGTTGCAGCGCCCCAGAGTCCTGGTCGTTGCAGTACTGTGGCTCCGCCACTATGGGGAGCTATGGTACGTCTGATTGCACTAAGGGAGTTTCTCTGACCAGGTAACACCTCACTACACTTCACACTCCGGCCACCAGGGGGGGTGGTCCTATCTAGTAGGCCACTCCTCACACTCTGGTAAAAACTGGGGGTTGGACAGGAAAAGAGTGAGAAGTAGCTGGGAAGAGCTAGTGAGAGGACCTGTCAGGGATGGGATCCTGGCAGACTCTTGGAAACAGAACTAACTAGTGCACAACGGGAATACAGTAAAGTGGAATTAGGACCAGAAGGAGTCGTGCTGTTAGACCGAGGCAACATCCTTCTGAGGCGCAAACAGTCGGTGGCCGGAACGCCGAGCAAGTAAGAGACTTTAAGTACTACTGCAAACCACGGCCGGACAGCCAATTATAGGTTGGCTGTCTCACTTAACACCTAAGCAGACAACGGAGGCAGCTGTGGGAGAGGGGCGACTCTAGGGTCCCGGAAGAACTCCAGGCCTACCCCGTCATACGGGTGCGTCCTACCATATCATCTGGGGGACGGAGAAAACGAACATCAGAGACAGACAGAAACAGTTGTGAGGACTACAACACTCAGCGCTAGAAGGTAGACACTGATTCCCACCTGTAAAGAGAACTCCTGATGTGCCTTTGGACCGGCCGGTCTCTGACAACCCAGTTAACAGCGCTCTGGACTGAGGTCTCCAAAACCTTCAGTAAAGAGGTAAAGAGACTGCAACCTGGTGTCCTCATTATTTACCGCGACCTGCACCCCACAACTGCACCATTATCATCATTTATTGCACTGGACGTTCCCCCACTGACATACAGGGCCACGGACCGGGTCTAGCCACCGTGACAACCCCAGAGCAGAGACTCAGAGGCCCGGCTCCGGGTACCCCTCGGCCCTGCGGCGGTGTGGGGGCGCTCCACAGTTCATGCTAGACAACCCGGGAATTTACAGGAACTGGAGTCTTTTTGCCAAGAAGAGTGGGCAGCTTTACCATCTGAGAAAATAAAGAACCTCATCCACAATTACCACAAAAGACTTCAAATTGTCATTGATGTTAGAGGGGGCAATACACGGTATTAAGAAATGGGGTATGGGAACTTTTGATCAGGGCCATTTGGACGTTTTGTTGTCTTTGTGGTTTAAAAAAGAGAAAACACGGTAGTTTGGCAATAAATGGCTGTTGCTGTTCAACATTGAGTTTCAGCTACTTCCAGAGATTTTTCTATTGAGTTCAGGTCCGGAGACTGGCCTTAGTTGCCCTGGATGTGTGTTTCGGGTCATTGTCATACTGGAAGACCCAGCCACGGCCCCTCTTCAATGTTCTTTCAGAGGGAATGAGGTTGTTGCCCAAAGTCTCGCTATACATGACCCCATCCATCCTCCTTTCAAATGATGCAGTCCTTCTGCCACCTTTGCAGAAAAGCACCCCCAAACTATAACATTTTTTCCATCATGCTTCATGGTTGGGACAGTATTCTTGGGGTTGTACCCATCCTTCCTCTTCCTTCAAACATGGCGAGTGGAGTTGATATGAAAACATTCTATTTTCATCTTATCTGACCACATGACTTTCCCCCAAGGATCATCCAGATGGTCATTGGTGAACTTCAAATGGGCCTGGACATGTGCTTGTATGAGCAGGGGAACCTTGTGCGTCCTGCAGGATTTTAATTCATGACGGAGTAGTGTGTTACTAATGGTAATGTTAGAAATTGTGGTCCCAGCTCTCATCAGGTCATTGACCAGGTCCTCCAATGTAGTTTTGGCCTGATTCTTGACCTTTCTTAGAATCATCCATACCTCCCGAGGCGAGCTCTTGCATGGAACAACAGACCGAGGAAGATTGAGTCATCGTGTGTTTCTTCCATTTTCTAATAATTGCAGCAATAGTTGTTGCCTTCTCATTAAGCTGTTTGCCTATTGTCCTGTAACCAATTTCAGCATTGTACAGGTCTACAATTATGTCCCTGGTGTTTTTAGACAGCTCTTTGGTCTTCGCCATGGTGGAGAGGTTGTAGTGTGATTTATTTTGTTGGCAGGTGTCTTTTACACAGGTAAGGAGTTCAAATAGGTGCAATTAATACAGGTAATGAGTAGTGTTGAGCATTCCGATACCGCAAGTATCGGGTATCGGACGATATTTGCGGTATCGGAATTCCGATACCGAGTTCCGATATTTTTGTGATATCGGAAATCGGAATCGGAAGTTCCCAGTGTATGGTTCCCAGGGTCTGGAGGAGAGGAGACTCTCCTTCAGGCCCTGGGATCCATATTCATGTAAAAAATAAAGAATAAAAATAAAAAATATGGATATACTCACCCCTCCGATGGAGCCTGGACCTCAGACGTGCAACCGGCAGCCTCCGTTCCTAAGAATGAGCGAGTGAAGGACCTGCGATGACGTCACGGCTTGTGATTGGTTGCGTGAGCAGTCACATGAGCGGTCACGCGACCAATCACAAGCCGCGACGTCATCGCAGGTCTTTCACTCGCTCATTCTTAGGAACGGAGGCTGCCGGTTACAGCGGTTACTACCAGGGCGCGTCAGAGGGTGAGTATATCCCTATTTTTTATTTTTATTCTTTATTTTACACATGAATATGGATCCCAGGGCCTGAAGGAGAGTTTCCTCTCCTTCAGACCCTGGGAACCATCCAGGATACCTTCCGATACTTGTGTCCCATTGACTTGTATTGGTATCGGGTATCGGTATCGGCGATATCCGATATTTTTTGGATATCGGCCGATACCATCCGATACCGATACTTTCAAACATCGGACGGTATCGCTCAACACTAGTAATGAGTGCAGAGTAGGAGGGCTTCTTAAAGAAAAACTAACAGGTCTGTGAGAGCCAGAATTGTTGCTGGTTTGTAGGTGATCAATTACTTATTTCACGCAATAAAATTAAATTTAATTATGTAAAAATCATACATATAATTTTATTTTTTATTTTATTTTTGAGATTCTGTCTCTCACTGTTGAAGGCACAGTGTACCTACGATAAAAAAATTACAGACCTCTCCATTCTTTCTAGGTGGGAAAACTTGCAAAATGGTCAGTGTATCAAATGCTTATTTTCCCCACTGTCTATATTTAGATTTATGTGTTTAAGTTTGTTATACAGGTGCTTCTCACAAAATTAGAACAGCATCAAAAGGTTAATTTATTTCAGTTCTACAATGCAAAAAGTGGAACTCATAATATATAGGGTCATTACAAACAGAGTGAGCTATTTCAAGTGTTTATTTCTGCTAGTGTCGATGATTATGGCTTACAGCTAATGAAAACACAAAAGTCATTAACTCAGTAAAGTAGAATAATAAAAAAAAAGCCTGCAAAGGCTTCCTAAGCATTTAAAAAGGTCCATTAGTCTGTTTCAGTAGGCTCCACAATCATGGGGAAGACTGCTGACTTGACAGATGTCCAGAAGGCAGTCACTGACACACTCCACAAGGAAAGCAAGCCACAACAGGTCATTGCTAAAGAAGCTGACTGTTCACAGAGTGCTGTATCCAAGCATATTAACCCCTTCAAGTCGCGGCCCTTTTTCGTTTTTGTGTTTTCGTTTTTCGCTCCCCTCCTTCCCAGAGCCATAACTTTTTTATTTTTCCGTCAATATGGCCATGTGAGGGCTTATTTTTTGCGGGACGAGTTGTACTTTTGAACGACATCATTGGTTTTACCATGTCATGTACTAGAAAACGGGAAAAAAATTCCAAGTGCGGTGAAATTGCAAAAAAAGTGCAATCCCACACTTGTTTTTTGTTTGTTTTTTTTGCTAGGTTCACTAAATGCTAAAACTGACCTGCCATTATGATTCTCTAGGTCATTACGAGTTCATAGACACCTAACATGTCTAGGTTATTTTTTATCCAGGTGGTGAAAAAAAATTCCAAACTTTGCTTAAAAAAAAAAAAAAAAAAGTGCAATTTTCCGATACCCGTAGCGTCTCCAATTTTCGTGATCTGGGGTCGGGTGAGGGCTTATTTTTTGCGAGCCGAGCTGATGTTTTTAATGATACCATTTCGGCGCAGATACGTTCTTTTGATCGCCCGTTATTGCATTTTAACGCAATGTCGCGGCGACCAAAAAAACGTAATTCTGGCGTTTCGGATTTTTTTCTCGCTACGCTGTTTAGCGATCAGGTTAATGCTTTTTTTTAATTGATAGATCGGGCGATTCTGAACGCGGCAATACCAAATATGTGTAGGTTTGGTTTCTTTTTAATTGTTTTATTTAGGATGGGGCGAAAGGGGGGTGATTTAAACTTTTATATTTTTAATATTTTTTTCACATTTTTAAAAACTTTTTTTTTTCACTTTTGCCATGCTTCAGTAGCCTCCAAGGGAGGCTAGAAGCAGGCACAGCCGGATCGGCTCTGCTACATAACAGCGATCATCAGATCGCTGTTATGTAGCTGAAATGCAGGTGTGCTGTGAGCGCCGACCACAGGGGGGCGCTCACAGCAGGCCGGCATCAGTAACCATAGAGGTCTCAAGGACCTCTATGGTTACCTTCCTGATGCATCGCCGACCCCCGATCATGTGACGGGGGTCGGCGATGACGTCATTTCCGGCCGCCCGGCCGGATGCGGTAGTTAAATGCCGCTGTCTGCATTTGACAGCGGCATTTAACAGGTTAATAGCGGCGGGTGAATAGCGATTTCACACGCCGCTATTGCGCGCACATGTCAGCTGTACAAAACAGCTGACATGTCGCGACTTTGATGTGCGCTCACCGCCGGAGCGCACATCAAAGCAGGGGACCCGACATGCGCAGTACATGTACGACGCATGTCGTGAAAGGGTTAATGGAAACTTGAGTGGAAGGAAAAAGTGTCCTAGAAAAAGGTGCACAAGCAACCAGGATAACTGCAGCCTTGAAAGGATTGTTAAGAAAATGCCATTCAAAAATTTGGGGGAGATTCACAAGGAGTGGACTGCTGCTGGAGTCATTGCTTCAAGAGCCAGAAAATTTTAGAGCACTTTATGCTTCCCTCGGTCGACAGGATTTTGGGAGATCAAAATTTCACTCTCCAGCAGGACTTGGCACCTGTCCACACTACAAAAAGAACCAATACCTGGTTTAAAAACAACAGTATCACTGTACTTGATTGGCCAGCAAACTCGCCTGACCTTAAACCCATAGAGAATCTATGGGGTATTGTAAAGAGGAAGATGAGAGACACCAGACCCAACAATGCAGATGAGCTGAAGGCTGCTATCAAAGCAACCTGGGCTTCCATAACACCTCAGCAGTGCCACAGGCTGATCGCCTCCATGCCACGCTGCATTGATGCAGTAATTGATGCAAAAGGAGCTCCGACGAAGTATTAAGTGCATTTACTAAACATGCATTTCAGTAGGCCAACATTTCGGATTTTAAAATCATTTTTCAAGCTGGTGTTATAAAGTATTCTAATTTACTGAGATAATGACTTTTGGGTTTTCATTGGCTGTAAGCCATAATCATCAACATTAACAGAAATAAACACTTGAAATAGATCACTATGTTTTTAATGACTTTATATAATATATGAGTCTCACTTTTTGTATTGAAGAACTGAAATAAATTAACTTTTATATGATATTCTAATTTTGTGAGAAGCACCTGTATGTACAGAATGTTGGCATTTTGATAATTAATTTGTATTGGGTCATATAGTGCAAATTGGTTTGCATTAGGTTGATTGAATTTAAACATCGGATAGCTATTTAAGCTTTCAGTAAAGAGCATACACATGCCCAAAGAAAGGGCTTGTCACTGAAACATTGCACCAAGATGGTGTGTTTTACACGCTGAAACTTTTTCGGCTGCCTCCACCATCCATCAATATCCCAGAGTTTTGGTGTGGATGAGGATCTTCTATAAGACTCAGTAATTGTTGCCTGATTGGGGTGAACGTTATATTTCTTTTTTTCTTCAGCTTATATCATGTTTTCATTTGAACGATGAATATAAAATAATATTCACCCCTTAAGCCCCGAGGGTGTTTTGCACGTTAATGACCGGGCCAATTTTTTCATTTCTGACCACTGTCCCTTTATGAGGTTATAACTCTGGAACCCTTCTACAGATCTTAGCGATTCTGACAATGTTTTCTCGTGACATATTGTACTTCATGAAAGTGGTAAAATTTCTTCGATATAACTTGCGTTTATTTGTGAAAAAAACAAAGAGAAATTGAGAAATTTGGCGAAAATTTTGAAAATTTCGCTATTTTCCAAATTTGAATTTTTATGTTCTTAAATTACAGAGATATATCAGGAAAAATACTTAATAAGTAACATTTCCCACATGTCTACTTTACATCAGCACAATTTTGGAACCAAAATTTTTTTTTCTTAGGGAGTTATAAGGGTTAAAAGTTGACCAGCAATTTCTCATTTTTACAACACCATTTTTTTTTAGGGACCACATCTCATTTGAAGTCATTTTAAGGGGTCCATATGATAGAAAATACCCAAGTGTGACACCATTCTAAAAACTGCACCCCTCAAGGTGCTCAAAACCACATTCAAGAAGTTTATTAACCCTTCAGGTGTTTCACAGGAATTTTTGGAATGTTTAAATAAAAATGAACATTTACCTTTCTTTCACACAAAATTAATTTCAGCTCCAATTTGTTTTATTTTACCAAGGGTAACAGGAGAAAATTGACCCCAAAAGTTGTTGTACAATTTGTCCTGAGTACGCTGATACCTGATATGTGGGGGTAAACCACTGTTTGGGCGCATGGCAGAGCTCGGAAGGAAAGGAGCGCCATTTGACTTTTCAATACAAAATTGACTTGAATTGAGATGGGACGCCATGTTGCGTTTGGAGAGCCCCTGATGTGCGTAAACATTGAAACCCCCCACAAGTGACACCATTTTGGAAAGTAGACCCCTTAATGAACTTATCTAGATGTGTGGTGAGCACTTTGACCCAACAAGTACTTCACAGAAGTTTATAATGCAGAGCCGTAAAAATAAAAAATCATATTTTTTCACAAAAATGATTTTTTCGCCCCCAATTTTTTATTTTCTCAAGTGTAAGAGAAGAAATTGGACCCCAAAAGTTGTTGTGCAATTTGTCCTGAGTGCGCTGATACACAATATGTGGGGGTAAACGACTGTTTGGGCGCATGGCAGAGCTCGGAAGAGAAGGAGCACCGTTTGACTTTTCAATGTAAAATTGACTGGAATTGAGATGGGACACCATGTCGCGTTTGGAGAGCCCCTGATGTGCCTAAACATTAAAACCCCCCACAAGTGACACCATTTTGGAAAGTAGACCCCCTAAGGAACTTATCTAGATGTGTTTTGAGAGCTTTGAACCCCCAAGTGTTTCACTACAGTTTATAACGCAGAGCCGTGAAAATAATTTTTTTTTTCCACAAAAATTCTTTTTTAGCCCCCAGTTTTGTATTTTCCCAAGGGTAACAGGAGAAATTGGACCCCAAAAGTTGTTGTCCAATTTGTCCTGAGTATGCTGATACCTTGTATGTGGAGGGGAACCACTGTTTGGGCTCATGGCAGAGCTCGGAAGGGAAGGAGCGCCATTTGGTATGCAGACTTAGATGGATTGGTCTGCAGGTGTCACGTTGCATTTGCAGAGCCCCTGATGTACCCAAACAGTACAAAGCCCCCACAAGTGACCCCATATTGGAAACTAGACCTCCCACGGAACTTATCTAGATGTGTTGTGAGAACTTTGAACCCCCAAGTGTTTCACTACAGTTTATAACGCAGAGCCGTGAAAATAATTTTTTTTTTTTCACAAAAATGATTTTTAGCCCGCAGTTTTGTATTTTCACAAGGGTAACAGGATAAATTGGACCCCAAAAGTTGTTGTCCAATTTGTCCTGAGTATGCTGATACCCCATATGTGGGGGAGAACCACTGTTTGGGCGCATGGCAGAGCTCGGAAGGGAAGGAGCGCCATTTGGTATGCAGACTTAGATGGATTGGTCTGCAGGTGTCACGTTGCATTTGCAGAGCCCCTGATGTACCCAAACAGTACAAAGCCCCCACAAGTGACCCCATATTGGAAACTAGACCTCCCACGGAACTTATCTAGATGTGTTGTGAGAACTTTGAACCCCCAAGTGTTTCACTACAGTTTATAACGCAGAGCCGTGAAAATAAAAATTATTTTTTTTTCACAAAAATGATTTTTAGCCCGCAGTTTTGTATTTTCACAAGGGTAACAGGATAAATTGGACCCCAAAAGTTGTTGTCCAATTTGTTCCGAGTACGCTGATACGCAATATGTTGGGGCAAACCCGTTTGGGCACACGGGAGAGCTCGGAAGGGAAGGAGCACTGTTTTACTTTTTCAATGCAGAATTGGCTGGAATTGAGATCGGACGCCATGTAGTGTTTAGAGAGTCCCTGATGTGCCTGAACAGTGGAAACTCCCCAATTCTACCTGAAACCCTAATCCAAACACACCCCTAACCCTAATCCCAACGGTAACCCTAACCACACCCCTAACCCTGACACACCCCTAACTCTAATCCCAACCCTAATCCCAACCGTAAATGTAATCCAAACCCTAACCCTAACTTTAGCCCCAACCCTAACTTTAGCCCCAACCCTAACCCTAACTTTAGCCCCAACCCTAACCCTAACTTTAGCTCCAACCCTAGCCCCAACCCTAACCCTAACCCTAGCCCTAACTCTAGCCCTAATCCTAGCCCTAACCCTAACCCTAGCCCTAACCCTAGCCCTAACCCTAGCCCTAACCCTAGCCCTAAAATACGCTTTGTTATAGCAAAAAAGTTTTTGCGTCTCCACATTTTGAGACCTATAATTTTTCTATATTTTGGTCCACATAGTCATGTGAGGTCTTGTTTTTTGCGGGACGAGTTGACGTTTTTATTGGTAACATTTTCGGACACGTGACAGTTTTTGATCGCTTTTTATTCCGATTTTTGTGAGGCAGAATGACCAAAAACCAGCTATTCATGAATTTCTTTTTTGGGGGGCGTTCATACCATTCCACGTTTGTTAAAATTGATAAAGCAGTTCTATTCTTCGGGTCAGTACGATTACAGCAATATCTCATTTATATCATTTTTTTATGTTTTGGCGCTTTTATACGATAAAAGCTATTTTATAGAAAAAATAATTATTTTGGCATCGCTTTATTCTGAGGACTATAAGTTTTTTATTTTTTTGCTTATGATGCTGTATGGCAGCTCGTTTT
Organism: Ranitomeya variabilis; assembly: GCF_051348905.1. Taxonomy (NCBI): domain Eukaryota; kingdom Metazoa; phylum Chordata; class Amphibia; order Anura; family Dendrobatidae; genus Ranitomeya; species Ranitomeya variabilis. The sequence goes on along the minus strand of NC_135237.1, from coordinate 458,193,737 downwards.
TTGCGGAACAAGATGGCGTTTTCAGCGGTACCATGGTTATGTATATCTGTCTTTTTGATCGCGTGTTATTCCACTTTTTGTTCAGTGGTATGATAATAAAGCGTTGTTTTTTTGCCTCGTTTTTTTTTTTTTCTTACGGTGTTCACTGAAGGGGTTAACTAGTGGGACAGTTTTATAGGTTGGGTCAATACGGACGCGGCAATACTAAATATGTGTACTTTTATTTTTTTGCTTTTTTATTTAGATAAAGAAATGTATTTATGGGAATAATATATATATATTTTTTTCATTATTTAGGATTTTTTTTTTTTTTAACACATGAGGAAACTTTTTTTTTTACTTTGTCCCAGGGGGGGACATCACAGATCGCTGATCTGACAGTTTGCACAGCACTCTGTCAGATCAGCGATCTGACTTACAGCGCAGCAGTCTTACCAGCGCCTGCTCTGGACCCGGAAGTAGACCCTGCAGGACCCGGATGCAGCCCCGCGGCCATTTTGGATCTGGGGCCTGCAGGGATAGGAGGTAAGAGACGCTCAGAGCAACATGATCACATCGCGTTGCTCCGAGGGTCTCAGGGAAGCACGCAGGGAGCCCCCTCCCTGCGCGATGCTTCCCTATACCGCAGGAACACTGCGATCATGTTTGATCGCAGTGTGCCGGGGGTTAATGTGCCGGGGGCGGTCCGTGACCGCTCCTGGCACATAGTGCCGGATGTCAGCTGCGATAGTCAGCTGTCACCCGGCCGCGATCGGCCGCGTTCCCCCCGTGAGCGCGGCCGATCGCATATGACGTACTATCCCGTCGGTGGGAATTAAGGCCCACCCCACCTCGACGTGATAGTACGTCATATGGGATTAAGGGGTTAATGTAAAACTTTCACCATTTTCTGTTCTTTTGTTTTGGATGTTGTCACTGAGGATTTGGAGATATCCTTGCGTACACATCATGGTTCCACCTACAGTGCAGTGAGGGTCTGAATATTTCTTGGACATGGTGTCAGAAATGACACTCTTGGACACTCTCGGCCTCTTGATCTGTAATTGGAGCGCCCCCACACCGCCGCAGGGCCGAGGGGTACCCGGAGCCGGGCCTCTGGGATCTCAGTCCTGGGGTTGTCACGGTGGCTAGACCCGGTCCGTGGCCCTCTCTGTCAGTGGGGGACGTCCGGTGCAATAAGTTGTGTTGTAACGGTGCAGTTGTGGGGTGCAGGTCGCGATAAATAATGAGGACACCAGGTTGCAGTCTCTTTACCTCTTTACTGAAGATCTCTGGGTCCTCAATCCAGAATACGGCTCACCAGGCTGCGCAAGTCCGGCCGGTCCAATGACACTTCCAGAGTTCTCTTCACAGGAGGAAATCTGTGCCTTCCCCCTAGCGCTATGTGTTGTAGTCCTTCCCTGCTGTGCTTACGGAAAGTACCCCACAACTGTTGTGTCTGTTTCTGATGTTCCCTCACAACTCGACTAGATGATGTTCTGCTAATCCTCCGTCCCTCCCTGAGGTTCGGGTAGGAATGGCACCCGTTTGACGGGTAGGCCTGGAGTTCTTCCGGGACCCTAGAGACGCCCCTCTCCCACAATTGCCTCCCAAGACTTCATAGGTGATTTGAGTTAGACAGCCCGCCTGAGACTGACTGTCCTGCCGCTGTTTGGAGTATTGCTTGAAGCTGAATGTTATAATACTCCCTCGGCGTTCCGGCCACCGGTAGTGCGCCTCAGTAGGGTGTTGCTCCGGTCTTACAGCACGACCCCTACTGGTATTCTCCTATTGCTTGATCTCGTTTCTCACTCAGCACAATCTATCTCGCATCTAGTCCTTTCTTGGGCCCCGCCGCTTCCCAGAGCTGGCGCGGACCCGTTGCGTTCTTTCCAATGCCAAGCCTCTGTCAGGATCCCACCCCTGACAGAGACCCTACTGTATCTTCCCCTGCAACACCCTCTGCCACAAGGTGTTGCCTGGTTCCAACCCAGTCAGCTTTCTGATCTAACTTCCTGCCTGACCCCCAGTTTACCCACTATGGTGGGGAGTGGCCTAATGAATAGCACCCTTAGCTCCCCCTGGAGGCCCGGCTGTGAAATGTATTGGTGTCTGTGATACCTGATCAGATGAACTCCTTCAGTGCCATCGGACGCACCATAGCTCCCCATAGTGGCGGAGCCACAGTACTGCAACGACCAGGACTCTGGGGCGCTGCACTCCCCCCTGGTTAAACACAGTACTCCGGGACTGGGAAGAAAACAACAATACAAGTTTAGCAAAAAGACATACAGTTTGGTTGAGTGCAATAACAATAAGTATACTTGAACAAGCTTCCCTTTATGGGAGGTGAGGACACTTGAACGTTACAAAACATGGTTAAATATCATAGCAACATGCTATAATTAACTTTCCTTACCCAACCGGGTATTCTACTAAGTGCAAAAATTGTTGAACAATAATTTAACTTTGTCTTTAAGGACATACACTCTTAGTCCACTAAAGACCTTCCTATAATCACATTATAAGGTATTTTAACTTTTTCATTCCCCTTCTTTAAATCTGCAGGACCGCCTGTCCTATCGGCACCAGACCTACTGCCTCTCCTTTCTGTTACAGGACCGCCCCGTTCAGCCAGGGCCTACTGCCTTTTCAACTACTATACACAGTATAGAACATAACATTACTTTCAGTTTAAGAGCACTGAGCCATCTCTACATGACTCCTATGAGGACTCAGGGTTTACCTTCTATCCTAACTATCTATCAACATTATCAAGCATTTTCTTCTGAACATTAAGCCTTCTCATTATCTTTCTTTCTATCATGCATGCTGGACTCCACGTCTATCCCTACGGGTCCACTGCATCCTTCTTCTATCTTTCACCTTTTTACTTCTCAGAGCACATCATCAGTATTTCTTCACATTTAACTAATTAAACACATATAACTTTCTCGTACAACATTATCATCACTTTTCTCTCATCAACATTATTGCTACTTGTCTTAAGCAATATTTCTATCGAAATGCGGCAAATGAACATCCCCTTTAAGAGAGGACCAAGTCTCTGTGAGGTAGCGTATTTTCTCAAGCTACCAGTCCATACTCAGCAAAGGTTCCAGTGCGGTATCTTCGCAAAGAGTCCTTCTTTAAGTAAAACCAGTAGGGAGCGCCTTTAATAAGGTGCAAACTATGTACAAGAAGTTCGGATCATGCACTGTTCATGATTTCAGCAGTTTTTAAATAACATAGAAAAAATAGAAAATAACCAAAAACAATAGGGATCCCGGGTCAACAAAGAGATCCCTTTTAGAGTTAACCCTGGACGGGTTTAGCAGAACACAGGAAAACAGCAACTATTTACAGATTCATGGTATCGAGGTTTATTCTCTTGGTAGGTTGCCAGACATCAGCTGATGGTGGACATCTCCCGACCGTGCAGGCTTCAGTCCTAGGTCCACGGCCGATGCGGCGGTAGTCTGTTCCCTCTCCTTCCAGTCCCTCCATTGTAGGATCAAGTACCGCTTGTATTGTTCCCAATTCAGCACGGCAATGGTGTGACCTTCTCGCCGGACTCCATCCAGCCCAATCCGGGGGGCCTCCCACCGGAGGATGACTCCCTCCGGGCTCACATCTACGAACTCCCCCGTCTGGGTCGGTGGCAGAGGTATCAGCCTCCCCATTGCACCGGGGGATAATACCCCTAGCCCCGCCAAGAGGAAACGGTTATTGCGAAGGCGAGGATCGATCGCAGGATCGGGATCGGTCGGGGGAGCAAGGGCGCTTTCTATACCTGCGTCTGATGTGATTCCACCGATGTCGATCTGTTTCATTAACGAGGACGCTGGAGTCGACTGAAACCCGGACCGCAGCCCCTCCTCGGCAGCCTCTGGATACGGCTCCGCTCCCCATAGCTCCTCCTCGGCTAGTTCCGAAGTCAGGACAGGTCGGCTCAGCTCCGCTACCGGCTCCGAGGAACTCAGGTCCTCCCGCTGCGGTGGACGCGGGTCCTCCTCTGATGGGTGAGGACAAGCCGGGATCACCTCGCCATTGTTCGAGCCCCTGCTGTTCATCGTCGCTGTCCGGCATTCGGCGGCAATGCATGCATCTGACTCTGCCATTTCTCCAAGGTCGAGCTCCTCCTTCACCCCGTTCCCGCCATCGCAAGTCAGGGGGCGGTTCTCTGCTTTGAGGCAGGTCATCGCTTTGCAACAAGAGGCGCAGGGGGCGATCACCACTTCTGGCGCCACTTTGGTAGTCCCCTCCCATGGCACGCCCTCCTGCTTCTCTGGCGTAGCAATGGCGGCGGTTTTTGGCGGGAACTTTTGGCGGTAAATGGCGCAGCACAGTCTTTGCAATAAAGTACAATCCAAGCACAACAAATCACAGTTCCAAGGCACACATGACCCGATTCTTCAGGCTTAAGTAGATCCTGTTCGTGACGCCAAGATTGGAGCGCCCCCACACCGCCGCAGGGCCGAGGGGTACCCGGAGCCGGGCCTCTGGGATCTCAGTCCTGGGGTTGTCACGGTGGCTAGACCCGGTCCGTGGCCCTGTCTGTCAGTGGGGGACGTCCGGTGCAATAAGTGGTGTTGTAACGGTGCAGTTGTGGGGTGCAGGTCGCGATAAATAATGAGGACACCAGGTTGCAGTCTCTTTACCGAAGATCTCTGGGTCCTCAATCCAGAATACGGCTCACCAGGCTGCGCAAGTCCGGCCGGTCCAATGACACTTCCAGAGTTCTCTTCACAGGAGGAAATCTGTGCCTTCCCCCTAGCGCTATGTGTTTTAGTCCTTCCCTGCTGTGCTTACGGAAAGTACCCCACAACTGTTGTGTCTGTTTCTGATGTTCCCTCACAACTCGACTAGATGATGTTCTGCTAATCCTCCGTCCCTCCCTGAGGTTCGGGTAGGAACGGCACCCGTTTGACGGGTAGGCCTGGAGTTCTTCCGGGACCCTAGAGACGCCCCTCTCCCACAATTGCCTCCCAAGACTTCATAGGTGATTTGAGTTAGACAGCCCGCCTGAGACTGACTGTCCTGCCGCTGTTTGGAGTATTGCTTGAAGCTGAATGTTATAATACTCCCTCGGCGTTCCGGCCACCGGTAGTGCGCCTCAGTAGGGTGTTGCTCCGGTCTTACAGCACGACCCCTACTGGTATTCTCCTATTGCTTGATCTCGTTTCTCACTCAGCACAATCTATCTCGCTTCTAGTCCTTTCTTGGGCCCCGCCGCTTCCCAGAGCTGGCGCGGACCCGTTGCGTTCTTTCCAATCCCAAGCCTCTGTCAGGATCCCACCCCTGACAGAGACCCTACTGTATCTTCCCCTGCAACACCCTCTGCCACAAGGTGTTGCCTGGTTCCAACCCAGTCAGCTTTCTGATCTAACTTCCTGCCTGACCCCCAGTTTACCCACTATGGTGGGGAGTGGCCTAATGAATAGCACCCTTAGCTCCCCCTGGAGGCCCGGCTGTGAAATGTATTGGTGTCTGTGATACCTGATCAGATGAACTCCTTCAGTGCCATCGGACGCACCATAGCTCCCCATAGTGGCGGAGCCACAGTACTGCAACGACCAGGACTCTGGGGCGCTGCATAATCCTTTACACATGTTCATTGCACATCTCTTGGGATCATATGTTGGTAACCAGACAATTTTTCCTGCAGATCCTGATATCAGCAGTGTGGGGATGGTTTATAGCAGGGGTCCCCAACCTGTAGTCTGAAAGTCACATGTGGCTCGCAGATCAGTGATTTGTGGCTCCCGGCTGTCTATCAGCAGCCCCAGGAGTAGCAAACAGCTATTAAGAGTCAATCTCTAGAAGGTGACTTGTGTGCAACCCTGCACAGAAGGGCAGATCTGAATGGGGGTAAGATAGGAAAACCTGGACTTTGGCATACTGGCTTGGTGTGATATCAGTGGAAAAGCTTTGGCTGTCATTATACTGGTAACAGGCCGCTCTAGGTGTCACTACTGTGAGTGGGGCAGGAGCTGGATGTTGCTCGTGACTCTCTCTCAGAGCTAACTGTGGCTCGCAACCCTCTCTCAGAGATGATTGTGGCTCATGACCCTCTCTCAGAGCTGAATGTGGCTCTGAAGGTTTATAGCATGTAAATTAGAAAGCCTGCATGGATGACTTGTTACGGTTGTGCTTTATATTGTGCATTTTCGTCATGATGGCTCGGTCTCCCAGGTATTTAGACTTTGATTTCCAAATACCCTACTTTTAAAATGCAACCACTCTTTCTGGTCTAAGCACTGTGGTTGTACTGTATATATAGTTTACATGCTGACAAAAATATATACTGTACAAATATTAACCCCATAAATACAAGAACATAATATCTTTAATTGCAACAATAATCATCATAAAGTGCATAACATCACCCATAGTATAAAAACAATGTTTATACATAATTGTAATATGTTTATAGGGGGAAGGCAGTGTGCTACATGTTGAAAGGGCCCATCAAGAAACCACAAATAGTATAACAGCTCATCAAAAATGTTTCTTCAATTTCTTCCATTCTTTAGATAGTTTCATTACTGATCCCTTACTTCAGGTTCCCAGGCTTGAACTCTCTCTAGTGACAGTACAACGCTCAAAATCTCTCTCTCTTTCTCTCTTCTGTCTCCTTGCAGAACTCAGCACATCTCTTGTTTGCACCTCAAGGCCTCATCCCTACAAAGAATTTCTTTTCACTCACATAACGGTCCTTTCCTTGGCTGTGATGTTCCCCAATGTTTCCTGGGCTTTGGCTTCTCTGCTGCTTCAGGGGGAGGACACTCAGGACTCATTCTCTTCTTAACTCTTCTCCGAAGGACTTTGGTTCTTACAGATATTTCAGGTGACATCCATCTCACTCCTATCTCCCACTTGTGAACATTTTCTTCATAAGGCTATGCTCACATGTCAAGTAATCATTGGTTATACCGTGTTTCCCCGAAAGTAAGACCCTGTCTTACATTAATTTTACCCCAAAAAGTCCCACCCTGTCTTACTTTCGGGGGAGGTCTTACATTAGCTGCAGAAATACGTTACCAACGTGTGGTGTCCTCCCCCAGATCTTGCGTAGTTTTCCGTTGGTGGCGTAGTGGTGTGCGCATGTCCAAGGTCCCAAATCCTCTGCCAGGGGATTGAAAATTGCAGCGATGTCCGTTATTCCTGCGGTGTTCGGTGGGCGCGGCCATCTTGCTTTGGCCGCGCGTGCGCAGAAGCGGCGCTCTGCTGGCCGCGGCTTCAGGAAAATGGCCGCGGGCATCCGCGCGTGCGCAGATGGCTGTCGCGGCGGCCATTTTCCTGAAGCCGCGGCCAGCAGAGCGCCGCTTCTGCGCACGCGCGGCCAAAGCAAGATGGCCGCGCCCACCGAACACCGCAGGAATAACGGACATCGCTGCAATTTTCAATCCCCTGGCAGAGGATTTGGGGGATAGCGGCGGCCCAAAGGTAAGGGCCTTATATTTCACAGCGGCCCCCCAACCCTGCCTTACATTCGGGGGAGGCCTTACATTGAAGGACCCCCCCATAACCCCCACCCTGTCTTACTTTCGGGGGGGTCCTACTTTCGGGGAAACACGGTAGGAGAAACCTGTTAACTAAAAAGTTGTCCAGGCAAAACTTTTTTGTCCAGCTAAAAAAACTGATTTCGACTGATTTTAACATTGAAGTTTATAAAAACTGATCAGTTAAATAGCTATCTGTTTTTCTTTCATTTGAAAAGGATCAGTTTTTTAGATTACTGGATCAGTTTCAATTGGAACAAAATGGATGGCTATTTAACTGATCAGTTTTCCATAGACTTCATTGTTAAAAAATGGATGCAGTTAAAATCTTTTTTTCTTGCAGGACCAAAAAGCTGTGTCTGCACAAATTTTTTGTTAAAAGATTGCTGCTGGATCTGTTCTAACTAGTGATGGGCAACCTGTAGATGTTTGTGTCCAGCAGGTGCAGCCAAACAGTTAAAAAAGGTTGTTTCGGGTCCTAGGACAGTACCCGAACCCAAACCCAGACACCATTTAGATGAATGTCAACTGCATGACAGCATGGCAAACTCTGGCTCTGATCGGCGGTGGTAAGATCATTATAACCAAGCAGAGAGCTGCTGCTCCCACGCTTTCAGATGACAGCAGCTGTGACCAGAGGTAAAAGTTTACCACTGGTCACAGGCGTCAGATAATGGGAGTATTACTCCCATCAGCCTGTGCATTATATCGCTGATAACAGTGAGAGCACCCGGTGGCTAATGAGAGTATTTACCAGCCAGCATCTGTGCTTTTAATAAGTTTTTAAGAAACCTCACCTAACGCCCATTCAATTGAAACCCTGGTCTCCTGTAAAACAAATATGTGAAAAACAACCATATCCCTTACCTGTCCACCATACTGTCCCACACCTTCATCCATGTTTGTTTCAGCCTGGACGTGCCAAGATGTGATCGTCCAGGCTGAAAACCATGAGAGAATTTGGCGTCATTTTGGCGCTGTGACGATTGCAACAAAATGCAACATGTTGCGTTCAGTGCAGCGTCAAAACGACACATACGGAGGCAACGGCATACATTCACATGGCCTGCGTACCCAATGATAAAGATAGGAACGCAGGACGCATGCCGACATAGGTGGAGCTGAATGGAAGAGGTGTGGCAGGGGCGGGGCTTAAAAAAGGAGGAACTACGCAGCCCTCCCGTACTTATTCCCAAGAGGAAGCTGTCGCGAAACGCGCGTCGGGGTGTGGCAGAGATTGGTGTGCCTTACGTGGTTGGCAGCGGGAAGCATTATAGTTGCAGGTAATATGTATTTTTGAAGTTTCTGTCCACCACTTTCATGTATACATGTCATGTACCGGCGAGCAGCGGGGCCTATCATTGTAAGACTCACCACACTTCAGCAAGGTGAACGCATTGAATCCAATGGCGTCTGTTCAGATTATACTGTACACTGGAGGCATTTAACTTCTGCGAGGCAGGTGCACATGGACAGTGTATTGTGTGGCGTAATAGCCGTCTTTTCCTGCTTTTTGCTTTTTAGAGATCTATTGTTGAGATCTATATTGATTATTCTGACTTTATATCCTGCTGCTGAGCATAACCATTGTGTTTAGCCCATACTTTATGTTATAAAGTGGGTAACCGCATTTGCTGTGGGAATCTCTTTTCTAAATCCCAGAATATTGTAAAGCCCTGTTATTTCCGTACTGGCAACAAGGTGCTGCAATATATATTTATTACACCAAGTATAACCTAAGGGCATGATAAATTCTATGTGTATACATCCAAGCATGTAGTTTTTTCTATATTGTATGCATTAGGACAGGTCAATTCAACTATAGAAACTTCCTTATTACTGCTTTTTGCTCCTGCTAGCCTTTGTATTTTGCATTCATTATTTTCTTCGCTTTTTCCTGCCACAATAATCTAAATTTCAAGTTGATGAGGCATTGTTTTATTATGTGTTGTTTTTATTGTATGTAGTTGAGATATTAATAAAGTTATAACGTTTTATCAAAAAAAGTTTAACACTTCTTGATCTGATATGCATCTTAATAGTTGCTCCACGGATCTTTTAGACATAGTCACACATTGATGCTGACATTTTTATTAGCAGGAGTCAAAAATGCTCATTACACACTAGCGACTTGATTCATTAAGACTGGCATTTCGTACACCAGTTGTAATGAGGGGCTTGCAAGAATAAGATGCACAGTATCCATTAAGAGGCGTATGCTTCATAATAAATTCTTCCCATTGGCGTGCACGCTTGTGCACCTAGCCAAAATGATACTCCAGTAAGGAACTTATCTCCACTCAAGAAAGCATTTCTAAAAGGCTCTTGAAGTAATGACTCCAGCTGCAGTCCACTCCTTGTGAATCTACCCCACAATTTTTGAATAGCCTTTTCTTATATAATGCTGCTGCAGTGCAGTATAGTGCAACCTCTACCAGGGGATGCTCGTGAGGGAAGAAAGGTTGCACACACAGCGTAACACCACTGAGCAGCAGCACAAGCGCCACCTGGTGGCGAAAGAGTGGTCAGACAGGCTGAGTCAGAAACAGTCAGGACAAGAAGTACAAGAGGTCACAGCAATACACATGGTCAAATACAAGCCAGAAGTCAGAGCAAGAGATAACAGAGATGAGAGACAGTCAAACAGGTCAGAAGACAAGCCGGGTCACATACCAAGAGGTCCAAGAACAGGGAGCAAATAATAAGACAAGAGAGGTGGCAGGAAAGGGAAGTCACGGGAACAGAGTAAACGGGCAGAGGACAAAAACACGGTATCAATGGGTCAGCTACTCTAGCCTGGGAGCATGAACTATCACTTACATTGGTCTGCAGACTGAAATATCCACACCAAACCCAAAATGAGGCAGAGAAGGTTAACCCCAGCATAACTAGACTCCCTTACTAGGGAGAGAATAACAAACCCTGGCCTGGATCATGGCATCTTAGCAATCCTTTCAAGGCTACGGTTTCCTCGGTTGCTTGTCCACCTTTGTCTACCGACTACCACACTTTTTCCTTCCACTCAACTTTCCATTAATATGCTTGGATACAGCACTCTGTGAACAGCCAGCTTTGTTAGCAATTACCTTTTGTGGCTTACCCTCCTTGTGGAGTGTGTCAATGACTGCCTTCTAGACATCTGTCAAGTCCGCAGTCTTCCTCATGATTGTGAAGCCTACTTCAAAAGACTAAGGGACCTTTTAAATGCTTAGGAAGCCTTTGTAGGTATTTTTGTTAATCCATTGTCAATTAGACTATTGGAAAAAGCTGAGTACAGAGCTCAACTTTCTTCAGTAGTTTCATAGACAAGTTTTTACCTATAGATAGGTAATAACTTTTTTTAAATAATCTTTTAAGGTGTTCTACCTCAAACCTTTGTGAGGGCGACAGTTGTGTATGCAAAAAGCTCCAGCCTGTGCTGCAGTAGATGTAGTTTGTCCCAGGTGAAAGAGACTAGCCTACTGCTGACCTGAGTACTGCCAGTGAAGAGTGCATCAGCCATAAGGTTGAAGGTTAGATGCCGACAGGGTGAGAACATAGGCACACCACACCAAAGGAAGCCTCTAAACTGAAGCCTGTATGTGAAAGCGCTTGACAAGCTAGAAACTGCTGGTAGACTGGTGCCTGAGAGAGTCTGAAGTGTTATGTAAATCAACTTTTATACCATCTACTTCCGTGCAAGTAAGTTGTAGCTTAATGTAAGAACCTGTAACTATCAACTGTTTTGTCTCATGTAAAACTCTGTGACCATCAAGCTTGTTGCCTCACACTGAGAGAAGATGTTGAAACAGTCATTTGTGTATGCATTCATGAGATCTGTTACCTGAACAGGGGACCCTCTCTACCATCAGAGACCACTACAATGAATGGAAATATTTACAAAACAAAAAACATTAAATAAAAATAAAATAGACCTGATGTCATTGCTCACTGCCAAAAATAAAGTTTAAAAGTAATCTGTCAGTAGGATCAATCCTCCTAAGTTGTCTATATGGGAATACAGGTCATAGGAAGCCAAATAAAATCATACCTTGATATTTTATTCCAGAGAAATGCACGTTTTTCTTTCATATAGATGACCTCTGCAAGGCTATGGGAAAAACGCTGTCTGGAGATAACTCTGCCTCCAGAGTTTATTTTACATGAAGGGAAGTTACCAGTGTGAGACAAGTAACTAACACAGAACAGGAGAAATTAATTTTGTCTTCTTGCAAACACATTTTTGCAGCTCTTGAGCTCTGCTGTATTGCAACAATATTACAATATTTCAGCAGTCTTTTTGTATGTCCATATTAATAGTTTAAATAGGTTAAATGTGGTGACAGATTCCTTGTAATATAATAGGGTATTTTTTGCCTTCTGCAATCAGTATACATTTCCTTCAGTGCCGTCTCTCATTATTCCAAGACTAAACAGAATTGTGCTCTAAGAAGTCAGAGAGAACTAAAATAAATATTGACTAACCAACTTATTAGGCAGTGTAGCTGAGTTTCAGGTTCAGCAGCTCATTCACAATGTGATTTTGCAGCAATGTTAATGAGGAAAGAATAATCACCTCCTCTGTGGACAGAAAAAAAAAAATCAATGCCTCTAAAATTAATTACATATTCTCCTTGCATCATGCAAATTTATGTAAGTCCTGTTGCACTTTTTTTACTGCTGTGGATTAGAGTGTTTTGCATTACAGGAGAATATTTTCCTCCAGGGATAACAGATTGCAGTAAGGGGCTAACTGCATTTACAACTACGGTGCTTAGTCATTTTGATTTTGCAACCATTTCAGAAAATTGCACTATAAAGCAATACAGACTGACAAACATTGTCTCTCAAGCAAGAATATTTTTTTAAAGAAAATTTAAAAAGGTTTTCCATCCAATAAAATGTAACTATAAAAGGTGATTAAAATCATTAAATAAGTTATATTCACCCTCAGCAATCAATCACAGGTTCGGTCCAGGCACCTAGCTGGCCTTTGCTGATCTACTGTGGCATGTAAAAGTTTAGGCACCCCTTGTCAAAATTACTGTTATTGTGAACAGTTAAGCAAGTTGAAGATGAAATAATTTCTAAAAGGCCGGGGTCATACTAGCATATGGCATCTGATGCGAGAGCAACGGCTGCGATATGCTAATGACTCTCGGCTCCTGCTCTGCTGCGAGCGGGAGTCAAGTGTCATGCTACTGTGCTCCGAGCCTCTCACACAGAGAGGATCAGAGCACACCTGTGGAGGAGGCGGACAAACTAATTTCTCCATCTCCTCCACTGCCGGCATCGGCGTATGGCGCACAGCACTTGGATGATATACGAGTGATGTGCGCTGTGTCACTCGCACCCATAGACTTATATGGGTGTGAGTGAGCCGAGACTCAGCCGAGTCTCGGTGCCAATCGCAGCATACTGTGATTGTTCTTGCATGCCGATTCAGCATGAGAAAATAATCGCAGATGTGATCTGCCCCATGGATTAACACTGGTCCGAGTGCTATGTGATGTTTTCTCGCATAGCACTCGTCCGTGTTATATGCTAGTGTGACCCCGGCCAAAAGGGTGAAAGTTAAAGATATGGAAAACAAGAATGTACTTAGTGGCACTGATGTATAAAAAAGGTTCTGCTGCAAATATGACAATAACCACACAGTTATAGATATTATATTATAAATAGATAATATATACACTGTTCAACAAAATAAAGGGAACACTTAAACAACAGAATATAACTCCAAGTAAATCAAACTTCTGTGAAATCAAACTGTCCACTTAGGAAGCAACACTGTTTGACAATCAATTTCACATGCTGTTGTGCAAATGAAATAGACAACATATGGAAATTATTGGCAATTATTAAAGGGAACCTGTCACCCCGTTTTTTTCTGTATGAGATAAAAATACTGTTAAATAGGGCCTGAGCTGTGCATTACAATAGTGTATTTTGTGGACCCTGATTCCCCACCTATGCTGCCGAAATACGTTACCAAAGTAACCGCTTTCGTCTGTCAATCAGGCTGGTCTGGTCGGATGGGCGTGGTGACATCGCTGTTTCTTCCCCCAGATTGTGCTTATTTTTCCGTTGGTGGCGTAGTGGTTTGCGCATGCCCAAGTGCCGAATCCACTGCACAGGTGAGGAAAAAGAGCGCGATCTGCGCTATTCCCCTGGTGATCGTGGGGGCGGCCATCTTCCCACAGGAAGATGGCCGCCCCCACCGATCACCAGGGGAATAGCGCAGATCACGCTCTTTTCCTTCAGCTGCACAGTGGATTCGCCTGTTGGGCATGCGCAGACCACTACGCCACCAACGGAAAGATGAGCAGGATCTGGGGGAGGAACAGCGATGTCACCACGCCCATATGACCAGACCAGCGTGAGTGACAGCCCAAAACGGCGACTTTACAAAGGTATTTCGGCAGCATAGGTGGGGAATAAAGGCACAAAAAATACACTAATGTAAAGCACAGCTCTGCCCCTATTTAACGCTATTTTTATCTCATCTTGAAAAAAACGGGGTGACAGGTTCCCTTTAAGACACACTCAATAAACGAGTGGTTCTGCAGGTGGGGACCACAGACCACATCTCAGTACCAATGCTTTCTGGCTGATGTTTTGGTCACTTTTGAATGTTGGTTGTGCTTTCACACTCATGGTAGCATGAGACGGACTCTACAACCCACACAAGTGGCTCAGGTAGTGCAGCTCATCCAGGATGGCACATCAATGCGAGCTGTGACAAGAAGGTTTGCGATGTTTGTCGGCGTAGTGTCCAGAGGCTGGAGACGCTACCAGGAGACAGGCCAGTACACCAGGAGATGTGGAGGGGGCCATAGGAGGGCAAGAACCCGGCAGCAGGACTGCTACCTCAGCCTTTGTGCAAGGAGGAACAGGAGGAGCACTGGCAGAGCCCTGCAAAATGACCTCCAGCAGGCCACAAATTGCATGTGTCTGCACAAACGGTTAGAAACCGACTCCATGAGGATGGTCTGAGTGCCTGATGTCCACAAATGAGGGCTGTGCTCACAGCCCTACACCATGCAGAACGCTTGGCTTTTGCCTCAGAACACCAGAATTGGCAAATTCGCCACTAGCGCCCTGTGCTCTTCACAGATGAAAGCAGGTTCACACTGAGCACATGTGACAGATGTGACAGAGTCTGGAGACGCAGTGGAGAGCGATCTGCTGCCTGCAACATCCTTCAGCATGACCGGTTTGGCAGTGGGTCAGTAATGGTGTGGGGTGGTCAATGTCTGCTTCCTGGTCTCATCTTTCACTCACCAGAAATGAACTGAAATGCCTGCTCAGCCATTCACTGACTGAGGTGGGTCTCTGATTTTGTCAAGGCAAGGTTGGGATAATAATAATAATCTTTATTTTTTATATAGTGCTAACATATTCCGCAGCGCTTTACACACACTGTCCCCAATGGGGCTCACAATCTAAATTCCCTATCAGTATGTGTTTGAAATGTGGGAGGAAACCCACACAAACACGGTGAGAACATACAAACTCCTTGCAGATGTTGTCCTTTGTGGGATTAGAACCCAGGACTCCAGCGCTGCAAGGCTGCAGTGCTATCCACTGAGCCACCATTGGCTGTTGATCACTAAGAGCAAAGATAGGTTATTTTTTTTATTTTCAACTGCTCTGGGCCTATTTATTAACTGCAATACTTCTTTAAAAGGTAGAATAGATCACCCAAGTAATCAAAAATAATACCAGATGGCAGCGTAAAATGACATTTTTGGATATATGTACCTGAGATAAACTGTCCTTTATTTAAAAACGTAATTTTACAGATACAGTACATATAACAATTATTTATTATAGGTATCATTGCTTTGTATGATGTCTCCATGTCCAGCTCAGCAGAATATGAGGCATGAAGGCATTATTTTGCAGTGTACACTAGTGTTTCCGGATCTCCATTCCTCCTGCAATACTAACAAATTCCTGAAAACATGATCTGTTGGGAGATCACGAGCACTGGATTGTGGGAAACACTTGTAAATACTGATCAGCCATAATAACTTATCTTTCTGCCTAATATTGTACACTGTAGGTCTTAGACTATTCTTACTCATAGAGCTATGGGCTCAAGAAAACCTCAGAACATGTGGTATCTGCCACCAAAATGTTTTGTAGCAGGCAGTGATGTAACTACAAAGTTATGGGCCCTAGTGCAAACGTTCAAATGGGGCCCCCCCATGCCAAAATATATAGGTGAATTAGAAATGGCAACACGCGCAAACGTCATCTGCGTTAGTAATACATACACCATTATAGAATTAGTTGTAGGCTGGGTTCACGGTCTGTATAAAGACCACAATCTCCAGCCTCACGGATGGTATCCCAATCCGAACTCTCACCCTCGTGTGTCTATGGCAATACGCTCCTGTAAACCCAGCCTGACTGGGACAACCCCTTATAAATGGAAGTGTGCCCCTCTAAACCCTGCAATCACCTGGTGGGGAAAGTCACATCCTGATAAGTAATACTGCCAATTATCCAACCGTAAGTTGTGCATTTCCAGAGCTGGGATATGGGAGTTCAATATTAGAACATGTCAACTATAGTTCCCATCCCACCTCAAGGAAGAATGGCAGACAGGTGTGATAAGACTATTAGAAAAACTACCGCCACAGACACGACTGTACATACTGGTGGAAGTGTGAGGGCATTAGTGCCTGTGTATGGACATGTCAGAGGCTAGAGAGAAGAAAGCTTAGTCCCCCTTAGCTTCTGGCAATGTTTGACCTCAGCTCACATTTGGGCCATACCATTGTAAAAGAGGTAGACACATTTACCCACTGCCCTTACTATTCATAAGGAACTGCTGTCTACACTTTAGTTGCCCACTGTAAATAGTCAGTGTGGGGATGTGGGCTACAGAACAACACAGGGCGATGACACTGCTACCTGAACCCTTCAGCTGCCCTACAATATGCAGGGAGTAAAACCAGTACAAAGTATTGTAGCCTCCCTGCAGAGCTGTCCAGGGCCCGAGTGGGACAAAAAAGCAGCCCTGCCACACAAGCCCCACCAGCCTACATACTATAACACTCCCCCCACACCCGATCAGTGGAGTTTGCTATACTGTGTTGTGCCCTTCAATACTCCTCTTAAAGGCGCTATTTGAAGAGTCATGTGTGAATGCCGCCTCAGTGCGCATGATCGACCACTTCTTTAGAGCGCTGGTTCTCAGGATGATGGGGGTCCCAGCGGTTGGACCCCAGTGACTACAAAGTTCTCAGGATAGGGGATTACATGGCACAATCCATTTAAATGGGTTTTCCAATATACACAGTATATACTCGTGTATAAGCTGAGATTTTCAGCACTTTTTTTGAGCTGAAAACGCCCCCCCCCCTCGGCTTGTACACAAGTCATGGTCCAGAAAGCTGGCGGGGAAGAGGAAGGGAGCGGCGGAGCAGTGGCAGGAGCCGGTGGCTGTGACATCATACTCAGCCTCCTTGCGCCATTGCTGAAAGTCCCTGCATCTCCGTTGTCCCGTGCTGAGCGGTCACGTGGTACCGCTCATT
This sequence comes from Ranitomeya variabilis, assembly GCF_051348905.1. Taxonomy (NCBI): domain Eukaryota; kingdom Metazoa; phylum Chordata; class Amphibia; order Anura; family Dendrobatidae; genus Ranitomeya; species Ranitomeya variabilis. The sequence goes on along the minus strand of NC_135237.1, from coordinate 458,176,726 downwards.
AAGGTAATGAATATGCACGCGTCTCCACTCCCATAGGCGTGGAGCACATACTCATTACCTTAATGAGCAGTACCACTTGACCACTCAGCACAGGAAGAGCTGCCATAGGGACAACGGAGATGCAGGGACGTGCAGCGATGGCGTCAGGAGGGTGAGTATGACGGGGGGATGGGGGGAAGCCGAGCCATGCATACAAGGATGGGACAGCGGAGCCCAGCCATGCATACAAGGATGGGACGGGGGAGCCCAGCCATGCATACAAGGATGGGATAGGGGGAGCTCAGCCATGCATACAAGATGAGAAGGGGGGAGCCATGCATACAATAAGGGGACCGGGGAGCCATGCATACAACAGGGGGAGCCACACAGAGCAAGACAGGATGGGGGAGCCACAGAGAGCAGGACAGGACGGGGGAGCCACACAGAGCAGGACAGGGATGAGGGGGCAATATGTACCCGGCTTATACTTGAGTCAATAAGCTTACCCAGTATTCCGTGGCAAAATGAGGTACCTTTGCTTATACTCGGGTTGGCTTATACTCGAGTATATATGGTATATTTTTTATTTTCCCATAGTATTCCTGAAAATAATAAATCAGTGTTAACCCTCCCAAAGACCAATGCATCGTGAAGACCAAGGAACACAACAGGCAGGTCCGTGATACTGTTGTGGAGAAGTTTAAAGCTGGATACAAAATGATTTCCAAAACTTTAAACATCCCAAGGAGCACTGTGCAAGCGATCATATTGAAATAGAAGGAGTATCATACCACTGCAAATCTACCAAGACCTGGCCGTCCCTCTAAACTTTCATCTCAAACAAGGAGAAGACTGATCAGAGATGCAGCCAAGAGGCCCATGATCACTCTGGATGAACTGCAGAGATCTACAGCTGAGGTGGGACAGTCTGTCCATAAGACAACAATCAGTCGTACACTGCACAAATCTGGCCTTTATGGAAGAGTGGCAAGAAGAAAGCCATTTCTCAAAGATATCCATAAAAAGTGTTGTTTAAAGTTTGCAACCTGGGAGGCACACCAAACATGTGGAAGAAGGTGCTCTGGTCAGATGAAACCAAAATCGAACTTTTTGGCAACAATGCCAAATGATATGTTTGGTGTAAAGGCAACACAGCTCATCACCCTGAACACATCATCCCCACTGTCAAACATGGTGGTAGCAGCATCATGGTTTGGGCCTACTTGTCTTCAGCAGGGACAGGGAAGATGGTTAAAATTGATGGGAAGATGGATAGAGCCAAATACAGGACCATTCTTGAAGAAAATCTGTGGGAGTCTGCAAAAGACCTGAGACTGGGATGGAGATTTGTCTTCCAACAAGACAATGATCCCAAACATAAAGCAAAATCTACAATGGAATGGTTCACAAATAAACGTATCCAGGTGTTAGAATGGCCAAGTCAAAGTCCAGACCTCAATTCAATCGAGAATTTGTGAAAAAAAGATGAAAACTGCTGTTCACAAACGATCTCCAGCTGTTTGCCGAGGAAGAATGGGCATGAATTTCAGTCTCTCAATGTACAAAACTGATAGAGACATACCCCAAGCGACTTGCAGCTGGAATCGCAGCAAAAGGTGGCGCAACAAAGTATTAAGTTAAAGGGGCTGAATAATATTGCATGCCCCACTTTTCAGTTTTTGAATTTCCACAAAATTTAAAATAACCAATAAATTTAGTTCAACTTCACTATTTTGTTCCACTTGTTGTTGATTCCTCACCAAAAATTTACATTTGGTATCTTTATGTTTGAAGCATGATATGTGGGAAAAGGGTGAAAAGTTCCAGGGGGCCGAATACTTTCGCAAGGCACTGTACATACCAGTCGCAGTTTCACCTATATAATGTATATAGACTGCTGTACATACATTATATAGGTGACACAGTGATTATATACAGCAGTATCACCTATATATTGTACATACAGCAGCCTATACACATTATACAGGTCAAACTGCAAATGCTGTATGTACATAATAAAGCTTTCATCCTGGTTCTCACCTGAGATGGGGGGAGGATGAGGTGGGTCCACTGTCCAGCCAGTGTTGGAGATGCTGAGGACTTGGTGCGAATGCCAGCTGGGGATTGGTGAAGAGAGCTCTGTTCTCTGATGCTGGTTCGGGCCAGCGTCAGACAGAGTGAGGCATAGGCATCTGTGCGTGCGGTGGTGGCCTTTTCAAACTTCTGCAGAAGCCCTGGTGCGCGCCCTTTTCCGTTTGCCGCACTGACAAAGGCCGCAGCCGCGCACGCAAGCACGAATGAGGGCCGCGGTCACGTGGGTCTCGGCAGCCTTGGTCAGCGCATGCACCGAGAGAGCGCGCGCACCAGGGCCTGTGCAGAAGATTTAAAGGGCCAGAGTCCCATTTTGCAGCTCAGAGTGCTTAGCGGACTGCCCAGCCTTTGCTTTCTTTAAGAGGTGGGTTTTCAAGTTCCGTCGGAAAGTTTTAACTGCTGTGAATAAACCGATGTGTTGAGGTACAGAATTCCAGAGGATGGGGGATCCACAGACACTCGGGAGAAGTCATGGAGGTGATTGGGTGAGGAGCATATGTGTGTGGCGGGGAGAAGAAGCATACAGGAACCACAGAACTGACGAGACATAGTCAGTATCACAAATAAACATTTACAGCCAGGTACCTATTAGATTACATCTTCTCTGATTGGAGTTATTTTCAACACTTTTTGTCTTGTTCTGGTCTAGACGCCATGATCACTTTTCACCATCCACTTCTAGTCTCTGCAGACTCCCATCTTGTCCAGTCTGCAGAAAATCATGACACGGTGTCCTTGAAAATAACCATGTCATTATGATATCCTTAAATAATACTAACTGTCTGTGCTGTGCCTCTGAAAAAATAATTGCATTCATTGTGCTCCCTGCACGAAATATTACCCCCACACTATCCCTCTTATAATATATGGCTACACCATGTCCTCTCCTTTAAAATGCAATTTACTTGCCATCCCCTCTTATTAACTACTAGATGGTGGCCCGATTCTAACGTATCGGGTATTCTAGAATACGGGCAGCAGTGGATAGCACAGCAGCCTTGCAGCGCTGGAGTCCTGGGTTCAAACCCCACTAAGGACAACATCTGCAAAAGAGTTTGTATGTTCTCTCCGTGTTTGCGTGGGTTTCCTCCGGGTACTCCGGTTTCCTCCCACATTGCAAAGACATACTGATTGGGAGTTTAGATTGTGAGCCCCAACAGGGACAGTGACGATAATGTGTGCAACCTGTAAAGCGCTGCAAAATATGTTAGCGCTATATAAAAATAAAGATTATTATTATATTATTATTTAATATGCATGTCCACGTAGTATATTGCACAGCCCACGTAGTATATTGCCCAGCCACGTAGTATATTGCCCAGCCACGTAGTATATTGCCCAGCCACGTAGTATATTGCCCAGTTACGTAGTACATTGCCCACTTACGTAGTATATTGCCCAGTTACGTAGTATATTGCCCAGCCACGTAGTATATTGCCCAGCCACGTAGTATATTGCCCAGTAACGTAGTAAATTGCCCAGTGACATAGTATACAGCACAGAGCCACGTAGTATATTGCACAGCGACGTAGTATACAGCACAGAGCCACGTAGTATATTGCCCAGCCACGTAGTATATTGGCCAGTCATATAGTATATTGCCCAGCTACGTAGTATATTGCCCAACCACGCAATATATTGCACAGCGACGTAGTATACAGCACAGAGCCACGTAGTATATTGCCCAGTTACGTAGTATATTGCCCAGTGACGTAGTATATTGCCCAGCCACGTAGTATATTGCCCAGTTACGTAGTATATTGCCCAGTGATGTAGTATACAGCACAGAGCCACGTAGTATATTGCACAGCGACGTAGTATACAGCACAGAGCCACGTAGTATATTGCCCAGCCACGTAGTATATTGGCCAGTCACGTATGTCACAGGTTAAAAAATAAAAAATAAACATATACTCACCTTCTGAGAGCCCCTTGTAGTTCTGTCGCCTCCTTCTCGCGCAGGCGCGCAGGACCTGTGATGATGTCGCGGTCACATGACCATGACGTCACGGCAGGTCCTTCTCGCAGACCATCCTTGCCAACGGAACCTGCCGATTGCATGGACCGGTCACCGGAACGTCGCGAGGAGCAGGAAAGGCGGAGGAAGGTGAGTATATAATGATTTTTTTTTTAATTATTATTTTTAACATTAGATGTTTTTACTATTGACGCTGCATAGGCAGCATCAATAGTAAAAACTTGGTCACACAGGGTTAATAGCGGCGGTAACGGAGTGAGTTACCCGCGGCATAACGCGGCCGGTTACCGCTGGCATTAACCCTGTGTGAGCGGTGACTGCGGGGAGTATGGAGCGGGCGCCAGGCACTGACTGCAGGGGAGTAGGGAGGGAATAATCAGACTTTGGCCATCGCTGATTGGTCACGGCAGCCATGACAGGCAGCTGGCAAGACCAATCAGCGACTTGTATTCCATGACAGAGGCTGCGACCAATGAATATCCGTGACAGAAAGAAAGACAGAAAGACGGAAGTGACCCTTAGACAATTATATAGTAGATAACTAATTACAGTTGGAACCAGAAGTTTACATACACTATATAAAAATACATATATGCATGTTTTTCTCAATATTTGACATGAAATCAGAATAACCATTCCTGTTACCATAATTATTAATAATTGCCAAATGCCAGAATAATGACAGAGAGAGAATGTTTTAAGGCATTGTTTATTACTTACTACAAAGTCAAAAGTTTACATACACTAAGATTACTATGCCTTAAAACAATTCTAGACTGTCCATACGATGATGTCATGTGTTTGGAAGCTTCTGATAGTTTTTTGGCAACATCTGAGTTAATTAGAGACACACCCGTGGATGTATTTTAATGCACACCTGAAACACACTGCTTCTTTATGTACCAGCATGGGAAAGTCTCAAGAAATCATCCAAGATATCAGGAAGAGAATTGTGGCTTGCACATGTCTGGTTCATCCTTGGATACAATTTCAAGATACCTCAAGGGGCCTCGTTCATATGTACCAACAATTATACGAAAGTACAAACAAAATGGAACGTCCAGCCATCATACCGCTCAGGAAGGAGACAGGCTCTGTGTCCCAGAGATGAATGTATTTTGGTCCGACATGTGCATATCAACCCAAGGGCAAAAGCAAAAGACCTTGTGAAGATGATGGCGGAAGCTGGTAAGATTGTGTCAATATCCACAAAATGAGTGCTGTATCAACATGGGCTTAAAGGCCACTCTGCCAGGAAGTAGCCATTATTAAAAAAACCCATAAAAAGCCAGATTAACGTTTGAAAATGCACACAGGAATAAAGACCTTAATTTTTTTAGACATTTCCTGTGGTATGATGAAACTAAAATTGAACTTTTTGGGCATAATGACCATCATTACGTTTGGAGGAAAAAGGAGAAGCTTGGAAGCCTAAGACCACCCATCCCTGCTGTGAAACATGGGGGTGGCAGCATCATGTTGTGGGATTGCTTTGCTGAAGGAGGGACTGGGGCACTTCACAAAATAGATGGCATTATGAGAAATGAAGATTGTGTGGCAATACTGAAGCAACATCTCAAGACATCAGCCAGGAAGTGAAAGCTTGGGTGGAAATGGGTCTTCCAAATGGACAATGAACTGAAGCATACTGCCAAAATGGTAACAAAGTGGCTTGAGGATAGCAAAGTCAATGTTTGGGAGTAGCCATCACAAAGCCCTGATCTCAATCCTATTGAAATTTTTTGGCAAAACTGAAAAGGCAGGTGGAGCAAGGCAATCTACAAATCTGGATCAGTTACACCAGTTTTGTCAGGAGGAATGGGCCCAAATTCCAACCAACTATTGTGAGAAGCTTGTGGAAGGATATCCTAAACGTTTGATCCAAGTCATTCAGTTTAAGGGCAATGGTATCAAATACTAATAAAATGTACTGTATGTAGACCTTTGACATTGCAGTAAGTAATACAAAATGCCTTAAAACACTCTCAGTAAGTAATACAAAATGCCTTAAAACACTCTCTCTCTCTCATTATTCCGACATTTGGCAAATATTAATAATTATGGTAATCCTAATAGACCTAAAATGGGAAAGGGTTATTCTGATTTCATTTCAGATATTGAGAAAAACATGCATATGTGTCTTTTTATATAGTGTATGTAAACTTCTAGTTTCGACTGTATGTATCAGTCTGTCTTTATTAGCTATAACTGCAACACTATCCCTATCGTAAGTGCCCCCTCACTCTTCACCCTAAATTACTGGGCAACCTCTCTACATTGCCCCCTCTCTATACTGTGCCCTCAGATTGTGTCTCTCCATACTAACGAGTCTGTATACTATGCCCCATCCTGACAGTTTCCACCCAGTACTGTCTCTTCCATACATACTGTCCCACCACACTATCCCCTCTCTATACAGTCTCTAAACTATCACACTTGCTAGTCTCAATACTAAGCCCATGTCTCACACTTTTTCCACCACACTGTCCATCTACATTTCCCTTTCTTTCTACTGTCTCCCTCCCACACTTTCCAGACTCTAATCAGTATTCCTTCACACTATTCCACCCGCAATAAAGCTCCTCTGTTTCTTCGGCTACATTGGAGTGATTACTTTACTCCTCTGGGGTGCAAAAGTGTCATCAGCAACATGATCAGGTGACCTCATAATGCTGCTGTACATCCAACCCTGAATTGTATTTACACTACCATTCCAAAGTTTAAGGTCACTTAGAAATTTCCTTTTTTTTTTAAAGAAAAGCACAGTTTTTTCCAATGAAGCTAACATTAAATGATTCAGAAATACACTCTATACATTGTTAATGTGGTAAATGACTATTTTAGCTGCAAATGTCTGGTTTGTAATGCAATATCTTCAAAGGTGTATAGAGGCCCATTTCCAACAACCATCACTCCAGTGTTCTTATGGTACTTTGTGTTTGCTAACTGTGTAAGAAGGCTAATAGATGGTTTGAATACCCTTAAAAACCCTTGTGCAAGTATGTTAGCACAGCTGAAAACAGTTTGGCTGATTAGAGAACCTATAAACCTGACCTTCCTTTGACCTAGTTGAGAATCTGGAGCATTACAACGTCTACAGTGAAGAGTAGTGTTGAGCGATACCTTCCGATATTCGAAAGTATGGGTATCAGATTGGATCGGCCGATACCGGCAAAATATCGCATCTCGCCGATACCGATACCCGATACCAATACAAGTCAATGGGACACAAATATCGGAAGGTATCCTGGATGGTTCCCAGGGTCTGAAGGAGAGGAAACTCTCCTTCAGGCCCTGGGATCCATATTCATGTAAAATTGAAGAATAAAAATAAAAAATATGGATATACTCACCCCTCCGGCGGACCCTGGACCTTAGCGATGTAACCGGCAGCCTCCGTTCCTAAGAATGCAGAGTGAAGGACCTTCGATGACGTCGCGGCTTGTGATTGGTCGCGTGACCGCTCATGTGACCGCTCACGTGACCAATCACAAGCCGCGACGTCATCGCAGGTCCTACACTCACTGCATTCTTAGGAACGGAGGCTCCCGGTTACACCGCTAAGGTCCAGGGTCCACCAGAGGGGTGAGTATATCCATATTTTTTATTTTTATTCTTTATTTTTTACATGAATATGGATCCCAGGGCCTGAAGGAGAGTCTCCTCTCCTCCAGACCCTGGGAACCATACACTGGGAACTTCTGATTCCGATATCACAAAAATATCAAAACTTGGTATCGGAATTCCGATACTTGCGGTATCGGAATGCTCAACACTAGTGAAGAGGCGACTCTGTGATGCTGGCCTTCAGGGCAGAGTGGCAAAGAAAAAGCCATATCTGGGACAGGCTAATAAAAGGAAAAGATTAATATGGGCAAAAGAACATGGACATTGGACAGAGGAAACTTGGAAAAAAGTGTTACGGACAGACAAATCCAAGTTTGAAGTCTTTGGATCACACAGAAGAACATTTGTGAGATGCAGAACAACTGAAAAGATGCTGGAAGAGTGCCTGACGCCATCTGTCAAGCATGGTGGACGTAATGTGATGGTCTGGGGTTGCTTTGGTGCTGGTAAAGTGGGAGATTTGTACAAGGCAAAAGGGATTTTGAATAAGGAAGGCTATCACTCCATTTTGCAACGCCATACCCTGTGGACAGTGCTTGATTGGAGCCAATTTCATTCTACAACAGGACAATGACCCTAAACACACCTCCAAATTATGCAAGAACTATTTAGGGAAGAAGCAGGCAGCTGATATTCTCTCTGTAATGGAGTGGCCTGTGGAGTCACCAGATCTCAACCCCATTGAGCTGTTGTGGGAGCAGCTTGACCCTATGGTACCCAAAAAGTGTCCATCAAGCTAAACCAACTTGTGGGAGGGGCTTCTGGAAGCATGGGGTGAAATTTCTCCAGATTACCTCAGCTAATTAACTGCTAGAATGCCAAAGGTCTGCAATGCTGTAATTGCTGCAAAGGGAGCATTCTTTGACAAAAGCAAAGTTTTAAGGAGAAAATTATTATTTCAAATAAAAATCTTTCTTTGGAACCTTGCCAATGTCTGGACTAGATTTTCAATTCATTTGGCAACTCATTTGATTAATAAAAGTATGAGTTATCATGGAAAACACAAAATTGTATGGGTGACCCTAAACTTTGGAACCGTAGTGTATGTCTGAAATACGAAGCAAAATTGGATGCAGAGAATCAGCCTTCTTCCTGTTCTCTGAGCCAGATGTCAGTTTAACAACCGGCTTGGAGAATGGCTGAATTCCACTCCCCGGAGGCAGGAAAATGTCGGCCCCTGGGAGACACCTCAGACTGCAGGATGTGACAACCTGATTGCTCTCCTCTGCTTGCTGCAACCCAGGGCAAATGTCCCTCCTCCCCTAACCATAGAATATTATAAGCACCAATTGTCATTTCCTATCTAAGTAATGTGAAAATCTGTATACACTGAATACAGATTTTATCCATGAATCGAGATTAAAAAATCAGTCCAGGAGGAGAAATAAGCAGATTTGTCTGGTAAGATATATTACAAAGCTCCTTAAATTCACTTGAACTACTGACTTATAAAAATACATAAATGAAGATTGTTTATCTTTAAATAATTTATAAACACAAACTAATAATTTTTTGTAAAGATGCATGCTTCGCTCAAAATGGAACTTTCCCCAGCATGAAAGATTAACAAGAAAGTCTACCACTTTTATGAGCAGATCAGGAAGCCATTTCAGAGTGGGATGTATATACTTTAATGACATTGGAGTCCACATGGACCATTTATCATGTAAAACACTTAAATGTTAGTCATATGGCAGTTTTATGAGCGTTCCTTTAATAAGAGCCATATGCCACAGCTCATATACGCTTAACATTCCCTGATGCCGATTCAATACCACTATGTATGGTCAATTATATATAAATAAGGAGACTTAATTACTCTTCATCACGCTGGATATTTTCAATGTTAGGTTTCTGTATATATGAATATGTAAATATTTAGTGATGTTAAAGCTGGAATTAGTTTGTGAATTAAAATCCAGGAAAGGCTCAAGAGCTTACATAAGGTTAACAGGAAACTCGTAAAATTATCAAATTGACAAATCAGTTCTGAATGTGAAGACTAATGAAAACTCAGTAAAAGCAGATGATTACTTTTGGCTGTAAATATTCCTAAAAAGTAAATAATATAAACAATATAATATATAGATTATTTACTTTTAAGTGCAGTACAATAATACATGCAATAAATGCAATAATGTGTTCATCTGTTGCATGAAAAAAGCAAAACATGCACTTAAAATGAAAAATGAACTCACAAAAAAGTTCAACTTTGTATCTACAGTATATCATGCAGGTGTATGCATCCACATAGTAACTGGCAACAAAAAAGCTCTATCCCGCTGTCATACTCTTTTGCTACCTTTTCACTACTTCTTTCTAATCCACCGAGAAGTGGATAGGTAGAATAAACTTTGACTGCAAGATCAGACTACACAGCATTTGATGGCTGTCTGTTACTATGGAGATGTGTAGGAGAACAGGGCACAGGAAACAACACACTGCACACTGCATGGCATCCAGGCTTGAACAAAACCTTGCGAAACTGATCTGAAGGAGAAAAGTTACAGGAGGAATTAGGCAGTGCTCCAGGTCAGGTGATAGTAACAAAGTCAGCCTTCAATATAAAAGGACAGCACTTCAGCACGAGAGCGGATTTGGCTCCAAGGGAAGTAGCAGGGGCTCCCGCTGCAGCTACAGCAGCCAAGACAATGGGCTGCAGCCGCGTGTACCAGAAAAGCGCAGACTCAGACGACAATCAAGAACCGAAGACCAGAACTATGCATGTCAAAGTCCAGACCTCACTCGCCAACGGTCAAGCACCGAAGACCTGAACGTCGCCGATCACGGTTCCCGACCCAGACAAAAGTCAAGGACCAGCCCCCATCGATATGGACCAAGGACACATTCGTCGGTGGTCAAATACCAAAGAGGCCTTGAGAATTGCCGGGCAGAGACTCAAGCCTGGGCTGGTAATTGGTGAAGATGTGTTGAAACAGGCTGTCCCTTCCAGCACTGACTTACAGTACCAGGCGTGGCCGGGGTGAAGGCTGCAGGCCAGATGGGGTCCGGCCAACGCTAAAGCAGCAGAGAGAGAACTAATAGACTTGGTTAGAAAAATGTGAGAAGGAACAGCGACTCTTGTCAGGACCAAGAAAGCCGTGACGTTACTAAGGACTGTAGACCCTGAGCTAATCCCGAGATTCTTTATTATATGCTAAACCACACATTTCAATTTATATAACTGTATAATTCAGTAATTCTGTGAATATTGTCCCTGTATGATTCTCCTTTAACAATATCCTTTCCTCCATATAATCCTGTTAAGTGATTAAAGTAAATTGTTGTTCCCACCTGGTGTCTCCGCTGTTGCATTCAGTCCACCTACTTACAGATGCATAGGCCTGCAAAGGAGCTAAGAGACCCGCAATGTTGGATGAAGACAGTTTATAAAAGTTGGCTCTTTTTTAGCTACATTGGATACATTTAAAAAGCTATTGGGTTTAAAGGTGAACTATGGTCTTTAAGTTTGGCCCTGTTTTGTAAAATTGTCTGAACATACAGTGAACAGATATAATCTGAATAAGCTGTTTCTACTAAATTTAAAGAGGTGATTTAAAATTTAAATTTAAAGTTTGAAAGTTATCCCCTATCCATGGATATCCCGAGTACTGAGGTTCTAAAAAGCCCTGTGTGACTGGAGTGGTAGTCGATCATGTACACTGCAGGTTCTTTCATTCATAATGGAACCGCTGTAGATGGCAAAACACTTCACTCAGGTGATCTTCGGCACTCCCGTAAGAATGAATGGAGCAGCAAAGTTCATGATTGACTACCACTCCATTCACACGGCTCTTTGGAGCCCCGGTTTTCGAGATCGGTGGGAGTCCCAGCAGTCAGACCTTCAGTAATCGAGACACTATCCCCTATGATGTCCTTCAAATTTGAGAATACACCTTTAATTAATTTAACTAATACAGTTGGATTTGTTTGTGTGGTTGATATTGGAAAATCACTTGAAAGCCCTATAAGTGCTCCATAATAACACCCAGATCCTCCTTTTTTGTGCTAATTTTCCTTTCTACACTGTACATGGTCATTACTTGATAAACACTTAAATAGAAAATAACCCAGGTTGACTATCCCTTTAGGAACATGACCAACTGGCTCAGCTCAGAGGATTCTCTAAATATCATGGAGCCATATATTTGTCTTATATAGTAACTTGTGAATTGCTATTTAGGAGAAGGTGTTATGGGGTGAAAGATAATGACTTATGGTCCTCTTGTCTCTAGTACAATCCACATGTCACCATCCAGGAGGGAACAAAGCGTTTGTACCACACATTCTTAAGATTGAACTTGTTTACTAATTCTCTTTTTAAAGTATGGGTGCCAAACTTCCGTTCTCTGAGCATTTTAATGTTAATCAGTTTAAAAAGGGCTCTCATCAGCATTACCAGCTATATCCCATGCGCCTTTGTGCTGCCTCAATACGGTATTTAGCTGAGCGGTTTCGTGTTTAATGTCTTCAATTCATTATTTTAACAGTGTTGTTTGTTCTCTTAATAAGAGTTTAACATTCCCCTTATTGCCTTTTTAAATTTGGTGTAGCCCCTTTTTGAAAAAAAAAAACTCCAAAACACATATCAGGAAGTATGAAGGTATCTGATCCTTTTACCCAGTGTTGCAGGACAATGGTCATGCAATAACATTCTACCAGAATTATTTAAAAATAAAAACCCATAAAAAAAATTTGACCTACTTTTCGGCAGCAGTAGTTAGGAGATGCAGTTCTTACACGCCAACAATACACAACACTTAATCATTCAAGGCCATAACAATGTACAGTAATTCACTTCTGTACATACCAATAAGGTCTGTTCAACAAAGGTTGAACATTGAAATGGTTTTGAAAATTCACAGCAGAGTAGAAGAGACATGGATATTTAATGAGATAGTCCTGCTGATATATTGTGGTTAGGGAACAAGTGGTGGGTAACAATCCAAGAATTAGATAAGAGGAATATTGGTCTACTTTGGTAAATCAAAGAGAGTGAAGATAATTAAAATGCGTCAAAAGTATAACCTTAAATAGCTTGGATTTGCTTTCATGAATATTGAGGTAGTGTGAAGAATCTATATTTTTAGGCAGAATTACTAAACTTCCATATGCCAGAATATTTGAGTTACCGGTATTTACATAAAAAAAAAAATCTTGCATTGCTCTGAAAATTGATAAAGATGTGCATTTGTAACAGCCCCCCTGTAGCCTGATATTCCTAAATAAAATCATGAGTGATCAATTGTCTCCAGAAGTCACATAATTAGTAAATTGAGTTCACCTGTGTACAATTTATGAAAAAATTACCCAAACTCTGAACATCTCATGGAACACTGTTCAATCCATCATCCAAAAATAGAAGGAGTAGGGCACAACTGCAAACCTACCAATCTACCAAGACATGGCCGTTCACCAACTGACATCCCAAACAAGAACACTAATTAGAGAAGGAGCCAAGAGGCCCATGGTTACTCTGTAGGATCTGCAGAGATCCACAGCTCACGTGGGAGAATCTGTCCAGAGAATCTGTCCACATCACACTAAAAACACCATCCACACTGTCAAACATGGTGGTAGCAGCATCATGCTGTAAGGATGCTTTTCTTCAGGAGGGACAAGGAAGCTGGTCAGAGTGTATGGGAAAATTAATGGGGCTAAAAATAGGGAAATCCTGCAGAAAAACCTGTTAGAATCTGCAAAACACTTAAGACTGGGGCGTAGGTTCATGTTGCAGGAGGACACCCACCCTAAACATACTGCTAGAGCTACAATGGAATGGTTTAGAGCCCAGCATATTTATGTAATTGAATGTTCCAGTCACAGCTCAGACCAAAATCCCATTACAAATCCATGGCAAGACTTGAAAATTGCTGTTCACAGACATCTCCATCCAATCTCACTGAGCTAGAGCTAGTTTTCAAAGAAGAATTGGCAAACATATCAGCCTTTAGATATGCACAACTGGAAGAGACATAGGCCAAAAGACTTGAAGCAGTAATTGCAGCAAAAGATGGTCCTACTGACTCCGAGGGGCTGACAAATGCACCCCACAATTTTCAGATATATATTTTTAAAATACACTGCTTAAAAAATAAGGGGAACACTTAAACAACAGAATATAACTCCAAGTAAATCAAACTTCTGTGAAATCAAACTGTCCACTTAGGAAGCAACACTGTTTGACAATCAATTTCACATGCTGTTGTGCAAATGGAATAGTCAACAGATTGAAATTATTGGCAATTATCAAGACACACGCAATAAAGGAGTGGTTCTGCAGGTGGGGACCACAGACAACATCTCAGTACCAATGCTTTCTGGCTGATGTTTTGGTCACTTTTGAATGTTGGTTATGCTTTCACACTCATGGTAGCATGAGACGGACTCTACAACCCACACAAGTGGTTCTGGTAGTGCAGCTCATCCAGGATGGCACATCATTGTGAGCTGTTGCAAGAAGGTTTGCTGTGTCTGTCAGCATGTCTAGAGGCTTGAGGCGCTACCAGAAGACAGGCCAGTACACCAGGAGACATAGAGGGGGCCATAGGAGGGCAACAACCAGCAGCAGGACCGTTACCGCAGACTTTGTGCAAGGAGGAACAGGAGGAGCACTGCCAGAGCCCTGCAAAATAACCTCCAGCAGGCCACAAATGTGCATGTGTCTGCAGAAATGATTAGAAACCGACTCCATGAGGATGGTCTGAGTGCCTGACGCCCACAGATTGGGGTTGTGCTGACAGCCCAACACCATGCAGGATGCTTGGCATTTGCCACAGAACACCAGGATTGGCAAATTCGGCCACTGGCGCCCTGTGCTCTTTACAGATGAAAGCAGGTTCACATGGAGCACATGTGACAGACGTGATAGAGTCTAGAGACGCCATGAAGAGCGATCTGCTGCCTCAAACATCCTTCAGCATGACCGGTTTGGCAGTGGGTCAGTAATGGTGTGGGGTGGCATTTCTTTGGAGGGCCACACAGCCCTCCCTGTGCTCGCGAGAGGTGGCCTGACTGCCATTAGGTACCGAGATGAGATTCTCAGACCCCTTGTGAGACCATATTCTGGTGCGGTTCGCCCTGGGTTCCTCATAATGCAAGACAATGCCAGACCTCATGTGGCTGGAGTGTGTCAGCAGTTCCTGCAAGATGAAGGCACTGAAGCTAAGGACTGGCCTGCCCGTTCCCCAGACCTGAATCCGATTGAACACATCTGGGACATCATGTCTCGCACCATCCACCAACGTCATGTTGCACCACAGACTGTCCCGGAGTTGGCGGATGCTTTTGTCCAGGTCTGAGAGGAGATCCCTCAGGAGACCATCTGCCACCTCATCAGGAGCATGCCCAGGTGTAGTAGGGAGGTCATACTAGAGGTCGCTAGATTTCTGAAACTTAACATGGACAAAACAGAATTCATCATCTTTCCCCCATCTCATGCGACCCCCCCAACGAACCTATCCATTACAGTTATATCCAATCGGGTAGAAGAAAAAAGGCAGCACTCACCGGACTTCCAAACCAGGTAACCTTTATTGACGTGCGTTAAAACATCTTCACGGCCGGGGGTGTTACAAGACAAAGAGTGCGGCGGGCCTGACGACGGCCGTTTCGCGCTTGATAGGCGCTTCCACGGGTCAGTGAGTGAATGTCAGGAAAGCCGGGGGATGTAGACGGTCGGAGCTTAACCCCTCCCTCTACTTCCACCCTTTGTTAACCAAAACATACCTCACTGCGTGACGAAATACTAAAAACACTTTAAAAACATGTAAGTCACATTAACCACAATGATAACAGTGCTGTAAATCCACAAGTAGCAATATATTATTAACAACAGTGAATGTGACAATATATCTCAAAAGACTACAGTTGGTACTCACTTAATATATTACTTCACTTCTATTTAAAACTCATTCTGCTTATAGTGAGATGGACAGAGGGTGAAGGACATAGCATCATCTAGTTAGTTTTTCTTTTGTTATCCGAGACTAGTATCTTATTAATGGGACTTTATGTTGGATATATTCCAGTTAAAGGAATAGATTTGTTGCACTATTTATACTATTGTTCACTTTACAGGAAGATGGACATATCGACCCTGTCATTCAAACCTAGAGGGCCCATAGAATTTGTCCGCATAATCCATCGAGCCTCTCTTCTTAGCAATATGTTATGCAAATCTCCTCCTCTCTTGGGTAAAACCACCTTGTCTATCCCTGCAAAGGTCAACACCTTGGGGTCTCCTCCGTGTGCCTCACGGACATGTTCGATCAATCTAGGTACACCTTTACCTGTTATAATTGATCTACAACGTTCCTGAAAACGTATGTATAGACTCCGGATTGTCTTGCCAATATAGAAGCGTCCACATGGACAATACACGGCGTACACTACGTACTTAGTTTTACAAGATTTAAACGCATTCAATGTATGTCTGACTGGGCCTATAGAGAGGGTTTGACCTGTTATATGGCTTTTACAGTGTGAGCAATGTCCACAACGAAAATTACCTTTCGGTGTGCTTGAATCCAACCAGTTAGTCTTATCAGTGGACATTCGATTACGCACTAAAATATCTCTTAGGCTCGTACTGCGTTTATTAGAGATTAAGGGACCCCTCTTTGTTGTTTCAATAAGATCTCTATCTTTCTCAAGAACATGCCAATTTTTTCTGATGGCGGGCCGAATGTGTGTATCTACGGGGCTATACTGGAAACAGAATGCGAAGCGTTTTCCCACTGAACCATTCTTTCTGGGGATACCACTGTTATTCCTGATTTTTTCACTCGCCTCATGTAATATCCTTTTTGGGTAACCCCTTCTTTCCAACCTTTTACACAAATCGATGGATTGCTGTTCAGCGCCCTCCTTTGTGCTATTCGCTCTATGCACCCTTAAAAGCTGGCTGTATGGTAATGCACGTTTGGTATGTGGTGGGTGGTAGCTCCTATAATGGAGCACTGAATTTGTGGCTACGGGTTTTCGATACAACGTTGTTTCCAGTACCCCATTTTCGGCTTTTACAGTTACATCCAAAAAATTAAGCTGCGTACCTCCAAACTGATGTGAATGACATGTTCATTGTATTGCAATTTAAATGGGCTGCAAACTGGACAAAAGTTTCTTCTGGTCCATCCCATACAAAGAACATGTCGTCCACATATCTACAGTAGAATTTTGCGTGTTTTAAATACGTATTGCTACTAGCATAGATGTATCTCTCCTCAAAGAGACCCAAGAACAGATTTGCAAATGTGCATGCTGCCAGAGTCCCCATGGCAGTCCCAGTCACCTGTTTGTGCCACACGTCCAAAAACGTAAATGCGTTATGGGCTAAAATGAATTGTAAGGCTTCGCATACAAAATCGGTGAAAGACTGACTGCGGTCAGTGGTTTCAAGTATGCATCTAATTGCTTCCACCCCCTCTTTTTGAGGTATTCTGGTGTACAGATTCACCACATCTATAGAAGCTAATGCAAAGCCTGTTTGCCACTGAAATTGCTTAATGTTGCTCAAAAATGCGTTCGTATCTTTAATGTATGATGGAATACTGGTGAGTATGGGGCGTAGTAACCAATCCACATATCTGGACAAAGGCTCAGTGAGTGAGCCGATGCCCGATACGATGGGGCGCCCCGGTGGATCTACTATTGATTTGTGTATTTTGGGGAAGTGATACCAATGTGGCTTCATGGGGAACTCCGGCAGCAATTTCTCGGCTTTCTTTTGTGTAATTATTCCTAACTCTACTGTTCGTTTAAGGAAGGATGCCAGTGCTCCCTTAAACTTATACGTGGGATCATTTGGTAACTTAACGTATGTATTCGTATCCGTTAATTGTCTATTTGCTTCCCTTATGTACATGGTTTTTGGCATCAAAACAATTTTTCCGCCTTTGTCGGCCTGTCTTACTACAGCGTCCGACCACCCAGTAATTTCCTTTAAAGCCTTACGTTCAGGATCAGATAAATTTGACGGTGCTCCTTCATATACCAAAGCCTCTACATCTTTAATAACTAAGGTTTCAAAGAGGTCGATCACATTGCCTGGTGACACTGGTGGCATATATTTCGAAGGTACCCCTCCCATGAAGGGTCCCCCCACATAGGAAGGATCGCCATGGGGGGGCGTGCCCTCATCGGCAATGCTTAGTAAGAGGACTGCATCTTCTCTGTTATCTGCCAATGATTGTAAATCTGTTCCTTCCAGAAAACCCAAAGGTCCAATGCTAACCGGTTTCTCTCCCTCTTTTTCTACGGGAGCAGTTTTGCAGGTCAGAAAAGCTTTATGGAGATGCATCTTACGAGTTGCTTTAAATAAGTAAATTTTGAAATCCGTCAAACTAAAATCATCTGGAATACAATATGAAAGTCCTTTGTTCAATAAAGAAAGATGCTCAGGACCCAGCTGGTGGTCAGTCAGATTTAACACATACTGGTCAGTCTCTATATCGGTCGTCTCTGTCTCCAAGACACTTTTTTCTTCTTGTAGCGAAGATCGTAACCGCCTCCTTCTTCCTCCTCGTCGTGTCCTCCTTCTAAAGAAAATCTCGATCTCATATTATCTGTTATGGACCTGGTGGTTAGGAGCACCCGAAATGACCTGATGGTTAAAACAGGAAACCTGGGACAAGCTCTGAGGAGGTGGAAACTCTACTGACCGCAATCCCTAATCCTATCACACACACTAGAAATAGCCGTGGAGCGTGCCTAACTCTCCCTAGACGCCTCTTCACAGCCTAAGAGCTAACTACCCCTAAAGATAGAAATAGCAGCCTACCTTGCCTCAGAGAAATTCCCCAAAGTAAAGGTAGCCCCCACAAATATTGACTGTGAGTTAAGAGGAAAGTAACAAACACAGGAATGAAACAGATTTTAGCAAAGGAGGCCGAATCTTTTCTAAATAGAAAGAGGATAGGAAAGGGAACTATGCGGTCAGTATAAAAAACTACAAAAACCATGCAGAGTGTGCAAAAAGACCTCCACACCGACTCACGGTGTGGAGGTGCAGCACTGCACCCTCAGAGCTTCCAGCTAGCAAGAAAATAACATAATAGCAAGCTGGACTAGGAAAATAGCATGTACTGAGAAATATATTCAAAAACCAATGAACAGCAAATGAACTAGCAGGGACTAAGCTTCTGCTGGAGTAGACAGGTCATCTGAGAAATCCAAGAGAGATCTGAACCAATACTGAGACATTGACAGCTGGCATGGAATAACGGCATGGGCAGAGTTAAATAGGGAAGCAAGCAGAAGCAATAAACAAGGGGAGGTGAGAAAGCTAAGCTCAAAGATCAGCAGTTCCACTCAAAGCCACCAGAGGGTGTCCAAGGACAGAACTCACCAAAGTACCATTCACGACCACAGGATGGAGCCCGAGAACAGAATTCACAACAATTATCCTTCTCTTATGTCGCCTCTACTGATTCTATTGGGGCAGCTGCTCCCTCACTGAGGCTAGAGTCAGACTCAGTTGTAAGGTATTCTCTTATCTGATATTGCTTGCGCTTTTTACCACTTCTCTTGTTGCTACTTGGCCTGTACATTCTCTCTAAACCTTTATTCTCCCCTTTGTGTTGTTTATTCCAAGTAAATATGCGTCCCATTTCAAAGTCATTTTTGTCTCTAATGAACTTATCCCTTTTGCGCATTTTTATATCTCCTTGTATAGGGATCATTTTAGTGTCTAATTTCTTATTTAACTGCGTCCATTGATTTTCTGTCAGTCTACTTTTAAGTTCGTCCTGCGTTTTTATCAATTCGTCATTCACCTGTTCGTAACTTTGTATATTGGATTTAAGTACTAGTTGAAATAGTTCCTGAGAGCATCTTAACATTATATTCTCCCATTCGGTTCTGAAGGTGGGATCGTTAGTAAAATGTGCAACATCTTTCCACACCCTCAATCCACGAGGGAGTCTGCCACTATCAGCATAAGAACTAAGGGAATTATTCGTCCAAAAAAAGTCTAATCTCCCTTTCAGTTAGATTCATCAGTTTAAATTCAAGTGATTTAGTGCTTAACGTTTGTATTTTGTCGGCTTGCTCGCACTCTTTGAAGTAATTCATGACATCCTCCCGGCCGGCTTGTAAACCTGTTCTGACAGACTGTGCCTCCATGTCCGTCCAATTTATTAGCTTATACGTATTTTATATCGGTGTGTATAATACACATGGATCCGGATGTACTCATGCAGTAATGCTGTATCCCACTATATGGCCGTGTGCTAGGTCCGAAGTAACAAGTCAACATATGTTTAGAAAAAACAGCTAGACCGCACCACCGCCTTCTATTTAGTGGAAACTGCTTCGCTACGATCTTCGCTACAAGAAGAAAAAAGTGTCTTGGAGACAGAAACGACCGATATAGAGACTGACCAGTATGTGTTAAATCTGACTGACCACCAGCTGGGTCCTGAGCATCTTTCTTTATTGAACAAAGGACTTTCATATTGTATTCCAGATGATTATAGTTTGACGGATTTCAAAATTGACTTATTTAAAGCAACTCGTAAGATGCATCTCCATAAAGCTTTTCTGACCTGCAAAACTGCTCCCGTAGAAAAAGAGGGAGAGAAACCGGTTAGCATTGGACCTTTGGGTTTTCAGGCAGGAACAGATTTACAATCATTGGCAGATAACAGAAGATGCAGCCCTCTTACTAAGCATTGCCGATGAGGGCACGCCCCCCCATGGCGATCCTTCCTATGTGGGGGGACCCCTCATGGGAGGGGTACCTTCGAAATATATGCCACCAGTGTCACCAGGCAATGTGATCGACCTCTTTGAAAACTTAGTTATTAAAGATGTAGAGGTTTTGGTATATGAAGGAGCACCATCAAATTTATCTGATCTTGAACGTAAGGCTTTAAAGGAAATTACTGGGTGGTCGGACGCTGTATTAAGACAGGCCGACAAAGGCGGAAAAATTTTTTGATGCAAAAAACCATGTACATAAGGGAAGCAAATAGACAATTAACGGATACGAATACATACGTTAAGTTACCAAATGATCCCAAGTATAAGTTTAAGGGAGCACTGGCATCCTTCCTTAAACGAACAGTAGAGTTAGGAATAATTACACAAAAGAAAGCCGAGAAATTGCTGCCGGAGTTCCCCATGAAGCCACATTGGTATCACGTCCCCAAAATACACAAATCAATAGTAGATCCACCGGGGCGCCCCATCGTATCGGGCATTGGCTCACTCACTGAGCCTTTGTCCAGATATGTGGATTGGTTACTACGCCCCATACTCACCAGTATTCCATCGTACATTAAAGATACGAACGCATTTTTGAGCAACATTAAGCAATTTCAGTGGCAAACAGGCTTCGCATTAGCTTCTATAGATGTGGTGAATCTGTACACCGGAATACCTCAAAAAGAGGGGGTGGAAGCAATTAGATGCATACTTGAAACCACTGACCGCAGTCAGTCTTTCACCGATTTTGTATGCGAAGCCTTACAATTCATTTTAGCCCATAACGCATTTACGTTTTTGGACATGTGGTACAAACAGGTGACTGGGACTGCCATGGGGACTCCGGCAGCATGCACATTTGCAAATCTGTTCTTGGGTCTCTTTGAGGAGAGATACATCTATGCTAGTAGCAATACGTATTTAAAACATGTAAAATTCTACTGTAGATATGTGGACGACATGTTCTTTGTATGGGATGGACCAGAAGAAACTTTTGTCCAGTTTGCAGCCCATTTAAATTGCAATACAATGAACATGTCGTTCACATCAGAGTTTGGAGGTACGCAGCTTAATTTTTTGGATGTAACTGTAAAAGCCGAAAATGGGGTACTGGAAACAACGTTGTATCGAAAACCCGTAGCCACAAATTCGGTGCTTCATTATAGGAGCTACCACCCACAACATACCAAACGTGCATTACCATACAGCCAGCTTTTAAGGGTGCATAGAGCGAATAGCACAAAGGAGGGCGCTGAACAGCAATCCATCAATTTGTGTAAAAGGTTGGAAAGAAGGGGTTACCCAAAAAGGATATTACATGAGGCAAGTGAAAAAAATCAGGAATAACAGTGGTATCCCCAGAAAGAATGGTTCAGTGGGAAAACGCTTCTCATTCTGTTTCCAGTATAGCCCCGTAGATACACACATTCGGTCCGCCATGGCATGGCATGGCATGTTCTTGAGAAAGATAGAGATCTTATTGAAACAACAAAGAGGGGTCCCTTAATCTCTAATAAACGCAGTACGAGCCTAAGAGATATTTTAGTGCGTAATCGAATGTCCACTGATAAGACTAACTGGTTGGATTCAAGCACACCGAAAGGTAATTTTCGTTGTGGACATTGCTCACACTGTAAAAGCCATATAACAGGTCAAACCCTCTCTATAGGCCCAGTCAGACATACATTGAATGCGTTTATATCTTGTAAAACTAAGTACGTAGTGTACGCCGTGTATTGTCCATGTGGACGCTTCTATATTGGCAAGACAATCCGGAGTCTATACATACATTTTCAGGAACGTTGTAGATCAATTATAACAGGTAAAGGTGTACCTAGATTGATCGAACATGTCCGTGAGGCACACGGAGGAGACCCCAAGGTGTTGACCTTTGCAGGGATAGACAAGGTGGTTTTACCCAAGAGAGGAGGAGATTTGCATAACATATTGCTAAGAAGAGAGGCTCGATGGATTATGCGGACAAATTCTATGGGCCCTCTAGGTTTGAATGACAGGGTCGATATGTCCATCTTCCTGTAAAGTGAACAATAGTATAATAGTGCAACAAATCTATTCCTTTAACTGGAATATATCCAACATAAAGTCCCATTAATAAGATACTAGTCTCGGATAACAAAAGAAAAACTAACTAGATGATGCTATGTCCTTCACCCTCTGTCCATCTCACTATAAGCAGAATGAGTTTTAAATAGAAGTGAAGTAATATATTAAGTGAGTACCAACTGTAGTCTTTTGAGATATATTGTCACATTCACTGTTGTTAATAATATATTGCTACTTGTGGATTTACAGCACTGTTATCATTGTGGTTAATGTGACTTACATGTTTTTAAAGTGTTTTTAGTATTTCGTCACGCAGTGAGGTATGTTTTGGTTAACAAAGGGTGGAAGTAGAGGGAGGGGTTAAGCTCCGACCGTCTACATCCCCCGGCTTTCCTGACATTCACTCACTGACCCGTGGAAGCGCCTATCAAGCGCGAAACGGCCGTCGTCAGGCCCGCCGCACTCTTTGTCTTGTAACACCCCTGGCCGTGAAGATGTTTTAACGCACGTGAATAAAGGTTACCTAGTTTGGAAGTCCGGTGAGTGCTGCCTTTTTTCTTCTACCCGATTGGATAAATCTGCGAGTGTGTTCAGGCATAGCACCCGGGATCCAAGGACTGACCTCCACTGCAGGTGAGCAGTTTCCACTAAATAGAAGGCGGTGGTGCGGTCTAGCTGTTTTTTCTAAACATATGCTATCCATTACAGTACATGGCTGCTCACTCTCCCCAGTCCCACAAGCTCACTGCCTCGGGGTAATCCTTAACGCTGATCTCTCCTTCAAACCACATATCCAAGCCCTTTCCACTTCCTGCCGACTTCAACTAAAAAATATTTCACAAATCCGTACATTCCTCAACCAAGAATCTGCAAAAACCCTAGTCCATGCTTTCATCATCTCTCGCCTTGACTACTGCAACCTCCTGCTCTGTGGCCTCCCCTCTAACACTCTCGCACCCCTACAATCTATTCTAAACTCTGCTGCCCGACTAATCCACCTGTCCCCCCGCTATTCCCCGGCCTCTCCCCTCTGTCAAACCCTTCCCTGGCTCGCCATTGCCCAGAGACTCCACTACAAAACCCTAACCATGACGTACAAAGCCATCCACAACCTGTCTCCTCCATACATCTGTGACCTCGTCTCCCGGTACTTACCTACACGCAACCTCCGATCCTCACAAGATCTCCTTCTCTACTCCCCTGTTATCTCCTCTTCCCACAATCGTATACAAGATTTCTCTCACGTATCACCTCTACTCTGGAACCCTCTACCACAACACATCAGACTCTCGCCTACCATCGAAACCTTCAAAAAGAGCCTGAAGACCCACCTCTTCCGACAAGCCTACAACCTGCAGTGACCACCGATCGATCGACCAAACCGCTGCATGACCAGCTCTATCCTCACCTACTGTATTCTCACCCATCCCTTGTAGATTGTGAGCCTTCGCGGGCAGGGTCCTCTCTCCTCCTGTACCAGTTAAGACTTGTATTGTTTAAGATTATTGTACTTGTTTTTATTATGTATACCCCTCCTCACATGTACAGCGCCATGGAATAAATGGCGCTAGAACAATAAATAATAATAATAATAATACAGGCATGTGGAGGCCACACACACTACTGAGCATCATTTCCTTGTCTTGAGGCATTTCCAATGAAGTTGGATCAGCCTGTAACTTCATTTTCCACTTTGATTTTGAGCATCATTTCAACTTCAGACCTCTGTGGGATAATAGTTGTGATTTACATTGATCATTTTTATGTTTTATTGTTCTCAACACATTCCACTATGTAATGAATAAAGATTTGCAACTGAAATATTTCATTCAGTGATATCTAGAATGTGGTATTTTAGTGTTCCTTTTATAATTTCCTAGAAAAAGTATACAAAGGGGAAAAATTACTTGGGAGGGATGTATTCATATTAAGTAGAAATGGGAGAACCCCATATTGGATCCTTCTCTAACAAGCCATAAGACTTAACTTTTATTTAATTGATTAAAATACATATGAGGTATATATAAAAATGTCTGTAATCTGTTTACATATACCTCATATGTATTTTAGTCAATTTAATAAACGTTAAGTCCTTTGGCTAGTTAGAGAGGGATCCAATACGGGGTTCTCTCCTTTCTGCTTAAAGCAAACCTGTCAGGAGTTTTGGACAATATAAGATATGGCCACTGCCTTTCAGGGCTTATCTACAGTATCCTATAATGCTGTAGATAAGCCCCCTGTCTGACCTAAAAGATAAGGAAAATAAGTTTTATTATACTCACCCGGGGGGGCGGTCCGGTCTGATGGGTGTTGCAGGTCAGGGTCCAACGCCTCCCACCTTCTTGTGATTCCGCCCTCATGTTGCTTCATCACTCCCCGGCATCGTGCTCCTGCGCAGGCATACTTGTCTGCTCTGTTTAGTGCAGAGTAAAGTACTGCATGCGCATGAGCTGGGCCTCTCAGACCTTTCCCAGCGCCTGCTGGGGAGATTATAATAAAACTTATTTTTCTTATCTTTTAGGTCAGACAGGGGACTTATCTACAGCATTATAGAATGCTGTAGATAAGCCCTGAAAGGCAGTGGCCACATCTTATATCTGCCAAAACTGCTGACAGGTTCCCTTTAATATCTATAATTTCCTTTACATTTCACAAATACTTGCTATTTTTTGTTGGCATATCATATAAAATCTCAATAAAATACATTTTAAGTTTGTGGGTATAGAGTGAAAAAATGTGGAAAAGTTCACAGGGTACGAATAATTTTTCAAGGCACTGTATAACGCGATATCAAAAGGAAATATTTGGGGGGCGTGGCCTATCTGCCGATGGAGTAGGTCGCACAGAGCGGGAGCTCCGAGGCCAGGAACCTTAAAGCGGCTCATACCTTTTCACCGGCAGCTTCTCCGTCTCCCATAGTGCCGGCATCGTTCCCCGGAGCGGCGGTGAGTGCATGGGGAATCCTTCTGGCCCTTCTCTCCGCACTATCAAGACTGCTTCTAAGCTTTGGGCGTCAGTCTGCACTTCTCATTTCCTTTTTATGTATGACTATGTTTCTCTGCGGGCCTTGGAATATGCTATTGGGCACACTTCTCTTTCCTCCTGGTGGAGGCGCGGGGTGCACCGGGTGGTCGACCTGTTCGGCTCGGACGGCCTGTTGTCGTTTGAGGTCCTGGCGAATAGATTTTCTCTTTCTATCAAAGATTTTTTTCAATATCTACAACTGCGCAGCTTCCTTAGGTCGCGTCGGTTGTCCGGTGCGCCCCCGCCTCTGTCGGACGACCCGGCTCACAGGTTCTTTAGACCAGCCACCATAGTGCCCCATGGCATCTCTATTCTTTACAAGGCTCTTATATCCCATGATATTCCTGATAAGCTTCCTTTTATGACTTCCTGGGAATCCTCGCTGGCTTTCGAGGCTTCCCTGGAAGACTGGCAGTTCGCCATGGTACACCCCTCTAAATTTTCCTCATGTATAGGACATTTGGAGCAGTCTAAAAAGATCCAGCTTCAATGGTATCTCACTCCTGCTCGCCTTGCCAAATTTGGTCCCTCTTCCTCTCCTCTTTGTTGGAGGGGTTGCGGGGCTATTGGCTCCGGCTCTCATGTCTGGTGGTCCTGCCCACAGGTTCAGATTTTCTGGCGCCAGGTAGAGTCCCTGATAACAGAGGTAATTTGTCTTCCCCTTGTCTTGAGTGGGCATCTAACTTTTCTGGGTATTTCCCTTATAGAGTTCCCCTCCCCTCTCTGCCCGATGATCTCTAACATTCTGATCGCTGCCAGGCAATGTATTGCAAACCACTGGAAATCTACAGATCTTCCCTCTAGAGCCGAATTGGTTTCCAAAATTAACCTCCACTTCAGCTATGAAGTAATTACAGCACAGGGTCTCTCTAAGAAGAATAAGGTCCTTTCCTGGTGGGATCCTTGGGTTTCCTAAGCTTGTGTATCCCCATCTGCCCTTACCCTCATCTAATAGTCTAATAGTTTATATTAGAATATGTGATTTGTTTTACACTTTGACTTCGTACTTTTTGTTCTGGATTTGCTGTGCTCTCTGGACACTATGTACTTTGTTTTTCCCTCCTTTCCCCTGACTTCCCTTTTCCCTTTCCCCTCCCCTTCTCCCCTGCCGGAAATATTTGTTGAGTTATGTACCTCTCCTTTTTTGCTAATAAAAAGTTAATTGGTATAAAAAAAAGGAAATATTTGTTGTATAAGCGGTGAACAGAAAAACAATATTAAAGTGGAGACTGTATGGACACTGAAAAAAACACCCGGATATCACAGTGGAACTAGCTGACTCCTGATGCAAAATAATAATAATGATAATAATAAAGTGTCATTTATAGCAGAACATAAAGCAGAGAGATATTAACTTCTTCGAGCGGCATCTCTCATTGAGAAAAGGAATTATCGAAAAAAAATGCTAAAAAATACAGATTAAGGTAAAAAGAAAGAAGAAAAAAGAAGAGAAAAATAATAATAGTTTGGCATGCCAAGTATAGAAAGAAATGGAAGTATAACATAAAATATTATATTAGCTCTCAGTTTGATGAGTCTGAGCTGTATATTTTAAGTGTATGCGCATGACAGAGGCATTCTGATCTTGAACACTAAAAGAGCGAGCATCTCACCTGACTGTAGGGCATTTAATCAAAAGCGAATGGGATGTTTGCAAGGATGACTCGGCCAGGATGATGTACCACCCCTATGACGTGGGCAACGGTCTTTCACCCAAGGAACAATTTCTAATTATGCTTCGCACTGATGGGGGCCAACAGCCCAAAACACCGTGTCTGCGAATTGAGATGCTGATTTGGCTTTCATCCTAAGTCATATTGCACGACTCGTTAAAGGGTTGATTGTGACTTGTAGGATCGCTACTTCCAACAGGTGGCGCTATAGAGTTTAAGTCCTCTTTTTCTCAGAAGAGGCAATATGCATAATTATGGATAAACAACAAATTGTACAGTTTAGCTACAAACACCAATGTTATTATCTGCAGGAACATGGGGTCTGAGTAAAGGTACCTTCACACATAACGATTTCGTTAACGATATTGTTGCAACGTCACGCTTTTTTGTGACGTAGCAATGATCCCGCTAATGATCTCGTTATGTGTGACAGCGACCAACGATCAGGCCCCTGCTGGGAGATCGTTGGTCGTAGGGAATGATCAGGACCTTTTTTTGGTCGCTGATCACCCGCTGTCATCGCTGGATCGGCGTGTGTGACACCGATCCAGCGATGTGTTCACTTATAACCAGGGTAAACATCGGGTTACTAAGTGCAGGGCCGCTTACCCGAAAAGTAAAAAAAAAAAAAAACACTACATACTCACATTCTGAGGTCTGTCACGTCCCCCGCCGTCAGCTTCCCGCACTGACTGTCAGTGCCGACCGTAAAGAAGAGCACAGCGGTGACGTCACCGCTGTGCTCTGCTTTACAGCCGGCACTGACACAGTCAGTGCGGGAAGCTGACGGCGGGGGACGTGACAGACATCGGAATGTGAGTATGTACTGGTTTTTTTTAACTTTTACAATGGTAACCAGGGTAAATATCGGGTTACTAAGCGCGGCCCTGCACTTAGTAACCCGATGCTTACCCTGGTTACCCGGGTGCTGCAGGGGGACTTCGGCATCATTGAAGACAGTTTCAACGATGCCGAAGTCGTTCCCCTGATCGTTGGTCGCTGGAGAGAACTGTCTGTGTGACAGCTCCCCAGCGACCACACAACGACTTACCAACGATCACGGCCAGGTCGTATCGCTGGTCGTGATCGTTGGTAAGTCGTTTAGTGTAACGGTACCTTAACAGCTGACTTGCTGATGTCATATGCACTTGATTGTTTAGTGAGGAACACAAAATTTACTTTGTAGGTTTATTAACTGATGTGTAATACTTCTCTGACATTCAGAATTATTCTTCATTTTGAGCATCATTACATAAGCTGTCATGGAAAGACCTTATACTGTATGATCAAAGAAACTACTAAATATTTAAATAGAGTCATATAGTGAAAAAATGTTTGTGGGTGAGGAGAAAATTCAGGATTACATGTAATCTGGACAATTTCTAATCCAATATTAGGCTCGACCCATTTTAGATACTGGAAGAAAGCAAAAGGTAAGCTTTTCTGGATGAAAGGTATGTGTCACCGAGGGGTCTGGCCTCAGTGATGTAAGTTCTGGGAGAAGGTGCTTTAGTAACAATAAGTTACTGAAATTATTTTATTTTGATTGGATTTTGGGTTCAGGATTTAGGAGTGACCAAAAGAGCCTGGGTAGGAAAGGTCACCCACATACTCCAGTTCATGTCTTACAGGCCTAATAAAAGGCAGTTGGACTAGCTCAGAAGGGTGTAGTTGTGCTGAGGCTGGAGAAAGATGCAACAGGTTTTATAGTTTGAGAGGTTCCTGTGACAGCAAGTTGGTGAGACCATTTGATTTATTCAGCCTTACCCAAACAAGGGACTGTTTTGTTATTCATTTGAGCTGAAAAGTTTGAAGTTTATGAAGGACAATTAACTTTATTTTGTTTTGATATTAAAACCTGATGCCTGTGTGAATCCAAGCAACTACCAGATAACAGAAACCCCATAATATATTATTTCTGAACAGAAAAACTGTGTATTATAGTTGACTTATTATACACAATATGTGAACTGCTTAGCAAAATATCATTAGTATTACACTTTAGGACAATTTGCAATAATTAAACATTAAATATGAGTATGAAGTAACATACGACTCTGCTCATAAGAAGTGAACGCCAGCATGTGGACTCCAGATCCAACGGATATAAAGTAAAAGCTAACTTCCTTATGTAACCTGGGAGCAATCTCCCACCCACGACTGGTCATTACAAACATCCTTCTTCATCTGCTTAATTAAATTAGGGCACAGACTATTACCGGGGAATTTCAGCTCTGAGCCTTCATTACAAACTGTAATAAATAACTGCAGATACATGAATCTACTGGCTTATGTTAAATTATCCTAATTCCACCCAACATAGTCATCTCTATGACCATTTCATGCTTTTCCAGATTAGTAAAGATCTGATGAAGACATGTTAGGCTGGTTTCACACTTGCGTTTTTGTAAGCTGCGTTTTTGTAAGCTGCGTTTTAGCGCTAAAAAACGCAAAAAAAACATGC
The DNA here is from genome assembly GCF_051348905.1 of Ranitomeya variabilis. Classification (NCBI taxonomy): domain Eukaryota; kingdom Metazoa; phylum Chordata; class Amphibia; order Anura; family Dendrobatidae; genus Ranitomeya; species Ranitomeya variabilis. The sequence goes on along the minus strand of NC_135237.1, from coordinate 458,147,121 downwards.
GTTTTTTCCCCTATAATTAACATTAAAAACGCATGCGTTTTTTCGCATGCGTTTTGACGCGTTTTCGGCAACGCATGCATTTTTTTACGCATGCGTTCATTTGCAGAAATGCAACCTGTAGTAATTTCTAGCGGCGTTTTTTTGCCGCGAAAAAATGCATTGCTGTCTATGTAAACGCATGCGTTTTTAAGCACATGCGTTTGTTTGCGTTAAAAACGCATGCGTTTTTATAGAAAAACACAAGAAAACACATAAAAAAAAACCAAGAAAACCCTAACCCTAACCATAGGGTTAGGGTTAGGATCCCTATGGTTAGGGTTTGGATCCCTAAGGTTAGGATCCCTAGTAACCCTAGGGATCCTAACCCTAACCCTAGGGATCCTAACCCTAACCCTTAGGGTTAGGATCTTAACCCTTAGGGTTAGGGTTTGGATCCCTATGGTTAGGGGTAGGGTTAGGATCCCAAGGGTTATGGTTAGGGTTAGGATCCCAAGGGATATGGTTAGGGTTAGATTTAGGGGTAGGGTTAGGGGTAGGGTTAGGATCCCAAGGGTTATGGTTAGGGTTAGGGTTAGAGGTAGGGTTAGGGGTAGGGTTAGGGGTAGGGTTAGGGTTTGGATCCCTTTATCACCTTGATGGTGGGGGGTGGCTTATCAGTGACCTGGTGACCAGGACATTCTAATAAAAAGCTACCCCTAACCCTAACCCTAGGGATCCTAACCCTAACCCTAGCTAATTATATTAATAGTGTGTCTTCTAGTTGATTTTGATGTTTGGCAGCTGTCACACACTTCTCAGCAAGCGTTTCAAAAACGCAAAAGCGGGAAAAAAACGCATGTAAACGCCGCGTTTTCCCGCGGTTTTTTTGCCGTAAAAACGCATGCGTCTAAAAAACGCACCGTTTGCATGCGTTTTCATGCGTTTTTTCACCACATGCGTTTTTTTTTAAAATGCTGCAGATCAAAACACAAGTGTGAAACCAGCCTTAAAGGGTCTTTTCCATCTCTAAAATGTACTATCACTTTCTTGCTATTGGAGGTCCAACAGCCAAGATCCCCACGTACCCTAATAACAGAGCAACAGTGCTTGTTTAGTGCTGCAGCTCCTGTTAGTTTTTTCCTCCACGCTAATGCTGCCAGCACAGTCCTGTTTACTTGTAGGGTTGACCACACAATGGGTGGCCGAGAGCTCGGATGTGTAGGGAAAAACTATGATGATGCCTATTATTTACTCTAAGGATGGGGTGGGGTTCCAGCAATTATCTTCACTTTCCATATTTTCAATTGTTTAACTCCTTCCCACAGCGGGCAATTTTTGTTCATGCAATTTGTTTTTTCTGTACTCTTCTTTCGAGAGCCATAACTTTTTTATTTTTACATTGGCATAGATGTTCCAGAGTTTGTTATATGCAGAACGAGACATAGTTTTGAATAAGGGACAACCAAACTTGCAATTTTTAAAAAAGTAGTGAAAAAATTTTGGAAAATTGTTAAAAAAATAGTTGAGTCATGAGGCCATTTTCTGAGATGCTTTTGTTTTTTATTTGTCTGTTGAATGAGACGTGGAGCTGTATGAGGGCTAATTTTTTGGATGCAGATCTGGTCTTTTACTAACAGCATGTTGAGGTAAATACCGTATGACATGTTGATTGCATTTAAATTTAATTTTTTTTTAGGGAGGTGCGACAACAGAAAAAACACAATTCTGGCATCTCAATGTTTTATCTTTAAAGGCATTTATCATACAGGTTAATTACATATTTTACAACACAAATGAACACTGTACCATGTATTAATGCCTATGGGTTTAGGATGTGATAGAAGCTCATGTGTGGAGTGTTCCAATACTTTTGTCCATAGACATAGATGGCTGTACACGGAGGTAAACACAAGAACACTGTCTCTTTAAGAACTTCCTTTGGTTTATTATATGCAGCATAAACCAAGGTGCTGCCATTGGAGGCCAGCTACTTAAACCCCAGACCACACCCTGGGGTGGAGATAAGGTGGACATCCTCCCACCCACTCTATAATGTCCACATAAAACTCAGTCCATTATAAAAATTAGCTTAACCCCTCACCGCACTTAGTGTTCGTGTATTGGAGGAAAATCTCTGGGTTTTATATCAGTGAGCCATTAAGTGTAGTGAAACATATCTCCCCTCCAGCACTTTACCAGTGACTTTGTCAAATATCCGCCGCCTCTGCTCAAAGCTGTGGATTTTGGCAACTTCACTCGCTAAGCAGGGGAATATGTACAAGGCATCTGCGTTCCCATGCAACTTCCCTGGCCTGTGCTCAACATGAAAATTAAAATCCTGGAGTGCTAAAAACAACCTAGTCGCCCAGGCATTCTTTGCCTTCTTTTCCCTCATCCATCTCAGAGGTAGTATTTCAGGGTGTCGATTGCCCACTTGATGGCCAAGCACTCTTTCTCCACGACGGCATAGTTATTCGCACAGGAGGAGAGTTTCCTACTCAGGTACAGGACTGGATGTTCATTTCTATCTATTTCCTGGGACAACACAGGCCAGTAGAACCTTTTAAGGACCTGCTCTTGAGTCTTGTCTACTCCCAGATGCACACACGACATGAGAATGGGCCAGATCTAATACCCTACACCTATAGAGACCCGGCACCAACAACTGCACTATGACTTCCCCTCTAGGTTTGGTGACCCGATAAAGCAGTTCTTCATTTAAATTGAAATATGGAAACCTGGTGTTGGCCCCTGGCTCTTGAGCAACCCCATTTATCAGTCACATTGTCAAACACGTTTTTCAAAGTAAGATACTGGCATTTGGGCAGTCCCAAAATTCCCCCCCCCCCTCCCAAAAACCCCCAATTCTGGAATTTCATCCTCTCTTGTCATTGTCTCGTCCTCGTCACCAAAAAGAACACACAGAGGGAACTCATCTGCCTCTGACAGGCTCCTGTCTGCGTTAGTGGGTACCCTTGCCTGTTCACACAAGTCCCAGAACAGGCTAAAGTCCTGCACGATGATCAGCGTGTGTAGCAAATCTTTGACTATCCAGACCTCATGGGACTCAGTAGTTGTGGTTTGTTTTTATTGTTATTCTGGCAACAGGGTAATCCTTGGCATCACCACGGTTACAGCAGATGCCCACATGTTTTCCTGGGATCAACTAGTGGGGAAGTGTGGCCCTTATCAGGGTCACCAAACTTCTTGAGTTCAAAGGTCCTGACACCAGCACTCCATTTATTGTCACAGGACTTGCCTGCAGCTGATTGTCCACACAGCAGGTGGGATAGGCATAGTAGGAGCAGTGCCTCCCTAAGCTGCAGTCCATCTCCTCGGAGGACAAAGGGCTATATGTCCTGGACTGCATCTCCAGCAAGTGTTTACCAACGGCCCTTTACAACCCCTCAGTGACCCCTTAGGATCTAGGACTCCCCCCAGTGGTGGTTCTACTACCCTCTGTTGGGACTCTGACTCCCGCTGGGTACCCCAGTATGGGGATGAACAACCACGTGGCTTTCTTAGGAACCTCTCGACCACCTGGTATCGTTCTACTAGACCCACCAGTTCGTCCGCATTCCGGAGATCTCCCTGGGCAATCCAGGTCTGCACCGGCCTAAGGAGGGAGTGAACAAATCTGTCTATGACAACCCGCTTGACTATATGGGCTGGAGTGGAGGATTCTGGCTGCAATCATATTTGCACAAGGTGCAGTAGATCAAACATTTGGGATCGGGGTGGTTTGTCCCCATAATACGCCCAGTGGTTAATCCTTTTTGCTCTGACCAACATAGTCACTCCAGTGTGTGCCAAAATTTCAGTTTTTAATTTGGCATATTCCAGTGCATTTTGTAACGCCAAATCTTAATAAGCCTTTTGGGGCTTGCAGTTAGATAGCGGGCCAGCACCTCTGACCACTGTTCTGGCAGTAGCTTCTCATGCTCTGCTATCCACTCAAACACAGTCAAAAATGCTTCTGTTATGGAAATATTAGGGTTGGATAAATATATCCCTGTGTGTGCTGTGGCCGCTCCCAATAAGACTGAGTATTTTGAGCGCTCACCAAGAATGGACTGTACACAACTGTGACAGAACAACATTCCATCAATACTGAAACTTTATTGTACATACATAGTTTTATATTTTCACATAGAAAGGAGTGGTTAGGGGTTGTCATATTGTCTAGCTCCTCTGTCATTGGTTATCTAAACATATATGGAATATTGTGATTAATGCTCATATGACTGCAGATTAAGGAACTAAAATGTACCTCTGTATGTAGGACAAAGATGAGACACTTGATCAGCAGTTACCAAACATCTGACTCTGTTCTGCTTTTAGGGGTGGAAAACCCCATATGATCTGTCTGGGTTATATCAGTTTGTCAGCCATTTTAAACCATTTATTATAATGTATATACTAGATGTGAGCATATAAGTATATATTTGATTATAGAGGAGTATACCTGCAAGTGAGATCTACATGATATATATATTTCTATCACAAGCCCCCCTTAGATATCACTTGCCCTAATCCTAGCCTCCTGTCCCAAAGCGCTGCAACTCTTTTGTGCTGTCGGCGAACTGACACAAGCCTAATGCCTGTGCCCCACTCCATACAGACTTTTCGCAAATGGGCGGTCAGGAGATCTGTCCCTAACGGGGGTTCGTTGCAATCAGTCTCTTAGTCAATAGCATGTGTAGTGAGCGATGTGCAGTCTTTATCAGGTAGGTCATCTTTTCGGTCAGGCCGCAACATCATTCTGGCTTGGGTGTCATCTTCTGCCAGGGGAGCTTTCTTGCCATGCGATGAGTGGATCCGAGCGGGTCTTCCCTCCAGTTTCACAGAGTTTGGTGTTATCAGCAGCACTTGAACAGGATCATCAAATCTGGGATCGAGTGGTGTTCTCCTTACAAGCTTTTTCACCAACTCCCAGTCTCCTGGCTTCTAGGAGTGCATACCGGACACTGAATCTGGATCTGGCAATGAAAAAAAACTCGAGAATGGATGTTAGCAAGTTTCTTGGTGAGTTCAATTACATAAGCAGACAAAGTATCATATTACATAATCAGCTGCTGAGGGAAGGATACCCCTAACCTGGGACTAGACACAAACAAAATTTCATATAATGACAGCTTTTTCTGGGCCTCTGGGAGTGTGCCTAACACTGAGTAGTGTGATTGGGAGTGTGTAGGCCTAAGTCTGACCCTACTGCTGACTAGATCTCGTGTGAGGTTTGCTGTGAATGCGGGTCCCTGGTCACTCTCTATCACTTCTGGGACCCCATAGCTGCATATCTCGTCTCTGAGAGTAGCTTCTTTGCAGTAGTCTTTGCTGACTGATTCCTCACTGGGAAAGCTTCTGGCTGTCATCCTGAGAACATGTCCACGACCACAAGGGCATATTCGAATCCTTCACTTGGCGGAATTTGGATGTGGTCTATCTGGATCCTCTGGAAGGGGGTACAGTGGTCTGGCAAGACGATGTGTGGGAACTTTCTTCATTCTTCCAGGGTTGCATTTGCCACAGGTCAGACAGCTGTTTATGAACTTGGCTGTTAGGGTGGAGATTTCTGGAGCGAACCAGTAAGCACCAATCGGATCATTCATCTGTGTCTTTAATCTGTGTGTGGGCCCAAGTGCCTACTGGACCACCATAGGGTACATGCTTCGGGGTAAACAGGGTTTGTAGTCCATTGAGTATACCCTTCCTTTTTCATGTGTTGCTCACTTCTGCATCCAGCATTCCTTCTTGTCCTTTGGGGCTTGCTCTTGCAGCTTTTTTGAGCAGATCACAGGACGTCATCTTGTCAGATTTCCTGTCTTTAGCCGTCCTGTAGTAGCCGTCCGGCTCTACGACCTCTTCCACTTTTCCATATTGTCTTCCTTTGACTGCTTCTTTGGTTGCCATATCCGCCATGTTGTTGCCTCGTGCCTCTACTGTGCTTAGTTTTCCATGCGCTTTGACTTTTAGTACTGCCACCACTTTTGGAAGTTGAAGTGTGTTCAGCAGGTCCTTAATGGCTTCATTGATGCTTCACGGTTGTTCCGCTTGCTGTGATGAAGTCCCTTGCAGCCCAGATGGGTCCGAAGTCGTGTGCTATGCCATGCAAGTACCTTGAATCGGTATACATTTTCTCAGTCTTGTCTTCTGCCATCTGGTAGGCCTTCATCAGCGCTATCAGTTCTGCTTCCTGGGCTGACAGACTGGGCGGCAGACTTCTGGACCACAGGATCTCTTGATTGCTGGTCGCTGCACCTCCCGTGTGGAACCTTCCTTCATCATCTGGAAATCTGGAGCCATCCACATAGAGGATCAACTCTGGGTTGGTCAGTGGCTCTTCTGCCACCTTGGGTAGTCCTGCTGTTTCCTGTTGCATGATGCTGAAGCAATCATGGTCATTCGTCCGGAGCAAATTCAGATCCCTGCAGAAGGTATCATGCAGATTTTGATCAGACTTTTTATCTGAGGATCCGTATCTGTATCCCCCCTTGGGAGTGGGAGTAGAGTGGGCGGATTGAGGACTGTGCATCTGGAGATGGTGACATTGTTGGGCAGGAGTAGAGAGCACTGGAGGCGAAGATGCCTGGCGGTGGAGAGATGTTTTAGCTGGGTTTGGTTGAGGATTGCTGAGATGTCATGCAGAACCAGGATTTCCCATGGTTTTTCCACTGATGTCAGTAGTCCTGTCCAGGAGGGCGTGTGCTGCAACTGCTGCTCTCATGCGGGAGGAAGAGGCTTCCCTTGCAACTGGATCCAGGCAAGCTGAAAAGTAGTCCGAAAGTCTCTGCTTTCCCCCCTGAAGCTGTGTCAGGACTCCAGTAGCAAGGCCTTCTTTTCTCATCAAGTAGAGACGGAATGGCTTCTTGTAGTCAGATAGGCCTAGTGCTGGTGCTGAGACTACAGAGCCTTTTAACTTCTTGAACGAACTGAAGGCCACATCTGTCTGGAGGAACGGGGTCACACTGACGTATTCACACAGAGGCTGCATTAGGACGGAAGCATCAGGGATCCAGGCTCTGCAATATGAAACTAGACCAAGGAAGGCCTGTAGCACCTTTGGAGTTGTCAGAGGGACCATCTTCTCCACTGTGGTCTTCCGGTCATCTGTCAGGTGTTTCGCCTGGTGAGCAATACAGTGTCTCTGGAACGTAACTTGCTTCAGACACCACTGGACTTTGTTCTTTGAGATCTTGCAGTGCTGCTCCGCCAGGTAGAGTAGGAGATACAAGGAATGGGCTTTACACGTGTCAAAGTCAATTGCACAAAGGAGTAGATTGTCCATGTATTGTAGCAGGGTCACTTCTGCATGTTCTGTGACTCAGTTGGTGAGAACTGTGGACATTGCTTTGGTGAACTGTGAAGGGCTGTTCTGGGCCCACTGTGGCATCACTGTCCATGTGTGGTGTCCCCCCTGGTGCATTAAGGCAAACAGGAACTGGTCATCCGGGTGAAGGGGGAACACTGGAGAAAACCTTAGCCAGGTCGGTCACTGTGAACACTTTTTCTGTGGCAGGCACATTCGAGAGCAGAGTGTGCGGATTCGGCATAATTGCAGTTTCAAACACTGTGGCGTCATTCACAGCTCTCAGGTTATATACCATTCTGAACTTGGCTGGCTCTCCTTTTACAGTCTTTTTCTTGATGGGGAAAAGCGGGGTATTGCAAGGCGATGTGCGAGGAACAATGATTCCTATTTCCAGGTAGACCTTCAGTTGGTCAGAGGCAGCTTGACTCTAGGCCTGGCCTGGGCCTTACGAGGGTACGGGGTACATGGCTTGAGTGACACCCGTACTGGGGCAACTTGAGGTTTTCTCATGTGCTGGGGTCCCTTAGACCATAGACTTTCTGGTACTACGTCCAGTACCTCCTTGAGTAGGCCTCATTGGTTGCTTAATGTTCTTGTAGGGCCGCCAGCATGACTCTTCTTGGGTCAGGGATGAAGAAAGTGTCACTGTCCCATCTTCGTGGAACACTGTGGTTGCCTTCAGCTTCTGCAGTAGGTTCGCTCCCAGCAGGTTCAGTGGCAGGTCCTTTACACCACAAACTGGGACAGGATAGAGTGTCCTGGCTGAGTGCACACGCTCAGTGGCTTTGTAAGCTGAGAATGTCTGACTTGACCATCAATGCCCATGCGAGACACAGAGGATTCTGATAGGCAGGTGGGATCAGTGAGTTCCACATGTGTCATCACACTTCTGGCTGCACCACTTTGGATCTGACAACGCCATCCACTTTAAGGGTAATTTGAGGTATTGGTCCTGCAGATGAAGTTTTACATGTCAGGAGCATAGTGTCTTGCGGGCCTGGCTTGCTTGCCTCTGTCCTATGGACGGGGTACTTCACTGCTTTCTGCACTTCTTCCTTGACCTGTTTCTCTGGACCAACTCTTGGGTTGCATGGGTCCAGTCTCTTCGGGGGCGTGGGTGCCCTGCACTGGTTCTGGTAATGGCCAAACTTGCCACAGATGTAACACTTGACACTTCTTCTGTCTTTGTAGGGTGGTTGTGCTTCCAGGTCAGTGGTCACCATGAGAGGGGCTGTCTTCTGCACCCCTGGTTGGGACTCAATTCCTTTGGCTACTGTGGACAACGGCATGATGGGTACTGTAGCGGCAGCGGGGTCCGGCCTGCTGATTGAAGCTGCGGTGGTAAGACGGGGCCTGCAGGTGCATTCATGGCGAGGCCCGGGGGTGCCATGAGACCGACGGCTGCATCCAACCCAAGGTCTTGGGGCATTACAGGGGCTGCGGCTGCATCTGCCGTCACTTCTTACCCCTGGTCTGACATAGCTTCTCCCCTTTGCTAACCTTATTGAGGTCAGTGTCTCCTCTCTGGAGTCTGCAGCGGTTCTTCCGGTGTGTCGATCGGCACTTTGTAGCGTCTTCACCTCTGGCTCCCCTTCTGGTGTTCTCAGCAGCACGGCACCCTTTTCCTTCTTTGCGCTCTTTGTGGTGCTATAATGGCGGCAGTTTTGGTGACAATCGGCAATAAACAGTCTCCTAGGCGCACATAAAACATTTTGCTGGGTCAGTCCACTGTTATTGACCTGTTCTCAGGCCTAGCCACTATCAGTGGTTTCCTAATTGGCTGTCTCAGTCCATGCACAAAGGCCTGTGTATCTGGTCATGACTCATGAATGGTGAAGCCCAAGTCTTGGAATACTTGCACTACTCTGCCATGAAACTTCTTTACAGACTCTGTCTTTTCCTGGCTCATGTCATGGCTCACTCTCTGAGCTGTTCAATTAGCTGTGGCCCTGACTCCCAAGCGTGTATGTCTGATTCTGCTGGAAGTTTGAATTGTTCCTTCATGATTGGCCAGAGTGCATCACCTGCTTCTATTTTCATTCATGGCCCAGAGATCATTCCAGCTGGCTGCATATGTTTGCTGCTTCTGCTACTCTCTTCGGTAAAATGGCATGGGATGCATCCCTGGGTCTGGAAAATTGTCACCTGACTTGAAGTGCAGTGCACATAGTGTAATGGTGGTGCCTCTATCTGCCCTTGCATTCTTGGTGCCTGTGGGTTTCTTTTCTAGTACTGGACAGCATGTATGATGTTCCCTCTTCATCTTCATCAGAGGAATAGTTGTGATGGCTTGTACTGGGGTCATACACTGGCTGATTTTGGACTTAGAAGTTGCTTTTTTATGTGAGGATGTCTCCCCCCTTGCTGAAGCTGTGATGGATTAGGCTTATAGTTCTATGTTGGTGTGAATGTAGGCAGCTCTGACCGGTGCTGAAGCTGTACATTATCAATACATGGTGATATCAAAGTTCATGTAAAACCTTAAGGGTTACAATATTGTTGACTGTGAAATGAGGTAACGGAGGATCTGTCAGTGAGCTCGTTCTGATATCATTCCTCCCCCCTCTGCACCCAGGGCTGAGCTGCCCACTGCCTGATGTGTCTGGGGCTGCCCACTGTGGGGGGGGGGGCTTTCACCTTCTTTCCCCAAATATCACAACTGGCAATGGCTGGACTGTGCCAGGGGCATAGAGGGAAACCTTGTGCTGTAAGCACCATATTGTTTGAATTGGGCGTTGGCCCAGCCGGCAACAAGGAGGGAAAAAAGAGGAAGAAGAAGGAGGAGGGGTTGATGAGTGAGACAAAGGAATAGTAGGAGGGGAGAGAGAATGTGGACAAGAGGGAGGAGAAGATGGGGGGTGTGTGTAAGAGAGAGAGAGGGAGGAGAAGAGAGGAGTGGAGAAGGAGGGGAGAGAGAGGGTGAGGAGAGATGGGTGTGGAGAAGGAAAAGGAGGAGAAAGGTGTGGTGGGGGAGTGGAGAAGGAAGGAGGAGAAGATGGAGGGTATGGAGGAGAGAGATAGAGAGGGGAAGAGAGAGAAGAGAAAAAATGTGGAGGAAGAGGAGAGGAAAGGAGAGAGAATGCGGAGAGAAAAGACTGACAGAGAAAAAAGAGGATAGAGGAGAACAACAAGAATAATAGAGAGGAGCAATTATGCCTTCTCCCTGTAGGGAGAGACGGGGCGCACCACATACTGTGCAAAAATAACTACCTATACCATGGATTCTGCTAAAAGCAGACTGCGCAGATTCTCCCGTCTCATACCCACAAAAATCACTTCCTGGTTTGCTCACATAACTTTCTGTACCACCTAAACGATGTAAGCTCTGCTGCCACTTCATACCATGTATTAGTATTCAGCAATCTAACATCAGCTAACTTCCTTTATTTTCCCTTCTACGTCATGCCACTCCGCAGCTTGAAGTCTGCCATTCTAATGAATTTCACGTACTTTATACCTTCTAAAATCTTCACATACTTAACACCTTCGTGTTCTGCCACTTTATTCCCCATGGCAAAAGCAAAAAAAAAATGAAAAACACATAAAAATGAAAAAAACAGTGCTAAATAATAAAAAACTTCTAAAAATGAGTATATAAAACTCTAAGAAAAACCCAAAACGATAAGAAAAACCGTCAAAAACTTAGTTCACAACCAAAAACTCAAAATTTTGATACAAAAGGAAAGAAAAAAAACTTTTTCCAAAAATAAATAAATAAAAAATAAAAAGGTAAAGAGATTGAAGATTGAGGAAAACTTAATTAAAAAAAACGTTAAAATGCCGCAAAAAGAAAAAGACCCTTTAAGAGGGTAAAAAAAATTAAAAATGAAAACGGCTTTTCTCTTCTCCTTCCTTTTTTTCTTTTAGAATCTCTGCGCTCAAATGCAGTCAGAGACACACCTCCTCTCTTTATATGCTGCTGTATGCTATTGCAATAATATCAAATGTCACTAAAATCACGTTTCTGAAAACACTTATGTCACATCAAAAATAATAGGTACAATTTAAATTTCACTTCTTCACAAAAAAACTACACATACCCAGCATTGCAGCTGAAAACAGTCAGAAAAAAAACAAAAAAAACAGATGTGACAGTTTGATTTACAATGCATATCTCTCTGCTAAACAGCACGGAGAAAGAGGAAGTTCGGACAAGAGAACTATTTCTGCTTCTTAAAGCGGCAATAGTACATGACACAAACAGACAGATAGACAATCCGAGAGATGCCCTTTTAAATTCTGTGACACATGCAGGTTGCGCTGGGAACAGACTACTGCCAATCGCACTGGACGCACCTGCGCCCGGGCCACCTGAGTGCTTGAGAAGCACAACAAGCGGGAAATCTACCACCCCGGTCCGGACGTCCTGACTGGCCGCCGGCTACGGGAATCTGTGGCAGCCCCTGTAATCTATCACCATCCGAGCCTGGATTCTGGAGCCACCTGCTCCGGAACTACCTGTTCCTTTCCTCTTGCACGGGAATCTGTGATAGCTTACTCAGCGATTTGAACTCCTGCTGTCTGTTACCCAGCCACCATAAACAAAAGTCACTTTTTCCTTCCTCCCTCGGATTTTACACAAAACATATACACGGTACACAGCAGACACCTCCCAGGGTGGATTCGTGGCTACGGATTTTTTACACTACCTGGGAATTTGTGACCACATCTGACCGGCAAGAGGCATAGACAAGGACTGGGCACAGGGGACTTTCAGGTAAGATGATAACATTTTCTTACCTTACTTATGGAGCTGCGCAGTCTCCTGCCCCTGTGCCAGGCCACGCCACAACTTCCGTATCTCCGGTCAGAAGGATCCCGTGCGTTTCATCCAAGCCGTTGGGCGCCATTTGTTATGGAAATATTAGGGTTGGATAAATATATCCCTGTGTGTGCTGTGGCCGCTCCCAATAAGACTGAGTATTTTGAGCGCTCATCAAGAATGGACTGTACACAACTGTGACAGAACAACATTCCATCAATACTGAAACTTTATTGTACATACATAGTTTTATATTTTCACATAGAAAGGAGTGGTTAGGGGTTGTCATATTGTCTAGCTCCTCTGTCATTGGTTATCTAAACATATATGGAATATTGTGATTAATGCTCATATGACTGCAGATTAAGGAACTAAAATGTACCTCTGTATGTAGGACAAAGATGAGACACTTGATCAGCAGTTACCAAACATCTGACTCTGTTCTGCTTTTAGGGGTGGAAAACCCCATATGATCTGTCTGGGTTATATCAGTTTGTCAGCCATTTTAAACCATTTATTATAATGTATATACTAGATGTGAGCATATAAGTATATATTTGATTATAGAGGAGTATACCTGCAAGTGAGATCTACATGATATATATATTTCTATCACACTTCCACATCATCACCCGAGGTCATTTTTGCATTGCTTGTCTTATCGCCTTCCGGATATGTGTGTCATCAGCTGGACTTGGGGGAGGGGCTGCCGGCCTTCCACGAACTGCCTTTGCGAAGCAAGTCAATCTGCTGCTGGTGCATCTGCTCTATAAGCAGCTTACTGGTCTCTTCTTGCGCTATCTGTTGCTGCTGTAATTGTTGTTAATGCTGTGGCTGTTGCACTTTTAAATGATGTTCGAGCTGGTCCTCCATTTTGCCTTACGTCATACACTGGCTTGTGGCCTCCTTCACCCAGGACATGCAGTACCTTTTGTAGCCATCACACGTATTTGTTGGGAACGTTGCCCAAATTCTCCACCACCTGTGTTAGATCAGCTCACTTGGCTGTACACAGAAACACTATATTTAAGAACTTCCTTTGGTTTATTATAGGCAGCATAAACCAAGGTGTAGTAAAACAAATACAGTCCTCTGGGCAAAACAGGAACAACAAATCAAAATGGTAACAGAAAACACAGTCCTTCTGAGGGTGGTGTTCCTCCTGCTCACTGGTAGCAGAACACACACAGTTCAGCTAGGTTCCAGCACAACCATGCATCTGGAGTGTTTACTCTCCAGACACTGAGCACTGCTGCCTTTGGAAGCCAGTTACTTTAAGGCCCCGTCTCACTAAGCGATTTACCAACGATCACGACCAGCGATATGACCTGGCCGTGATCGTTGGTAAGTCGCTGTGTGGTCGCTGGGGAGCAGTCACACAGACCGCTCTCCCCAGCGACCAACGATCAGGGGAACGACTTCGGCATCGTTGAAACTGTCTTCAACGATGCCGAAGTACCCCTGCAGCACCCGGGTAACCAGGGTAAACATCGGGTTACTAAGCGCAGGGCCGCGCTTAGTAACCCGATGTTTACCCTGGTTACCAAAAAAAACAAACACTACATACTCGCCTTTCGGTGTCCAGGTCCCTTGCCGTCTGCTTCCTGCTCTGACTGAGATCCGGCCGTACACTGAGAGCAGAGCGCAGCGGTGACGTCACTGCTGTGCTCTCACTTCTCACTGTACGGCCGGCAGTCAGTGAGAGCAGGAAGCAGCCGGCAAGGGACCTGACGGACATCAGAAGGCGAGTATGTACTGTTTGTTTTTTTTTTACATTTACGCTGGTAACCAGGGTAAACATCGGGTTACTAAGCGCGGCCCTGCGCTTAGTAACCCGATGTTTACCCTGGTTACCAGTGAAGACATCGCTGGATCGGTGTCACACACACCGATTCAGCAATGTCAGCGGGGCCTCAACGACCAAAAAAAGGTCCAGGCCATTCCGACACGACCAGCGATCTCGCAGCAGGGGCCTGATCGCTGGTACGTGTCACACATAGCGAGATCGCTATGGAGGTCGCTGTTGCGTCACAAAACTTGTGACTCAGCAGCGATCTCGCTAGCGATCTCGCTATGTGAGACGGGGCCTTAAGTCCAAGACCACACCCTGGAGATAAGGTGGACATCCTTCCATTCACTCTATGGATATCCACATAAAACTCAGCCCATTATACAAATTTGCTTAACCCCTCACCGCACTTAGTATGCTGGAGGAAAATTTCTGGGATTTATTTCACTGACGCCATTAAGCGTAGTGGACCATAATTCCCCTCCAGCATTTTACCAGTGACTTTGTCACACTGTCCACAGAAAGAATGAAGTTGGGTACTCCTATATAGTGCCTTGATCTTTTCAAAAAGTAGCAAGTGTTTGTGAAGTGCAAAAAAAGGATACATGGTTTTCTAAATATTCTAAAACTATAAATCGGAAAATTGTGATGTGCACTTGTATTTGGTCCCCTGAGTCAATCAGGACCGGGAACCGGGACAAGGTATTTTGGTACCCTAGACAAATGAAGCTGACAGCGCCCCCCACCCCCGATGAAGCGTCAGCACCCAAGTAAAGGAATGAGTTAGGGAATAAGGTAAAAGGATCCCTAAAGCATCCCCCCTTCTCCACCAAAAAATACCGGCAAAAGTAAAAAACTTATGTACTTTGGGGGTGTGGCTCAACAGAGACTGTGTTTTCAAAGTTAGATATGGAATCAGTCATTGCTTGTTGACCATATACACAGTGCAAGGGATAAATAGCGATATTCATCCATGATGTCCTATATTTTATATGTCAGACCCAAGGATAGTTATGGAAACTAATGTCACTTAACTATCATGGGGGCTGGTTGGTTTCAATTAAAAGTTTCCAGCATTTGGCAGAGGCCCTAATGGAAACTAAACAGACCACATTATAGATAAAGGGATTCGTATAATGTTAAGGGATTCACAAGTTCAGTATTTGGTCAGTATTTGTAAGCCAAAACCAGGAGTGGGTCAAAAATACAGAAGTGGTGACATGTTTCTATTATACTTTTCCTCTATATCCGGGACTTTCTGAAAAACAAAAAATATGCCTAAGCATTAACCCCTTACTGACCTCGGACGTACTATACCGTCCGAGGTCAGCTCCCCTGCTTTGATGCAGGGCTCCGCGGTGAGCCCGCATCAAAGCCGGGACATGTCAGCTGTTTTGAACAGCTGACATGTGCCCGCAATAGGCGCGGGCAGAATCGCGATCTGCCCGCACCTATTAACTAGTTAAATGCCGCTGTCAAACGCAGACAGCGGCATTTAACTACCGCATCCGGCCGGGCGGCCGGATATGACGTCATCGCCGACCCCCGTCACATGATCGGAGGTCGGCGATGCTTCTAAATGGTAACCATAGAGGTCCTTGAGACCTCTATGGTTACTGATCCTCGGCAGCTGTGAGCGCCACCCTGTGGTCGGCGCTCACAGCATACCTGTAATTCTGCTGTGTAGCAGCGATCTTATGATCGCTGCTACATAGCAGAGCCGATCGGGTTGTGCCTGCTTCTAGCCTCCCATGGAGGCTATTGAAGCATGGCAAAAGTGAAAAAAAAAAGTAAAAAAAAAATGTGAAAAAAATAAAAAAAAACATAAAAGTTTAAATCACCCCCCTTTCGCCCCAATCAAAATAAATCAATAAAAAAAAAATCAAACATACACATATTTGGTATCGCCGCGTTCAGAATCGCCCGATCAATAAAAAAAAAGCATTAACCTGATCGCTAAACGGCGTAATGAGAAAAAAAATCGAAACGCCAGAATTACGTTTTTTTGGTCGCCGCGACATTGCATTAAAATGTAATAACGGGCGATCAAAAGAACGTATCTGCACCGAAATGGTATCATTAAAAACGCCAGCTCAGCACGCAAAAAAAAATCCCTCACCTGACCCCAGATCACGAAAAATGGAGACGCTACGGGTATCGGAAAATGGCGCAATTTTTTTTTTTTTTTTTTTTTTTTTTTTTTTTTTTAGCAAAGTTTGGAATTTTTTATCATCACTTAGGTAAAAAATAACCTAGTCATGTTAGGTGTCTATGAACTCGTAATGACCTGGAGAATCATAATGGCAGGTCAGTTTTAGCATTTAGTGAACCTAAGAAAATAGACAAGCAAAAAACAAGTGTGGGATTGCACTTTTTTTGCAATTTCACCGCACTTGGAATTTTTTTCCCGTTTTCTAGTACACGACATGGTAAAACCAATGATGTCATTCAAAAGTACAACTCGTCCCGCAAAAAATAAGCCCTCACATGGCCAAATTGACGGAAAAATAAAAAAGTTATGGCTCTGGGAAGGAGGGGAGTGAAAAACGAAAATGGAAAAACGGAAAATCCCACGGTCATGAAGGGGTTAAAGGGCCACTGTCACCCCCTCCAGCCGTTATAAACTAAAAGAGCCACCTTGTGCAGCAGTAATGCTGCAGTCTAACAAGGTGGCTCTTTTAGTTTTTGATTCAGTTATTCTCTCAATAAAGCGTTTTAAAATTTGCCCTAAATACCTGTCTTTAGACCTAGAGGCAGGTCCGAAGCCTCCTCTGTGAATCTCCCAATGGCTGTCACTCTTCTCTTCTGGGGATGTGGTCGCCGGCCCCTTCGCGCTGTTTCTTCTTAAATCCGGTGCCTGCGCTGTGCGTGCCTGCCTGGGGCAGGCGCAGTCTTCATTGTCAGTCACAGCTCAGACGCAGGGTGCCTGACTGCGCCTGTGCGGGCAGTGCGGCCACCCTGTTGCTGAATCCCCGCCCCGCACTGTGTTATTCATTATGCACAGTGCGGGGCTGGTATTCCTGGGCATGCGCACTGCGCTGTTCAGACGCTCCCCCAGCTCCGACGCTCCCCCAGCTCCCCCGCCTTCCAGTGTTGTTATTTGCGGCTGCTTCATTCCAAACGCTGGCAAGGAAACCTGTATATTACGGCAACGCTGGAAGGCAGGGGACCGGGGGAGCGTCTGAACAGCGCAGTGCGCATGCCCAGGAATACCAGCCCCGCACTGTGCATAATGAATAACACAGTGCGGGGCGGGGATTCAGCAACAGGGTGGCCGCACTGCCGGCACAGGCGCAGTCAGGCACCCTGGATCTGAGCTATGAAGGACAATGAAGACTGCGCCTGCCCCAGGCAGGCACGCACAGCGCAGGCGCCGGATTTAAGAAGAAACAGCGCGAAGGGGGCGGCGACCACATCCCCAGAAGAGAAGAGTGACGGCCGTTGGGAGATTCACAGAGGAGGCTTCGGACCTGCCTCCAGGTCTAAAGACAGGTATTTAGGGCAAATTTTAAAACGCTTTATTGAGGGAATAACTGAATCAAAAACTAAAAGAGCCACCTTGTTAGACTGCAGCATTACTGCTGCACAAGGTGGCTCTTTTAGTTTATAATGGCTGGAGGGGGTGACAGTGGCCCTTTAACAGGAAGGTAGTTGCTACTGACCTGCCTTTTGTGCCTGGCACTGTTCTTCCCCGGCACAGAGAGATCACAGACCACTCCTGCCGGCGATTCAGCTGCCTCAGCTGACGTCAAGAAGACAGAGCGGTGGATTATTTTCTGTTCCGCTCTATATGGAACCTCCATACTGTCAGACTTAATTATCTACACCTGCCACATTGCCATTATCAGATATACAACTACACTATCTACCCTCATGAACCACGGCCTATACCATGGGGGGATGATCTGTTGCTGACATTGTAATAGGGATAATGTCTGCCAATTCTGTACTAGTGTCCCTTCTCCTGGGCCCTATCCTGGTATATATGCCCCCCATCCTGGTATAAATGGCCTTCCATTCAGGTATATATGTCCCCCATCCTGGTATATATAGTCCCCCATCCTGGAATAGATGGCCCCAATTTTGGTATACATGTCCCCCATCCTGGTAGAGATGGCTCCCCAATCCAGGTATAGATAGCCCTCTCATCCTAGTATATGTGGCCCCATCCTGGTATAAATGGCTTCCCATTTTGGCATATGTCTCAGTCCTGGCTGGTACATATGTCTCCCCATCCTGGCATACTGTATATGCCAAACCCCATACTGATATATATGTCCCCATCCTGGCAGGTTTTTCTGCCCCCTCATGCTGGCTGATATATTTGGCTCCTCCATTCTGGTTGGTATATATGGCCTCCCCATACTGGCTGGAATATATGACCCCCTTTCTGGTATACATGGCCCCATCCTGGCTGGTATATGTAGCCCCCCATTCTGGTATATATGGCCCACACCTTGGTATATATGAACCCCATCACACCGCATACATGAAAAAACCCAATTCTACTCACCTACCCTTGGCTCCCTTGCAGTGCAGCATCCTGTTTTGATGCCGGCAGCTGACTCCAGAGCTTGTAAGAAGCGCATGACATCACTGCCATGCACCCCCACTAACGTCAGCCGCTGAAATATTCACTGCTCCCCAGGGGCGGACACAGACAGCTTGGGGCCCCTGTGCAGGAAATATGTCTGGGCCCCCCTCCTTTTATAGCGACAAAGCTATATATATATATATATATATATATATATATATATATATATATATATAGCCACACACACATACATGTATATATTACATAGTCTCCTTTATTATGCGTATTGCCATCCCTTATTATACAGTGCCCTCGCTTGTTATGTACAGCATCGTCCCTTACATATTGGATTATATAGAGCCCCATTTTTTATTGCATACCATCCTGTCTTGTTAGCTGTATAATGCAATGATGGCTGATGGAGCATGGGAAAGCTTCTTTTCTAAAGGAGGAGATGATGGACTGGTCATCTGGTCACCGGCTCCTCCATTAGTAGTCATTTTATATCTAACAAGAGAGGGGACTATGTAATAAAAGAGGGTGCTGTGAATAACAAAAATAACAAGAATACACTTTGTAAGAGACAGCACTGTACATAACAGCAGAGGAAGCTATATAATAAGGGAGGGCTTCATATATAACTACTGTAGAGAGGATGGTATGCAATAAGGAACGGTGTTATACATAACAAAAGAGGAAACTATGCAACTAAGAATGGTGTTACACATAATAAGTGAGTACACTATACACTAAGAGACTGTGCTATACATAAATGAGTACACTCTATAATAAGGGACTGTGTTAGACATAATAATTGATAATAACGTCTTCCTCCACCGCCCTCTGTTCCTAAATCCATTATAAATACCACTTCCTCTCATACCAATCCCCCACACCCCTCATTGTCTTCCTCCCCCCGCATCCCATTATTGCCCTCTCCCCCACCCCCATGATTGCCCTCTTCACCACCTCCATCATTGCTTTCTCCCCATCACCCCATTATTGCCCATTTCACCATCATTGCCTCCTCACCACCACCCTCATTATTGTTTTTTCCACAGCCACCATCATTGCCTTCTCTCCCACCACCCCATCATTACCCATTCCACCACCTCCATCATTTCCTCCTCCCCCACCACCCCATCATTGTCCTTTCCACCGCCATCATCATTGTCTTCTCCCACACCACCCCCATCATTACCCATTCAATGGCCTCCATCATTTCCTCCTCCCCACCTTCCCCATCATTGCCCTTTCCACCACCACCACCATCATTGTCTTTTTCCCCCCACCACCTCCATCATTACCCATTCCACCACCTCTATCATTGCCTTCTCCGCACCACCCCATCATTGTCCTTTCCACTGCCATCATCATTGCATTCTCCCCCACTACCCCATCATTACCCATTCCATGATCTCCATCATTTCCTCCTCCCTCACTATCCCCATCATTGCCCTTTCCACCACCACCATCATTGTCTTTTCCCCCACCACCCCATCAATGCCCATTACACCACATCCATCATTTCCTCCTCCCCACCACCCCCATTATTGTCCATTCACCACCTCCATCATTTCCTCCTCCCCCCACCATCCCCATTATTGCCCTTACCACCACCTCCATCATTGCTTTCTCCCCCACATTGCCCTCTCCTCCACCTACACACACACACAGCACCATTCACTTCTCTGCATACACACACACAGTATCCTGAAGCTGCACCATCACTGGCAGCTTCCTGTCTCACACAGCTGAGTTGCTGAATGATGATGTCATTCAGCCGCTGCTGTGTGAGACAGGAAGTGTGGGCAGGAAGCAGCATGGATCCATTCCCTGCAGCTCCGCTCCGCTGCCATTTTATCTTTCAGGCAGCGGAGCCGCACATGAGGGTAAACTGGCCAGAGGTCCCCCAGAGCCTCGGGGCTGGATAAACTGGCCAGATTGCCCTCATTATTAGCCGCCCTGCAGGGGCCCCCCAGAGCCTCTGGGCCCTGATGCAGCTGCATTGGTTGAACAGGTAGTATGTCCGCCCATGCTGCTCCCCACGTCTGGGATTATGGAAGTAAATATTCATTTTCCTTAAATGCGGACACACATGATCGCCCAGCCACTGCAGGCAGTTGGCGGCTGTGACTAACACTTGTCAGCTATTAAAGAGAAATAATTCACTGCTCTCCACTCTCATAGTCCCGCCCACCTCTCAGCACCGGCTTCACTGCAGAGAAGTGGACGGGATTATGGGCATGGGGAGCAGTGAATATTCATTCACTTTAATAGCTGGCACACGTGTTAGCCCCAGTGCCTGCTACGGCCTGCTGCTGCCGTTCCCTCACCCCACAGCCGGACTATCTTAGAGTACCTTTTTTTTGCCCCCAAATTGCACCCTCTTCAAGGAAGCAGGAGGTAGCGCCCTAGGTGGGTGCCTTCCCCTCATACTGAGCCTAGAGTCAATACCTTGTAGGAAAATCTTTTGCTGCAATTACTGTAGCAAGTCTTTTGGGGGATGTCTCTACCAGCTTTGCACATCTAGTGACTGACATTTTTGCCCATTTTTCTTTGAAAATTAGTTCAGTGAGATTGGAAAAGTTCACGGGGTATGAATACTTTTTTAAAGGAACTGTATTAGGAATAAACCTGAAATTTAGGAACGTGCAACTTTTTGTACCAGAAATTACACTGATAACAGAAAATAACCTTGGTTGCTTGGAAAGCGATAAAATAACTAACTAATTGCTTGTAAAGGGAAAGTACTCTCAATTTCTTCTGAAATGTCAAATCTTTGAAAAATAAACCCAGACTGAAAAAAGATAAAACGGGAGATCATTTTCTTTGTTTCTGAAGGAAATAAGCCACAATGTGCTGAATATTCACTTTTATGTCTTTTTATTTTTGCAGACCCAGAGTGATTATTGAAAACACAGGAGGGAAAGGACAGCAATGGACGAAATTATTCTGCTATTTTTTCATGGCTGACTGCTGAGCATCTGTATTAAAGTGAGGCCAGCTGCACCATCTATAGCCACATGTGCTTCATCGTCAGCTCAGGAAGGCCGGCTATGAGTAAGCAATTCTATTATAATGCGGCTATGGACCATGAGTCTCTTTTCATCACAGTAGATTGTGCTACAGAGTAAATATCTAGACATTTTATTTTATTTTTATACGTTTTGTTTTAGGACATCTGGGATTTTAATTATGGCTTCCAAATGCTCTAGACACGGCACTCTTACAGAAGCACTAAATATTGTTATTATAATGTTATTTTATGCCCTTGATGGTTCTTTTTGGTCTTGCAACTACATCTGACTAACTCACCGAACCGAAGGGTCCAGGGGTGTTTGACTGCTTGTGGGACTCCCTCCAATTGCTTGTGCTCCTTTGCAGTTTTCTATCCACTCCAATCTAAGACCTATGTTTGATATTACAACTCTTTCCAATATAAGCTTCATTGCGTACTGCAGCCCTGCAGGTCCTGGGAGTAAGACAACATATTGACAGCACATCTTAGCGATATGCCACCATTTTTTCCTGTCTCACAATTAATGGTTGGCGAGATGTTCTTTTCCTGAAATACTGTGCTCTTTTTTCTCCACACATTGATCATTGTGGCCAAAGAGTTTTATTTTGACCTCATCAGTCCATAGGACTTGTTTCCAAAATAGATCAGGCTTGTTTTGATGTTCTTTTGCATACTTCTAATGCTGAATTTTATGGCGAGGATGCAGGAGATGTGTTCTTCTGATGACCCTTCCTGACGGCCATATTTGTGCCGGTGTCTCTGAACAGTAGAACAATATGCCATAATTCCAGAGTCTGTTAAATCTTTCTGAAGATCTTCTGCAGTGAAATAGGGGGTTCTGATTTGCCTTACTATCAATCCAATGAGCAGCTCTCATTGAAATTTTACTTGGTCTTCTAGACTTTATCTTGACCTCCACTGTTCTTGTTAACTGCTATTTCTCAATTACATTTCGAACTGAGGAAAGGGCAACTTGAAAATGCTTTGCTACCTTCTCATAGCCTTCTCCTACCTTGTAGGCCTCCACCATTTTCATTTTCAGAGTGCTAGGCCGCTGCTTTGAAGAACCCATGGCTGCTGTCTTTCGGTACAAGGTTAGAGGAGGCCGTGTTTTTATAAAGCTGGGAAATTTGCATCACCTGTCCTTTCCTAACGATGATAGTGAAAGCCATAACCAAGGCCTAATTTTTGACCCATTTTCCCTTTTATCATTTTTAAAATGAAAAAAAAATCAATAAATGAATAAAAATGACTATATATATATATATATAGAGAGAGAGAGAGAGAGAGAGAGAGAGGGAGAGAGATCTGCCTAACATTCAAAGGAAATGTGTCATCTTTAACTGTATTCCTTTTAGAGATCATTTCATTTTTAACTTGCTTAACTGTTCACAATAGCAGTAATTTTGGCCAGGGGTGTCCAAACATTTACATGCCACTGTATATTGACAAACAGCCTTAACGAGTTGATATATATCTACAATGTAGTAGAATGTTTAGTAGACAAAGTGATGGTCTTGCACGTATTCGCTGGTCTTGCTTCTGGCAATTACACAATGGCTGTCTTCATGCCCATGAGAAAGGCTTTTAGATTCCCTTTCAAAGTGCAGTGTTAGGCATGCAGATTAATCCATGGCTTATTATTGGCCTGCATTTTGACACTTGGCAGAGTAACACAGCATATACTGTACCTAGCACTTAAAGTCATAAAGACAAGAGAGATCATAGCTTTAGTGAATGAGAGGAATTTTACAAGCCCTTGCATGATTAACTTATGTACCATTTTAGGATCCTATAAAACAGATAGATGTTAAAAAATACGATCCAGTGACTTACTAAAGCTAAAAAATAAAAAGAATCACTTTTGCTAAATATCAGAAAGTATTTTAATTGTGTTTTGCTTTTGTGCTTTTTATCATTTTCTTCAGTTATAAAGGCCTAATTTCTCATGGAGTTAAAGCTCCATCAACCAACCGACCCCAAACTGTTGATTAGAGAGATGGTATGGGGTTGCAGTACAGTGGAGAGTGTTGTGAACTCCGTTTTCAGGCTCCCTCTTGTGGTCACAGATGGTATTGTGTGACTGGTTTTTTGGCTCCCCCTGGTGGTTTGGTTTATTATCCTGCGGGTCTGGCTGGATCAGCTGCCTCGTTATTCACCAGGGAGGCTCCTATTTAGCTCTGCTTCACTTCCACTTGTTGCCGGCTATCAATGTATTCAGTGCTATTCTGATTGCTCTTGATCATCTCGTTTTCTGCCTCTTCAGGATAAGCTAAGTTCTGTTTGAATATTTTTGCTCATCTGCTTGCAATATGATTTCTGTGTATGATGAGTCTAGTCCAGCTTGCTAATATGTGATTTCTTTTTGCTGGTAAGCTCTGGGGTCGGAGTTGCTTCCCCCGCACCGTTAGTTGGTGCGGGGGCTCGAGCAATCTCTGCGTGGATATTTTGAATAGGGTTTTGTATTGACCGCACAGTCCCCTTCCTATTTTCTGCTATCTAGTATTAGCGGGCCTCGTTTGCTAAATCTAATTTCATCCCTGCGTTTGTGCTTTCCCCTTAACTAACCGTTAATATTTGTGGGGGGCTATTCTATTTCTTTGGGGTCATTTCACTGAGGCAAGCGAGAACTTTCTTTCCCTCTAGGAATAGTCAGTTTCTCCGGCCGTGACGAGATGTTTAGGAATTTTTTAGGTAACGTTCCACGGCTACTTTTAGTTGTGTGCGGATAGGATCAGGTTGCGGTCAATCTAGCTACCACTTCCCCAGAGCTAGTTGTCCGTTAGTACTTAGCTTGTCAGACCTGCGATCCTTGCCACTGGGATCATAACAGGAGAGATGCTGTCTAGATACTACCTAACAGTCCCTTTATTACATTGCACACAAACAGATCTTTAGAAAAAGGATTTCTAAAGTCCCTTTTATGATATATTACTGAGGACTTTGATGGGTCGTTAGTGTTCATAGACTAGTCAGCCCACTAAGCCTGATCACGCCCCTGCCGGCATCATCATCAGCTCTATAGTTACCTTGTGCATGCACGCGGCTTCTTTCTCACTGCATTGATCCTGTGAAGCAGGGTGTACGCGTGCCGGCTTCACAAGTACATCACCTTTAAGTTTATTGTAAGTAGCTATTATTCATAGAAAAAAATTACTTCTTAAATTCTTAACTTCTTCTTCTTATGGTACATCACAGTAATGTTAGAAAACCCCACAATGGTCACAGAAATAACTTGAATCTGACAAAAGTAATAATTAAAAAAATCTATGATAATGAACTAATGAAAGTCAGACATTGCTTTTCAACCATTGCTTCCACAGAATTAAAAAAAAATAAAACTCATGAAATAGGCCTGGACACAAATGATGGTACCTGTTATGACCCCAATGGCGAGGGTCTCAGAGGAACGTGGAAGTCTGCAGAATACAAAAATCCAGCTCATAGGGCAGTGGTAACTGGGTTGACCATATATCTACTCCTAACGCCAACACTAGAAGTAGCCGGGGATCATTCCTACGTTGATTCTAGATGACACGCGCCAGCCGGAGAATCTAGCTACCCCTAGTAGAGGAAAACAAAAGACCTTTCTTGCCTCCAGAGAAGGGGACCCCGAAGCTGGATAGAAGCCCCCCACAAATAATGACGGTGAGGTAAGAGGAAATGACAAACACAGAAATGAACCAGGTTTAGCACAGAGAGGCCCGCTTACTGATAGCAGAATAAAGAAAGGTAACTTATATGGTCAACAAAAACCCTATCAAAATCCACACTGGAAATTCAAGAACCCCCGAACCGTCTAACGGTCCGGGGGGAGAACACCAGCCCCCTAGAGCTTCCAGCAAAGGTCAGGATATAGATTTGGAACAAGCTGGACAAAAATACAAAACCAAAACAAATAGCAAAAAGCAAAAGGCAGACTTAGCTGATATAACTGGAACCAGGATCAGTAGACAAGAGCACAGCAGACTAGCTCTGATAACTACGTTGCCAGGCATTGAACTGAAGGTCCAGGGAGCTTATATAGCAACACCCCTAACTAACGACCCAGGTGCGGATAAAAGGAATGACAGAAAAACCAGAGTCAAAAAACTAGTAACCACTAGAGGGAGCAAAAAGCAAATTCACAACAGTACCCCCCCCTTAGTGAGGGGTCACCGAACCCTCACCACGACCACCAGGGCGATCAGGATGAGCGGCATGAAAGGCACGAACTAAATCGGCCGCATGAACATCAGAGGCGACCACCCAGGATTTATCCTCCTGACCATAGCCCTTCCACTTGACCAGGTACTGAAGTCTCCGCCTGGAGAGGCGAGAATCCAAGATCTTCTCCACCACGTACTCCAACTCGCCCTCAACCAACACCGGAGCAGGAGGCTCAGCAGAAGGAACTACAGGCACAATGTACCGCCGCAACAAGGACCTATGAAATACATTGTGAATAGCAAACGACACAGGAAGATCCAGACGAAAAGATACAGGATTAAGGATTTCCAATATCTTGTAAGGCCCAATAAAACGAGGTTTAAATTTGGGAGAGGAGACCTTCATAGGAACAAAGCGGGAAGAAAGCCATACCAAATCCCCAACGCGTAGTCGGGGACCCACACCGCGGCGGCGGTTGGCAAAGCGCTGAGCCTTCTCCTG
This sequence comes from Ranitomeya variabilis, assembly GCF_051348905.1. Classification (NCBI taxonomy): domain Eukaryota; kingdom Metazoa; phylum Chordata; class Amphibia; order Anura; family Dendrobatidae; genus Ranitomeya; species Ranitomeya variabilis. Next base: position 458,121,076 of record NC_135237.1, on the reverse strand, counting down.
TGACAACTTCAAGTTGTCCACCACATGATTCCAGATCTGCTGCAACCTATCCACCACAGAATCCACCCCAGGACAGTCAGAAGGCTCCACATGACCCGAAGAAAAGCGAGGATGGAAACCAGAGTTGCAGAAAAAAGGCGAAACCAAGGTGGCGGAACTAGCCCGATTATTAAGGGCAAACTCAGCCAACGGCAAGAATGTCACCCAATCGTCCTGATCAGCAGAGACAAAACACCTCAAATAAGCCTCCAAAGTCTGATTGGTTCGCTCCGTCTGTCCATTAGTCTGAGGATGGAAAGCAGACGAAAACGACAAATCAATGCCCATCCTACTACAAAAGGATCGCCAGAACCTGGAAACGAACTGGGATCCTCTGTCTGACACAATATTCTCAGGGATGCCGTGCAAACGAACCACGTTCTGGAAAAACACAGGAACCAGATCGGAAGAGGAAGGCAGCTTAGGCAAAGGAACCAAATGGACCATCTTGGAGAAGCGATCACAAATCACCCAGATAACGGACATGCCCTGAGATAGCGGAAGATCAGAAATGAAATCCATGGAGATATGTGTCCAAGGTCTCTTCGGGACAGGCAAGGGCAAGAGCAAACCGCTGGCACGAGAACAGCAAGGCTTAGCTCGAGCACAAGTCCCACAGGACTGCACAAATGACCGAACATCCCTTGGCAAGGAAGGCCACCAAAAGGACCTGGCCACCAGATCTCTGGTGCCAAAAATTCCCGGGTGACCTGCCAACACCGAGGAATGAACCTCGGAAATGACTCTGCTGGTCCACTTATCCGGGACAAACAGTCTGTCAGGTGGACAAGACTCAGGCCTATCAGCCTGAAATCTCTGCAACACACGTCGCAGATCCGGAGAAATAGCTGACAAGATAACTCCATCTTTAAGAATACCAACAGGATCAGCGACTCCAGGAGCATCAGGCACAAAGCTCCTAGAAAGAGCATCGGCCTTCACATTCTTTGAACCTGGTAAATACGAGACAACAAAATCAAAGCGGGAGAAAAACAATGACCAGCGGGCCTGTCTCGGATTAAGGCGTTTAGCAGACTCGAGATACATCAGATTTTTGTGATCAGTCAAGACCACCACACGATGCTTAGCACCCTCGAGCCAATGACGCCACTCCTCAAATGCCCATTTCATGGCCAACAACTCCCGATTGCCCACATCATAATTTCGCTCGGCAGGCGAAAACTTCCTAGAGAAAAAGGCACAAGGTTTCATAACAGAGCAACCAGGGCCTCTCTGCGACAAAACGGCCCCTGCCCCAATCTCCGAAGCATCCACCTCAACCTGAAAGGGAAGTGAGACGTCAGGCTGGCACAAAACAGGCGCCGAAGTAAACCGGCGTTTCAACTCCTGGAAAGCCTCCACGGCAGCAGGAGCCCAGTTAGCTACATCGGAGCCCTTCTTGGTCATATCCGTCAAAGGTTTCACAATGCTAGAAAAATTAGCGATAAAACGACGGTAGAAGTTAGCGAAGCCCAAGAACTTCTGAAGACTCTTAACTGACGAGGGCTGAGTCCAATCAAGAATAGCTCGGACCTTGACTGGGTCCATCTCCACAGCAGAAGGGGAAAAAATGAACCCCAAAAAGGGAACCTTCTGCACACCAAAGAGACACTTTGAGCCCTTGACAAACAAAGAATTTTCACGCAAAATTTTAAAGACCAACCTGACCTGCTCCACATGCGAATCCCAATTATCAGAAAAAAACAAAATATCATCCAGATAAACAATCAAAAATTTATCCAGATACTTCCGGAAAATGTCATGCATAAAGGACTGAAAAACTGAAGGCGCATTGGAGAGCCCAAAAGGCATCACCAAGTACTCAAAATGACCTTCGGGCGTATTGAATGCGGTTTTCCATTCATCACCTTGCTTAATGCGCACAAGGTTGTACGCACCACGAAGGTCTATCTTGGTGAACCACTTGGCACCCTTAATCCGGGCAAACAAGTCAGACAACAGCGGTAAAGGATACTGAAATTTGACAGTGATCTTATTTAAAAGCCGATAATCAATACAAGGTCTCAAAGATCCGTCCTTTTTTGCCACAAAAAAGAATCCCGCACCAAGAGGGGAAGAAGACGGACGAATATGTCCTTTCTCCAGAGACTCCTTGATATATGAACGCATAGCGGTATGTTCAGGTACCGACAGATTAAACAGTCTTCCCTTAGGAAATTTACTGCCTGGGATCAAATCTATAGCACAGTCACAGTCCCTATGAGGAGGCAGTGCACTGGACTCAGACTCACTGAAGACATCCTGATAATCAGACAAATACTCCGGAACTTCCGAAGGCGTAGAAGAAGCAATAGACACAGGCAGGGAATCCCCATGAATACCACGACAGCCCCAACTTGAGACTGACATAGCCTTCCAGTCCAGGACTGGATTATGGGTCTGTAACCATGGCAGCCCTAAAACGACCAAATCATGCATTTTATGTAAAACCAGGAAACGTATCACCTCGCGGTGTTCAGGAGTCATGCACATGGTAACCTGTGTCCAATACTGCGGTTTATTTGCTGCCAATGGTGTAGCATCAATACCCCTAAGAGGAATAGGATTTTCTAATGGTTCAAGAGTAAAACCACAGCGCTTAGCAAATGAGAGATCCATGAGACTCAGGGCAGCACCTGAATCTACAAACGCCATGACAGGATAAGATGACAGTGAGCAAATCAAAGTTACAGACAGAATAAATTTAGGTTGCAAATTACCAACGGTGACAGGACTAACAACCTTAGCTATACGTTTAGAGCATGCTGAGATAACATGTGTAGAATCACCACAGTAGTAGCACAAGCCATTCCGGCGTCTATGAATTTTCCGCTCATTTCTAGTCAGGATTCTATCACATTGCATTAAATCAGGTGTCTGTTCAGACAACACCATGAGGGAATTTGCGGTTTTTCTATCACATTGCACCGAATTAGGTGTCTGTTCAGACAACACCATGAGGGAATTTGCGGTTTTGCGCTCCCGCAACCGCCGGTCAATTTGAATAGCCAGTGCCATAGTATAATTCAGACCTGTGGGAATGGGAAAACCCACCATAACATTCTTAATGGCTTCAGAAAGGCCATTTCTAAAATTAGCGGCCAGTGCACACTCGTTCCAATGTGTCAGCACGGACCATTTCCGAAATTTTTGGCAATACACTTCAGCCTCGTCCTGCCCCTGAGACATAGCCAGCAAGGCCTTTTCTGCCTGAATCTCAAGATTGGGTTCCTCATAAAGTAAACCGAGCGCCAGAAAAAACGCATCAAGATCAGCCAATGCCGGATCTCCTGGCGCCAGCGAAAAAGCCCAATCCTGAGGGTCGCCCCGTAAGAACGAAATAACAATTTTTACTTGCTGAGCAGAATCTCCAGATGAACAGGGTCTCAGGGACAGAAACAATTTACAATTATTCACGAAATTCCTAAACTTAAACCTGTCTCCGGAAAACAGTTCAGGAATCGGTATTTTAGGTTCTGACCTAGGATTTCTGATAACATAGTCTTGTATGCCCTGCACACGAGTAGCCAGCTGGTCCACACTTGTAATCAAGGTCTGGACATTCATGTCTGCAGCAAGCATAGCCACTCTGAGGTAAAGGGGAAGAAGAAAAAAAAAAAAAAAACTCAGAATCTTCTTTCTTATAATCCCTCTTCTGCAATGCATTAAACATTTAATACTGGCCTGGCAAACTGTTATGACCCCAATGGCGAGGGTCTCAGAGGAACGTGGAAGTCTGCAGAATACAAAAATCCAGCTCATAGGGCAGTGGTAACTGGGTTGACCATATATCTACTCCTAACGCCAACACTAGAAGTAGCCGGGGATCATTCCTACGTTGATTCTAGATGACACGCGCCAGCCGGAGAATCTAGCTACCCCTAGTAGAGGAAAACAAAAGACCTTTCTTGCCTCCAGAGAAGGGGACCCCGAAGCTGGATAGAAGCCCCCCACAAATAATGACGGTGAGGTAAGAGGAAATGACAAACACAGAAATGAACCAGGTTTAGCACAGAGAGGCCCGCTTACTGATAGCAGAATAAAGAAAGGTAACTTATATGGTCAACAAAAACCCTATCAAAATCCACACTGGAAATTCAAGAACCCCCGAACCGTCTAACGGTCCGGGGGGAGAACACCAGCCCCCTAGAGCTTCCAGCAAAGGTCAGGATATAGATTTGGAACAAGCTGGACAAAAATACAAAACCAAAACAAATAGCAAAAAGCAAAAGGCAGACTTAGCTGATATAACTGGAACCAGGATCAGTAGACAAGAGCACAGCAGACTAGCTCTGATAACTACGTTGCCAGGCATTGAACTGAAGGTCCAGGGAGCTTATATAGCAACACCCCTAACTAACGACCCAGGTGCGGATAAAAGGAATGACAGAAAAACCAGAGTCAAAAAACTAGTAACCACTAGAGGGAGCAAAAAGCAAATTCACAACAGGTACCCCTGAAAATAATGTGACAAAAGGGACATGTTAAATCAAGGTGTGTCCGTGTGTCCACTGACTAGCATCACAGGTGTCTACAATCTTGGAATGAGTGAGTGGCCTGTATATATAGGGATACAGATACTCACTGTGCTGTTTGGTGACATGGTGTGCTTCACACTCAAAATGGACCAGAGCACGCGAAGGAAAGAGTTGTTTTAGGAGATTAGAAAGAAAATGATAGGCAAACATGTTAAAGGTAAAAGTTATAAGACCGTCTCCAAACTTTTTGGCAAGGCACATCAGCTCTATGTTCACAGATGGAAAAATGAAGCATATCAAGAAAAGAACACTGTCCCTACTGTGAAACATGGAGGAGGCTTTGTTATGTTCTAGGGTTGCTTTGCTGCATCTGGCACAGGGTGTCTAGAATCTGTGCAGGATACAATGAAATCTCAAGACTAGGGTTGAGCGAAACGGGTCGTTCATTTTCATAAGTCGCCGACTTTTGGCAAAGTCGGCGTCTCATGAAACCCGACCCGATCCCTGTGTGGGGTCGGCCATGCGGTACGCGATCTTGGCACCAAAGTCGCGTTTCGTATGACGCGATTAGCGCCATTTTTTCAGCCAATGAATGAGCGTGGGCAGAGTGATGACATAGGTGTTAGGGGAGTGAACGCCTATCGTCATGCTATCGCTTGTGCGCAGTAGCGATTTGGAATGTGCAAATCGAAATTTTCTGTTCTGGGATGGAGGGGAGAGAAAGAGAAAGAGAGAGAGAGAGAGAGAGAGAGAGAGAGAGAGAGAGAGAAAGAGAGAAAATAATAATATCTTCACTGGGTTTCGTGTTTCGGCCGAAACCCGACTTTTCACTGTGGTCGGCCGATTTCACTCGACTCGACTTTTATGACAGTCGGGTTTCACAAAACCCGGCACGACCCTAAAAAACTAAAGGTCGCTCAACCCTACTCAAGACTATCAAGAGATTCTAGAGAGAAATGTGCTGCCCAGTGTCAGAAAGCTTGTTCTCAGTCACAGTTCATGGATCTTGCAACAGGATAATGACCCTAAACACACAGCTAAAAACACCCAAGAATGGCTAAGAGGAAAACATTGAACTATTCTGAAGTGGCCTTCTATGAGCCCTGACCTAAATCCTATTGAGCATCTTTGGAAAGAGCTGAACATGCCGTCTGGAGAAGGCAACCTTCAAACATGAGACAACTGGAGCAGTTTGCTCTTGAGGAGTGGGCCAAAATACCTGTTCAGAAGTGCAGAAGTCTCACTGACAGTTACAGGAATCGTTTGATTGCAGTGATTGCCTCAAAAGGTTGTGCAACAAAATATTAAGGGTACCATCATTTCTGTCCAGACCCATTTCATGAGTTTCATTTATTTTTTAAATTCTGTGGAAGCATGGTTGAAAAGCAATGTCTGACATTTATTTGTTCATATCATAGATATTTTAGTTATTATTACTTTTTTCAGATTCAAGTTATTTCTGTGACCATTATGGGTTTTTCTTTCATTAACCCTTTAACGACCGCCTATACACCTTTTAACGGCCGCAGTTAAGGGTACTTAAACCACAGAGCTGCTTTTTAATGGCACTGAGGTTTAAGGGTACAGTGCCCCCCAGAGTCAGAATGTCTCCGGTGGTAGCTGAGACCCCAGAGAACATGATTCAGGTTGGTTTTTACTGACGTGGTGTTGCGATCGCTGTTATTAATGGTATAACAGTGACCGCAAAAAAAAGTCAGATTTTCCATTTAATTTCTCTCGATCACATCAGAGAAGAGAGAAATAAGATCCCCGATGGCCCCCCTGTACCTCTGGAGTCCCTGCATCCCCCACTGTGAAATCCCATGGGGTGCTGGCGTCTTCTTCCGGTAGAAAATGGCAGACATATGCAGTGCGCCGGCAGAGATCTGCACTCGGCAACAATAGAAAATTTTTCCTATTGGTTCATTTTGATCACTGTGATAGACCCGGTCACGGTGATCAAAATAAAAATAATTGCAAATAAAATCCCCCCTTTATCATCCCCTTAGTTAGGGAAAAATAATAAAATAAAAAATATATATTTATTTCCATTTTTCCATTAAGGTTAGAGCTGGGCTAAAGTGAGTTGGGCTAAAGTTAGGGTTAGGGCTAGCATTAGGCTTAGCTTTAGGGTTAGTGTTAGCATTAGGGCTAGTGTTAGGGCTAGGGTTGTGTTAGGGCTAGGTTTAGGGTTGGGATTACGGTTAGGGGTGTGTTAGGGTTAGGTTTGTGGTTAGGGTTATGGTTGGAATTAGGGGTGTGTTGGCATTAGGGCTGTGGTATGGGATTAGTGTTATTGGTGTGTTAGGTTTGTGGTTAGGGTTATGCTTAGGGTTGAGATTAGGGATAGGGGTTTGTTAGGGTTAGGGTTGTGGTTAGGGTTATGGTTGGGATTATGGTTAGGGGTGTGTTGGGGTTAGGGTTGGAGTTAGAATTGGTTTTTTTCCACTGTTTAGGTACATCAGGGGGTCTCCAAACGCGACATGGCTCCACCTTTGATTCCAGCCAATTTTGCCTTCAAAAGGTCAAATGGTGCTCCCTCCCTTCTGAGCCTTGCCATACACCCAAACAGTGGTCTACACCCACATATGGTGTATGAACATATTCAAGACAAATTGCACAAGAAATTTGGGGGTCTAATTTCTCCTGCTGCCCTTGGGAAAATAAAACTTTGGGGCAAAAAGGTAGTTTTTGTGGAAAAAATATTTTTTTTATTTTCACGACTTTATGTTATAAACTTCTGTGAAGCACTTGGGGGTTCAAAGTGCTCACCACACATCAAGATAAGTTACTTTGGGGGTCTATTTTCCAATATGAGGTCACTTGTGGGGGGTTTCCGCTGTTTAGGCACATCAGGGGCTCTCCAAACGTGACATGGCGTCTGATCTCAATTCCAGCCAATTCTGCGTTGAAAAAAGTCAAAATGTGCTCCTTCCCTTCCGAGCTCTGCCGAGCGCCCAAACAGTGGTTTACCCCCACATATCGGGTATCAGCGTATTAAGGACCAATTGTACAACAACTTTTGTGGTTCAATTTCTCTGTTTACACTTGTGAAAATAAAAAAAAATGGGTTCTGAAGTAAAATATTTGTGAAAAAAGTGAATTTTTCATTTTTTCCTTCCATATTGCTTCAGTTCCTGTGAAGCACGTAAAGGGTTATTAAACTTCTTGAATGTGGTTTTGAGCACATTGAGGGGTGCAGTTTTTAGAATGGTGTCACTTTTCGGTATTTTCTGACATGTACACTCCTCAAAGTGAATTCAAATGTGATGCGGACCCTAAAAAATGGTTTTGTAAATTTTGTTGTAAAAATGAGATATCATTGGTCAACTTTTAACCCTTATAACTTCCTATAAAAAAAATGTAGTTTCCAAAATTGTGCTGGTGTAAAGTACACATGTGGGAAATGTTATTTATTAAGTATTTTGTTTGACATGTCTCTGATTTAAGGGCATAAAAATTCAAAGTTTGAAAATTGCAAAATTTTTGCCATATTTCCATTTTTTTAATAAATAAACACAAGTCCTATCGAAGAAATTTTATTGCTATCATGAAGTACAATATATCACGAAACAACAAAATCTCAGAATCACTAGGATACGTTGAAGTGTTCCAGAGTTATAACCACATAAAGTGACAATGGTCAGAATTGTACAAATTGGCTTGGTCATTAAGCAGCAAATTGGCTCTGTCACTAAGGGGTAAAGCGAGGAGTACCAACAATTTTGACCATGTGTGTATATGGAAATTTCACAAGATACGTTTTCTTTATCAGCTTTATGTTTGTATTATTTCTGATCACAAAGAACAAGAGTGTGCATGTTTTCCATTATTGGATTTTCTTACTGATTTCCTGGGAAATAAGAGGATTACTAGTAAACTTTATGCTTCAATACATTCAAAGGTGTTTTAAAAAAGGCAAATATGTCAGTGGGAAATCAATATAGATATGGAGTTTCACAAATGAACAGTGGGCAAATATTTTTAAACTGGAAATTTGTAAATTACATCAAAGTCAAAGATTCCCTTCAAGCTCTTCCATATCTTGTGAAACAATATACAGTGGGGCAAAAAAGTATTTAGTCAGTCAGCAATAGTGCAAGTTCCACCACTTAAAAAGATGAGAGGTGTCTGTAATTTACATCATAGGTAGACCTCAACTATGGGAGACAAACTGAGACAAAAAAAATCCAGAAAATCACATTGTCTGTTTTTTTATCATTTTATTTGCATATTATGGTGGAAAATAAGTATTTGGTCAGAAACAAACAATCAAGATTTCTGGCTCTCACAGACCTGTAACTTCTTCTTTAAGAGTCTCCTCTTTCCTCCACTCATTACCTGTAGTAATGGCACCTGTTTAAACTTGTTATCAGTATAAAAAGACACCTGTGCACACCCTCAAACAGTCTGACTCCAAACTCCACTATGGTGAAGACCAAAGAGCTGTCAAAGGACACCAGAAACAAAATTGTAGCCCTGCACCAGGCTGGGAAGACTAAATCTGCAATAGCCAACCAGCTTGGAGTGAAGAAATCAACAGTGGGAGCAATAATTAGAAAATGGAAGACATTCAAGACCACTGATAATCTCCCTCGATCTGGGGCTCCACGCAAAATCCCACCCCGTGGGGTCAGAATGATCACAAGAACGGTGAGCAAAAATCCCAGAACCACGCGGGGGGACCTAGTGAATGAACTGCAGAGAGCTGGGACCAATGTAACAAGGCCTACCATAAGTAACACACTATGCCACCATGGACTCAGATCCTGCAGTGCCAGACGTGTCCCACTGCTTAAGCCAGTACATGTCCGGGCCCGTCTGAAGTTTGCTAGAGAGCATTTGGATGATCCAGAGGAGTTTTGGGAGAATGTCCTATGGTCTGATGAAACCAAACTGGAACTGTTTGGTAGAAACACAACTTGTCGTGTTTGGAGGAAAAAGAATACTGAGTTGCATCCATCAAACACCATACCTACTGTAAAGCATGGTGGTGGAAACATCATGCTTTGGGGCTGTTTCTCTGCAAAGGGGCCAGGACGACTGATCCGGGTACATGAAAGAATGAATGGGGCCATGTATCGTGAGATTTTGAGTGCAAACCTCCTTCCATCAGCAAGGGCATTGAAGATGAAACGTGGCTGGGTCTTTCAACATGACAATGATCCAAAGCACACTGCCAGGGCAACGAAGGAGTGGCTTCGTAAGAAGCATTTCAAGGTCCTGGAGTGGCCTAGCCAGTCTCCAGATCTCAACCCTATAGAAAACCTTTGGAGGGAGTTGAAAGTCCGTATTGCCAAGCGAAAAGCCAAAAACATCACTGCTCTAGAGGAGATCTGCATGGAGGAATGGGCCAACATACCAACAACAGTGTGTGGCAACCTTGTGAAGACTTACAGAAAACGTTTGACCTCTGTCATTGCCAACAAAGGATATTTTACAAAGTATTGAGATTAAATTGTGTTTCTGACCAAATACTTATTTTCCACCATAATATGCAAATTAAATGTTAAAAAAACAGACAATGTGATTTTCTGGATTTTTTTTGTCTCAGTTTGTCTCCCATAGTTGAGGTCTACCTATGATGTAAATTACAGACGCCTCTCATCTTTTTAAGTGGTGGAACTTGCACTATTGCTGACTGACTAAATACTTTTTTGCCCCACTGTAAATATCACTGAGATGGTGGGAAAAGTGTTAGTCTTCTTGAATAATGTGTGGATGGAGAATCCTGGAAGGTGCTTAAATGAAGGAAATTATTTTGTCAGGAATACAATATTTGTCAGGACTTTCTTAATCCCATAAATCCCTGATATCACAGGCCGGGAAGGTCACGAGTATCACCGCTGTGATCTTTGGAGCGAACCGCTCTCTGCTGCCCCCTATCATCCAGACAATTACACGATTGGCCGACGATCAACTGAGAAGTTCCACTAGGCTGGATATCGGGAAATTAACAGTGAGCATACGTAATATACACCTCCGGATTCCAACACAGGGAATATGTGTACACATCCCGGTACGATCACAGCTAACTCTCCGATAACCCCAGACTACTCGCCGCCACAAGTAATCTGTTTCAGTCGATTAGGCACCGTACGGTAGCTATCACTTCAAAGCATAGTTTACAGAACAGAAGGAACAGAACTATTAAATTTTATATTTAATCCAAAGGGAGGCAGTGTTTATGAAAAATATACAAAAGATTTTACAAGGGGGAAAAAACAATACAGCATAAAGTTACGTAAAATAAAAGAGATTAATAGGAGGCACACTATCTGGAAGGACCTGCGCTATGTGCCGATGACTATCGCTATGGACATCAAATCCTATGGAGCTAAGTAGCAGTCATTAATAAGATGTGTATATACTCCTGATGAACCTCAGTTTGAGAGGGGAAATGCGTTGAGTTGTTTATGAGCTATGTTTATATATACATATAGCATGGCATATTGTATTATGACAGTTTGGGCATGCTTAATATGGGGTTGATAATTGATATGGAGCATTGTCTCTAGAGAACTGTTTTTCTCTTTTCTTTGGCTGGGTCCCTTTGGAGGTGGGGGGCTTCATATAGAAATTGCCAATTAGTTCCCCTATTACAGGCTCCTTGAGGAACTATTGCTAATATTGCACCTTATAGTCATAATTGTAACAACAGTAATCAAAAGCCTAATCTATATTGCCATTGTAGGCCTCTTTTGGCTACATTTTCCTGCACTAGGGAATAACCTTGGGATAGCCGTCGAGGAGTGGGGGTGCCATATGTCGCGATTGCTTTAGGGTGCCAACCCCCGCTGTGAGGTAGGGTCAGGATATAGGGTTAGTGTTACTCCACCTGGCCCCCAACAATCTGCACCTATCACATTTATTACATTGCTATTGTATTCCTTTCTTTTCTACCAGTTATCCCATAGGGACTTCAAGAATAGAAGGGACATCCGACGGTGAGCGGGGGCACCATGGCATAGGTTGTAGGGTGCCAACCTCCGCTGCTAGGTAGGGTGACAGTGAGTATCAGGCTATAGGGTCAGGCACCTCCTAAGGCCTTTTCTATTTATTTTTTATCAAGTTTTTCTTCTGTTGGTGATGGTCTTATGTGCACCGGTTTTTATATAAATGATTAATAAAAGGTCATTTTTTAACCCCTTTCTGCCAGCTGACGGAATGGTATGTCAGCTGGGAGAACCCCCGCTTTGAAGTGGGCTCCGGCGGTGAGCCCACCTCAGAGCCGCGACATGTCAGCTGTTTTGTACAGCTGACACGTGCGCGCAATGAGCGTGAGCGGAATCGCGATCCGCCCGCACCTATTAATTTGTTAAATGCCACTGTCAAACACTGACTGCGGCATTTAACTAGCGCTCCCGGCCGCGAGTGCTCGCGCCGCTGACCCCCGTCACATGATCGGGGGTCATCGGTGCATTGCACTACAGCAAATAACCTAAATCCTTAGTTTGTAGAGTAGATAAAACATATACCTTTATTGAACAAGCTAAAACCATGAAACAACTACAACAGATATACACATAAATCACACAACCGTGCTCTCTAGCATGAACCCTATCTGGGGTACTACATGCCACTGCCTGCCAGCGGAGGTTGGCACCCTACACACAAATACGAGATTGGCGCCCCCACTCAACGGCGGCTGACCCTGCAACTCCTAACATGCGCCCTATGCCAGAAGGTGTACCACACACACTGCCATGGATACCCGACAGGAAGATTGTTGATAAACCAGCATGGGTAGATTTATGAAATTTTTTATTTTACCCTTAAAGGGGCTGCATGTGGCAGGGTGAGAGACACGGACTAAAGACAGGTGCAAAAAAAAACAAAATTGTGCTCGTGCAAAAAACAACCACTCACTACCTCTGTACCCTGTCCAGGGATGCCCTGCCTGACTGTGGAGGTTGGCACCCTACTGTACAGCGGAAATGGCGCCCCCACACAATGATGGCTGACCCTGGAATAACCCTATGGATATGCTAAACCTGCATCTGGATAAACACCGAGTGGGGTATAATTAAAGATATAATTTATCCCCTAAGGCAGAGCAGGCAGGCAGGAGCGCAACTCCACAGATCACATGGACAGAAAAATGAGGCATAACCGATAAACCATATCATATCTCATTTACAGAGGATAAGAGCCGATACTTATCATGTTGATGAGCTGAACACCTCAACGCGTTTCGCCGCAAGGCTCATCAGGAGGCCCAGATATGTAGATGCTGCATGGAATCAGAACCGATCTGCTTATATACACATGTAAGTTGTTAAGTGCTGCTGGGCAGGACTCAAATGGCTGAATGCTAGAGCTAGACTTGAAAACCGCCATTTTGATGAAGCCATATTGAACCCTCACTCAATGTACCAAAGCACTATGAGCAACAGCTCGTTACTATAAATCTCTGCTTGATTGTAGACACACTTACTGTTTCATGTGTTGTGGAAAATGGCCGGTAAAAACACAAAGATCCGCTCCCTATCATCTCCCTCGTACCACTGGAGCAGACCGGATGCCGGCGTGCGCGTCAGCCGATTTGCATGCACCTGCGCATATCCGGAAGTCCAGCCACCTAACCTCAATCAGGCAGTCGGCACCCACTGCCCGACTGCGCATGTCAGAAATCCGTGCCCTAGAGCACAATGGCCGACATGCGCCTGCATATAGGTCTACGCATGTCCGGAAGTGCAGATGAACACACCACAGTCCTGTCATCGATATCCAAACATTATGGAGCGCACGTGACAGGCCTCCTGTGCAATAGAGCGCGGTGGCTGGCAGCCATCGTGCCGTAGCCAATGCTGCTTAATCAATTCACACCGCGCACAGGGACTTCGGCAATGACAGTCATATGCTGTCATCAGATCATAGCATAGGTGGAGGACTACTGCACATTTATTAAAACAGTACATAATGCGTTTGCCTGCTGATTAATACTTATTGCCAGGCAAACCAATTCCACTAGAGGGGCACATTCAAATGTTATACAACACTATCATGTTTTGGTAGTGGATAGACAACACATACCAAAATGGTAAAAACGCAGATAAATTACTGAATTACAATGGAATATCTAGTGCGTCCTAGTAAACTGATATATGATGAGCCAAATAACACCTGAAGTTCCCACTCATATGTAATACTAGTGTGTCACAGAGTTAACAGACATGTGTATACAAAAATAGTGTATATTTAAATCAAATCAAATGACTAGATGAGCCATAATATATGATATCATGTATATTTGCAGATGAATACTGCATAATTCCATAACCGGAATTTCAATGGTGGCATGACTAGCAACAAATTTCCAATGTCGGTACCCACTTAGTTACATCTAGAACCATACAACCAGACAGGGAGAGGGTATGACTGGTTACAGGAAGCATGCATATGAAATATATTCATTTAAACCCCGTGGGGCTAAACACCCAATGCGGTAAATCCATGCGCATTCCTTCTGCAGGAGGAGTCTATCAAAGTCCCCACCTCTCAAGTTCGGTGTATATACCTCGATGATGCTGAAGGATATTTCATTTGTGTTACCACAGTGCACATCATTCATATGCCTAGCTATTGGTGTATCACGTTTATGCTTGATGTCCCCAATATGCTCTCCTACGCGCCTCCTGAATTCCCTCTTCGTCTTCCCTACGTAATCTTTGGGACAGTGGCACGTGGCTATGTAGATTACCCCACTGGTCTTACAGTTTGTAAAATCCCGAATATAGTATTTAATACCCGTGGACGAACTCGTAACAAATTTCCCGGGCTTCATATACTTGCAATTTACACAACCACCACATCTGAAGAACCCACATGTCCTACGGTCAAGCCATGTGCCACCACCAACTGATCTCTTAAAGTGACTGTGCACTAGATTGTCTCTCAGAGACCTGCCCTTTCTGTAGGTAATCAAGGGCCTAGGGCCTATACAATTTGTCAAGTCGGGATCCGAGGTTAGAATATCCCAATATTTAGAAAGGACTTTTCTCACTCTCTCATTTTGGCTATCGAAAGTGCCGATGATTCTTGTCAGCTCGGAGTTGTTTGTGGACGGTCTCAATTTTGGTTGCAAAAGAGTGCTTCTGTCCTGTAGGAAGGCATGCTTATAAGATGCTTCAATAACACCCCTCGGATATCCCTTCTCCATAAACCTCCTCTTCATATCATCCGACTGCTCAACATATGTAGCCACATCGGAGCAGTTCCTTCTCAGCCTCATAAACTGACCTTTAGGTATACCACGTTTTAATGCTCGTGGATGATGACTATCCCACCTGAGTAAACTGTTTGTACTCGTGGGTTTGCGGTATATCTGTGTCTTTAAGCTACCATCATCACTCTTCTGAATAAGCACGTCCAAAAACGGCAATATTTTGTCATTAATTTCAAAGGTAAATTTCATACCTATATCATTTATGTTTAATTCCTGGACAAAATCAATAAATTCCTGTTTGGTGCCCTGCCAGATGACAAAGACGTCGTCTATAAATCTGTACCAGATTAACACTAGACGATGCCACCATTTACAGGCATCAGTAAAGACAAAGGTTTCCTCCCACCAGCCCAGGAACAAGTTGGCATACGATGGGGCACAGGGACTCCCCATCGCAGTACCCCTGAGCTGGTGGAAGTACTTCCTGTCAAACATGAAAAAATTTTTGGTGAGTGTAAATCTCAAAAGATCAAGGACAAATTGATTATGGTCCATATGGTGGATTGCTCTAGATCTCAGGAAATTACCGACAGCTTCAAGGCCCAGGTGATGTGGGATGTTACTATATAAGGCCTCCACGTCAATTGAGGCTAAGAAGGAACCGCTACCGACCTGGATACCCTCCAATTTTAATATTAAGTCAGATGTGTCCCTGATGTAAGAAGGAAGAGTAAGTACAAAGGGATGAAGTACCTCATCAATATACACCCCACAGTTTTTAGTCAGCGATTCTGATCCGGACACTATGGGGCGGCCTTTTAGTGGATCCAGCCCCTTGTGTACCTTGGGTAAGGTGTAAAAAGTTGCAGTCAGGGGATGTGCAGGCAGCAGGAAATCATATTCACTTTTAGAGATCAGTCTATTGATAAAGGCTGTCCCCAGTAGGCTAGTCAATTCGGTCTTATACTGAGTTGTGGGGTCAGACTTGAGAATCTCATATGTCATAGAGTCTCTTAAAATAGTATGACACATTTTCAAATAATTAGTCTCAGTCATAATGACTAGATTCCCCCCCTTATCGGAGGGTTTAATAATCAAGTCATTATTTTTAGTCAATTTCATTAGAGCCTCCTGTTCACCTTCAGTGAGGTTAGATTCCCTAGATCTTGAGGGAATTTTCTTTAGATCTCTTTCTACCATCATAAGGAAGATATCGACACTGGAGAGCTCTCCCTGTGGTGGCATTTTCTTACTCTTATTTTTTAATGAACGGTGCATTGCCATAACAAGCAGAGGTCTCCTTGAGACCTTTATGGTTGTTGATGGCCGATTGCTTTGAGCGCCACCCTGTGGTCGGCGTTCAAAGCAACCCTGCATGTCTGCTACATAGAGGTGATCTGTGCTTCACCTCTATGTAGCAGAGGCGAACGAGTTGTGCATGCTTCTAGCCTCCTATGGAGGCTATTGAAGCATGCCAAAAAAATTTAAAAAAAGTGTTTAAAAATATTAAAAAAATATAAAATCTATAAAAGTTCAAATCACCCCCCTTTCGCCCCAATCAAAATAAAACAATAAAAAAAAAAAAATCAAACCTACACATATTTGGTATCGCCATGTTCAGAATCGCCCGATCTATCAATAAAAACAAAGGATTAACCTGATCGCTAAATGGCGTAGCGAGAAAAAAAATCAAAGCGCCAAAATTACATTTTTCTGGTCGCCGCAAAATTGCATTAAAATACAATAATGGGTGATCAAAAGAACGTATCTGCACCAATATGGTATCATTAAAAACATCAGCTCGGCACACAAAAAATAAGCCCTCACCCGACCCCAGATCACAAAAATTGGAGACGCTACCGTTATCGGAAAATTGCGCAGATTTTTTTTTTTCAGCAAACTTTTTTTCACCACTTAGATGAAAGAGAACCTAGACATGTTTGGTGTCTATGAACTCGTAATGACCTGGAGAATCATAATGACAGGTTAGTTTTAGCATTTAGTGAACCTAGCAAAAAACAAGTGTGAGATTGCACTTTTTTTGCAATTTCATCGCACTTGGAATTTTTTTCCTGTTTTCTGTTACGTGACATGGTAAAACCAATGGTATCGTTCAAAAGTACAACTCGTCTCGCAAAACATAAGCCCTCACAGGGCCATATTAATGGAAAAATAAAAAAGCTATGGCTCTGGAAATAAGGGGAGTGAAAAACGAAAACAGCTCTGGGGGGTGAAGGGGTTAATATTGTTTTTTTCTGTGAATGAGCTCCAATGAACACCAGCTAGCCGCTTAGCTATGCCCCTTCCTGGGCAAGTACGGCCCTGTGGGTACACAAATCCACATGTGCCATGGTAGTGTGTAACAGAAGCCCTAACCACAATTAATATTTGGACTGTGGCTTCCATTACGGAACATAAGATCATTATATTCAATTGACAACTTTCAGTCTGCTGATCATTGAAGTGCCGTCTTGCGGTGCACTAATGTGTAATTATAGTACAATTCCTATATCCTTTATAATGGCACAAACGTTACCGAACTTAACAATATCAAGATGTACCCTATTATACCATACAGTGGTTAAAAAAAATTTAAGTTGCATGAGTGAGATTTTAGGATTTGTATAATGATATATACACAAGGTTTAAAGGATCCATATAATGTAAACAGGTGCCACGCAAATACAGCTCTGGCAAAAATTAAGAGACCACTGCAACTGTAAAATGTTCAGTTTGTCTGATTTTTCTCTTTATAGGTACCGTATATACTCGAGCATAAGTCGAGATTTTCAACCCATTTTTTAGGCTGAAAGTGCCCCTCTTGGCTTATACTCGAGTCATTGTCCCATGGGGTTGGCGGGGGAGGGGGAGCAGCAGGAGTAGCGGCTGTCACGTCATGCTCACCCTCACCTGATGCTTCTCTGCATGTCCCTGCTTCTCTGATGGTCTCTGGCGCCTGCAGCTCTTCCTGTGTTCAGAAGTCACGTGGCACCACTCACTAAGGTAATGAATATGGACGCGACTCCACTCCCATAGGCGTGGAGCGCATATTCATTACTTTAATGAGCGGTAACATATGGACGCTGAACACAGGAACAAGCTGCCGGCGCGCGCTGGAAACCATCGGAGAAGCAGGAACTTGCAGACCTCACCATGCCAAGAGGGGGTGAGTATGACGAGGGAGGGTGAGCCATGCGATATTCACCTGTCCCCGTTCCACCGCCGCGCTGTGTCTTCCGCGTCCTCTGGCTGTGACGTTCAGGTCAGAGGGCGCGATGACGTGTTTAGTGCACGCCCTCTGCCTGAACAGTCACTGCAGAGAGCCAGAAGACAGCGGCGCGCGGCAGTGGAACGGGGACAGGTGAATATCGCAAGTGCCGGGGGCATGAGCCAGCAGTGACTCTGGCACCTGGCCTCACATAGCGCACCACCCTGCTCAGGACACCGCCACTGGGCGCCCAGTGATTAGAGGTATGTCTTTTTTTTCTTTTAATCGCAGCAGCAGCATACGGGGCATATTACTCTATGGAGCATCTTATAATAATAATAATAATAATAATCTTTATTTTTATAAAGGAGCCATCAAGGAGCCTTTATGGGGCCATCAACCTTTATGGAGCATCATATGGGGCATATTATTCTATGGAGCACCTTATGGGGCCATCAACCTTTATGGAGCAGCATATGGGGCAAATTATGCTATGGAACATCTTATGGGGACATCAACCTTTATGGAGCAGCATATGGGGCATATTATTCTATGGAGCATCTTATGGGGACGTCATTATCCTTTGTGCAGCAGCAGCATTATATGGGGCATATTTTAATATGGAGCATCTTATGGGGCCTTCATTAACCTTTGTGCAGCATTATATGGGGCACATTTTTGTATGGAGCATCTTATGGGGCCCATCATGAACTTTATGGAGCATTATATGGGGCGTATTCTGTATGGAGCATCTTATGGGGCCCATCATGTACTGTATGGAGCATTATATGGGGCTCCTGATTCAATATGGATATTTAAAAACATTTAACCTACTGATGTCTCAATCAATTTACTTTTATTGGGATCTATTTTTCTTTTTGAAATGTACCAGTAGCTGCTGCATTTCCCACCCTAGGCTTATACTTGAGTCAATAAGTTTTCCCAGTTTTTTATGGCAAAATTAGGGGGGTCGGCTTATACTCGAGTCAGCTTATACTCTAGTATATACGGTATTTTTTTGAGTAAAATGTAAATTGTTCTTTTATTCTATAAACTACTGACATGTCTCCAAAGTTCCAAGCAATAAATTTTGTATTTATTTTCTGAAAATGAGAAATGGTCAAAATAACAAAAAAATGCATTGCTTGCAGACCTCAAATAATGCAAAAAAAAAGTTCATAATCATTTAGAAACAACAATACTAATGTTTTAACTCAGGAAGAGTTCAGAAATCAATATTTTGTGGAATAACCATGATTTTTAATCACAGCTTTCATGTGTCTTGGCATGCTTTCCACCGGTCTTTCACACTACTTTTGGGTGACCCTCTGCCACTCCTGGTACAAAATTTTAAGCAGTTCTTCTTTGTTTGATGGCTTGTGACTATCCAGCTGCCTCTTGATTACATTCCAGAGGTTTTTAATGGGTTTCAGGTCTGGTGATTGGGCTGAGAATGACAGAGATTTGATGTGGTTGTCTTTCATCCACACCTTGATTGACCTAACTGTGTGGCATGGCGCATTGTCCTACTGGAAAAAACAGTCTTCAGAGTTGGGTAACATGGCCTGAGCATAAGGAATTGTTTTTCCCGGATAACCTTGTATGCAGCTTGATATATAGAATTGTGAAGCACTTGGCTTTTTACATAATTAATTTTATTTGATTATTAATTACATCACGTTCCTCATGTGTATATATATTTTGTTTTTTTAAGTACTCTATGTATTTCAATCATGAGGATTTATTATTATGAACACTTTGCTTTTTTATTTGTTTTTTTCTTCCGATGTTTAAATAACATATATACAGCTCTGGCAAAAATTAAGAAACCACAGCACAGTTTTATAAAAATCAGCATCTCAACATGTCTGACAGCCATTCCATTCCAGTGTCAGTTGAATTCCAACCAGAGTACACCACATTCTACATACTCTGTGTGCAGAATTATTAGGCAAGTTGTATTTTAGAGGATTATTTTTATTATTGATCAACAACTATGTTCTCAATCAACCCAAAAGACTCATAAACATCAAAGCTTAATAGTTTTGGAGGTTGGAGTGTTTTTTTTTTAGATTTGGCTATCTTAGGAGGATATCTGTTTGTGCAGGTAACTATTACTGTGCAGAATTGTTAGGCATCTTAATAAAAACCAAATATATTCCCATCTCACTTGTTTATTTTCACCAGATAAACCAATATCACTGCACAAAATTTAGAAGTAAACATTTCTAACATGCAAAAACAAAACCCCCCAAAATTAGTGACCAATATAGCCACCTTTCTTTATGATGACATTCAACAGCCTTCCATCCATAGATTCTGTCAGTTGCTTGATCTGTTTACGATCAACATTGCGTGCAGCAGCCACCACAGCCTCCCAGACACTGTTCCGAAAGGTGTACTGTGTTCCCTCCCTGTAGATCTCACATTTTATGAGGGACCACAGGTTCGCTATGGGGTTCAGATCAGGTGAAAAAGGGGGCCATGTCATTATTTTTCCTTCTTTGAGACCTTTACTGGCCAGCCACGCTGTAGAGTAGTTGGAGGCATCTGATGGAGCATTGTCCTGCATGAAAATCATGTTTTTCTTGAATGATACCAACTTCTTCCTGTACCACTGCTTGAAGAAGTTGTCTTCCAGAAACTGGCAGTAGGTCTGGGAGTTGAGCTTCACTCCATCCTCAACCCGAAAAGGTCCCATAAGTTCATCTTTGATGATACCAGCCCATACCAGAGCCCCACCTCCACCGTGCTGGAGTCTGAGTCGGAGTGGAGCTCTCTGCCCTTTACTGATCCAACCTCTGGCCCATCCATCTGGCCCATCAAGAGTCACTCTCATTTCATCAGTCCATAAAACCCTTGAAAAGTCAATCTTAAGATACTTCTTGGCCCAGTCTTGACGTTTTATCTTATGTTTCTTGTTCAAAGGTGGTCGTTTATCAGCCTTCCTTACCTTGGCCATGTCCCTGAGTATCGCACACCTTGTCTTTTTGTTACTCTAGTAACATTGCAGCTCTAAAATATGGCAAAACTGATGGCAAACGGCATCTTGGCAGATTCACGCTTGATTTTCCTCAATTCATGGGCAGTTATTTTGTGCCTTTTTTACCCAACACGCTTCTTGCGACCCTCTTGGCTGTTTTCCATAAAACGCTTTATTGTTCGGTGATCACGCTTCAAAAGTTTGGCAATTTCAAGACTGCTGCATCCCTCTGCAAGACATCTCACAATTTTTTACTTTTCAGAGCCTGTCAAATCTCTCTTCTGACTCATTTTGCCAAAGGAAAGGAAGTTGCCTAATAATTAAGCACACCTTATATAGGGTTTTGATGTCATTAGACAACACCCCTCCTCATTACAGAGATGCACATCACCTGATTTACTTAATTGGTAGTTGGCTCTCAAACCTGAACAGCTTGGAGTAGGACGACATGTATAAAAAGTATCATGTGATCAAAATACAACATGCCTAATAATTCTGCAAACAGTGTAATGTGCTTCTGAATAGGTGATTACCTGAACCAAATCTTATTTAACGAAGGAAAGTATAAAACCGCCTGCTGTGGTGTCAACAATCCTCTTGCAATAGAACAAGCTGGATGGCAAAACAAGTGCTAGTAATAATGCAAAAGTAATAGAAATTAAAAAATAACGTTTAACCATGCCAAAGCAGTTGAAAAGAAAAGTCTTGAGTGAGGAAAAGAAGGGCTCAATTCTGACTTTACTAACAGAGGGATACAGTGAGCGTCATGTTGCCTCCATCCTTAAAATTTCTAAGACAGCAGTCTATTACAACAAGGTAAAGCAGCAGAGATTGGGGACAACAACAACAAAGCTACAGACAGGCAGAGGGCGAAAACAACTCTCCACTGACCGGGAAGATCATCATCTTATTCAAATGTCACTTAGCAACCGCAGGATGACATCAAGTGACTACAAAAGGATTGACAAATGGCAGCTGGGGTGAAGTGCACGGCAAGAACAGTTCGTAACAGGCTCCTAGAGGCAGGGCTCAAGTCATATAAAGGTAGTCATATAAAAGTCTTTCATCAATGAGAAGCAAAGTAGAGTCAGGCTGACATTTGCCAAAGGCCATAAGGATTGGACCATAGAGGACTGGAGTAAGGTAATCTTCCGTGATGAGTCTAATTTTCAGCTTTGCCCAACACCTGGTCATGTAATGATTAGACGGAGATCTGGAGAGGCATACAATCCACAGTGTCTTGAACCCACTGTGAAATTTGGTGGAGGATCGGTGATGATCTGGGGATGCTTCAGCAAGGCTGGAATTGGGCAGGTTAATCTTTTTGAAGAATGTAAGAATCAAGCTGCATACAAGATTATCCTGGAAAAACAGTTGATTCCTTCTGCTCAGGCAATGTTCCCCAACTCTGAAGACTGTTTTTTCCAGCAGGACAATGCGCCATGCCACACAGCTAGGTCAATCAATGTGTGGATGAAGGACCACCACATCAAATTCCTGTCATAGCCAGCCCAATCTCCAGACCTGAAACCAATTGAAAACCTCTGGGATGTAATTAAGAGGCAGATGGATAGTCACAAGCCATCAAACAAAGAAGAACTGCTTAAATATTGGTACCAGGAGTGGCATAAGGTCACCCAAAAGCAGTGTGAAAGACTGGTATAAAGCACACGAAGACGCATGAAAGCTGTGATTAAAAATCATGGTTATTCCACAAAATATTGATTTCTGAACTCTTCCTGAGTTAAAACATTAGTATTGTTGTTTCTAAATGATTATGCATTTGTTTTTTTAGCATTATTTGAGGACTGCAAGCACTGCATTTTTTTTGTTAGATTGACCATTTCTCATTTTCTGAAAATAAATACAAAATTTAGTTTATAGAATGAAACAGCAATTTTCATTTTACTCAAAAATATACCTATAAAGAGAAAAATCAGTCAAACTGAAAGTTTTGCAGTGGTCTCTTAATTTTTGCCAGAGCTGTACATTATTTTATCAATTTTTATTCACTTGAAATCGAAATAGATTGATTTCATATTAATTATATTCGCAATGAGTACCACCATATATATTTTTTTCTTTTTAATTTATGATTTTTTACCAATCAGTTTGACATACCCTGCCCTGCACAAACAGTATTATCTAATATACAATTTTCATTTTTTCTTGATTTTAATTTCTTTTAATGAAAGTCTCTTGTTTTTAATATGATATTTTGTGCCATCGTCTTTTTTATATCAATAAAGCAATGATTACATTATGTACCTACTTTTGATTAATATTTCTTTGGGTTTATATATTGAGATTTGATATTCATTATTTAAAGATTGGTTAGTTATATTTTGGTATTTTTTTTTATATATAAGATTTTTTTCCCTAGACTGGTGTCCACAGGTCGGGACCCAGTCCTTTTGTCTGCCCTTATTCACATATTGAGGTCAACT
This sequence comes from Ranitomeya variabilis, assembly GCF_051348905.1. Classification (NCBI taxonomy): domain Eukaryota; kingdom Metazoa; phylum Chordata; class Amphibia; order Anura; family Dendrobatidae; genus Ranitomeya; species Ranitomeya variabilis. The sequence goes on along the minus strand of NC_135237.1, from coordinate 458,097,753 downwards.
CTGGCACAAGATGAGGTTTTTATATTAGACAGCGTACACCGTCCCAAACAGGGTCACCTTGTCGACGGTTGAGAAGGCTTTTATGCTATTTTCGATCAAAAACAGTATTACCAAAAACCTGTTATTTAACCCTTTTCCATACATTTAAACCGACGTTGGACACCATCTCTTTGATGTGGGCTCCAGCGGTGAGCACACATCTTTCCCAGGATGTTCAAAACAGCTGACATGTGCCCGTAATAGGCACGGGTAGAATTGCGATCCACCCACGGCCTTTAACCAGTTAAATGCCGCTGTCAAACTCTGACATAGGCATTTAACAACAGCTTCCGGCAATCATGCTGGAAATACGCACACTGGTCGGGCCGGTACCGATGCTAGTGTGAAAGGAGCCTAAGTTAGTCACCAGCATGGACCCTCTAATGCACTTTTCGCAAAAAGCTTCCTCAGAAAGCATCGGTGACTACCGGTGACCTCATCAAAGTTAGCATGGGTCACTGAGGCTGCGTTCCCAGCTGGAGCCCTGAACTGCCCCAGACATGGATAGGGGCATGGGACAGAACGACGGAAAGGTGAGGGATATGGTTGTTTTTTATTTTTATTTTATTACAGGAGGCGAGGATCAATCAATGGAATGGATATAAAGTGAGTAGAACTGTGTGTTATTTTGAAATAAAAAAGGTAAAAGTGTTTTTTCTTTTATTTCAAATAAAAGGACTTTATTCTGGCTCTCCATTACTCAGCCGTGGGCTTGATGCCACCGGACAATAGAAAGGTGACATCAACCCCACAAATATGAACCTAACTTGCCACCGCCCCAGGGCAAGTGGGAGGAGCCAGACAAAGCACCAGAATTGGCACATTTAATAGATGTGCCTTTTCTGGGTCTGCTATTTTTAGGCAGGTGGCCAATATCTGTGGCCCCTTACCAGCCTGAGGGTACCAGCCCCCCAGTTGTTTGCTTTAGCTGGTTGTCAAAAATGGGGGGGGCACACAGTTTTTTAAATTATTTATTTCAATAATTTAAAAAACCCTCTATTCTTAAAGACCAGCCTTGCTAAAGCTGATAGCTGAGGGTTGCAGCCCGCAGCTGTCAGTTTTGCATGGATGGTTATCAAAAACACAGGGGAACCCATTTCAATTTTTTTTCCATTTATTTTGCAGGCGGTGGCTGATGAATACTCCCATCAGTTGCCACCTGCTCTCACTGTTATCAGTTGAATACAACTCACAGCATTGCCCCTCGAATGCGCTGGTCACTGCATAAGCAGGGGACAATGATGTGAACTGTCTTCAGCACCCGGCGCCAGGGAACAGTGCAAACAGTACCATGAATTCCCAAGTGCCCGTGATGTTAAAAACAGACATGCTAACGTGTTTTCCCCAAGGACACACGGTCCATGGAAACACTCTGACGAGCGCAGAGTCATTCAGTTGAATGGGTCTACATGTGTAAGGGTCTCTGGTGTGTGTGAAAACTGTCACCACACAACTGGAAACACTGTGAAAGAGCCCTAAATCTGGTTTCCTTACCTTGTCAGTGGAGTTGTTTAATTGCAGGGTTGTCTAGCTCAAATACATAGCAGCACAAAATTAAAAGCTTGGACAAAGTCGCGGGCCAACCTTGATATTTATTAAAAAAGTCTACAATCAAGAAATTTTTTTCATATCAAATATAACGAGGAACTTTTTCTTATGGAAACAAACTTAAAGGGGTTGTCCCACGAAGAAAGTACATTTAAATTAATACGTCTTAGAATAAAATATTGGAATAATATAATAGGTTATGTTAGAGCATAAAAAAGCATATGGCCCAATGACCTAATTTACATATGTAATATCAAAGGATAAAAAATCTTAAATAATACAGGTAAAGTATGATGCCAGCAAATGTGGCCCCACAAACACAAAATACCCCCACAATGAGTTCCCCCACAGTACACTTTACACACACGGTATGATGACCCAATTGTGTACCCCCCTTCCTCCAACTAAGAATGGAGACCCCATCACAATATGATTCTAGTCGAAATCCCCACACAGACTACCATACAATACAATGGCCACAAAAAAGGGCTCCACACAATATAATAGGCCCCACATAGTCCTCCATACAGTACAATGGCCCTGCATAGTGCTCCATGCAGAATAATGGTCACAAAAAAGTGCTCCATACAGTATAATAGGCCCCACTTTTAAAAAATATAAATACTCACCTCTTCTCATCCCCCGCGCCTCTTCATGGTGTCTTCACGTCTCCTTCACTCCTGGGTACAGCAGGTGCATTGTAAAAACGTTATTGCGCCCGCTGCACTGAGATGTCAGATGCATAGGGGGAATGGTGGAAGAGGAAGCGTCAGCTAACTGTCCCTCCTCAATCATTGCTTTGAACTGTATCGGTATGCCAATGTAGTTGAGAGTGCAATGTCGGGTGAAAGTGCGATGCCGGGCGGGGGACCCGCCTGGCGTTGTGGGCCAAACATACTCGGGGGACCCACATGGCATTGAGGACCAAATATACTCACCCTGTGGGCCAGATTTGGCCAGAGAGACAGAATTTGACATATGAGTCCCAACAAAAGAAAAATAAGTGAACTGCACCAGAGCCAAACAGCAGTCTCATGCCTTTTAACTAATGCCCCTCTATTTAACTGAATTCCTTCAGCACATGCAACAATATTATGGAGCTCAGCAATTAAATAAACATATCCTGGCAAATACTTAGAAGAAAAAAAATGTGGCACTCACCATGTTGCAGAAAGTCTAAAAAAATCCCTTTATTTCACCTCTAGGGTGTAGGCATTTGAGTCTGTAAAGCGGGCTTGGGATGAATGTGGGGAGTGCAGGAATGGACGACGGCCATTTCGTAATGTTACCGCTTCAACGGGTCCAGATGAGTGAACTGGTGCAGTCATTTCCTTTTTCAAGGAATAGACAGAAACGTACACATGTGTGGCATACAAAATAAAATCACATACAACAGGTATCCACTCATTAGTCACAAAGGTACAGACGTATCGCCAAATAAAAAACACTCTAAATCACAAAAAGACAGACAAATCTACTCTATCATTTAATCCTAATGGACCTTGCGCATTTGTTTTTAGGATCCATTTAGCTTTGTGTTGCAATAATATCTTATTGTGATCACCACCCTGTGGCGGAGACTGCACTACTTCTATCCCTGAAAATGTTAACAATTCAGGATTTGCATTGTGTTTTTTCTCTCATGTGTTGTATTAACCGTAGAGAGCCCTTCCCTGATAAAAGTGGACCTATAATGCTCTCTAAATCTAGTAGTGAGAGGTCTAATGGTTTTTCCTACTGTATATAGAAAAATGCACACGGGCATATTAGGACATATACCACATACTGGGTTTTGCACAAGCCAAAATCTGTCACCAAATGTGTGAACGATCCAATATGTATCAATTTAGTTGTAATGTGAAGATGACAGCTAGCAATTTCCACATTTACAATTCCCTTTTGGCTTATTTTTTTGTTAACCAATTGCTTTCTGTGGGTAATAAACGATTATGCACTAGTATATCTCCGATATTTTGGGATTCGGCGTTGTGGGCCAAATATACTCGGGAGACCCGCATGGCGTTGAGAACCAAATATACTCACCCTGCGGGCCAGATTTGGCATTTGACATATGAGAACAAGATACTTCAATTGGTCTTGGCTTGCCTCAACTTTGAAATGCCTTTTATTTTTCTTCCAACATATTATTATTATTATTATTATTATTATTAATTTATATAGCACCATAGATTCCATGGTGCTGTACATGAGAAGGGGTTACATACAAATTACAGATATCACTTACAGTAAGCAAACTAACAATGACTGACTGATACAGAGGGGCGAGGACCCTGCCCTTGTGGGCTTACATTCTACAGGATTATGGGGATATGGGGAAGGAGACAGTAGGTTGGGGGTTGCAGGAGATCCGGTGTTGAGGCGGTAGCTCCGGTAGTGGTGAGGAGGCAGCGGGGTCAGTGCAGGCTGTAGGCTTTCCTGAAGAGATGGGTTTTCAGGTTCCGTCTGAAGGATCCGAGGGTGGTTGATTGTCGGACGTGTTGGGACACAGAATTCCAGAAGATGAGAGATATTCGGGAGAAGTTTTGGAGGCAGTTGGGTGAGGAGCAAATAAGTGTGGAGGAGAGAAGGAGGTCTTGAGAGGAGCGGACATTACGTGAGGGAAGATATCGGGAGATTAGTTCAGAGATATATGGAGGAGACAGGTTATGGATGGCTTTGTAGGTCAGTATTAGTAATTTGAACTGGATACGCTGAGGGAATGGGAGCCAATATGAGTTTTTACACTGCAAGACAGAGTATAGCAACATCTTGGGTCATGTACTCCCACCAGCCTATGAGTGGGATACGTAAGGAATGTCCTTCTTGGATGAAAAAAGGAATAGTTCACTTGTACCAGTACATAAAGGGAAGGAATGGCTGGGCTGTCTAGGGATCCATAGAGTGTGGAAATTACTATTGACCATGGGAGAATCGACCCAGTAACACAAGAAGCAAGGGAAGTAGAGTAATTATTTGGGATGCACAACTCTTTCAACCACTGCCTTTGTAAAGGTCTTAAAGATGACAGAATGATGACATGGCACCTTCCTCATCTACACCCTATAGAGAACTTGTGGGCTCTTAAACAGGAGATTTACGATGAAGGAAAGCAGTCACCTCTCTGAGCAGTGTTTGGGGGGCTGTGGTTGGCGCTGCCCAAATAGTTGATAGTCAATAGATTAAGAAACTGACAGACAGCAATGATGGAGCTTGTGACTGGTATTGAAAAGAAGGGCGGCATATTGATATTTTATCTCAGAAATGTATTTCTGTACATTTGAGTTGTTTGGTTATTATTCTCACGTTAACAAATGAAAATAAACAACTGAGATGGGAAAATTAACGTTTTTGTATTTGGTTGCACTGATAGTTGCCCAATAATTCTGCACACTTAGGTATTCTTTTTTAAAAGAAGACAAAACCTCAATTTTCATTTAAGAAATATTCCAGTTTCAAATGTACTAACCTTCTAGATTGACTGACAGCACTGTAGTTGCTCAGTAAGAAAATTATTCATCAAAAATACAAGTTGCCTAACAAATGTGTAAGGACTCTTTCACATTTCCGTCGGTACGGGGCCATCGCAAACCGTGGGCCCGACGTACCGACAGACGTTGTGCAAAATATTGCACAACGTGGGCAACGGATGCAGTTTTCAGACGCATCCGCTGCCCATTATGAGTTCCGGGGAGGAGGGGGCGGAGTTTCGGCCACACATACGCGGTCGAAAATGGTGGACGCGTCGCACAAAAAAACGTTACATTGAACGTTTTTTTGTGACGACGGTCCGCCAATTACCAACACATCCAGTGCACGACGTATGGAACGTGTGTCCATACGTCGTGATGCGTCGGTAATACAAGTCTATGTGCAAAAACCGCATCCTGCGGGCAACTTTGTAGCATGCGTTTTTTTCACAGAACGACGCATTGCGACGTTCACATTCCGACGGAAGTGTGAAAGAGGCCTAACAGTGTATATCTTTATCAGAAGGGTTTCTTAAAATGAATACCACTCTCACAAAAGCTGCATTTCTTATGATGATCTCTTTGTAACCTTAAGACCCTAATACACATTACAGTTGGCTGCATCTATTGATATTGACCATCTATAGGGGCCTCTGGAAGAGATGGGATGGGGGAGAGAAGGATCAGGCTGTTTCAATTAAAACAGAGAATACTGTTGCTTCTGCAGATGTCAGGGGGTACAAGTGTCAGCCAGCAGCTACACTATCTAAGGGGTTTGGGTACCAGTAACCGGCTGCCATGTCCCTGCTCATAAAACTGCTTGCAGAAAGTTAAATAAAGAGCGGCTTCCATTAAAGAAAAAACAAAAGTCTAAACAACTATCTTAATACCACCTGGGAAGAGTGCTGCCAATTGAATAAAGCATTCCATTCTGATAAATTCGCACATACTATTTTACTTTATTTTCAGATCTATGGTTAGGTTTGACATGGAAACAATGGTGCAATACTGCCACCTAGTGGATGAAAACTGAAAATTTTAGTACCATACATCACATGAAAGTTATGAGAGCGATACCTTCTATTATGAATATAATATAAAAGAGAACCCTCACTGAGACGGTAGATGATTTCCCTCCTCTCCACATTGGAGATCTGTGTACAACCGGCTCTTCCTTCCTCCTGCTATCTCTAACACTGAGAGAGCCTCCGAGCCAAGAGAAGAAGCTCTGCTATATTTGTAACATGCCTTGCAGGGCACTCAGGTAGATAAAGGACTTCTATATAATTTACATCTGTAATATAGTAACAAATATTTACTGACGTCTATGTAGAAAGTTGCTCATCTTAGCATTTAGGAAGCTTAGTGGCAAAGATTTCTTTGCGATGATGGTTCAAAAGGAAAAGGAAGCCAAACGTAAAACTGGTATAGGCCACTTTAAAAGTCCAAAACTCCAAGGTTTGATGTTCAGTTTGCATTCTCCTGAATGCACAAGCTGCAAGGACCGAATCAACGCCCGGACCAGGGGCCGACATAACATTGGTGCAACCTGTAAAGCAGCAGAGGGGACCAAGAAATAAAGTGGGCCCACTTTCACCTCTAAAACAGTTGCCCCCGCAGACACAATAGTGGACTGCTGAGGGCCCATATATTGTTCTTGAACTGGGACCCTCATCTGTCTGCGTCTGCCCTTGAGCCTCACACATTCTTTTGAAGGCGAGTTCAGGTCTGAAGACTTGAGGTTGATCTGGGCACTGCAGTCTGTAAATGGTCTGTATAAGTATATAGTCTGTTTTTATGAATTTTGCAGTGTTTTCAGTCACGTTTTTAACCCTATACGCAAGTTATCTGTCAAGATCAGCTCAGATCCTGTGGTAGTTGCAAGGGCACAACTCGTGTACCTGTGTGACCACAATGATGTGCATGTACGTCAAGTACCGTTAGGTCCAGAAATATTTGGACAGTAACCGAATCTCGTGATTTCAGCTCTGCATGCCTCTCTTTTGGATTTAAACTGAAACAACTGAGACGACATTGAAGTGTAGACTTTCAGGTTTACTTGAAGGAGTTGAAGCAACATCCACGCGAAACGCGCGTTGGGGTACGTGGCCACAGTCTAGGCAGGATCCCTCACTAAATGGGTAATTAACCTTTTCGTAGTCCTGACCAGGCCTCCGGCCACTGTTCTTTCATTTCACCTCTGGTTCAAAACTTTTTGTACCCATATACATTTTTATATTGTATATGTTTATTATTAGTAACTATTTTTGGAATAATAAAATTTTTATAAATGTTGTACATTATGACTCAGGTTATCCTTTAAAAATAATTCATTAACAGTCTATAACTAGATGGCTAGTGTTATCTTGGAACTGGTATTCTTTCTTGGCCATCCACCAATGTTGTCTTCTATGGACGTCCAGGCCTTTTTGAGTTCTCAAGCTCATCGGTGTGCTTTTTTTTTTTTTTTTTTTTGCAGAATGTACCAGACTGTTGATTTGGCCAATCCAACCATTTTTGACATCTCTCTGATGGATTTATTTCTCTGGATCTGTTTCTCTTCCACTGAGAGCTCATTTGACCATGTTGTGGGTTCACAGCAACACTTTCTAAATGCAAATAGCACACCTGGAATAAGCTCTAGACCTTTTAATGATTGATTATCAAGAGATCAGTCAATGCAGCCCATTAAAGAGCCTTTGAGATAATTGTCTAATTACTTTTGGTCCCTTTAAAAAGAGGCAGCTACATATTAAAAAGCTGTAATTTCTGAACCCTTAGGCCATGTTCACACGTTGCGGTTTTTACCGCGGAACCGCAGCGATTTTGCCGCTGCGGGTCCGCTGCAGTTTCCATTGCGTTTACATTTACATGTAAACCTATGGAAACCGCAAACCGCTGTGCACATGCTGCAGAAAAAATATTGGCCCACAGCTGTCTGCCTAGCCTTTCTGGCCTAAAAATATAGGGGGACCCTACGCAATTTTTTTTTCCGGGCCCCCCTGTAGTTTAGAGCCATAAAGGCTACGCAGACATCTGTGGGCTAATATTCCTAGCCTGGGAACAGCCATGGGTATTTTAACCCCTTCCCAGGCCACAAATATTGGCCCACAGCTGTCTGCTTAACCTTTCTGGCCTAAAGATACAGGGGGACCCTATGTCATTTTTTTTTGGGGTCCCCCTATATATTTATTTAACCTTTTAATAGGATTAATAATGGATAGATGTCTTATTGACGCCTCTCCATTATTAACCGGGCTTAATGCCACCTTACAATAGCAAGGTGGCATTAACCCCTCATTACCCCATATCCCACCACTACACAGGAGTGGGAAGAGAGGGGTTAAGTGCCGGAATTGGCGCATCTCATTTTGATGTTTTCACAGGGTTGGACAAGGAAATGACATCATGTGTTTGTTTTTTTCCCACTGCAGTTCAAGCTTTATTTGTGTCAAAAACACAGACAATCTGCAGGGGAAAACGCATCAAAAACCGCACTAAAAACCGCATAAAAAAACGCACCAAAAACCGCACCTGCGTTTTCTGCCAAGATCTGCGGTTTTTAGTGCAGAAGAATCCGCAGGAAAATCTGCAACGTGTGCACATAGCCTTACTGCTATTAAGTTGTGAATAACCTCAAATTAAAGCTGAGAGTCTGCACTTTAATCCCATATTGATTATATAACTGTTTTGAATATGTTTTGGTAAACCGCTAACAAGGCCAAAACTCGTGTCACTGTCCGAATATTTCTGGACCTTACTATATATGCTCCTGATAATATACTGCTCAAAAAAATAAAGGGAACACTAAAATCCCACATCCTAGATATCAATGAATTAAATATTCCAGTTGTAAATCTTTATTCAGTACATAGTGGAATGTGTCGAGAACAATAAAACCTAAAAATGATTAACGTAAATCACAACTAATGGTGCGAGACATGATGTCCCAGATTTGTTCAATCGGATTCCGGTCTGGGGAACGGGCAGGCCAGTCCATAGCTTCAATGCCTTCACCTTGCAGGAACTGCTGACACACTCCAGCCACATGAGGTCTGGCATTGTCCTGGATTAGGAGGAACCCAGGGCCAACCACACCAACATATGGTCTCACAAGGGGTCTGAGGATCTCATCACAGTACCTGATGGCAGTCAGGCTACCTATGGCGGGCAAATGGAGGGCTGTGCAGTCCTCCAAAGAAATGCCACCCCACACCATTACTGACCCACTGCCAAATCGGTCATGCTGAAGGATGTTGCAGGCAGCAGATCGCTCTCCATGGCGCCTACAGACTCTGTCACGTCTGTCACATGTGCTCAGTGTGAAGCTACTTTCATCTGTGAAGAGCACAGGGTGACAGTGGCAAATTTGCCAATCCCGGTGTTCTGTGGCAAATGCCAATCATCCTGCACGGTGTTGGGCTGTGAGCACAACCCCCATCTGTGGACGTCGGACACTCAGACCATCCTCATGGAATTGGTTTCTAACAATTTGTGCAGACAAATGCACATTTGTGGCCTGCTGGAGGTCATTCTGCAGGGCTCTAGCAATGCTCCTGTTCCTCCTTGCAAAGGCTGAGGCAACAGTCCTGCTGCTGAGTTGTTGCCCTCCTATAGCCCCCTCCACGTCTCCTGGTGTACTGGCATGTCTCCTGGTAGCGCCTCCAGCCTCTGGACACTACACTGACAGGCACAGTAAACCTTCTTGCCACAGCTCGCATTGATGTGCCATCCTGGATGAACTGCACTACCTGAGCCACTTGTGTGGGTTATAGAATCCGTCTCATGCTACCACGAGTGTGAAAGCAAAACCAACATTCAAAAGTGACCAAAACATCAGCCAGAAAGCATTGGTACCGAGATGTGGTCTGTGGTTCCGACCTGCAGAACCACTCGAGTGTGTCTTGATAATTGCCAATAATTTCCACCTGTTGTCTAGTCTATTTGCACAACAGCATGTGAAATTGTCAAACAGTGTTGCTTCCTAAGTAGACAGTTTGATTTCACAGAAGTTTGATTTATTTGGAGTTATAATTTGTTGTTTAAATGTTGCCTTTATGTTTTTGAGCAGTGTATATACGTACATCGTTTTGCGTTAGCATTTTTTGTACAAAAAGTGCAGCAAGATGTTATGTTAAAGTTTAGAGCACATTTATGAATCAAAAGTTGGGGGAATTTAACTAACCTATACGGTAAGAAACATTAATTTTGTTAAACTTGAAATACAACCGACTTGTATCCTATCTTAAGGTTCATATACACTACAAGCTCATTGTGAATGAGCATGGCACGACAATTGTGCTGTTTAAACAGGCTGACAGTCACCTGAAGAATTAACAAAATGCTCATTTTGTGGGTGAAATGATGTTTTGGTTTGCACGAAAAATCATTGTTTTCGGCAGCCTATCATTCTATGTAAACAAAACCTGTGCTACTGAGAACAATGGTAGCCTACAGCATGATTTTTTACTGATCTTTTACTGCTATCTGTAGCTGGGTTGTCTTGTGTAAAGAGCTAAGGGTACCGTCACACAGTGAAATTTCCATGTCATTTCCATGAGCACTGATCGGCAACCATGTCATCCAGCGGTCATTTAAGGCTGCGCATCGTGAAATGTAAACAGACCCTCTTCTATTCATTGGGTGCAGTAGGGAAGGCATTGTTTAAACCACTTTTATCACATTGAGGAAACATAGCCCACATTTGGCTCTGCTTATCTATAGCTCAAGATCTGTACAACACTTGTGTATTCAGTAAGTTACTCAGCACTATATGTAAGTGCAAATATGAATATGGTATTAAAGGGTGGAACAGCAATTCTTTCCTCATAGATCAGAACTCACAACATGGCATTTCTAAAAAGGGATTAGCATGAAACAAAATCCAGTCCACATTATGGATGTCTATTGTCCTCCCATCTGAAGTGTAGTCTGCTCCTTGTGTTCCCTTCCGAGATGTTTATTAGGATTTATCAATCAGAAAATAAAAGGAAGGGAATCTGTTCTATCAGACACTAAAGAAAATGGTGCAGGTAGCATGTATAATAATAAAGACAAGGCATAACATCTATTACACCGTGTTACAAATTATTCAGCAAATGTTTCTTTAATTTTCCGAAATAGCCAATGCAAAAGAGTCAGTGTAATGTTCAAATCATCAAATTTTATTGGAAACCTCCCAATGATAATTTTTTTTTCTCAAAAACTTAAAAAAAACCCTCAAAATACACTGTTCAAAATTATTATGGACAAGAGACCTTGTGAGTTTTGGCTTTTAAAATAAACTGGAAGCTCCCTTTACTTGTCACATGACTGTCGTACAGGTCGCCATTCCCTCCTCACTGTATGATCATCCTGCAAGACAGGTCTGTACAGGCAGCACGCTGGTCTTGGGGCCTGTAGAGGGTTGCACGCCGGTCTGTAGAGGGTGGCACATCGGTATGGGGCCTGTAGAGGGTGGCACGACGGTCTACTCTATAGGCTCAAAGGGTGGCACGCCGGTCTGTAGAGGGTCGCACGTCGGTTTGGGGCCTGTAGAGTGTGGTACAACGGTCTGGGGGTTCTACAGGGTGGAACCGCCGGTCTGGGGACTGTACAAGGTGACACACCGGTCTGGGGACTGCACAGGGTGACACACCGGTCTGGGGACTGCACAGGGTGGCATGCCAGTCTGGGGACTGCACAGGGTGACACACCGGTCTGGGGACTGCACAGGGTGACACAACAGTCTGGGGACTGCACAGGGTGGCACGCCAATCTGGGGACTGCACAGGGTGACACAACAGTCTGGGGACTGCACAGGGTGGCAAGCCGGTCTGGGGGCTGTACAGGGTGGCACCGCCGGTCTGCGGACTGCACAGGGTGACACACCGCTCTGGGGACTGCACAGGGTGGCACACCAGTCTGGGGACTGTACAGGGTGGCACGCCGGTCTGGGGACTGTACAGGGTGACACACCGGTCTGCGGACTGCACAGGGTGACAAAACAGTCTGGGGGCTGCACAGGGTGGCACCTCCGGTCTGGGGGATGTACAGGGTGACACATAGGTCTGGGGACTGCACAGGGTGGCACGCCGGTCTGGGGACTGCACAGGGTGGCACACCAGTCTGGGGACTGTACAGGGTGGCACGCCAGTCTGGGGGCTGCACAGGGTGGCACACCAGTCTGGGGGCTGCACAGGGTGGCACACCAGTCTGGGGGCTGCACAGGGTGGCACACCAGTCTGGGGGCTGCACAGGGTGGCACTCCGGTGTGGAGGCTGCACAGGGTGGCACAGCATTATTTCTGGGGGCTATGTAGCTGCACTTTGTAGCTGCCAGGTTGGCGCACTCGCCGCACTGGAAAGGAAGATGCAGTGACGTGTCCTCCAGTCACAGCCGGCGCCTCCCGGTGACCCGGATGTAGAGCGCGGTGCGGCCACTAGGCGGCGCTGCTCAGTGCACAGTGCACAGCTCCTGTATCAGACAGGCCGTCGCCGGCTCGGAGGCTGCGGGTCGCCCGGAGAATGAGACACTGAGCCCGTGACGTCATATATCCAGCCGCCTGCGCCCCCGGCCGCGTCCTCTCCGCCTCTACACACAGACATGGCGCCGATGGGCATCCGCCTGTCTCCCCTGGGCATCGGGGTGTTCTGCCTGGTGGGCCTGGGGGTGCTCTACCATGTGTACTCCGGCTTCATCACCTGGCGCTTCCCCTCCTTCCTCCTGGGGGAGCGGGCAGGGGAAACGGTGGACCTGCGGGAGCTGCTGGCGGTGGCGGTGCAGGCAGCGGAGCTGGGCGGAGTGGAGGTGAAGGCTGTGCGGGAGAGCAATAAGCTGAACGAGAACCTGAAGGGCAAAACCCGGGAGGGCGCGGACGAGAAGATGACCCGCGGGGACCTGCTGTCCAACCGGAAGATGGCCAACCTCATCAAGAACTCCTTCCCGGGGCTGCAAGTGAGTGGTGACGTCATAGCTCTGGGGATGGAGTCCCTGCTCCGCCAATCAGATCAGCGGTTCTATTTCTAAACAGCGCATGAGCTTTGAGAGCTGTGATGTGATTGGCTGGCTGTAAGCTGCGCTGTTCTGTGCTGTAGTCTGTAACCCTCTGGTGTTGCTGGGAGCCGGCCGGTATATTGTGCCCGTATAACGTTCCGCACAACCTGGGCAGCCGAGTCCCTTCTCCCCCGTACAGAGCGGCTGGCACAGGCGGTGCGGTCATGTCGTTGGTAGGCCTCAGACCTCCTGCGTGCTGTAGCCAGCCGCCCGGTGACTGCTGCCGGGCTGTAGGATCCAAGCGCAATGTGTCATGTTGTCACCGATACAGATCAGAGTGGCCCCCGGCTAGAAATCAGCGCCACATACAATACCCCAGATCTTGGTGTAGTAACGCCACCTCTGACAGGTGCACATTCTGCACCTAATGTTGCCCCCAAGCCCCCGGCCCCTCTACACCGCTGCTTCAGTCTGCTGGTCCAGGGTCTTTGCCATCCTAATTTATAGAATGTAGTGCTGAACGTGCGCTATTAATTCTGGTGTAAGAGGCTATGGGGGCGACGTTTACCGCCCGGCCCTGCGGGGACCTCTAGAGGTGGGGCGCTGTACAGTAGGGTCCCATTAGGGCGGATGGACAGGGTTTGTACTGCCCCTCTATTAATCTTCTAAAGACAAACTGTACAACTTCCTCATATACCGTACTTTGCTTCAGTCCTATGCCCTTTTCATCCTCTGCTTTGTGACTGGACACAGTATCTGTGGTGCGGCGTACTACTGCTCCCAGATAAAGGCCCACAGACTGGCCACGGTGGATCTGAGGGGCCGGCTCTGTTCGCATTGTGGCTTCTGGACTGCCATGGAGCTATGACCGCTGTGGCCGACATGATTGTAAATGATGTCAGACAGATCCAGCTAGCTTGTAAGGGGGTCCGGCAGGTTTTCTTTGTGGTTTCTGTATTTTTGATAGCAAAAATAGCACTGCAGACTTCATTATTCTTCCCAACCAAAATACAAGAAGGTGACAGAACAGCTTATTACAGTTCCATTGTTTTGCTCCATCATAGGACAGAGCCGGGTGAGGAACATGCCGGCTGCCAACAATGTGCATGGAGCCCATTGACTATAATAGGGTTTATTGGGCTACATTGGAGCCTCCAACGCCGATCTAAACACATTCTTAAAGGGGTTCTACCAAGGCTATCTTTCCTATCCGTAGAATGGAGTTGCTATTCACTGAGGTCCCACCACTAGATTAATGACAGAATGCAAGTTCCCCCATTTGCCTGGAGTGACGGTTGTTCAAAGGCGCTGCCTCAGATTCATTGTGTATGAGACAGATGGAGATAACACTATTAGGCCTCTAACAGGTCAGTGGGTCCAGTAAATGATGTGACAGTTTTCACATGTACTGGAGACACATAGACTGCGCACATGTCAGTGTGTTTCCACGGGCCGTGTGTCCATGGGCAAAATACTCTGACATGTCCAATTTTTAACAGCAGCACGGGCCGCAAAACATCCCGGGCATGTGCGCACTTATGACACATGGATGACATCTGTGTGATATCCGAACCACACGTGCTGTGAGCAGGGGAGAATTATGAGACTTGTGTTCCACTGATAACGAGAGCAGGCGCCGGCTTCTGGGACGACTACTCCCTTCAGTCTACACCTTCTGCCACTAATAACCGTGAGAGCAGGTGGCGGCTGATGGGAGTATTCATCAGCCGCCTGCGCTATAAAAATATAAATAAATCGGCACGGGATCCCCTGTATTTTTGATAACCAGGCAGGCAAAACTGACAGCTGCAGGCTGCAACCGTCAGCTTCAGCAAGGCTGGTTATTAAGGACAGAAGGGTCCCCATACTGTTTTTTTTTTTTTTTTTTAATTTAAATAATTTAAACAAAATGCTTGGGGTCACCCCCATTTTTTTTTGACAACCAGCCTTGCTAATGCAGACAGCTTGGGGCTGGTATTCTCAGGCTTTTGGATATTTTGCTCCCCCCAGCCTAAAAATAGCAGCCCGCATCTGCCAAGAAAAGACACACCTATTAGATGCGCCAATTTTAGCGCTTTGCCCGGCTGTTCCCACTTGCCCTGTAGCAGTGGCAAGTTTGGTTCATATTTGTGGGTTGATGTCTTATTTTCTATTGTCTAGTGACATCTTAGTAATTTTGTTCATTTGTTGGGGTGATCGCTGGACCACGAGGAAGCAGGCGTGCAGTGATATGTTGGGTGCGTGAACCTGATTGTACAGAAGCCATGACTCGCACTGTCCTAGAGGGCAGAAATCTCCAATCTATCCTTAGTGCTCCAGACATGTTTCTGCACTAGAGCACCTGAAGGACTCATGGCCGAGGTGGAAAGATCTTTTTTTGACAACATCTTTGGTAGGCAACCCCATATTAGGGGATTAAGGCGCATGTTCAGTTTCTGGGAAATTCCTAACTGCGGTGTATAGACCAATGCAAAATGGTATTTTCTGCAAGCCTGTAAATGGCATTCACAACGCAGGTGATCTGATGTCACGCTGTGTGTACCCGGCACTGCCACCTCTATTATCTGGTAACTTCTGTTTTGTTGCTTAGGTGAATACTGAAGAGCATCTCGGTGAAGATGACAAGGAGACCATCTCCTGGGATCATGTCATGCCCAACGCGATAAAAGAGATTGTGAAAAATCCAAAATTGGTCCCTTCAGAAAGTATCACAATATGGATAGACCCACTGGACGCGACACACGAGTATACAGGTAGGTGTCTTATTCCAAGCTTCAGCTGATGGGTTGTGGCTGCTGGGTAGGGGCCATTAATAATTAACTTTTAGTGAAGCTAGGGCGTAAAAGTAAAGGAAAGGCATCTTATTAACCCCTCCAAACCCATTGAAATAATTTAGTTGAACAACATACCATCAGCCTTAGCTTAAGGCTATGTGAGGCCATCATTTCTTGATCACATCAGGGTAGATAATACAAGGAAGGATCACACAAAAACAAAGCAGCCATACTTGTCAATCCCTGGTCACAATAGATCTATGACTGGCACCTTACACAAGCCCTAACCCCATAGAGGCCTCATCCGCATGCATCTATAACACTAAGCAGCCACCACCCCTCATGGATGATAGATATGGGGGTGATCATCAGTATTCTACACCTCCACCTCATATGGTAATTATGGCTACCTTTTTTTTCCTGTGTTTTTTTTTTTTTTTTTTTTTTTAATTATTTGATGTCCTTTACAGCAGAGGTGTCAAACTTCATTCCTCGAGGGCCGCCAACAGGTCATGTTTTCAGGATTTCCTTGTATTGCACAGGTGATAATTTAATCACCTGCACAGAATAATTCCAGCACCTTGTGAAATGCTAAGGAAATCCTGAAAACATGACCTGTTGGCGGCCCTCGAGGAATGCAGTTTGACACCTCTGCTTTACAGAGAATTGATACAAAAATAAAACTCTTAATATCTGGGTTTTTTTTAATAAATATAATCCCAACATGGTGTTTTTTAATTGTTTTGTTTTTTTCTCCCTCTCTTTCCAATTGTTTCCAATTTATCATAACTTACTAAACTTTACTATAAGTGTTTTATGATTTGTGGATACCAATTGTATATATTTTCATTCTTTGTAATATATTTTTTTTATGGAAAAAACTCGCATTTAATTTTTATATTTTTTTTGCATTTTTATATTGAACCTTTCATGTTCTAGGCCCCAAACTGTAACCAGTGTCTGTTATAGTCCTGCGTGCTTATCACATGTTTGGTGTTCCAAAACTCTCATCATATGCCTTATTATTAGCGAGGTTGCTTCTGGAGAACTTCATCCTCAGGTACTGTAATTTCGCCACTAGTGATGAGTGAATATGCTCAGATAAGGTGTCAACCAACCATTCTCGGGTGCTAACAGAGTGACTTCAGCGTACTTGAATCATATGTTCGAGTCCCGCACCTGCATGTGTTGAGGATGTCCCAGCAGCCACGAAACATGCGGCTGCCGGGTCGCGAACATATTATTCGAGCACGCCAAAGTCACTCTATTACCACCCAAGAATGGTCGGATGACACCTTATCCGATCACGTTCGCTCATCACTACTCGCCATCTGATTGACGTCACCTTCACTGTCCTCTGTTATACCTTCAGTGCCGGACGTTAAAGGGAACCTGTCACCTCCCTCTGGCGTTTTTAACTAAAAGAGCCACCTTGTGCAGCACTAACGCTGCATTCTGTTAAGGTGGCTCTTTTATGTGGGGTCCCTTCTAATGCTGCAATATTCGTTTTTTAAATTAGCCCGCCATACCTGTAGTCTGTCCAGGGGGCATGTCTTTTACCCCCGGACACAAATGCCAACCAGCCATCACTTGGCCTCTCCGTGCACCTCCTCCTGTGCCTTCATTTACGTCCCCGGCGCCTGCGCTGTAAGTTCCTTTATCGGGCATGCGTAGTTTGCGCTGCCCTTCGACTCCCATCACATGATGGGAACTTACAGCGCAGGTGCCGGGAACATTAATGAAGGCACAGGAGGAGGGGCTGAGGGATGGCTGGGAGGCGTTTGTGTCCTGGGGGAAAAGACATGCCTCCCGGACAGACTACAGGTATGGCGGGCTAATTAAAAAAATGAATATTGCAGCATTAGAAGGGACCCCAAATAAAAAAGCCACCTTGACAGAATGCAGCATTCGTGCTGCACAAGGTGGCTCTTTGGCCGGCCTCACACTGGCGTTTTAAACGGCCGAGTGCAATGTGATAAAAAATCGCATTGCACTCGGACCAATGTTCAGCTATGGGGCAGCTCCCACCAGCCGACTTTTTGTCGGACGTTTTCCTCGGTCCGAGACAATCGCAGCATGCTGTGATTGTCTCGGACCGAGGAAAACTCTCGGCTCACTCGCACCCATATAAGCATATGGGTGCGAGTGAGACAACGCACATCACTTGGATATCATCCGAGTGCTGTGCGTTATAAGCGGACCCCAGCAATGGAGGAGATGGAGAAATTCATTTCTCTGCCTCCTCCGCAGGCGTGCTCCGATCCTCCCTGTGTGAGAGAATCGGAGCACAGACGCATGACACTCGGCCCCTGCTCTGCTGCGAGCAGGAGCCAAGTGTCATTGGCATATCGCATCCGATGAAATATGCCAGTGTGACGCCGGCCTTTTAGTTAAAAACTCCAGGGGGGGGGGGGGGGGGTGACAGGTTCCCTCTAACATGTGTATCAAATTATAACAGGGAAAGTAAAAAGTGAAGGAGACGTGTGATCTCGGCACCTGAACACGACCAGTCCGGAGGGATGGCTAATTAGATCATGAGCTGCGAAATAAGTGTTTTGACCCTCATAGCTGCAAAGTTTTGGAACAACGGACACTTGATTAAAATTCAGGAATACAACTGAAAGATATGGTGGAAGTTTGGGGGCTTTGGAGAAACTAACAGGTTCTATTGGCACGATTTTGTAATGCAAAGACTTGGCTGTAATACTGATTACATTGATACCTTTGGTGGAGAAATCCACTTTGCTGTTCTTCTGTAATCAGCAATTTGAAGTTTTCTGCCAATTAGATCTTGGTGCACTGGGGCCTGTGCTTTTTTAGTGACCTATTTATACAAAGACTGGAGGCAGGCGGAGGGGGCGGGAAAATGACAGACAGGGAGGGGAAGCCCCAGTGCACCGAAATCGAATTATGTGAAAACTTCAAATGCTGATTACAGAAAAAGAACAAAGTGAATTTCTTCACCAAAGGTATCAATGTAATCAGTATTACAGCCATGAATTTACAATTCAAAATTATGTTGACTGGTCCTACTTTTTTTTTTTTCTCTTCCCTTTTTTTATATCATTCCATTAGATAGTTATTTTAACTTTTTAACCCCTTCACGCCGCGGCCCTTTTTCGTTTTTGCGTTTTCGTTTTTCGTTCCCTTTCTTCCCAGAGCCATAACTTTTTTTTATTTTTCCATCAATATGGTCATGTGAGGGCTTATTTTTTGCGGGACGAGTTGTACTTTTGAACGACACCATTGGTTTTACCAGGTCTTGTACTAGAAAACGGGAAAAAAATTCCAAGTGTGGTGAAATTGCCAAAAAAAGTGCAATCCCACACTTGTTTTTTGTTTCGCTTTTTTGCTAGGTTCACTAAATGCTAAAACTGACCTGATATTATGATTCTCCAGGTCATTACGAGTTCAAGGACACCCAACATGTCTAGGTTATTTTTTATCTAGGTGGTGAAAGAAAATTCAAAACTTTGCTAAAAAAAAAAAAATGCGCCGTTTTCCTATACTCGTAGCGTCTCTGTTTTTCGTGATCTGGGGTCAGCTGAGGGCCTATTTTTCGCGTGTCGAGCTGGCGTTTTTAATGATACCACTTTTGTGCAGATATGTTCTTTTGATCGCCCGTTATTGCATTTTAATGCAATGTCGCGGCGACCAAAAAAAGTAATTCTGGTGTTTCGAATTTTTTCTCGCTATGCTGTTTAGCAATCAGGTTGATGCTTTTTTTGATTGATCGGGCGATTCTGAACGCGGCGATACCAAATATGTGTAGGTTTGAATTTTTTTTTTTATTATTGTTTTATTTTGGATGGGGCGAAAAGGGGGTGATTTAAACTTTTTTTATTTTTTTTTCATATTTTTAAACATTTTTTTAAACTTTTGCCATGCTTCAATAGCCTCTATGGGAGGCTAGAAGCTGGCACCACTTGATTGGCTCAGCTACATAGCAGCGATTATCAGATCGCTGCTATGTAGCTGAATGGCAGGCTTGCTATGAGCGCCGACCACAGGGGGCGCTCACAGCAGGCCGGCATCTGTAACCATAGAGGTCTCAAGGACCTCTATGGTTACCATCCTGACGCATCGCCGACCCCCGATCATGTGACGGGGGTCGGCGATGCGCTCATTTCTGGCCGCGCGGCCGGAAGCCGTAGTTAAATGCCGCTGTCAGCGTTTGACAGCGGCATTTAACAGGTTAATAGAGGCGGGTGAATCGCGATTTCACCCGCTGCTATTGCGGGCACATGTCAGCTGTACAAAACAACTGACATGTCCCGGCTTTGATGCGGGCTCACCGCCGGAGCCAACATCAAAGGGGGAGACACGACATGCGCCATACTAGTACGGGCATGTTGTGAAGGGGTTAAAGGAGTTTTCCCATGAACAAAGCCCATTTTCATTCACAGAACTTGGAATAATAATAATTTCCACAATTGGATGTGTTTAAATAAAATGTAAAATGTTCCTGTGCTGAGATAATCTTATCAATGTGCCCCTGCTGTGTACTGTGTAATGTCTGTGTCTGACTGTGCAGGGACATGGTCTGATCATCCCACAGCTCCTAGGCAGGGGAGGAAGCAAGAGTGTACAGACAGGACAGCAGGGATCACAGCTGATTGTTTGTGAGGTAAAACATTTCACTGTCTTTTTTAATGTTTTACCTCAAAGAAAGAATTTGAAATTAGCTTTGTTCGTGGGGAAAAACCCCTTTAATGTAATATTTGTACAACAACAAACATTTTGTATTGTGCTATTATCACCGTACAGCCCTGAAGGCCTTTGATAAATCAGTCAGTAAAAAGCTGTCCGCATCAACAATCACCGTGCTGATCAGCAAGTAAAGAAGCCAGGGCCCCCGCATTGTGCGTCCTGCAGACAGTCACATGTATGTGTGTGGGGGGCAGCCTCACTGGGAGGTTAGGGGGCACCTATGACTGCCCAGGACGTGATGTGGGGGACTGCTGTGGCTATTGGTTTCATCACATTACGGTAAGCAGGATCGTCGTCACTACTGAGTATGTTGTAATAAGACTAATTCTTATGATAAAAACTTTCTTTTTCCCCCCCCCCAGAGAATCTCGTTAATTATGTGACAACCATGGTGTGTGTTGCTGTAAATGGAAAACCAATTATAGGTGTAATACATAAACCTTTCACAGGGTATACTGGTGAGTGTTTTCATGTAGCTTGGTCCTTATTTGTATTTTTTTTTTTCACTTAATATTCTGTTTAATTAGCAGTATTTTTTACAATGTATATTTACACATTAAACTATTTCATATTACATGGACTGTGGGTGATGTGTGCGATTAGGACTACTAGTGATTCTCCATTTAAGGGGTCACATCAGTACATAACATTGTGTTCCGAGTCCTCTAATGAGGCAAAATGTTACCGAGACAGCCTGCGGCGGTTAAAGTTGCCGGTACAGCAGTGACTTCCCGCATGATGCCTGCGACTTTTAGCTAAGCATGTGAACAGTGAGTAGGATCACACTGAGTAGGATCACACTGTGAATACTTATTTTCCTTATGTTGAAGAGACCTGTAGAGTTTTTTTGTTTTTTATTGGAGCGGTGGAGTGGTGTTAATAATCTAAGTTCCCTAGTCCTATAGTTACCAGCCGCCATCTCCATCT
Organism: Ranitomeya variabilis; assembly: GCF_051348905.1. NCBI lineage: Eukaryota > Metazoa > Chordata > Amphibia > Anura > Dendrobatidae > Ranitomeya > Ranitomeya variabilis. The sequence continues at coordinate 458,076,314 of NC_135237.1, read as the reverse complement.
GTTATCAGTGCTGCTCCTGTCGGACTCCAGCAGTTTGTGACCTACTGGATCGCTACAGCGTGATCTGGAAGCAACAGCTCAATGTAAGTCTATGAGATCCACAACGAAGGTCTAATGGGCCTACACTAAGAGCTTGTGACCTTACCTCTGACTTCTGGTCAGTCAGAAAACGCGGTCACAACATAGATGGCGGATAGGGACCGGTGTGGCATCGGGAACAGATGAAAACTCGGGGAACTTAGATTAGTGGCACCACTCCAGCGCTGAAATTTAAAAAAGAAAATACTGGAGTGGTGCTTTAAAGAAAAGCATCTAATCTTGGACAGCCCCTAAGATCCACCTAAATTACTCCCCTAACAAAGGTGTGCACACATTGCTGCTCCTGTGTGATGTGCTTTGTCATATTTGGATTGATGCATTTCTAAAATCTTGATTGATTTTTTTTCATATTTTCTGTGCTAGCGTGGGCTATGGTAGAAGGTGGCTCCAATACAAAGAGGCGTGCATCTTACAATGAGAAAACCCCAACTATCATTGTTTCCCGAAGCCATTCAGGGGCAGTGAAAGAAGTGACCCTTAAGACGTTTGGCAACCAGACTAAAATTATATCCGCAGGAGGGTCAGGTATGTATCGTAACAAGACAAATGATGCATGTTTCTGCAGAGTAATATGTTCCTTCAGAGGGTCATGCCCTAATTACCAATAACTAAGAGATTTCTGAAGATTTCCAGTCTCAAGTTAGTTGACACTCCTAACCGATCCCCCATCCATGGAAACGTGCACGAACGTTTGTACATGGACGAGTCCCATTATGTTTCTTAATGATCAGCTGATCGAAGCCGCAGCTGAATGTGTCGCGGCTGTGTCGCTGTCACAGTACATGCATGGACAGCCTGTGTGTTGGGAAATGCATGTGGTGGGACAGTGACACAGCCGCGACTCATTCAGCTGCGGCTCCGATCAGCCGGCACGATCCAGGAAGCCGGGCTTCCTCTGCAGTTTATTCGACAAGCGCTATAGCTTGGCGAGCAAGAGGGAACCCAAGCAAATTCGCTCAACTCTACTCAAAACCACTTTCAAGAAGTTTATTAACCCTTCAGGTGCTTCACAGGAATTAAAGCAATATGGAGAAAAAAATTGAAAATGTTACTTTTTTTTCCACAAAAATGTTACTTTAGCCCCAAATTTTGCATTGTTACAAGGATAACAGTAGAAAGATGACCATTAAATTTGTTGTACAATTTCTCCTCTGTACTCCTATACCCCATATGTGGTGGAAAACTACAGTTTGGGTGCACAGCAGAGCTCAGAAGTGTGGGAGCACCATTTAACATTTGGAAAGCAAAATTGGCTGATATCGATTGTGGACACCATGTCACGTTTGCAGAGCCCCTGATGTGTCTAAACAGTGGAAACCCCAAAAAGTGACCCCATTTTGGAAACTACACCCTTAACGGAATTTATTTGGATATGTTGTGAGCACCTTTAACTCCCAGGTGCTTCACAAAAGTTTACCGTAGAGCCATAAAAGTAAAAAAACAAAAAAAAAAAAAACAAATTTTTCCCACAAATATGGTGCTTTAGCCCCAAGTTTTTTATTTTCACAAGGGTAACAGAGCAAATTGGACCCCAAATTTTGTTGTGCAATTTCTCCTGAGTACGACAATACTCCATATGTGGTGGAAAACTGTTTGGGCACACTGTTGAGGTAGAAGTGACATTTTGAAGCTCAGACTTTGATGGGATTATTTGCAGAACCCTTGAGGTGCAAAAACCGTAAAAACCCACCACAAGTGACCCTATATTAGAATTGATCTAGTATTTTGTTTTGTGAATTTTATAACGTGGTGGCGTATGTGAGTTGCGTAGAGTACACCAAACTAGCATACGTGAGTTATGTGGAGCACATCAAGTTGTGCAATAAATTAGAGTAATTGAGAATTAAATTTAGCAGTCCATGGATGGCGCTTTGAAACAGTCTTTCGTGCACAGGCGAGGTTCATCTGGGCAGGTGGTTTTTCATATCCCCCTTTTGTAGTACACCTTGCACTTTTATGACCTTCCTCTCTTTGCAGTTTGATGGACCTCACCGAAGTGTTGCACTGGTACGATACAAACACCTTCAGTTCCAAAAGTACTGGGGCCCGCTCCTTCCTGACTTCCAAATTTTAGGGCCTTGATCAGTACCTGAAGGAATGTGCTGGTCTGGCCTGTAGATCGTAATAGCACATAAGTATTATACACAGGGCTGTTGAGTCGGTAAGCCAAACCACCGACTCAGACTCCTCAGTTTCTCTGACTTCCAACCCCAACTTCTCAGCACTGCCTCACAACTGAGCATGTGCATAAAGTGCAGCAGATTCATCTCCACGAAAAGCCGAGATCCTGAGATCAGGAACAGAACAGACATTTATAGGACATTTTATAACTTTACTGAATTATTCTGAAAACATTTACAGCACATCCTGCACAGAACTACTGAATCCAATTTATTATATATATTAGGAGTTGTAGTCCGTCCGTTTTATACAGACTCCACCAAAATGGACACCTACTCCATGACTCCTACTCCATAGCCCTGGTTATACATTGTACAGATGGCAATGTGCATGGCCAGCTTCTTGTGACATGCTTTTGTTTTCCGCATGGCACTGTAGGGCTGGAGGACTTGATCAGAGAGACCACCCCCCCATGTTCTTATTGTACCCCAGTACACACTCTGGTTTGGGGACCTGTATATTGCTACTAGGGTTGAGCGACTTTCGCTTTTTTAGGGTCGAGCCATGTTTCGCGAAACCCGACTTTTTGAAGAGTCGAGTCGGGCGAAATCGGCCGATTACTGCGAAAAGTCGAGGATCGGCCGGAACATGAAACCCTATGCACGTCGATGGGGAATAATTATTATTATCTTTTTTTTTCTCTCTCCCCCTCTCTCTCTCCCCCTCTCTCTCTCCCCCTCTCTCTCTCCCCCTCTCTCTCTCCCCCTCTCTCTCTCCCCCTCTCTCTCCCCCTCTCTCTCCCCCTCTCTCTCCCCCTCTCTCTCCCCCTCTCTCTCCCCCTCTCTCTCCCCCTCTCTCTCCCCCCAGAAATTTTTCTCGTGTTACACATTGCAAATCCCTACTGCGCACAAGCGATAGCATGATGTTAGGCGTGCACGCCCCTAACCCCTATGTTGTCACTCTGCCCACGCTCCTTCATTGGCTGAAAAAATGGCGCTAATCGCGTCATATGAAACGTGACTTTGGCTCCAAGATCACGTACCGCATGGCCGACCCCACGCAGGGATCGGGTCGGGTTTCATGAGACGCCGACTTTGTCAAAAGTCGCCGACTTATGAAAATGAACGATCCGTTTCGCTCAACCCTAATTGCTACCTTATACAGCGGTGGTGGTGGTGATGCCATTACCATGTATTGTGGTCAAGAAAAGGACAACCCACTTGTCCATGAACTTGACCACCAGCATGTTGTCGCTACATTGGGCTCTGCTCTCGGGGATTGCGGGAATTGCCTTTTGCCCCAGGGACTTGAACATATTATTCGAGCACGCACAAGATACTCGGCTAACACCCGAGTATGCTCTGATAACACTTTACACGAGCACGTGCGCTCATCACTAGTGATAACCCTGATCCAGTAGTGGGTGCCCCAAATCCTATACAATTTTCCACTGCAGAGCTGTGTGTGATTATACCGGACACATCTGCAGGTTCCTCTCCGCTTCCATCTCACAGGCAGACACGGCTGCAATATTATTACAGTACAGCAGAGCTCAGAGAGCTGCAAAAAAGAGTTTTTGAGAAGACAAAGTTGATTTCTCTTGTTCTGTGTTAGTTACATTTCTCAAACTGGTAACTTGACTTCTTGTAAAATAAACTCTGGGGGCAGAATTATCTTCCAGGCAGTGTCCTCCCCGTATTACAATACAATCTTTATTAAAGAAAAAAATATCAGAACTCTTTCAATTTACACAAATACCTTCCAGGCTTTATACTAGTCTCATGTAGAAAAGCCGCGGAGACACCATCACGTGTTTCTCAATGCAAGCAATGAATAGCCAGGTCTTTCACCGGGAAGGAACAACCACGGGAAGGGCAGCATCCAATAAAGGAAACCCCCAATGCCAAAACATGGTATCCATCCACAGACAGCTGTTTCGGGGTATTTGCCCCTCATCAGTGTGGAGTAGGAAACTGGCTATTAGGAGCAGTGCCTATTGGAAAGACTATAAACATAAGGATGAATGACCTCTGGGAGATCAAAACATCCAACACCGCGGGAATGAATAGCCAGGTCTTTCACCGGGAAGGAACAACCACGGGAAGGGCAGTATCCAATAATGGAAAACCACCTATGCCAAAACATGGTATCCATCCACATCCTCCTAATAGCCAGTTTCCTACTCCACACTGAGGGGCAAATACCCCGAAACAGCTGTCTGTGGATGAATACCATGTTTTGGCATAGGTGGTTTTCCTTTATTGGATACTGCCCTTCCCGTGGTTGTTCCTTCCCGGTGAAAGACCTGGCTATTCATTGCTTGCGTTGAAAAACACGTGATGGTGTCTCCGCGGCTTTTCTACATGCATTTGTATATTTCCCATTAGGGATGGGGGGCAATGTTCTGGATCACTGCGTTGAGAAACACGTGATGGTGTCTCCGCGGTGTTGGATGTTTTGATCTCCCCGAGGTCATTCACCCTTAGGTTTATACTAGTCTCAGACTTACAGCTCTACACAAAATACTTTTCCGTTGTCTGATTTTCATCACAAGCAGGATTACAATGAAATGTGACCCCCTCTATGTACAGTTGCTAGCCTGAGATCCATCATTCACAATAGGTGATGACAAGGCTCACCTCTCCGCAACCTGTGCAATGACCGCTGCTCTGATGAGATGCCCAGAATATAACTATATACATTTCAGTAGAGTCTGAGTCCGTCTATTGATTAGTTGCCCAACAAGATGTAGGAGTCTTAGGGTATGTGCACACATGGCGGATCCGCAGCGGTTTTCCATGCGGTGTACAGTACTATGTAAATCTAATCCGCTGTGCCCATAGTGCGGAAAATTCTGCGCAGAAACGCAGTGGTTTATTTTCCGCAGCATGTCAATTCTTTGTGCGGATTCCGCAGCGTTTGACACCTGTTTCATTATAGGATTCCGCAGGTGTAAAAATGCAGGTGAAATCCGCAGAAAACCTGCAGGGAATCCACAGGTCATTTTACCTACAGGTTCTGCAGAATAAGGCTACTTTCACACATCAGGTTTTCGCCGTCAGGCTAAATCCGGCTAATTTTCAAAAAAACGGATCAGGCGAATGTTGCCGCCGGATCAGGTTTTTTTTCCCATAGACTTGTATTAGTGCCGGATTGCTCTGGATGACATTACGTTTCGTCCGGTTTTCGCCGGATCCGGCAAATCTGCCGCTTTCGGTTTCTTGAAAAAACGTCCATTGCAACGTTTTTTTTGTCTCCGGCGAAAAAGCCTGAAGCGCCGGATCCGGCTCTTCCGGCTGTTTGCTACAATGAAAGCCTATGGGAGTCGGAAGGTGCCGGATCTGGAAAAAGGTGGATCTGGCGGCCTGATCCGGTTTTTTAAACTGCGCATGCTCCAAATTTTTTTTTTTTTATCCAATACTCTAGATAGGCTAGCCGGATCCGTCAAAAAAACGGATCCGTCGCATCAGTTTTTCAAAATCGGCGCCGAATCCAGTTTATCCAACATTCGCCGGATTTAGCCTGACACTGAAAACCTGTTGTGTGAAAGTAGCCTTAGGCTGAAAAATCCGCAATGGAATTCGCAACGGGTGCACATTCCCTTAACATTAGTGACCAGTGTGAAAATGGAAAGTTATCATTCTCTTCAATGTGACTTGCATTTTTGACATTTGCACATTACTACTGATGATTCTGTGTGCATTCTTAGAATTTTCAAAGGCCACTTCATTAAATGACATGACACAATGGAATTTTTTGCATTTTTTTTTTTTTAATAACAAAAACACACATCCAGTAAAGTGTGTGTGTGAAGGTCTTGTAAGTTAGCCCTTAATGAATGTGTACTAGCTAATTTTAAAGGTTGTCTCTATGGATAGGCGGACATGCTCGGACAATGTGTTATTGAGCATGCTCGGGTGTTATCCAAGCATCTGGGAGTGCTCGCATATTATGTTCGAGTCCCTGCAGCTGCATGATTTGCGGCTGTTAAGGTACCGTCACACTAAGCGACGCTGCAGCGATACAGACAACGATTCCGATCGCTGCAGCGTCGCTGTTTGGTCGCTGGAGAGCTGTCACACAGACCGCTCTCCAGCGACCAACGATGCCGAGGTCCCCGGGTAACCAGGGTAAACATCGGGTTGCTAAGCGCAGGGCCGCGCTTAGTAACCCGATTTTTACCCTGGTTACCAGTGTAAAATGTAAAAAAAAACAAACAGTACATACTCACCTTCGCGTCCCCCGGCGTCCGCTTCCCTGCACTTACTGAGCGCCGGCCCTAACAGCAGAGCAGTGACGTCACCGCTGTGCTGTGCTTTCACTTTACGGCCGGCGCTCAGTCAGTGCAGGAAGCGGACGGCGGGGGACGCGAAGGTGAGTATGTACTGTTTTTTTTTTTTTACATTTTACACTGGTAACCAGGGTAAACATCGGGTTACTAAGCGCAGCCCTGCGCTTAGTAACCCAATATTTACCCTGGTTACCAGTGTAAAACATCGCTGGCATCGTTGCTTTTGGTGTCAAACACGACGATACACGCCAGTCTGACGACCAAATAAAGTTCTGAACTTTCTTCAACGACCAGCGATATCACAGCAGGATCCTGATCGCTGCTGCCTGTCACACTCAACGATATCGCTAGCCAGGACGCTGCAACGTCACGGATCGCTAGCGATATCGTTTAGTGTGAAGGTACCTATAGACACAACACATGTGGAATTCCCTAACAAACAGGCAATCCCCTGCTTGTTCTCAGGCTGTCTGTCTCAGGGTATGTTTCCACGGTCAGGAAACGCTGCTTGTTTGACGCTGCACAGAGCTGCAGCGTCAAACACGCAGCGTCCAGATGTTCCAGCATAGTGGAGGGGATTTTATGAAATCCCGTCTCCACTATGCGTGGAAACCCGCACGCGGTGGCCCTGCGACTCCGGACATGCTGCGCGTCTTTTCAGATCGCAGCATGTCCGTACACCTTGCGGGGACGCAGCGTCCCCGCAAGGCATATCACAGGGCCCTATGGGAGAGAGCGATCATCCCGGATGTGAAGAGTTAACACATCCGGCATGATCGCGTCCCAGAAAGGGGGCAGGGCTTGGGGCCCGGCCATCCTGACCGTGGAAACATACCCTAACAGCTGCAAATCATGCAGGCCCAGGGGACTCGAGCATAATATACGAGCACGCCCAGCTGCTTGGATAACACCATATCCGAGCATGTTCGCTCATCACTAGTATCTTCAGGAGCGCACTGCTCCCCAGCCTCCCGGCTTCCTGCTTCTCTTGGGGCCTTTCCTCTCCTGAACATTGACAGTTTGGAATAATGGCGTAGGGACACTGCAGGTCTGAACTGTATTGCATGGAGAAGTGCAGTACCGCTCCAGTCCAGCTCTAAGGCGGAGAGCCTGCGATTGTCCCTTCCGTGCCTCGGAAACCGCTTCTGTTGATGGACTGCAGTGGTGGTTGGTAATACAGGCGATGAGCTGTAAATCCCTCTGTTATTGAGAAGAAGTAAATTACAAAGTTGTTCATTTCTAAAAGCCCTTTGCAGTTTCTTCCCACTTAACAAAGTGAGACCATCCCTTTTAATGGCTCTGATGGCCACAATTAACCTACTGAACACTGAGGAAAAAGCACCATAAATGCTGATGTGTAGAAGAGCTGTGCGGTAGCGCTTCTTCGTTTCCTTGTTGCATGTATATAAGGTTAAGCTCTGCTTCTGTATCGGCCAGGAGCACACAATCCCTTGCGTCAGTACATGGCCCAAGGGACCTACTGACATGGTCAAAATGTGCAGGTCGTATCAGGTTGAGGATATGTAGCTGGATATATCATGCAGTGAGGTTAATTCCTTCTTATTTGCTTTCCAGGGTACAAAGTCCTTTCGTTACTTGACGTGACGGGCAACGACCAAGAGACTGCTGACGTTTATATTCACAACACCTACATCAAAAAGTGGGACATTTGTGCGGGCAATGCGATACTTAGTGCACTTGGCGGCCAAATGACCACTCTTAAAGGAGAAGAAATCATTTATACAGGATCAGATGGAAATGAAGGGGGGCTGCTGGCAAGCATCGGGATGGACCACCACGCCCTTGTTGATAAATTGTCTTAAAAAAAAGTCCTCCAAATAAACCTGCGCCTACACATCTTCACTCCACAGCACATGTATGTTTACGGACCTGGAACGACGTCGGTCACGGCACAGGCTCAATGCGTTCTCATACATATGATTCGAAAGACTTGATATTGAAGTATGTTCTGCTGTATAAGTCCGAGCTGGTGAAGCTCGGAGGCCAGAATGCGCGCCCTTGGTGTGAGCGGCTGTTCTGGTTTAGTATGAACGATGAAGATTGCGATTAAGCAGAGACTTTCTGGATTATATAGGGTGAAATTCAAATCTTATTTTAAATACAAGAACATTACATCGTTTCCACTCCCGAATAGTGGTATTGATAAGCATTGTGCCTTTCTGCTTCACATCACACAACAAAATAATTTTGCTGTTTAATTTATGCAAACTTTTTTTTGGGTGGGGACTGTGGATTTACTGGATCATAATCTCTGCGGTTCAGCTGATTTTAAGCATTATTAAGGTATGGTAACGGTACTACTTTCCTTCAGCTCGGAGCCTGCAGACGTCAGAGGATCGCATTACAGATGTTTTAATCCTTGTGAAATGGGTTTGTGTGTGCTAACTATAATGACAGTCTATGATACTGTCAATATGTGAGATACTTTGTTCTCATCCATCTTCCATTAGTTTTCTATGTCCTCTGTTCATGTTTCTGGCTGCCTTTTTATTTATGCTTTCTTTTTCCGATGCATATTACGTTGCATTGTATTCCTGCTGCCATGGATGGTGGAGATGAAATAAAATAAAAATGACATTTTGTGGGATGACTTGCACAATGTAAACCTCATTTTCATCTACCATTCTCCGAACTGATTCATCTGAAAACCGTAACTAGTAATCTGTATGAAAACACTAGATTCATGCTGCACCAATTTACCAACATGTCTGGCCCAAGTAATACCAGAGATGGGCCACGTTCACACTATCAGTATTTGGTCAGTCTTTTACATCAGTATTTGCCAAAACCAGGAGTGGGTGATAAATATAGAAGCGGTGTCGTGTTTCTATTATACTTTTCTCTGATTGCTCCACTCCTGGTTTTGGATTACAAATACTGATGTACAATACTGACCAAATACTGAACGTGTTAACTTGGCCTTATGGAGATTCGCACCTTCTCTATGGATTATAAATACTGATTTGTGAACGTGGTCTAAGCCTTTGCGTAGGTTCTCATAAGTATATGACAATTCATTCAGCGTTGCATCCATAAAAGTGGGATGACTTTTTTTTTTTTCCCCCGTATTCAATTTTTTTTTTTATGGGGTTCTCTACTACTTGGACAACCCCTTCTCCATCTCAATGTCTGGCACCCATAAAATAAAACAAATTATGCCTCCCCTTCCTTGCCGGCACCATTCCAGCACTCAATCAGTTCACTCACCGCCTTCAGACGTATTGAACATCAACAGGAAGCCGGGGCTGCAGTTGCTGTCTGACTTCTCGAGGAAAGTGATGTCAGCGCTGATTGCAGATAGCACAAAGAACATAGAAGTATGCAAAAAAGAAAGGGATCACCTATAAATCATTTTACTAAATACTTAAGCCAAAAAGTTTTATGAACCATTAATAGAGCCCAAAGACTGACAATATGCGGGTATTAGGTTAGTGCTAGTGATGGCGAATATACTCATTACTCGAGATTTCCCGAGCATGCTCAGGGGTCCTCCGAGTATTTTTTAGTGCTCGGAGATTTAGTTTTTAGCGCCGCAGCTGAATGATTTACATCTGTTAGACAGCATAAGTACATGTGGGGGTTGCCTGGTTGCTAGGTAACCCCACATCTACTTATGCTGGCTAATAGCTGTAAATCATTCAGCTGCTGCAAGGAAAACTAAATCTCAGAGCACTAAAAAATACTCGGAGGACACCCAAGCATGCTCGGGAAATCTCGAGTAACAAGTATGTTCGCTCATCAGTAGTTAGTGACCATTCGGTTCTTGTTTAATCCAGTGCTGATTGGGCACAGGGCTCGTGTCATAACCGCCTGGGAGCATGGGTGCTGACACTGCTGGAACGACGCCGGCACGGGAGGGTAGTATAGGTGTATTTTATTGGCGCCAAACATTTAGATCGAGAAGGTGTTGTACTAGTAGCGGACAACCCCTTTGAAGCAGCAGCTTGTAATCATTTACAGTTTCCATTATTACTGAATTACAATGTATCTGTAAAAATCGTGTGATATATTGTGGCTCCGTGTGGCATCTGAGTTTTTTTCTTTTATCTCGCCCATGGGTTGGAATGGGTGAGTCTCCTCCAATTTACGGAAGTCGTGCATGCTGGCCCATCTGCACTGTCCCATTGAATAACATTGGTCCAAGTGCTTTTTTTTTCTCTTCACGGACCGCACTGGCCCTCATTCTGTTTTTCATGTCCGCGTTTTGTGAGTTTCAGAGGACACATGGGTATTATATTCTATGGGACTGTTCATATGGTCTTTTTTTTTTTTTCTTTACAGGGTCAGTGAGAAACAAAGTCTGCTCAATCAGGGCACCAATGGGCTATCCTGTGCTACCAAAACCAGTACCACTGGCGGTGTACTAAACAGACCTATTGAGAAATAACGAGCATATATCTGTGCCAGTACCACTGACAGACACATTGCCAATTAAGCCTCCAAAATAAATTTCAGATCCATAAGATTATAACAAGAATGGTCTCACCCAATTCTGGTTGTTGCTTGGACCTCCGGCACCAGTTCAGTAAATCTCATGTGGCGCTAAGGGCACTAAGCCACCAAGAAAAGCGTCCATATCATCAGTAGAAATCATTGTGCCATTTCAAAAAAGGGTGATAATATGGACGCTTTTCTTAGTGGCTTAGTGCCCCTAGCGCACTAAGCAGGGGCATATCATTAACTGAAAACATCTGACACTGATTACACAAGAACCACAGGACGGATTCCTTCACCCCAGGTATCATTTTAATCAGTATAACAGCACCAACCTGACAATGCCTGTAGTTTACTTAGCACAATCATCTGACAGGCTCGCTTTAAGAAACCACCTACAATTCTGTTCCCTTTTTAGGGTCCCTTTAATAAACTATGATTTTTCCATCCGAGTTGCCTCACCCGCATGACGCGTAAGTATAGAAAAGGTTTATTTTAAACAGTCTTAGTTAAAAGTGCGTGGGTACGGTTACAACATGTTCAGTTGGATTTCTCTTGGCACACCTTTATCACCTGCGATACAAATATCATATTTCCTAGTGTGACAGCTTGAGCTATTTCTTAATCATTACATATTGTATTTTGGCTTTTTTCAGTCTCCGCTTTCATAGTCCCCGTGGTTACAAATACATAGAAGTATTAATGTGAAGGCAGAAGGTGAACAATGCAGAGAGCAATAAATCGGAGCCGTTCCGGGGTCTCTGGCGGCGGGGCTGCCTCTGGCTCTCAGCAGCCGTACTGTGTAACAATGTTACCTTCAGTCTCCTGCCACCACTTTCACGCTTTATGGTAGTCACATGGTTTTCCTTCCGACAGCATCATTTTCAGCTATTGTAGCGGCAGTTTGTCACATTTTATCCTTGCATGTCGAAGGTTGATAAAGGAAATGTGACTTCACCTACATTTTGCCATGTTCCAAGCAGAGCTGTAGATTCAGGGTACAAGCACATGGGACATTTCCGCTGGGCAATCTCCTACGTCAGAAATGGTGCACATTTTGTTACAGTTATAGTTGTTGCAATAAACCGTACATTTCACCCTATGTATTGTAAAGGGAGAATTGTGCTTGACCATTGACAGGATAAATGGTCAAGCTGGTAAAATTACACTGCAGATATTCTCCGCACCATTAGCTAAAGATTTTCACCACTACTGGATAACTCCTTCTTAAAGGGAATCTGTCACCAGGTTTTTGCTACCCTATTTGAGAGCAAATTGATGTAGGGGAAGAGACCCTGATTCCAGTGATGTGTCATTTACTGAGGTGCTTGCTGTAGTTTTGATAAAATCACTGGTTAGTACTCTATAAAGCCGCCCACACCACTGATTGGCAGCTTTATGCCCATGTGCAGTGCACACAGAAAGTTGCTAATCAGTCGTGGTGATGGGGTTATACAGAGCTCATGAATATCGAAGACTACCTGGCAGCAAGTTTTAGTCCTCTAATGATAATCTAACAAAACAGTGATTTTATCAAAACTATACTAAGCAGCCCAGTAAGTGATACATCACTGGAATCAGGCTCTCTACATCATGCTGCTTTCAGATTAAATGGCATAAATCTGGTGCCAGATTCCCTTTAAGGCCGGGATCACACATGCGAGAAACACGTCCGTGTCTCGCATGTGAAACCCAAGCTCTGGCGCCGGCACTGTGGAGCGGAGAGTGCGGCCGCATAGGAACACATGGAGCTGCACGCTCCGCTCCCAAGTGCCGGGGCCAGAGCTTGGTTTTCACATGCGAGGTACGGACGTGTTTCTCGCATGTGTGATCCCGGCCTAACAGCTGCAATATGGTGCCAAAGTAAAAAATAAAAAGTGCATACTTACCTTCTAGACCAGCTCTGCTTTTGCGATTTCAAAGCTGTTACTCCTGGCTTCTTCCACAACCTCAGCCTGAGCCAGCAGAGCACAATTCAGGTTTCAGGAGCCAGGGCCAGATGGAAATCCGTGGCCGAGGACACCTTGTAAGTGAATGGCTCTGTGGTCAGAGAAGAAGCAGGGGACCATAGAGTTCCTACTCTGCCTGACTGCCCATGAAGTGAACACATGTCAATATTATGTTAGCGGAATCACGTGGTATGGTCTCCCCATTTATAACAGCGTGACGTTCTTGGGACACGTAAGGTTAGCTTGGCACAGTTTTACACAGACACCCCCCAGTCTACACAGGCCCAGGGAGTGAGAGAAGGTGGCCCATGCAATCACTGACATGGCACCACGCTTGCCCACAATTCTGACAGACTAAGAGGCCCCTTTCACTAGCACTATTGAAACAAAACCTTATCAGCCCGGTAGGGCTGCCACCAGTTCCTCGTTTGATATATGCCTGGTCTGTTAACAGGGTTTTATGGGGCCAGAAACCAGCCCCAGTAGCGTGTGAAATTACTTCAAGAAAGGGACGTGTGGATTTGTGGATTGAGATTAAAGAGCAGCCGAAGGTTAAATTATATATTTAATCGACTTGATGCCACACTAGACAGTACACCATATACGCACTGGTGTACGACAAAAGGTATAAGCAGAATGCATGGTCAGTTAGCAGTTAGATGAAAGGCCTGATGTGCAGGGGGAAGGCTTGTTGTCCGGTTTGTATGTAGCTTCTCATACATTGTTGTTGCGACCTCCCAGAGAAAAAGTAATAGGATATGCTTCACGCAAGCATTTAACCCTCTGGGTCACTCCCCTCTTGCCCTCTGGACTGAACCTAAATCCCTTCCCCTATAGATAAATCTCCCAAAACCTATGAAAGATCATAACTCCTTTCTGGACGGTCCTAGGATGCCATCCGGTCCAGCCAAGGCCCTGCTACTCATAGAGACTAAACACAATTTTACTACCTAGCTGCTACTGGCTGTTCTATGTGTCTCTCTTCCTGTGCCTGTTAGAATGTCTCAAAACCCAGGCAGGCGCTTGCCCTGTTCTGGGGATCTCAGAAATATACACAGTGTACAGCTAGGACGTACAGTATGAAATGTTACCTGGCTGAACCAAGAACTCAGGCCGCATGGCTTGGCTCCACAGGGGGTCTTCCTGTTGAAAGTTGCATACCAGCTAGCTGGTGGCATGAATCCCTTGTTTGAAGCTGGCCAGGTGTCATGTTAAAACTGCATACGATGAAGGAGTTTTTATAATCCCATGCCAAATAGGACACAGATGATGGAATTATGTCTCCGATATTCTTCACAGTTATGCAACGTAAACGCTGCTGCCAATCAGCAACCACTGATAGTTGAGGCTGCTCAAGTGGAATAGCTGTAGCTGGTCGAAGAGATGTTTTCAATAATATATGTATTTTGCATTGTGAAATATGGCAAAAGCAATTACATTTTTTTCCTTTAATACGGTTAAAGTAGTTGTCTGCCTTTGGGACGGCAACTTTTTCTCTTCAATTAAATGCATGCATTATTGGATAAAAAACATTTTCACAATTAAAAATGTTTCACTATTTGCCTCTTATAGCTTCAGAAAAAATATTAAAGTTCAATGTTTAGGGAAGTAAAATGCCTGTAAAAGCCAAACTGCAAAATTCGTAATGAAACTAAATTACAAAAATGATTTTTAGCCTCAAATACATGCAGTTAATGGGGTTGTTTGGTCTTTAAGTGGACGTCTGCAGTCACTCTATGTCCTCACAGCGTGCACACCGCATGCTGTCAGAATTCTCACATGTTGCTGACGATTTGTATTTTTCTGGCCACATTCCGACTAGACATGCTCGGCCTCGCTCAATTCACTTGTCATGTGGCATCTCCCACTCTTTCCCGCACCACCGGAGAATCTAGACAGCACACAGTGCGCACGTTGTAAGAGTTCAGAAGTCCTTTCACCATAGACCAGACAAAATGTGGAGAAATGATTAGCACCAGTAGAGGGCAGAAGCACTTTATTTATGGCCCCGATTCTACTACACAATACGTCCTAGATACAATTCTATTCCAAATCTACATGTACGTTATGAAGCTAAAGTCCGGTATCTTCACTAATTTGTGTCAATTTTATATTTCATCATTTAGAATATATTAATAAAAATATAAAGTTGGAAACATGAAAGTAGATTTCAAATTGCCTATCGTGTTGTTTTAGCATCGAGTGTTTGGTATGTTCGGTACGCAAGCTCATATTCCTGGTGAGACTTGTCATATACAGCTCTGAAGCTTAGCATGAATCAAGTATATCTATGATGAAGCAGGATAAGGAATGTTTTGGTGAGTCAGGGCAGCCATCACATGCCTATGTACTGTAACATGAATATAAAGAGCCTTGATAAATCAGCGCCTTGATTTTATTTAGGAATATCAGACCAAAGGAGGCTGAATACAAACGCACATCACAATATTTTAAATATTTAGAAAACCATGCACAGCCATGATACAGTCATGCTTTCGGCTATGACTACCATTTGCTTTACACTTCACAAATACTTTGCTACTTTGGTTTGATATAAAAAAAAATTAAAAAACACTGTAAATTCTATTCCTAGAAACATGCATTGGAATGTAATTTCTTCAAAGAGTCTTCTCAAGTTTAAAAGTTACCCCGTGAGCAATATCCCATTGGTAACGGAAAAGTTAGCAATAGTCTGCAATTGCCCTGAAAAGAATGTGTGCAACACTCTGAGGTCTCCAAGGACTGTACCCAACCCCATTCAATCTCTTCAATGCAAACAGAGCCTTAGTAATGTCAATGTGACCTCACTATAGAAACGGATGGTAACCCTGTAGTAACCAACAGTCCATTTAACCCATTCCTGACATCCACCCTACATGACGATCGCGTGGGCTCACTCCGAACGACGCCGCCATCAATATCAGGTGTAAGCGCTAAATGGACTCTGACACCCTCGGCAAATGACCACGATCAGTGCTAGTGCCAGTCACAGGAGTTTACCCTCTCTGACGCCCCTGTCAATAGTGACAGCGAGAACGATCGGTATCTCAGAGGGAGGGAGTGTTGGGAGTTGTGCAGATGGTCTCTATAGTAGCCACAAGGTCCTCTAGGTACGATGGCCTGTGAGCTCCTGCTCAGAGCTGGAGATGACACTCATCCTCCCTATGTGTTAGACGCTGATCTAATGCCATGGAATGCAAAAGCATTGTAGAGTATTAGAGCAGTGATCAGGGCAGAGAAATTTGATGTCCTATACTGGGACAGGGTAAAAAAGTTTAAAAAAAAAAGTTTTAATATTTTTTAAAAATATTAAAAAAAAAATCTCACAAAAGAACAAAAAAAAAAAGAAAAAATATTAATCCACTAAATACATAAATTTATGTAAAAACAAAAATATACAAATGAAGTACGCATATTTGATATCCCTGCATCCAGAAAAACCACACCTATGAAACTATCCCACTAGTTAAGCCCTTCAGTCAACACCGTAAAAAAAAATTATAAAAAAAACCTGGCAAAAAACTATGCTTTTTCATACTGCTGAATAGAAAGTGGAATAAAACGCAATCAAAGAGTTGAATGTAAATAAAAATGGTATAGCTGAATACGTCATCTTGTCTCTCAAAAATCAAGTCACAATACAGCTTAATCAGGGGAGAAATAAAAAGTTATATCTCTCAGAATTAAACGATGCAAAAACATTTTTTTTTCTATAAGACAGTTTTTATCGTGTAAAAGTGCCAACACATAAAACAAATTGTAAAAGTGGTATCTCTTTAATCGTACTGACCCGAAGAATAAAGCTTCCTTATCAATTTTACCACATGCGGAAAGACATAAAAAAAATCAGTTGCTGAATTGCTGGTTTTTGTTCATTCTGCCTCCCAAAATTCAGAATAGAAAGCAATCACAAAATGTCATGTGCCCGAAAATGGTACCAATAAAAATGTCAACTTGTCCCGCAAAGAGCAAGTCGTCACATGACTCTGTTGGCAGAAATTTGTAAAACATATATAGAAAAATTATAGCTCTCAAAATATGGTGATACAAAAACTTTTTTTGGAAAAAAAAGTGTATGACAGCAGCGAAACATAAAAAAAGCTATAAATCTGGTATCGCTGTAATCGCACCGATCAGAAGAATGAAGTTGTCTAATCACTTATACTGCCCGAGGAATGGCATAAAAAATAAAACCAATTCTTCACCTATTGTTAATTTGCTCATTCTGCTTCACAAAGATCACAGTAATGCTTGGCTCACATTGTGATCTGCCCTGAGCACTTACACCGAGGTTTCACTGTAAATCTCTGAAATATTTGTGTTTAAGGAAGCTGGCAAAGTTTATGTTAAGCTTCGTACTTACTCCTCCGTAAATGAAGAGCAATGAGTGGGTATTGTGATATCTCTGCTACAAGGAGATCCAGAGTCCTGGGCGTTCTCTTTGCCGCAGGATTTGGTTTGTTTCCAGTCTATGGAGGGATTTGTTGGGGCTCTTGCCCTCATCTATGATGACCCTGACCGATTCGCCTCGGCTGAGTCCAGGTTGTGTTGCCTTCGGCAGGGGGATCAGTCAGTGGAGACATATAGCTCCGAATTCGTCAGGTGGGCAACTGGTGCTAAGTGGAATGACCCAGCCCTCAGAAACCAATTCCTTCAGGGCCTTAGAGAAAGTTTGAAGGATGATTTGGCAGTGTACGGAACCCCAGAGTCCTTGGAAGCCGCTATGTCTTTGTTTAGATTTCTGGGAATTAAATCAAATTACCATCCAAGATCCATATGCAACACCCCAGGTAACCGGTTGTTGCAGTGATGTTGCCTTCCTTTCGGGGAGGGTGATGTCACGCTTGGAGGCAAGGGAGATTCTCTCTATCAGGTAAGGCACTCACATTCAACACAACTGAATCTAGGCCAGGAGGGGGTGCTCAGGACCCGGATTCAGGGGAGCTTCCTTACACTTTATGTATCCTGGTCTGGAGGAGGAGCCAGTCAGTCTTGGAGAGTTGTAGAGGAGTGAGGAGAGGAGAAGGAAGCCTGGAGCAAACATAGGGGCCGAGCACCCATGAGGGAGCTGCTACCCCTGGAAAGAGTGAGAAGCAGAAGAAGAGTTGAATTGTGGAGGAGCTTAGAGGGAAGAAGCACAGAGGAGGAAGAGGCTCAGCAGGGGAACAGCGGAAGGACACCCTGGGAGCCAGAGCGCAGAATCGGGTACCGGGAGCCCGAGGCTATAGTGGGACTCTAAGACACTTAGCAGAACCGGAGGGCATAGGACTGTATGTCAATTGCCTGCATCAAGTCTTAGGTGAAGCAGTAACTTTAGAGCCAGGGCTATGATAGAGTCCCTATAAACAGGCTCGAACTGCCTACCGTACAGACATCTGTCTTAGGACAGGAGAGAGGGGACTTGAACTGAGCAAGTGGCAGGGACCTAACCAACTAAACAGCACAAGTAGGAAAGGCTTACGGACGTACCTGGGAGAGGGATCTCCTATTGCCTCCAAGCTGGCCGGACCACAGCTACCACGCACTTGGTACCCTGGACTGAGGACTACTACTACCATCAGTAAACCAGATAAAGACTTTGCAAACCTTTGTCCTCATTCTTTGCTCACTCATCGGCTTACACCATCTTGCCATACAATTGGGAAGCCCTGGGGCTCAGCTTCACCTGTGGGAAGTGTCACCATCTAGCCGCCCTACCATCACACCAGAGGACCCTTTAAGCGGCGTCATTCCCAACTGACCGAACACCACAGGTAGCGTCACGAACAATAGACATTACAAATCCCTTTAAAGACCTTTCCCTTTAATTGGGTGCCCAGGGCCACGGACTGGGTCACAGCCACCGTGACATCCCCTTAAAGACCGGACCCGGTACCAAGTACCCCGCTGCCCTGGCAGGGCACTCCAACTTGGCGTCACGAACAGGATGGACCGACCCAGTGAACTGGGTCATGCGCGCCTAAGAGACTGTGATTTGTTATGCGACTATTGAATTGTAAATTGCACCAAAACCGCCACCAATATAGCACCATATTGTGTGCAGGAGGAAATGGGCGCGTTGTCGTGGGCGGCACCTGGAGGAATGGCGCGAAAACCATGGTCGCCCATCATCAGTATTACTATGTACGAGTAATATGCCAATCAACTAGAAGTCCGCCTCCTGATCAGGGATGGCGGAGAGAAGAAAAGGAACCGCCCATGAAGACAGGCGTGGTACAGCAAAACCACGGGAAACAACACCGAGGAGGCAGAATCAGTGATCAAAATGACAGAGGGAGGTGAGCAGACCCCGTAGCATGGGATGGAGCAAGAGGACTCTCCCAGCCGTGACCTACAAGAACTGCACCCGTCGCTGACGATGAACCCGGACCTCCTACGGAAAGAAGTGGAGGAACTGACCCGACAACTTACGCTGTTGCAGCGGGAAACAACCATGGCCGGGTGGAGAGAGGTTTGATTGGAAGTCTTGCTTGACGACCGCTAACTACCCTGACCAGTCTGGAGCCGAAAAGGCGTTCTGGTGCTCCAGAGGCAGAGGTGTTATGACCCCAATGGCAGAGGGTCTCAGAAATAAATACCAAGTCTGCAAACACAAAAAACCAGCTCATAGGGCAGTGGTAACTGGGCTGACCATATAACTAATCCTAGCACCACAAATAGCAGCAGCCGGGGAACGTGCCTACGTTGGTTCTAGACGTCTCACGCCAGCCGGAGAACTAACTAACCCTAGAAGGGAAAAGATAGACCTTTCTTGCCTCCAGAGAAAAGACCCCAAAAGTTGGATACAAGCCCCCAACAAATAATAACGGTGAGGTAAGAAGAAAAGACAAACGTAAGAATGAACTAGGTATTTAGCAAAGAGAGGCCCACTGACTAATAGCAGAATATAGTAAGATGACTTATACGGTCAGCAAAAACCCTATCAAAAATATCCACGCTGGATATTCAAGAACCCCCGAACCGTCTAACGGCCCGGGGGGAGAATACCAGCCCCCTAGAGCTTCCAGCAAAATCAGGAATCACATTTAGTACAAGCTGGACAAAAATTAAGAGCAATACAAATAACCAAAAAACAAGGAAGCAGGACTTAGCTTAATTTTGCAAGAACCAGGACCAGCAGACAGGAGCAAACAGAAAGGACTGATTACAACGATGCCAAGCACCAGACTGAGAATTCAGGAAGTTCATATAGCAACACCCCTGGACTAACGACCCAGGTGGGTGCCAAACTGAGGAAAGACAATCCCAGAGTCATATCACTAGTGACCACAAGAGGGAGCCAAAAAAGTCTAATTCACAACAGTACCCCCCCTTTAAGGAGGGGTCACCGAACCCTCACCAAGACCACCAGGGCGATCAGGATGAGCAGCGTGAAAGGCACGAACTAAATCGGCCGCATGCACATCAGAGGCAACCACCCAGGAATTATCCTCCTGACCATAACCCTTCCACTTGACCAGATACTGAAGCCTCCGCCTGGAGAGACGAGAATCCAAGATCTTCTCCACCACGTACTCCAACTCGCCCTCAACCAACACCGGAGCAGGAGGCTCAACAGAAGGAACCACAGGAACAACGTACCGCCGCAACAAAGACCTATGGAACACGTTGTGAATGGCAAACGACACCGGAAGATCCAAGCGAAAGGACACAGGATTAAGGATTTCCAATATCTTGTAAGGACCGATGAAGCAAGGCTTAAATTTAGGAGAGGAGACCTTCATAGGAACAAATCGAGAAGACAACCATACCAAATCCCCAACACGAAGTCGGGGACCCACACCGCGGCGGCGGTTGGCAAAACGCTGAGCCTTCTCCTGTGACAACTTTAAGTTGTCCACCACATGATTCCAAATCTGCTGCAACCTATCCACCACAGAATCTACCCCAGGACAGTCAGAAGGCTCCACATGTCCCGAGGAAAAACGAGGATGGAAACCAGAGTTGCAGAAAAATGGCGAAACCAAAGTAGCGGAACTAGCCCGATTATTAAGGGCAAACTCAGCCAACGGCAAGAAGGTCACCCAATCATCCTGATCTGCAGAAACAAAACACCTCAAATAAGCCTCCAGAGTCTAATTAGTTCGCTCCGTTTGTCCATTAGTCTGAGGATGAAAGGCAGACGAAAACGACAAATCAATGCCCATCTTAGCACAAAAAGATCACCAGAATCTGGACACAAACTGGGATCCTCTGTCAGACACGATATTCTCAGGAATGCCGTGCAAACGAACCACATTCTGAAAGAACAAAGGAACCAGATCGGAAGAGGAAGGCAGCTTAGGCAAAGATACCAAATGGACCATCTTGGAAAAGCGATCACATACCACCCAGATGACAGACATGCCCTGAGACACCGGAAGATCTGAAATGAAATCCATGGAAATGTGTGTCCAAGGCCTCTTCGGGACAGGCAAGGGCAAGAGCAACCCGCTGGCACGAGAACAGCAAGGCTTAGCTCGAGCACAAGTCCCACAGGACTGCACAAATGACCGCACATCCCGTGACAAGGAAGGCCACCAAAAGGACCTAGCCACCAAATCTCTGGTGCCAAAAATTCCCGGATGCCCTGCCAACACCGAGGAATGAACCTCGGAAATGACTCTGCTGGTCCACTTATCAGGAACAAACAGTCTGTCAGTTGGACAAGAGTCAGGTCTACCAGCCTGAAATCTCTGCAACACACGTCGCAAATCCGGAGAAATGGCTGACAAGATTACTCCCTCTTTAAGAATACCAACTGGTTCTGCGACTCCAGGAGAGTCAGGCACAAAGCTCCTTGAAAGGGCATCAGCCTTCACATTCTTAGAACCTGGTAAATACGAGACCACAAAGTCAAAACGGGAGAAAAACAATGACCAACGGGCCTGTCTAGGATTCAGGCGTTTAGCAGACTCGAGATACATCAGATTTTTGTGATCAGTCAAGACCACCACACGATGCTTAGCACCCTCGAGCCAATGACGCCACTCCTCAAATGCCCACTTCATGGCCAGCAACTCCTGATTGCCAACATCATAATTCCGCTCAGCAGGCGAAAACTTCCTAGAGAAAAAAGCACATGGTCTCATTACAGAGCAACCAGGGCCTCTCTGCGACAAAACGGCCCCTGCCCCAGTCTCAGAAGCATCCACTTCAACCTGAAAGGGAAGTGAGACATCAGGCTGGCACAAAACAGGCGCTGAAGTAAACCGGTGCTTCAACTCTTGGAAAGCCTCCACGGCTGCAGGAGCCCAGTTAGCAACATCAGAACCTTTCTTGGTCATATCCGTCAAAGGTTTAATAACGCTAGAAAAATGAGCGATAAAACGACGGTAGAAGTTAGCAAAGCCCAAGAACTTCTGAAGACTCTTAACTGACGTGGGTTGAGTCCAATCATGAATAGCTCGGACCTTGACTGGGTCCATCTCCACCGCAGAAGGGGAAAAAATAAAACCCAAAAAGGGAACCTTCTGTACTCCAAAGAGACACTTTGAGCCCTTAACAAACAAAGCATTCTCACGCAAAACCTGAAACACCATCCTGACCTGCTCTACATGCGAGTCCCAATCATCAGAAAAAAACAGAATATCATCCAGATAAACAATCATAAATTTATCCAGATACTTCCGGAAAATATCATGCATAAAGGACTGAAACACTGAAGGAGCATTAGAGAGCCCAAAAGGCATCACCAAGTACTCAAAATGACCTTCGGGCGTATTAAATGCAGTTTTCCATTCATCTCCTTGCTTAATGCGCACAAGGTTGTACGCACCACGAAGATCTATCTTGGTGAACCACTTGGCACCTTTAATCCGGGCAAACAAGTCCGACAACAGAGGCAAAGGATACTGACATTTAACAGTGATTTTATTCAGAAGCCGATAGTCAATACAAGGTCTCAAAGATCCGTCCTTCTTGGCCACAAAAAAGAATCCCGCACCAAGAGGGGAAGAGGATGGACGGATATGCCCCTTCTCCAGAGATTCCTTGATATACGAACGCATTGCGGTATGCTCAGGTACAGACAGATTAAATAGTCTTCCCTTAGGAAATTTACTACCTGGAATCAAATCTATAGCGCAGTCACAGTCCCTATGAGGAGGCAGAGCACTGGACCTGGACTCGCTGAATACATCCTGGAAATCAGACAAATACTCAGGAACTTCCGAAGGAATAGAGGAAGCAATAGACACCGGCGGGGAATCACCATGAATTCCCCGACAGCCCCAAGTTGACACAGACATTGCCTTCCAATCCAAGACTGGATTATGGGTCTGTAACCATGGCAGACCCAAAACGACCAAATCATGCATTTTATGCAGAACAAGAAAACGAATCACCTCCCGATGTTCAGGAGTCATGCACATGGTTACCTGTGTCCAAAACTGCGGTTTATTTTCCGCCAATGGCGTAGCATCAATACCTCTAAGAGGGATAGAATTTACCAACGGTGTTGTGAATTTGCTTTTTGCTCCCTCTAGTGTTTACTAGTTTTTTGACTCTGGTTTTTCTGTCATTCCTTTTATCCGCACCTGGGTCGTTAGTTAAGGGTGTTGCTATATAAGCTCCCTGGACCTTCAGTTCAATGCCTGGCAACGTAGTTATCAGAGCTAGTCTGCTGTGCTCTTGTCTACTGATCCTGGTTCCAGTTATATCAGCTAAGTCTGCCTTTTGCTTTTTGCTATTTGTTTTGGTTTTGTATTTTTGTCCAGCTTGTTCCAAATCTATATCCTGACCTTTGCTGGAAGCTCTAGGGGGCTGGTGTTCTCCCCCCGGACCGTTAGACGGTTCGGGGGTTCTTGAATTTCCAGTGTGGATTTTGATAGGGTTTTTGTTGACCATATAAGTTACCTTTCTTTATTCTGCTATCAGTAAGCGGGCCTCTCTGTGCTAAACCTGGTTCATTTCTGTGTTTGTCATTTCCTCTTACCTCACCGTCATTATTTGTGGGGGGCTTCTATCCAGCTTTGGGGTCCCCTTCTCTGGAGGCAAGAAAGGTCTTTGTTTTCCTCTACTAGGGGTAGCTAGATTCTCCGGCTGGCGCGTGTCATCTAGAATCAACGTAGGAATGATCCCCGGCTACTTCTAGTGTTGGCGTTAGGAGTAGATATATGGTCAACCCAGTTACCACTGCCCTATGAGCTGGATTTTTGTATTCTGCAGACTTCCACGTTCCTCTGAGACCCTCGCCATTGGGGTCATAACACAACGGCTCAAGAACAAAACCACAGCGCTTGGCAAATGACAGATCCATAAGACTCAGGGCAGCACCTGAATCCACAAACGCCATAACAGGGTAGGAAGACAATGAGCAAATTAAAGTCACAGACAAAATAAATTTAGGTTGCAAATTACCAATGGCGACAGGACTAACAACTCTTGTTGGGCGTTTAGAGCATGCTGATATAACATGTGTAGAATCACCACAGTAAAAACAACCCATTCTGACGTCTATGATTTTTCCGTTCATTTCTAGTCTGAATTCTACCACATTGCATTAAATCAGGTGTTTGTTCAGACAACACCACAAGAGGATTAGCGGCTTTGCGCTCCCGCAAACGCCGGTCAATTTGAATAGCCAGCGCCATGGAATCATTCAGACTTGTAGGAATGGAGAAACCCACCATCACATTCTTAATGGCTTCAGAAAGGCCATTTCTGAAATTTGCGGCTAGAGCACACTCATTCCACTGAGTAAGCACGGACCATTTCCGAAATTTTTGGCAATACACTTCAGCTTCATCCTGGCCCTGAGAAATAGCCAGCAAGGCTTTTTCTGCCTGAATTTCAAGATTGGATTCCTCGTAAAGCAATCCGAGCGCCAGAAAAAACGCATCAATATTTGCCAATGCCGGATCTCCTGGCGCTAGCGAGAAGGCCCAATCCTGAGGGTCGCCCCGTAAGAAAGAGATAACAATTTTAACTTGCTGAGCTGAGTCTCCAGACGAACGGGGTCTCAGAGATAGAAACAATTTACAATTATTCCTGAAATTCCTAAACTTAAATCGGTCTCCAGAGAACAGTTCAGGAATAGGTATTTTAGGTTCAGACATAGGACTACTGGTAACAAAATCTTGTATGCCCTGCACACGAGCAGCAAGCTGGTCCACACTTGTAATCAAGGTCTGGACATTCATGTCTGCAGCAAGCTCAAGCCACTCAGAGGTAAAGGGGAGGAAGAAAGAGAGGAAAAAAAAAAAAACTCAGAATTTCCTTTCTTATTATCCCACTTCTGCAATGCATTAAACATTCAACTTAGGCCTGGCATACTGTTATGACCCCAATGGCAGAGGGTCTCAGAAATAAATACCAAGTCTGCAAACACAAAAAACCAGCTCATAGGGCAGTGGTAACTGGGCTGACCGTATAACTAATCCTAGCACCACAAATAGCAGCAGCCGGGGAACGTGCCTACGTTGGTTCTAGACGTCTCGCGCCAGCCGGAGAACTAACTAACCCTAGAAGGGAAAAGATAGACCTTTCTTGCCTCCAGAGAAAAGACCCCAAAAGTTGGATACAAGCCCCCAACAAATAATAACGGTGAGGTAAGAAGAAAAGACAAACGTAAGAATGAACTAGGTATTTAGCAAAGAGAGGCCCACTGACTAATAGCAGAATATAGTAAGATGACTTATACGGTCAGCAAAAACCCTATCAAAAATATCCACGCTGGATATTCAAGAACCCCCGAACCGTCTAACGGCCCGGGGGGAGAATACCAGCCCCCTAGAGCTTCCAGCAAAATCAGGAATCACATTTAGTACAAGCTGGACAAAAATTAAGAGCAATACAAATAACCAAAAAACAAGGAAGCAGGACTTAGCTTAATTTTGCAAGAACCAGGACCAGCAGACAGGAGCAAACAGAAAGGACTGATTACAACGATGCCAGGCACCAGACTGAGAATTCAGGAAGTTCATATAGCAACACCCCTGGACTAACGACCCAGGTGGGTGCCAAACTGAGGAAAGACAATCCCAGAGTCATATCACTAGTGACCACAAGAGGGAGCCAAAAAAGTCTAATTCACAACACAGAGGTAAGGGGCATGACCCTGACAACCCTGATGGCGGAAGGCCTAAGAGACATTCCCGACTCACCTCCCCCGCTGTATACACCCGACCAGAGTGATGAGGCCCTTGATGACACGCCACCGTACCTTGAGGGTATACCGGCTGCCAGCTTGACACCATCTCCTGGGTCCGACGACACCCTGCTAGGCCCCTTTCAGATTCCACCGACACCACTGCCCGGACGGACATGTCTCCAGCTACCGCAGAACACCAGTGACCTAAAGCAGTTGACAGCTCCACTGATCCCCGTTAGTGGGCCCAAGGCTAGCTCCCCAGAGCCCATGATCTTTGCAGAGGGACCCACAGAGGAGGACATGATCACGCTGCAGGGTGAGAGCCCCATGATTACCTGGAGGGAGCACTGCAGGCGTCAGGAGGAGAGGGAGCAACAGGAGTCTTTAGCTCGTGCAACAGCATTCGAGGAGAAAAATCCAGCAGGGAAGGCTCGCAAATGTCAGGCCCC
The DNA here is from genome assembly GCF_051348905.1 of Ranitomeya variabilis. Lineage (NCBI taxonomy): Eukaryota > Metazoa > Chordata > Amphibia > Anura > Dendrobatidae > Ranitomeya > Ranitomeya variabilis. The sequence continues at coordinate 458,049,878 of NC_135237.1, read as the reverse complement.
ACGGTCAGAAAGAGGACCACTGCGGCTGGGGAAGTTGTGATCTTTAATAAGCAATGAGGCTGCGGCTTTATTAAGGAAGCTGGCATGATCAATGAGATTTTCATTAACTGGAGGGATGTGGAATCTCACCTAATCAAAGGACACCCTGATAGGGACCTAAATGTTGCTGACCATGTGACCTACACCTGTCACATTGGAGAGAAAGGATGGTATGCATTAGACTGCAAAAATAGTGTACCACCCTCAGCCCCTGTAAAAGTCACAGCCCAGACCAGGCCAACACCCAAACGTGACCAGTCTACACAGACTCCAGTAGTGGAACTAGCCAACAGACCTTGGTGTGCAGTACCCATGGAGAAATATGATCCAAAGTATTCCCGACCAGGAAGTGGCAATCTTTCCCAGTTACCCTGGAAAAAGAATTAGACAGTTTTTCTAAAGTTTGATTAATGACTGCAAAAGTTTAACCTTTAAAGTTCCAGTTGAAGAGTTTTGTTGAACTCGATCAGGTTCTTGATTTGAAAGTTCAGTTATTTGTTTAAAAGGACATCAGAATCATGGATGGTGAATGGTTCACAAACTGTACTGTAAATAGTTGGCACCTCCTTAGGTGCTTCCTACTGGTTTTACATAGAACCTTTAAGAAAACTGTTCCAAAGTTGCCTTTAATTGTTAATATGTTTACATAGAGACCTGAAGCAAAACCCGTTGGCGTGGCAGAATCCTGGGTCTGGATGCGCCTTGTAGCCCGCCAAACCTACGTTGGGGGTTGATAACGGGTCCCTCGCTCATTGCTGCTGTCAAGAATATTGTTGTTGGACTTGAATATTAATTTAGATGAAACAATTGCACTACCTCAGTTTTGAGAACTGTTAGAATTAATTTTGATATGTTAGAGAATTAGCTAGAGAGAGTTTTGCACTTTTGAAATAAAATAATATATATGTGAAATAGTATACATGAAAAGGTAGTTGATGGTTATGAGAAGTTGAGCCCTTTAATTGTGAAGATAAGATAGTATACCCTTAGAGGGTAATTGCATTGCATAGTTCATGATAGTATGTTTATATTTCTGAAAGTTAATTTATTGGTTTAAATATGTTTGCAACGTTCCAAATATCAATTCCTCCCATAAAGGGAAGCTCAAGTTTATATTAATTCATTTAATAAGCATTCCAAAAATGTTTCGCTTGTCTTATTGTAACCTGTTGTTTATCTTTGCTTTTTCCCAGTCCGGGAGTACTGGAGTTAACGGGGGAGGAATGCAACACCCCAGGTAACCGGTTGTTGCAGTGATGTTGAATTCCTTTCTGGGAGGGTGATGTCACGCTTGGAGGCAAGGGAGATTCTCTCTATCAGGTAAGGCACTCACATTCAACACATCTGAATCTAGGCCAGAAGGGGTAGCTCAGGACGTGGATTCAGGGGAGCTTCCTTACACTTTATGTATCCTGGTCTGGAGGAGGAGCCAGTCAATCTTGGAGAGTTGTAGAGGAGAGAGGAGAGGAGAAGGTCGTCTGGAGCAGACGTAGTGGCCGAGATTCCATGAGGGAGCTGCTACCCCTGGAAAGAGTGAGAAGCAGAAGGAGGGTTGAATTGTGGAGGAGCTTAGAGGGAAGAAGCACAGAGGAGGAAGAAGCTCAGCAGGGGAACAGCGGAAGGACACCCTGGGAGCCAGAGTGCAGAACCGGGTACCGGGAGCCCGAGGCTATAGTGGGACTCTAGGACACTTAGCAGAACCGGAAGGCATAGGACTGTATGTCAATTGCCTGCATCAAGTCTGAGGTGAAGCAGTAACTTTAGAGCCCAGGGCATGATAGAGTCCCTATGAACAGGCTCAAACTGCTTACCGTACAGACATCTGCCTTAGGACAGGAGAGAGGGGACATGCACTGAGCTTCAAGCGGCAAGGAGTTAACCAACTAAACAGCGCAAGTAGGAAAGGCTTACAGACCTCACCTGGGAGAGGGATCTCCTATTGCCTCCAAGCCGGCCGGACCACATCTACCCTGCACTTGGTACCCTGGACTGAGGACTACTACTACCATCAGTAAACCAGGTAAAGACTTTGCAAACCTTTGTCCTCATTCTTTGCTCATTCATCGGCTTACACCATTTTGCCATACACTTGGGAAACCCTGGAGCCCCGCTTCACCTGTGGGAAGCGTCACCATCTAGCCACCCCTGATGACCCCTTAAGCGGCGTCGGTCCCAACTGACCAAACACCACAGGTGACGTCATGATCAATAGACATTACAAATCCCTTTAAAGACCTTTCCCTTTAATTGGGCGCCCAGGGCCACGGACCGGGTCGCAGCCACCGTGACATCCCCTGTAAGACCGGACCCGGTACCAAGTACCCCGCTGCCCTGGCAGGGCGCTCCACATACCCCTTTCCTCTGATTCCTGATCTGTTCGGTATCTGAGGTGTGTTCACCTTGTTATGGTACGATTTCTGCTCAATTACAAATAGAGTAGGAGAGCAACATTGGATAAAATTAATATAAGCTCCTTTCACACTGCATTTTCAAGTTTCAATTTGGAGGATTTCCCAATGGCGTCCATCACACCTTGGCCTTTTTTTTTGGAAAAAAATGTATACTGTGAAAATAAATGCTTTTTTATTGGATGCCTCTGTATGGAATACTGCGGACTAATGTGATTTAAAAAGTGTATCGTTCAACAAGTCTTTGAGGGTTAATGGGAGCTAGTTATCAGGTTTTCCTAATAAAAGCCAGTCTATTCCTAACAAACCATGTATATCACGTGATAGCACTGTGTACCCCATAAAAAAATGCTTTGAAGTAGTCTCTACATGTATTCTAATGAGCGACAATGGGCATCTCTGCTCCATGCTCCATATCCTCTCTCTGCCATGTAACACTTCCTCTAATCTTGTAATTGATGTGAACACATCCAGTAAAGCCTCATACTTGCGTAGACTCAAGACTGTGCTTAAGTGCTGTGTCAATGATGTCTGCCTCATCAATATAGGTGTGGTGGCCATGAGCACGGTCTGGAGATGCCCATTGGACCTGACAACACACATGAGAGTACAGAGAAGGACAAGTTCAAAGATTTTATCTATAAGGTATGCAGCGCTGTCAGGAGGACATATAGGGATTGTTAGGAATAGATTACAAGGCGGAAGAACAGGGTGGCCACAACTGTTATTGAGAAAACATAATAACAACTTCCCTATAAAAACAGTCAAATTCATTCTTGCTGGAAGTTACTGACAATCACTTTTAAAAGATGAGTCAGGAAACTACATTATTATTTTATTTATTACACTTACTTATATAGCACCATCATATTCCAGTATGTCTTTGGAGTGTGGGACGAAACCGGAGAACCCGGAGGAATCAGTGTGTAAAGATTTTTTTGTAATAAACATAATAAGGACATTACTGTCACATGGTGACCATAATCCATTAGCTCGAGGAAATGCAGTGTGGTCACCTGGGGTACTAGCCAGGCTCTCTAATCTTTTGTTCTTACAGAAATTGTCAGTGAGCCTGCAGTATGCTATGAATATTTACATCTTGCTAACTGGAGTCTTACACTTATGATACTTTTCAAAGTGAATCAAAAGTGGTAAAACGTGAAATCAGCAGTGCATATCCGCAGCTAATGCAATGCTGTTAGTTTAATATCAGAAGATGAGCAGCATTGCTGAAGTTGCATTGACAACCACTTGACATGTCTCGCATATGGCCTGTAGGTATGGTGCATGTGTCCTTTTGTAATTAATAAAACAGATGCATCATACATGCCATGCTCCCGACCTGTCACGTAGCTGTCAACACAATGCTAGGAGCGCGTCTAATTCCCTTACACCGGTTTCACACGTCCGACATTCATGGTCATATCTATGAGGCTATTGAATTCGGGTAAGGAAAACTGCGGCTGGTCTGGACACTGTGGTCCAGGGAGAAAAACTATAAAGAAAACCCACAGCAAATCTGAAAGACAACAGGTTGTGAACAGATTTGAACATCTATCATCAAAACTGTCATACATGCGACCTCTTGGATCCTCACTTATCAGGTGGATTGAGGTCCAACAATACCACCCCACTGCATATACTTCAGTGAAGATGTGGATGCAGGCACGACGCAGCCATCTTTCCATTCAAATGAATGGAGAATGTGTTGCTTGGAAATTTGTGAACAACGGTCAGGTTATATTTGTATTGAGAAAAAGGAAGGTTTGCTGGACTCACCTCATGTGATTAGCGTGTTCTCCACTCATGTATTATGTGGGGTGACTTCATTGCTGGCCTGTGCTGAATGAAATTCAGTCTTTGGGGACTCGCAAACTGATTCCTTACCAGACTCTGCTATAAAGAAAGTAATGCACGAATGCGAAAAATTACTAATTAAAAAATCTTTTCGAGTTACATATGAGTTCTATCCAATCACTCAGAGATAAAACATCATTATTAAAAAATCTGATAAAATTGGATTTACAGTAATAATGGACAATAGTAGGAACTGTAGGCAGATATACAGCATTTTAGATAATAATGAAACGTACATTAGAATTAATCTTTCAGCAAAATGTATTAGAACTTTATCTAAATTATTGGAAGAAGGTGTGAACATGGAGATATTATCTAACGGAACAGAAGAATATTTAATGCTGCACTTGCCTATAATGCCAATCTTTCATGGTCTTCCTAAAACTCCTAAGGAAGTTTTTCCTTCACCCCTACATCCAACAATATCTGGAATCAGATATTTTAATAATGAAAGCCTAAGTGCTTTGGCTGATGATCACCTGTCACTGTTAGTTCATAGAACCCCTGTTTTTCTGAAAGACACCACAGCTGTTTTGAACAATATGGCCGGTAAACGGCGATATGCAGAATACAATTTTCTCACCTGCGATATAGTGGATTAGTATTCTAACGTTCCACACATTCTGGCCATAAAAGCATCGGAACATCATTTAAATAAATAAATACAGCAAATATGATGACAACTTAAAACAAGTTATCATAAAGGCCGCCGAGTTTTTGCTAACACATAATTTTTTTTCGTTCAACAAAGAATTTTCTATGCAAATAAAAGGAGCGCCAATGGGCTCACATTTCTCACCATCCCTCACTATTCTATATGTGGCATGGTGGGAAGACTTTTTTGGGTATTCAGAAAGTAATCCTTTCACCTCTTTTGCTTTTTGGTACGGTCACTACATGGATGACATCCTGATCCTATGGAAGGGCAACGTGGCGACTGTACCAAAATTCATTGTATATTTGAACACCAATGAATTAAATCTGAAGTTCACTTTCTCTTTTTTAAATAAAAAAATATGGTTTTTGAATATATGGATGGTGATACAACCCTCAATACTATACATACTAATATGTACCGCAAACCTGTTAGTGGCAGTACAACTCTGCTGGCTATCCTGAACACACGCAAGGCAATCCCATATAATGAATGTATACGAGCACGCAATATTTATTCTAATCAAAACATTTTAAATGATGACAGCAATATTATTACAAGGATATTGAAGGCACATGGATATAAGGGTAATACTGTAATATCAATAAATCTTTAAAAAAGTTAAGAAAAAAATTGTTCCGAACCTTTAAGTACAAAAAAATTAAAAAACTAATAACAAAACAGCAAATAACAACTTAGTGGCTTTCATTACACCATATAGCCTCCAGTTTAAACAAATTAAATCCATAGTAAAAAAATATCTACCTATCTTACATAAGAAATTAATTTTTGTTTAAAAAAATCATTGATCGGCGGTATAGGATTATGGATTATACCAGCAAACCATTTATCTCTTAGTTTGTACAAAGATCAGAGCAAGCGAGGCCTAAGGTGAATTATCTCTATGACTAAGGATGTCAATACGCCGGAAACGCGTCAGAGGGTTAAAATGGAACTGCACATGTGATTTTTTTTTAACAAAGATATCAAAGAAAATCCCGTTTTTAGATTGTATCTCTCGAGGGAGTGCCAATTCCTTTCCCTTGAATTTTCCTGTTATTTATGTATGCTGCTGTACAGTGGGTCCCCAGAATAAATGTTACTGGTGGACCCTCGGCGCACAAGTCTGGCACTGGCGCAGCCTGTAATGAATATTCAAGATGTGCCTTTTTGATTAAAATTTACAACTAAGGTTCAGAAGCTAAAAAATTTCCCTTACATAGAGAAGAATGTTTAATTCTTTGATTTGTTCAGATGCTATATTGTGATGACAGATACTCTCTGAGGTATGAGTATGATGCACAAATATTATTGTAATAGATTAATTGCTCAGTTGGAGGTCTGTGGAAAAGGGTAATCGAAGTGCATTATCCCTATAGTGTTTATTATCAAATGTAATGGAATTTGTGTAATAAAAAGCATGTCTCCTGTAGGGTCAAGCCAGTTAATTATTTTCTACCAATAATTTATTATTCTTTCATCATGAACTTGCTATGAAATCGATATTTTTGCTTGATGCTCTCTTTCTGCCTGTGCTTGCCAGTGGCATAGTAAATGTCCATTATTTTCCTTGGTGACATAGTAGAAGAGTTCATAAAGTAAAAAACCTTGCACTCAACTTAATGCTCATGTGAGATTTTAATGTAGTACCCAAAACGTTTCGGTCCAACAAACAGGACCTTCATCAGTTACTACAGGAAGTGAAAAATAAAATTTATACATAAATACAAAATAAATGAAAAGAACAAAAGTATATACATAAACTTGCAATGGTATAACGCATCAGAGCCAGAAAAATTAGGTCATAGTGAGATAACGAGTCTTTAGACATGGTGTCCAGCAGAAAGAGATATATATTTACATGCCTCTAGTATTAGGTGCCGATGTGGATAGAAAGTGGGAATGGAAGGGAATATATCATAACGTACCATACTGTAAGTGAACTTGCGGAAAAAAAGAGACGTTTGTGTCTCTGGGCACACAATAGACAGCGTCTGGGATAGAAAAAAGTATGGGGGTGACCCTGGCTGTCAGTATAGCGTGTCTGTGTGCTAAATAGACCCAATTTGGAGGCACACCTGTGATTATGTTGGATAAGGAACCAGAACCACTAGGAGGAGATAAATGGTGTAAGTTAAAATAACTCAGAGGGAGCCGCAACAATGGGTATAGGCTGGTGAGGTGCATCACAATGAGGTGTTACCTGGTAAATGATGTAGCAGCGGTATGTGCCAGGATCAGACGCGGTATCCCCCGCTCATCTGATGTACACAGTGAAAGTGCGCGTTTAACTAGAAGGGGGGCGTGTCCGGATAATGCCTCCCGTCGAATGAGGAAGCGCTCACGATAAGCGGAAGTGACGTCGTCGGATAACGTCCGAGCGCGTCACTCAGGAAGCGGTGTGTGTTACACCTGAAAGTGCCCAACCAGTGGATGTGACGTCACTGGGTGTGAAACGTCCGTGTGGATCCTAAGGCGGCGGTATATGTTCCACCTGTAGTGGGACCGGGTACGTGTATGATAGGGGGGAGGTTCCTACAAGGGGAGGTACATAGCGGCAGATCAGAAAAGGCAAATCCGTGGTAAATAGGTAGTCCTATTGTGGATCCGGACGTGTAGGGCATAGCAGGTGAAGGTGAGCTATGTCCTGTGGACCGAGATTCAGGCGAAGATGTGACAACAGGAGTGGTGCAAAGAGAAACTTCAATAAAGACGACTCTATAATAGAGAAAACAGGTGTTAGAAAATGAAGCTTATACAAAGTACACCTATATCATATACAGTGGTATGAGAGAGCCAGGCACAAATATAATAATGCATAGGTCTTATATAATCCTTATAGGCAGGTTTATGGTGTTTACAGGTACATAACGTTGATAATAGGTAGGGAATAACACAATATGCCAGTAAAACCAGTAGAAATACAGGTGTAACAGCGCTGTTATTGACAGATGATGGTGTTACACAGATATATGGTTATGATAATGGAGGAACGACACTGTATGAACATAGTACCTGAATATGGGAAATAGGATATATAAGTACCGGAGACCTGTGGAAATCAAGAGCCCTTAAATCCAAGGTAACTTAAAAATAATGCATTTTTATAAGAAGGCTGCCAAGTCGTAATCCCTGTTGAGGCCCTTCGGATGTAAGGTTTCCAGATTATGAATCCTGAAGGCCTCCCTCCGCTTAAGGCGGGTTATCCTATTCCCTCCCCGTCTTAATGGGGCTATGTGCTCAATAACCTGAAACTTAAGCTGTGAAATACTATGGCCCTGGGTGGTGAAATGTAAGGGGATAGGTATCAATAGATTCTTGCAGCGTATGTTGGATTTGTGCTTGGAAATTCGGTCGCGTATAGCTTGCACGGTTTCCCCAACATACAGTAAGCCGCACAGCCGGACATTTGATTAGATACACAACCCACGATGTGTCACAGGTAAAGAAATCCGGAATATGAAATATTTTGCCCAAATGTGGGTGGTGAAACGATGTGCCTTTGAGGACATTGTGACAATGGGAGCAATGGAGACAGTGAAAAGTCCCAGTTCGAGGATTTTGTAGGAACCGTTGGCGTGGTATAAGTATGTTGGTACCTATATCTGCTCTCACCAGTGAGTCCTTGAGGTTGGGGGCCCGTCTGAAACAGGGAAGGAAGGGTTCCTGAAATTCAGGGACCTCCGGATGGGCACTTGCCAACAGGTGCCAATGTCTGCGTATAGATTTGTGCAGGACATAGGCAAAGGGATGGAAAGAATGGACAAATGGAATCCGGTTAGAGGATCTGTTGGGTCTGGGTGGGGAAGGTGCTAAAGCGTTTTGGAGTACTGTAGTCGGATAGCCACGCTGAGAGAATTTGGATGCCATTTCTTGCAATCTGCTAGGACGGAGATCTGGGTCCGATACGATTCTGGAAACTCTATGAAATTGAGATTTAGGTATAGGCTGTTTTGTGGAGGGGGGGTGGAAGCTGGTAAAGTATAACAGACTATTGCGGTCGGTGCTTTTGGTATACAAATCAGTAGAAATGGAACCATCCAGTTTAAGTATTACCATTGTGTCCAGGAAATGTATTTTGTGTGGGTCATGTGACATCGTGAAAGAAATGCCTGGCCAGGCAGTATTGAGCCATTCAAAGAAAGAGGCGAGGGCTTCCAATGTGCCCCCCCATATGCAGAAGACATCATCTATGTAACGTCTCCATAGGAGAACGTTAGAGTTAAAGAATGGACTCTGATAAATGGTGGTCTCCTCGAAATCCGCCATGTAGCAGTTTGCATAGGGGGGCACTACATTTCATATTCCGGATTTCTTTACCTGTGACACATCGTGAGTTGTGTATCTAATCAAATGTCCGTGCGGCTTAATGTATGTTGGGGAAACCGCGCAAGCTATACGCGACCGAATTTCCAAGCACAAATCCACCATACGCTGCAAGAATCTATTGCTACCTATCCCCTTACATTTCACCACCCAGGGCCATAGTATTTCACAGCTTAAATTTCAGGTTATTGAGCACATACCCCCATTAAGACGAAGAGGGAATAGGATAACCCGCCTTAAGTGGAGAGAGGCCTTCTGGATTCATAATCTGGAAACCTTACATCCGAAGGGCCTCAACAGGGATTACGACTTGGCAGCCTTCTTATAAAAATGCATTATTTTTAAGTTACCTTGGATTTAAGGGCTCTTGATTTCCACAGGTCTCCGGTACTTATATATCCTATTTCCCATATTCAGGTACTATGTTCATACAGTGTCATTCCTCCATTATCATAACCATATATCTGTGTAACACCATCATCTGTCAATAACAGCGCTGTTACACCTGTATTTCTACTGGTTTTACTGGCATATTGTGTTATTCCCTACCTATTATCAACGTTATGTACCTGTAAACACCATAAACCTGCCTATAAGGATTATATAAGACCTATGCATTATTATATTTGTGCCTGGCTCTCTCATACCACTGTATGTGATATAGGTGTACTTTGTATAAGCTTCATTTTCTAACACCTGTTTTCTCTATTATAGAGTCGTCTTTATTGAAGTTTCTCTTTGCACCACTCCTGTTGTCACATCTTCGCCTGAATCTCGGTCCACAGGACATAGCTCACCTTCACCTGCTATGCCCTACACGTCCGGATCCACAATAGGACTACCTATTTACCACGGATTTGCCTTTTCTGATCTGCCGCTATGTACCTCCCCTTGTAGGAATCTCCCCCCTATCATACACATACCCGGTCCCACTACAGGTGGAACATATACCGCCGCCTTAGTATCCACACGGACGTTTCACACCCAGTGACGTCACATCCACTGGTTGGGCACTTTCAGGTGTAACACACACCGCTTCCTGAGTGACGCGCTCGGACGTTATCCGACGATGTCACTTCCGCCTATCGTGAGCGCTTCCTCATTCGACGGGAGGCATTATCCGGACACGCCCCCCTTCTAGTTAAACGCGCACTTTCACTGTGTACATCAGATGAGCGGGGGATACCGCGTCTGATCCTGGCACATACCGCTGCTACATCATTTACCAGGTAACACCTCATTGTGATGCACCTCACCAGCCTATACCCATTGTTGCGGCTCCCTCTGAGTTATTTTAACTTACACCATTTATCTCCTCCTAGTGGTTCTGGTTCCTTATCCAACATAATCACAGGTGTGCCTCCAAATTGGGTCTATTTAGCACACAGACACGCTATACTGACAGCCAGGGTCACCCCCATACTTTTTTCTATCCCAGACGCTGTCTATTGTGTGCCCAGAGACACGAACGTCTCTTTTTTTCCGCAAGTTCACTTACAGTACGGTACGTTATGATATATTCCCTTCCATTCCCACTTTCTATCCACATCGGCACCTAATACTAGAGGCATGTAAATATATATCTCTTTCTGCTGGACACCATGTCTAAAGACTCGTTATCTCACTATGACCTAATTTTTCTGGCTCTGATGCGTTATACCATTGCAAGTTTATGTATATACTTTTGTTCTTTTCATTTATTTTGTATTTATGTATAAATTTTATTTTTCACTTCCTGTAGTAACTGATGAAGGTCCTGTTTGTTGGACCGAAACGTTTTGGGTACTACATTAAAATCTCACATGAGCATTAAGTTGAGTGCAAGGTTTTTTACTTTATGTACTATATGGTGTGGGAACCTACCTTTGCACCACCACTAGTTGTGCACGCGCTCTTACCATTTACATAGTAGAAGAGTTGACACAGATCGTGCAGGCGAGGATGTTAGCATGCATCCCACTACTGTGTGTGACTATATCTTAGTGAACATACAAGAGTGATGTTTCTGTAATATGTATCTTCCTGATAGTATGAAGACGAAAAATTTCTGGGAAGTGAGATCTACACATACGTCCTGCATGTGGAAGGGGGTTCTGCTGTAAAAATGTTAGGTTTTTTGAATGTAGAGAGATTAACCATAACTCCCAACTTTTATAGAACAGACAGAGGGGCGAACCAAAAGACTCGTGTACACAGTGAGGGAATATCAACAAACGCCCGAGACTGCAGGGCGTAGACCCAAATTTAGGACTGTCCCTCTGTATCCAAGACAGTAGGGACTACAGATGATCGGATTGATTCATGGGACTCTGGTCCTTTGTTCAGGTCAGCAGATAGGTGTCAGAACAGGCCCATCCTGTTCCTCCCTTTGTTATGAGGGTGTCAAGATCCCCTGGAAGACCTGGAGATAGATGGTCATGTCAGGCAATGAATCGCTGGTCTTCTTTAGGAATGATGTGATTTGTGTCCTATATTGAATGGATTTAGTTTCTTCTGGTGCTGAAGTGGTAACAACCCTTTGTATGCTGGTCAGAAACATGCAGCTCCATTTCAGCTGTTTCTGATCTAGTCATTGCCTCTTCTTATATAAACTGGCCAGACCTTCTTGTCCCTCCCAGTGAAAGTTTAGTCTTCCTGCGCTGTTTGCTAAAGCTAAGTGGTTGAAGTAGAGTTGTTGTAGAAGTGTTAGGTGGTTTTCTGTAGTATATTCTGTAATATATGTGTATTTATCTCCTGGTCCCTGTTTCCATTTAGTTTATTCCTCCCTGTCCCTATCCTCCTCCTTATTATTGGTTAGTGCTTTTGTATGATAGATGTTGTCTGCTATCCCTGTTTTGTCTCTGTGTATGCTGAGCCAAGTCAAAATGTAGAGGCCAGCCAGTTCAGAGAATCTAAACAAAAAGAACAAAAGAGGTACGGTGTGTTGGTAGCGGGCTAGCACTCAAGCTTGCTTCCTCTGTTCCCTCCCAACAACAGAGAGGGTTTCATTGATCTCTTCATCTCCTGACTCTTGTGCGCCCATCACCTCTTCCTTCTCATCCTCCTCAATTTGTTCCTCACTCCTGCAACTTCAGTAAAAGTTCGTCTGGTACCATGAGCCCCCCATGATTGATTTAATCCACTCTCCCATGGCACCCGCCTGTACGATGACAGGTCGGAATGTAGAAATATTGTTATTCCTTCTGCATCCTCTTCTACATCCTCCTCTGTGGACCACCACCTTCTCCTAAAGACTATTAAAAGTGTGCCCCAGCATGTAGATGACCGGATTAGTGATGCTGATGATGATATCTTCAGCGCTATCCATCTGATTAGCCATTTCGAAAGTGTGCAGAAGGGTGCACAGGTCCTTCAGCTGTACCCACTCTGCAAGCATGATTTGTGCCACGTCCATACTTCGTTGGCCCAGGCTATATGACATGGCATACTGCGTCAGGGTTCCTTGATGCTGCCATAGTTGCTGCAACATGTGCAGAGTGGAATTCGACCATGTCGGCACATCGCATATCAACCTGTTAACCGGTAGGCCGAAAGACCTCTGTAGTGATGTAAATCAATGACCTGTGGGGTGTGATCGGCAGAAGTAAGTACACAGCGACTGTGCTTTCTGCAGCAGCCCATCAAGGACTCAATAGTGGTGGATAAATTGCTGTACCACCTGGTTGAGGATGTAAGCCATGCAATGCACATGTGTGAGGTTTCCCTGGCATAAGGCCCCCACCAGGTGGGTGCAGGTGGTGGCCCTAGTGGAGGAGCCAGAATTGGTGGAGGAAATGTTAGATACAGATGTTAGTCCTTCAAGCCTTGGGGATTCCAAGACTTGTGGAGCAGCCCCTTGACCACCTGGCCACACAGCCATCAGGTTCACCCAGTGCACAGTCAGCAGGATGTAATGCCCCTGCCCATGTGTTCTTGTCAGTTATAGATTTTTTCAGGGAACAGGTGACGTTGTCTGCGACATGCTGGTGTAGAGCAGGCATAACTTTCTTAGAGAAGTAATGGCAACTGGGCAACTGGTACTGGGGGACTGCGACGGCCATCAGCTTTCGGAAACCATTTGTATCCACCAGGCGGAAAAGTAGCATTTCCATGGCCAACAGATTGGAGATGGTAGAGTTCAAGCTCTTAGCTTTGCCATGTGTAGGAGGAAACATTCTTTTACATAATCACAACTGTGGGACCGAGGACTGGCTGCTGTGCTGAAAGAGGGTGGAGTAGGGTGAACAGGACAAACTGCTGGACTGTGAGTGAGGCACAGGCGTAGATGTTATGGTGGATTGAGAAACATGTAGAGTGCTCAATGAAACAGGCATCTCTACTTCCCTAACAGCTAATGGACTTTCACTCACCCCGACTGTAGGGTGTACACGAGTGGAGGTACTGTGGCCGGAGGCCTGTGTGAGAACTCATGCCACGTGACGGAGGAGGAAGAAGCAGCAGATGCGGTTGATGAGACGGCCGGTGGTTGGCAAGGCCCGCTAGTCCGACTTGCACAACACTATAAGCCCTAAAGATTTTGTTTAGCAAATGGGGCCTCCTGAGTCCTGACTTAAACACAGTATTTCCCCAAATGTTTTTGAGTAGGAAATGTGGACTCTGGCCTGCACAGCACTATTAGCCCTGACGATTTTGATTAGCAAATGGGGACCCCGGAGTCCTGACTGCAACACGGTTTTAGCCCAAGAAATTTTGAGTAGGAAATGTATATGTCTGCCTGCAAAACACAATTAGCACAAACTAGCTAGATGCTGGAAAGTCGATTTCACACATTTCCTATCTATGTGACAAGTTAACTTTTAGCAGCAGCAGGAGTGGCCTATCTGCGCTTTTACACAGAGAAAATGGCGCTAGCAAAACAACATATCCACTTTTTATATGGAGAGGGACATGTGACTTCGGCAGCCAATGACAGAAGCCCTCATGTCATGACGTTGTGGATGGTTCCAGAGCCCTGATTGGCTGCCGGAATATACACACATTAAGTTATTTTTAAAAAATTACACTCCGTTGCTCCTCTGAATTATACACACCCCCTTCCCTCATAGAAAATGTCCCTCCTGCTCATTATACAGCACCACTATCCTAGCCTAGACTTTATCATAACAAAATCATTAGTGGAAACACAATATTTTACCGAACTGTGATTAAATGAGGAAAAATGCTCCGGAAACTGAACATGAATCCGAATGTGCTTTGTTTTTGCAGAATTTTAGATTGCGGAATGTTTTCCTAGCAAGTTCACTCATCTTTAATTATAACCACCTCGGCAGCACTAAAAACCCACTCAGATGCTAGTGGCAGTGCAGCACAACATCTCCAAGGCATAGCATAGAGGGACAACACATCCCAGGTGTCCAGCTTTGAGACCCAATAGTTAAAGGTCTCAGAGGAATTAGGGAGTACACTAGTGATGAACGAATGTACTCGTTGCTCGGGTTTTCCCAAGCATGCTCAGGTTTTCCCGAACACGCTCGGGTGACTTCCGAGTATTTATGACTGCTCGTAAATTTAGTTTTCATCGTGGCAGCTGAATGATTTACAGTTAGTAGCCAGCCTAAGTACATGTGGGGGTAGCCTGGTTGCTAGGGAATCCCCACATGTAATCAAGCAGGCTAGTAGCTGTAAATCATTCAGCTGCTGGGATGAAAACTAAATCTCTGAGCAGTCATAAATACTCGGAGGTCACCCGAGCGTGCTCGGGAAAACCCGAGCAACGACTACACTCGCTTATCACTAGAGTATACTGGTTTGTTCCACCAGGTATTGCTTGACCATCTGTAAAAACTTTTCCTTGTCAAAAATACCTGGTCTTCAGGCCCTGAACGCTGATGTCATGAAATTGGCCCAAGCCTTTTACAGTGTACCCCTGTCTTTGCTGTGTGTCTCCCTCACCTCTCATCCTTGGATGAGCAAGAAAGTAGCTTGCCCCCTGCTGTTAGCGCTGTCTTTTGGGAATTTTTTAAACATATTTTCCTCAATGGCCTTCTGTTATAGCACCATTTTAGAAAAACTCTCCGCCTCAGGAAGGAGAAATGTAAAATTCTCCTTGTAGCGTGGGTCTTTCAGGGGGAATAAACAGTACTCTTTTTTGGCCAAGATAAATATAATGCTAGGGTCCCAGGAAAGGCATCAGTACATAAAGTCGGCCATATGTGCCAAGGTCGCTACAGCCAACATTTTCTTTTCTCCACCATAATGACAACTTTCAATCTCCTTCTCCTCTACCTCCTCATTCCCCTCCTCAGCCCTTCCATGTAGGAGGTACAAAGGTTTTGTGGGTACTAGCCTCTGTTGCTCTAGCCAATAGCTCCTGCCCCTCCTCCTCTTCAGCCTCCACATCCTCATTGTTGCCCAATTCATGGTGAGCAGATGAGATGAGGCTGGGTAGTATCTCCCTATCTCATGTCTTCTTCCATCTCCACCTTGTACACATGCACATCTTCAAGTTTAATTGTGAGCAGTGACTGTTTAAGTAGGCACAGAAGTGGGATTGTTGTATTGACTACGGTGTCATCGCCACTAACCATCTTTGTGGAGTCCTCAAAGTCTTGAAGAAATGCACGAATGTCAGACATCCATGCCCACTCTTCTTTAGTTATGTGAGGAGGCTGACCAGAATACCAACTGACGTGTTGGAGCTGGTACTCAACAACTGACCTCTGCTGCTCACAAAGCCTTGCAAGCATGCATAGTGTGAAGTTCCAACTTGTGGGCATGTGGCACACCAGTCGGTGAACTGGCACTTGCATGCACTGCTGCATCACTGCCAGAGTGATGGCAGCTGTGGGTTACTTGCGGAAATGGCAACTAAGGTGATGTACCTTGACCAGAAGCTTTGTGTCACGACTCTGTTGCTGTGTGTCCCGGAACCGGGATCTCCTTCCCTGTCCCTAACGGACAGTGATCTGATTCAGTTTGCGGAAATGTAATCAGGGGTGTAACCTCCCATCTTTCTTCTTTACAAAGAAAAACTCCACAGCAATGGGGGATGAGGATGGTCTGATATGACCCTTAGCCAAACTTTCTGCAATATAGTCCTTCATAGCCTGCCTCCCTGAACCAGAGATATGATATAGTCTGCTCTTTGGCAGCTTGTCTCCAAGGACAAGATTTACGGCTCAGTCATAAGGACAAAACAATAGAGAGGAAGTTCTTGGCACCCCTGCTCCGAGAACACATCCCCAAAGTCTGACAGGTATTTAGGCACAGAATGGGTATCCACCCTTGCAAGCCAGGTGCCCAAGCAGTGTACTTGACAATACTCACTCCACTTTACCACCTCCTGAGTCTGCCAACCTACCACAGGGTATTGCAGAGCCAAAGAAGTCCAAAAACTGCAGGAGAGGGTAGACCCTCAAGCACATAACAGTCAATACCTTCTGAGTGCATGCCTCCTACCTGTAGATGTAACCCCTGGACAGCTTGAGTAAAATATCCCTGTCTCAAGGATGCAGAGTTGACAGAGATTATGGGTATACGTGTAACAACTCTGCTGGCATCACTGCATGGCCTCCCATCCCCCACCTGCATTACACTCAAACTCACTTATTTCTCTGGGCCTTGTTCTGACTTCTCTCTGCTGCCAGCTCCATGCTGTGTGCCTCATGTCCGCTGTTTGCTTTGTGCATGCTCTGTCTTTGTGCATAGGGGGCGGCACCGGCAACTCCTGTTTCTTATAGAGACTGTGTGCACCTTGCTAAGGTGTCCCTGGCCAATCGCCATGAGGCTTCCTGTATTTAAGACATCCCCACCCATTGGTGGGGGCCTGTGCAACTTACTCCCTCAGTCAGTTCTTATCTGCTGAGGTGCCAGGCGCTGTCTTGCTTACTCTCATGTGTGTCACCAAGGGGGGCGTTGTACCCTTGTCTGTTTCCTGTGTAGCCACCCAGCGAGGCTTCGTACCCTGGCCTATGTCCGCCACCCAGAGGGGCGTCGTACCCTGGTTTGTGTCCATGTCTTTGTGCCTTGTCTCGTTCCTGACTCTGTCTCAGTCTAGTCCCGTTCCTGTGTCCGTTTATACCCCTGTCTTGGTTTGCTTTTTCTGCTGTGCGTACTATTGTCTTGCTTTGCTCTGCTCTGCCCTCTGTGTCTTGCTTTGCTCTGCTTTCGGCTCTGCTCTCTGCAACCTTGCTTTTCTCCTTGCTCTGCATTCTGTGACCTTGCTCTGCACTCTGTGTTTTTGCTCTCGGCTCTGCACTCTGTGTCTTGCTCTGCAATCTGACTTTGCTCTACTCTCAGCTCTGCACTCTGTGGCTTTGCTCTCAGCTCTGCTCTCTGTAGCTTTGCTCTGTACTCTGACTTTGCTCTGCACTCTGTGGCCCTGCTCTGCGGCTCCGCTCAGCTCTTGTTCTGCGGTTCCGCTTCTTGTGGTTCTACTTTGCTCCGCTCCTTGCGGTTCTACTTCTCCCGCTCTTGGCTCCGCCTCCTGCGTTTCTGCACTTGGCTCCGCCTCCAGCTCTTGGCTCCGCCTTCTGCATTTCTGCACTTGGCTCCGCCTCCTGCATTTCTGTTCTTGGCTCTAACTCCTGTGCTTTCGCTCTGCATCCGCTCTTGCGGTCTTTCTCTACCTATTATTTTGTCCTCCTGTCTGAACAGGTTCTTACCTGTTTTATATACCTGCCTGCAGACCGGTCCCTACCGGTTCTTCCAGTGTACCAGTCTTGTCCGCCTGTCCTTCCAGAGAGCCAGCCATGCCTGCCTGCCTACCAGAGAGCCAGCCGTGTCCGCTTGCCTGCCAGTGTCTCTGTTGTACCCGTCTGCCTGCCTGTGTCCCAGCTGTGCCCACCTGTCTGCTAGAGTGCCAGCCGTGCCTGCTTGCCTGTCTATGTTCCGTTCCCTGGTGGGATCAGCAGCCACAGCCAGACACCACCCTGGAGTGGTACCTGGTAGCTTCCTATTGCACAAGTCTGACCTCACCATCGGAGGCTCCAGCTAACACCTAGGAAGCTACTTAGTTACACCCCTTCCAGGGAAGTTTGGTCTGTGGTCTAGTGGGGCCACACCTCCGCACGCCCGCGCCAACCAGTCTGGGCGCGTGCGTGACAATAGGTCTGGACAATGTATGTGGTTTGATGCCCTTGACCTGGATGAACCTAGCATCGATCAAATTAAACCCGCCCCGCTATCAAGAAAGGCAGAAATAACCACCTTAGTTTTGCCCAGATGGATTTCAGCAGGCAGAAAAAATTGTGTCCTACCCAAGAAGGAGATATGTACACCCGGGTTGCTAACCTCCCCGCAACCCGGGTTCCTTAACTTTCCGGCAACTGTTTACAGTGAGATACTGCATTCTAGAATGAGTTGTCCCACCCAACTGCATGGGTTCCACAGATACCTCAGACCAGGTTTTCTTTGCACCTGCACCTCCCACACATTGAGGTGTCTCTTTATGTCTGCGGCGAAGACGGTGATCCACCTGGATAGCAACAGACATGTCCGCCTCAAGGGAAACTGGAGTCTCTTACAGTGCTAAGACATCCTTAATAATAATAATAATAATTTTATTTATATAGCGCCAACATATTCCGCAGCGCTTTACAAATTACACCCATACTGATAGCCCTTCACAGAATGGAACACGTCAGTGTCAGTGGACCATCATACTCCTCCGTAGGCCGGTCTTTCTGCTGAAGCTGACGTTATGGACTCAGCCAGTGAGACAAGATCAGAGTCGTCGTGTACATGACCCAGCACCAGAAGAAATTCCTCCAATGTCTGGAGCGACTGGGAGTGAGACGGGAGAGAGAATGCCCATGCTTGCCAGTCACCCTGAAGGAGTGAGATTATTATCTCCACCCATTGCTCCTTGGTTCCTGAGGAACAAGGAGATAACATGAAGAAAAATTTATAGGCCTACCTGGAAACAACAAACTTGTCACAACGCCAGAGAACCTGTTAGGCAAAACGATCTTGGGCTCCACTAAGGATTGTCTGGGGCTCATGGTCCCCAAACCTGATGTGTTTGGGTGCTGCAAAATGATAGTGCATAGATCTGCCACCTCCAGTCTGAGCTGCTGCAGTGCCCTGACAGAGCAGTAATAGGAACCATAATGGATTAAAAAACGGTTTTGGTCAGAGCTTGGAGTGTCCTAGTGTGGGATCACTAGTCTCCTGGGACTCAACATGGAGGGAGGAAGGAGAATCAGGATGAGAAATAAGTGATCCAGACTGTTGGTTAGTGAGACTGGAAGACTCGGTGGTACTGCATACTGGAAGCATTATCTGCTCTCTAACCGACCACCTGTTTGCACTGCTGTGGCTTCAGAAGTGGTGCACCGTGCCTCCTTGAAAAGTGGGACAGCAACCTATGTGTCATGGATGGACATGTTTCTTGTGCTTCAGCAAAAGGCATAGTAGCACGTGCTCGACGTCCTCAGAGTCTACGTGCACATCATCAGCACTTCTACTTCACTGTCCCTTACCACATGTCTTATGCATTTTCTAATTGCTAGGTCTCCTGTAACTAAGTTTATTATTAATTTAAAAAATGGGTCACCTGCAGTAGTCAAAGCAGTTTTTTGTAGTTTAACACCACCGTAATGTAACAGAAAGTGTATAGATGACAAATTCAATCCATAATTTTTTTCGATGCGTTTTTGGAGTGTTATACAGTGGGTACAGAAAGTATTCAGACCCCTTTACATTTTTCATTTTTTTCATTGCAGCCATTTGGTAAATTCAAAAAAGTTCATTTTTTTCTTATTAATGTACACTCTGCACCCCACCTTGACTGAAAAAAGAACAGAACTGTAGAAATTTTTGCAAATTTATTAAAAAAGAAAAGACGAAATATCACATGGTCATAAGTATTTAGACCTTTTGCTCAGACACTCATATTTAAGTCACATGCTATCCATTTCCTTGTGATCCTCCTTGAGATGGTTCTGCTCCTTAATTGGAGTCCAGCTGTCTTTAATTAAACTGTTAGGACTTGATTTGGAAAGGCACACACCTGTCAATATAAGACCTCACAGCTCACAGTGCAAGTCAAACCAAATGAGAATTATGAGGTCAAAGGAACTGGGCCAGGAGCTCAGAGACAGAATTGTGGTAAGGCACAGATCTGGCCAAGGTTACAAAATAATTTCTGCAGTACTCAAGGTTCCTAAGAGCACAGTGGCCTCCATAATTCTTAAATGGAAGAAAAATGGCTGTCCAGCCAAACTGAGCAATAGTGGGAGAAGAGCCTTGGTGAGAGATGTAAAGAAGAACTCCCAAATCACTGTAGCTGAGCTCCAGAGATGCAGTAGGGAGATGGGAGAAAGTTCTACAAAGTCATCTATCACTGCAGCCCTCCACCAGTCGGGCCTTTATGGCAGAGTGGCCCGATAGAAGCCTCTCCTCAGTGCAAGACATATGAAAGCCCGCATAGTTTTCTAAAAAAAACACATGAAGGACTCCGAGACTATGAGAAATTGGATTCTCTGGTCTGATGAGGCAAAGATAGACCTTTTTGGTGATAATTCTAAGTGGTATGTGTGGAGAAAACTAGGCACTGCTCATCACCTGCCCAATACAATCTCAACAGTGAAACATGGTTTTGTGTTATGATCCTAGTGGTAGAGGATCGCAGAAGTTCCAGCTAAGTCCGCAAACACAAAAACTAGCTCATAGGGAGGTGGTAACTTGGCTGACTGTATAGCTGATCCTAGCACAACAACTAGAAGTAGCCGGGGAACGTACCTACGTTGATTCTAGACGTCTCGCACCAGCCGGAGAACTAACTAACCCTTTCAGAGAAAATAAGACCTCACTTGCCTCAAGAGAAAGGACCCCAAAGTTATAATACAAGCCCCCAACAAATAATAACGGTGAGGTAAGAAGAAAAGACAAACGTAAGGATGAACTAGATTTAGCAAAGAGAGGCCCACTAATTAATAGCAGAAAATAGGAAGAGGACTTATACGGTCAGCAAAAACCCTACAAAAATATCCACGCTGAATATCCAAGAACCCCCGCACCGACTGACGGTGTGGAGGGAGAATATCAGCCCCCTAGAGCTTCCAGCAAAAATCAGGAATCACATTATGAACAAGCTGGAATAAAATAGAAGCAATGCGAAATAACAAAAATAAGAAAGCAGGACTTAGCTTATTTTGCAGAGAACCGGAGACCAGGAGTCAGGAGCAAACAGACATAGACTGACTACATCGTTTCCAGGCACTAGACTGAGTTTCCAGGAAGTCTAAATAGGAACACCCAAGGCCTAACGAACCAGGTGGGTACCAACCTGGAGAAAGATAATCCAAGTGTCATACCGCTAGTGACCACAAGAGGGAGCCAAGAAATATAGTTCACAACAGTACCACCCCTTTAAGGAGGGGTCACCGAACCCTCACCAAGACCACCAGGGCGATCAGGGTGAGCAGCGTGAAAGGCACGAACCAAATCGGCCGCATGAACATCAGAGGCGACCACCCAGGAATTATCCTCCTGACCATAGCCCTTCCATTTGACCAGATACTGAAGCCTCCGTCTAGAGAGACGAGAATCCAAGATCTTCTCCACCACGTACTCCAACTCGCCCTCAACCAAGACCGGAGCAGGAGGGTCAACAGCAGGAACCACAGGCACAAGGTACGGCCGCAACAAAGACCTATGGAACACATTGTGAATGGCAAACGACACCGGAAGATCCAAACGAAAAGAGACCGGATTAAGGACTTCCAAAATTTTATAAGGACCAATAAAGCGAGGCTTAAACTTAGGAGAGGAAACCTTCAGAGGGACATACCGAGAAGACAACCAAACCAAATCCCCAACACGAAGTCGGGGACCCACACCGCGGCGGCGGTTGGCAAAACGCTGAGCCTTCTCCTGTGACAACTTCAAGTTTTCCACCACATGATTCCAAATCCGCTGCAACCTATCCACCACGGAATCCACCCCAGGACAGTCAGAAGATTCAACATGACCCGAGGAAAAACGAGGATGAAAACCAGAGTTGCAGAAAAATGGCGAAACCAAAGTAGCAGAACTAGCCCGATTATTGAGGGCAAACTCAGCCAATGGCAAGAAGGTCACCCAATCATCCTGATCCGCAGAAACAAAACATCTCAAATAAGCCTCCAGCGTCTGATTAGTTCGCTCCGTTTGGCCATTAGTCTGAGGATGAAAGGCAGATGAAAAAGACAAATCAATGCCCATCTTAGCACAAAAGGATCGCCAGAACCTGGACACAAACTGGGATCCTCTGTCAGACACGATATTCTCAGGAATGCCATGCAAATGAACCACATTCTGAAAGAACAAAGGAACCAGATCAGAAGAGGAAGGCAACTTAGGCAAGGGCACCAAATGGACCATCTTGGAAAAGCG
The DNA here is from genome assembly GCF_051348905.1 of Ranitomeya variabilis. Classification (NCBI taxonomy): domain Eukaryota; kingdom Metazoa; phylum Chordata; class Amphibia; order Anura; family Dendrobatidae; genus Ranitomeya; species Ranitomeya variabilis. The sequence goes on along the minus strand of NC_135237.1, from coordinate 458,027,276 downwards.
ATCACACACCACCCAGATGACAGACATTCCCTGAGACACCGGAAGATCTGAAATGAAATCCATCGAAATGTGTGTCCAGGGCCTCTTCAGGACGGGCAAGGGCAAAAGCAACCCGCTGGCCCGAGAACAGCAAGGCTTAGCCCGAGCACAAATCCCACAGGACTGCACAAAAGAACGCACATCCCGCGACAAGGAAGGCCACCAAAAGGACCTAGCTACCAAATCTCTGGTACCAAAAATCCCAGGATGCCCTGCCAACACTGAGGAATGAACCTCGGAGATAACTCTGCTGGTCCATTTATCAGGAACAAACAGTCTATCAGGTGGGCAAGGGTCAGGTGTTATGATTTTCCCAATGGCAGGGAAATCAAAATAACAACGGACTAGCTCTCGGGTGATGGGAACTAAAGTGACCGTGACCTGAACCTGACACGACACTGGAAGTAGCCGGGGAGTGTTTCCTACGATGCCCTAGACACCACGCGCCAGCCGGAGATCTAACTACCCCTATCAGAGGAATATACAGGTCTGCCTTACCTCCAGAGATGAACCCCAAAAGGAGATAGCAGCCCCCCACAGATATTGACGGTGAGTCAAGAGGAAAAGACATACGTAGGATGAACAGCAGATTTAGCACAGTGAGGTCCGCTTACTAGATAGCAGAAGTACAGGAAAGAGTCACTTCACGGTCAACTTCAAAACACTACTCAAAAACACCATCCTGAAATTACTTTAAAACTCCAGTGACAACTCATGCCACTGGAGTGGCAATTCCAGTCCACGAGAGCTTCCAGCTACAGAGAGTCACATTGCAAATAGCTGGACAAAAATAGCATAAACTAGAAACAAAATTCAACTTAGCTGAACAGGATCTTGAGGCAGGAGAATGCAACAGAATGCTACTGATACATTGTTGGCCGGCATCAGACCAGCAGCCAAGCAGCCTTAAATAGGAAACTCCCCTAATGGGTGTCAACAGGTGATCAAGGATAGAAGAAGGCAAATAAGTGGCACTACCATAAAGCACCACCGGGGGAGCCCACAAACAGAATTCACAACAGTACCCCCCCCTTAAGGAGGGGGCACCGAACCCTCACCAGAACCACCAGGGCGATCTGGATGAGCAGTATGAAATGCACGAACCAAATCAGGAGCATGAACATCAGATGCTGTCACCCAAGAATTATCCTCCTGACCATAGCCCTTCCACTTAACCAGATACTGAAGTTTCCGTCTGGAAACACGGGAGTCCAAGATCTTCTCCACCACATACTCCAACTCACCCTCAACCAGCACAGGAGCAGGAGGATCAGCAGACGGAACAACCGGCACCTCATACCTCCGCAACAATGACCGATGAAAAACATTATGAATAGTAAAAGATGCTGGGAGGTCCAAACGAAAGGACACAGGATTGAGAACCTCCAGAATCCTATAAGGGCCGATAAACCGAGGCTTAAACTTAGGAGACGAGACCTTCATAGGAACAAATCGAGAAGACAACCAAACCAGGTCCCCAACACAAAGACGAGGACCGACACGCCGATGACGATTAGTGAACTGTTGAGTCTTCTCCTGGGACAACTTCAGATTGTCCACAACCTGTCCCCAAATCTGATGCATTCTATCAACCACAGCATCTACTCCAGGACAATCCGAAGACTCCAATTGACCGGACGAAAAGCGAGGGTGAAACCCTGAATTACAAAAAAATGGAGAAACCAAAGTGGCAGAACTGGCCCGATTGTTAAGGGCAAACTCTGCCAATGGCAAAAAATCAAGCCAATCGTCCTGATCAGCGGACACAAAACACCTCAAGTAAGTCTCCAAGGTCTGATTAGTACGCTCAGTCTGGCCATTAGTCTGAGGATGGAATGCAGACAAAAAAGACAAGTCGATGCCCATCCTGGCACAGAACGCCCGCCAAAATCTAGACACAAACTGAGTACCCTTGTCAGACACTATATTCTCAGGGATACCATGCAAACGCACAACATTCTGAAAAAATAGAGGGACCAGCTCAGAGGAGGAGGGCAATTTGGGCAAAGGTACCAAGTGAACCATCTTGGAAAAACGGTCACACACCACCCAGATGACGGACATCCTACGAGAAACAGGAAGGTCAGAAATAAAGTCCATAGAGATGTGCGTCCAAGGCCTCTTAGGAATAGGCAAGGGCAACAACAACCCGCTGGCCCGGGAACAGCAGGGCTTAGCCCGAGCACAAACATCACAAGACTGCACAAAAATACGTACATCTCGAGACAAGGAAGGCCACCAGAAGGACCTAGACACCAGATCCCTGGTGCCAAAAATTCCAGGATGACCTGCCAACGCGGAAGAGTGAACCTCCGAAATAACTCTACTGGTCCAGTCATCAGGGACAAACAGTCTACCAGGCGGACAGCGATCAGGCCTATCCACCTGAAACTCCTGCAAAGAGCGCCGCAGGTCTGGGGAGACAGCTGACAATATCACCCCATCCTTCAGGATGCCAGTAGGTTCGGAATCACCAGGCGAGTCAGGCTCAAAACTCCTAGAGAGGGCATCCGCCCTCCATTCTTAGACCCAGGCAGATATGAAACCACAAAGTTAAATCGAGAGAAAAACAACGACCAGCGCGCCTGTCTAGGATTCAGACGCCTGGCTGACTCAAGATAAATTAGATTTTTGTGGTCAGTCAAGACCACCACCTGGTGTCTAGCACCCTCAAGCCAATGACGCCACTCCTCAAATGCCCACTTCATGGCCAAGAGCTCCCGATTTCCAACATCATAATTTCGCTCAGCGGGCGAAAACTTTCGAGAGAAAAACGCACATGGTCTCATCACTGAGCAGTCAGGACCTTTCTGCGACAAAACTGCACCTGCTCCGATCTCGGAAGCATCTACTTCAACCTGGAACGGGAGCGAAACATCAGGCTGACGCAACACAGGAGCAGAAGAAAAGCGGCGCTTAAGCTCCCGAAAGGCCTCCACAGCCGCAGAGGACCAATTAGCAACATCAGCACCCTTCTTGGTCAAATCAGTCAAAGGTTTAGCAATGGCAGAAAAACCCGCTATGAATCGGCGATAGAAATTAGCAAATCCCAAGAATTTCTGAAGACTCTTTAGAGAAGTAGGTTGTACCCAATCACAAATAGCCTGAACCTTAACAGGGTCCATCTCCATAGATGAAGGGGAAAAAATATATCCCAAAAAGGAAATTCTCTGAACCCCAAAAATACACTTTGAGCCCTTCACAAATAGAGAATTAGCTCGTAAAACCTGAAAAACTCTCCTGACCTGTTGAACATGAGATTCCCAGTCCTCCGAAAAAATCAAAATATCATCCAAATACACAATCATAAATTTATCCAGATATTCACGGAAAATATCGTGCATAAAGGACTGAAAAACGGAAGGGGCATTCGCGAGACCGAAAGGCATTACCAAATACTCAAAATGGCCTTCAGGCGTATTAAATGCGGTCTTCCACTCATCCCCCTGCTTAATCCGCACCAAATTATACGCACCACGTAGATTGATCTTAGTGAACCACTTCGCCCCCTTTATGCGAGCAAAAAGATCAGTCAGTAAAGGTAACGGGTACTGGTATTTAACTGTAATCTTATTCAGAAGTCGATAGTCGATACAAGGTCTCAATGAACCATCCTTTTTACCCACAAAGAAAAACCCTGCCCCCAGTGGAGACAAAGAGGGGCGAATATGACCCTTTTCCAAAGATTCTCTGATATACTCCCGCATAGCAGTATGTTCAGGTACAGACAAATTAAACAAGCGACCCTTAGGAAATTTACTACCGGGAATCAACTCAATAGCGCAGTCACACTCTCTGTGAGGGGGGAGAGAATCAGTTTTAGGCTCCTGAAAGACATCATAAAAATCTGACAGAAATGCTGGGATCTCAGAGGGAGTAGATGAAGAAATGGGAACCAAAGGTGCATCCCCATGAATCCCCTGACATCCCCAGCTCAGCACAGACATTGATCTCCAGTCCAAGACTGGATTATGAATTTGTAACCATGGTAATCCAAGTACTAATACGTCATGTAGATTATATAACACAAGGAAACGAATAATCTCCTGATGGTCTGGGGAAAGATGCATAGTCACTTGTGTCCAATATTGTGGTTTATTGCTAGCCAAAGGTGTAGAATCAATACCCTTTAAGGGAATAGAAACCTCCAGAGGCTCTAAATCAAACCCACAACGCTTGGCAAAGGACCAATCCATGAGACTCAGAGCGGCGCCAGAATCCACATAAGCATCCACAGTAACAGATGATAAAGTACAAATCAATGTCACGGACAAAAGAAATTTAGACTGCAAGGTACCCATAGAAAAAGATTTATCAACCTTTTTATCAACCTTCTTTATGCGTTTAGAGCATGCTGATATAACATGAGCTGGATCTCCACAATAGAAGCACAACCCATTTTTGCGCCTGTAATTCTGTCGTTCGCCTCTAGACAATACACTATCGCATTGCATATGCTCTGGTGCCTTTTCAGAGGTCACCGCCAAATGATGCACAGGTTTTTGCTCAGAAGATACCGCCATATGGTGCACAGATCTTTGCTCAGAAGATACCGCCATATGGTGCACAGATTTGCGCTCCCGTAAACGCCGATCAATCTGGATAGCCAATTTCATGGCATCATTCAGACCTGTAGGCACAGGGAACCCCACCATGACATCCTTCACGGCATCAGAGAGACCTTCTCTGAAATTAGCTGCTAGAGCGCACTCATTCCATTTAGTAAGCACCGACCATTTACGAAATTTTTGGCAGTATATCTCAGCTTCATCTTGCCCTTGGGAAAGAGCTATCAAGGCTTTCTCAGCCAAAATCTCTAAATTAGGTTCTTCATAAAGCAACCCCAAAGCCAGAAAAAACGCATCTACATTTAATAACGCAGGATCCCCTGGCGACAATGCAAATGCCCAACTTTGTGGGTCACCCCGCAATAGAGAAATAACAATTTTAACCTGTTGCGCAGGATCACCAGCAGAGTGAGATTTCAGAGACAAAAACAATTTACAATTCTCTCTGAAATTCAAAAAACGGGATCTGTCTCCGGTAAAAAATTCAGGCATAGGGATCTTAGGTTCAGACATTGGAGCACGTATAACAAAATCTTGTAAGTTCTGGACCTTTGTAGCCAGGTTATTCAGACCTGCAACCAAACTCTGTGGATCCATGATTCAAACAGGTGTAACCAAAGCCATTCAGAGATTAAGAGGAGAGGAAAAAAAAAAAGGCTGAAGACTGCAGTTTAAGCAAGGAGTACAAATAAGCACTAAGGTGCACTTTCCAAACACAGAAGGGAAAAAAAACCTTTTCATATCCTTTCCTGCTTTAGTGCATAGTTTTAACACATGCGGGTAGGCCGGCCAAACTGTTATGATTTTCCCAATGGCAGGGAAATCAAAATAACAACGGACTAGCTCTCGGGTGATGGGAACTAAAGTGACCGTGACCTGAACCTGACACGACACTGGAAGTAGCCGGGGAGTGTTTCCTATGATGCCCTAGACACCACGCGCCAGCCGGAGATCTAACTACCCCTATCAGAGGAATATACAGGCCTGCCTTACCTCCAGAGATGAACCCCAAAAGGAGATAGCAGCCCCCCACAGATATTGACGGTGAGTCAAGAGGAAAAGACATACGTAGGATGAACAGCAGATTTAGCACAGTGAGGTCCGCTTACTAGATAGCAGAAGTACAGGAAAGAGTCACTTCACGGTCAACTTCAAAACACTACTCAAAAACACCATCCTGAAATTACTTTAAAACTCCAGTGACAACTCATGCCACTGGAGTGGCAATTCCAGTCCACGAGAGCTTCCAGCTACAGAGAGTCACATTGCAAATAGCTGGACAAAAATAGCATAAACTAGAAACAAAATTCAACTTAGCTGAACAGGATCTTGAGGCAGGAGAATGCAACAGAATGCTACTGATACATTGTTGGCCGGCATCAGACCAGCAGCCAAGCAGCCTTAAATAGGAAACTCCCCTAATGGGTGTCAACAGGTGATCAAGGATAGAAGAAGGCAAATAAGTGGCACTACCATAAAGCACCACCGGGGGAGCCCACAAACAGAATTCACAACAGTCAGGTCTACCAGCCTGAAATCTCTGCAACACACGTCGCAAATCAGGAGAAATGGCCGACAAGATTACTCCCTCTTTAAGAATACCAGCTGGCTCTGAGACTCCCGGAGAGTCAGGCACAAAACTCCTAGAAAGAGCATCAGCCTTCACATTCTTCGAATCAGGCAGGTATGAGACCACAAAGTCAAAACGGGAGAAAAACAACGACCAACGAGCCTGTCTAGGATTCAGGCGCTTAGCAGACTCGAGATACATCAAATTTTTGTGATCAGTCAAGACCACCACACGATGCTTAGCTCCCTCGAGCCAATGACGCCACTCCTCAAATGCCCACTTCATGGCCAACAACTCCCGATTACCAACATCATAGTTCCGCTCCGCAGGCGAAAATTTCCTAGAAAAAAAAGCACAAGGTCTCATCACAAAGCAACCAGAGCCTTTCTGTGACAAAACAGCCCCTGCACCGATCTCAGAAGCGTCCACTTCAACCTGAAAGGGAAGTGAGACATCAGGCTGGCACAAAACAGGCGCCGAAGTAAACCGGCGCTTCAGCTCCCGGAAAGCCTCCACGGCTGCCGGAGCCCAATTAGCCACATCAGAACCTTTCTTGGTCATATCCGTCAAAGGTTTAACAACGCTAGAGAAATTAGCAATAAAACGACGGTAGATATTAGCAAAACCCAAGAACTTCTGAAGACTCTTAACAGACGTGGGTTGAGTCCAATCATGAATAGCTCGGACCTTGACTGGGTCCATCTCCACTGTAGAAGGGGAGAAAATGAAACCCAGAAAGGAAACCTTCTGCACTCCAAAGAGACACTTTGAGCCCTTCACAAACAAAGCATTATCACGCAAAACCTGAAACACCATCCTGACCTGCTTTACATGAGAATCCCAATCATCAGAAAAAAACAGAATATCATCCAGATAAACAATCATAAATTTATCTAGATACTTCCGGAAGATGTCATGCATAAAGGACTGAAACACTGAAGGAGCATTAGAGAGCCCAAAAGGCATCACCGAGTACTCAAAATGACCTTCGGGCGTATTAAACGCAGTTTTCCATTCATCTCCCTGCTTAATGCGCACAAGGTTGTACGCACCACGAAGATCTATCTTGGTGAACCACTTGGCACCCTTAATCCGAGCAAACAAATCCGACAATAGTGGCAAAGGATACTGAAATTTGACCGTGATTTTATTCAGAAGCCGATAGTCTATACAAGGTCTCAAAGACCCGTCTTTCTTGGCTACGAAAAAGAATCCCGCACCAAGAGGGGAAGAGGGTGGACGAATATGTCCCTTCTCCAAAGACTCCTTTATATAAGAACGCATTGCGGCATGCTCAGGTCCAGATAGATTAAATAATCGTCCCTTAGGAAATTTACTACCAGGAATCAAATCTATAGCGCAGTCACAGTCCCTATGAGGAGGAAGGGCACTGGACCTGGACTCACTGAATACATCCTGATAGTCCAACAAATACTCCGGAACTTCAGAAGGAGTAGAAGAAGCAATAGACACCGACGGGGAATCGCAATGAATTCCCTGACAACCCCAACTTGACACAGACATTGCCTTCCAATCCAAAACTGGATTATGGGTCTGTAACCATGGCAGACCCACAACGACCAAATCATGCATTTTATGCAGAACAAGAAAACGAATCACCTCCCGATGTTCAGGAGCCATGCACATGGTCACTTGTGTCCAATACTGCGGCTTATTCTCCGCCAATGGCGTAGCATCAATCCCTCTAAGAGGAATAGGATTTTTTAAAGGCTCAAGGACAAAACCACAGCACTTGGCAAACAACAAGTCCATAAGACTCAGGGCAGCACCTGAATCCACAAATGCCATAACAGGGTAGGAAGACAATGAGCAAATTAGAGTTACAGACAAAATAAACTTAGGATGCAAATTACCAATGGCGACAGGACTAACCATCTTTGTTAGGCGTTTAGAGCATGCTGAGATAACATGTGTAGAATCACCACAGTAAAAACACAACCCATTCTGACGTCTATGATTTTGTCGTTCAGTTCTAGTCTGAATTCTATCACATAGCATTGAGTCAGGTGTCCGTTCAGACAACACTGCCAGAGGATTAGCAGATTTGCGCTCCCGCAAACGCCGATCTATCTGAATGGCCAGAGCCATAGAATCACTCAGACTTGTAGGAATGGGAAAACCCACCATCACATTCTTAATGGCTTCAGAAAGGCCATTTCTGAAATTTGCGGCCAGAGCATACTCATTCCATTGAGTAAGCATGGACCATTTCCGAAATTTTTGGCAATACACTTCAGCCTCATCCTGGCCCTGAGAGATAGCCAGCAACGCTTTTTCTGCCTGAACTTCAAGATTGGGCTCCTCATAAAGCAATCCGAGCGCCAGAAAAAACGCATCAATATTTGCCAATGCCGGATCTCCTGGCGCCAATGAAAAAGCCCAATCCTGAGGGTCGCCACGCAAGAAAGAGACAACAATTTTAACTTGCTGAGCTGACGAACGCGGTCTCAAAGATAGAAACAATTTACAATTATTCCTAAAATTCCCAAATTTAAATCGATCATTAGAGAAAAGCTCAGGAATAGGTATCTTAGGCTCTGACATAGGACTACAAGTAACAAAATCCTGAATGCCCTGCACTCGTGCAGCAAGCTGATCCACACTAGTAATCAGAGTCTGAACATTCATGTCTGCAGCAGAGCTTCAAGCCACTCAGAGGAAAAAGGGGAAGAAGAAAAAAAAAAAACTCAGAACTTCTTTTCTTTTAATCCCGCTTCTGCAATGCATTAAATATTCACTTTTGGCCTGGAATACTGTTATGATCCTAGTGGTAGAGGATCGCAGAAGTTCCAGCTAAGTCCGCAAACACAAAAAACCAGCTCATAGGGAGGTGCTAACTTGGCTGACCGTATAGCTGATCCTAGCACAACAACTAGAAGTAGCCGGGGAACGTACCTACGTTGATTCTAGACGTCTCGCACCAGCCGGAGAACTAAGTAACCCTTTCAGAGAAAATAAGACCTCACTTGCCTCAAGAGAAAGGACCCCAAAGTTATAATACAAGCCCCCAACAAATAATAACGGTGAGGTAAGAAGAAAAGACAAATGTAAGGATGAACTAGATTTAGCAAAGAGAGGCCCACTAATTAATAGCAGAAAATAGGAAGAGGACTTATACGGTCAGCAAAAACCCTACAAAAATATCCACGCTGAATATCCAAGAACCCCCGCACCGACTGACGGTGTGGAGGGAGAATATCAGCCCCCTAGAGCTTCCAGCAAAAATCAGGAATCACATTATGAACAAGCTGGAACAAAATAGAAGCAATGCGAAATAACAAAAATAAGAAAGCAGGACTTAGCTTATTTTGCAGAGAACCGGAGACCAGGAGTCGGGAGCAAACAGACATAGACTGACTACATCGATTCCAGGCACTAGACTGAGTTTCCAGGAAGTCTAAATAGGAACACCCAAGGCCTAACGAACCAGGTGGGTACCAACCTGGAGAAAGATAATCCAAGTGTCATACCGCTAGTGACCACAAGAGGGAGCCAAGAAATATAGTTCACAACAGTTTTGGCCGCATTATGCTATGGGGTGTTTTTCAGCTGCAGGGACAGGATAACTGGTTGTCATTGAAGGAAACATGAATGCGGACAAGTACAGAGATATCCCAGATGAAAACCTCTTCCAGAGTGCTTTGGACCTGAGACTTGGCCGATTGTTCTCCTTCCAACAAGACAATGACCCTAAGCACACAGCAAAAATAACAAAGGAGTGGCTTCAGAACAACTCTCTGACCATTCTTGACTGGCCTAGCCAGAGCCCGTCCTAAACCCAATTGAGCATCTCTGGAGAGACCTGAAAATGGCTGTCCACCAATGTTCACGATCCAACATGACGGAACTGGAGAGGATCTGCAAGGAAGAATGGCAGAGGATCCCCAAATCCAGGTGTGAAAAACTTGTTGCATCATTCCTAAGAAGACTCATGGCTGCACTAGCTCAAAAGTGTGCTTCTACTCAATACTAAGCAAAGGGTCTGAATACTTATGACCATGTGGTATTTTAGTTTTTCTTTTTTAATAAATTTGCAAAATTTCTAGATTTCTGTTTTTTTTCAGTCAAGGTGAGGTGCAGAGTGTATATTAATGAAAAAAAATGAACTTTTTTGAAATTACAAAATGGCTGCAGTGAAACAAAGAGTGAAAAATTTAAAGAGTTCTGAATACTTTCAGTACCCACTGTATTCCACAGAGATGTACCACAAAGCAAATAATACTCTATGGGTGAGTAATTGAATCAATAAAAATGTTTCAAATCTTTTTTTGGAGTGTGATGTGCCACAGAAATGTAGCACAAGGAATGTAATACTCTATGGATGAGTAATTGAATTCAGAAAAATTTGTCTTGGGAGTGTTATATAACACTAAAATGTACCACAAAGCACGTAATACCCTATGGATGGTAATGTAGTTAATTTTTTCACCACAAAAAAAAAGAATGTGATCAACTGCCGCAACTATATATTTAGCAGTGAACTGTAAAGCCCTACATAGAAACTGTATTCAGTTGCTCTCCCTGCTCTTGCAACTGTCCCCCCTAGGCTAAATGCATAGTGTATCTGATACAAACAGCAAAGTACAAAATTAGCCACTACAAGCACTGTTGATATAATAGTTCGGCTTCAGCACCAGTATCAACACTACAGGACAATGATTCGTTAAACTGTGCACACAGGCCTAGACAAGCACTTTCTCCTGCCAATAAGAACTGTCCCCGAGCTGTTCAATAGCATCAGTGTTCTGAGCCAGTCAGCGCCTGTCCATGAAGTTTGAAATTTAAGCACTGGCTTATGCTGGCCAAGTGCTGAGCACATTCGATCTCCCAGATACTAGAGTGATATCTGAGTATCGTCGAGCGCGTTCACTCATCCTTATTAATGATCCTTCCTGGAACTCCAGTGTATTCTATTGTTAGTGCTCTCCCAAGTCTGTTGAATCTGGGTACAAGATGCAACTCCTTTCATGGTTCCTGATTTCATATATATATCTTCTAATCCTGTGGTTAGCCATATCCTTGCAGCAAGTTCCTATTTGCAAACATGTATCTGTTTATCCTGTGGTTAACCATATCCCTGCCACAATTTCTTTTTCGGGTTTACTTCTCAATGCTTCCTGTATAAAACTGATCTTTTATCTCCAGCTGTATCTACTGTTTCTAGCTTCACTTGGCCATCTGTCATGCTGTTTTCCTGCCGTCCTGGTCCTCGCTAATCCATGGGCTTTCCATTGCCACAGCAACATCACGCCTGGCGTGTTTCCTATTCTCACCTATGGTATAGAGAATGTGCCTACAAAATGAGCCCATAACATGGGTTTACGCTTGGGGCTGGGGTTAAGCTTAGAAAAGGGGAATTGCAAATGCTAGCTCAGGGGCTGGTGGGTCGGGTTAAATACTTGCAGGATATCTTTCCACATAAAATGGCCTCAGGTATGAATTTCCAACTGCAGCTTCAAAAGGCAGTACTCTTGGAGTATCCACAGTCTTCTCTACAGGCACTGCATGACCAAACTAACCTTTTTATCTCCTGACAGATTATTCCAGAAGCCCTTTGTCATAGCCTGATGATGCAATTAGATTAGTTCCTTAAATTAGTTTAGATTCCAGACCAGAGCCCGAAATTAATTAGATTTGAAGCCAAACCCTAAAATTAATCCAGACCCCCAAAGCATACCCAATAGTCTCTGCTAAAGAGTGCATTCGTGGAGAGAAACAGGACTATGAGGGAAGGGTTTGCCAAAAACAGAATGGGGACAAAGCAAAGTGTGTAGGATAGCGGGCAGTCCAGTATGTGCAGAGAGAGGTCTGATGCAGAGCTGGGACGAGGAACAAATATGGTTTTCGAGCAATGAGGTACCACAGTGTCGGAGCACTGTTTTTTTTTTATCCCATGTTGTCAATTCCTGAGTTGCGGATTTTAGGAGCCAGATTTATTATTTGTTTTAATTCTACAACCTGTCTTATCTAATGTTTATTATAACAATACTTCTGTAAAAAGCAGAAAAAGTTCAATGAGTAATCAAAAGTTCAACAAGTTGTTGACCTGCAATGCACCTTTTACATCCTCCAAAATTTCAAACCCTCTAATCAGATATGCACTTACTCTTCCTTGCTCCTTTTGCCTCTTCACTAACCTATCCTTCAATCTACTGACGTTTGGATCCTGCTAACTAGGTTGTGGCACTATTGGGCATCAACACCGAGTCTACAAGAAGTTACTTTGGTGAAAGATATTGACCTGTTACATAGCTGGTTGCATTTTTCTCCTGCTCAAATGGACTTAAAGCAGGATTGCACAATCTACAGCCAGCACTGTCACTAAGTTGGGGCCCCCACCTCGCAGTATAACTATCACTGGGGCTGGCCTTTGCGGGTCTTTAATGAGCACTGAGTGAAAGAAAGTGCTAATTGATTAGTGGAGATGCCTGTCACATACACATAAGACAAGATTTAGGAAAATTGTCCAGAAAAATCCTGTCTTTTTTTACCTACAGTAACGAATCACAGTGCGAGTTTTATGTGACCAGATCTGTATAAAAAAAGATCTAACAGGACAAATGTTGGAATCATGATTGCTAAAGTGAACCGTAGGGAGTAATTAATGGATTAAAGACAAAAAGGAAATGAGCAGTGTGTATCTTACATGACTAAGAAGTGGTTTGGAAGGGGAAAAGGGTGCTTTAAATCATTAAATAAATGATTATATAGTCAATACCCCAGCTCTCCTGCTCAACTGTCAGGGTTGAGAATAGTGGGGGTCAAGAGTCAGTGTCAGTCAGGGGTAACTGAACCCGAACCGGCACTGCCCCCATGACTGAAACCCGAATGCTGCCCGAGGAATGAAAGTTTATTTTCTCACTGCAGCGTTCGGCTAAGTGCAGATTAATAACACTATTAACCTGTAGATTACCCCATATCTGCAGGTTAATAGCGTTTTCTGGTGACAGGTTCCCTTTATTCCCTTTGCTTGTGCACCAAATGACTATTTCCCACCCACCAGTAATGAACATAACCATAACATAATTTGGATATATGATTAGTAAAGAAAAATAAACAGATATTACCGGTTACCGTATATCTCAACTTAATTACATATTTGAGAAGCCCTATCATAACAACGTTAATAAAAATGATAAGGATATTGTTATACTTGGCGCACAGTTAGACCATTATTTTCCATGTGCCACTTAATGAAGTTAATCTAAAACAATTAACATATTGCACATGAACATGCAGATTATAAACTACTGAAATGACTGATCCGTTAATTATATTAACGCTTCAAATTTGGATTGGATGACCAGAAGTGACACATATCCTAATGTCCCCTATGCTGTACATGTTGTACTGCCAGAAGTGGATGGGGATTCAGATCAGAGAATATAATCAGTTCCATTTCGTATGGCCAGCAACACATTTTAAGCTATCTGTGTAATGGGAACTTACACAGCTAAAAATAATGACCTCAAAAATCCGGAGGGGAAAAATAATCAGATTATTTCTTTCAATTTTTCCATCCATAGCGCATTACGAAATGAAAGATGAAATCTTTATTTTTTCTGTTCATACCCCAGTAATTATGATTCAGTCATGTTTTAGACATAGCACTTTGGTATGCTCATTTAGGTGTAGGCACAGTGTAATGTGCATCTGGCCTATTCAGTGAGTACTCCAGTTTATCTTATTTATGCAGTGGTTATAAAATTAATTTTATGGCACACCATTTTCCTACTACTTCTGCTTACCATAAGCAATGTGATTCACAGTGAAAACATCATTTCTAAGGGCTTCTCTCTGCATGAACATAAAAAGTAAAAAACTATATTGTTATTTTGCGGCACAAGTGAGTCTAGTACTAATCTAATCGAACAAAGACTCTTATTTACCATCTGGTCACTATGCAATGCAGAGATAGATTCAGAATATTCATACTACACAAAAACTAATATGCTATACAGGTAGCGTTTTTCTTTTAAATGTGCGTAGGGGTAAAGCTACAATAATCTCCAATGCCGACTGCCCATCTGGCAATTCTGTCAAATATCAGATAGGCCGGTCTAGAAGTGAAACATTTTGGTCTGCATCAGCTAAGGTTGTGAATACCATTTAGGCTACGTTCACATTTGCGTTGTGCACCGCAGCGTCGGCGCCGCAACGCACAACGCAAACAAAAATGCAGCAAAACGCATGCACAACGCTGCGTTTTGCGCCGCATGCGTACTTTTTTTCATTGATTTTGGACGCAGCAAAAATGCAACTTGCTGCGTCCTCTGCGCCCGGACGCGGGCGCTGCAGGGGCGCATGCGGCGCAAAACGCAAGTGCGACGCATGTCCATGCGCCCCCATGTTAAATATAGGGGCGCATGACGCATGCGGCGACGCTGCGGCGCCCGACGCTGCGGCGCCGACCGCAAATGTGAACGTAGCCTAAAAACTGTGGCAAAGCTGAGAGCATTTGTCTCCCTACTCTACCAATCAGGGCCGGCGTCAGCACCCGGCGCACCCGGGCAAGTGCCGGGGCCCTGTCGAGACGGGGGGGGGGCATTCTTGGTACAGACAGTACACACAGTGCCGGCGTTATGGGCAGGCAGCTGCCTAGGGCCCCCGCTCGCCAGGGGCCCTCAGCTAGCAGCACATAACGCAGCTGCTATGGGGCCCCTGTGAGGCAGGGGGGCCCGCCTGCTGCCTGCGCCGACTCCCCCGCCGCATTGAACTATATTGGCGTCTGCCAGTACAGTTCAAAGAGTGACGCCCCAGGGTCCTGGTTGTCACAGTGGTATTGCTTTCCTCATGGGGAGAGTGTTGTCATGCTTGGAAGCGATGGAGGATTCCTTTCTGACAGGTAATCAGCACATACAACACCGTTCTGACTCCAGGCCAGAAGGGGGAGCTCTACACCCAACTTCAGGGGAGCTGCTCTCTCTGGTCGGGAGGAGGAGTTAGTTGCTAGATAGCGAGTTACAGAAGGAAGAACAGCCCTTAGCTAACGTGCTGGAGAGCGAAGCACAGGCGAGGACACCAGGGGGAGGATAGCAGCGAACAGACTGTCTCCCTGGAAAAGTGCAGACACCAGTAGCCGGAAGACCGAGGCTTTTGTGGGACTCTAAGACACATAGCAGAATCCGGCAGGACAGCTGGATTATATATCACATATATATATATATATATATATATATATATATATATATATATATATATACACTCACCGGCCACTTTATTAGGTACACCATGCTAGTAACGGGTTGGACCCCCTTTTGCCTTCAGAACTGCCTCAATTCTTCGTGGCATAGATTCAACAAGGTGCTGGAAGCATTCCTCAGAGATTTTGGTCCATATTGACATGATGGCATCACACAGTTGCCGCAGATTTGTCGGCTGCACATCCCAAAGATGCTCCATACAAGGCAGGATGGATCCATGCTTTCATGTTGTTTACGCCAAATTCTGACCCTACCATCCGAATGTCGCAGCAGAAATCGAGACTCATCAGACCAAGCAACGTTTTTCCAATCTTCTACTGTCCAATTTCGATGAGCTTGTACAAATTGTAGCCTCAGTTTCCTGTTCTTAGCTGAAAGGAGTGGTACCCGGTGTGGTCTTCTGCTGCTGTAGCCCATCTGCCTCAAAGTTCGACGCACTGTGCGTTCAGAGATGCTCTTAGGCCTACCTTGGTTGTAACGGGTGGCGATTTGAGTCACTGTTGCCTTTCTATCAGCTCGAACCAGTCTGCCCATTCTCCTCTGACCTCTGGCATCAACAAGGCATTTCCGCCCACAGAACTGCCGCTCACTGGATTTTTTTTCTTTTTCGGACCATTCTCTGTAAACCCTAGAGATGGTTGTGCGTGAAAATCCCAGTAGATCAGCAGTTTCTGAAATACTCAGACCAGCCCTTCTGGCACCAACAACCATGCCACGTTCAAAGGCACTCAAATCACCTTTCTTCCCCATACTGATGCTCGGTTTGAACTGCAGGAGATTGTCTTGACCATGTCTACATGCCTAAATGCACTGAGTTGCCGCCATGTGATTGGCTGATTAGAAATTAAGTGTTAACAAGAAGTTGGACAGGTGTACCTAATGAAGTGGCCAGTGAGTGTATATATATATATATATATATATATATATATATATATATATATATATATAAATCACGCCCTAACACCCAGGAGGCACAGTGACACATAGAGCCTGGGTTGTGATAGAGACCCTGTAAAAAGGCTCAAGTCACCTGTCATATGGGTTTGTGTCCCAGTTCAACAAAGGACAGAGATAACCGAGAGGACCTTGCTACAAAGCCATAGGCAGTAAGGGACTATAACATCACAGCGCTAGAAGGAAGGTTTTTAACTCCACCTGATAAAGCTGGACTCTGAACTCGCTTCCAAGCCAGCCGGACCCTGCCTGTACCTGTGATCTGGTGCCCTGGACTGTGGCTACCTGCTACCATCAGTAAACCAGGTAAAAAGACGGCACAACTGTGTCCTTCGTTCTTTACTGCACCACTCACCATCCTCCATCTATTCATCGGGAGCCCTGGGAACCTACTTCACCTGTGGGAAGTTATACCATCCGGCTGCCATAACATCACCCCAGAGGACCCCTTTAAGCAGCATCAGTCCCCACTGACCGAATACCACAAGTGGCGTCACGAACTTTGCTAATATCAAAAACCCCTTTAAAGACCGTCCCTTTAACATGGGCGCCCAGGGGCACGGACCGGGCCAGCGCCGCCGTGACACATCCCTTTAAGTACTGGACCCGATACCGAGTACCCCACGACCCTGACAGGGGACTCATTTTGAAGTCACAAACAGAATGGACCGACCCTGCAAAAGGGTCTTGTGGGCCTAAGGGACTGTGCTTAGAAGAGAGACTTTATTGGATTTACAAGAGACTTTAATGAGCTTTTAAAACATCACCATCAAAACATCGCCATAACTGCATCACGCCATAACTGCCGCCATACTGCGTGACACGGTGCGCGCACTTTGCTTTAAAAATAACCGCCAACAGCCGCCAGGAGCGCTGTGAGGAGCGCAGGAAAAGAGGAGTGTGCCATTGTGGGTGGAGCCTGAAGTGAGAGCCGCAAGTGAGGACGCCGTGCAGCAACACCGCTAGTGAAGACACTGCACAGCCCTGGAAGGAGGGCCGGGAGAAGCGCCCGACAGCACACAGAGGAATTGCTGCAGACCGTGCGCCGGAAGGACCGCTATTGACTCTGGCAGAGATACGCCGGGCCTCTATAAATTTAGCAAGGGGACATGTCTGACCCGGGAGTAAAATTGGCAGCGGATGTACCTGCAGGTCCAGTGATGCCCCTTGGCCCCTTGGTGAATGCAGCCGCAGGCCCCATACCGCCACCAGGTCCTGCAATGCCCGCAGCTCCAATAAGCCGGCTGGACCCCACCATGGCTACAGCGCCAATAATGCCGCTATCCATGCCATATATTCCTGGAGCGGCCTGGCTACCCCAATATTCCAGAGAGTCCCATACATTCAGTGACTTTAAAGATAGACTCTGCAGCTTATTTCAGGTGAACCCCCTGTTGGAACAACAAAAAGTCAGCATCCTAACTGGCCAATTAATTGGTACAGCACAAAGAGAAGTGAAATCCTGGCCACATATTGAAAAAGGAACTGTTAAGCAGATATTTGCCAAACTTAAGGACACTTTTGACACTCGCACTGCAGCAATAGTAAATATAAGATTCTTTGGATGTAAACAGAGGGTGCAGGACAGTATACGGGACTATGCCCTTAACCAAAATTGTGCAGTCTATGCAAGTGCTCTCAAAGGAGAAGATCCAGCTGACCTCCAGTCCAGGAGGATGCAGGCCTGAGGACCTTCCCTAGAACAAGAAGCAAAAATTTTATTAATGCAATGTTGCGCACCTGAAAAATGTTTTCACTTGTTTTATGTAATGTTTAAGAAATTACCTCCCATAAAGGGAAGCTCAATTTACATATGTTTAACCTGTTTATCAGCATTTACAAAAATTTTGCATGTCTTTTAATTACCTTTAACGGTTGTTTTCTTTTCCCAGTCCAGGAGTACTGGATTTAACGAGGAGGGGAGTGTGACGCCCCAGGGTCCTGGTTGTCACAGTGGCATTGCTTTCCTCATGGGGAGAGTGTTGTCATGCTTGGAAGCGATGGAGGATTCCTTTTTGACAGGTAATCAGCACATACAACACTGTTCTGATTCCAGGCCAGAAGGGGGAGCTCTACACCCAACTTCATGGGAGCTGCTCTCTCTGGTTGGGAGGAGGAGTTAGTTGCTAGGCAGTTGCTAGGCAGTTGGGAAGATTTAGACAGTTGGTGCCAGACAGCAGACTGGAGCAGTCTGAGGCAAAAGGACGAGTGAGGGGCTGTACAGCCTGAGGTGCTGTAGCTCCTTGATAACGAGTTACAGAAGGAAGAACAGCCCTTAGCTAACGTGCTGGAAAACGAAGCACAGGCAAGGACACCAGGGGGAGGACAGCAGCGAACAGACTGTCTCCCTGGCAAAGCGCAGACACCGGTAGCCGGAAGACCAAGGCTTTTGTGGGACTCTAAGACACATAGCAGAAATCGGCAGGACAGCTGGATTATATATCACCTATTCGACCTAACACCCAGGAGACACGGTGACACATAGAGCTTGGGTCGTGATAGAGACCCTGTAAAAAGGCTCGAGTCACCTGTCATACGGGTTTGTGTCCCAGTTCAACAAAGGACAGAGATAACCGAGAGGACCTTGCTACAAAGCCATTGGCAGTAAGGGACTATAACAACACAGCGCTAGAAGGAAGCTTTTTAACTCCACCTGTTAAAGCTGGACTCTGAACTCGCTTCCAAGCTTCGCCGGACCCTGCCTGTACCTGTGATCTGGTGCCCTGGACTGTGGCTACCTGCTACCATCAGTAAACCAGGTAAAAAGATGGCACAACTGTGTCCTTCATTCTTTACTGCACCACTCACCATCCTCCATCTACTCATCAGTAGCCCTGGGGACCTACTTCACCTGTGGGAAGTTATACCATCCGGCTGCCACAACATCACCCCAGAGGACCTTTTTAAGCAGCGTCGGTCCCCACTGACCGAATACCACAGGTGGCATCAAGAACTTTCCTAATTTCAAAAACTTCTTTAAAGACCGTCTCTTTAACATGGGCGCCCAGGGCCATGGACTGGGTCGCCGTCGCCGTGACGCATCCCTTTAAGAACCGGACCTGATACCGAGTACCCCACGGCCCTGATGGGTGACTCAAAAGCAGTGATAGAGGAGGGAGCATCAGATGACGCTCCCTCTCCCATCTTTCCCTGCTCTGCCTCTGACACTGCGCGTGCGCGATGACGTCATCGCGCACTCACTGTGTGACAGGCAGTGCAGCAGCAGCCGCCGAGACAGGAGCAGCATGTGCAAGAGGAGAGGTGAGGATTATTTTTTTTTCACTATAACAGTGAGTACTAGACTGTGGGGCCATTCTCGGGGGGATGCGGGCTGTGCTATATACTACATGGACTGTGCAATATGCTACGTGGGCTGTGCTATATACTACATGACTGTGCTATATACTACATGGCTGTGTTATATACTACGAGGGCTGTGCTATATACTAAGTGGGCTGTGTTATATACTATGTGGCTGTGTTATATACTACATGGCTCTGCTATATACTACGTGGCTGTGTTATATACTACATGGGCTGTGTTATATACTACGTGGCTGTGCTATATACTACATGACTGTGCTATATACTACATGGCTGTGCTATATACTACATGGCTGTGTTATATACTACGAGGGCTGTGCTATATACTAAGTGGGCTGTGTTATATACTATGTGGCTGTGTTATATACTATGTGGCTCTGCTATATACTACGTGGCTGTGTTATATACTACATGGGCTGTGTTATATACTACGTGGCTGTGCTATATACTACATGGCTGTGTTATATACTACGTGGCTGTGCTGTATACTACATGGCTGTGTTATTTACTACTTGGGCTGTGTTATATACTACGTGACTGTGCTATATACTACTTGGCTATGTTATATACTATGTGGCTGTGCTATATACTGCATGGCTGTGTTATATACTACGTTGCTGTGCTATATACTACATGGCTGTGTTATATACTATGTGGGCTGTTATATACTACATGGGCTGTGTTATATACTACGTGGGCTGTGTTATATGCTACGTGGGCTTTGTTATATGCTACGTGGGCTGTGTTATATACTACGTGGGCTGTGTTATATGCTACGTGGGCTGTGTTATATACTACGTGGGCTGTGTTATTTGCTGCGTGGGCTGTGTTAAATGCTATGTGGGCTGTGTTATATGTTACGTGGGCTGTGTTATATACTACGTGGGCTGTGTTATATGCTGTGTGGGCTGTGTTATATGCTATGTGGGCTGTATTATATGCTATGTGGCTGTGCAATATACTACATGACTGTGCTATATACTACATGGTTGTGCTATATACTACGTAGGCTGTGCTATATACTATGTGGGCTGTGTAATATGCTATGTGGGCTGTGTTATGTGCTACATGGGCTGTGTTATATACTACGTGGCTGTGCTATATACTACGTGGCTGTGCTATATACTACGTGGCTGTGCTATATACTACGTGGTTGTGCTATATACTACGTAGATGTGTTATATACTACGTTGCTGTGCTGTATACTACGTGGCTGTGCTATATACTACATGGGCTGTTATATACTACGTGGCTGTGCTATATACTACATGGCTTTGTTATATACTACGTGGGCTGTGCTACATAATACGTGGACTGTGCTATATACTACGTGACTTTGCTAAATACTATGTGGCTGTTTCATGCTACAATTATTAGAATTTATACTTTTAAGTGGGCACCATCACACAATACTAGAATGATCTAGTGGGATCACTACCATGCATGTAGAAAGTACCATACCATAAATATATATAGAGAAAAGGTACATGCAAATGAACATAGGATCATTCACCACACAGATTTAGGCCAAAATACAAAAAGTTTATTTTCCACACCAAAGACACTACACACAATTTAAAAACATCTAAAACCTGTTCCACACTGGAACATACATGTTAGATCAAAATATTCAAGATATAGTATTCATTGCTGATATACATATACTAGCTATTGAACCCGTTCTACGCCCGGGTGGCGAGCATTTATATTGGTATATGGTGTCCATCCTGGTATGTGCTGCTCCATCCTGCGCCCCCATCCTGTCATGTGCTGCTCCATCCTGCATCCCCATCCTGTCATGTGCTCCCATCCTGCGCCCCGATCCTGTCATGTGCTGCTCCATCCTGCATCCCCATCCTGTCATGTGCTGTTCCATCCTGCATCCCCATCCTGTCATGTGCTCCCATCCTGTGCCCCGATCCTGTCATGTGCTGCTCCATCCTGCATCCCCATCCTGTCATGTGCAGTTCCATCCTGCGCCCCCATCCTATCATGTGCTGCTCCATCCTGCGTCCCTATCCTGTCATGTGCTCCCATCCTGCACGCTGAGTGCGGGTGGCTGTGCTGAGTGCGGGCAGCTGTGCTGAGTGCGGGCGGCTGTGCGTGGCTGTGCTGAGTGCGGGCGGCTGTGCTGAGTGCGGGCGGCTGTGCTGAGTGCGGGCGGCTGTGCTGAGTGCGGGCGGCTGTGCGTGGCTGTGCTGAGTGCGGGTGGCTGTGCTGAGTGCGGGCGGCTGTGCTGAGAGCGGGCGGCTGTGCGTGGCAGTGCTGAGAGCGGGCGGCTGTGCGTGGCGGTGCTGAGAGCGGGCGGCTGTGCATGGCGGTGCAGAGTGCGGGCAGTTGTGCGTGACGGTGCTGTGCTTGGCAGTGCTGAGTGTGGGCGGCTGTGCGTGGCGGTGCTGTGCTTGGCGGTGCTGAGAGCGGGCGGCTGTGCTTGGCGGTGGTGAGTGCGGGCGGCTGTACGTGGCGGTGCTGTGCTTGGCAGTGCTGAGTGTGGGCGGCTGTGCGTGGCGGTGCTGTGCTTGGCGGTGCCGAGTGCGGGTGGCTGGGGTGAGTGCGGGCGGCTGTGCGTGGCGGTGGTGAGTGCGGGTGGCTGTGCGTGGCGGTGCTGAGTGCGGGCGGCTGTGCGTGGCGGTGGTGAGTGCGGGCGGCTGTTCGTGGCGGTGCTGAGTGTGAGCGGCTGTGAGTGGCGGTGCTGAGTGCGGAGGGCTGTGCGTGGCGGTGCTGAGTGCGGGCGGCTGTGCGTGGCGGTGCTGTGCTTGGCGGTGCTGAGTGCGGGTGGCTGTGCGTGGCGGTGCTGTGCTTGGCGTTTGCCGAGTGCGGGCGGCTGTGCGTGGCTGTGGTGAGTGCGGGCGGCTGAGCGTGGCGGTGGTGAGTGCGGGCGGCTGCACGTGGCTGTGCTGAGTGCGGGCGGCTGCGCGTGGCGGTGCTGAGTGCGGGCGGCTGCGCGTGGCGGTGCTGAGTGCGGGCGGCTGCGCGTGGCGGTGGTGAGTGCGGGCGGCGACACCGGCGCGCTGGGGGGGTCAGGTGCTGGAGTCGCCGCTAGCTCAGGCCCCCAGCACTTGCTATATTTACCTGTCCCCCGTTCCACTGCTGCGCTCTGCTCCATCTTCCGGGTCCTCTGCCTGTGAATTTTCAGTCAGAGGGCGGCGCGCATTAAGCGCGTTATCACGCCCTCTGAACCGTTCAGTTCAGAGGGCGCGATGACGCGTTAATGCGCGCCGCCCTCTGACTGAACAGTCGCAGGCGGAGGATGGAGCAAGCGCGCATCACTGGAACGGGGACAGGTAAATATAGCATATACTCACCCTCCTGGCACGTCCCTGCTTCTCCGTTGGAGATCGCGGTGTGTGTTCAGTGCTTACGCATACCGCGATCTCCTGGGAGCGTCACTCTGTGGGGTCCAGACTGCGCTGGCGCTTGCGCTTGCGCAGTCTATAAAGTCTTCGGACAGAGTGACACTCCCAGCGTTATATTATAGACTAGCTATTGAACCCGTTCTACGCCTGGGTGGCGAGCATTTATATTGGTATATGGTCACCATCCTGGTATGTGCTGCTCCCATCTTGCTCTCCCATCCTGTCATGTGCTGCTCCATCCTGCGGCCCCATCCTGTCATGTGCTGCTCCATTCTGCGCCCCCATCCTGTCATGTGCTACTCCATCCTGCGTCCCCATCCTGTCATGTGCTCCCATCCTGCGCCCCCATCCTGTCATGTGCTGCTCCATCCTGCGTCCCCATCCTGTCATGTGCTGCTCCATCCTGCGGCCCCATCCTGTCATGTGCTGCTCCATCCTGCGGCCCCATCCTGTCATGTGCTGCTCCATCCTGCGGCCCCATCCTGTCATGTGCTCACATCCTGCACCCCCATCCTGTCATGTGCTGCTCCCATCGTGCGCAATCATTCTGTCATGTGCTGCTCCCATCCCGCGCCCCCATTCTGCCTGTTCCTGTTTCCATTCTGCCATATGTTGCTCCCATCTTTCTCTCTCCGGCTCTACTGCCCGAGTACAGCTGTGCTGAGTGCGGGCGGCTGTGCGTGGCGGTGCTGAGTGCGGGCGGCTGTGCGTGGCGGTGCTGAGTGCGGGCGGCTGTGCGTGGTGGTGCTGAGTGCGGGCGGCTGTGCGTGGAGGTGCTGAGTGCGGGCGGCTGTGCGTGGCTGTGCTGAGTGCTGTGCTATATACTACATGGCTGTGTTATATACTATGTGGGCTGTTATATACTACATGGGCTGTGTTATATACTACGTGGGCTGTGTTATATGCTACGTGGGCTTTGTTATATGCTACGTGGGCTGTGTTATATACTACGTGGGCTGTGTTATATGCTACGTGGGCTGTGTTATATACTACGTGGGCTGTGTTATTTGCGGCGTGGGCTGTGTTAAATGCTATGTGGGCTGTGTTATATGTTACGTGGGCTGTGTTATATACTACGTGGGCTGTGTTATATGCTGTGTGGGCTGTGTTATATGCTATGTGGGCTGTATTATATGCTATGTAGCTGTGCTATATACTACATGACTGTGCTATATACTACATGGTTGTGCTATATACTACGTAGGCTGTGCTATATACTATGTGGGCTGTGTAATATGCTATGTGGGCTGTGTTATGTGCTACATGGGCTGTGTTATATACTACGTGGCTGTGCTATATACTACGTGGCTGTGCTATATACTACGTGGCTGTGCTATATACTACGTGGTTGTGCTATATACTACCTAGATGTGTTATATACTACGTTGCTGTGCTGTATACTACGTGGCTGTGCTATATACTACATGGGCTGTTATATACTACGTGGCTGTGCTATATACTACATGGCTTTGTTATATACTACGTGGGCTGTGCTATATACTACGTGGACTGTGCTATATACTACGTGACTTTGCTAAATACTATATGGCTGTTTCATGCTACAATTATTAGAATTTATACTTTTAAGTGGGCACCATCACACAATACTAGAATGGTCTAGTGGGATCACTACCATGCATGTAGAAAGTACCATACCATAAATATATATAGAGAAAAGGTACATGCAAATGAACATAGGATCATTCACCACACAGATTTAGGCCAAAATACAAAAAGTTTATTTTCCACACCAAAGACACTACACACAATTTAAAAACATCTAAAACCTGTTCCACACTGGAACTTACATGTTAGATCAAAATATTCAAGATATAGTATTCATTGCTGATATACATATACTAGCTATTGAACCTGTTCTACGCCCGGGTGGCGAGCATTTATATTGGTATATGGTGTCCATCCTGGTATGTGCTGCTCCATCCTGCGCCCCCATCCTGTCATGTGCTGCTCCATCCTGCATCCCCATCCTGTCATGTGCTCCCATCCTGCGCCCCGATCCTGTCATGTGCTGCTCCATCCTGCATCCCCATCCTGTCATGTGCTGTTCCATCCTGCATCCCCATCCTGTCATGTGCTCCCATCCTGTGCCCCGATCCTGTCATGTGCTGCTCCATCCTGCATCCCCATCCTGACATGTGCAGTTCCATCCTGCGCCCCCATCCTATCATGTGCTGCTCCATCCTGCGTCCCTATCCTGTCATGTGCTCCCATCCTGCACGCTGAGTGCGGGTGGCTGTGCTGAGTGCGGGCGGCTGTGCTGAGTGCGGGCAGCTGTGCTGAGTGCGGGCGGCTGTGCGTGGCTGTGCTGAGTGCGGGCGGCTGTGCTGAGTGCGGGCGGCTGTGCTGAGTGCGGGCGGCTGTGCGTGGCTGTGCTGAGTGCGGGCGGCTGTGCTGAGTGCGGGCGGCTGTGCGTGGCAGTGCTGAGAGCGGGCGGCTGTGCGTGGCGGTGCTGAGAGCGGGCGGCTGTGCGTGGCGGTGCAGAGTGCGGGCAGTTGTG
Source organism: Ranitomeya variabilis (assembly GCF_051348905.1). Taxonomy (NCBI): domain Eukaryota; kingdom Metazoa; phylum Chordata; class Amphibia; order Anura; family Dendrobatidae; genus Ranitomeya; species Ranitomeya variabilis. The sequence continues at coordinate 458,001,724 of NC_135237.1, read as the reverse complement.
CGTGGCGGTGCTGTGCTTGGCAGTGCTGAGTGTGGGCGGCTGTGTGTGGCAGTGCTGTGCTTGGCGGTGCTGAGTGCGGGCGGCTGTGCGTGGCGGTGCTGTGCTTGGCGGTGCCGAGTGCGGGCGGCTGGGGTGAGTGCGGGCGGCTGTGCGTGGCGGTGGTGAGTGCGGGTGGCTGTGCGTGGCGGTGCTGAGTGCGGGCGGCTGTGCGTGGTGGTGCTGAGTGCGGGCGGCTGTGCGTGGCGGTGCTGAGTGCGGGCGGCTGTGCGTGGTGGTGCTGTGCTTGGCGGTGGTGAGTGTGGGCGGCTGTGCATGGTGGTGGTGAGTGCGGGCGGCTGTGCTGGGCGCCGAGTGCTGGCGGCCTGAGCAGGCAGAGACACTGGCGCGCTGGGGGGGTCAGGTGCTGGAGTCGCCGCTAGCTCAGGCCCCCGGCACTTGCTATATTTACCTGTCCCCCGTTCCACTGCTGCGCTCCGCTCCATCTTCCGGGTCCTCTGCCTGTGACTGTTCAGTCAGAGGGCGGCGCGCATTAAGCGCGTCATCACGCCCTCTGAACCGTTCAGTTCAGAGGGCGCGATGACGCGTTAATGCGCGCCGCCCTCTGACTGAACAGTCACAGGCGGAGGATGGAGCAAGCGCGCATCACTGGAACGGGGACAGGTAAATATAGCATATACTCACCCTCCTGGCATGTCCCTGCTTCTCCGTTGGAGATCGCGGTGTGCGTTCAGTGCTTACGCATACCGCGATCTCCTGGGAGCGTCACTCTGTGGGGTCCAGACTGCGCTGGCGCTTGCGCTTGCGCAGTCTATAAAGGCTTCGGACAGAGTGACGCTCTCAGCGTTATATCATAGACTAGCTATTGAACCCATTCTACGCCCGGGTGGCGAGCATTTATATTGGTATATGGTCACCATCCTGGTATGTGCTGCTCCCATCTTGCTCTCCCATCCTGTCATGTGCTGCTCCATCCTGCGGCCCCATCCTGTCATGTGCTGCTCCATCCTGCGCCCCCATCCTGTCATGTGCTACTCCATCCTGCGTCCCCATCCTGTCATGTGCTCCCATCCTGCGCCCCCATCCTGTCATGTGCTGCTCCATCCTGCGTCCCCATCCTGTCATGTGCTGCTCCATCCTGCGACCCCATACTGTCATGTGCTGCTCCATCCTGCGGCCCCATCCTGCCATGTGCTGCTCCATCCTGCGGCCCCATCCTGTCATGTGCTGCTCCATCCTGCGCCCCCATCCTGTCATGTGCTGCTCCATCCTGCGGCCCCATCCTGTCATGTGCTGCTCCATCCTGCGCCCCCATCCTGTCATGTGCTGCTCCATCCTGCGTCCCCATCCTGTCATGTGCTCCCATCCTGCGCCCCCATCCTGTCATATGCTCCTCCATCCTACACCCCCATCCTGTCATATGTGTGCCCCCATTCTGTCATGTGCTGCTCCCATCCTGTCATGTGCTCCCATCCTGCGCCCCATCCTGTCATGTGCTCCCATCCTGCACCCCTATCCTGTCATGTGCTCACATCCTGCACCCCCATCCTGTCATGTGCTGCTCCCATCGTGCGCAATCATTCTGTCATGTGCTGCTCCCATCCCGCGCCCCCATTCTGCCTGTTCCTGTTTCCATTCTGCCATATGTTGCTCCCATCTTTCTCTCTCCGGCTCTACTGCCCGAGTGCAGCTGTGCTGAGTGCGGGCGGCTGTGCTGAGTGCGGGTGGCTGTGCTGAGTGCGGGCGGCTGTGCTGAGTGCGGGCGGCTGTGCGTGGCGGTGCTGAGTGCGGGCGGCTGTTCGTGGCGGTGCTGAGTGCGGGCGGCTGTGCGTGGTGGTGCTGAGTGCGGGCGGCTGTGCGTGGAGGTGCTGAGTGCGGGTGGCTGTGCGTGGCTGTGCTGAGTGCGGGCGGCTGTGGGTGGCTGTGTTGAGTGCGGGCGGCTGTGCGTGGCTGTGCTGAGTGCGGGCGGCTGTGCGTGGCTGTGCTGAGTGCGGGCGGCTGTGCGCGGCTGTGCTGAGTGCGGGCGGCTGTGCGTGGCTGTGCTGAGTGCGGGCGGCTGTGCGTGGCTGTGCCTATGTGTGGCTGTGCTGAGTGCGGGCAGCTGTGCTGAGTGCGGGCGGCTGTGCTGAGTGCGGGCGGCTGTGCGTGGCTCTGGTGAGTGCGGGCGGCTGTGCGTGGCTCTGGTGAGTGCGGGCGGCTTTGCGTGGCTCTGGTGAGTGCGGGCGGCTGTGCGTGGCTGTGCTGAGTGCGGGCGGCTGTGCGTGGCTGTGCTGAGTGCGGGCGGCTGTGCATGGCTGTGCCTGTGCTGAGTGCGGGCGGCTGTGCTGAGTGCGGGCGGCTGTGCTGAGTGCGGGCTGGTGTGCTGAGTGCGGGCGGCTGTGCTGAGTGCGGGCGGCTGTGCATGGCTCTGGTGAGTGCGGACGGCTGTGCGTGGCTCTGGTGAGTGCCGGCGGCTGTGCGTGGCTCTGGTGAGTACGGGCAGCTGTGCATGGCTCTGGTGAGTGCGGGCGGCTGTGCGTGGCTGTGCTGAGTGCGGGCGGCTGTGCGTGGCTGTGCTGAGTGCGGGCGGCTGTGCGTGGCTGTGCTGAGTGCGGGCGGCTGTGCATGGCTGTGCCTGTGCTGAGTGCGGGCGGCTGTGCTGAGTGCGGGCGGCTGTGCTGAGTGCGGGCTGGTGTGCTGAGTGCGGGCGGCTGTGCTGAGTGCGGGCGGCTGTGCATGGCTCTGGTGAGTGCGGGCGGCTGTGCGTGGCTCTGGTGAGTGCCGGCGGCTGTGCGTGGCTCTGGTGAGTACGGGCAGCTGTGCGTGGCTCTGGTGAGTGCGGGCGGCTGTGCGTGGCTGTGCTGAGTGCGGGCGGCTGTGCGTGGCTGTGCTGAGTGCGGGCGGCTGTGCTGAGTGCGGGCGGCTGTGCGTGGCTCTGGTGAGTGCGGACAGCTGTGCGTGGCTCTGGTGAGTGCGGGCGGCTGTGCGTGGCTCTGGTGAGTGCGGGCGGCTGTGCGTGGCTCTGGTCAGTGCGGGCGGCTGTGCGTGGCTGTGCTGAGTGCGGGCGGCTGTGCTGGGGGCCTGAGCAGGCGGGGACACCGGCGCGCTGTGGGGGTCAGGTGCCGGAGTCGCCGCTAGCTCAGGCCCCCGGCACTTGCTATATTTACCTGTCCCCCCGTTCCACTGCTGCGCGCGGCTCCATCTTCCGGGTCCTGTCCTCTGGCTGTGACTGTTCAGTCAGAGGGCGACGCGCATTAAGCGCGTCATCGTGCCCTCTGAACTGAACGTCTCAGGCAGAGGATGTGGAGGACGGAGGCTCGCGCAGCAGTGGAACGGAGGACAGGTAAATATACTCACCCTCCTGGCTCCGTGGCTCGTCCCTGCTTCTCCGTTGGAGATCGCGGTGTGCGTTCAGTGCTTACGCATACCGCGATCTCCTGGGAGCGTCACTCTGTGGGGTCCAGACTGCGCCGGCGCTTGCGCTTGCGCAGTCTATAAAGGCTTCGGACAGAGTGACGCTCCCAGCGTTATATTATAGATATACAGTTCCCGACTATGATCACATTTGCACCAAAGACATATGCTGCAGATTTCATATGATCCAATACATTCAGTATATGAGGCCCATATAGTAGAGACAGTGTGTACAATATGTGCAACAGATATGTGCTCAATATAACAACACCAAATGGTTCAGATACAATATATAAGACCCATGTGGGAATAATGATGTAGATAATGTATACCAAAAGAATATGCACTCTGTATGCAGGCTATATAGCAACGGCGATCTGAACAATATATGCAACATATACAGAGAAACAGGCACTCAGCGTGCAAGTATCAAATGTTTTTATATATGATCTGTAGGACCCATATAGTCACAGCAATGTAGACAATGTCAATAACTATACACTCTATGTATGGACCATAAAGGGTCTGGATTTGGTCTACAGGAATGCATGTGCCAAAGATAGGCACTCTATATCATTAACATGTGTAGCTTGGCATAGTGCACAAATAGATGACCAGCATTGAATGCGTCCAATACTTCACCCTAACCAGTCCAATGGTCTACTATTGTCTCCCCCTGGTCCTATAGGCAGCGGTGCAGCCAGGAAACAAAGATTGGAGGTATATCAGCAATGAATACTATATCTTGAATATTTTGATCTAACATGTATGTTCCAGTGTGGAACAGGTTTTAGATGTTTTTAAATTGTATGTAATGTCTTTGGTGTGGAAAATAAACTTTTCCTATTTTGGCCTAAATCTGTGTGGTGATCCTACGTTCATTTGCATGTACTTTTTCTCTCTCTATATTTATGGTATGGCTGTGTTATATACTACGTGGCTGTGTTATATACTATGTGGCTGTGCTATATGCTACGTGGCTGTGCTATATGCTACCCATTTTGCACTTTTACAAATGTTCCATGATAATACTTTCTAATATTTACTTTAAAAAAAATTTCCATTAAAATATTGTCATATTCAATGTAAGCTGTTTTTTTCTTTGCAGCAAGTTCAGCTAACAATAAAATGCCTGCTGGTAACTGAGGAAGAGGGAGTAGGTCACAAAAATTGGCATATAAGGGGTTGACTTATATAAAGCCCTTCTGCTGTATGGTATTGTAGAACTTACAATAGCTATCACTCATGTAAGAAGTGAAATCTGGCATTGTACTATACCTTTATTTCTCTGCTGTATCTGTGCATCATGAATCGTGGTATGTGTTAAAGGGGGGGGGGGCCACTGAGACTCTTTCGCCCCCGGGCCCTCAAAAAACCTGGAGCCGGCCCTGCTACCACTTACTCTAGAAAGCCACGGCAAGCTTTAAACTGGTGGTCTTGCAGATATCCTGGTCATTCAGAGACGATCAGGGGGTACTATGACATTACTTCATAGTGCTCCCTGCTTCGGGCTACCACAGCTCATTGTCTGAGTGGGGTGAGGTGAGTTTCAGTTAACTAATTTTTTTATTGACATGATATGGGAGGATTGAAAGAGGATGTGAATTTTTTTGGGTGGGAGTACTATATGAAGGTACATAGAGAGCACTATTTGGAGGCACTATTAATTTACGGAGGCACAGAGGGAGACATTGTTACTATATGAGGCACAGTGGTGGTACCTATTACTATATGGAGGCAAAGAAGGGAAGAGCACAACTTTGTGGAGGTACAGAGGGGCACTATATGCAGGCCCATTGGGAGCACTATATAGGCACAATGGGGACATAATTTCCATGTTGAGGTACACAAAGGCCACTATAAATATATGGAGACAAATAGGAGGACCAAACACTATATTGGTGAATAATGGGGTCACTTTTACTATAAAGAGGCAGAATAGGAACACTGTTACTTTATTGAGGCTCAGAAGGACCCCCAGTAGGGGCACTATTAGTATGTGGAGGCGCACTGGAGGCAATATTTCTATATGGAGTGACAGCGAGATGCACTATTACTATGTCGGGCACAGAAAAAGAGAGGCTATTACTGTATGGGGCAGCTGTAGGGGACTTTGCAATTATACTATGGATATAAGTGAAAATATGCAGTTTACAGCAGTTTGTATTCTGTAAATTTGATATACTCCCTAATCAGCCATAATCCAAAAGGACACGAGCATAATTAACATTCACCTCAGGGCAAGTGCGCTCCTCAGATTTCAAGGTTGAAATGTTTTTGACGAACATGTGACTCATGCAATACCCCATATACATGCTATACTGCTTCCAGTATCGAAACCCATTGCATTGTTGTCACTTTATTTTAAGCATAGTAATGCTTATACACACTGATGGTGTAACGTTACTCGGTACTTCTACAATTTTGTGACAAAATCTATACACCATCATATATTCAATCAGTGCATTCACACACCAGTTTGGGTATTTAGTGCAATTCCAGACTCCATGGATGCAAATCTTATTTGCAAGAATAAAGATATAGATTTTTGACTATTCCATGTAAAGAAAATATATTTTCGGTTTGCATACCATACCCTTGGTTTGATTTACCTCTGCTCTATATCTCCAGTTTTTAATGTTGTGTACTTTTATCCTTTCCTATATTTATTAATAAAAATTATTATTATATATTTATACTCCTTGACTCTTTATAGGTTTCTTTCAAGGTTGAAATTCAGTTGCCCATCCTGCACCAGCAGATTCAGTGTAGTGAGCCAGCACACCTTTGTAAAAAAAAAAAATGGCTGTCAATTATGGATGGGGAATCAGTCCAGGAGTAAAGCTATGCTGATACATGGAAGCTAGTACAAACACAGGCTCCAGTGTGTACACACGTCCACAGACTATACCACTGATGCAGGTCCCAAGTGAGGATGGGTGGATTTGGAACTTCTATAGCAGCGAGCCGAGCGAGCAGCCACCTCTCCTGTCACTGCCAGTCGGGTACCGGTCAGAGTATGGGATTGGGAGAGGATCCCAGTGGTGGAATGGGATTTATTAGATATTTGTGTCTTGTGTAAAGTTTTAAATTACATGTGCTGTGATAATGGCAAGTTTAGGTTTGCTGCATTATAGTATTTTTCTTAAACATGCTACAGTATGTAATGATTTGATTAATTGTCAAGTTAATGATTTCTACGTCAGTATTACTTGGAGGAACACACCCATAAGAGAAAAGTCTGAAATGAGGAGCAGATTGCAAACTGCATATCAAAGGGTCTGAAATTGGATAAAGGAATGGTGATTACAGACTGAAACATAGCGTGACTTTTAATGAACTGGAGATAATAAAATATGTAAAAATCATTCTTAACGCTGTCTATAGTAATGTGGTGGCAGGTTGTCAGATGCTGCAATAAGACCATGTGTTATTCTGACCACAAGCTTGGGCTACCTCTGAATCTCTATGATGTGGGGAGACTCACCTTGCCCCACAACCAGTATACATGGACTGTCTACCTGCCCTGGATTCCTTGTGCAGTAAGTATCGTGCTCCTTCTAAATCCCATGCCGAACATTTTCTAAAAATTTGAAAACATCTTAACTCTGGAGATGACAGATGTTCTAGAAGGTTGGGGTTCAAAAGTTAAAAGGTTTATACACAGAATGAATAACATGAAGTTTCTAGACACGAGTTCAAAATGTATAAAAAGCCCCTCAAGTATTATGCTGTAATCTTGATGTCTTATTATATAGAAAAGGAGACATTTGGTCCCCACAAGATCAAGGGTCCAGGTGTGGCCACTACCTCACCTCCTTTTAGGGCTCGATCACACGAGCGTATAACACGGCCGAGCGCTATGCTATGCTTTATCGTACAGCATTGGGACCAGTGTTATTCTATGGGACCGCTCGTAGATCTGCAATTTTTTTCTCATGTTGATTCGGCATGAGAAAACAATCTCAGGAAGCTGAGAGTGGCTGCGAGACTCGGCTCACACGCGCCCATACAAGACAAAAGCTGCCTGTGCAATGGAGGAGATGGATAAATTACATTATCCGTCTCCTCTGCATCTGTGCTGTGATTCACTCATGCAAGAGGATCGGAGCACTGAGCACTGACACTCGGATTAAACTCTGACAAACCTTGATCAGAGAAGATTTGCATAATCGGCCCGATTCTCTCACGTGTAAGAATACATGGCCTTGTGACCCCGGCCTTAGAATTACGCCCCTGTCTACACATTAACATGTCAACTAAATGTTAGTTTGGTTGTACCTGAGTATTGTTACTTTGAATTTCCAAGGGGCATTAGAAATATCCAGCGCTCTTTGTGTTGTAACTCCACTCGGCAGACATCTTGTAGGGCCCCAGATGCTGGACTAACGTGCATTTACTGCGTCTCTCTGTATGAGATGTCTCCACTTTGTTCTGGGTTGAGCAATATTTGAAATTGGATTGCTGATATCTCACGAGATGAGTACACAACACGCACATCAAAAATATGTCCAACAGATGAAGCAAGAAGAAAAGAAGCCTTCTCACATAATAGAAAAATGAATTATCGGTGCAGTGAAGTGACAGAGGATGCATGTCCTTTGCATTGTATATTAGAACTGGAAGTATTTGTATTGATATTTTCATCGCGCTGTCCCATTGTGACGTACTGTTTGTTTCATCTATTATTGGATGTCAGTTGTACTGATCCTTATCAAAATTGCAAGTGTCACATACAAGGAGCTCCTTCAAGTTTTGCCACTGAATAGTCTTCTTTTATAGCCGACTTAGAGTTGTTAAATTCTATTAATATATTTTTAGACTTGACAGCCTTATAATTTCTTAGCTATTGACAATGAAAAGGAAGAATTCATTCAGCTTATTTGCGTATACAATGTTTTTAGAACAAGGCTATGCCAATGTGTGTTGTACATAAATAATTAACTCTATATATGCTGCTACAATATACATGATATTAGTGTCACACCTCCACCAGAACCTGCTCCTGGGCCATCTGCTGCTGTCGCCAGGCACCGCAGTGTTCACTATTCGGGCAGCGCTGGTGATAGAAGAGATATCTGTATCAGAGGCTCCGGGCGATGTATGCTCTGTCCACCACTGTGGTTAGGGTGGCTGGGACCTGCAGTGCCATCCTGTCTGCCAGTATGGGTGTGGGCTCCCTGAGGAAGCAACAGGAAGGGAAACGTACATTGGGGATAGCAAGCCGGTGTGCTGCCACAACCATACCAATGGGTAATTGCTACTTCATATAATCCTTGTTTATGTCACCATCCCTTCAGTCATTCACCCCATGTACTTATATATTTTGGGTGTCCCTTCTCTTTCACCTGAGACCATGACTGATTTCCGTGTATGGGTGAAAATGGATATGGAGTTACGTCCTACTCTGCCATAGTGCATGGATTGGATTATCTGACACCCATTTCCAATGGCCTTACACTGAACATTGCAGGCTACATGTGCACCTGTTCAATAGATATACCTTACTTTTGACTATTTATCAGGATGGCTACCATTCACAATTTTTATCATTGATTTTTTTGTATGCATTAACCCTTGGCCATTATTACATTAGCAGCATTTCCAGCCCCTTCAGCTCTGGTTCTATTGTCACTGTTTCATCTCTTCTGCCCACTACTTATGTGTTTATGTGTTAGTAGTATTTGTCCTTGATTTTTTTCAATAAAATACATGTTTTTACTTATTAGCATGGACTCAGGTTCTTTCTTGTTTAATTATTTAATAGGGTTGCTACTACATTTACCTTTTGGGTTTCTTTTTCATATATATGCCTAATCAACAAAGATGTTTGATTGGAATTTTTTTTGTATATTAAATATAGTATTAGTGTATATATCAATTCCATTTTATCGAGATCACACTTCTGCATTCACAGCTCTTAGTTCGCAAAGCATGGTAAATTATAAATGTTAATATCATGATTCTCCAAGCTGTTTCTTTCCCAAACTAGTTCTGTTTTCCTGGTATGACACACGCCATCTGCTTTGGGGTAGATGTTAGCAATCCCATGTCATAAAAGTTGGATGAAAACGTATCAGTTTGTAACTGACAATCTGCAATGTGTTCCTTTCCTTGGCTCGATGTGTGATTTTCTTTTAACAGTTTACCCTAATGTCTATCGGCAATGCACCAATTACTAGAGTATCAAACAAAACAATGACACTGCAAATCCAAGTAACGTCCTCCTCACTGTCGGGCACCTGCATGGAGCAGGTAAACCCCTTATCATATTTAGCAGCTTATCACAGCGCACTTTCAGTATGCGGTAAAACAAATATACTGCGTACTGTATGTTGCCCTGCAGCTATTAAACTGCCAATGACGGGTGTGTTACTCATTGCGAGAGCAATCTGTGATTCCTCATCACAGCTATATTTGCGCTCTGTGTAGGTGACTGGCCTGCCAGAGTTGGCTGTCTAAGCACTTTCTAGTAGCCTGAAACGTTCTCACATGGTTATTGTATATAAAGCAAGAAAAAACATTGGTACTCGTTGCAGGAATAAATTGGCTCATTAAAGCTTGTATCATGCAAAAATTACAGCTCCTAATAATAGGCATAGGCTTAGTTTTATGTAATAATTAAGCAATTGCATTATCTGATTTTCTCAAATATTGCTTTCCTTTTAGTGAAAAGAATCACATGGGCTCATTTGTAAATTAAAGAAGCACCCTTACCATCAAATATTATTCTATTATTGCAGTCATCATATTATACAGCACTGTATACTTACAATTGCTAATTTTGCCTTTCTACCAAGCTGATTATTCTCTTTTCTATTAGGTCTATGACATCACTTTATTAAAAACTTACTTGCTGAATCCTTCTAAGCTATACCTAGAAACAGGAAGTTCATTTTCCCTACATGACTCATGAGTCACTGCAAAAGTACCTGGCAGGAGTGAGCAGCTGGGTCAGAAGTTGAAGAGGGGGAATGATAAATGGACAAGAGACTTCCTGTTTCTACATAGAGCAAAGAAAAGAGAATTGGCTGAGTAGAAAGGCAAAATGAGCAATTTTAAGTACACAGTGCGATACAATATGATGACCGCAATATATCAAGAGGATAAAACTTATGATTGGAGAGTTTCTTTAACCCCTTCACCCCCGGGGCTTTTTTCGTTTTTTCGTTCTCGTTTTTCGCTCCCCTCCTTCCCATAGCCATAACTTTTTTATTTTTCTGTCAATATGGCCATGTGAGGGCTTATTTTTTGCAGGATGAGATATACTTTTGAACGATACCATTGGTTTTACCATGCCGTGTAACAGAAAAAGGGAAAAAAATTCCAAGTGCGATGAAATTGCAAAAAAAGTGCAATCCCACACTTGTTTTTTGTTTGGCTTTTTTGCTAGGTTCAGCAAATGCTAAAACTGACCAGCCATTATGATTCTCCAGGTCATTACAAGTTCATAGACACAAAACATGCCTAGGTTCTCTTTTATCTAAGTGGTAAAAAAAATTCCAAAGTTTGCTTAACCCCTTCACCCCCAAGGGTGGTTTGCACGTTATGGACCGGGCCAATTTTTACAATTCTGACCACTGTCCCTTTATGAGATTATAACTCTGGAACGCTTCAACGGATCCCGGTGATTCTGACAATGTTTTCTCGTGACATATTGTACTTCATGATAGTGGTAAAATTTATTTGATATTACCTGCGTTTATTTGTGAAAAAAATGGAAATTTGGCGAAAATTTTGAAAATTTTGCAATTTTCCAACTTTGAATTTTTATGCAATTAAATCACAGTGATATGTCACACAAAATACTTAATAAGTAACATTTCCCATATGTCTACTTTACATCAGCGCAATTTTGGAACCAAAATTTTTTTTGTTAGGGAGTTATAAGGGTTAAAATTTGACTAGCAATTTCTCATTTTCACAACACCATTTTTTTTTAGGGACCACATCTCATTTGAAGTCATTTTGAGGGGTCTATATGATAGAAAATACCCAAGTGTGACACCATTCTAAAAACTGCACCCCTCATTGTGCTCAAAACCACATTCAAGAAGTTTATTAACCCTTAAGGTGTTTCACAGGAATTTTTGGAATGTTTAAATAAAAATGAGCATTTAACTTTTTTTTCACACAAAATTTAATTCAGCTCCAATTTGTTTTATTTTACCAAGGGTAACAGGAGAAAATGGACCCCAAAAGATGTTGTACAATTGGTCCTGAGTACGCCGATACCCCATATGTGGGGGTAAACCACTGTTTGGGCACATGACAGAGCTCGGAAGCGAAGGAGCGCCATTTGACTTTTCAATGCAAAATTGACTGGAATTGAGATGGGATGCCATGTTGCGTTTGGAGAGCCCCTGATATGCCTAAACATTGAAACCCCCCACAAGTGACACCATTTTGGAAAGTAGACCCCCTAAGGAGCTTATCTAGAGGTGTGGTGAGCACTTTGACTCACCAAGTGCTTCACAGAAGTTTATAATGCAGAACCGTAAAAATAAAAAATCATATTTATTCACAAAAATTATCTTTTCGCCCCCAATTTTTTATTTTCCCAAGGATTAGAGAAGAAATTGGACCCCAAAAGTTGTTGTACAATTTGTCCTGAGTACGCTGATACCCCATATGTGGGGGTAAACCAGTGTTTGGGCGCATGGGAGAGCTTGGAAGGGAAGGAGCGCCGTTTGACTTTTCAATGCAAAATTGACAGGAATTGAGATGGGACGCCATGTTGCGTTTGGAGAGCCACTAATGTGTCTAAACATTGAAACCCCCCACAAGTGACACCATTTTGGAAAGTAGACCCCCTAAGGAACTTATCTAGAGGTGTGTTGAGCACTTTGACCCACCAAGTGCTTCACAGAAGTTTATAATGCAGAACCGTAAAAATAAAAAATCATATTTTTTCACAAAAATTATCTTTTCACCCCCAATTTTTTATTTTCCCAAGGGTAAGTGTGGCGTTCAGACGCACGGAGAGAGAGTGGACCCTCAGGGTCACTGTGCGGATGGGACCAAGGACGAGCGACCCCGGGGAGGAGCTACCCCTATACAGGGATAGTGGGGAACAGGCCCAAGGGGGTCTACAACGCAACAGCTGGTACAAGAGGGATGGCTCAGAAAAAGACTGAGGAGAGGGTAATAAAACAAGGCTGAAAAGAAGGAGGTAGGGAGACTAGGAACGGAACAAAGGATACAGGACTGGGACAAGAAGGACACAGAGGAGCAAACAGGAAAATAGCCCAAAATGACTGAAGCTAGACGTGAGGAAGCAGGAAGGGAACAAGGCCTAACACTGAGCACAAAAGCACAACAATAATCAGGCGCCTCCATTATGGAGAGGACGCCTGATAAAGGCCAAGGATTCACCTGATTGGTGGAGGTAGAACAGGCGAGGATGCGGAAGGGGTTAAGTAGGAGGAAGAGCGCGCGCCCGCGACCTAAGGCGCATGTGTGGAGCAAACGCCGGCCGGAGGAAGGAGGAAGCACGGGCGCCATGCTGAAGACCCCCAGCAGCAGCCAGAGAGACCAGGGTAGCGGCGCGATGCCCAGGGCGGTGAGCAGGACCGCAGCGGGAGGAGCCGATGAAGGAAGCGGCCGCAGCATCAGGAGCGACAGGTATAACAGTAAGAGAAGAAATTGGACCCCAAAGGTTGTTGTACAATTTGTCCTGAGTACGCCGATACTCCATATGTGGGGGTAAACCACTGTTTGGGCGCATGACAGAGCTCGGAAGTGAAGGAGCGCCATTTGACTTTTCAATGCAAAATTGACTGGAATTGAGATGGGACGCCATGTTGCGTTTGGAGAGCCACTGATGTGCCTAAACATTGAAACCCCCCCACAAGTGACACCATTTTGGAAAGTAGACCCCCTAAGGAACTCATCTAGATGTGTTGTGAGAGCTTTGAACCCCCAATTGTTTCACTACAGTTTATAACGCAGAGCCATGCAAATAAAAAATATTTTGTTTTCCACAAAAATTATTTTTTAGCCCCCAGTTTTGTATTTTCCCAAGGGTAACAGGAGAAATTGGACCCCAAAAGTTGTTCTCCAATGTGTTCCGAGTACGCTGATACCCCATATGTTGGGGTAAACCCCTGTTTGGGCGCACGGGAGAGCTCGGAAGGGAAGGAGCACTGTTTTACTTTTTCAACGCAGAATTGGCTGAAATTGAGATTGGACGCCATGTCGCGTTTGGAGAGCCCCTGATGTGCCTAAACAGTGGAAACCCCCCAATTATAACTGAAACCCTAATCCAAACACAGCCCTAACCCTAATCCCAATGGTAACCCTAACCACACCTCTAACCCAGACACACCCCTAACCCTAATCCCAACCCTATTCCCAACCGTAGATGTAATCCAAACCCTAACCCTAACTTTAGCCCCAACCCTAACCCTAACTTTAGCCCCAACCCTAACTGTAGCCTTAACCCTAACCCTAGCCCTAACCCTAGCCCCAACCCTAACCCTAGCCCCAACCTAACCCTAGCCCCAACTCTAGCCCCAACCCTAACCCTAGCCCCAACCCTAGCCCTAACCCTAGCCCTAACCCTAGCCCCAACCCTAACCCTAGCCCTAACCCTAGCCCCAACCCTAGCCCTAACCCTAGCCCCAACCTGTTGTGGATTCTGTTTTTGGGCTCCCTCTGGTGGTTACAGCTGGTACTGGGTGACTTTGGTGGGTTGCGGTCTCTGGTTTCCACCTGTCCATCAGAGGCTGGGTGTTTCCTATTTAACCTGGCTTTCCTGTCATTCCCTTGCCGGCTATCAATGTATCAGTGTGTCTCTGTTACCTTTGCTACCTGCTCCTAGGCTTTCAAGACAAGCTAAGTCTGGAGTTCCCTGTTTCATGTTTGCTTTCATGTTTTTAGTCCAGCTTGCAGATATGTAATTCTCTGCTGCTGGTTGCTCTAGTGGGCTGAAATTACCACTCATGTACCATGAGTTGGCACATGAGTTCAAGTAATTTCAGGATGGTATTTTGAAGGGTTTTAAGCTGACCGCGCAGTTCACCTTTTGTATCCTCTGCTATCTAGCTTAAGCGGGCCTCATTTTGCTGAATCTGTTTTCATAACTACGTTTGTGCCTTCCTCTCATTTCACCGTCATTATATGTGGGGGGCTGCTATTTCTGTGGGAATATTTCTCTGGAGGCAAGATAGGTCTGTGATTCTTCTGATAGGGGTAGCTAGATCTCCGGCTGGCGCGAGACGTCTAGAGTCCCCCCAGGAACGTTCCCCGGCTGCTGTTAGTTGAGTGTTGAGGTTCAGGATCGCGGTCAGCTCAGGTTCCATCACCCTAGAGCTCGTCCTGTTTTTGCCCGTGTTATGTGTTTACTTCCCTGCCATTGGGAACATGACAGTATAGCCGGCCCACAAAGTGTTAATTGTTTGGGCTGAAGCAGGAGAAAAAGAAGTGTTGAAGGGAATTTTTTTTTTTTTTTTTTCCTCAGAGTTTTGCTGCCTAGCCCTTAATTGCTGTCTAGCTGCTTCTTACCTCCTCTTAACCCTTGAATGGCTCTGACCTTAGCTGTTTAACATGGATGTCCAGAGTTTGGCTTCCAGCCTGAATAATCTTGCTGCAAAAGTTCAAAACATACAGGATTTTGTTGTTCACACTCCTATGTCTGAACCTAGAATTCCTATTCCAGAGTTTTTTTCTGGAGATAGATCTACCTTCCTGAATTTCAGGAACAATTGCAAATTGTTTCTTTCTTTGAAATCTCGCTCCTCTGGAGACCCTGCTCAGCAGGTCAAGATTGTAATATCTTTCCTGCGGGGCGACCCTCAGAATTGGGCATTTGCATTGGCACCAGGGGATCCTGCATTGCTCAGTGTGGATGCGTTTTTTCTGGCACTGGGATTGCTCTATGAGGAACCTAACCTGGAGATTCAGGCTGAAAAGGCTTTATTGGCCCTCTCTCAGGGGCATGATGAAGCGGAAGTATATTGTCAAAAATTTCGGAAATGGTCGGTGCTTACTCAGTGGAATGAGTGCGCCCTGGCTGCAAACTTCAGAGATGGTCTTTCTGAGGCCATTAAGGATATTATGGTGGGGTTCCCTGCGCCTACAGGTCTGAATGAGTCTATGGCTATGGCCATTCAGATTGATCGGCGTTTACGGGAGCGCAAACCTGTGCACCAGTTGGCGGTGTCTTCTGAACAGGCACCTGAGACTATGCAATGTGATAGAATTCAGTCCAGAAGTGAACGGCAAAATTATAGGCGGAAAAATGGATTGTGTTTTTATTGTGGTGATTCAGCTCATGTTATATCAGCATGCTCTAAACGCACAAAAAAGGTTGATAAATCTTTTGCCATTGGTACTCTGCAGTCTAAGTTCATTTTGTCTGTAACTCTGATTTGTTCACTGTCATCCATTTCCGTCGATGCCTATGTGGATTCGGGCGCTGCCCTGAGTCTTATGGATTGGTCATTTGCCAAACGCTGCGGTTTTAGTCTGGAGCCTCTGGAAGTTCCTATTCCTTTGAAGGGAATTGACTCTACACCATTGGCTATGAATAAACCGCAGTACTGGACACAAGTGACCATGCACATGACTCCCGTTCATCAGGAGGTGATTCGCTTCCTTGTACTGTATAATTTACATGATGTACTAGTGCTTGGTCTGCCATGGTTACAAACTCATAATCCAGTCCTGGATTGGAAAACAATGTCTGTGTTAAGCTGGGGATGTCAGGGGGTTCATGATGATGCACCTCTGATTTCAATCGCTTCATCTACTCCTTCTGAGGTCCCTGCGTTTTTGTCTGACTATCGGGATGTTTTTGAGGAGCCTAAGCTCAATTCGCTCCCTCCTCATAGGGATTGTGACTGTGCTATAGAATTAATTCTTGGCAGTAAGTTCCCTAAGGGTCGTTTATTTAATCTGTCAGTGCCAGAGCATACTGCTATGCGGAATGATATTAAGGAGTCCTTGGAAAAGGGACATATTCGTCCATCTTCGTCCCCTCTGGGAGCAGGTTTTTTTTTCGTGGCAAAAAAAGATGGTTCCCTGAGGCCTTGTATAGATTATCGCCTTCTGAATAAGATTACAGTCAAATATCAGTATCCATTGCCATTATTGACTGATTTGTTTGCTCGCATTAAGGGGGCTAGGTGGTTCACTAAGATAGATCTTCATGGTGCGTATAATCTTGTGCGGATAAAGCAGGGTGATGAGTGGAAAACCGCATTTAATACGCCTGAGGGCCATTTTGAGTATTTGGTAATGCCTTTTGGACTTTCTAATGCTCCTTCAGTCTTTCAGTCCTTTATGCACAATATTTTCCGTGAATATCTGGATAAGTTTATGATTGTGTATTTGGATGATATTTTGGTGTTTTCTGATGACTGGGAGTCTCATGTTCTACAGGTCAGGAAGGTGTTTCAAGTCCTGCGGGCCAATTCTCTGTTTGTGAAGGGCTCAAAATGTCTCTTCGGAGTCCAGAAGATTTCTTTTTTGGGGTACATTTTTTCTCCTTCTACTATTGAGATGGATCCCGTCAAGGTTCAGGCGATTTGTGACTGGACACAACCTACATCTGTTAAGAGTCTTCAGAAGTTCTTGGGTTTTGCTAATTTTTATCGTCGGTTCATTACTAATTTTTCCAGTGTTGTTAAACCTTTGACTGATTTGACTAAAAAGGGTGCTGATGTTGCTAATTGGTCTCCTACGGCTGTGGAGGCCTTTCAGGAACTTAAGCGCCGGTTTTCTTCTGCTCCTGTGTTATGTCAACCAGATGTTTCACTTCCTTTTCAGGTTGAGGTTGATGCTTCCGAGATTGGAGCGGGGGCGGTTTTGTCACAGAGAAGTTCCGATGGCTCGGTAATGAAGCCATGTGCGTTCTTTTCTAGAAAATTCTCGCCCGCCGAGCGCAATTATGATGTGGGTAATCGGGAGCTTTTGGCCATGAAGTGGGCATTTGAGGAGTGGCGTCATTGGCTTGAGGGTGCTAGACATCGTGTGGTGGTCTTGACTGATCACAAAAATCTGATTTACCTTGAGTCTGCCAGGCGTCTGAATCCTAGACAGACTCGTTGGTCGTTGTTTTTTTCTCGTTTCAATTTTGTGGTTTCATACCTGCCAGGGAATAGCTATGGAGGATATTCCATGAATTAAAACATAACTTTTAATATATATATATATAAAATGCTTGGACCCTAACAAAAAAAAAACACATATATAGACAGTGTAACAAGGTGCTAAAGTGAACCAGTGCAAACAAAAAGTTTAAAAAATTGGAACAGTCTTACCAATTCAGACGGACACTGGAGAAGGTCTCACCAGTTCTGTGGGGTGGGTGGCTCCAAGATGTATACACAATGCCAGGGAAAAATGGCCAAGGGTAGGGATATATAATGTAACCACTGTCTTCCCTGTAAACCCTTAAAGAGCTCCTGTCCTCACAAGGACAGGCCCCAAGTAAGCCCTGCTATGGCCTCCCACCAACCACAGTGTACCCTAAATGTCTCTTATCTCCCTACGCGTTTCAACTCCGATAGCGGAGAATTCTCAGGGGAGTTATATGGAAAAAATGCCAGTGGATCTCCTAGAGATTCAGAACAACCAGTCCATCAAAGTCCATACCCAGGAGGGTTAATTGGAAAAAATGCTGATGGATCTTCCGTGATTCAAAAAAGACAATCCATCAGAGTCCCTACTGGTCCAAATATATCTCCAAATAGGACGGATCTCGCAGTGGCTGAGATTCCGCCATGCATCAGCAAAAACCACGGATGTGTCCGCCATTTGTACAGGAGCTCTTTAAGGGTTTACAGGGAAGACAGTGGTTACATTATATATCCCTACCCTTGGCCATTTTTCCCTGGCATTGTGTATACATCTTGGAGCCACCCACCCCACAGAACTGGTGAGACCTTCTCCAGTGTCCGTCTGAATTGGTAAGACTGTTCCAATTTTTTAAACTTTTTGTTTGCACTGGTTCACTTTAGCACCTTGTTAGACTGTCTATATATGTGTTGTTTTTTTTGTTAGGGTCCAAGCATTTTATATATATATATATATATTAAAAGTTATGTTTTAATTCATGGAATATCCTCCATAGCTATTCCCATACTTTATCTGATGATTTGGACACGGCAGGTTATACTACAAGCCTTAGCTACTTTCTATTCATACCTGCCAGGTTCAAAGAATGTGAAGGCAGATGCTCTTTCCAGGAGTTTTGTGCCTGACTCTCCTGGAGACTCTGGGCCTACTGGTATCCTTAGGGATGGGGTAATATTGTCCGCCGTCTCCCCAGACTTGCGACGTGCATTGCAGGAGTTTCAGGCGGATAAACCTGATCGTTGTCCACCAGAAAGACTGTTTGTTCCGGATGATTGGACCAGTAGAGTCATCTCCGAGGTCCATTCTTCTGTGTTGGCTGGTCATCCTGGAATATTTGGTACTAGAGACTTGGTGGCCAGGTCTTTTTGGTGGCCTTCCTTGTCAAGGGATGTGCGCACCTTTGTGCAGTCTTGTGAAGTGTGTGCTCGGGCTAAGCCTTGCTGTTCTCGGGCCAGTGGGTTGTTGTTATCCTTGCCTATCCCGAAGAGGCCTTGGACGCACATTTCCATGGATTTTATTTCAGATCTCCCTGTCTCACAGAAAATGTCCGTTATCTGGGTTGTGTGTGACCGCTTTTCTAAGATGGTTCATTTGGTACCCTTGCCTAAGTTGCCTTCCTCCTCTGAGTTGGTCCCTTTATTTTTTCAGAACGTGGTTCGTTTGCATGGGATTCCGGAGAATATCGTTTCTGACAGGGGATCCCAGTTTGTGTCTAGATTTTGGCGGACGTTTTGTGCTAAGATGGGCATTGATTTGTCTTTCTCGTCTGCATTCCATCCTCAGACGAATGGCCAGACGGAGCGAACTAATCAGACCTTGGAAACTTATTTAAGGTGTTTTGTTTCTGCTGATCAAGATGACTGGGTTGCCTTTTTGCCACTGGCCGAATTTGCCCTTAATAATCGGGCTAGTTCTGCTACTTTGGTTTCTCCTTTCTTTTGTAATTCGGGGTTTCATCCTCGTTTTTCCTCTGGTCAGGTGGAGCCTTCGGATTGTCCTGGAGTGGACGTGGTGGTGGACAGGCTACATCAGATTTGGAATCAGGTGGTGGACAATTTGAAGTTGTCTCAGGAGAAGACTCAGCAGTTTGCTAATCGCCGTCGCCGCGTGGGTCCCCGACTTCTTGTTGGGGACTTGGTGTGGTTGTCTTCTCGTTTTGTCCCTATGAAGGTCTCTTCTCCTAAGTTCAAGCCTCGGTTCATCGGTCCTTATAAGATCTTGGAGATTCTTAACCCTGTATCTTTTCGTTTGGATCTCCCAGCATCGTTTGCTATTCATAATGTGTTCCATCGGTCATTATTGCGGAGGTATGAGGTGCCCGTTGTTCCTTCGGTTGAGCCTCCTGCTCCGGTGCTGGTGGAGGGAGAATTGGAGTATGTTGTTGAGAAGATCTTGGATTCTCGTGTTTCCAGACGTAAACTCCAGTATTTGGTTAAGTGGAAGGGTTATGGTCAGGAGGATAATTCCTGGGTGGTCGCCTCTGATGTTCATGCGACTGATTTGGTCCGCGCCTTCCATAGAGCTCATCCTGATCGCCCTGGGGGTTCTCGTGAGGGTTCGGTGACCCCTCCTCAAGGGGGGGGTACTGTTGTGGATTCTGTTTTTGGGCTCCCTCTGGTGGTTACAGCTGGTACTGGGTGACTTTGGTGGGTTGCGGTCTCTGGTTTCCACCTGTCCATCAGAGGCTGGGTGTTTCCTATTTAACCTGGCTTTCCTGTCATTCCCTTGCCGGCTATCAATGTATCAGTGTGTCTCTGTTACCTTTGCTACCTGCTCCTAGGCCTTCAAGACAAGCTAAGTCTGGAGTTCCCTGTTTCATGTTTGCTTTCATGTTTTTAGTCCAGCTTGCAGATATGTAATTCTCTGCTGCTGGTTGCTCTAGTGGGCTGAAATTACCACTCATGTACCATGAGTTGGCACATGAGTTCAAGTAATTTCAGGATGGTATTTTGAAGGGTTTTAAGCTGACCGCGCAGTTCACCTTTTGTATCCTCTGCTATCTAGCTTAAGCGGGCCTCATTTTGCTGAATCTGTTTTCATAACTACGTTTGTGCCTTCCTCTCATTTCACCGTCATTATATGTGGGGGGCTGCTATTTCTGTGGGAATATTTCTCTGGAGGCAAGATAGGTCTGTGATTCTTCTGATAGGGGTAGCTAGATCTCCGGCTGGCGCGAGACGTCTAGAGTCCCCCCAGGAACGTTCCCCGGCTGCTGTTAGTTGAGTGTTGAGGTTCAGGATCGCGGTCAGCTCAGGTTCCATCACCCTAGAGCTCGTCCTGTTTTTGCCCGTGTTATGTGTTTAATTCCCTGCCATTGGGAACATGACACCAACCCTAACCCTAACCCTAGCCCTAACCCTAGCTCTAGCCCTAACCCTAACCCTAATGGTAAAATGGAAATAAATACAATTTTTAAATTTTTTATTTTTCCCTAACTAAGGGGGTGATGAAGGGGGGTTTGATTTACTTTTATAGCGGGTTTTTTAGCGGATTTTTATGATTGGCAGCTGTCACACACTGAAAGAAGCTTTTTATTGCAAAAAATATTTTTTGCGTTACCACATTTTGAAAGCTATAATTTTTCCATATTTGAGTCCACAGAGTCATGTGAGGTCTTGTTTTTTGCAGAACGAGTTGACGTTTTTATTGGTAACATGCTCGGCACGGGAGATTTTTTGATCGCTTTTTATTCCGATTTTTGTGAGGCAGAATGACCAAAAACCAGCTATTCATGAATTTCTTTTGGGGGAGGCGTTTATACCGTTCCGCGTTTGGTAAAATTGATACAGCAGTTTTATTCTTCGGGTCAGTACGATTACAGCGATACCTCATTTCTATCATTTTTTTTATGTTTTGGCGCTTTTATACGATAAAAACTATTTTATAGAAAAAATAATTATTTTGGCATCGCTTTATTCTGAGGACTATAACTTTTTTATTTTTTCGCTGATGATGCTTTATGGCGGCTCGTTTTTTGTGGGACAAGATGACGTTTGCAGCGGTACCATGGTTATTTATATCTGTCTTTTTGATCGCGTGTTATTCTACTTTTTGTTTGGCGGTATGAGAATAAAGCGTTGTTTTTAGACTCTTTTCTTTTTTTTTTTTACGGTGTTCACTGAAGGGGTTAACTAGTGATATAGTTTTATAGGTGGGGTCGTTACGGACGCGGCGATACTAAATATGTGTACTTTCATTGTTTGATTTTTTTTATTTAGATAAAGGAATGTATATATGGGAATAATATATATATATTTTTTCTTTATTTAGGAATTTTTTTTTCTTTTTTTTTTTTACACATGTGGGATTTTTTTTATTTACTTTTTTACTTTGTCCCAGGGGGGGACATTACAGATCGGTGATCTGACAGTGTGCACAGCACTCTGTCAGATCACCGATCTCACTTACAGCCGTGCAGGCTTACAAGCACCTGCACGACACCCGGAAGTAATCCCTGCAGGACCCGGATGCAGCCCCACGGCCATTTTTGATCCGGGGCCTGCAGGGATAGGAGGTAGGAGACCCTCGCAGCAACGCGATCACATCGCGTTGCTGCGGGGGTCTCAGGGAAGCACGCAGGGAGCCCCCTCCCTGCGCGATGCTTCCCTGTACCGCCGGCACACCGTGATCATGTGCGATAGGCAGCTGACACCCGGCCGCAATCAGCCGCGCTCCCCCCGTGAGCGCGGCCGATTGTGCTGGACGTACTATTCCGTCCTTGGGAATTAGGGCCCACCCCACATGGACGGAATGGTACGTCCAACGGCAGAAAGGGGTTAAAAAAAAAAAATTGCGCGATTTTCCGATACCCGTAACGTCTCCAATTTTCGTGATCTGGGGTCGCGTGATGGCTTATTTTTTGCATGCCGAGCTGGTGTTTTTAATGATACCATTTTGGTGCAGGTATGTTCTTTTGATCGCCCATTATTGCATTTTAATGCAATGTTGCGGCGAATAAAAAAAATGTTTTGGGAGTTTTGATGTTTTTTTCTTGCTACGCCAATTAGCGATCAGGTTATTCCTTTTTTTTATTGATAGATCGGGCGATTGTGAACTCGGCGATACCAAATATGTGTAGGTTTCATTATTTTTTAATTGTTTTATTTTGATTGGGGTGAAAGGGGGGTGATTTGAACTTTTATATATTTTTTATTTTTTTTATATTTTTAAACACTTTTTTTTTAATTTTGTTATGCTTCCATAGGAGGCTAGAAGCATGCACTACACGATCGCCTCTGCTACATAGAGGTGAAGCACAGATCACCTCTACGTAGCAGAAATGCAGGGTTGCTTTGAACGCCGACCACAGGGTGGCGCTCAAAGCAATCGGCCATCAACAACCATAGAGGTCTCAAGGAGACCTCTGGTTGTTATGGCAATGCACCGATGGCCCCTGATCATATGACGGGGGTCAGCGGTGCGAGCACTTCCGGCCGCGCAGCCGGGAGTGCTAGTTAAATGCCGCTGTCAGTGTTTGACAGCGGCATTTAACTAGTTAATGGGTGCGGGCGGATCACGATTCTGCACGCGTTCATTGCACGCACATGTCAGCTGTACAAAACAGCTGACATGTCGCGGCTTTGAGGTGGGCTCCGGTCGCGGCTTTGAGGTGGGCTCACCACCGGAGCCCACCTCAAAGAGGGGGTTCTGCCAGCTGACGTACTATTCCGTCAGCTGGCAGAAAGGGGTTAAGGGTACATTCCCGCAGGAGTAGAGTAACAGGAAAAACTAAATAGATAAGATAAATTGATAGATAAAAAAATAGATAAATAAAAATAGATAAAAGAATATATAAATAGATAAACAACATGATAAAGATGTATAAATGTCAATAGGTAAATAAATAAATATAATAGATAAATATATAAATATGCATAAATATAAATATATTACAAAAAATATACAATAAAAATAGATATGATAAAGACACAACAGTTAGGAGATGATCATTAATAGCCATGATCTCTAGTAACTTTTAATGTGGGATTAAACATGTCGGGTCAGAGTACTGTATGTGAAGTCTCACATTTTCAGAATTACTGTAGAGTGGGTGTAAGTATGGCAATTATGTGTAACATTACAGTACATTGCAGTTGTTCAGGATATAATGCTGTCATAAGAAAAACAAAATATATTTCAAACCTCTGGGTCCTTTGCCAAAAGAAAATGAAGTATATTTAAAAGTACAGACACATTTCCCAATTTTAAATTTGGATATCGTTTAACCCCTTAACGACCGCCGATACGCCTTTTAACGGCAGCCGCTAAGGGTACTTAAACCACAGCGCCGTTAATTAACGGCGCTGTGGAAAAAGTGAATAGCGCCCCCCAGATTCGGATTTTCTCTGGGGTCTCGGTTGCCGGGGGTAGCCGAGACCCCAGAGAACATGATTCGGGGTTTTTTTACCGACCCCCGAGTTGCGATCGCCGGTAATTAACCGTTTACCGGCGGTCGCAACAAAAAAAAAACAACGCGATTTGCCATTTAATTTCTCTGTCCTCCAATGTGATCGCACATCGAAGGACAGAGAAATGTGGTCCCCGATAGCCCCCGATAGCCCCCCAATACTCACCTACCTCCCCCGGTGCTCCTCGTGGCTCCCGATGGGCGCCGCCATCTTTTTCCGGGGAAATAATGGCGGGCGCATGCGCAGTGCGCCCGCCGCCCGGCACCCGGATGTTCTTTGGGGTCTCGGCTGCCGGGGGTAGCCGAGACCCCAAAGAACATGATCGGGGTCGGTTTTTACCGACCCCTGTTTTGCGATCGCCGGTAATTAACTGTTTACCGGCGACCGCAAAAAAAAAAAAAAAAAAAGCGATGTCATTCTCTGTCCTCTGATGTGATCGCACATCAGAGGACAGAGAAATAGGGGGATTCGGGGACCCTGTTATACTTACCGGTGTCCCTGGGTCCTCCTGCTTCTTCTGCTGGCCGCCGGCTTCTTGCTCCGGTAAGAAAATGGCGGGCGCATGCGCAGTGCGCCCGCCATGATCTGCCGGCCGGCAGAAGAAAATTCTTCCTCTTTTTTTATTTTGGTCACTGTGAGATCCTATCACAGTGATCAAAATAAAAAAAATAGTAAATAACCCCCCCCTTTATCACCCCCTTAGTAAGAAAAAAATAATAAAATAAAAAAAATGTATGAATTTCTATTTTCCAAATAGGGTTAGGGTTAGGGGTAGGGTTAGGGTTAGGGGTAGGGTTAGGGTTAGGGGTAGGGTTAGGATATGTGCACACATAGAATGGTTCTCTGCGGATTATTCCCCAGCGGATTTGATAAATCCGCAGGACCAAAACGCTGCGTTTTTCCTGCGGATTTATCGCGGATGTACCGCGGTTTTTGTGCGGATTCCACTGCGGTTTTACACCTGCGGTTTTCTATTATGGAGCAGGTGTAAAACCGCTGCGGAATCAGCAGAAAGAATTGACATGCTGCGGAATGTAAACCGCTGCGTTTCCGTGTGGTTTTTTCCGCAGCATGGGCACAGCGTTTTATGTTTCCCATAGGTTTACATTGTACTGTAAACTCATGGGAAACTGCTGCGGACCCACAGCTGCGGAAACGCTGCGGATCCGCAGCAAAATCCGCAACATGTGCACATAGCCTTAGGGTTAGGGTTAGGGCTTGGGTTAGAGCTAGGATTAGAGCTAGGGTTAGGGCTAGGGTTGGGGCTAAAGTTAGGGTTAGGGTTGGGGCTAGGTTTAGGGCTAAAGTTAGGGTTTGGGCTAAAGTTAGGGTTAGGGCTAGGGTTGGGGCTAAAGTTAGGGTTAGAGTTGGGATTAGGATTTGGATTAGGGTTGGCATTAGGGTTACATTTGGGATTAGGGTTAGGTTTGGGATTAGGGTTAAGGCTAGGGTTGGGATTAAGGATAGGGGTGTATTGGGATTAGGGTTAGGTTTTGAGGTTAGGGTTGAGATTAGGATTAGGGGGGTGTTGGGTTTAGGGTTTTGATTAGGGTTATGGTTAGCTTTGGGATTAGGGTTAGGGGTGTTTTGGGGGTTAGGGTTGTGATTAGGATTATGGATCGGGTTGGGATTAGGGTTAGGGGTGTGTTGGGGTTAGGGTTGGAGTTAGAATTGGGGGGTTTCCACTGTTTAGGTACATCAGGGGGTCTCTAAACGCCACAGCCAATTTTGTGCTCAAAAAGTAAAATGGTGCTCCCTACCTTCTGAGCTCTGCCGTGCACCCAAACAGTGGTTTACCCCCACATATGGGGCATCAGCGTACTCGGAATAAATTGGACAACAACTTTTGGGGTCCAATTTCTCCTGATACCCTTGTGAAAATAAAAACGTGGGGGCTAAAAAATCATTTTTTGTGGAAAAAATAAATATTTTTTATTTTCACGACTCTGCATTATAAACTTCTGTGAAGCACTTGGGCATTCAAATTTCTCACAACACATCTAGATAAGTTCATTGGGGGGTCTAGTTTCCAAAATGAGGTCACTTGTGGGGGGTTTCTACTGTTTAGGTACATCGGGGGCTCTGCAAACGCAACATAATGCCTGCAGACCATTCTATCAAAGTCTGCATTCCAAAACGGCACTCCTTCCCTTTCCGAGCTCAGCCATGCGCCCAAACAGTGGTCCCCCCCACACATGGGGTATCAGTGTACTCAGGACAAATTGGACAACAACTTTTGGGGTCCAATTTCTCTTGTTACCCTTGTGAAAATAAAAATTGGGGGGCTAAAAAAATCTTTTTTGTGAAAAAAATATTTTTTTTTGTTTTCACGACTCTGCATTATAAACTTCTGTGAAGCACTTGGGCATTCAAAGTTCTCACAACACATCTAGATAAGTTCCTTGGGGGGTCTAGTTTCCAAAATGAGGTCACTTGTGGGGGGTTTCTACTGTTTAGGTACATCGGGGGCTCTGCAAACGCAACATAATGCCTGCAGACCATTCTATCAAAGTCTGCATTCCAAAACGGCACTCCTTCCCTTCCAAGCTCTGCCATGCGCCCAAACAGTGGTTTATCCCCCACATGTGGGGTATCAGCCTACTCAGCATAAATTGCACAATAAATTTTGGGGTCCAATTTCTTCTGTTACACTTGTGAAAGTAAAAATTTGGGGGTGAAAAGATCATTTTTGTGGAAAAAATATGATTTTTTTTATTTTCATGGCTCTACATTATAAAGTTCTGTGAAGCAGTTGGGGGTTCCTAGTGCTCACCACACATCTAGATAAGCTCTTTGGGGGGTCTAGTTTCCAAAATGGAGTCACTTGTGGGGGGTTTCTACTGTTTAGGTACATCAGGATCTCTGCAAATGCAACATGACACCTGCAGACCATCCCATCAAAGTCTGCATTCCAAGCGGCGCTCCTTCCCTTCCGAGCCCTGATGGGTGCCCAAACAGTGCCCTCCCCCCACATATGGGGTATCAGCGTACTCAGGACAAACTGGTCAACAGACTTTGTGGTCCAATGTCTCCTGTTACCCTTGATAAAATAAAAAATTGCAGGCTAAAAAATCATTTTTGAGTGAAAAAAATGGATTTTTTATTTTCACGGCTCTACGTTATAAACTTCCGTGAAGCACCTGGGGGTTTAAAGTGCTCACCACACATCTATATAAGTTCTTTAAGGGGTCTAGTTTCCAAAATGGTGTCATTTGTGGGGGGTTTCCACTGTTTAGGCACATCAGGGGCTCTCCAAACGCGACATGGCATCCGATCTCAATTCCAGCCAATTCTACATTGAAAAAGTAAAACGGCACTCCTTCTCTTCCAAGCTCTGCAGTGCGCCCAAACAGTAGTTTACCCCCACATATGGGGTATCAACGTACTCAGGAGAGGTTGCACAACAACATTTGTTGTCTAATTTCTCCTGTTACCCTTGTGAAAATAAAAATTTGGGGGCAAAAAGATCATTTTTGTAGAAAAAATGCAACTTTTTTATTTTCACGGCTCTACGTTATAAACTTCCGGGAAGCACCTGGGGGTTTAAAGTGCTCACCACACATCTAGATAAGTTCCTTAAGGGGTCTAGTTCCAAAATGGTGTCACTTGTGGGGGGATTCCACTGTTTAGGCACATCAGGTGCTCTCCAAACGTGACATGGCATCCGATCTCAATTCCAGCCAATTCTGCATTGAAAAAGTCAAACGGCGCTCCTTCTCTTCCAAGCTCTGCGGTGCACCCAAACAGTGGTTTACGCCCACATATGGGGTATCAGCGTATTCAGGAGAAATTGCACAACAAAATGAATGGTTAAATTTCTGTTTTTACGCTTGTAAAAATAAAAAAATATGGTTCTGAATTAAAGTGTTTGCAAAAAAAGTTAAATGTTCATTTTTTCCTTCCATATTGTTTGAGTTCCTGTGAAGCACGTAAAGGGTTAATAAACTTCTTGAATGTGGTTTTGAGCACCTTGAGGGGTGCAGTTTTTAGAATGGTGTCACACTTGGTTATTTTCTATCATATAGACCCCTCAAAATGACTTCAAATGTGATGTGGTCCCTAAAAAAAAATGGTGTTGTAAAAATGAGAAATTGCTGGTCAAATTTTAACCCTTATAACTCCCTAACAAAAAAAAAATGTGTTTCCAAAATTGTGCTGATGTAAAGTAGACATGTCAGAAATGTTATTTATTAACTATTTTGTGTGACATATCTCTCTGATTTAAGGGCATAAAAATACAAAATTTGAAAATTGCTAAATTTTAAAAATTTTCACCATATTTCCATTTTTTTCATAAATAATCGCAAGTAATATCGAAGAAATGTTACCACTATCATGAAGTACAACATGTCACGAAAAAACAATCTCAGAATCAGCAGGATCCGTTAAAGCGTTCCAGAGTTATAACCTCATAAAGTGACAGTGGTGAGAATTGTAAAAATTGGCTCGGTCATTAAGTACCAAATTGGCTCTGTCACTAAGGGGTTAAGTGAAATTCTTGTTGGACCCTACTGATTGACATCACAAACAATTTTATTGCTGGTGCTGAAGATGTCAACTATGTCATGCTTCTCTTATTTCACATTAAACTGTTTTAAAGTCTTGCATATTTGCAGGAAAGCAATCAAATCAGGGCTCTTCACATATTCAGAGCTTTGCCAACAGATGTCATTGATAAAAAGTCAAGAGAAGTAAGGGTCATATTGTAATTCAGGTGTAATATAATAATTTTTGGTGACTCTGTAAATGTAGTGGATCCCCCTTAGCTTCCCACCAGTTGAGAAAAATATTTCAGAAATAACACATTTTGGACATTAACACATATTTTAAAAAACACATAATTCAGAATACAGTATATACAGTTAGGTCCATATATATTTAGACAGAGACATTTTTCTAATTTTGGTTATAGACATTATCACAATGAATTTTAAACAAAACAATTCAGATGCAGTTGAAGTTCAGACTTTCAGCTTTCATTTGAGGGTATCCACATTAAAATTGGATGAAGGGTTTAGGAGTTTCAGCTCCTTAACCTGGGCCACCCTGTTTTTAAAGGGACCAAAAGTAATTGGACAGGTTAAATAATTGTAACTAAAATGTTCATTTCTAGCACTTGGTTGAAAACCCTTTGTTGGCAATGACTGCCTGAAGTCTTGAACTCATGGACATCACCAGACGCTGTGTTTCCTCCTT
Source organism: Ranitomeya variabilis (assembly GCF_051348905.1). Classification (NCBI taxonomy): domain Eukaryota; kingdom Metazoa; phylum Chordata; class Amphibia; order Anura; family Dendrobatidae; genus Ranitomeya; species Ranitomeya variabilis. The sequence continues at coordinate 457,972,649 of NC_135237.1, read as the reverse complement.
TTTGATGCTCTGCCAGGCCTTCACTGCGGTGGTTTTCAGTTGCTGTTTGTTTGTGGGCCTTTCTGTCTGAAGTTTGGTCTTTAACAAGTGAAATGCATGCTCAATTGGGTTGAGTTCAGGTGACTGACTTGGCCATTCAAGAATATTCCACTTCTTTGCTTTAATAAACTCCTGGGTTGCTTTGGCTTTATGTTTTGGGTCATTGTCCATCTGTAGTATGAAATGACGACCAATCAGTTTGGCTGCATTTGGCTGGATCTGAGCACACGGTATGTCTCTGAATACCTCAGAATTCATTCGGATGATTCTGTCCTGTGTCACATCATCAATAAACACTAGTGACCCAGTGCCACTGGCAGCCAATGCATGCCCAAGCCAAACACTGCATCCGCCGTGTTTTACAGATGATGTGGTATGCTTTGGATCATTAGCTGTACTACGCCTTCGCCATACTTTTCTCTTTCCATCATTCTGGTAGAGGTTGATCTTGGTTTCATCTGTCCAAAGAATGTTATTCCAGAACTGTGCTGGCTTTTTTAGATGTTTTTTAGCAAAGTCCAGTCTCGCCTTTTTATTCTTGATGCTTATGAGTGGCTTGCACCGTGCAGTGAACCCTCTGTATTTACTTTCATGCAGTCTTCTCTTTGTGGTAGATTTGGATATTGAAACGCCGACCTCCTGGAGAGTGTTGTTCACTTGGTTGGCTGTTGTGAAGGGGTTTCTCTTCACCATGGAGATTATTCTGCGATCATCCACCACTGTTGTCTTCCGTGGGCAACCACGTCTTTTTGCATTGATGAGTTCACCAGTGCTTTCTTTCTTTCTCAGGATGTACCAAACTGTAGATTTTACCACTCCTAATATTGTAGCAATTTCTCGGATGGGTTTTTTCTGTTTTTGCAGCTTAAGGATGGCTTGTTTCACCTGCATGGAGAGCTCCTTTGACCGCATGTTTACTTCACAGCAAAACCTTCCAAATGCAAGCACCACACCTCAAATCAACTCCAGGCCTTTTATCTGCTTAATTGAGAATGACATAACGAAGGGCTTGCCCACACCTGTCCATGAAATAGCCTTGGAGTCAATTGTCCAATTACTTTTGGTCCCTTTAAAAACAAGGTGGCACATGTTAAGGAGCTGAAACTCCTAAACCCTTCATCCAATTTTAATGTGGATACCCTCAAATGAAAGCTGAAAGTCTGAACCCTGGGCTTTAGGATGTATAACTGTGCTTGGAGTTATTATACACAAATTTTGCAGTTGGCAAATAGTCCACCCAGTCACCCTGAAGGTAAGAAATAAAACAGCACAAGTATTGTTCAAGAGTTTGGATTGTTCTTTCATTCTGGCAATTAGATTGTGTGCCTAAGGTAGTAGACAAATTGACAGTAACTCCAAAAGCTGTACAGAAGCGTTTCCAAAATCTTCATGTAAACTGAACACTTCTATCAGAAATTACATTGTCAGGAATTACATGCAGCCTAAATATCTCTTTGACCACTATTTTGTTCAGCGGTAGGAAACCCTTTAGTTGGAATAAAATGGGCCATCTTTGTGAGCTGATCCACCACAACAAGGATAAGTCATTTCTTTAGAGGAAGGTAGGTCCACGATAAAATCCAGTGAGATTGATTCCTGAATGGAACTGAAAGAGGTTGATGGAGTCATAGAGGTGAGGATCGTGGCATCTTGTCCCATGAACATGTTAAACAGGAGTAAACATTTTTTCTCACATCCGTCCTACAATTAGGCCACCAAAAAGAACGAAGCAGTAGTTCTTGTGTTTTCATGACTCCAGAGTGTCCTACAAGTTTAGAATCATGGACAAGTTTGAGGACTTCAAATTTGATAGTTCTGCATCCAAAACCCCTCCTAAAAGAAAGATCAATGTCTTTAGAAGGATGGCTAATAAAAAAAGTCAGTTTGGTATCCATTTTTAATCTTTGTTAAAAAAATGTTGGTGTCCAGTATTCCCCAAAACTTTTTTGGAGTTTGAATGGTACAGTCAGTGTTAGATCTCTCTTGAGGTTCGGTAAATATCCTGGACAGAGCATCAGCCTTGCCCTTTCTTGAACCAGGCTGATAAGAAATTATAAAATTATAAAATTAAACCTGGAGAAAAATAAGGCCCAATGTGCTTGACTTGCAGACAACCTCTTAGCTATACGGATGAATTCTAAATATTTTTTGGTCAGTAAGGACAGTCACCGGATGATTGGCCCCTTCCAGAAGATACCTCCATTCAGAAAGGGCAACTTGAATAGTTAAAAGTTCCTTTTTTCCAATTTCATAATTTGTTTTTACAGCTGACATGGTATGAGAAACAAAGGCACATGAATGAAGCTGCATCTTGTCCTCAACTCGCTCTGATAATATGACTCCCACCACAGAATCTTAGGCTTCTACTTTGACAACAAACATCAGTTCAGGATTTGGAAGGACTAATAATGATGTAAAATTAAAAAGAGTCTTCAATTTGCCAAAAGCCACTGGTGCCTCTGGGGAACAGGAAAACACTTTGGTTTCCTTTGTGAGTGAAGTTATTGGTTAAATAATTTTTTAAAAGTTTTTAATGAATCTTCTGTAGAAATTTGGAAATGCTATAAAGCGCTGGATGTCTTTTAGATTTATTGGGGAAGGCCAGTCAACTACCACACTGATTTTAATGGGATCCAGGCTCAGACCTTCTGGGGAGATGATATTCCAGAAATTGAGTCCTTGTTTGTTCAAATTCACATTTTTTGTGTTTGATATAGAGCTGATTCTCCTGTAGACATTTCAGGACTAATTGGACATGACTGCGATTCTCCTCCAAGATATCTGAAAGTATAAGTATGTCATTGAGATAAACAACAACAAATTTTGTAAAACATCATTAATGAAGTGCTGAAATGTGGCACTGGTGCTCCTCTGTAAAATTACATATGCAAATATCCTTTCCAGAGAGGAATATAATTCTAGTTCCACCTATTGGGAGTGGCCATCTTAGAAGTCAATGTTGACCCTCTGTGTGACACCCCAGGGTTCTGGTTGTCACAGTGGCATTGCTTTCCTCAAGGGGAGTGTGATGTCACGCTTGGAAGCGAAGGAAGATCTTTTTCACCAGGTAAACACAAGCACACAGCATGTTCACACTCCAGGCCAGAAGGGGGACCTCTGATCCAGCTTATGGGTGGCTCCCCTATATATATTCTGGTCTGGAGGGAAAGTTAGTTAGTTCCTGTCAGGGAATGCCAGAGAGGAGCTTGTCAAGGAACATCAGCTTAGGTGGGGCTGGTAAGAAAGGAGTGTAGCTGAGCAGACGTGAGAGTCTGCAGCTCCTGGCAGAAAGAGAAGAGAGAGTCGGAAGGACTAAAGGGGCCTTGCAGCCATGAGAAAGTGCTACAGCTCCTGGACAGAGATAACACAGAAGGAAGAACAGCTTGTAGTGAGTGTGCAGGAGAGCAAAGCACAGGAGAGTGACAACTGGGGAGGACAGCTGCGATTGGGCTACCTCCCTGCAAAGCGCAGATACCGGTAGCCAGAAAACTGATGTTGTGAGGGACTCCAAGACTTACAGCAGAAAAGGCAGGACGGCTGGACTTCGCGTCACCTGTCTGCCCTAATACCCAGTAGACACAGTTTAATAATTATAGGGGATAACTCAGGAGACTCTTTGCGTGGAACAAGACAACTACAGGACACAGTTTTATAAGTGGTAAAGTCTATATTATCACACGGTGATTCAAACAGGTGCAGAGAGAAACTCAAGTCCACAACACTTGGTGCAAATATCAAATGCAGCTCAGCAGTCTATAGGAAACTTCAGAGGAAAATGCAATCATGCAGAAAGTCTATGAAGCACAATTATTCTTGAGGATACTTGACACGAATAAGTCCTTGCTTAGTCCAAAACACAGATAGATATGCTTATAAGGCAGTTCAAATAATATCTTAGCTCAACCAGGGAGGTCTGGGTAATAGTCTCAGGTTCTTGCAGAGCAGAAACGGCTTACATGTCCAGCAAATGCAGATGGAAGTAAACACAAGCAGCAGATGAAGGAGGATTACTACAACTGGTGTATGCAGCAGGAACTCAGAGCAGAGTAGCAGGATCACCACACAGGTTCACAGGAGCAGGTATATAGCCAGGGAGTCACCAGAGGTCAGGAGCTGGATGCAAGGCAGAATACTCTAGCACAGACTGAAGGCTGGGGTGGAGTTTTATAGCAGGAAGACACAGTGCACATGAGACCAAAGACGCCATCTTGGAAAAGGGCAGTAATGCACAAAAAGGTAATAAAAAATGTTCATAGTCCTGACATTACTCCCTCCTTAGAAGCAGCCTCAGGATGATCCTGGACCTGGTTTCTCAGGGAATCCCTGATGAAAACAAGAAATCTTCTGCTGGGCATTGATGTTTTCCACAGGTTCCCAAGAGTCTTCCTCAGGGGGATATCCCTGCCATCTTATCAGATATTGGAGCCAATTCCTGTGAATCCTGGAATCAACAATTTCCTCCACCACAAATTGTTCTTGCCCATCAATCACCACAGGCTGCAGAGGTGGCACAACACGTCCCTGGAAGGTATTAGGAGATACAGGCTTTAGTAAAGAAACATGAAAAACTGGGTGTACCTTCATAGTCCTAGGCAGCTTCAGCCGGCAGGCCACAGAGCTCACAATACCGTTGATCTTGAAAGGGCCAATGAATTTCTGTCCAAGTTTTTGTGAAGGAACGTTTAACTTCAGATTCTTAGTTGCTAACCACACGGAATCTCCTACCTTGAACATGGGTGCAGGTTTACGGAATCTATCAGCCGATCTCTTATAACGTTCTTGAGCTGTGGTCAGGGATTCCTTCAGAACCTCCAGATTTTGCCTCATCGCAGTCTCCCTTTCCTCCACTGCCGGAACCGGAGAATTAATTGGAGACCTAGGTAAGATACACAGATGATAACCCAGATTGGCAAAGAAAGGTGTAAATTTAGTGGAGGCGCTCTGAGAATTGTTATATGAAAATTCAGCTAACGGCAGCAACTCCAACCAATCATCCTGGAGATGGCTGACATAGCATCTTAGATATTGTTCCAGCATCTGGTTGGTACGCTCAGTCTGACCATTTGTCTGGGGATGGTAAGTGGAAGAGAGGCAGACATTAATATTGAGTGCAGAGCAAAACCCCTTCCAGAATCTTGAAGTGAACTGCACTCCACGGTCAGAGATGATCTCAATCGGAACCCCATGCAACCGAAAGACATTCTGTATAACCAAGTTAACTGTATCTTTAGCTGAGGGGAGGCCGGTGCACGGAACAAAATTAGCAGTTTTAGTCAGGCAATCAACTACCACCATGATTGTATTCATGCCCCCGATGTAGGCAGCTCCACAATAAAGTCCATTGATATAGACCCCCAAGGGCGGGACGGAACAGGTAATGGTTGTAGAAGACCCATAGGTGCCACATGAGGAGTCTTCTAATGAGCACATACCTCACAAGAGAGAACATAGTCCTTGGTATCCTTCAGGCAAGTTGGCCACCAGAAGAATCGGCTCAGGAACTCTTGTGTCTTCTGTACCCCCTGTGACCAGCCAACTTGGAGTCATGTACCAACTTGAGGATCTGCAGACGGACGACCTCAGGGACATAGATACGTCGATCTCTGAACCACATGCCACCCTTAAAGACAAGATTAATATCCACAGGTGGGTTGGCCAGAAATACATCACCGTCATAAGCCTCCCTGCACTCCTTCCACAAGTCCTGATCGTGGATAACTCCGATGAAATTGGCATCAGATAGAATGGTCTTCTACGGGGCTCCAGGTACGGAATCCGCAGCATGGATTTGGAATAAAGCATCAGTCTTCCCATTACGAGAACCTGAACGGTACGAGATAACAAAGTTAAATTGATTTAAAAATAAGTTCCAACAAGCCTGATGAGAAGAAAGACATCTAGCGGATCTAAGGAACTCTAAATTGCGATGGTCAGTTAGCACTATGATCTGTTGTGCAGCTCCTTGCAGATGATGCCTCCATTCTTTGAAAGCCGCAATAATAGCCAGCAATTCCTTGTCTCCCACGTCATAATTCTTCTCTGCTGAGGTTAGTCTATGGGAAAAGAAAGCACAAGGCTGTAGCAGACCCTTTTCTCCAGTTCTTTGGGAGAGAATAGCCCCCAGAGCATTATCAGAAGCGTCCACCTCCACAATGAAAGAAATTGTTGGATCTGGGTGTATCAACAGCGGTGCTGATGTGAAACAGATCTTAAGCTGATCAAAAGCTTCTTGAGCCTGTGATGACCACTTAAAGGGCCTTTCCTTCTTTGTCAAGGAAGTAATGGGACGGACAATATCAGAAAAATTTCGAATGAAGAGTCTGTAGAAATTTGCAAAACCAATAAAATGTTGGACCTCCTTAACGTTCTTGGGTACCGGCCAGTCAAGAATAGCCTGAATCTTACCAGATTCTATGTTCAGCCCCTGGGGAGAGATGATATAGCCTAAGAACTGTATCTCAGAACGATGGAACTCACATTTCTCCGGCTTAATATACAGATGGTTCTCTTTCAGATGTCTTAAAACAGTTTTGACATGTTCTTCATGTTCCTGTAGAGAGTCAGAAAAGATTAGTATATCGTCCAAATAGATCACTACAAACTGGTCCAACAAATCTCTGAAAATGTCATTAGCAAGGTGTTGAAACATTGCAGGGGCGTTACAAAGCCCGAAGGGCATCACAAGAGATTCAAAATGTCCATACCTGCATCTGAATGCTGTCTTCCACTCATCCCCTGGATGAATACGCACCAGATTATAAGCCCCACGAAGATCCAGTTTAGAGAACACCTTAGCATGGCGAACTCTTTCCAGTAATTCGGGACTCAGAGGCAAAGGGTAACGGTTTCGTACGGTTACCTTATTGAGTTCCCGATAGTCAACACAGGGTCTCAGGGTCCCATCCTTCTTTTTTACAAAAAAGATAGGTGCCCCTGCTGGTGAGGAAGAAGGACGTATGAAGCCTTTGGCCAGATTTTCATCAATATACTCTTTTAAGGCTTGAAGCTCAGGTGCCGCCAAAGGGTATACGTTACTAAAAGGAATAGCTGCCCCAGGAAGCAACTCAATGGGACAGTCATAATGCCTGTGTGGAGGAAGCTGGTCTGCATTCTTCTTGTCACAGATGTCAGAGAACTCTTTATATGCTGGAGGTAAACAAAATACCTGTACATGTGGTTCCGTAGCCGTGGACTCAGGGACAGCTTCTGTTAACGCCGAGTTGCTCCTTGTTGGAAAGATAATCTCCTTGGTCTCCCAGTTGATAATTGGGTTCTGAGAACGCAATTAAGGAATGCCTAAAATCACAGGAAAATGAGGAGAAGAAATTAGCAAGAAAGAAAGTTGCTCCTGATGATTAGGCTCCAGCAAAATTTCAATGGGTACAGTCTCCTGATCCACAGGCCCAGAGATTAAAGGTGACCCATCCACTGTTTCCATGTTAATTGGAGAGGCTCTTTGCTGAATTTCAATACCATGTTCCTTGGCAAATGCGATATCGATGAAATTGCCACCTGCACCAGAGTCAATCATAGATGCACTGGAAATCCACTGTCCTGAACACAGGATCTTAATAGGGAGAGAGCAGTGAGAGTTCTTTTCCTTAAAGGGAAGGTGCCATCAAAAAAATTTTTTTTACAGCAATTGTAAAAATGTAAAGAATTAATGTTTAAATTTTCTTAAAAAATATTTTCATTTGTTTATAATTTAGTAAAATATGAAAAATAATTTGAAAAGTTTTGGAATTTCCACTTTTAAACATTAGGGGGAGCAGAAAAACCTAGTGTACAACTAGCTCACATTACTGCACTGAGTAATTATGGGCGGAGTCTGCTGACGTGATGTCACTCCTCTCCTTCCCTTCTATGTGTTTGCTAAGGGATGAGAGGATTCAGGAACCCAGTGAGCAGCCATTTTGTTGGTGACTGCAGAGTAAGGCTGCCGTCACACTAGCAGGATTTGGTCAGTATTTTACCTCAGTATGTGTAAGCCAAAACCAGGAGTGGAACAAATAGAGGAAAAGTATAATAGAAACATATGCACCACTTCTGTATTTATCACCCAGTCCTGGTTTTGGCTTACAAATACTGAGGTAAAATACTGACCAAATACTGCTAGTGTGACCGCAGCCTTATACTGACAAGTAGACAGTCACCGAGGATGGCAGGCAGCAAGGATTCTGGGAGATATGTGGTGGAGGGAGCAGGGTGACAGCAGCACAGAGTATTTCAGGAGAGCAGTGTGCTGGTCTATGGGGGGCCCCCTGTTTAGTGCGCGGAGCAGCCAGGAATTGTACATAGAGCGCTGTCTTTTATACACATGGATGGACCGTCTGCTCCACAGAAATCCAGGAAACATTTCTGCGGATTGATGGCCTGTTCTGATCCAGACTCTGCATGCAAAGACCCCATTCCCCTCCTCAGATCCTGTCTTCTCCATCCTGTCCTGGCGATGTGTGAAAGTGAGACAACAGACGCAGTTCGGGGTGACGCTGGGAAGGAAATGTAGCCATATAGTAACGATAAAAATGAGACCCCTCTCTTCAGCAGCCTGACCAGCCCTGACTGCACCTAACTGAAGGTCATGCTGCCCCCTCTATTACCCCAGACCTGCGTGCAGGTGCTCAGCCAGAACCACCATAGAATGGGTCCGCTTTCTGAAGATAATACTGCCATAGTGTTCTCACATAATACCGCCATATAGATCACACATACCGCCATATAGATCACACACAATACTATCAAATAGATCACACAATACTGTCATACAGTTCTCACATACCACCATATAGATCACACATAATACCGCCATATAATTCTCACCTAATACTGCCACATAGATCACACATAATCCCACAATATAGTTCTCATATACCACCGTCATTTAGTTTTTACATCATTCCACAACACTGATCAAACATAATATTGCCATATAGATCACATATAATACCGTCACATAGATCACACAATACTTGGCGGCATAATGTGTGATATTATATATATTATAATATCCCGGCATAATGTGTGGTCTTTATGGGAGTAATATGTGATAAATATATATATAGCGGCATTATACGTGATCCATATGGTATTGTGCTGCTCTAGTGAGGTGAGAGACGTATGGTGGAAGGAGCAGGGTGATAGGAGCACAGTATTTCAGGAGAGCAGTGTACTGGTCTATGGGTGGGAGGGTGTGCTCACACTCACACGCTCCCAACTGTATACTTATAGCCTTTACTGGCTATTAAAATGGGGGACACCCCCCAAAAAAAAAGACGTGGGGCCCCCTATAATTAATAACCATCAAATATTATGCAGACAGCTGCGGGCTTACATTAATAGCCTAGGAAGGGGCCATGGATACTGTCCCCCCCCAGGCTAAAAACATCAGCTCTCAGCCGCCTTTTACATGCGACTTTTCTGGCCCTTTGCCTGGCAATTTCCAGTTGCCCTGTAGCGGTAGCAAGTGGGGTTCATATTTGTGGGGTTAATGTCACATTCATATTGTCCGGTGACATCAAGCCCACGGCTTAGTAATGGAGAGGCGTCTATAAGGCACCCATCCATTACTAATCCTATAGTTGTATTGTAAATAAAGACTCGGCCAGAATAAAGTCCTTTATTAATCTTTTTTAAACCATACCGAATGCGTAATCCTCGACTCCCTCATCTCCCACAGCAAAAATAATAAACCACAATGGGGAAAGACACGCAGGGGGGAGAGGAGTGCATAGGAGAGGATTAGATACTGACTGCTGAGCCTTGTATCTAATCCTGTCCTGTGTGATACCGACTGCTGAGCCGTGTATCTAATCCTGTCCTGTGTGATACCGACTGCTGAGCCGTGTATCTAATCCTGTCCTGTGTGATACCGACTGCTGAGCCGTGTATCTAATCCTGTCCTGTGTGATACTGACTGCTGAGGACACAGTACACGGGACAGGATTAGCTACCCAGGACAAGATTAGCTACACAGGACAGAGGTAGCAGTGGTAGGTGTATATAGAGGCAGGTAGCAGTGGTATATAGAGGCAGATAGTGGTATACAGAGGCAGGCAGCAGTGGTATACAGAGGCAGGCAGCAGTGGTATACAGAGGCAGGCAGCAGTGGTATACAGAGGCAGGCAGGCAGTGGTATACAGAGGCAGGCAGACAGTGGTATACAGAGGCAGGCAGACAGTGGTATACAGAGGCAGGCAGACAGTGGTATACAGAGGCAGGCAGACAGTGGTATACAGAGGCAGGCAGGCAGTGGTATACAGAGGCAGGCAGGCAGGCAGTGGTATACAGAGGCAGGCAGACAGTGGTATACAGAGGCAGGCAGACAGTGGTATATAGAGGCAGGCAGGGGTATACAGAGGCAGGCAGGCAGTGGTATACAGAGGCAGGCAGGCAGTGGTATACAGAGGCAGGCAGGCAGTGGTATACAGAGGCAGGCAGGCAGTGGTATACAGAGGCAGGCAGGCAGTGGTATACAGAGGCAGGCAGACAGTGGTATACAGAGGCAGGCAGACAGTGGTATACAGAGGCAGGCAGACAGTGGTATACAGAGGCAGGCAGACAGTGGTATACAGAGGCAGGCAGGCAGTGGTATACAGAGGCAGGCAGGCAGTGGTATACAGAGGCAGGCAGGGGTATAGAGGCAGGCAGTGGTATACAGAGGCAGGCAGGGGTATACAGAGGCAGGCAGGGGTATACAGAGGAAGGCAGACAGTGGTATACAGAGGCAGGCAGACAGTGGTATACAGAGGCAGGCAGACAGTGGTATACAGAGGCAGGCAGACAGTGGTACACAGAGGCAGGCAGACAGTGGTACACAGAGGCAGGCAGACAGTGGTACACAGAGGCAGGCAGGCAGTGGTATACAGAGGCAGGCAGGCAGTGGTATACAGAGGCAGGCAGGGGTATAGAGGCAGGCAGGGGTATAGAGGCAGGCAGTGGTATACAGAGGCAGGCAGGGGTATACAGAGGCAGGCAGACAGTGGTATACAGAGGCAGGCAGACAGTGGTATACAGAGGCAGGCAGACAGTGGTATACAGAGGCAGGCAGACAGTGGTATACAGAGGCAGGCAGGCAGTGGTATACAGAGGCAGGCAGTCGTATACAGAGGCAGGCAGACAGTGGTATACTGAGGCAGGCAGGGGTATACAGAGGCAGGCAGGCAGTGGTATACAGAGGCAGGCAGGCAGTGGTATACAGAGGCAGGCAGTGGTATACAGAGGCAGGCAGGCAGTGGTATACAGAGGCAGGCAGGGGTATACAGAGGCAGGCAGTGGTATACAGAGGCAGGCAGGGGTATACAGAGGCAGGTAGTGGTATACAGAGGCAGGCAGGCAGTGGTATACAGAGGCAGGCAGTGGTATACAGAGGCAGGCAGTGGTATACAGAGGCAGGCAGGCAGGGGTATGCAGAGGCAGGCAGGGGTATACAGAGGCAGGCAGTGGTATACAGAGGCAGGCAGGGGTATACAGAGGCAGGCAGGGGTATACAGAGGCAGGCAGGTAGTGGTATACAGAGGCAGGCAGGGGTATACAGAGGCAGGCAGGGGTATACAGAGGCAGGCAGGGGTATACAGAGGCAGGCAGGCAGGCAGTGGTATACAGAGGCAGGCAGGGGTATACAGAGGCAGGCAGGCAGTTCTAGGTGGTATATAGGGGCTGGCAGCAGTGGTAGATGCATAAGAAAATAAAAACGCTGTACTTACCTTCTTTCCTCTACCAGGAAGTGCTGAGTCATGTTCAGGGCAGAGCAGTGTGACGATCTCCCTGCTGTGCTCTGAACAGGTCGGCAGTGATTGCAGCCTGTACTGTAATACTAAGTACAGGCTGCAATCACAGCTCCTCGCGGCAGATACTTACCCTGGACCCTCGGCAGCAGCTTCTCCCTGGCAGCTCCTGCCATCGCACACACTGAGCTGTGTGTGCGATGGCAGAGGGAAATAAACAAAATGGCCGCGATCTCCTCTCACAGCTGTGACGTAGCAGCTCAGTGGGCGTGGCCAAGTCACAGCTGAGAGGCAGGAGGAGATGCAGTCGGAGCCCGACCGTTGGCTCCTATGTACATGGCTGCCGTAAGTGAGGTGTGCAAGTGTCGTGCCCAGACACTTACACCCACACTAATGAAAATGGCGGCCTCCAGTGGTGAATGTAAAAGTGAATAAATAAAAAAGTATGAAAGAGGTACATTTACTTTTGTATTAAAAATAATTGATTGTATAATCAATAATTATTAATACAAAAACTAAAATCACGGCACCCTCCCTTTAAGCTCCTTGAGGGGTGAAGTCATAGAAAGTGAATGGAATACAGCATTTAAAGGCAGGCTACATTCAGAGATGTCAGATTCATCATCACAGTTGTCATACTCCCCTACTGCTGCTAGCACCTTGTTAGGCCGTCTAGGACACTTAGGACAATTGATCAAGAAGTGGTCAGACTGGCCACAGTAGAAACATAGACTTTCACGAAGGCGATGCTCCCGGTGCTCATTGATCTCGCGCCTCTGAACGGAATCAATTTGCATGGGCACCTCCTACACCTCCCGAGATGTTTTACCTACAGGCTCTTTGGAAGGAAGGGAAAAGTTAGAAATACGGTTATATGCAGCAAACTTCTCCTGCCTACACTCAGTAAGGCGAATGTCAATGCGCACACAATGCTGTATAAATGTCTCTAGCTCTTGTGGTGACTCAGAGCGAGCTAGTTCATCTTTTACAATACTAGACAGACCCCTTTTAAAAATAGGCAGTTGTGCATAACTGTCCCAATTGGTATCTACCGCTAATCTCCTGAATTCAGTAGCATACTCAATAACAGAACGTTTTGCCTGGCGTAAAGACAATAAAGTAGATTCAGCAGTTGCACGGCGATTAGGATCATCAAACATTAATACCATAGCGGCCAAGAAATCACCAAGTTAATTAACCGTGGGTCACGAGACTCAATCATCAAATTCGCCCAGGCGAGCGCTCGTGCGGTCAGCAGCATTATTACACACAATACTTTGCATCTATCATTAGGAAAACGGTCAGCATGCACATCAAAATATAGCATACATTGATTCACAAAGCCACGAAATTTGTCGCGATCACCATTAAATCTGAATGGTTGGCAACTTAGGTGGGCTAGCTGGTGGCGGTTGCCCAGAGGGAAAAGTCGCTTGTGCACCTATTTGTGTGCTTTTGTCCTGAAAAGCCCATCCATACTGGGACTCTATGCCAGCAATTTTGTTTTCCTGGGCTGCCATGCGGGTGCTTAAGTCCTGCAAAGTTTGTCCAAACACTTGTTGATTGTGTTCAAAGCTTCCAAACTTCTTTTGCAGACCTTCCACATCTTTCTGCAGTGATCTAATTATGGAAAACACCTGCTCTAGTCTGCTTTCTGCAGTCATTGTTCCAGCAGTCTCCCTTTTTTTTTTAGGCTAGGGTATCCTGTAATAATTATAGGGGATAACTCAGGAGACTCTTTGCGTGGAACAAGACAGCTACAGGACACAGTTTTATAAGTGGTAAAGTCTATATTATCACACGGTGATTCGAACAGGTGCAGAGAGAAACTCGTCCACAACACTTGGTGCAAATATCAAATGCAGCTCAGCAGTCTATAGGAAACTTCAGAGGAAAATGCAATCATGCAGAAAGTCTATGAAGCACAATTATTCTTGAGGATATTTGACACGAATAAGTCCTTGCTTAGTCCAAAAGACAGATAGATATGCTTATAAGGCAGTTAAAATAATATCTTAGCTCAACCAGGGAGGTCTGGGTAATAGTCTCAGGTTCTTGCAGAGCAGAAACAGCTTACATGTCCAGCAAATGCAGATGGAAGTAAACACGAGCAGCAGATGAAGGAGGATTACTGGAACTGGTGTATGCAGCAGGAACTCAGAGCAGAGTAGCAGGATCACCACACAGGTTCACAGGAGCAGGTATATAGCCAGGGAGTCACCAGAGGTCAGGAGCTGGATGCAAGGCAGAATACTCTAGCACAGACTGAAGGCTGGGGTGGAGTTTTATAGCAGGAAGACACAGTGCACATGAGACCAAAGACGCCATCTTGGAAAAGGGCAGTAATGCACAAAAAGGTAATAAAAAATGTTCAGAGTCCTGACACACAGTGGCACATAGAGCCCGGGTCATGATAGAGACCTTGTAACAAGGCTCAAGCCACCTGTCAAATGGGTTAGTGTCTCACCTTTATGTAGGACAGAAAGAATTGTGAGGACAGAAGCCACAGGCAGCAAGGGACTACACCACAGCGCTAGAAGGAAGGCTTTTGACTCCACCTGGTAAAGGGGACTCTGCACTCGCTTCCAAGCCGGCCGGACCCAGCCTGTACCTGTAATCCAGGACCCTGGACTGTGGTTACCTGAAGTCTTCAGTAAACCAGGTAAAGAGACTGCAAACCTGTGTCCTCCGTTTCTTATTGCACCACTCACCATCTCCAGCTACACATCGGGAGCCCTGGGGACCCAATTTCACCTGTGGGAAGTTATACCATCTTACCTGTAGCTGCCTTAACATCACCCCAGAGGACCCCTTTAAGCAGCGTCAGTCCCCACTGACCAAATACCAGAGGTGGCGTCACGAACACAAACTTTATTCCCAAAACACCTTTAAAGACTTTCTCTTTCACTTGAGCGACCAGGGCCACAGACCGGGTTGCCGCCACCGTGACATCTCCCTTTAAGTACCCAACCCGGTACCGAGTACCACACGGCCCTGGCGGGCGAGTCATTAGCACCTACTTAGGACAACAAGCCAAATCTGACTCCATTTGCAGCCATATGTTTGGCGTATTTGCTCTGCATCAGTGTCAAACACAAGAACTGACTATTCCCAATTGTTGGCACTAGAGTTCTACTCCTCTTCTCTCTGAAGAAGATATTTGCATACTTAATTTCCTAGAGAAGCATTGCATGGCCCAATAGTCTTCTTACGCCAGCTTGACATTCTCCACAAGGATAAATGCTCCCTCCCTTTAAATTCACTGTCAAAGGCGGTTCACCCAGCCAAATCAGACCTCTTGCTTTGCACTGACGAGAGGCAAACATTCCAAAACACATTTATGCAAATTTCTAGTTTGTTTTTTTTCTACTAAGTCCTATTGAAAAGCTTTTTAAAGAGTATTGACTTTCAGGTTCTAGTCCTGAAGCATATCTACATATTTAGTCTCTCTACATACACACACTCATGCTGTCTCATATACTTGCACATCTCAATGCTCACCTACAAATTAAAGAGGTTTTCAAACTATAAAAGTTTAATCCAAACAATATGCTGTAGTTAAAAGGTAATAAAATCAGCTGCACTCACACTACCCAGCTCCAGCACCAGCTCTCCACTACTGCACCAGTTGATTGTGTATAGACTAGAGCAGCAAACTGAATTCACCGGCTGATGCCATCTACATCAGCACCATCTCCCAGCTGAGTAAATGGCGCTAGGAGTCACAGGCACTGTAATTGTGACTTCACCTTAGTTTATTTAAAGAAGGGGTGAAAGCCACTTTGAATAGATTTCTTAGACCAGATGAGCATGATGTACTTACTTTGAAAACCAATAGCTGAATAGATATATAATCCCCCCTTAGATAGTTTAACATGAACTCATAATAAAATGAGCTGAATAAAGCTGAACTTATTATCAGGATGGGTTCTGTGTTCATGTGAATGTGGATTTTCAAAGTATGTACACCAGCCTCATCAAGTCTAAAAGATCTATTTGACAAGATATGCAGTTGGTATTTTATCTTACCTATAGCATTACCATCTTTAGCTGAAACAAGGTGATGCGTTGAGTTGAATTTGTTGGGTGATGAAAGTCGTGACATTATTATTTAGTTTTCCTCTTTTATAATGATCTGAAATAACTGTACTGTATTTATAAATTAGCATCTGTGTGTTTTACCGATAACATATCTGAAAATGTGTTGACAAGAAATAGTGAGTTGTCACAGCGGGGACATTTTATGTTGTACACATAAAGCGGCTGTTTTGTAATTCTTTGTTTTCTACAGATGCCAGAATTTTAATGTGCTAAACTCTTAAGAACTTAATAATGTAAATTGCATTTCCAAACTTCTTCCTGGAATTATCTTTGACATGGCCTTTGCCTGCCTACTGTTACAGCTTATTAGGTGGTTGACGGCTGTTGAGTAGTCAAGCGTGTAACATTCTCTTTAGCAAATCAGAGCTGGGCAGCGATGATTCAAAGGCAAATATATTCAGTAAGTAATCTCTTCACTATTCTGTGTATCCTCATAAGTTGATAAGGCTGCTGCTTTCTTCCTGCCAAGAGCTTAGAGGGTGCTTGTCTGCGCAGCTTGGCTGTACAACATAGCAGCAACATCAGCTATTGCAAGGCTGGAGATTGATTTCATGCCTGGGTCTTCTAACTTCCATGTTTCTGATTGCCTATTAGAGATTCAGTAATTAAGTGAATTTATACAGTCCAGATACAAAATATCCACAATTATTAATACTTCCATCATGACCTCAGAGCAAATGTGAAGATTAAGGGGATGATGTATAATTTCACAGACCAGTCTTGATCAAAAGCCTACCAGCAAATTTATTAAGAAGTGCATGCCTCCTAATAAATTTTAGGGCTAACTTTTCTACTTGAGGCAAGCATCAAGCTGTTGGCGTAGGAAAACTAATAGACCACGCAATGCTTCCTGGAAAAAGGATATGAAAAAAAGCCTCTTCTGGGGCAACATTGACTTAAAGGATGGAAGCCTCAAGTAAGTGGAACTAAAAAAGACAGTCTATTCCTCTGAGAAGAGACTAATTTGCATTTTCTTTTTCTTGGGAGACGTTGCCTGATCTAATAGTGTCCCTATGCCAACGTGGCGCTTTATTCAAAGAGAAACTATACCCCCATACATCATAGATTGTAAGCTTGAGAGCAAGGCCCTTGATCCTCTTGGTAAGTATTGAATTATGTGTTATTCTGTAATATCTGATATTGTTGGTACATGCCCCCTTTGAAGTATACAGTAACGTGATGCAGAATATGTTGGTGCTATAGAAATAAGAACCAGTTTTCGGCTAAGGGTTGATGAGAGGCTGAAATACTGAATCATTTGTCTGCAGATTATTTTCCTTTCTTTTGGAGAAAACAGCAGTTTGATTTAATACCCTGAGTCATGTGGATAGGCTCATTATTGGGTTCATATTGACTTGTAAGGTGCCTAGCTTTAAGGGCTCATTCAGACCTCCGATTTTTGCATACAAGTGCCAGTCATGATTTTCACGGATAGCACTCGTACCTTTGATAGTCTACGGTGCCATTCTAAAGCGCCATTCACATGTCCGAGTTTTCCCTCGGACCTAGAGAGCCGCAGAAAATTACAGAGATATGTCTGATTTTGATCCAAAGGTTGGAGCAAAATCAGCAATGCAAGTTAAGGGGTCCGTGAACAATTTGGACTACACTCGGATCACATCCAAGTGAGGTTTGATTTTCACAGACTTTCAGAATGTAGAAGGTGGAGAAACTTTTTTTTAATGTTCTACACGTATATCAAAATTGGATGACGCTTGTACCATACTCTGATCAAAGTCTGATGTCTGAATGATGAGCCCTAGGTGGTACTAGGGAGCCAACTTTTTATGTCTGAGAAGAGGTTAATTTGCATATCTTATGCACAACTTGGGTATTCCACGTGCAGGAAAATGAAATCTACACCAGCCAAGTAAATCATTAAGGCCAGTCTCCCTCAGCTAAATGCTGGTTGCACAAAAAAATGTTAAACCGTTTTTCTCCAGCTAGCGCAAGCCCCTTGCTAAATTCTTCCATAGGTTTTTTTATATGAAATGTATTTTAACTAATTACCTACATACAGTCATGGTCAAAAGTATTGACACCCCTGCAATTCTGTCAGATAATACTCAGTTTCTTCCTGAAAATGATTGCAAACACAAATTCTTTGGTATTATTATCTTCATTTAATTTGTCTTAAATGAAAAAACACAAAAGGGAATGAAGCAAAAAGCAAAACATTGATCATTTCACACAAAATTCCAAAAATGGGCCAGACAAAAGTATTGGCACCCTCAGCCTAATACTTGGTTGCACAACCTTTAGCCAAAATAACTGCGACCAACTGCTTCCGGTAACCAGCAATGAGTTTCTTACAATGCTCTTCTGGAATTTTAGACCATTCTTCTTTGGCAAACTGCTCCAGGTCCCTGATATTTGAAGGGTGCCTTCTCCAAACTGCCATTTTTAGATCTCTCCACAGGTATTCTATGGGATTCAGGTCTGGACTAATTGCTGGCCACCTTAGAAGTCTCCAGTGCTTTCTCTCAAACCATTTTCTAGTGCTTTTTGAAGTGTATTTTGGGTCATTGTCCTGCTGGAAGACCCATGACCTCTGAGGGAGACCCAGCTTTCTCACACTGGGCCCTACATTATGCTACAAAATGTGTTGGTAGTCTTCAGACTTCATAATGCCATTCACACATTCACACGGTCAACCAGTCCAGTGCCAGAGGCAGCAAAGCAACCCCAAAACATCAGGGAACCTCCGCCATGTTTGACTGTAGGGACCGTGTTCTTTTCTTTGAATGCCTCTTTTTTTCTCCTGTAAACTCTATGTTGATGCCTTTGCCCAAAAAGCTCTACTTTTGTCTGATCTGACCAGAGAACATTCTTCTAAAACGTTTTAGGCTTTTTCAGGTAAGTTTTGGCAAACTCCAGCCTGACTTTTTTATGTCTCGGGGTAAGAAGTGGGGTCTTCCTGGGTCTCCTACCATACAGTCCCTTTTCATTCAGACGCTGACGGATAGTAGGGGTTGACACTGTTGTACCCTCGGACTGCAGGGCAGCTTGAACTTGTTTGGATGTTAGTCGAGGTTCTTTATCCAACATCCGCACAATATTGCGTTGAAATCTCTTGTCAATTTTTCTTTTCCGTCCACATCTAGGGAGGTTAGCCACAGTGCCATGGGCTTTAAACTTCTTGATGACACTGCGCACGGTAGACACAGGAACATTCAGGTCTTTGGAGATGGACTTGTAGCCTTGAGATTGCTCATGCTTCCTCACAATTTGGTTTCTCAAGTCCTCAGACAGTTCTTTGGTCTTCTTTCTTTTCTCCATGCTCAATGTGGTACACGCAAGGACACAGGACAGAGGTTGAGTCAACTTTAATCCATGTCAGCTGGCTGCAAGTGTGATTTAGTTATTGCCAACACCTGTTAGGTGCCACAGGTAAGTTACAGGTGCTGTTAATTACACTAATTAGAGAAGCATCACATGATTTTTCAAACAGTGCCAACACTTTTGTCCACCCCCTTTTTTATGTTTGGTGTGGAATTATATCCAATTTGGCTTTAGAACAATTCTATTTGTGTTTTTTCATTTAAGACAAATTAAATGAAGATAATAATAACAAAGAATTTGTGTTTGCAATCATTTTCAGGAAGAAACTGAGTATTATCTGACAGAATTGCAGGGGTGTGAATACCTTTGGCCATGACTGTACATAGCATAACTCTGTGTAGTAGTCATGACTTTGGCATGTGATGGTGTTTAGCAACAAAGACGAATCTAATCTTTTCAAAATTGGAAAAACGTCTTTATTCATGTCAATGATGCGACAAATCACAACGGTGAAATGTTCCAGCTGTTCGGATACAGGCACTTGTCAAACCCTAGCGGGAATTAACAGCTACTTAATATATAACAAAATACAACAACCACTGATGCATGTCATTTGCAAAGCTCCAAACGGATGTAAGCCCCGCAAAAGACATAAAGGATAACAGGGAAACTCCACTAATGCATAAATCCTATAGAGAAACTACGGAGTATATATACCCATTGAGTCATAAGTAGTGTTGAGCGATACCGTCCGATACTTGAAAGTATCGGTATCGGAAAGTATCGGCCGATACCGTCACAGTATCGGAATCCAATCCGATACCGATACCCGATACCAATACAAGTCAATGGGACTCATGTATCGGACGGTATCCCTGATGGTTCCCAGGGTCTGAAGGAGAGGAAACTCTCCTTCAGGCCCTGGGAACCATATAAATGTGTAAAAGAAAGAATTAAAATAAAAAATATCGCTATACTCACCTGTCCGACGCAGCCGGGACTTCAGCGAGGGAACCGGCAGCGTTGTTTGTTTAAAAATCGCGCTATTACTTGGTTACGTGAATTCCCGGCTTGTGATTGGTCAGGTCGGCCATGTTGCCGGGACGCGGACCAATCACAGCAAGCCGTGACGAAATTACGTCACGGCTTGCTGTGATTGGTCCGCGTCCCGGCAATATGGCCGCCCTGACCAATCACAAGCCGGGACGTCACGGGAGGCTGGACACGCGCTCATTTTAAAATGGGCGCGTGTCCAGCCTCCCGTGACGTCACGGCTTGTGATTGGTTGCGCCGCGATCAACCAATCACAAGCCGGGAGGCTGGACGCGCTCATTTTGAAATGGGCGCGTGTCCAGCCTCCCGTGACGTCACGGCTTGTGATTGGTTGCGCCGCGATCAACCAATCACAAGCCAGGAGGCTGGACGCGCTCATTTTGAAATGGGCGCGTGTCCAGCCTCCCGGCTTGTGATTGGTTGACCGCGACGCAACCAATCACAAGCCGTGACGTCACGGGAGGCTGGACACGCGCCCTTTTTAAAATGAGCGCGTTTCCAGCCTCCCGTGACGTCACGGCTTGTGATTGGTTAATGGCGGCCATGTTGCCGGGACGCGGACCAATCACAGCAAGCCGTGACGTATTTTCGTCACGGCTTGCTGTGATTGGTCCGCGGCCCGGCAACATGGCCGCCCTGACCAATCACAAGCCGGGACTTCGCGTAACCATGTAAAAGCGGGAATTTTAAACAAACAACGCTGCCGGTTCCTGCGCTGAGGTCCCGGCTGCGTCGGACAGGTGAGTATAGCGATATTTTTTATTTTAATTCTCTATTTTACACATTTTAACATTAATGTTGTTCCGATACCCGATACCCGATACCACAAGAGTATCGGAATCCCGGTATCGGAATTCCGATACAGCAAGTATCGGCCGATACCCGATACTTGCAGCATCGGAATGCTCAACACTAGTCATAAGTAAAAGAATTATCAAATTTTATTAAATAAATCACATATATTACAGACATAACAGACAAAGTGTACGCATAATGCATGTGCGGCGGACGAATCACACCGTAGGTATCACCTGGGGTATAAAGGAGGCAATCACAGCTACCTACTCTGGGCCTACTGATAGTTCAATGGAGCATTTTACTCAGTTTAAAGTGCATAGTGCTACCTACAACACGACATATGCCATTCCTTTCATTAGTACCACTACTCCAACCCCCACAGTAGGAATAAGTGCTAATCATATATCATTGCCAATCTTACCCCAATATCATTGGTGTCAGTGTGTGTCCGGCCGGCCGCCGGACACACACTGACACCAATGATATTGGGGTAAGATTGGCAATGATATATGATTAGCACTTATTCCTACTGTGGGGGTTGGAGTAGTGGTACTAATGAAAGGAATGGCATATGTCGTGTTGTAGGTAGCACTATGCACTTTAAACTGAGTAAAATGCTCCATTGAACTATCAGTAGGCCCAGAGTAGGTAGCTGTGATTGCCTCCTTTATACCCCAGGTGATACCTACGGTGTGATTCGTCCGCCGCACATGCATTATGCGTACACTTTGTCTGTTATGTCTGTAATATATGTGATTTATTTAATAAAATTTGATAATTCTTTTACTTATGACTCAATGGGTATATATACTCCGTAGTTTCTCTATAGGATTTATACTTAATATATAACAGTAGCATGTTATATAGTTATATGCAGTGTGTAACATATTAATAAGCATGAAAACAATAAAAAACAGGAAACACAAAAAAAGAACATTGTTATAAGAATGGTGCAGCATTTTATTTCTCTTTTAGACCAAAAAGTGTAAGTAAATCCCATTTTACATCCTAGTAGGTTTCCTGAACCTTGTTGGATTTTAAAATGCAGCAGGTAATGGTAGACAAGAGGGTCAATGTGTAGCAATCATAGCAGGCGGTACAGTAAAATAATCTAGGGGTCTGATCTGGGGCCTCAGATACTTTAGAGGACTCTAATCTTTTTTGTGGTCTCAGTTTTCACCTACCCGCTAGGACAGCTACGAATTTTAACAGAGGTAAACCACAAAAAAAATAAAACATGCCACCATGTCATGCCCTCAACAAATGCCAAAGAAACGGAAAGTTTAGTTTAGAAAGTGTTAGCATGATAAATTCATTGTGAGGTTAACTGTGAAACTATACAGAATAATGACTGCAGCTCTGGAAGTGATTGGAGTATAAGATATGATGTAACAGCAAAATTGTGACTGCAGCTCTGGAGGTGACTGGAGTATAAGACATGATGCAACAACAGAATAGTGAATGCAGCTCTGGAGTTGACTGGAATTTAAAACATGATGTAACAGCCAAATAGTGACTTCAGCTCTGGAGGTGATTGGAGTATAAAACCTAATGTAACAGAAGAATAGTGAAGGAACTGGGAGCGCAGGTCGTCTTCTCATGCATCCTCCCAGTGGATGGACATGGACCAAGGAGATTGAACAGGATTCTACAGGTGAACAACTGGCTATGTCAATAGTGCCGTGAGCAACGTTTTGATTTTCTTGACCATGGAGTGAATTACCCGTATGATGGACTCCTTGCTAGAGATGGGTTACATCTTACGAAAACAGGAAAACACATATTTGGTAGACACCTTGCTACACTCATCAGGAGAGCTTTACACTGGAGCACTATGGAAGGGGAAATATATGGCCAGGAAGAAATAAGCAGTTAATGAATTCTTTTGAGAACCCTGCTATTAGAAGTGGAAAGGAAGAGCAAAAACAACAAACTCTGAATGAAAATAGAGGAGCAAGAGAGACTACAAACTAAAATGTGTCTATACAAATGCACAGAGCATGGCAAACAAACAAGGAGATTTGGAGCTGCTAACACAAGAAGGGAGATATGATGTCACATGCATCACTGAAACTTGGTGGGATGATACACATGCTTGGAATACAAACCTTGAAGGCTACAACTTATTTATTAGAAACAAGATTAAGGAAAATGTATCTCCACAGAGATCCAAACTTCAGGGACTGGTAGCTCTGTAGAAACTGTTTTGGGTAAGAATTCAAGGAGAGAAGAACAAAAAGGACACTATTGTAGGTGTTTACTATAGGCAACCCGAACGGACTGAATATATGGACAAACTCTTTTTACATCAGATGTCTCTGTTCTCAAAAAAGTATGACATAGTGCTCTTGTGAGATTTTAACTATCCAGATATTTGTTGGGAATCTCCCTGAGGGAAAAGTACTGGTTCCCCAAAATTCTTATCTTCTCTTGCATACAACTTTATCTTTCAAAAGGCAGAAGAAAGAACAAGAGAATCTGTAATCTTAGACTTAATTCTTACCAACAAGAAGGAAATGGTTGAGCAATTAAAGATGGCTGGGAATTTAGAAGGCAATGATCATGCTATCCTTAAATTTTGGATTACAAGAGTAGGAAGACCAGAGAGGACTCAGACTTTAAGGTTGGACTTCAGAAAGGCAGATTTTAATGGACTCAGAAAGAGGGTAGGAAAGGTCCAATGGCTGGATGTTCTAAACAGAGGTGTATCTAGATTTTCTAGCATCGGGGGCAAGAAGTCTTCTCATATATTTACCACCTTGTTCTCCATATTTCCTCCTCACACATCACCCAACTCCCCATAATGTGTCCGCACGCATCCCATCACCCTCGCTCCCCATAGTTCCTCCTCACACATCCCATCACCCCATCACCCTTGCTCCCCATACTGTGTCCGCATACATTTTTTCACCTTGCTACTCATAGTGTGTCCACACCCATCTCCCCACTCACCCCCCAGAATAAATCCACCACACCTCACACAAAATAAATCCATCCCCCTCCAAGCAGAATAAATGCACCTTGCCCCACACAGAATAAATGCACCAAACCTTACACACAGAATAAATCCCCCCACATACACGCTGAATAAATCACACACACACACTGAATAAATTGCAAACACACTGAATAAATCATACACACAAAGAATAAATCCCCCCCACACACTGAATAAATCACATATACACTGAATAAATCCCCCCCACACACAGAATAAATCACACACTAAATAAATGACACACACAAACACACTGAATAAATCCCCCCTCATACACATAAATCCCCCACACACACAGAATAAATCACACACACTGAATAAATCCCACCTACACACATACT
This sequence comes from Ranitomeya variabilis, assembly GCF_051348905.1. Taxonomy (NCBI): domain Eukaryota; kingdom Metazoa; phylum Chordata; class Amphibia; order Anura; family Dendrobatidae; genus Ranitomeya; species Ranitomeya variabilis. Next base: position 457,948,314 of record NC_135237.1, on the reverse strand, counting down.
GAATAAATCACCCCCACACGCACACATAATAAATCTCACACGCACAGAATAAATCACACACACTCACTGAATAAATCACACACACACTGAATAAATCACACACACAAACACACTGAATAAATTCCCCCCCACACACAAAATAAACCCCCCACACACAGAATAAATCACAAACACTGAATAAATCCACACCACACACACACTGAATAAATCCACACACACTGAATAAATCACACACACAATAAATCCCCACACACACTCTCTCTGAATACATCCCCCCACACACAGAATAAATACACACATTCACCCTGAATAAATCTGCCCCAACACACATCTTCAGTGCCTTCAGCTCCTCAACCACAGGAGCACTTACTACCTCTCTCTTCTGCGCGCTGGTTAGTGACATCAGCAGCATGATCACATGACCTGATCACTCTGCTGGCATCTCTGTGATCTGGCAGTCAGAACTTCAATTGTACTCGCATCTGTAAGACGCGAGTACAATTGATCCCTGGGAGCCGGCAAGCTGTAGTTTCACTGTGCGGGCTGTCAGCTTGACAGCTGGCTCAGAGAAGTGCCGACTCCCAGTCTGGGGGGCAGCAGAATACAGCCACCGGGGGAGACACTTCTGACTGCTGCATTAGGCGGCCCGACTGTGCCCCCCTGCCGGCTGCGCCCTGGGCACATGCCCCACCTGCCCCCTAGATACACCTCTGGTTCTAAAGGATAGAAATGTCTAAGAAGGATGGGAGATCTTGCTAAACAAAATTCTCCCAGCACAATACATAACAAACCCTAAAAGATGGAAGGATTGGAAGCATTTAAAGGGGTGCTTGAACACAGAGCTTAGTCACATTAAAATGGAAAAAAACTGCAGAATAGTGACTGCAACTATGAATGTTACTGGAGTATAAGACATTATTGGCCTCAGAAAAAGCCAGTATACTGGCGAAACATCCCTCGGGACAAATGTCCTATAGTTAGAAATGATGTGAGGCAATCAGGTTCATTTAAATAGAGAAGGCAGTTTCAGTACTTGAGCATCAGTATCACTCGCTCTATATTGAACCGTACTCTGTTATAGCAGAGACCTCGTGCGGTACCTAACGTGTGCTCGTCTCTGTCTCTAACACTCCACGTGCATGAGGGATAGCTTTCAGTACCTGAGCGTTAGCACTATTTGCTCTGTACTGAACGGTACCTTGGTTAAGTGGAGACTTCACACGGCATCCAGCGGGTGCCTGTTCTTGTTGCCAGCACTTCATGTGTCATGCCTTGCACGAGGAGAGATCGCGCTTGAAACTTTGAGCGGCACACATTGATTACCGCCTGCCGCAGGGCTGTATCACCGGCAGCGGCTCTCAATGAGCGATCACCCCCAATGGCTGTGCTTTTAAAACTGATACAACTTTTGGCAACAGTCTTACAATAGAATAATAGTTACTCACTTCAACATATCAGCTCAGGGCAGCTTTACAATTAGAAGCTGCTCTAACATTGGCTCATATTGCTGAGCGCTGCACTGTTTCTAGTACGGTTATTATCTTGATAATTATAAGATTTTTTAGTTTATGCACAAATTGTTTAATACCATTGAATATATATTTGTTCTGCCTTCAATGAACCTGATGAATTTAGGTGGATCAGGCTGACTGTTAATTTATGTGGACAACAGTCACAATCACTAATATTATCTCCTACATCATCTTACTTATAGGAATCAGCGGGTCACCTTACAAAATATTATTGTGACCCAATATACATCCACACTGGATGCATGTACAATTATTTTAGACACAATTTTAATACATATGGAATGAAAGTTAAATATTAGTTACACATTTCTTTTTCTCTTTCTCTTCATTGGATTCATAATATTTTGATGGTGTACATCTATGTGTAATAACGCTCTTTGAGAATGGATTAATTATTGCTTAAAGAATAAAAATATAATGAACTGTTACTATTTAACCCTTTCAAGTCCTTAGATGGATCCATACATCCATATATCCTGACCTTAGATGCATGGTGATTTTTCTGTATTTTTGCCGCTGAGTGTTCTGCTGACATGACAACTCCCTCTATCCTCCGACTGGTGCCATCGTGACATTCTTGGTTGGTTACATTGTGGGAGCGGTGGAGATGATGTTCCACTCACTGAAACCCCAAGTGGTTAAATGTATTTTATAGTATTGTATGTTACTGAAAGCAAAACCCCCTGGTCCTTCAGTTTAGCCTAGACAGAATTAACTGTAACGGCCAGCCCAAACTGGGGAGTGGGATACAAGAGTTGGTGTCAAGTTCAGGAAGTGTCAAGTTTAGTTACAGAAAGTGTGGCGAAGTGATAGCAGTGGTCATGCACAGTGGGCTGCCAGGGCCAATATGATCCTGTTACTCAAGGCAGTGGATTGCCAAAGAACCCTTCCATGCCAATCTGTTTGTCAGCCCTAAGACCTCAAGATGGACATCGGGGCGCACTAAGCCTGTGGTGCTGCAGAGTAAAATGGACTTAGACTCTCATAGGTGGAAGGTAATGGAATCCGGGTGCATTGCGAGCAGGGGAAAATGAATGAAAGAAAAAACAACGTGGGGTCCCCTCAGTTTATTAACCAACCAGACAAAACTCACAGTTGCAGGCTGCTTTCCTCAGGCTGGTAAGGGGCCATGGATATGGGCCCCTCACCTAAACACAGCAGCCCACAGCTGCCCAGAAAAGGTGCATCTATTAGATGACACCTCTCTATTACTAATCTTATAGTTGTTAAAGGGTTAATAAAACACCACATAGTGAGAAAAAGTATTTTAATGAAATCAAACACTAAACACAGTTTTGCCATCTTTATTAGTCTGCCATACCAAGCAAAGCTCTCGATCTGCTGTAAAAAAAAGTCAAAATAAAAAAGCAGCAATATACCCATACCTGTCCGGGGACAAGTCAGTTCCACGCCGTAATCAATGTCTGAGGAATGTACAGTTTACAACCGGGAGTGGAGCTAATGCGACTGCTCCCAGCTGTAAACTACTGGGGAATGAATGAGAAGCAGCAAGCACAGACTCAGTGACGTCACCGCTAGTTACTGAGCCTGTGCCCGCAGCGTCTCATTCATTCCCCAGTAGTAGGAAGTCACATTAGCACCGCTCCTGGTTGTAAACTGTACATTCCCAGAAATATGGATTACGGCGTGGGACTGACTATACGCCGGACAGGTATGGGTATATTGTTGCTTTTTTATTTTGACTTTTTTTTACTGGAGATCGAGGGCTTTGGCGCCTGCTCTCAAGTGATAACAATGAGAGGAGGCGGCGGCTGACAGGACTATTACTACCATCAGCCTACACTTGCTGCCACTAATAACAGTGACAGCAGGATAAGCTGATGGGAGTATTCTTCACCTGCCACCTGCGCTATAAAAAAAAAAAAAAATCCGGAGTGGGATCCCCTGTATTTTCTATAGCCAGCCAGGCAAAACTCACAGCTGGGGGCTGCAAACCTCAGTGGTCAGCTTCAGAAAGGCTGGTAATCAAGAATAGAGGGGTCCCCATGCTGTTTTTTTAAATCATTTAATAAAGCGACATGGGGTTCCCGTCATTATTGACAACCAGCCTGATTGCTGGCAGAGCAGGGGAGAATGATGCGAGCGGTCTTCAGCACCCGGTTCCGGGGAACAGTGCTGATTCCCTGGAGGCCGTGCATGTGGTACTGATGCGGCACACGGGCAACACGGTTGCCACAAGTGTTCCGCAAGTTTTACACATATGGACACATATGGACACACGGACACTGACATCGTCGGTACAGGTTTTTACGGTACCGGAAATATCAGTCCATATGAATCCGGCCTTAGTGTATGACTTCACCCAAACATAAAAAGCTATATAAATCTGTTATTGCTGTAATCACAACCACCAGACGAATAAAGTTGCCTAATCACTTAAACTGCACGAGGAACGGCATAAAAAATAAATAAAACCAATTCTTGACCTACTGTTTATTTGTTAATTTTGCCTCCCAAAGATCACAGTAAGGCTCGGGACACATTTATCCTGCGCTCTGCGCTGAGCGCTTACACCTTGAGTGGTTTAGTTTCCAAAATGGTGTCACTTGTGGAAGGGTTCCCCTGTTTAGGCACATTCAAAGCTCTTGAAACGCAACATGACATCCAGTATAATAATATTAATAATCTTTATATTTACATAGTGCTAACACATTTCACAGCGCTTTACAGTATCATTATCATCGCTATCCTCGATGGGGCTCACAATCTAAATTCCCTATCAGTATGTCTTTGGAATGTGGGAGGAAACTGGAGAAACCAGAGAAAACCCATGCAAACACCACACAAACTCCTTGCAGATGTTCTCCTTGGTGGGATTTGAACCAAGGACTTCAGCGCTGCAAGGTTGTGGTCAGGGCCGGCGTTAGGGGCAGGCAGACCAGGCAGCTGCCTGGGGCCCCCACTCCTCAGGGGCCCCCAGCTAGCGTCAAATCACGCAGCCGCTATGGGGCCCCTGTGAGGCAGGGGGGCCCGCCTGCCGCCAGCGCTGACTCCCCAGTCGCATTGAACTATACCAGCGTCTGCCGGTACAGTTCAAAGCAATGATGGAGGAGAGAACGTCACCTGACGCTCCCTCTCCCATCATTCCCCGCTCTGCCTCTGACACAGTGGGTGCGCGTCATCGCGCACTTGCTGTGTGTCAGGCAGTGTGGCGGCAGCCGCCAACACAGAACAGGGAGCAGCACGGGCTCGGGGAGAGGTAAGGAGCTTGTGTTTTTTTGTTTTTTTTTACTGGACTGTGCGGCCATTCTCGGGAGGAGAGAGGCAAGGGGGATGTGGGCTGCGCTGTGTACTACTGTATGTGCAGTGCTGTATACTCCTGTGGGCTGTGCTGTATACTCCTGTGGGCTGTGCTGTATACTCCTGTGGGCAGTGCTGTATACTCCTGTGGGCTGTGCTGTGTACTACTGTATGGGCAGTGCTGTATACTACTGTGGGCAGTGCTGTTTACTCCTGTGGGCTGTGCTGTATACTACTGTGGGCTGTGCTGTATACTCCTGTGGGCTGTGCTGTATACTCCTGTGGGCTGTGCTGTGTACTTGTCATGTCGGACGTTGTTCAGACCAGGTCGTCCGACAGACAGCGGTAATTCCGCTTTTGACCACTACTTGCTCATTGGCGTCTGCTAGATTTTATCTAGCTGTTCTGGGGTTAATTTACCTAATCCTCGGATTGGAAGCTGGGCCATTCCCATTGCCTTTAAATAGTTCTCTTGATCATTGGGCATCGCCAATTATAGCTTCTGTCTTGTGCATTGTTATCTCGGTCTGGAGTGGAGAGCTGGTTGTTGGAGATTCGTTGCTGGTGGTGTATTTTCCTCTGTCTTATTTACTCCTTCCTATATTTGTATTTATTTTGCCCTGCACATTTATAGTGTATTCCTGAGTGACTGCGGCGTGGTGTATATTTTCCTTTATCCTTGTCTGTGCTAACTGTGGGTATTGGAATATTACCTCTTCACTGGGTGGAGGGCGGAGGTATCAGCCTAGGGTTAAAACAGGAGACAGGGTGAGGTTCGAGGCTTGGACATGCACACCATCAGTGTAAACTCCAGGTAGAGGGTCAGTCAGGATTTCCCTAGTCTGAGGGAAACTGCAGGGGCCCGGGTTATTAGCTCTCGCTCACTTAGTCTCCCCGTGACATTATAATCGGCCCAACAAAAAAAAAAAAAAAAAAGGGGTTTCTTTTTTTTGTGTGTGTTTTGTCATGGATCCCATGACTTCCATAACCTGCCAGTTGGAGGCGCTGTCCCTACAGGTCACTGAGTTGAGGGGGGCAGTGCAGCAACAGGGACTAGCAGTATCTAATGTGCAGGCTGGAGCGACAGGAAGAGTTGCTGAGCCTAAATTTCCTTTGCCTGAAAGATTTACTGGGGAACGCAGTAAATTTGTTTCTTTTCGTGAAGCTTGCAAACTATATTTCCGTATGCGCCCGATCTCCTCGGGTAATGAGGCTCAGCGTGTGGGCCTGGTGTTGTCATTGTTAAGCGGGGATCCCCAAGCATGGGCGTTTTCTTTGCCATCTGATTCTGTTGCATTTGACTCTGTGGAGAGTTTTTTTTCTTTTCTTGGAAGTGTTTATGATGAACCTGACAGAATGGCTCTAACAGAATCTAAGATACGCACTATTCGCCAGGGGGAGCGAGTTACAGAGGATTACTGTTCTGAATTTCGTCGCTGGGCGATCGATACACAATGTAATGATCCAGCATTGCGGAGTCAGTTTATACATGGGATTTCTGGAAGGGTTAAAAAAGCCCTTCTGATGTACGAGACTCCTGCTTCTCTAGATTCCGCCATGAGTCCGGTTGTCCGCATAGATCGCCGTTTGCGTCAGGGGGAGCATGAGACACCGCCTATGGGAGAGGGTTTAGGTTCATGTGAGGTTGCTGCAGGTGAGCCCACGGAGCCTATGCAAATCGCAGGGGTGTCACATGTCAAGCGTCAAGCCCCTGAGCTCAGGAAGCAGGGAGCCTGTTTTTACTGTGGTAAAACTGGTCATTTTATTAACATCTGTCCTCTGCTGTCTAAGAAAAACACAACGGCGGAAAACTTCTAAGCTCAGAGGGTGTGGAGGAGACCAATCTGAGCTTATGTATATCCTCCATGGTGGTTTCTCAATGCATGCTCCCTGCTAAGGTTTTTATTGCTGGCAGTGAGCTGCCAATTACTGTTTTTGTGGATAGTGGTTCAGCCACAAATCTCATTGACGAGGAGTTTGCGCACACAGCAGGTTTTAGGATTGAAAAACTGCCTCATCCTATCCGCGTGGTCACCATCAATGCTGCTCCTCTCTCTCAGGGGGAGATTACTGAATTTGTGGCTGAGGTGAAACTCCACATTGGGGTTCTACATTCCGAGCGGGTTACATGTAAGGTACTCAGGAATCTTCCTGCTCAGGTGGTTTTGGGTTTTCCTTGGTTGTCTATGCACAACCCGGTAATTGACTGGAAAACTCAGGACATAATTCGGTGGAGCGAGTTCTGCCAGGAGAATTGCCTGGCCACATGTGTGGCTGCGGTGACTTCAAGCGTTCCGGAGTCACTTCTGGATTTTGTGGATGTGTTCTCTGAGAAGGGTTGTTCAGAGTTGCCGCCACATCGTCCTTATGACTGTTCTATCAGGTTTAAACCAGGGGCCAAATTGCCTAAAGCAAGGATGTTTAACATCTCCGGTCCGGAGAGACAAGCGTTAAAAGATTACATTGCTGAAAGCTTGAGCAAAGGGCACATCAGGCCGTCATCCTCGCCGGTTGCAGCAGGGTTCTTCTTCGTGAAGAAGAAAGATGGCGGATTATGCCCGTGTTTGGATTTCAGGGAGTTGAACCAGATTACGGTTTGTGATCCATACCCTATGCCTCTGATACCAGATTTGTTCAACCAGGTGGCAGGTGCTAAGTGGTTTACCAAGCTTGACCTCAGGGGGGCGTACAACCTCATAAGAGTCCGTCAAGGTGATGAGTGGAAGACGGCTTTTAATACCCCTGAGGGTCATTTTGAAAATTTGGTGATGCCGTTTGGGTTGACTAACGCACCTGCAGTGTTCCAACATTTCATCAATGATGTGTTCTCGCATGTTTTGGGGAAATTCGTTATCATGTACCTAGATGACATTCTCATATATTCTTGCGACCGTGATGCTCATTTAGATCATGTCAGGCAGGTGTTACAGCTTCTCAGAGAGAATAAGCTGTATGCTAAACTTGAGAAATGTGTATTTTCTGTTCAAGAGTTGCCTTTCTTGGGTTATATTGTGTCTGCTTCTGGGTTTAAAATGGACGCCGCTAAGGTGCAGGCGGTGCTGCATTGGGAACGTCCTGATAACCTGAAAGCACTCCAGCGGTTCCTTGGGTTTTCTAACTACTATAGGAAATTTATCAAGGATTTTTCCATCATTGCTAAACCGCTTACTGACATGACTAAAAAGGGTACCAATTTCTCCGTTTGGCCTGAGGCTGCTGTGCGCGCATTTGAGTTTCTTAAGAACAGTTTTGTTTCAGCCCCCATTCTTGTGCAGCCAGAGGTATCTAAACCCTTTGTTGTGGAAGTCGATGCGTCTGAGGTTGGTGTGGGGGCGGTACTATCTCAAGGCTCATCTTTGAGTGGTTTACGTCCGTGCGCCTATTTCTCCAAGAAACTGTCGTCCGCCGAACGTAACTACGATATCGGCAACAGGGAGTTGTTGGCAATTAAGTTGGCCTTTGAGGAATGGCGACACTTCTTGGAGGGGTCGGTACATCAGGTAACTGTTATTACCGATCATAAGAATCTGCTGTATTTGGAGTCAGCCAAGCGTCTGTCCCCCAGGCAGGCTCGCTGGGCATTGTTTTTCACGCGGTTCAATTTTGTGGTCACTTACAGACCGGGGTCTAAAAACACTAAGGCGGATGCTCTGTCCAGGTGTTTTCCGGAGGGAGAACCTCGGGAGGATCCAGTACCCATTCTCCAAAAGGGTGTTGTGGTTTCGGCTCTCACTACCGAGGTTGAGGCTGAGATTGCCGAGGCTCAGGAGGAGGTAACATCTGAGCTTCCCGTCAACAAATCTTTTGTACCGCTTCATCTCTGCCTAAAGGTTTTGGCGGAGCATCATGATGCTGTCCTGGCTGGCCACCCAGGGGTTAGAGGTACCTTGGAGTTGGTGTCACGTCGGTTTTGGTGGCCCAAGATCTGACAGGACGTGGTCTCATACGTGTCAGCTTGTACCACGTGCGCTAGGGCTAAGACGCCTCGCTCCCGTCCTGTTGGCACACTACTTCCTCTTGAGGTACCTAGTAAGCCTTGGACGGAAATCTCCATGGATTTCATCACTGATTTGCCCTCATCAGCTGGGAACACGGTCATCTTGGTGATTGTTGATCGGTTTTCTAAAATGTCGCACTTTGTGTCTTTGCCTTCGTTGCCTAACGCTAAAGGTACCGTCACACTAAGCGACGCTGCAGCGATACAGACAACGATGCCGATCGCTGCAGCGTCGCTGTTTGGTCGCTGGAGAGCTGTCACACAGACCGCTCTCCAGCGACCAACGATGCCGAGGTCCCCGGGTAACCAGGGTAAACATCGGGTTGCTAAGCGCAGGGCCGCGCTTAGTAACCCGATGTTTACCCTGGTTACCAGTGTAAAATGTAAAAAAACAAACACTACATACTCACCTTCACGTCCCTCGCCGTCCGCTTCCTGCACTGACTGAGCGCCGGCCCTAACAGCAGAGCGGTGACGTCACCGCTGTGCTGTGCTTTCACTTTGCGGCCGGCCGGAGCTCACAGTCAGTGCAGGAAGCGGACGGCGAGGGACGTGTGACAGACATCAGAGGGTGAGTATGTACTGTTTGTTTTTTTATATATTACACTGGTAACCAGGGTAAACATCGGGTTACTAAGCGCGGCCCTGCGCTTAGTAACCCGATATTTACCCTGGTTACCATTGTAAAGCATCGCTGGTATCGTTGCTTTTGCTGTCAAACACAACGATACACGGTGATCTGACGACCAAATAAAGTTCTGAACTTTAATCAACGACCAGCGATATCACAGCAGGATCCTGATCGCTGCTGCGTGTCAAACATAACGATATCGCTATCCAGGACGCTGCAACGTCACGGATCGCTAGCGATATCCTTTAGTGTGACGGTACCTTAAGACTCTGGCTCAGGTATTTGTGCAGGAGGTGGTCAGACTTCATGGGGTTCCGTCTGACATCGTGTCTGATAGGGGGTCTCAGTTTGTGGCAAAATTTTGGAGAGCATTTTGCTCACGGCTGGGGATCAAGTTATCTCATTCTTCGGCGTTTCATCCTCAGTCAAATGGTCAGACTGAGCGTATGAACCAAAATTTGGAACAGTACTTACGCTGCTTTGTCTCTGATAACCAGGAGGAGTGGTCTACCTTTCTTCCTTTGGCTGAGTTTCCCATCAATAATCACCGCCAGGAGTCATCTGGGGAGTCTCCGTTTTTTTGTGTTTACGGGCTACATACTCAATTTTGTACTTTGAGTCAGAGGGGCTCATCCGGCGTTCCGGAGGAGGACCAGTTAGGAGCACAATTGTCATCAGTCTGGAGGAGAGTTAAACAGCGCCTGTTGAGTGTGGGTGCTAGGTACAAACGTGTGGCTGACAGTAGGCGTGTGCCAGGTCCGGACCTGAGTGTGGATGACTGGGTGTGGTCATCCACAAAAAACATAAGACTCAAAATACCGTCCCTTAAATTGGGTCCACGGTTTATTGGTCCATTTAGGGTCACCGCCGTCATTAACCCAGTAGCGTACCGATTGGAGCTCCCTACGGTGTATAAGATACACAACGTGTTCCACAGGTCTCTTCTAAAGAAGGTGGTGGGTTCTGTGGACGCAGCGCCTATGCCACCTCCAGTCTTGGTGGATGGTAATTTGGAGTTTGAAGTCTCCAAGGTGGTTGACTCTCGTGTAGTGCGTCGCACTTTACAGTACTTGGTACACTGGCGTGGTTATGGGCCTGAGGAGAGGTCCTGGGTACCAGCCTCGGACATTCATGTGGATCGGCTGGTCAGGTTTTTTCATCGTCGCCATCCAGACAAGCCGGGTCCTATAAGCCGTGAGGGCCCTGGGGTCCCTCGTAGAAGGCGGGGTACTGTCATGTCGGGCGCTGTTCAGACCAGGTCGTCCGACAGACAGCGGTAATTCCGCTTTTGACCACTACTTGCTCATTGGCGTCTGCTAGATTTTATCTAGCTGTTCTGGGGTTAATTTACCTAATCCTCGGATTGGAAGCTGGGCCATTCCCATTGCCTTTAAATAGTTCTCCTGATCATTGGGCATCCCCAATTATAGCTTCTGTCTTGTGCATTGTTATCTCGGTCTGGAGTGGAGAGCTGGTTGTTGGAGATTCGTTGCTGGTGGTGTATTTTCCTCTGTCTTATTTACTCCTTCCTATATTTGTATTTATTTTGCCCTGCACATTTATAGTGTATTCCTGAGTGACTGCGGCATGGTGTATATTTTCCTTTATCCTTGTCTGTGCTAACTGTGGGTATTGGAATATTACCTCTTCACTGGGTGGAGGGCGGAGGTATCAGCCTAGGGTTAAAACAGGAGACAGGGTGAGGTTCGAGGCCTGGACATGCACACCATCAGTGTAAACTCCAGGTAGAGGGTCAGTCAGGATTTCCCTAGTCTGAGGGAAACTGCAGGGGCCCGGGTTATTAGCTCTCGCTCACCTAGTCTCCCCGTGACAGTACTACTGTATGGGCAGTGCTGTATACTCCTGTGGGCTGTGCTGTATACTACTGTGGGCTGTGCTGTATACTACTGTGGGCAGTGCTGTAAACTACTGTGGGCAGTGCTGTAAACTACTGTGGGCAGTGCTGTATACTACTGTATGGGCAGTGCTGTATACTACTGTGGGCAGTGCTGTATACTCCTGTGGGCTGTGCTGTATACTACTGTGGGCAGTACTGTATACTACTGTGGGCAGTGCTGTATACTACTGTGGGCAGTGCTGTATACTACTGTGGGCAGTGCTGTATACTACTGTGTGGGCTGTTCTACAAACTACTGTGTGGGCTGTGCTATATACTACTATGTGGGCTGTGCTATATACTATGGGGGTATATTATATTCCATGGGGAGGCTGTGTTATATACTATGTGGCAGTGTTATATATTTGGGGGGTATATTATACATTATATTCTATGAAGGAGGCTATGTTATATATCATGGGGGGCTGCTTTATATTCTGTGGGGGGCTTTATTAGATTTTATGAGGGATGATTGCATCATACCCTTTGATGGGGCTACATTATATTCTATGGGGAGGTGGGCTGTATAATATCTTGTTCGGGGCTACATTATATTCTAAGTGGGGCTGTATTATATTTATATTCCTTGATGGGTGATTGCATCATACTCTATGAGGGGGCTACATTATACTATATGGGGGGCTGCATTATATTCTATGGGGAGGTTACATTATACTCTGTGGGGGGTTACATTATACTCTGGGGTGGCTGCATTATACTCTGTAGGGTGGTGGCTGCATTATACTATATGTGGGCTGAATTATACTGTATCGAGGACTATGGGGAATACATTATACTATATGAAGAACTATGGGGTGCATTATACTATGGGAAGTGAATTGTACTACATGGATGACTATGGCGGTGCATTATACTATATGGAGCACTGTGAGGAGTGTATTATGCTATATGGAGGACTGAGGAGTATATGTTAATATATGGAGGACTACAAGGAGTGTATTATACTATATGGAGGACTATGGGAAGTGTATAATACTATACGGAGGACTATGAGGAGTGTATTATACTATATGGAGGACTATGGGGCACATTATATTATATGGAGGACTATGGGGTGTGCATTTTACAATATGGAGGACTGTGGTGCACATTATAATATATGGAGGACTATGGGGTGTATTATACTAAGCAAGCAAAATGCTGCATATTCATTGGGTGATTGGATTGTTTATGCCGGAATAAAAATCCTTGTTCTCAGCAGCACATCGCCGGTGTAAACTGTAGATGTGCTGCTGATAACATGATACTGTATGGTGATCTGTTAGTGATCGTTCTGTCCCTTTCATTCTTTCTCAGATGGTGGAAAGAGGCCGGGAAACAAGCGTCCAACGACTTCAGTATTGTCGATCACACTCGTTTAGCGGCCTGAGATCAGCGCATGTAAATACAACCGAAATGCTTCTGTATGATGTGCAATATGTTAGCATTTGGGGCCCCATTTTAAACTTTGCCTAGGGCCCCACTTTGCCTAAAACCGGCCCTGGTTGTGGTGCTAACCACTGAGCCACCATTAGTGATTCCATCCAATTTTGGATTCAAAAAGTCAAATGGTGCTCCTTCCGAGCCCTGCTATGCGTACAAACAGTGGTTTTCCTCAACATATGGGGTAAAAATTGTACAAAAATATTTGGAGTCCATTTTCTCCTGTTACCCTTGTGAAAATAAAAAAATGTGGGGCTAAAAGAACATTTTTGTGAAAAAAAATTAAATCTTCATTTTTTCCTTCCAAATTGCTTCAGTTCCAGTGACACCCCTGAAGGGTTAGTAAACTTCTTGAATGTGTTTTGAGCACCTTGTGTGGGGCAGTTTTTAGAATGGTGTCAATGTTTTGGTATTTTCTGTCACATAGGCCCATCAAAGTTACCGTAACTCAAATGTGCGTAGTTATGGCTGGTCTGGTGTAAGCAGTCCATTTGTGTAGTGAGTATCAGTGATTTACCAAGTCTTTTATTTAGGTGGAATTTAGGGCCCGGGTTTTAGGCGTGACTGTAGAGCCTGGAGGGGAAGGTCACTGCTGCACCTCACTCCAGGCTTTAGACCTGCTGAGCTAAGGCTCCAGGTGAGGCTCTAAAGGTGATAAAAGAGGGGAGTGCCAGTATAATATGAAGGAGAAGGTGAGTGCAGCTGGAAAGAACAAAGCTCTGCTTAAAAGTGACGTGCTCATTGGGACTTTAAGGGTGAGCGCTCCCATCATATCCAGCCCATGTGTGAACATTGTCCTGTACCTAGGAAAAATGTCTAGTATTGTTTGACTCTTTCTGAAGAAGTCTATTTTCATAAAGGGCTCTGTCTCTTCCAGATAATTATAGACCAGTAAGCTTTATATGCTGTTGAGGTAGTTGAGTATGTGCACTGCTATTCCCCTTTCAAAGTATGTTCCCTCTTTCAGAATTTGCTGCAGTTTTGGTGCTGTTTATTTATGCAGTGTCAAAAAAATCCTGTGTCTACTGTGCTTCTATGTGCACCTGGGGATCACCTGCGGACACTGACATTTGGTGTCTTTTAGATCCGCAGCATGTCACTTTTTTTCTCTTGTGGGTACGCATGTGGATTTTCCCTATAGACTTGCATTAATGAGGAAAATCCTTTTGTGGAAGTAAAAAATGTAAATTCGTGTCTGCTAACTTGCATAATATGTGCAGACATTCTGCAGCCAATCCGAAGGCTACTTTCACACTAGCGTTAACTGCATTACGTCGCAAATGCGTCGTTTTGCTGAAAAAACGCATCCTGCAAAAGTGCTTGCAGGATGCGTTTTTTCAGCATTGACTAACATTAGCGACGCATTTGTGACGCAATGACACACGTCGCAACCGTCCTGCGACGGTTGCGCCGTGCTGTTGCGGACTGTCGGGAGCAAAAAACGTTACACCTCCCCCACCTCCCCGCACCTCACAATGGGGCAGCGGATGCGCAGGAAAAATGCATCTGCTGCCCCCGTTGTGCGGCGGGGACAACGCTAGCGTCGGGGACCTCGGCCCGACGCTAGTGTGAAAGAAGCCTAAGGCTATGTGCACACATTGCAGGTTTGACTGTGGAATTTTCTGTGCAGATTCTGCATTTCTTGGCAGAAAACGCAGGTCAGAATCTGCGCCTTTTTTTTGGTATGTGCACACGTTGCAGATTTTTGTGCAGATTTCTTCCTTTTTTTTTTTTTTACCCCTGCAGATTTGTATTATGGAATGGGTGCAGAAACGCTGCAGATCCGCACAAAAGTAACATGGTCCTTTTTTGAATCTGCTGCGTTTTCAGTGCAGAATTTTCCGCACCATTAGGACAGCATTTTTTTTTGCCATTGATTTACATTGTACTGTAAATCACTTGCAGATCTGCAGCGTTTCTGCGCACAAAAAAAAGCGGCAGATCTGTAGGAAATCTGCAACATGTGCACAGTCTAAATGTGGGAACGTGCCCTAACGTTCTTAAAAGGTTTGTTCTGCCTGTTGTGGGGTTCCAAGCAGTTGAACCCACAAGAGTGGTGTATTGTCTGTACCAGCAGACCACGTATGTTGTGCAGAATTGTAAATCTGTGAGTCAGTCTGTGCGATGTAGAATTCCACCTGCCAGTGAGTGTCTGAAACTCTGCAGGCAAGATGTCCCTAAAATGCACCTGTTGTGTGGAGTCTGCACAGTGCAGGTATGACACATGCAGCTGCGGTGCTGAACAGCTGATTATTGCAGCTATTCGGTAAGCGCTATAGCTACTCGGATATGGAGTTATACGAGGCTTTTCACCCATCCCTAGTAAACATCTTACTAGATAAGTCTGTGTGTGTGTGGGGGTAACATAATATTAGTGGGGGGGGGGAGTTACCATCATGCTAGATGGAGGTCTGCAGGGGAGCCCTTTTTTTTGGGGGGGGGGCATCATGCCCTATGGGGGCAATAGAGATGGGTGAGAACACTATAAAGAGCTCCAGTAGGGGTAAAATAACCGCAAGTCTGAAAGTTAGGAGGCTTGTCCTTCTGTGATAAGACCTTTGCTATGGGGTCCCATGATTTCTATGTACATTCTCTCAGTGCATTATTACAATGCAGGGGCACTGGGGGTTATAAGACCGCACAATGGAAAATTATTAATGGGGCAGCACAGGAGGGTGTTTGTGTTATAAGGAGTTTCAGGGTCATTATTGGTGTCAACGGGAATTATTATAAGGAGGCACAAGGGGATATTTCAATAAATTACACTAAATGTAAGGGGGCACAAAAGAGCATTATTGCTATGGGGAACATTACTGTGTGGGAGCGCATAGGGGCACTGTTATGTGGGGCACAACATGAGGGTTCTACTAGTATATCAGGCACTGGTTACAGCATTATACAGTTTGGGAAGGGGGGATGTGAGGACGGTCCTGGAAATGCTGTAAATCAAAGTGGTCTTTGTGCTACATTTTGCAGGGACCACTAAAAAGAAAAAAATCTGGCCTGTATACCTTTTTAGTATTAAATTAACCACCATTAATGCCACCACCTTGTGTTTTACATCAATATGGCCATTTTAGGGCTTGACTTTTGTGGGATGAGTAGTACTTTTGAATGAAACCATTGGTGTTGCCATATAGTGTACTAAAAAATGGGAGAAAAATTCACAGTGCAGTAAAATTGCAAAAAAAGTGCAATAACATAATTTCTTTTGCTTTTTACCGTGTTCACTAAATACTAAAACGGACTTGCCATTATGATTCTCCAGGTCATTACAAGCTCACAGAGGGCTTAATTTTTGCGTGCCAAGCTTAGGTTTTTATTGATACCATTTTTGTGTAGATAGGATCTTTTGCTTGCCTGTTATTTTAATGCAAATTTGTGGCAACAAAAAAGTGTAGTTCTGCAATTTTGATTTTTTTTTTTCTCGTTTTGATGTTTACAGATGTGCCCTAAAAGTTGCGGGCTCATCGCCTGAGCTCACAGCAAACAGGTGGCCACATTAGATGTAACTATACATCTAAGGTGGTAAAGGGGTTAATGGCCAGGTGTAACAATACTGTCCAATATACGAACATGTACATACATGGTGTCGGCTCACTACGATTAATGAACACATGAAATCCACATGAGTCATTCAATCCTGGTGTATATGTCCCTTATCATGGGCCTCCTCCTGATGTATACGTCCCCTATTCTGTTGCTGTTCTTTAATGTGGAAAAGAAAGCGAAGCTATTCTACTCCCGTTAACTCCACTCCACTTGTATTCAACTGATGAGTGAGAGATGATTTGAGTAATCATCAGCTGCTGTGCTATAAATAAAATAAAGTGGGGGTTTCTTCCTCTGTATTTTTGATAGACAGGCAAAACTGACAGCTGCAGCTTTAGCAAGGCTGGTTATCCAGCATAAAGGAGTTCCACACTTTGTTTTGTAAATGTATTCAATAATTTAAAAAGTAGGGTTCCCCAATTTGACAACCAGCCAAGATAAAACAGGCAGCTGGGGGCTGGTATTTTTAAACTACTAAGGGGCCATGGATATTGCCTCCCCAGAAAAGGCATATCTATTAGATGCATGAATTCTGGCGCTTTGCCTGGCTCTTACCACTTACCTTGGTGGCTTTTCTTTTTTTTTTTTCTTGTAATTATAGCGCAGGCGGCGGCTGAATACTCAAATCAGCTCTTGCTGTTAACAGTTGAATACAACTTTCAACATTCTCCCCTGCTGGCGCTGAACACGGTGCAAGCAGGTGACAGTGATGTGAGCTATCTCAGCAATGGGTACTGGGGAAGAGCGAGAACAGTACCGCTGATTCCTAGGCATCGGTATGTGTGACACATGGTTGTGACATATATATATATATATATCACAAGTATTAAACACACGGACTCTATTATCTCCTGTACTAGTTTTTCCAGTATCGGAAATATCAGGATGTGTGAAAGAGCCATAGTGCTTTTGTTAGGACTTTGGGAAGGATAGTGGTGCAGTATGAAGAACAGGGGGATGTTTGATGGGAGGGGGCAGGGTGAGCTTAGAGTAGCGGCGTAATATATATATCTATATCTATCTATCTCTTGGTGTGGAGATTCCAGCAGCCTATCGGAGCGCAAAAACCATCCACAACGTCCACATACAAGGGCTTCTTTCATTGGCTGCTGAAGTCGCATGTCCCTCTCCATATAAAAAGCAGACTTGTTTTTTCAGTGCCATTTTGTCAGTCTAACAGCACAGAGAAGCTGCTACTGCTGCAAGTAGTCAAATATTTCAGCTAGGATCCAGTGTGAAATAGACCTTCCAGCGTTTATATCGTTTGGGCTTGGTGTGGGCCAGATACGGTGCCACATTTCAGAATCTGAATAGTTTCTGATAGTGTGTGAGCCACATTATTATTGCAGCAAATAAATACTGATTGGTAATTTAGTAATGTGCCACCCCAGGGGTTTGGGTAACACAGTAGTGCTGCCCTCCTCTCAGAGAGGGTAGTGCTATGCCTGGAGACAAGAGGAATCCCTTTGGCAGGTTATCCCACACACAACACATTCTAACTCCAGGCCAGTAGGGGGAGCTCAAAACCCTGTTTTAGGGGAGCTTCCTTGAGAGATATAGATCCTAGTCTGGAGGAGTAAAGTCAGGCTGAGAGAGTCTGAGAGTGAAGAGAGACTGGAAAAGAGCAGAGGAGAGATTTAGGGCTCAAGGAGGCTGTGATTGGGTCTCCTAGGAGCCAGAGCGCAGAAACTGGGCACCGGGAGCCCCAGGTTGTGGATAACTGCATGGTCCACAGCAGAACCGGAGGGCACAGGACTATACGTAAACTGCCCGTACAACACCTGAGGTATAGCAGCAGTTAGAGCTTGGAGCCACCCTGTCAGAGACCCCAAGAAAACTGCTCAAGCTGCCTATCATGCAGGTACTGTCCCAGGACAGGAGAGAAGGGGTACCTTGCCAGCAAACTACAGGGAGCAAGGGACCAGGAAAGCAGCGCATAGTGGAAGGCTCCCAACCTGACCTGCCAAGGGGATTTCTGCTTGTTTCTGGGCTGCCTGGACTCTTTCTGTACTTGTGGCCTGCTACCACCAGTAAACCAGGTAAAGACTGCAACCCTGTGTCTCCCGTTATTTACCAGCAACACATCATCCCTGCCACCTTGGGAGCCCTGGAGACCCCGCTTCACCTGTGGGAAGCGTCACCATCTTGCTGCCACAACATCACCCCAGACGACCCCTTTAAGCGGCGTCGGTCCCTATTGACCAAGAACCACAGGTGGAGTCACGAAAATACTTTCACAATTCCCTTAAGGCTATGTGCACATGTATTCTTGAGGTCTACAGATTTTTCCGCAGCAAATTTGAGAAATCCGCAGGTAAAATGCACTGCGTTTTACCTGCAGTTTCACCTGCAGTTTTACACCTGTGGATTCCTATAGAGGAGCAGGTGTAAACCGCTGCGGAATCCGCACAAAGAATTGACATGCTGCGGAATGTAAACCGCAGCGTTTCCACGTGTTTTTTTTTCCGCAGCATGGGCACAGCAGTTTCTGTTTTCCATAGGTTTACATGGTACTGTAAACTCATGGAAAACTGCTGTGGACCCGCAGCTGCAGATTTGCAGCGAAATCTGCAACATGTGCACATAGCCTAAAACATTTTTCCCCTTTAATTGAGTCCCAGGGCCAGGGACCAGGTCACAGCCATCGTGACATCCGCTTTAAGTGCAACTGGACCCAGTGCTGAGTATCCCCATTGCCCTGGTGGGTGACTCAAGTAACAGGTGACTGATGGGTCTGGGCCTAGAGTTGTGAAACTGCTTGTTGAGGAAGGGTACATCCAACATGAGTGGGGGGGAAAAAGCGTGGTTGTGGTGGAAGGGTAAATAGACATGGTGGTCAACGTGTACATTGGTTAAGTGGTAGTGTTACTGAAAGCTCTAGTGAACAGTCTCCTCCTATCCAAAGACAACTGACAAAATCTGTTACTGGACGGGCTACTGGACTCCCCTTCTTTAGAAGCTGCACAGCGGTACGCCTTGCAGATGAGGGGCAGAAAGGGCATGTGCTCCAGTGGATGGTAAGCACTGCATCAAGTGGCCTCTCTTCCTCCACCTTATCACTCACAATACAGTCCTCAGAGGTGGCACCCAAATCACCCTTGTTTCCCCCTGCTTCAAAACTCTCCAACTGAGCAAATGACTGAGGAATCGCATATGGGTGACTCTGCAGGGCTATTCACATATGCTTTTTCATGGGCATCAGAGGTCTGCTCCAAAGATTCACACAATCAATAGGAGGAAAGCATCTGCACCAATATCCAAAATTTTTCAGTTCTATACGAGACGAAGTAGGGTCTGAAAAGAATCCAGACCTTTGTCACCAGACGTTAACTCCCAGGGGGTGGAGGTGATCCTGATGACTCAGATACCTGAAGCACATGCAGACTGTACTGTGTTGTCAGGACAGGAAGAGGAAGGTCTCTCTGGGCGAGGAGTAGGAGAACAGAGACTGACAATAAGGGCTTGTTTCCACTTGCGAGAAACACGTCCGTGTCTCGCATGTGGAAACCAAGCTCTGGCGCCGGCACATTGGAGCGGAGCATGCAGCTCCATGTGTTCCTATGCGGCCGCACGCTTGGCTCTGGAGTGCCAGAGCTTGGTTTCCACATGCGAGACACGAACGTGTTTCTCGCAAGTGGAAACTAGCCCTCAGGTTGTAGATCCACTTGCTGTGAACCCAGAGGCACACAGCAGAGTAGCTCAGCAGAGGATGTGGAGGAAGAGGAATATTAGGTTACGTTGCGGCTTGCTGCACATACTGAGTGCAGTGGCGTATCTAGGGGGGCAGCCGGGGCATGTGCCCCGGGCGCAGCCGGCAGGGGGGCGCAGTCAGGCAGCCTAATTCGGTGGTCCGCAGTGTATCCCCCGGCGGCTGCATTCTGCCGCCCCTGGTCTGGGAGTCAGCTGTTCTCTGTGCCGACTGTCAAGCTGACAGCCGGCACAGAGAAGCTGCAGAGTGCCAGCTCCCAATGTTTGCAGAGGGGGGGGGGAGCCCCTGCAGAGTGGCTGCGGCAGGCAGGGAGAAATCCCTGCAGCTCCGCTGCCCAGCGATCTGTCTTCCTGCTTCCTCTTGCTTCCTCTCACACTGACGCACCGCTGGATGACATCATCATTCAGCGGCCGGCTGTGTCAGAGGAAGGCGATGGAGCTGCTGCGGCAGAGCGTGAGGAGAGGTGAGGTGTGTGTGTGTGTCAGTATTGGGTGTGTGTATCGCGCTGCAGGGGAATGTGCAGAGAAGTGAATGGTGTGTGTGTGTGGGGGGAGGAGAGGGCAATGATGGGGCTGACTGGGAGAGAGCAATGATGGGGATGGTGGAGGAGGAGAGGACAATGATGGGGCTGACGGGGGGGGGAGGGGGGCATATGTCATTGAAGGGGGGGGGGGATTGGCGCCAGAATGAATTCTTGCCCTGGGTGCCAGAAACACTAGATATAACTCTGACTGAGTGATACAACCACGAGAAGCGTCCTCAGCCTCAACTCTGGCCATGGCCAGCAGTGGTTGCAGGTGTGTATTTTGCAGGGGTGGCAAGGGTTGCCTAGGCTGGGCCTAATTTGACACAACAAAGGATGACCCAACTTGCGTTATCTGCCAACTTTGCAAAAGACAACTCAAGGCAAAAAATGCAATAATTTGACTACTACATGCATGAACAGTAATGTGTGCAATCGACATGTTAGTCTGGGAATCTAGCTGTGCTAAAATGCAGACTAATGGGCCTCTGCAACCACTGGCTGTCCTATCAACTACATCTGCTTCTTCCTCCTGTCACCATAGCAAGTGTTCTCACACAGGTCTCAGCCTGCAAAACTCCTTCCTTTTTTTTTTTTCCCCTTACAGTTGGAGTGAGAGCCTGTCTGCTGTTACAGAAATGGAGATGCCTGCTGTTTGTTTAGCCGAGCACACATCTTTCTCAATCCACCATATACATCTGCACCTCATTCATAGTCCAAGTGTCGGGTTCACCCTATCTCAGCGCAGGAGCTAGCCCTTGGTTCCACAGTTATTGTCACGTAAAATGTTTCCTCCTACACATATCAAAGCTAAGAGCTTGATCTACACCATCTCCAATCTTTTGGCCACAGAAATTCTGCCTTTCTGCCTGGTGGACACTGTTTATGAAACATAGGTCGTCGAAGTCTCCTAGTACCAGTTGCCCAGTCGCCATTAGTTCTCGAAGATAGCTGTCCCTGTGCTACACCAGCATGCCGCAGACATCACCCATTTCTTGGGGAAAAAAGTCTGCCAGGGTGCATTTCACCACTGACGCCGGAGCAGCCATGGCTCACCACAATCAGTGTTCAAACTAATATACTTTGGAGATCATTCACACAGCTCAAGAGTTGTGGACAGCTATCCAGGCTGCGTTTGAGCAATGGCTGTCTCCACTGAACCTGGAGCCAGGGAAAGCAGTGTGCAATGACTGAACCTGGTGACAGCCCTATGCTAGAGCAACCTTACACGTGCCTTGCATAGCTCACATCTTCAACCTAGTGTTACAGCAATTTCTCTACCACTCTCAGCCTGGATGCACTGCTGCAGAAAACACTGTCAGTGTGCTCACTTCCGCCATTCACAGCCTGCAGGTCATCGACTTGCATTGCTACAGAGGTCTTTTAGCCTACCAGTTAACTGATGTGATGTGCCAACGTGGTGGAATTCCACTCTGCACATTGTTGCAGCGACTGTGGCAGCTTCGATGAGCCCTGATACAGTATGTCCTTTTGCATAACTTCATCCAACGCAGAATGGACGTGGTGAATATCAGGCTTGCAAAGTTTCGAAATGGCTACCTAGATGGTTAGCAGTGATGATGCCATCATCCGCATCATTATTATGGTCATCTACATGCTGGCGCACACTTTGAATAGTCTGCAGGAGGAGGTGGTGTTCCCAGAGGAAGAAGTGGAAGCAGAGGAGGATGCAGAAGGGATAACAATATCTCCTGTACTGGTCTGTCAATGCACAGGTGGGTGCCAGGGAGAGGGGGCTCCTAGTACCAGACTGTTGATGAAGGTGCAGGAGCCAAGGAACAAATGGAGGTGGAAAAAGAGGTGATGGGCATGCAGCAGTAAGGAGGAGATGAAGAGGATAATGATCCCCACTCTGTTGCCTGTGGTTGGCAGGAGGGGAGAGAGGAGGCAAACTGTAGTGTTACCCTGCCACCAACAAACCATGTACTTGGACCTCATGGAAGCACCTGACACATGAGCGCCTTCTTGCTGCTCTATCAACATGATAAATCAACCACATTCTGAACAGGTTTTATCGTAGATACTTATCACCCAGATATCCCTAGAATTTTTTACTTCAGGCAGGTTTTAAGGGGCTAAGGCTAAGCACATTAACCCCCTCCATGACTGGAGGTATTTGAGGTATTTTTGGATTTGCTTTTGTTTTTTGCTCCCCTTCTTCCCAGAGCCATAACATATATATTTTTTTCCCATCAATATGGCCATGTGAGGGCTTGTTTTTTGGAGGGCAGGTTTTACTTTTGAACGATACCATTGGTTTTACCATGTCATGTAGAGGGGGGGGGGGGGGGGGTGAAAGTGCAAAAAAGTGCAATCCCACACTTGTTTCTTATTTTGCCTTTTTACTATGTTCACCTAATGCTAAAACTGACCTGCCGCTATGATTCTCCAGGTTATTATGAGTTCATAGACACCAAACATGTCTAGGCTTTTTTTTATCTTAGTGGTGGAAAAAAAAAATTACGCCATCTTCTGATACCCGTAGCGCCTCCATTTTTCACGATCATGGGTTGGTGAGGGCTTTTTTTTTTTTTTTTGCTTGCTGAGCTGACTTTTTTTAATGATACCATTTTGGTGCAGATACGATCTTTTGATCTCCCGTCAATGCATCTAAATGCAATGTCGCGGCGACCAAAGATTAATCTTTATTTATTTCTTTAATAAATCAGGCGATTCTGAACACGGTTGTTTTTTTTTTATGGGACGAATTTGAACCTTTATCTTTTTATATGTATTTTAAAACTTTTTTTTTTTTAAACTTTTGGCATGCTTCAATAGTCTGCTGCCATAACCTGATTGGCTATGCTACATACAGGCAATGATCAGTTCGCCTGTATGTAGCTGAATTACTCGCTTGCTATGAGCACCGACCACTGGGTTGCGCTCACAGCAAGCCGGCAGTGACATCCATAGAGGTCTCCAGGGGAACTCTGGTTGTCATGCCAACTCATCAGTGACCCACTGTAATGTGATGGGGGTCACCGGTGGGCGGATTTCCGGCACAATTGCTGGAAGCGCATGTTAAATGCTGCTGTCAGTATTTAACAGCAGCATTTAATGGGTTAAAAGCAGCAGCGGTGGAAGAAGCAATTTCTGAGTCCTTTTGACATTTTTTTTTTTTTTTTTAAAACCAACTCGTGCACCAGAATAGTCCAAGTCTTACAGGTGGTGAATGAATGGAGAGGATGGTGCAGGAGTATCTAGAACTGAATATCAATATCAGGGAGGGTTTGGACCCTTTCACATTTTGGTCTTCCAAAATGGATGAGTGACCTAAGCTTGCCTCACACATCTTGAAGGTTTTATCGTCCCCGGCAGCCAGCATTCTCTCAGAATGTGTCTACAGCACTGCTGGTGGTGTCCTGATAGATAAGCGCAGCCGGCTGTCCCCTGAAAATGTCTGCCTAGCTTTCATTGAAGATAAACAAGTCATGGATCTCCCAAGGACTTTTGCACCCCAATTGCAGACTGCACAGAGTAGGTGATATTTAATTTTTTATTTTTTTTGTGAAATGCATTTAATGTCACGTAACTGCACTCTGTGATAGCTTTACTGTGGCTTCTGTGGCTGCTGATGTTTAACACAAATTTGAGAAAACGTGAACACTCCTGGTTGGGTGTCAATCTGCTGGGTTAGCTGTAGTGGAAGATGTGTCCGTCCCAATTACACTATTTCTACTGGGGTCAAATTGATGCCACTTTTGTGGTGTAAAGCCCTAATTTGTTTAAAAGTGAACACTCCAGGTTGAGTGTCCATCTGCTGGATTGGGTGTAGTGGAAGACCTGTTGGTCCCTATTATACTATTTCAACTGTGGTGAAATTGATGCCACTTTTGTGGTGTCTGCCAATAATTTTTGGAAATGTCTCCATGTGTGTTGCCTGTAGCAGTAGGCCTCTGAGACTGTCAGGCCTCCACTTCCTTGGACTCCACTACCAGTGTTACTATCCTTACATTTTTCTGATAATGGTAGTTTACAAAACTGATATTTGTGCCACCTGAGCGTAGCTTAGCATGAAAGCAGGTAGGTGTTACATGTGGTATCAGGGCTCCCAGCAAAGGGGTCCTACAATGATCCCTGACCCACCTCATCTTACTGTGATGTTCAATTGAAAGCTGTAAACGCTATCCCAGACCCAGATACCTCATGCCTGGCTGCTGCAGTTCCATACTAAAATTTGTACTTTAGATGCATTGAGGCCACTTTTCCTGGTTTCTGTCCCTCATTTGATGTGTTTTCGTAGTGTTTGGAGCCATTATAAGGTGTTGTGCATGCGTTTTTGTTTTTTTTTGCCTGCCATTGACCTGAATGGCGTTTGGCTATGTTCGCCGAATTAATAGGCGAATATTGCAAATTCAGCGATTGTAATCTGAACTGAACATTGAAATATTCGCTCATCTCTACTAGGTAGTTGTTGTTTTTTGGCACAAGGTTAGAGGCTGGGTTTTTATAAAGCTCGGAAGTATGCATCCCCTGGCCTTTATTACACATCTCCTAGGGTGCCCAAACGTTTCCATCAGCTCATTTTTCCTATTTTGCCTAAAACACAAAGGAAGCGTGTCATCTCTAACTTTAGGCCTTTTTAAAGATCATTTAATCAACTTGCTTATCTGTTAACATTAATGGTAATTTTGCCCTGGAATATCCAAACTATTACATGCCACTATATTGCCACATGGTGACATGTCCCATTTGAAAAATTTGGCCTGGTCACTAAGGGGTTAATTGGGCATGATATCTTCTAACCACAAGTTGATCCGCAAAATGTTAACGTGTGTGTTCTGTAACTTTACCATTTTGCAAAATACTTACTCCAGTTGATCTTCAGAACCTACCAACATTTGAGCGCCTGGCAGTTGTGGTATCTTTGGCCTAGGTCTCCAAATTTACTTGTCGTATGGCCACAAACCTTGTGAGCTCACTTTGGGAAACCTGGAAATTACAAATTAACTGAACATATTCTCCTTAATATCTGCTTGAGTGTCAAACCACATCACTTTATTTAATCATTAGGGATGCATGCATGTGTTGTGACTGTTAAACAGCTGTGGTGCCGATCAGCTGATTATCAGGAGCTTTCCAGGTATCCGGGTTCCAAATGCAGCTATTCTGAAAGGGCTAAAACTATTCAGATAGCACTTATCCAAAGCTATTCGATGATCCCTATTAATCATTTCAGTCAAGGTTGACAGGATTGTTAATGCTGACTCTGCATTTAAACGTGTAGCATTTAAATTTCCAAGGCTGAAATGTATGTTTTAACTATTACAGTCTCAAATTTGTTTTTCAATATAGGATGGACAATAATTTGGAGGACTTGGCCGCACCAGTACCATCAGGCACGATTTCATCGCCTCCTGAGACTGATGCTCCAGTGGAGACTGAAACTCCACATGATATGGTGCGGCACCAGGATTCTGACTCTGGAGAGGCAAGCAGGCAACCAATGGTTGTAAGCTCCCCATCAGTGATTCAACCACCATCACAGCAGCTTGTCCCTGGGCCCATTCGGTCATATCAAAGAGGAAGGCGAAATGTACGGCATCAAGACCTTCCTCTTTTGGCTCAGGAAATTGATGTCCGAATCTTACAGCTATTAAGTAATTTCACTCCTGAGAATGATGCTGAGAGGTTTGCCCGGTCTCTTGCACCTCAAATTGAAGCTGTTCCCCGCCAGCGTCAAGGATGGCTTAGGGCTGCCCTAATAACACTCATTGATGCCAGCCAGGAAGAGAATGACCCCACCCTCCTCTATACAGTAATTGAAGACTGGAGAAGAGCACAGCATGTAAGCCAGCAACAACCTGCTGTTCAGAGCCAACACCAGACTTTGCCACCAACTCAACAGGCTCATGCTGGCCTGAGTCGACCCCAACCTTTGCTGCCAACCCAGCAGACACATGCTAGCCAGAGCCAACATCTGCCATCAACCCAGCAGACACATGCTGGCCAGACCTACCACCAACCTCTACTTTCAACCCAGCAAACGCATGCTGGCCAGAACTACCAGCAACCTCTGCTGTTAACGCAGCAGACACATACTGGGCAGACCTACCACCAACCTCTGGTTCGAACCCTTCAGCCACCTGCTGGCCACTTGTCTCATCAGGCAACCACATACCCCCACAATCAACACCCACCACCTCCCCGTTCATATTATGGTTTTCCTTTTGACACCTACCCTTATCCATCACATAACCATGCTGGTCAACAATTGGGGACAAGCTATCGTCAATTACCTTGCCCTTCATGCCCAATGCATCAATCAATTACCTCCTCACATCTGGGAACACAGTCATCAAATCAGGAAGGGGAGAGCTCCCACACTCCAATCCCTGAAGCTTTTGTTGGTCAGGGGGAATATTCCATTCTGTAAATGTAATTTTTCTCCAGGCATCGTTTGTTTTTATTCAGTTTAAATATTAAAATCGTTTTTAGTTAAATGAAGGGGCATATGGTCTTTTCCAATATGTTAGCCAACATACATCAGGAAAATAAGTCATGGCTCTGTCTTGTTTGTCGGTAGGTTGAAAGCATATGCAGTGGTAAGCTCCCTGCCATAAGAACGTACTAAATATCGGCCATGCTAATACTTCAAATGCCCAGTGCCGTGGTAACAAGGCCACCTTAAACTTCCTCCACTCCTCCTCCTCCACTCGAGCTTATTCGTGCACATCCTTTTAATGAAATGTGTGAACATTGAGCAACATGTTTGGATCATATGTAACTGGTTGCCCACCATGTTGTAAGCACTGGTGACAAATGTGTTTACTAGACTATATAATTAGAAACTTTAGTGTTTTGGGACATTGCAGGAACAGTCTCTCTCCCCTTTTGACAAGTTAGTGTTAACTTTAAGTAGCTAAAATAATTTCAATAAATGATTTGATAGACGTGTTCAGGTCACTAATTTACTTAAGTGATCTTACCTGCTAAGCAGACTTGACACTAAAATTACTCTCGCATTGTGTTCAGGCACCTGTCTGTTGGCCACATCTGGGTTTGTCTGAACCCCTCCCCTCGAAAAACCGAATTTGGGCGTATGTGCTGACAGGGCCATAGACTAGTGGTGCCAAGAGCAAATGTTCGCTCTGACGTTCGGGCGTTTGTCTACTGGAGACTACCACCCAGATGCAGTCTACTACGTTTGAGTGTCTGCCTCCAGTAGGCATACATGCCCAAAAACTATAATGCTGCCATCAGAGCGAACGTGTGCTGTTGGTACCATAATAGTCTGTAATCCAGTCAGCACATACGCCCGAATCGCATTTTGCTTGCGGCTTAGGACTCAAGCCCCAATAAGGCCAACAAACAGGTGCCTAAATGCAATGTGAAAGTACCCGAATATGTTATAAGTGGTGGGAGCTTGTTTCTAGGATGTCCCATCTGGTAGTTTGAATGTAAGCAGTCATGTTCCCACATTAAAGTTAGACAGATATTGGGGTATTGAGCAATTCACTGTATTTTGTTCCACAAGGTTTGATGTTGCAACTTCCTTCATACATCACTATACACTAAATGGTGACTGGAAGCTTGGTCTACAACTTTCATTGGGAGCCTGCTCTGTCAGTGAATGCACAGCCTGATTGCAATCTGACAAGGTATTCTGCTAGCCACCAGACACTGTATACTGACAACTGTTGATCCAACCACAATGCAACTGTCACTCAATTTATTCTGACATGGTATGGATTTGTTTCATTTTCTTCCATGAGCTTGGTGGCCACTACAGGTGTCTGCTACTGTAGGAACCCCCGCCAACCTTCTGTATCAATATATCCAAGGGAATGTTGTTTGAGGACCTGAGTGTTAACATTTCAAGCTAACAAATCACAAGCCTATAAATGTTCAGAATTAGATGACTGCATACAGAAGAAAATACAAGGGTCACTGGAAATGTAGATGTTGAACCACAAGTCTGCATGGTCACCAGGGTAAAATATGTATGTGGTTGGTCAACACATGTTATGCACTTGACAACCTTAAATTTAATAGTGACCACTCATGCAGAATGATCAGAGCACACAAGTGCACTTCATGTGTGGAACAGTGTATTGGCGAAGCTATGAAGGCAAGACATGTTAATGGACGAACACATGTTAGTACTAAGTGTTACTGCTTAACTTACAAACCCTTTACTTGTATGTTTTTTGTTTTTTTTCTAATTAAAGTGTAGAACTTTTTATTGCGGTATTTGTTGTTGTTTCTTTAAGAAAACAAAGCCTTTTCTATTCGCCACGACAGCACCCACTGAGAGAGGGGATCCGCCCCTAGGAACAGGAAACCTACAGAGAGATAAAAGGGGCGGCCCCCCCTCGCTCCTCAGTTGGTTTCCTGTTCCTAGAAGGAAGCCCACAGAGAAGATCTCTGTAGACACTGTACAGCGGTGTCTGAGAAGAGGAAAAACTCGCCTGGATGCCGCCTGTGCGTCTCTGCTGAGCGGCAGGGGCTCCAGAGCGAGTAGAAGCAGAGTCGGGGATTCCTGTTGGTTCCCTCCTCGTCTGCACCGGCCAAATAGTGGGGCCTGGAAAGCTCCAACGATCTCCCTGCTGGGACATCGTTGTGGAAGGAAGACCATGGCGGTATGGTTACCTGAGATCCCGGTCTGGAAGGTGTGGCGCGGAACAGCGGTGGCTCCCCCCGGTCCCTCAGGTACGATGCGTGGGGTTGTAATGCCGGAAAAATGCGGCAGACGCCGGCGCATGCGCAGTGCGTCCGGAATCCCGGATGTAGTATGGCCGACCCCCGGAGGTCGGCATTGCATTTCCGGGGGAACCGCCATATTGGATTCCTCCTGGCGGTGTTCGCAGGTGTCCTGGTGCAGGTAATTAAAAAAAAAAAAATGGGTTGCAGCTGCGGGGGCTGAGATTGATAGCCCACACTATAAAAGTCTGATAGGAGTGGAGCAAGGGGCAGAAAGGGTTTACACCAGTATCCTGTAAGAGACGTTACCCCTTTGAGGACGAAGATTTAAACACCTGGACTAAAGTTCCAAAGGTCGATGCGGCTGTCGCATCCACTTCCCGCCGTTCTTCCCTACCAGTGGAAGATTCAGGCTCCTTATCTGATCCCATGGATAGGAAATCGGATGCACTTTTGAAAAAATCGTGGGAGGCCTGTGTCACTGCATTTAGGCCGGCAATCTCCACCACATGTACCAGTAGATCTATGCTGGTTTGGTTAGACCAGCTGGACCAGAATATCAAGAATGGTATATCTAGAGAGAAATTGAGGGCATCCATCCCCTTAATTAAGAGCGCTGCGGCATTTATATCCGATGCCTCCGTGGATTCTCTCCGCCTGGCGGCCAGGACAGCCAGCCTCGCAAATACTGCCCGCCGAGCCTTATGGTTAAAGAACTGGAAGGGGGATGCCCAGTCCAGATCCAAGTTGTGTGCCATACCCTGTCAGGGTGAGTACCTCTTTGGAACTATTCTGGATGAGATACTCACTAAGGCGGGTGAGCGTAAAAAAGGTTTTCCTAATCCCTTTGTTCCTGCTTACAGAAGGGCATTTAGGAGGCCAGCATTTGGCAGAAAGGGAAGCTTTAAAGAGCAATGGAGGAACAAAGACTTCAGGCAGAAAGGCAATTTGTTTAACAAACGTCCCTTCAAACCAGCTGAAAAATCCCGAGAACCCTATTCCACCAGTGGGCGGTAGACTACTGGGATTTATCAATCAGTGGAGAGAAATAACTATCAACCCATGGGCCATAAAATTAATATCCTCAGGCCTTACTCTAGACTTCATCCGAAAACCTCCGGATTCCTTTCGGCTCACCTCCCTAAAGTCCAAACTACAACAAGAAGCATTGGAAGTAGAAGTCAAGTCCCTTCTTGCAAAACGGGTCTTAATAGAGGTTCCGTCATCTCAAACCGGGCAGGGGTTCTACTCCCCCTTGTTTCTGATTACAAAACCTGACGGATCCTATAGAACTATTTTTAATTTGAGAAATCTAAATATGTTCATAAAACCCACAACATTTAAGATGGAATCCATTCGATCAGCCATTAAAAATTTGTTCCCTAACTGTTACATGGTAGTACTTGATCTCAAGGATGCTTATTATCATCTTCCCATACACCAGTCGCACCAGCAGTTTCTTCGGGTAGCAGTAGTTATAGACGGTCAAGTTCGTCATTTTCAATATAGAGCAATGCCCTTTGGTCTGTCTATGGCTCCTAGAGCCTTTACTAAGTTGCTTTTGGAAGTAATGTCCTTCCTACGGTTAAAAGACACATTGGTCATCCCATATCTGGACGACCTACTAATTGTGGGGAAAAATTTCTTACAGTGTGAGCAAAGGTTGGAGGAGGTGGTATCCTCTTTACAAAGGCTGGGTTGGATTATTAACTGGGAAAAATCCAGACTCCAACCCGTCACTTGTCAGAAATTTTTAGGTCTCCTCCTGGATTCAGTAGACCAAAAATGTTGGTTGCCTGATGATAAAAAGTATTCGATAATTAGTAAAGTAGATTTAGCTATCAAAAAGCGTAATATGTCACTGAGAAATGCCATGTCATTGTTAGGTTCACTATCATCATGTATCCCTGCGGTTAAATGGGCTCAATTCCATACTAGGCAGCTGCAAAAATTGGTATTGCAGGAAGACACAAAAGATAGGGTACATTTAGATCGAACAATTTTCTTAACGGCAGAGGTAGTACACTCCCTTACATGGTGGTTAGATTGGGGAAATCTATCAGAGGGGGTACCATGGGTCATCACCCCTTCTGCCGTAGTAACCACGGATGCTAGTCCGGAGGGCTGGGGAGCACATTTTGGTGATCAGGTGGTTCAGGGCCTTTGGTCCAGGTCAGAGTTAGCTAATTCTTCTAATGTAAAAGAATTAAGAGCCATATATTATTCCCTACTCCACTTTCTTCCCCAGCTACGAGGCTCTCACACAAGGGTCCTCTCAGACAACACCTCGGCAGTAGCCTATTTAAATCGTCAAGGAGGTACACGATCAGAAAATCTTATGAGAGTCTCTTCGGACATCATGACGTTAGCCGAAAGTCATCTGTTGTCCTTGTCAGCGGTGCACATCAGAGGTATAGACAACATCCGTGCCGATTTCCTCAGTCGCCATACCCTTCATCAAGGGGAATGGATGCTCAGCAGAGAGATTTTCCGGCAGATAACAGACCGATGGGGCATGCCACAAATAGACCTATTCGCAACAAGGTCCAACCGTCAGGTCAAAACATTTGCTTCCCTTTGCAGACTGGACAACCCCGACATATTCGATGCCCTTCAGGTACCATGGACATTCGACCTGGCCTACGCATTCCCTCCATGGAATCTATTACCTATAGTAATAAGAAAAATAAGGGAGGAGGGGGCAAGAGTTCTGTTGGTGGCCCCATTCTGGCCCAAAAGGCCATGGTTCTCCTGGCTCAGGGCAATGTCGACTACAGACCCTTGGATCCTGCCTCAGACCAAGGACCTGTTGTCTCAGGGACCGTTTCTCCATCCTCGGGTAAAAGGCATGAATCTGACGGTATGGAATTTGAAAGGCACTTACTAACTCTAAGGGGTTTTTCCAGTGGGCTTATAGATACTCTTATGAAGAGTAGAAAGCCTTCCACTACCCAAATCTATGTCAGAGTTTGGAAAAAATTCCTTAAATTTCATACTGCACAACTTTCCGCTGAAGTTCCTATATTTGCAATATTGGAGTTCTTGCAAAAAGGACTTGAATTAGGACTGTCGGTAAATACTCTAAGAGTCCAGGTTTCAGCTCTAGGAGCCCTCTTTAGTTATGATGTGGCGGGAGATAGATGGGTTTCTCGTTTTATATCAGCATGTGAACGATCAAAACCTATTCATATACCACAGGTGCCTCAGTGGGATCTATCTCTGGTCCTAGATGCCTTGACACAAAGCCCGTTTGAGCTGCTACATGAGGCCTCATTAAAGAACATCTCGCTAAAAACAATACTGTTAGTAGCGTTAGTATCCGCTAGAAGGGTGAGTGATCTCCATGCCTTGTCTATTGACCCTCCTTATCTATCCGTGACATCTGATAGAATAATTTTAAAGACGGACCCTTGTTATCTCCCTAAGGTAGCCACTAGTTTTCACAGATCCCAGGAGATCCTGTTACCTACCTTCTATGAAGACCACTCGACTCCAGAAGAAGCCAGGCTTCATACCCTAGATGTTAAGAGAACTATTCTAGCCTACTTAGAGAGGACTAGGGACTGGAGGAAGAGTAGGGCTCTCTTTGTCTCTTTCCAGGGAAAAACCAAGGGTTCCAGAGTTACAAAGAACACGCTATCACGCTGGATTAGAGATGCCATTATCCTGGCGTATAAAGCTGGAGGAAGAGATCCTCCAATGCATGTGGGAGCACACTCCACAAGAGCCGTGTCGACCTCCTGGGCAGAAAGGGCGAACGTGCCGATAGATCTTATATGTAAGGCTGCAACTTGGTCTTCACCAAACACCTTCTATAGACATTATAGATTAGATCTGTCTGCTGCTTCTGACCTGACCTTTGGGGTTTCGGTTCTTGATTCAGTTAACCCACCCAGTATATAGTCTCTGAAAATCTCTCAGTGGGTGCTGTCGTGGCGAATAGAAAATATCGGATTACGTACCGGTAATGCTCTTTTATAGAGCCCACGACAGCACCCATTCGATTCCCTCCCTTTTCTTTATTTAGTTGCACGTGGTGTCTTAATAGGGAGATGTATATAATAGAATAATATGGTATGAGGTTGTAAATATGTATATATGCCTAAACCTAATAAGACTAAAAAACCTGGCGGCGGTTCCTCCTTTTTCTCTGTAAAACAACTGAGGAGCGAGGGGGGGCCGCCCCTTTTATCTCTCTGTAGGTTTCCTGTTCCTAGGGGCGGATCCCCTCTCTCAGTGGGTGCTGTCGTGGGCTCTATAAAAGAGCATTACCGGTACGTAATCCGATATTTCATTTTCAAAAATAACTTAGCTAGCAACCCACATTAAGGGTCCACATTGGATTGTGAATCACTAAATACCTGAAACGCTTGCCTAATTGCCAGGCTATGTGCACACGCTGCGTATTTTTCTGCGGATCTGCAGCGTTTCCGCAGCTGCGGGTCCGCAGCAGTTTCCCATGCGTTTACAGTACAATGTAAGTGCAGCGCCCCAGAGTCCTGGTCGTTGCAGTGCTGTGGCTCCGCCACTATGGGGAGCTATGGTACGTCTGATTGCACTAAAGGAGTTTCTCTGATCAGGTAACACCTCACTACACTTCACACTCCGGCCACCAGGGGGGGTGGTCCTATCTAGTAGGCCACTCCTCACACTCTGGTAAAACTGGGGGTTGGACAGGAAGACAGTGAGAAGTAGCTGGGAAGAGCTAGTGAGAGGACCTGTCAGGGATGGGATCCTGACAGAATCCTCAGAGCAGAACTAACCAGTGCACAACGGGAATACAGTAAAAGAGGAATTGGGACCAGAAGGAGTCGTGCTGTTAGACCGAGGCAACATCCTTCTGAGGCGCAAACAGTCGGTGGCCGGAACGCCAAGCAAGTAAGAGACTTTAAGTACTACTGCAAACCACGGCAGGACAGCCAATTAAAGGTTGGCTGTCTCATTTAACACCTAAGCAGACAACGGAGGCAGCTGTGGGAGAGGGGCGACTCTAGGGTCCCGGAAGAACTCCAGGCCTACCCCGTCATACGGGTGCGTCCTACCATATTATCTGGGGGACGGAGAGAACGAACATCAGAGACAGACAGATTCAGTTGTGAGGACTATCCCGGGAGCTCAGCAGGGAAGGACTACAACACCCAGCGCTAGAAGGTAGCCACTGATTCCCACCTGTAAAGAGAACTCCTGATATGCCTTTGGACCGGCCGGTCTCTGACAGCCCGGTGGACAGCGCTCTGGACTGAGGTCTCAAAACCCTTCAGTAAAGAGACTGCAACCTGGTGTCCTCGTTATTTACTGCACCGCACCATCTATATTCGTCACATTGTTCACTGTGCGCCCCTCGGCAGGGTCACGGACCGGGGCCTAGCCACCGTGACAACCCCAGAGCAGAGACTCAGAGGCCCGGTACCGGGTACCCCTCGGCCCTGCGGCGGTGGGGGCGCTACAACTTGGCGTCACGAACAGGATCTACTTAAGCCTGAAGAATCAGGTCATGTGTGTCTTGGAACTGTGATTTATTGTGCTTGGACTGTGTATTGCCATTTACCGCCAAAATTCGCCATTGCTGCGCACGGAGGGAGGAGCCTTAGCTTCGTGGGCGGAACCAGCCAAAAGAAGCGCGGAACGGAAAGCGCAGTAAGGCGCCAATCCCGGAAGAGGAACTCCGACCTCCAGCAGGTTAGTGGGAGGAAGGGACAGCCATGTCCGAGTCGGGAGGAGAGGAGGTGGCGGCCGCAGCCGCGGACACAGGGGCAGCTCCGGTCCCCGCAGCGAGTGAAGCCGCGGCCCTAATACCACCGCCGGTTGCCGCAGAACCCGCTGTCCCCCTCAGCCAGTCGGACACTGCCGCTAACACAAAAGCCATAATGCCCTTCTCCATGCCGTACCTGCCCGGAGCGGCCTGGCTCCCACGATACTCTGGGGAGTCGCATACATTCACTGACTTTAAAGAAGGGCTCTGCAGCCTGCTTGAGTTCTATCCCCTGACAGAGCCTCAGAAGGTTCATATGATAACCGGCCAACTCTTTGGGGCGGCTCTGAGAGAATTGAAGTCATGGCCCGCCGAGGATAAGGGAACTGCACAGCAGGTTTTTGCAAAGCTTAAAGCCACCTTCGATACTCGCACTGCTACAGAAATTAAACTGACTTTCTATGGATGCAAACAAAGGCCGCAGGACAGCTTACGGGACTATGCCCTTACTCTCCAAGAGGCGATGCAGGCCTTTAAGCAGAGTGACCCCGGCAGCGTGCAGGATGAGGATAAACTCCTGAAAGAGCGGTTCATTGAGGGGCTCCTGTGCAGTCACCAGCGGGGCCAATTGCACTTCCTGGCCATGCAAAATCCAGACTTGACTTTTGCGCAATTCAAGGATAAAGCTATCCAGGCATTGCAGGAGCGACAGCCCAGCCGCGCAATACGACCCAGGCGCCCCGCTCTCACATACCACCAGGAGGTGGCATCGGATACCCCAGTTGCCGCGGAGGCCGACGCCCAGAGCTTCGAGGACGACTCCCCTGCAGGACTTCGCCTCCAGATGCAAGAGCTAAGGCTAGTTTCACACTAGCGTTAACTGCAATACGTCGCAAATGCGTCGTTTTGCCGAAAATACGCATCCAGCAAAAGTTCTTGCTGGATACGTTTTTTCGTCATAGACTAACATTAGCGACGCATTTGCGACGCATTGCAAAACGTTGCGTCCGTTTTGCGACGTTTGGGCGTGTGGTAGCGGACCGTCGGGAAAAAAAAACGTTACATGTAACGTTTTTTGCTCCCAACGGTCCGCTTTTTCCGACCGCGCATGCACGGCCGGAACTCCGTCCCCACCTCCCCGCACTTCCCCGCACCTCACAATGGGGCAGCGGATGCGTGGGAAAAATGCATCCGCTGCCCCCGTTGTGCGGCGGAGACCACGCTAGCGTCGGGAACGTCGGCCCGACGCACAGCGACGGGTTGTTCCCGACGCTAGTGTGAAAGTAGCCTTACCAAGAGCGTTGCTGCCCTAGCCC
Source organism: Ranitomeya variabilis (assembly GCF_051348905.1). Lineage (NCBI taxonomy): Eukaryota > Metazoa > Chordata > Amphibia > Anura > Dendrobatidae > Ranitomeya > Ranitomeya variabilis. Next base: position 457,912,097 of record NC_135237.1, on the reverse strand, counting down.
GGACGGTGCAGGCCCTACAGGAGGCCCCCAAAGAAAAGATCCAGCTAGCCTCCGGACCAGAAGATGTCCCCTGGACGCGACAGAAGAGGACCCCACCAACCAGAGGCCGGGACAGCGATCGCTTCCATCAGGACGGACGACCTATCTGCCGCCGATGTCACCAGGTGGGCCACCTTGCAAGGTACTGTCCTTTAAACGAGCAACCCCTGGGGCAAAGGGCCAACCCCCAGGAGTAGGACGATCAGGCCCGCAGCATTGGAGAACCAAGTATATTGGAGGACGACCAATTCTCCCTGTAGTGATTGATGGAATCCCCTTGAACGCTTTGCTGGACACCGGTTCTCAGGTGACGACTATACCTTACGTGCTTTATAAACGGTATTGGGAGGACACTGATATTACTCGTGGTCCTGACGATGATTTCACCATAATAGCCAGTAATGGTCAGCCGTTGCCACAAGTGGGGTATAAGGAGGTCACCATCAAGGTGGGGCGGGTGGAATTGAAAGCCCAAGGGATTGTGATTGTTGATATTGATCGTCGAGAATGTAATCCCATGATGACTCTTGGTACTAATGTTATAGAAAATTGTCTTGCAGAAGTTATTGTTTTGTTGCAACAGGTGGCAGAAACCGCTGGCCACAGTGAGCAACGTGCCCTGCAGAGGGAAATCAGAGCTCTGATGCAGAGACAGCAGGTAGAGCTGACTGGTGGTGAGATTGGTCGTGTCACTGTGAGTGATTCAAACCCCATCGCGATACCCCCCAGGAGTGAGATGTTAATATGGTGTCGGGCAGCCATAGGCCTCAGGGGTAAGGACTACCAGGCCTTGGTAGAACCCGTATATTCAGACAATAGGCCTACTGTCCTGACAGCCCGGGGGGTGGTCGACGTCCGCCAGGGTAGAGTGCCCGTACGTGTCCTCAATTGTGGGGAGGAAGAGGTTCACCTCACCAAGTATACCACGCTCGGCAAACTGTTCACTGTCAATAATAGTGTGATACAGACACCTGAACCCTTGGTCCTGTCAAACGTGGCGGAGAACAAAGGTTCTGCAGAGCACTCGAAAGACTGGTGTCGGGAATTGCATGTGGGCACTGACTCTACCCCATCCCATCAAAAACAGGGGGCCTACAGGGTGGTACACGAGTACGAGCAGGTATTCAGCAAACACCCCTTAGATTTTGGGCATGTGAAAGCGATCCAACATCACATCCCCACGGGAGATCACCGACCCATAAAAGAGAGATATCGCCCTGTACCCCCAGCTCATTACCAGTGTGCCAAGGACATGTTGCGGGAAATGAAGGAGGCTGGGGTGGTGAGAGACAGCTGTAGCCCCTGGGCAGCTCCGTTAGTCCTTGTTAAAAAGAAAGATGGTACAATGAGGATGTGTGTTGATTACAGGCAGTTGAATCGCATTACACATAAGGACGCATACCCACTGCCCAGGATAGAGGAGTCTCTGGCTGCCTTAAAATCTGCTAACTACTTCTCTACCTTAGATCTCACCAGTGGGTACTGGCAGGTTCCTGTAGCGGAGGCGGACAAAGAGAAGACGGCCTTCACGACACCAATGGGTCTCTGTGAGTTCAACTACATGCCCTTCGGACTGTGCAATGCTCCCGGAACATTCCAGAGGATGATGGAGTGCTGCCTAGGACACATGAACTTTGAAACTGTGCTGCTGTATTTGGATGATGTCATTGTCTTCTCTAAGACCTACGAAGACCATCTGAAGCACCTGGCCGAGGTGTTTGAAGCCCTGTCCAACTTCGGCTTAAAGGTGAAACCGTCCAAGTGTCATCTGCTGAAACCTAAAGTGCAGTACCTGGGCCATGTGGTGAGCGCTGAAGGAGTGGCCCCAGACCCCGACAAGGTCACAGTGATCAAGGACTGGCCAAAGCCTAGTGACCTCCACGAAGTCCGGCAGTTCCTCGGGTTGGTAGGTTACTACCGGAGATTCATTAAGGACTTCACCAAGAAGGCCGCACCCTTGCAAAACCTGCTGGTGGGCCAACCAAAGAAGACCAAGGGGAGGAAAACCCCCTTTGATTGGAACGAGGAGCTGGAGGAATCCTTCACCTGTTTGAAGTCGGCACTGACGGGAGAAGAGGTACTGGCTTACCCCGAATATGATCAACCGTTTGTGCTGTACACAGATGCCAGTAATGTGGGATTAGGAGCCGTGCTGTCCCAGGTTCAGAACGGCAAAGAAAGGGTGATCGCTTACGCCAGCAGGAAACTCCGTCCCACAGAAAGGAACCCTGACAACTACAGTTCCTTTAAACTGGAATTCCTGGCCCTCATCTGGGCAGTGACAGAGAGGTTCAAACATTACCTGGCCTCCGCGAAATTCACCGTCTTTACGGATAACAATCCCCTAACGCATCTGGATACTGCCAAACTCGGAGCCTTGGAACAGCGATGGATGGCCCGGCTGTCCAACTACGATTTCACCATCAAGTACCGGGCAGGACACCAGAATGCCAATGCCGATGCCTTGTCCCGAATGCCCAATTTGCCAGAAACGGGAGAAGACCTGGAGGCACTTGAAGAGGTGGAGCTGCCTGCATTCCATCACCCCAAAGCCAATCAGAACTCTCATCATGTGAAGAACAGGCACAAGAACCAACCAGATGCCACGCTGAATCCCCTGCCTCATCACGGGTGGGCAGAAACCCAGGATGGTGACCCCGCGGTCCGTCGGGTGAAAGAGCTCTTGACGCAGGCAGGGTTGCATCCCGGCCCAGATGATCCACAGGAAACCCAACAGCTGTGGAAGGGGAGAAGCAAACTGTTTATCCATGATGGCAAGCTGTGCAGGAGGAGCATCGACCCACGTACTCATGAATTGGTGTGGCAGATAGTGGTGCCAAGGCGAGATGCGCCCATGGTTCTGGGAGCCTACCACGATGGAGCCGGACACTTCGGATGGAGGAAGCTAGAGAGGCTACTCCGAGGGAGGTTCTATTGGATTGGCATGAAGAGAACCATTGAGAAGTGGTGTCGGGAGTGTGGTCCATGTAGTCTGCGCAGATAGGACCGTGACAGTCAACGGGCTCCCCTGCGGCCTATCATCACCAAACGGCCGCTTGAACTGGTCGCGCTGGATCATGTGAAGCTGACACCTAGCCGGTCGGGCTATATCTACGCCCTTACCATCGTGGACCACTACTCCAGGTTTTTGGTGGTTGTACCTGTCAAGGATCTAACGGCCAGGACTGCCGCCAGGGCCTTCCAGCAGCACTTTTGTAGGCCCCATGGCTACCCAGAGAAGCTACTGACCGATCAGGGACCTGCATTCGAAGCAGAAGTGTTTCAAGAATTCTGCCAACTGTACGGGTGCAGGAAGATCAGAACCACACCGTACCATCCTCAAACCAACGGGATGTGCGAGAAGATGAATCAAGTGGTAATCGATTTATTGAAGACCTTGCCTGTGGAGGAACAGAACCTGTGGCCGATAAAGTTGCCTGACTTGGTGGATATGTACAATCACATCCCAGTAAGTTCCACCAACTGTACTCCAGCGTACCTGATGCGAGGAAGATCTAGTCGGTTACCCGTTGATCTGGACATGGGGGTCCTAGTGCCCGAAGATACCTCGCCGGATGCAGATTGGGATGCAGAAAGGCAGCGAAGGTACCGCAAAGTACAGGAGAGTGTAGAAAGAAGTCTCGCCCAGGCTAGGCAGAAACAAGAAAGGGACTACAACCAACACGCTACTGCGATTCCCCTGTCACCTGGTGAGCAAGTACTTAAACGAAAGAGGAGATTACACAAGCTCGATGACCAATGGGAAGCGGAACCGTATGCCATCCGACTTCGACAACACGAAGGTCTGTCTCATCAGCAAGGACAGAGGGGAGACCTCAACAGCGGTATCCAGGGATCACCTTAAGGTCTGACCCGATAAGTTGAGAGAGAGGGACACGGCCCCAAGAATCTCTCCGCCGGTGGAAAAAGAGAAGATGATCCATACCGTCCTTGGTGACTTTCCCCAGTCCTGGACTCAGATAAATCAGGCCATCGTGGTACCTGTTCTAACGTTTGAACAGCCGGACCCACCAGAAGCGATGGTGGTACCAGATCATCCGGCCCCACAACCTCAACAAGCCCTACCTGACGATGGCATGCCAACCGTTGAACCGGCAAATCCTCCCTCTGCTATCGGTGAATCTGCTGTACCCACTGTTGATAGCCGCAGCTCTGAGAGCCCCAACCTGCCAGTGCTACCCAGACTCACTAGAAGTGTAGCTAGAAGACAGTGCATTACACCAGCGGTAGCAAGCATAGCGGGCCCTGTTAGGCCAATAGCAATCCCTGCGCTGCGAAGGTCCACACGCAGCACGCAAAATCAAACTCCCCTCCGCTACAAAACTTGGAGGTATTAATAAGGGCTGCTATCTAGTTGAAAATGTTTGTGTGTATATCTTTTGTTACAGGTTTTAAAATGGACAATAGAGTAATGGACAGTGAATTGCTCAAAAACTTTCACAAGGGGGCCCCTTTGTTTACCCGGGGTCCCCGCTGTTTCAACCATTGAACTGAGAGTCATAAACTGTGCATGACCTAACTTTCGCAACGTTCAAGAGTTCTCACCTCCCATAAAGGGAAGCACTGTTATGTTTAATTGTTATGCTATTTCAAAAATTTTGTGTGTTTCATGTTAACATGTATTGTTGTTCTTGTTTTCCCAGTCCGGGAGTACTGGATTTAACCGGGGGGGAGTGCAGCGCCCCAGAGTCCTGGTCGTTGCAGTGCTGTGGCTCCGCCACTATGGGGAGCTATGGTACGTCTGATTGCACTAAAGGAGTTTCTCTGATCAGGTAACACCTCACTACACTTCACACTCCGGCCACCAGGGGGGGTGGTCCTATCTAGTAGGCCACTCCTCACACTCTGGTAAAACTGGGGGTTGGACAGGAAGACAGTGAGAAGTAGCTGGGAAGAGCTAGTGAGAGGACCTGTCAGGGATGGGATCCTGACAGAATCCTCAGAGCAGAACTAACCAGTGCACAACGGGAATACAGTAAAAGAGGAATTGGGACCAGAAGGAGTCGTGCTGTTAGACCGAGGCAACATCCTTCTGAGGCGCAAACAGTCGGTGGCCGGAACGCCGAGCAAGTAAGAGACTTTAAGTACTACTGCAAACCACGGCAGGACAGCCAATTAAAGGTTGGCTGTCTCATTTAACACCTAAGCAGACAACGGAGGCAGCTGTGGGAGAGGGGCGACTCTAGGGTCCCGGAAGAACTCCAGGCCTACCCCGTCATACGGGTGCGTCCTACCATATTATCTGGGGGACGGAGAGAACGAACATCAGAGACAGACAGATTCAGTTGTGAGGACTATCCCGGGAGCTCAGCAGGGAAGGACTACAACACCCAGCGCTAGAAGGTAGCCACTGATTCCCACCTGTAAAGAGAACTCCTGATATGCCTTTGGACCGGCCGGTCTCTGACAGCCCGGTGGACAGCGCTCTGGACTGAGGTCTCAAAACCCTTCAGTAAAGAGGTAAAGAGACTGCAACCTGGTGTCCTCGTTATTTACTGCACCGCACCATCTATATTCGTCACATCGTTCACTGTGCGCCCCTCGGCAGGGTCACGGACCGGGGCCTAGCCACCGTGACAACCCCAGAGCAGAGACTCAGAGGCCCGGCACCGGGTACCCCTCGGCCCTGCGGCGGTGGGGGCGCTACATAAACCTATGGGAAACGCAATCCGCAGTGCACATGCTGCGGAAAAAAACGCTCGGAAACGCAGCGGTTTACATTCCGCAGCATGTCACTTCTTTGTGCGGAATCCGTAGCGGTTTTACACCTGCTCCTTAATAGAAAACCGCAGGTGTAAAACCGCAGTGGAATTCGCACAAAAACCGCAGTAAAACCGCAGTGTTTATGGCCTGCGGATTTTTCAAATCCGCTACGGAAAAATCCACAGTGGACCATTTCTACGTGTGCACATACCCTTAGTGTTTCCAGCGGAACGACATCAATTTGCCATGGTATGCAACCCACTGGGGAAAACACTTGCATACGATGAAGCATATCTCCAGAGTAATATTGTTTCCTGCTAGATGCAGAAGCACCATTAAATAAAAAAGCAAAAACTGTCCATTTGCAGACCATAAACACAAGTCAAATCTTAACTGGCAAAAATTAATAGGGTTTGTGGTTTTTAATGGGAAATTAAGGTTTGCACTCTTTAGAGGGGGGAAAAAAAAATTAATTACAAGACCATCTATATTTTTCTGGTAAACGCATATCTGGGTTGGCCTCCACCAGGGCGTAATAACTACCAGCTGTCACAATGGTGGGTTGCCGTAGCAGAATAAAACGGCCAGACCTCAGATGTAACAGAAAGGAAAAACTCACTTTTACTGGAGCAGTTGATGATTACAGCTCTCCAGTTATTCAGTACAGTGAGCCAACAGCCCCTCATGGTGTGGTGAACCCAGCTATTTTCTCCTCACTACCATTGTATATAGCACTATGTGTGCACTAATACTTCTCCTCTCAGCCTGGACCTTGACATCCATGGCACATCAGGCTTACAGAAAAGTAACTCTGCTCTTGCCACTGCTGGCCACTATGGATCGTGTCTAGACATCTCGCCTCTGATCCATAACTGACGTCTGGCAGTTGGGCACTTCTTGAAGCGAGTAATACACTATGTCCCATGCGGCTGCACGGATTTTGCTTTAGTCCTGAAAGAAACTACAACAAAGGCACGGTCTAGCCCCCTTATTCACCAGCACCACTCAATCCCAGGGGCGTAAGGTTGCCTCTCCTCCGCTTAATAGTTTGCCTACTGGAGGCTGCTAACCAAACTTCACGATAGCCCTTCACAAATTAATTCGGAGTGCGTGTAACAATGGCTGAAGGGCTGGCTTCTCACACCATCAGAGTTAACACATTTGTGACGCATTAATTTGCAGGGTGCCACACACGAAAAAAATATCCTTCAGTATTCAGTTAATTCAATCAACTATGCAATACTAAGGAAATCCTGACAACATGACCTGTTGGTGGGTCTTGGACTGGAGTTGAGAAACACAGCCTAAGGGCCCCTTTCCTCTTGCGAGAAACACGTCCATGTCTCGCATGTGGAAACCAAGCTGTGGCGCCGGCTCTTTGGAGTGGAGCGTGCAGCTCCATGTGTTCCTATGCGGCTGCACGCTCCGCTCTGGAGTGCCGGCGCCACAGCTTGGTTTTCACATGCGAGACACGGACGTTTATCTCGCAAGTGGAAAGTGGCCCTTAGAGGGTAGATAATAGACTCTTCTGGTGGAGGCTTATTTTCAGGGAGTACAAAAGTATCCGCCCCGGAAGTTCACCAGCCAAAATCCTTTCCTCGACTGACCTCTAGTGAGTGAGAGTTGGAAGACCCCATGCACATAACTGTTTAATACCATAGATTGTCTTGTGTATGGCAACCATTAGTGTAACCTAGTGCCACTACAAGATGACTCACTTCATAATTGCCCCAGCATGCACCATAAAATGAACTACAGTTCGCTTCTGAACTTGCTGCAACTGTCGCTCTTCCATCAGGGCATTGGTCACTTGACATTGTTTATGGCAGGATAATGGCTGAGGACAAGAGCTGAGATTGGAGGAAAAGTTAGCTTCCAGGGAGGTAATTATAGCCGCATTATGGGGTAATAAAAAAAAAAAGTGGTTACACACTAGTGGACAACCCCTGTTTAAGTGGAATTCGGATGCTGCTCACTTCTGCATGCGTCTTAGCATCATGCACACACATCTCGGCAAGTATGTTGGGTCATAATTTTGTTAGCACTGCTTGATTCAGAAGATGGCAGCACTGGGATAACTCCCTTTTTAAGGCAAAAAAATTGCATAGGAGAAAATGAAAACCAACTAATACTCACCTTCTGGCCGCTCGCTGCCCACTCTCCAGTCCTCTTCTTACATTGTTGTGTGCCACATCTCTGGCCTAATTCCAGCTCCGCTTTTCACTACCATTGTAAGGTTACGACTGCTATATAAACTTAAGTTGCAAACAAACTCTTAAAACTTACATAGTTCGTAACACGGACAAACTTTTTTTTTTTCTTTCCTCCACAGGATTTTTCACAGACCCACTTGGGTGTAAAAACACAGATCGTTGTTTACAAGTCGGGTCCCAAACACTGATAAACAGTTTGTGCATCATAGTCCATGCTTGGACTATAATACATTAGTTATAGGAAACTTATGGGCTATACCCGACGTGGAAAAAGCAGCACAGAGCGAAGACTCAGAATGAGTCATCAGGGCAGGGCGGAGCCAATAAAAGGCCAGTAAGGGAGCGCACTGTCAGTGTCAGCAAGTAGCGGCCAGCCCCACTTTGCAAGTGACTCGGCCCGGGAGTGCATTGTCATTTTGCATTTAAAAGAATATTGCACAGTAAAAAGATCCTACTAAGCATATGTCAGATTTACAACCAACGCATATTCAGTAAAGCGGATACTAGCTCAGCACCTGAAATGGATGTCACTGATAACACAGTTTGTGTGGGGACAGAGGCTGCATTAGTGACCCCCCAAAAAAAATGTTACATAGCATAATTGTGAGGATCGAAAGGAAATTTTTAATTAATGTATATTAGAAAAGAGATTAGATTATTTATTACATTAACCCTTTTCCGATACCGGGTACTGAGCCTGCACCTTTCTGGGTAGATGTCAGCTGATCAATACAGCTGACTTGCCCAGAACAGCTGCAGGTGGAATCGCGATCCACCTGTGGCTGTTAACTAATTAAATGCCGCTGTCGCTTTCTGACAGTGGCATTTTAACCCATGCTTGCCGGAAGCGCGTCACTAATCCTGCCTATCAGTGACCCTGTCACATGATTGCGGGTCACTGATGGGTCTGCATGACAACAAGGGGTCTCCAGCAGATCTCTATGGTTGTCATAGCTGGATTGCTTTGAGTACCGCTAGGTGGTTAGCGCTCATAGCAAGTGATCATTTCTGCTCCACACAGGCGATCTGATCATCAACTGTGTGTAGCAGAGGTGATTGAAGTAGTGCAGCTGCTTGTCTCCCCTGGAGACTATTGAAGCATGTGCAGCGCCCCAGAGTCCTGGTCGTTGCAGTAATGTCGCTCTGCCACTAAGGGGAGTGATGTTACGTCTGACTGCACTAAAGGAGTTCACCTGACCAGGTAACACTCACACTACACTTCACACTCCGGCCACCAGGGGGAGTGGTTCTATCTAGTAGGCCACTCCTCACACTCTGGTAAAACTGGGGGTTGGACAGGAAGACAGAGAGAAGTAACTGGGAAGAGCTAGAGAGAGGACCTGTCAGGGATGGGATCCTGACAGATTCCCAAGAAAGGATAAAAAGTGAGAAAAACAGGAATACAGCAAAGAGGCGATAGGACCAGAAGGAGTCGTGCTGTAAGATCGAGGCAACATCCTTCTGAGGTGCAAACAGTCGGTGGCCGGAACGCCGAGAAAGTAAGAGACTTTAAGCATTACTTCAAACCACGGCAGGGCAGCCAATTATAGGTTGGCTGTCTCACATAAACACCTAAGCAGACAACGGAGGCAGCTGTGGGAGAGGGGCGACTCTAGAGTCCCGGAAGAACTCCAGGCCTACCCCATCATACGGGTGCGTCCTAGCCATATCATCTGGGGGACGGAGAGAACGAACATCAGAGACAGACAGAGTAAGTTGTGAGGACTATCCTGGGGTGCTCAGCAGGGAAGGACTACAATACACAGGCGCTAGAAGGTAGACACTGATTCCCACCTGAAAATGGAGCTCCGGATGTGCCGTTGGACCGGCCGGTCTCAGCCAGCCCTGTTAACAGTGCTCTGGATTGGGTACCTCCAAACCTTCAGTAAAAAGGTAAAGAGACTGCAACCTGGTGTCCTCGTTATTTACTACGACCTGCACCGCACCATAACATCGTCACCATACCTCCACCTTCATTGTACGCCCCTCAGCAGGGTCATGGACCGGGTCTAGCCACCGTGACAACCCCAGAGCAGAGACTCAGAGGCCTGGTACCGGGTACCCCTCGGCCCTGCGGCAGTGGGGGCGCTACAACTTGGCGTCACGAACAGGATCTACTTAAGCCTGAAGAATCAGGTCATGTGTGCCTTGGAACTGTGATTTGTTGTGCTTGGACTGTGACTTATTGCAAAGACTGTGTATTGCCAATTGCTGCCAAGAGTTCCCGCCACAATTCGCCATTGCCGCGCATGGAGGGAGGAGCCTTAGCTTCGTGGGCGGAACCGGTCAAAAGAAGCGCGGAACGAGAAAGCGCGGTAAAGTGCCAACCCCGGAAGAGAAACTCCAACCTCCAGCAGGTTAGTGGGAGGAAGGGACAGCCATGTCCGAGTCGGGAGGAGCGGAGGTGGCGGTCGCAGCCGTGGACGCAGGGGCAGCTCCGGTCCCTGCAGCGGGCGAAGCCGCGGCCCTAATACCACCACCGGTTGCCGCAGAACCCGCTGCCCCCCTCAGCCAGTCGGACGCTGCCACTACCACAAAAGCCATAATGCCCTTCTCTATGCCGTACCTGCCCGGAGCGGCCTGGCTCCCACGATACTCCGGGGAGTCGCATACATTCACTGACTTTAAAGAAGGGATCTGCAGCCTGCTCAAGTTCTATCCCCTGACAGAGCCTCAGCCTATGCTAATCGGCCAACTCTTTGGGGCGGCTCTGAGAGAAGTGAAGTCCTGGCCCGCCGCGGATAAGGGAACGGCACAGCAGGTTTTTGCAAAGCTTAAAGCCACCTTCGATACCCGTACTGCTACAGAAATTAAATTGACTTTCTATGGATGCAAACAGAGACCGCAGGATAGCTTACGGGACTATGCCCTTAATCTCCAGGAGGCGCTGCGGGCCATTAAGCAGAGTGACCCCGGCAGCATGCAAGATGAGGATAAACTCCTGAAAGAGCGGTTCATTGAGGGGCTCCTGTGCAGTCACCAAAGGGGCCAACTACACTTCCTGGCCATGCAGAATCCAGACTTGACTTTTGCGCAATTCAAGGATAAAGCTATCCAGGCGCTGCAGGAGCGACAACCCAGCCGCGCAATACCACCCAGGCGTCCCGCTCTCACATCCCGCCAGGAGGTGGCGTCGGATGCCCCAGTCGCCCTCGAGGCCGACGCCCAGAGCCTAGAGGATGACTCCCCTGCGGGACTCCGCCTCCAGATGCAGGAGCTGACCAAGAGCGTTGCTGCCCTAGCCCGGACGGTGCAGTCCCTACAGGAGGCCCCCAAGGAAAAGATCCAGCTTGCCTCCAGACCAGAAGATGTCCCCTGGATGCGACAGAGGAGGACTCCACCGACCAGAGGCCGGGACAACGATCGCTTCCATCAGGACGGACGACCCATCTGCCGCCGCTGTCACCAGGTGGGCCACCTTGCAAGGTACTGTCCTTTAAACGAGCAACCCCTGGGGCAAAGGGCCAACCCCCAGGAGTAGGACGATCAGGCCCACAGCATTGGAGAGCCAAATACGTTGGAGGGCGACCAGTTCTTCCTGTTGTGATCGACGGTATCCCCATGAATGCTCTGCTGGACACCGGTTCTCAGGTGACGACTATGCCTTACGTGCTTTATAAACGGTATTGGGAGGACACCGATATTACTCGTGGCCCCGATGATGATTTCACCATCATAGCCAGTAATGGTCAGCCGTTGCCACAAGTGGGATACAAAGAGGTCACCATCAAAGTGGGGCGGGTGGAATTGAAGGCCCAAGGGATTGTAATTGTTGATATTGACCGCCGTGAATGTAATCCCATGATGACCATCGGTACCAATGTTATAGAAAATTGTCTTGCAGAAGTTATTGTCTTGTTACAACAGGTAGCAGAAACCGCTGGCTACAGTGAACAACGCGCCCTGCAAAAAGAAATCAGAGCTCTGATGCAGCGACAGCAGGTAGAGCTGACTGGTGGTGAAATTGGTCGTGTCACTGTGAGTGATTCAAACCCTATTGCGTTACCCCCCAGGAGTGAGATGTTAATATGGTGTCAGGCAGCCATAGGCCTCCGGGGAAAGGACTACCAGGCCCTGGTAGAACCCGTGTATTCAGACAATAGGCCTACTCTCCTGACAGCCAGGGGGGTGGTCGACGTCCGCCAGGGGAGGGTGCCCGTACGTGTTCTTAATTGTGGGGAGGAAGAGGTCCACCTCACCAAGTATGTCACGCTTGCCAAACTGTTCGCCATCAATAATAGTGTGATACAGACACCTGGACCCTTGGCCCCGTCTAACCTGGCGGAGGACAACGGTTCTGCGGGGCACTCGAAAGATTGGTGTCGGGAATTGCATGTGGGCACTGACTCCACCCCATCCCATCAGAAACAGGGGGCCTACAGGGTGGTTCACGAGTACGAGTGGGTATTTAGCAAACACCCCTTAGATTTTGGGCAGGTGAAGGGGATTCAACATCATATCCCCACGGGAGATCACCGACCCATAAAAGAGAGATACCGCCCTGTAACCCCAGCTCATTACCAGTGTGCCAAGGACATGTTGCGAGAAATGAAGGACGCTGGGGTGGTGAGAGACAGTTGTAGCCCCTGGGCAGCTCCATTAGTCCTTGTTAAAAAGAAAGATGGCACAATGAGGATGTGCGTTGATTACAGGCAGTTGAATCGCATTACACATAAGGATGCATACCCACTGCCCAGGATAGAGGAGTCTCTGGCTGCCTTAAAATCTGCTAACTACTTCTCTACCTTAGATCTCACCAGTGGGTACTGGCAGGTTCCCGTGGCGGAGGCGGACAAAGAGAAGACGGCCTTCACGACACCGATGGGTCTCTGCGAATTCAACTACATGCCCTTCGGATTGTGCAATGCCCCGGGAACGTTCCAGAGGATGATGGAGTGCTGTCTGGGGCACAAGAACTTTGAAACCGTACTGATGTATTTGGATGATGTCATTGTCTTCTCTAAGACCTACGAAGACCATCTGAAACACCTGGCTGAGGTGTTTGAAGCCCTGTCCAACTTTGGCTTAAAGGTTAAACCGTCCAAATGTCATCTGCTGAAACCCAAAGTGCAGTACCTGGGCCATGTGGTGAGCGCTGAAGGAGTGGCCCCAGACCCCGACAAGGTCACGGTGACCCAGGACTGGCCAAAGCCCAGCAACCTCCACGAAGTCCGGCAGTTCCTCGGGCTGGTAGGCTACTACCGGAGGTTCATTAAGGACTTCACCAAGAAGGCAGCGCCCTTGCAAGACCTGTTGGTGGGCCAATCAAAGAAGACCAAGGGGAAGAACACCCCATTTGATTGGAACGAGGGGCTGGAAGGATCCTTCACTTGCTTGAAGTCGACACTGACGGGAGAAGAGGTACTGGCCTACCCTGAATACGACCAACCGTTTGTGCTGTATACGGATGCCAGCAATGTAGGATTGGGGGCCGTGCTGTCCCAGGTCCAGAAAGGCAAGGAGAGGGTAATCGCTTAAGCCAGCAGGAAGCTCCGTCCCACGGAAAGGAACCCTGACAACTACAGTTCCTTTAAGCTGGAATTCCTTGCCATCATCTGGGCAGTGACAGAGAGGTTCAAACACTACCTGGCCTCGGCGAAATTCACCGTTTTCACGGATAACAATCCGCTGACGCACTTGGATACCGCCAAACTTCGGGCCTTGGAATAGCGGTGGATGGCCCGGCTGTCCAACTACGACTTCACCATCAAGTACCGGGCAGGACGCAAGAATGCGAACGCCGATGCCTTGTCTCGAATGCCCAATTTGCCAGAAACGGGGGAGGACCCGGAGGCACTAGAAGAGGTAGAGTTGCCTGCATTCCATCGCCCCAAAGCCGCTCAGCACTCCCATCATGTGAAGAATAGGCACAAGAACAAACAGGATGCCACGCTGAATCCCCTGCCCCATCACGGATGGGCGGAGACCCAGGATGGTGACCCCGCGGTCCGTCGGGTGAAAGAGCTCCTGACGCAGGCAGGGTTGCATCCCGGCTCCGATGACCGGCAGGAGACACGACAGCTGTGGAAGGGGAGAAGCAAACTGTTTATTCATGATGGCAAGCTGTGCAGGAGGAGCATCGACCCACGTACTCATGAATTGGTGTGGCAGATAGTGGTGCCAAGGCGAGATGCGCCCATGGTTCTGGGAGCCTACCACGATGGAGCCGGACACTTCGGATGGAGGAAGCTAGAGAGGCTACTCCGAGGGAGGTTCTATTGGATTGGCATGAAGAGAGCCATTGAGAAGTGGTGTGGGGAGTGCGGTCCATGTAGCCTACGCAGGAAGGACCGTGGTAGCCAACGGGCTCCCCTGCGGCCTATCATCACCAAACAGCCGCTCGAACTGGTCGCGCTGGATCATGTGAAGCTGACACCTAGCCAGTCAGGCTATATCTACACTCTTACCATCGTAGATCACTACTCCAGATTTTTGGTGGTTGTACCTGTCAAGGATCTAACGGCCAGGACTGCCGCCAAGGCCTTCCAGCAGTACTTTTGTAGGCCCCATGGCTACCCGGAGAAGGTACTGACCGATCAGGGACCAGCATTCGAAGCAGAAGTGTTCCAAGAGTTCTGCCAACTGTACAGGTGTAAGAAGATCAGAACCACACCGTACCATCCTCAAACCAATGGGATGTGTGAAAAGATGAACCAAGTGGTGATCGACTTATTGAAGACCTTGCCCGTAGAGGAACAGAACCTGTGGCCGACAAAGTTGCCTGACTTGGTGGATATATACAATCACATCCCAGTAAATTCCACCAACTGCACTCCAGCGTACCTGATGCGAGGAAGGTCTAGCCAGTTACCCGATGATCTGGACATGGGGGTCCTAGTCCCCGAAGATACCTCGCCGGATGCAGATTGGGATGCAGAAAGGCAGCGAAGGTACCGCAAAGTACAGGAGTGCGTGGAAAGAAGTCTCGCCCAGGCTAGGCAAAAACAAAAAAGGGACTACAACCAGCACGCTCCTGCGATCCCCCTGTCACCTGGTGAGCAAGTACTCAAACGAAAGAGGAGACTACACAAGCTCGATGACCAATGGTAAGCGGAGCCATATACCATCCTGCCATCCGATTTCGACAACACGAAGGTCTGTCTCATCAGCAAGGACGGAGGGGAGACCTCGACAGCGATATCCAGGGATCACCTTAAGGTCTGCCCTGATAAGTTGAGAGAGAGGGAAACGGCTCCAGGAATCTCCCCGCCTGTGGAGGAGAAGATGATACACACTGTTCTTGGTGATTTTCCCCAGTCCTGGACTCAGATAAATCAGGCCATCGTGGTACCTGTCCTAACGTTCTGTCAACCAAACCCACCTGAACTAATTGTGGTGCCGGATCATCCCGGTCCGCAAGCTCAGCAGATCCAACCTGAAGGTGCCATGCCAACCGTTGAACCGGCAAGTCCTCCCTCTGCTATCTGCGAATCTGTTGTACCCACTGTTGGCAGCAGCAGCCCTGAGAGCTCTAGCCTGCCAGTGCTACCCAGACTCACTACAAGTGTAGCCAGAAGACAGTGCACTACACCAGCGGTAGCAAGCATAGCGGGCCCTGTTAGGTCAATAGCGACCCCTGCGCTGCGAAGGTCCACACGCAGCACTCAGAATCAAACTCCCCTCCGCTACAAAACTTGGAGGTATTAATGAGGGCTGCTATTTAGTTGTAAATGTTTGTGTGCATATCTTCTGTTACAGGTTTTAAAAATGGCAACGGAGTAATGGACAGTGAATTGCTCCAAAAACTTCTAAAAGGGGACCCCTTTGTTTACCCGGGGTCCCCGCTGTTTCAACCACTGAACTGAGAGTCATAAACTGTGCATGACCTAACTTTCGCAACGTTCAAGAAGTCCTCACCTCCCATAAAGGGAAGCACTGTTATGTTTAATTGTTTATGATATTTCAAATTGTTGTGTGTTTCCTGTTAACATGTATTGTTGTTCTTGTTTTCCCAGTCCGGGAGTACTGGATTTAACCAGGGGGAAGTGCAGCGCCCCAGAGTCCTGGTCGTTGCAATAATGTCGCTCTGCCACTAAGGGGAGTGATGTTACGTCTGACTGCACTAAAGTTCACCTGACCAGGTAACACTCACACTACACTTCACACTCCGGCCACCAGGGGGAGTGGTTTATCTAGTAGGCCACTCCTCACACTCTGGTAAAACTGGGGGTTGGACAGGAAGACAGAGAGAAGTAACTGGGAAGAGCTAGAGAGAGGACCTGTCAGGGATGGGATCCTGACAGATTCCCAAGAAAGGACAAAAAGTGAGAAAAACAGGAATACAGCAAAGAGGCGATAGGACCAGAAGGAGTCGTGCTGTAAGATCGAGGCAACATCCTTCTGAGGCGCAAACAGTCGGTGGCCGGAACGCCGAGAAAGTAAGAGACTTTAAGCATTACTTCAAACCACGGCAGGGCAGCCAATTATAGGTTGGCTGTCTCACATAAACACCTAAGCAGACAACGGAGGCAGCTGTGGGAGAGGGGCGACTCTAGAGTCCCGGAAGAACTCCAGGCCTACCCCATCATACGGGTGCGTCCTAGCCATATCATCTGGGGGACGGAGAGAACGAACATCAGAGACAGACAGAGTAAGTTGTGAGGACTATCCTGGGGTGCTCAGCAGGGAAGGACTACAATACACAGGCGCTAGAAGGTAGACACTGATTCCCACCTGAAAAGGGAACTCCGGATGTGCCGTTGGACCGGCCGGTCTCAGCCAGCCCTGTTAACAGTGCTCTAGATTGGGTACCTCCAAACCTTCAGTAAAAAGGTAAAGAGACTGCAACCTGGTGTCCTCGTTATCTACTACGACCTGCACCGCACCATAACATCGTCACCATACCTCCACCTTCATTGTACGCCCCTCAGCAGGGTCACGGACCGGGTCTAGCCACCGTGACAACCCCAGAGCAGAGACTCAGAGGCCCGGTACCGGGTACCCCTCGGCCCTGCGGCAGTGGGGGCGCTACACATGCAAAAAGGAAAAAAATAAAAAAAAAATAAAATAAAAATTAAGTTCAAATCACTTCCCTTTCGTCCCATTCAAGATAAAACAATAAAAACATCAAATATACACATATTTGGTATCGATGCAGAATCCTCAGCGATGATAATGTCTGTGATGTGCTATTGAACATGATAGTGCTATATAGATAAAACATAATTAATACATTTTTATTATTCATTACAACGCTTCTTGATGTGGCCTAACTTCCGTTAACTGATCTCTGGCTTGTCTGACTACACTTTTTGTTCTATTTTGTTCTACTATATCTCCTATCTATTTTGTTTGACCTGTAATGCTTCACCTCTGACCTTAGAATACGCTTTTATCTTCTAACTTATCATGCTGCCTTTGTGGAAACATTCTTGCTTTGACTTTCCTCTCTAATAACTATACCTAATACTCCTCCCCCCCACATGAATTCTGGTCCCATTTTCTGTAGGCGCTTGTCCAGGGAATCCAACACTGAACAAGTTTAGGGTACTAAAGTCATGGACAAGCTAAAGACATGTGATATATACTTACCCACGCTTACTTGGACGCCAATCTTTGATGCCAGACACATGGAGTAATGTCTTCTTTGCTGCCTTGTGTTGTGCACTACCCAGCATGTTTGATTGACAATGCTGTCACCATTTGAAAAGATCTTGCTGATGTATCAATCAAAGGGCCCTGTCAGTGGGAATTTTAAGGGTTCTGCAGTCTTTTTTTTTGCCAATTATTGTATTTACTATTTCTCTGGTAATGAGTAGAGTCTGACTTCACTTTGTTCCCAAAGAGTCTGCTGTTCAACCAATGGATGCTCTTATGGATTAATCCTTTGATTAACTACTTTCTCCTGCTTTTTGTAAATGGCTGGCCTCTTGGACTTTCACCCAGATACCCTTGACTATGATTTGCACTTTTACTTTCTCCTTGTCCAACTGTCTTTTAGTTTTCACTTGAGTCAGTCCACTGACCTAATGCTTCCTCAATGGATGCATCTTGAAGGTCCAAGAAGAAAAGACCGGATTCCTGTGTAGTGGTAAAAAGTGTGACCTGTTTAAACGAATTGACTAGTGCAAAATCTGTCTCTGCACATGGAACGCCCGCCAGGCCGTGGGGTACCAGGGACTGGGTCTGGTATTCACAGGGGAATATCACAGTGGCGGCGAATTGGTCCGTGGCCCTGGGCACCCATGTTAAAGGGAATGTCCTTTAAAGGGGTTTTGAATAAAGTTTGTGTTCTTGACGCCACCTGTGGTATTCAGTCAGTGGGGACCAACGCTGCTTAAAGGGGTCCTCTGGGGTGATGTTATGGCAGCTGAGATGGTATAACTCCTCACAGGTGAAGTATGTCCCCAGGGCTCCTGGTGTATAGATGAGGATGGTGAGTGGTGCAGTAAAGAATGGAGGACACAGATTTGCAGTCTCTTTACCTGGTTTACTAAAGACTTCAGTCAGCCACAGTCCAGGGCACCAGATCGCAGGTGTAGGCAGGGTCTGGCTGGCTTGGAAGCGAATTCAGAGTCCCCGTTGCCAGGTGGAGTTAAAAGCATTCCTCATAGCGCGTAAGTAGTCCCTTACTGCCTATGGCAGTGTTCCCCAACTCCGGTCCTCAAGAGCCACCAACAGGTCATGTTTTCAGTATTTCCTTAGTATTGCACAGGTGATAATTGCATCACCTCCACAGGCAATAATTCCATCACCTGTGCAATACTAAGGAAATCCTGCAAACATGACCTGTTGGTGACTCTTGAGGACCGGAGTTGGGGAACACTGGCCTATAGCTTCTGGCAAGGTCCTCACAGTTCTATCTGTCCTCCATAAAGGTGGGACACAAACCCGCATGACAGGTGACTCAAGCCTTTTTACAGGGTCTCTATCACGACCCGAACTCTATGTGCCACTGTGCCTCCTGGGTATTAGGGCAGACAGGTGATGTGTAATCCCGCTGTCCTGCCGGTTTCTGCTGTAAGTCTTAGAGTCCCTCACAACATCAGTCTTCTGGCTACCGGTAATCTACGCTTCACAGGGAGATAGCTCACTCGCAGCTGTCCTCCCCAAATGTCACTCTCTTATGCTTCGCTCTCCTGCACGCTCACTAAACAATATTCTTCCTTTCGTATTCTTTCTCTTTTTCCAGGAGCTGTAGCAACTCTGGCTCCACAGCCCCTTCAGTCCTTCCGACACTCAAGGTCTGACTGCTCTCTTCTCTGTCCTCTGACAGACAGCTTGACTTCTTTTCCCTCCAGACCAGAATATAGGGAAGTTTCCCTTAATCTGGGTTCAGGGCTCCCCCTTCTGGCCTGGAGTGTGAACATGTTGTGTGCATTGTGATTACCTGATAAGAGATCCTTCATCGCTTCCAAGCGTGACATCACTCTCCCGTGAGGAAAGCAATGCCACTGTGATGACCAGGACCCTGGGGCATCACACTCACCTTTTTCAACTGAGATTAACACAGTTATAGAAACAGGAACCAAAGATGAATTGTGCCACATAGTTGATCATTTCCCTCAGCAATACAGGGAACAAATCAGTGCAAAAGTTTGACTGCGCTTTCTGTTTTCACTTGTTTGAAAAATGCCCCAAAACAAAAAAACCCCATTTATAATAAAAAGCCCATTATCCTCTAATCTTTGTTACAAAAGGAAAAATGCCCCATTTGCATTGTTTTGCTATAAATACACTCTAGACCTATAGCGATTGCTGAGTGTCTCTACAGTTAGTTAATAACACTATTTATGCTGAGAAATGTATTAACCAAATGGGGCAGCATTTATTTCTGGGATTTCTATATTGCGGCATGTGCACTGTTGAAGAAAAACGTGATTATGGAGTCACACAATGTGTTAGATCTATTAAAATGTGCGTAGGTAGTAAAAAAAAAAATCTGTATTTTTTCGATTTAGATAGAGTTGTTTTTGTTTTACCTTTTCATATCTGTGTTGAGTTTCTGATTCATACTGTTGGCTGCTTACGACGATAAATACATGTTTTAGCTGGTTCTTTGACAATGAAGGTGGATTCCATATATATCTTGTTTTATATAAAAGGCACAAAACGTGATTTGTTTGTAAAAACTCTTCAAAAGGATAAAAATACATGATTAAAATTAATGTAAACCAGGCTTATATAAATTGAGTCTAAAAACTTTAAAACTGTTCTTTTGCAGACTTATAAGCTGTCTGCACCCAATGAGAGTAGTGGCTGTAACTCTAATACACTTTATAGTTGCCTCTGTCTTATTTATTAGAATGGATCCAATGGTAGTTAGACAAGGAAGGTCAGCATAGCTTGCCTTCATTATTGGGGCACAAGGAAGGTCACAATAGACCACCATGCATGTATGTGGTACCGTAGATGAACTGGAGCAGGTTTAGAGGCACACAAAAAAGTGCCAAGTTATTGTAAATGGCTTTCTATAGATGTTTGTAATTATAGATCTATAACCAATGGGGCATCCACTATTTCTATAGGAAATAAGGTTTTACCATCAACATAGAAGGTTTTCATCACTGAAAGAACAGTGAATGTTGGGAACCTTCTATCAACGTGGTTAATCTGTTTACTAAATTACTGGAGATGGGTCTTTGATCCAGGGATTTATTCCTGGTGCAGTTGCACTTAGTGCCAAATTCTACGATGGTGCAAAATTTTGGTCCCACTGCACCCATGGTGAAGTAATCCAGGAGAACCAATGATGGAGAATATCCATTGCACTGAGCAACATGGTTCTTCAATTGCTGCTATTTACATAGGCATCAATTGAGATGACAAAGATCTCAGTATAATGAAGGGAGCATTGACAGCTCAGTAGCTGCATTGAACATGCACAGCACTTGATGAGACAAAAAACACAACAGCTGAGACAAAAAAACAAACATACATTGCAAGAGCCGTCCCAAATGTAATACTACCCTAAACCCTTCTCCCAAAACTCTAAGAAAACATAACATAAGTTAATGTTTTCGCACACTTTTTCGAATCCTTACTAGGGGTAGGGCTAGGATTTAGACTAGTCTTAGGTTTAGGGTTAGGATTAGTGTTGAGCATTCCAATACCGCAAGTATCGGGTATCGGCCGATATTTGCAGTATCGGAATTCCAATACCGAGTTCCGATACTTACCGCATATCGGATACCGGAATCGGAAGTTCCCAGAATTCAAACTGCATGAATTCAGCCAATGAGGAATGATTACAAGTGTGGGCACATCCTGTTCAGCATGGTGGGCATGTAACTACTGGCAAGGCTGTGATTGGCTGCTGCAATGATGTCATGATGCACTATAAAAAACGCTGCCGCCCTTTCTGGCTCACTCTGTTGTGAATTCAATTAGGCATAGGACGCTGTGTTCTGACTGAGGGCCAGTTGAGATAGCGATTTCCTTCATTGTGCTTTTCCCAGGCTAATTTAGCAACCGCTGTGTGTTCACCTTGCTTTTGCCTTGCAGTGCTGTTTTCACAGCGATCTGCAAGGTCTCTGTGTGTGTGTGTGTGAGTGCAGCCCACTCTGTAGTCTGTGTGCAGCCACAGCCGGTTGTATTCAGCTCAGGGTGGTTCACTGCCTCATACTTTTCTATCCATTGTCCTTTTTTTCAAATAGTGCAGCCTGCTGCACATTTTTTCAAATAATTCCTATTAGTGGCTTTCCATCCGTATCCAGCTAAATTGTGGAAAAACACTACATAGGATAACGTAGAGGAGGTTTTTTGGGCCTTGCAGCACAGTTTACGGCTGTCTCCACGGTCTCCGTGTGAGTGCAGCTCGCCCTGTAGTCTGTGTGCAGCCACAGCCGGTTGTATCCAGCTCAGGGTGCGTCACTGCCTCATACCGTAAAATACATTGTCCTTTTTTGCAAATAGTGCAGGCTGCTGCACATTTTTTTCAAATAATTCCTATTAGTGGCTTTCCACCCGTATCCAGCTAAATTGTGGAAAAACACTACATAGGATAACTTAGAGGAGTTTTTTTGGGCCTTGCAGCGACGTTTCCGGTTGTCTGTACGGTCTCCGTGTGAGTGCAGCTCGCCCTGTAGTCAGTTCTGCCAAAAAAAAAATAATAATAATAAAGTTCACCAAACACACCACTTTACAGTTGTGTAGGCCACATTAGCTCATATTAAAGTCTAGTCCACACTTTAGAAAATTAGTGTTTCTTATACCTGTTAGGAGCTGTTCAGGAATAAGCACACTAAGCCCTTAGTACTTTTCTGCTTATCTTTATCAGTCAACCAAGATGAAGAAGGCAGGGAGTAAGGCACGTGGGCGTGGGCGCGGAGCAGGGAGAGGACGTGGGGATTCTGTGCCTGCTGCGGGCACCGGTGACTCATCATCACCCAGTTTCAGGAGGGAACAGTCCTTCATGCGCAGCTTTGTCAGAGAGCGCCGTACACCGCTGCTGCGTGAAGACCAAATTGAAGCCGTTGTCGGATGGATGGCAGCTAACGCATCGACTTCAATTAGTGCCACATCCTCTCAGGCACAGAGCACTGGAGAGCACCCATCTGTCTCTTCACCACCTGCCAAATTGCCCAGGCAGACAGAGAGCCCAGGACAGGAGCCGTCTCTACTTCTGTTCTCTGAATCTCTTGGCTTGGAAACGGGGCCAGCCAAGCAGCATTGGAGAAATGGAAGAAGAGGCAGTGTGCAGTGATGCGCAACAGCTTTGTCTCTCTGACTCTGAAGAGGCGGGTGGGCCAGTGCCTCCGGTCACCACATCACAGTACGCATCTGATGATGACACTAAGGTGCCACTTTCTGGTGCGTGCTGTGCTGCCTAGACTACCCAGGAGGAGCAGTTGGTGGCAGAGGGTAGTGTAGATGATGAGGTCCTTGACCCATCCTGGCGTGAGGAACAGGAAGGTGGTGGGAGCAGCTCTGAGGAAGAGATTCCCTGAACGGGCCAAAGAGGGAGAGGGAGGGGGAAGACTGAGGAGCCTGTAGCCTCCACTTCTGCACCCGTTAGGAGCATGTCTCTTCCAAAAGCCAAAAAGGGCACTCCCAAGACTTGCAGTGCCTGGTCCTTTTTTGACACAGTTGCAGATGACATTTGCTTTGTCAAATGCAAGGTGTGTCATCATAAAATCAAAAGAGGGAGAAATGTCGGCAACCTCAATACCTCAAATATGTGGAAACATGTGCGGACCAGGCACGCGGTGGAGTTACAAAAACACACTAAAGACCTAGGCCAACCAACAGCAGCAGCTACCACCTCTTCAGCTCATGTTGCCTCTTCGTCCAGCTCACACACAGCTGGTTCGGCTTCCTCCCAGGATCGCCATGGAAGAACCTCTGGCACTGTTGTCCAGAGACCCACTGTAATTCCACCCGCAGCACCACGTTCCCAGTCATCCTCACACTCCCAGCCCAGTCTACAGCCATCGGTAGTACAGGCATGGGAGAAAAGGCGGCCTTTCTCAGCAAACCACCCACGAGCACAGGCTCTGACTGCAGGCATTGCCAAACTTCTGTCATTGGAAATGCTGTCATTCAGGCTGGTGGAGACTGACAGCTTCCATGACTTGATGTCATTGGCAGTCCCACAGTACAATGTGCCCAGCTGCTTTTATTTCAGCAGGCAAGCCGTCCCTGCCCTGCACAAGCATGTGGAGGGACACATAAAACACGCGCTACTGAACGCCGTCAGTAGCAAGGTCCACCTCACCACCGATGCGTGGACCAGTCACCATGGACAGGGGCGATACCTTTCCCTCACTGCCCATTGGGTTAATGTTGTTGAGCCGGGTACAGATCGTGCGAGTGGCGCAGGACGTGTCCTGCCCACTCCAAGGATTGCAGGAATCCAGTCTGTACGCATTGACTCCTCCTCATACACAAGTTCCCCTGAATCATCGCTGCAGGAGCCGTCACAGTCCACATCCACATGGACCCGTGAACGTTTACCTGTTAAGACCGACATGAGCACAGCCGTGGCCAAACGTCAACAGGCCGTCTTGAAATTAATTTCTTTGGGGAATCGAAGCCACACAGCGCAGGAGCTCTGGAATGCCATCAAGCAGGAGAGCGATGTGTGGTTTGTGGCAGCGAATCTCCAGCCAGGCATGGTAGTGTGTGACAATGGCCAAAATCTGGTGGCAGCTCTGGGCCTCGGCAACATCACTCACATCCCATGTCTGGCACATGTGCTCAACTTGGTCGTGCAGAGTTTTTTGAGTGACTATCCGGATCTTGATGCACTGCTGCACAAGGTCCGCCTAGAGTGTGCTCACTTGCGGCGTTCCAGCACGGCAAGATCGCGCATTGCAGCTCTGCAGCGCCGATTCTGCGTTCCAGAACATCGCATCATATGTGACCTACCTACCAGGTGGAATTCCACGTTACATATGTTGGAGCGGTTGTGTGAGCAGAAGCAAGCAGTAATAGAGTACCAGCTGCATCAGGCGCAAAGAAGTCGCACTCCGCGCCGTTCAGACTTCACAACCACAGAGTGGGCCACTATGAAGGACGTCTGCCAGGTTTTGCGTCCCTTCGATTATTCCACGCGGATGGTGAGTGCAGATGATGCACTAGTCAGCATGACTGTCCCCCTTATCTGCCTGCTTCAACAAACACTGCAAGCGCTAAGGGATGATGTTGTGGAAGAGGTGGAGGATGAGGAGTCACCATTTCCATCAGCTTCTGGACAGTCAGCGCCACGTGGTTCCTCACAAACGCGTAGGCAGGGGACACTTTGTGAGGAGGATGAGGAGGAGTCAATGGAGGACGAAGACATCAATCCAGAGGAGGGAGTTACACAATTGTCCAGTAGTCAGTGTGTACAGCGAGGGTGGGGTGATGAAGAGCGGGCAGAGATCACGCCTCAAGCAGGGGACAGCGTTTCTTGGATAGTTGGCAGTCTGCAGCATATGGTTGATTACATGCTGCAGTGCCTGAGAAACGACCGCCGCATCGCCCACATTCTCAACATGGCTGATTATTGGGTGTACACCCTCATCGATCCTCGCTACCGGGACAACGTACAAAGCCTCATCACACCATTGAACCGGGAGTGTAAAATGCGGGAGTACCAAGACACACTGGTGAATTCCATCATCTTCTCCAGTCCAACTGATAGAAGTGCTGATAGTGCTTTACAAAGCAGCTCAGTGCGTCCAGGCAGTGGAGGAGGCTCTGCACAAAGAGGGAGCAGAAGCAGTGCCTCTGCCCAAGGCAAGACCAGTATGGCCCAACTGTGGCACAGTTTTGTGTGCCCGCAACAAATGTCTACACCATCACAGGCGGCTCCAGTCAGCAGGAGGAAACGGTTCCGTCAGATGGTGACAGACTACATGTCTTGTCCTCTTACTGTACTCCCAGACGGCTCTTCCCCTTTCAAGTTTTGGGTCTCTAAGCTGGATACATGGCCAGAGCTAAGCCAGTATGCATTGGAGGTGCTGGCTTGCCCTGCGGCTAGTGTTATGAACTGGTGGCCTAGGAGCAGCATGAGACATACTCTGGAGAAGGTGGTACCTGTACTGACCACAGACCCTGAACTTAACACCACAACTAGAAGTAGCCGTGGAATGTACCTATCACTCCCTAGACATCTCAACAGAGCCGGAGGACTAATTACCCCTAGAGATAGAAAAGAGAAAACTATCTTGCCTCAGAGAAAATTCCCCAAAGGATAGACAGCCCCCCCACAAATATTGACTGTGAGAAGAGAGGGAAATAACATACGCAGACTGAAATCAGAATTTAGCAAAGGAGGCCACTTCTAGCTAAATAGAAAGGATAGGACAGAGTACTATGCGGTCAGTATTAAAACACTAGAAAATATCCACCACAGAAAATACAAAAACTCCACATCTAACTAAAGGCATGGAGGGTATATCTGCATCTCCAGAGATACCAGCTTGGCTAAACAAATCCTTATACAGACCAAGCTGGACAAGACAAAACATGGAAAATAACTAGAACGATGAGGCCCACAGCATGTGGACTGCAGAAAACAAAGCCAGCACTTATCTTGTTGAAATGAACAGCAAGCAAGAGAGACCAGGCAGGGAAGTGAATCCTCCAGGAAACAATGGACAACTGGCACTAACCAAAGGGTCAAGCAAGACTAAATAGCCCAGTTAGAATTGCAATAAGTGGACACACCTAATGACTGCTGCGATCCAAAGACAGCAGCACTACCACTTATAACCACCGGAGGGAGCCCAAGAGCAGAATTCACAACAGTACCCCCCCCTTGAAGAGGGGTCACCGAACCCTCACCAGAGCCCCCAGGCCGATCAGGATGAGCCAGATGAAAGGCCCGAACCAAATCAGTAGCATGGACATCCGAGGCAAAAACCCAAGAATTATCCTCCTAGCCGTACCCCTTCCATTTGACAAGATACTGAAGTTTCCGTCTCGAAAAACGAGAGTCCAAAATCTTCTCAACCACATACTCCAACTCCCCATCAACCAACACCGGGGCAGGAGGATCAACAGATGGAACAACAGGCACCACATATTTCCACAACAAAGATCTATGAAAAACATTATGGATGGAAAAAGAGGCCGGAAGGGCCAAACGAAAAGACACCGGATTGACAATCTCAGAAATCCTATAAGGACCAATAAACCGAGGCTTAAACTTAGGGGAAGAAACCTTCATAGGAACATGACGGGAAGACAACCAAACCAAATCCCCAACCCGAAGCCGGGAACCAACACACCGACGACGGTTAGCAAAACGCTGAGCTTCCTGAGACAACACCAAATTGTCCACAACATGAGCCCAAATCTGCTGCAACTTGTCAACTACAGAGTCCACCCCAGGACAATCAGAAGGCTCCACCTGCCCTGAAGAAAAACGAGGATGAAAACCAGAATTACAAAAGGGTGAAACCAAGGTAGCAGAACTAGCCCGATTATTAAGGGCAAACTCGGCCAATGGCAAGAAAGCCACCCAATCGTCCTGATCAGCAGACACAAAGCATCTCAAATAAGTTTCCAGAGTCTGATTAGTTCGCTCGGTTTGGCCATTTGTCTGAGGATGAAACACAGAAGAAAAAGACAAATCAATTCCCAGTCTAGCACAAAAGGCTCGCCAAAACCTAGAAACGAACTGAGAACCTCTGTCGGACACAATATTCTCCGGAATGCCATGCAAACGAACCACATGCTGAAAAAACAACGGAACCAAATCAGAAGAGGAAGGCAATTTAGGCAAAGGTACCAAATGAACCATCTTAGAAAACCGGTCACAAACCACCCAGATAACCGACATCCTCTGGGAAACCGGCAGATCCAAAATAAAATCCATAGAAATATGCGTCCAAGGCCTCTCCGGGACCGGCAAAGGCAAAAGCAACCCACTAGCGCGGGAACAGCAAGGCTTGGCCCGCGCACAAGTCCCACAGGCTGCACAAAAGAACGCACATCCCGTGACAAAGAAGGCCACCAAAAGGACCTACCAACCAAATCTCTGGTACCAAAAATCCCAGGATGGCCAGCCAACACAGAACAATGAATCTCAGAAATCACTTTAGTAGTCCATCTGTCAGGAACAAACAATTTCCCCACTGGACAGCGATCAGGCTTATCGGCCTGAAACTCCTGAAGAGCCCGTCGCAAATCAGGGGAGATGGCAGAAAGAACGACCCCTTCCTTCAGAATGCCGACCGGCTCCAGGACCCCAGGAGAATCAGGCAAAAAGCTCCTAGAGAGGGCATCCGCCTTAACATTCTTAGAACCCGGAAGGTACGAGACCACAAAATCAAAATGGGAGAAAAACAGAGACCAACGGGCATGTCTAGGATTCAGCCGTCTGGCAGACTCGAGGTAAATCAGATTCTTATGATCAGTCAGGATCACAATACGGTGCTTGGCCCCCTCAAGCCAATGACGCCACTCCTCAAATGCCCACTTCATAGCCAACAACTCACGATTGCCGACATCATAATTGCGTTCCGCAGGCGAAAACTTCCGAGAAAAGAAGGCACACGGTTTCAACAAGGAACCATCAGAATTCCTCTGAGACAAAACGGCCCCTGCCCCAATCTCAGAAGCGTCAACCTCAACCTGAAATGGAAGGGAGACATCCGGCTGACGCAACACAGGGGCAGAAGTAAATCGGCGTTTAAGCTCCTGAAAGGCAGAAACAGCCGCAGAGGACCAATTCGCCACATCAGCACCCTTCTTCGTCAAATCGGTCAGGGGTTTAACCACACTGGAGAAGTTGGCAATAAAGCGGCGATAAAAATTAGCAAAGCCCAAAAATTTCTGAAGGCTCTTCACAGAAGTGGGCTGGATCCAATCATGAATGACTTGAACCTTAACCGGATCCATTTCTATAGATGAAGGAGAAAAAATGAAGCCCAAAAAAGAAACCTTCTGTACTCCAAAAAGGCACTTAGACCCCTTCACGAACAAAGCATTATCACGAAGGATCTGAAATACCATCCTGACCTGTTTCACATGAGACTCCCAATCATCTGAAAAAATCAAAATATCATCCAAATATACAATCATGAATTTATCAAGATAATTCCGAAATATATCATGCATGAAGGACTGAAACACAGATGGGGCATTAGAGAGCCCAAATGGCATCACAAGGTATTCAAAATGGCCTTCGGGCGTATTAAACGCAGTTTTCCATTCGTCACCCTGCTTAATACGAACAAGATTATATGCCCCTCGAAGGTCAATCTTAGTAAACCAACTAGCCCCCTTAATCCTAGCAAACAAATCAGAAAGCAAAGGCAAAGGGTATTGGAATTTGACCGTGATCTTATTCAAGAGGCGATAACCAATACAGGGTCTCAAGGAGCCATCCTTCTTGGCAACAAAAAAAAAACCTGATCCCAATGGTGAAGAAGATGGCCGAATATGTCCCTTCTCCAAAGATTCCTTAACATAGCTCCGCATGGCGGTATGTTCTGGCACAGACAGGTTAAAAAGTCGGCCCTTAGGGAACTTACAACCTGGAATCAAGTCGATAGCACAATCACAGTCCCTATGCGGTGGAAGGGAACTGGACTTGGGCTCATCAAATACATCCTGGAAATCTGACAAAAACTCCGGAATTTCAGAAGAGGGGAGGAGGTAATTGACATCAAAGGAACGTCACCATGAACCCCCTGACAACCCCAACTAGTCACAGACATAGATTTCCAATCTAATACCGGACTATGCACCTGTAACCATGGGAAGCCCAGCACAATAGCATCATGCAAATTATGCAACACCAGAAAACGACAATCTTCCTGATGAGCTGGCGCCATACACATGGTCAGCTGTGTCCAAAACTGAGGTTTATTTTTAGCCAGCGGTGTAGCATCAATGCCCCTCAAAGGAATAGGATTCTGCAAAGGCTGCAAAGGGAACCCACAACATCTGTCAAATTCTAAGTCCATTAAGTTTAAAGCGGCGCATGAATCCACAAATGCCATGACAGAAAATGACGATAATGAGCAGATCAGGGTCACAGACAACAGAAATTTAGGTTGTACAGTACTGATGGTAATGGAACTAGCGATTCTCTTGGTACGCTTAGGGCAATCAGAAATAATATGAGCAGAATCGCCGCAGTAAAAGCACAACCCATTCTGACGTCTGAATCCGTGTCGTTCCGCTCTAGACACAATCTTATCACACTGCATAGGCTCAGGACTCCGCTCGGAAGACAACGCCACAGCGTGCACAACTCTGCACTCGCGTAAGCGCCGATCAATCTGAATGGCCAGAGACATGGAATCACTCAGACCAGCAGGCGTGGAAAATCCCACCATAACATCTTTAACAGATTCCGAAAGACCCTTTCTGAAAATTGCAGCCAAGGCATACTCATTCCACTTAGTCAGCACAGACCATTTTCTAAATTTCTGGCAATATAATTCTGCCGCTTCTTGACCCTGAGACAGGGCCAACAAGGTCTTCTCAGCATGATCCACTGAATTAGGTTCATCATACAATAACCCTAGCGCTTGAAAAAAGGTGTCTACATTAAGCAAAGCAGGATTTCCAGCTTCCAGGGAGAACGCCCAATCCTGAGGGTCACCGCGCAGCAGAGAAATGACTATTTTAACCTGCTGGATGGAATCACCAGAGGAACGGGGTTTCAGAGCTAAAAACAGTTTACAGTTATTTTTAAAGCTCAAAAATTTGGACCTGTCTCCAAAGAACAAATCAGGAGTTGGAATTCTAGGCTCTAAAACCAGAGTCTGAACGATATAATTGGAAATACCCTGTACTCTAGCAGCAAGCTGATCCACACGAGAAGCCAATCCCTGAACGTCCATACCAGCGACAAACTCCTGAACCACCCAGAGGTAAAGAGGAAAGAGAAGGCACAACAGACTACAGAAAAAAAAATGGCTCAGCACTTTCCTTTCCATCTTCTGAGATGCAATTAACTCATTGTTGGCCAGTTGCACTGTTATGAACTGGTGGCCTAGGAGCAGCATGAGACGTACTCTGGAGAAGGTGGTACCTGTACTGACCGCAGACCCTGAACTTAACACCGCAACTAGAAGTAGCCGTGGAATGTACCTATCACTCCCTAGACATCTCGACACAGCCGGAGGACTAATTACCCCTAGAGATAGAAAAGGGAAAACTATCTTGCCTCAGAAAATTCCCCAAAGGATAGACAGCCCCCCACAAATATTGACTGTGAGAAGAGAGGGAAATAACATACGCAGACTGAAATCAGAATTTAGCAAAGGAGGCCACTTCTAGCTAAATAGAAAGGATAGGACAGAGTACTATGCTGTCAGTATTAAAACACTAGAAAATATCCACCACAGAAAATACAAAAACTCCACATCTAACTAAAGGCGTGGAGGGTATATCTGCATCTCCAGAGATACCAGCTTGGCTAAACAAATCCTTATACAGACCAAGCTGGACAAAACAAAACATGGAAAATAACTAGAACGATGAGGCCCACAGCATGTGGACTGCAGAAAACAAAGCCAGCACTTATCTTGTTGAAATGAACAGCAAGCAAGAGAGACAAGGCAGGGAAGTGAATCCTCCAGGAAACAATGGACAACTGGCACTAACCAAAGGGTCAAGCAAGACTAAATAGCCCAGTCAGAATTGCAATAAGTGGACACACCTAATGACTGCTGCGATCCAAAGACAGCAGCACTACCACTTATAACCACCGGAGGGAGCCCAAGAGCAGAATTCACAACAGGCTAGTGTATTATCGGAACGCGTCTTTAGTGCTGCAGGTGGTGTACTGACAGACCGTCGCATGCGACTATCCTCCGATAACGTTGACCGGCTTACTTTTCTGAAAATGAACCAGGCCTGGATCTCGCAGGAATTTGCCACTCCTCTTCCTGATTAAATAATTGGGTGACTGTCTACATTATCCAGGTCTCCTGTTGTGTTCATCTTTCTACCACCTGAACTGTAATTCCTGTGCTCCAACACCGCCAGTTGAGGCTCAGAAGTGCAGGCTGCACAGTGAAAACATACGACCAAGTGTTATTGTGTTTCAGTATCGTCAGCTGATCCCCAGCTGTGTAGCCGGCAATGTGTCCTGCGACCGCCACGCTGACACAACAACTGAAATTGAAGGGAACCTGCCCCCCCCCCAGGCATTTGTTACTGAAAGAGCCACATTGTGAAGCAGTAATGCTGCACAAGGAAAAGAAAGCTATTTTAGTTTAGCTCCTTGCACACGCAGAACTTAACACTTATAAAATGTGTGCACTGATACCGTAAAACCGTCCCGGAGGTGGGACTTTCTCTCGTAATGTGACGCAGCACAGCCGTCATTCCTACCCCCTTGGTGCCATGTGCCGCCTCCTCAGCGTTGTTTGATTCTGTCCCGGAGCCTGCGCTGTTATGTTATCCCTTGGCCAGGCACACTTAGCGCTGCCCGTCTTCTGACATCATTTGGTGTCAGGCTGACTGCGCCTGTGCGGCCGCGCTGGCCGAAATCCCGCCTCGCAGTGTCTTCTGATTTAATCACACTGTGGGCCTGGGATCCATGGCCATGCGCAGTGCATATCTTCACCTCAGGCTCTCACTCATCTCCCTCCGCCTTCTTCACACTGTGCGCCTACAGCTGATCCTTAATAGCATGCCACGGCCGGGACGCCGCACAGTCTGAAGAAGCCGGAGGGAGGGGAGTGAGAGGCGAGGATATGCACTGCGCATGCCCATGGATCCCAGGCCCGCAGTGGGATTACATTAGACGACACAGCAAGGCGGGATCTCGGGCAGCGCGGCCGCACAGGCGCAGCCAGCCTGACAGCAAATGATGTCAGAAGACGGGCAGCGCTAAGTGTGCCTGGCCAAGGGATAACATAACAGCGCAGGCTCCGGGACAGAATCAACGCTGAGGAAGCGGCGCACGGCACCAAGGGGGTAGGAATGATGGCTGTGCTGCGTCCCATTACAAAGGAAAGTCCCACCTCCGGGACGGTATCAGTGGACACATTTTATAAGTGTTTAGTTCTGTGTTTGCAAGGAGCATAATTAAAAGAGCCACCTTTTCCTTTTGCATCCTTAGTGCTGCACAAGATGGCTCTTTCAGCTACAAACGCCTTGGGGGGGTTAAAGGTTCCCTTTCGACTTGCTCCAATCAGGCTTTGGCCTACACTGTGTTCCTCTGCCCCTCCTGCTGTTCCTGGGCTCCAACACCGCCAGTTGGTGCCTGGAAGTGCTGTCCGCACAGTCAACAGTCGCTCCTGTTATTGGGGTTCAGTAACGTCAGCTGTTCCCCAGCTGTGTGTGCGGCAATACCTCCAATCTGCTCCTCCTGCTGTCCCTGGGCTCTAACACTGCCAGTTGGTGCCTGGAAGTGCTGTCCGCACAGTCAACAGTCGCTCCTCTGTTATTGGGGTTCAGTAACGTCAGCTGTTCCCCAGCTTTGTGTGCGGCAATACCTCCAATCTGCTCCTCCTGCTGTCCCTGGGCTCTAACACTGCCAGTTGGTGCCTGGAAGTGCTGTCCGCACAGTCAACAGTCGCTCCTCTGTTATTGGGGTTCAGTAACGTCAGCTGCTCCCCTGCTGTGTATCCGGCAACGTGTCATGCGACCACCACGCTGGCACACTAACAGACATTTACATGCCTCCAGTGCAAGCTTCGGCCTACACTCTGCTGCTCCTGCTGTCCCTGGACTCCAACACTGCTGGTTGCTGCCCGGAAGTGCTGTTTGCACAGAGCCAAACACCTCGCCAATGTGTTAGTGGGGTTCAGTAATGCCTGCTGCTCCCCTGCTGTGTATCCGGCAACGTGTCATGCGCCCGCCACGCTGGCACAACTAAAATTTAAGGGAACCTGCCCCCCCCAGGCGTTTGTTACTGAAAGAGCCACGTTGTGCAGCAGTAATGCTGCACAAGGAAAAGGTGCCTATTTTCGTTGTGCTCCTTGCACACGCTGAACCTAACACTTATGAAATGTGTCTCCTCACACCGTTAACCGTCCCGGAGGTGGGACTTTCCTTTGTAATGTGACGCAGCACAGCCATCATTCCTAGCCCCTTGGTGCTGTGCTCCGCCTCCTCAGCATTGTTTGATTCTGTCCCGGAGCCTGCGCTGTTATGTTATCCCTTGGGCAGGGACACTTAGCGCTGCCCGTCTTCTGACATCATTTGGTGTCAGGCTGACTGCGCCTGTGCGGCCGCGCTGGCCGAGTTCCGCCTCGCAGTGTCTTCTGATTTAATCACACTGCGGACCTGGGATCCATGGGCATGCGCAGTGCATATCTTCACCTCCACCTCTCACTCATCTCCCTCCACCTTCTTCATACTGTGCGCCGTCAGCTGATCCCTAATAGCATGCCACGGCCGGGACGCCGCACAGTCTGAAGAAGCCGGAGGGAGGGGAGTGAGAGGCGAGGATATGCACTGCGCATGCCCATGGATCCCAGGCCCGCAGTGGGATTACATTAGATGACACTGTGAGGCGGGATCTCGGGCAGCGCGGCCGCACAGGCGCAGCCAGCCAGACATCAAATGATGTCAGAAGGCGGGCAACGCTAAGTGCGCCTGGCCAAGGGATAACATAGCAGCGCACGCTCCGGGACAGAATCAAACAACGCTAAGGAGGCGGCACACGGCACCAATGGGGTAGGAATGACGGCTGTGCTGTGTCACATTACGAAAGAAAGGCCCACCTCCGGGACAGTATTACGGTGGGAGGGGACACATTTCATAAGTGTCTAGTTCAGCGTTTGCAAGGAGCATAATTAAAAGAGCCACCTTTTCCTTTTGCAGCATTAGTGCTGTACAAGATGGCTCTTTCAGCAACAAACGCCTGGGGGGGGTTAAAGGTTCCCTTTCAACTTGCTCCAGTGCAGGCTTCAGCCTACACTCTTCTCCTCCTGCTGTCCCTGGGCTCTAACACCGCCAGTTGGTGCCCGGAAGTGCTGGCTGCACAGAGAAAAACACCCGCCAATGTGTCAGTGGGGTTCAGCAACGCCAGCTGTTCCCCCGCTGTGTAGCAGGCAACGTGTCCTGCAAACGCCACGCAGACACAACAGACCTAAAACTGCCTCCAGTGCAGGCTTCGGCCTACAATCTGCTCCCTCTCCTCCTGCTGTCCCAGGGCTCTAACACCGCCAGTTGGTGCCCGGAACTGCTGGCTGCACAGAGAAAAACACCAGCCAATGTGTCAGTGGGGTTCAGCAATGCCAGCTGTTCCCCCGCTGTGTAACCAGCAATGTGTCCTGCATACGCCACGCAGACACAACAACTGAAATTGAAGGGAACCTGTCCCCTCCCCAGGCATTTGTATGTATAACAGCCACCTTGTACAGCAGTAATGCTGCATTTGTACAAGGTGGCTCATTCAGTTATTCTCCTTGCACACTTCGAACTCAACACGTCAAAAATGTGTCCCCTGAGACCATTAAACCGTCCCTGAGGTGTGACTTTCCTTTGTAATGACACGCAGCAACCCCCTTGGTAGCGCTGACCGTCTTCTGACATCATTGGTTGGCTGGCTGCGCCTCTGCGGCCACCCTGCCCGACACAACGCCCATCGTTGTCATATTTATTTTGACTGCGAGGGTGTGATTCATGGACATGAGCAGTGCATATGTTCGCCTGTCACTCATCTCCTTCCGCCTTCTTCAGACTGTGCGGCTTCATGGCCGTGGCATGCGATAAGGGATCAGCTGACACCGCACAGTCTCAAGCAGGTGTAAGGACATGAGTGAGAGGCGAACATATTTACTGCGCAAGGCCATGAATCCCAGCCCCGCAGTGTGAATTAATGAAAAGTCACTGCGGGGCTGGGATTCATGGGCATCGCGAACCGCACCGGCCGACATGAAATGATGTCAGAAGATGGGCAGCGCTAACAGCGCAGGGCCAAGGGATAACACAACAGCGCAGACTCCTGTACAGCAAAATGCGACGCTCGGGAGGCCGCGCCAAGCACCAAGGTGGTGTTTTTGACAGCTGTGCTGCGTCTCATTAAGAAGGGAACTCACGCCTCCAAGACAGTTATGACTGTATAAGGGGCTAAATTTTATACGTCTTTCATTCAGCGTGTGCAAGGAACAAAATTAAAAGAGCAACCTTTGACTTGTGCAGCATAACTGCTGCACAAGGTGGCTCTTCTAGTTTGTAACACCTGAGGGGGGGTTAAAGGTTACCTTTAAAATTGGTTCAATTAGGCTTCGGCCTACACTCTGCTCCTCCTGCAGACCCTGGGCTCTAACACCGCCAGTTGGTGCCCGGAAGTGCTGGCTGCACAGAGAAAAACACCCGCCAATGTGTCAGTGGGGTTCAGCAACGCCAGCTGTTCCCCCGCTGTGTAGCCGGCAACGTGTCCTGCAAACGCCACGCAGACACAAAGCTGCCGCCAGTGCAGGCTTCGGCCTACACTCTGCTCCTCTGCTCCCCCTGCTGACCCTTTGCTCCAACACCGCTAGTTGGGGCTCTAGGAAGACAATCTTGAATAGGTCCCCATCCTGGTTCCAGTACTGTCAGCTGGTTCCAGGTAGAGCCTTTGGCTTAGGTGCCTCCTTCTGGGTATCCGAGTTCCACCAACGTTAGGTGGTCCTTGGTAGTGCTTTCAGGCACTGGTACCTCCTGCTTAGTAACCGGGTTCCAGTAACGTCACCTGGTCCTCGGTAGTTCCATTGGCTCTTGGACCTTTGGCTACCCATCCGAGTTCCAGTACCGTCAGCTGGTTCCGGGCAGAGCCTTTGGCTTAGGTGCCTCCTTCTGGGTATCCGAGTTCCACCAACGTCAGGTGGTCCTTGGTAGTGCTTTCAAGCACGGGTGCCTCCTGCTTAGTAACCAGGTTCCAGTAACGTCACCTGGTCCTCGGTAGTTCCATTGGCTCTTGGACCTTTGGCTACCCATCCGAGTTCCAGTACCGTCAGCTGGTTCTCGGCAGTGTCTTTTGCTCTTGTACCTTCTGCTCCCCATCCTGGTTCCAGTACCGTCAGCTGGTTCCGGGCAGAGCCCTTGGCTTAGGTGCCTCCTTCTGGGTATCCGAGTTCCACCAACGTCAGGTGGTCCTTGGTAGTGCTTTCAGGCACGGGTGCCTCCTGCTTAGTAACCGGGTTCCAGTAACGTCAGCTGGTCCTCGGTAGTTCCATTGGCTCTTGGACCTTCGGGTAGCCATCCGAGTTCCAGTTCCATCAGCTGGTTCTCGCCATTTTCTCAGCCTTCTTGTACCTTCTGCTACATTTCCAAGTTCAAGACCCTAAAGACGACGACCAGGAAGACCACCCCTAAGATGACGACGACACCAGAGACGACAACCACTGAGATGACGACGACCCTGGAGACAATGACCCTGAAGACCACCCCGATGACGACGACGATGACCCCGGAGACGACGACCCTGGAGACGACGACATGGAAGACCGAGAAGCAGAAGAGCAAGAGGCTGCAGAACAAAGAGCAGAAGAACATTAAGCATAACACTAAATATCAGAGCAAAAGATATTATCTAAATTATAAGCAGAAGAAGACTAAGCAGTGTATGGGGGTGAGTCCGTTCCTCCTCGTGGTGCCCCTGGATAAAGCCTGATGCTGCAGGCCAAACTGAACGCGGACAAATGTAACTCTTTTGTAACAGGCAGAACGGAAGCTGTAATCTTCAAACTTTTATAGATAACAACTACAGGAATGCCTGTCACAAATAAGAATATGATGAAGAAGTAGAATATGAAGAAGAATAATAGTTGAATAAAAAGAATATGAAGAATGTAACAAAAAAAAATAATAGGTAGAAGATGAAGAAGAAGATGAATAAGGTGAAGAAGAAGTTGATGTCAAAGATGCTGATGATGATGAAGAAGAAAGTGTGGGAGAAGTAAAAAAAAAGGTGAAGGGCGTGGAAGTAGTGAAACATCAATATCTGACAAAATAAAAAAATTCATGACATAGTCAATATCTTTGTAACTCCGAACATCTTAAAAAAAAAAAAAAATTCCTGCTATTCTATTTGATTGGGGTAAACCTCTATGCCTTTAATGTCTCCTCCACCTCCCCCAATACATCTTACATTATTCTAAATTGTTTTCCTTCATGTAGAATGAACCTACAAGGAAAGAAAGGGTTTATTTTAATTCCGATATTTTCGTCCCATTGACTTGCATTTGTATCGGGTATCCGATATCGGAAGGTATCGCTCAACACTAGTTAGGATAGCTAAAATAGGTATATAAAAAACCCTCCACAAATGTATTAACATAAAGCCAAACCTTTTTAGAGCAATTATATAACTATTTATTCTGAAATATTTCATGTGTGATTTAACATAGAAAAAAGTTAAATGGCAAACAATTACATCAATCTTTTCTTAAAATACAATACATTTGCTTGGGGAATGAGAATGGTGGAAGATAAAGGAGTGTTAACAGTCCTTGGGTTAGGGGTATAAATTCCTTGCCTTGCCCCAGATGTTGACAACCCATGCTATGCTACCGATTTATTTATTCTGATTGTCATATTTGGAGTCAGGAAGAAACTTTCCCTTAACAATACAAAAAATAAGGAAAGACAGATCAATTTTCCTAGGCTTTGCTGTTCCTGCTGGAATCTCCAAGAATCCATCTTTACTAGGAGCTTTTCTTATTCAGGGAGGCAGAGAGCAAGACAATGTTCCTGCTTTGTGGTTTGTAAATCATAAATGGATGCCCCTTCATGTTTCTTGCTTTGAAAAGTTGGTAAGCATGGATGTAGTAGCTAAGTAGGCAACGCTTGCAATCTATTGACCCAACCTTAATTGAGTACCATATTGTCAAATTTGCAGGACTGCTGCATCCAAAAATTATTGAAAAATGAGTAACTTTCATATAATTAACTGATCGTTTTAGCCAATGAAATGCTCATCAATGCCATGGTTTTTTTTTATAAATAAGAACATGTGAACATTATTCCTCTTTCTGCAAATGTGTGCTTATTATATAAGAGTGCTGTAGTTCACATGTTACTTATGATGTGCCATACAGAGATAAATGCAGCACATAGGTAAAGGGTCTGCTGAATGGCATGCCATATGGGTGTAACAATGAATGACCAAAGTGTGTGGGTTCTGCAAAAGACTTACAGTTAGTAAGAGTCAACATTTTTAAATAGGAAATGAAGGAGATTGCTTTATTTTGACCTGAAAAAGTCATTACGCCATAACAGCAAGTTCCTGCTGGTCGCACTTGGATATATGTGGACATCTGTATAATAAATATGCAGTAATATAATATGGGCAAATAGCATATGCCACATATTTCAGATCCATGGCTTGGTAGTTAGCATGCAAATGTAGCCAAGGGCAGGTCAGACTGTGTTGACCCCTCTCCAATCACATGATCATATAACATAGATGGTGGTATGTCAAGTGATAGATTACATGATGAACATTGGGCAGATATAAGGGGACAATTTTTTTGTTTTCCTTTATGGGCAGCATTATCCAAAATAACAGAGTACACTACGTAATATTGGGATAGCATATACATAATAATGGTGGATGCTATGTAATAAGGGACAGCACTAGACATAGTGAGCGGGCATAATGTATTAAATGACGGTGTTAAACACAATAAGAAGACACTGTTTAATAAGGGAAGGTGCTATACATAAGTGCAATGTAATAAGGGACAGCACTACACATCCCATCATCTTTATGCAAGTCATACATTGTGGACACAGAATGAATATTTACATCCAATACATTACTGATGATGTCTCATCTGATTTAGATTCATTTTCTTTTATTTCTTCTCCATCTTGTTGAACCTTTATTTTGACTTTTTAAAGTTACAACTTGTCTCTGTAGAGTTTTCCCTATATATCACAGCACCCCTGAAAATAGCAAGGGCACACTTGTATCCTAAACTTAAAGTCCCTCACACTGTTCCCCCTAAATACAATTATGCACCCCACCATTAATATGCAATTAGCCACTGAGCAACACACCATTCAAAATATAAATTGATTAGCCAGCACTGTTGACTCTTATTAACTACAATTAGCTACTTTTCCTACTGCAAATAAAAATACTAATTATTTAACCACTGTGACTCTCCCCTCCAATTTATTAACATTCATTGTCATGTCTTCACCTCCCCACTGTACTCCACCTGTTCCCAATTCATTACAAATCTCTTTCCTGTGACCTCTGTCCAATCTACTATATAATTGTCTACGGGTCACTTCCATCTGTCTGTCTGTCCTTCTGTCTGTCTTTCTGTCTGTCACGGATATTCATTGGTCGCGGCCTCTGTTTGTCATGGAATCCAAGTCGCTGATTGGTCTCGCCAGCTGCCTGTCATGGCTGCCGCGACCAATCAGCGACGGCCACAGTCCAATTAGTCCCTCCCTACTCCCCTGCAGTCAGAGCCCGACGCCTGCTCCATACTCCCTGCAGTCACCGCTCACACAGGGTTAATGCCAGCGGTAACGGACCGCGATATGCCATGGGTAACTCACTCTGTTACCGCCGCTATTAACCCTGTGTGACCAAGTTTTTACTATTGATGTGGCCTATGCAGCATCAATAGTAAAAACATCTAATGTTAAAAATAATAAAAAAATAAAAAATCATTATATACTCACCTTCCGCCGCCTTTCCCGCTCCTCGCGATGCTCCGGTGACCGGTCCATGCAAGCGGCAGGTTCCATTGGCAAGGATGGTCTGCGAGAAGGACCTGCCATGACGTCACGGTCATGTGACCGCGACGTCGTCACAGGGCCTGCGCGAGAAGGACCTGCCATGACGTCACGGTCATGTGACCGCAACACGGTCATGTGACCGCGATGTCATCACAGGTCCTGAGCGAGAAGGAGGGCACAGGACTACAAGGGTCCCTGGAAGGTGAGTATATGTTTATTTTTTTTTTTAACCTATGACATACGTGGCTGGGCAATATACTATGTGGCTGGGCAATATACTACGTAGCTGGGCAATATACTACGTGGTTGGGCAATATACTACGTGGCTCTGTGCTGTATACTACGTCACTGGGCAATATACTATGTGGTTGGGCAATATACTACGTGGCTGGGCAATATACTATGTGGCTCTGTGCTGTATACTACATCACTGGGCAATATACTATGTGGTTGGGCAATATACTACGTGGCTGGGCAATATACTACGTGGCTCTGTGCTGTATACTACGTCACTGGGCAATATACTATGTGGTTGGGCAATATACTACGTGGCTGGGCAATATACTATGTGGCTCTGTGCTGTATACTATGTCGCTGTGCAATATACTATGTGGCTCTGTGCTGTATACTACGTTACTGGGCAATATACTACATTACTGGGCAATATACTACGTGGCTGGGCAATATACTACGTGTCTGGGCAATATACTACGTGGCTGGGCAATATACTACGTGACTGGGCAATATACTACGTTGGCTGGGCAATATACTACATGGGCTGGGCAATATACTACGTGGGATGGGCAATATACTACGTGGGCTGTGCAATATACTACATGGGCTGTGCAATATACTACGTGGACATGCATATTCTAGAATACCCGATACGTTAGAATTGGGCCACCATCTAGTTTATAATAAGTACCTCGCCCATGTCTTCTTTCATACCCACCAATTTATTACAAGTCCTTGTCCTGTGTCCTTTCCCACCCCCAATTCATTGTGTTCCTTTCCTGTGTCCTTGCTCCAAATCCCACCCCTCTACCCATTGTGCTCTCCCGACTGTTTTTAAATAAATACCGTATATACTCGAGTATAATCCGACCCCTTAATTTTGCAACAAAAAAACTGGGAAAACTTATTGACTCGAGTATAAGCCTAGGGGGGAAAATACAGCAGCTACTGGTAAATGTCAAAAATAAAAATAGATACCAATAAAAGTAAAATTAATTGAGACATCAGTAGGCTAAGTGTTTTTGAATATCCATATTGAATCAGGTGCCCCATATAATGCTCCATGCAGTTTATTATGGCCCCATAAGATGCTCCATATTAAAATACGCCCCATATAATGCTCCATATACAAATGTGCCACATATAATGCTCCATGCAGTTCTTTATGGCCCCATATAAAGCTCCATACAGTTCATTATGACCCCATAGATGCCTCATATAATGCTCCATGCAGTTCATTATGGCCCCATAGATGCTCCATATAACATTGTGCCACATGGAATGCTGCTGCTGCACTAAAAAAAATAAATAAAATGACATACTCATCACTCGTCGCTGCCTGCTGCTCCTCAGCGTCCCGTCTCTCTGCAGCAACTGTTCAGGCAGAGGGCGGCGCGCACACTAATACGTCATCGCGCCCTCTGACTTGAACAGTCAGTGCAGATGATGGGGAAGTCGGAGTGTCGGTGGAACACGGAAAGGTGAATATGAAATACTCACCTGCTCCTGGCGCTCCTGATGTGGTCCCTGCATGTCCCACGGTCTTCGGGCGCGGCAGCTTCTTCCCCTGTTAAGCGGTCACTGGTACCGCTCATTACAGTAATGAATATGCAGCTCCACCCCTATGAGAGTGGAGTCCATATTCATTCCTTTAATGAGCGGTACCAGTGACCGCTTAACAGGGGAAGAAGCTGCCGCGTCCGAAGACCGTGGGACATGCAGGGACCGCGTCAGGAGCGCCGGGAGCAGGTGAGTATTTGACAGTCGTCGCTCCCCCTCACCCGCCGACCATGACTCGAGTATAAGCCGAGAGGGGCATTTTCAGCCCATTTTTTTGGGGCTGAAAATCTCGGCTTATACTCGAGTATATACGGTAAATAAAAAATAACTTCTCCGGATCCCTGCAGCACTGCTTTCCTCCTTTTTTTGGTCAGGGCACTTGCTAAATGATGTCATAGAAAAAGTGCCTGGGAAAGAAGCAGATAATTTCTTCCTACAACTACTTGATGCTCACCTCCAATTGTGGCAAAAAGACTATAATGATCTTAACTTGAGTGTTCCTATTCCCTTTTAAGGAGCAAATATA
The DNA here is from genome assembly GCF_051348905.1 of Ranitomeya variabilis. NCBI lineage: Eukaryota > Metazoa > Chordata > Amphibia > Anura > Dendrobatidae > Ranitomeya > Ranitomeya variabilis. Next base: position 457,869,773 of record NC_135237.1, on the reverse strand, counting down.
CAAAGCGAAAGAAAAATTTGCACACACATGCATGTATACACACACGCACACACACACACACACACACACATACACACACAGTGAAACACAATCATGACAATGAGTGATATTCAGTCTTAGCACATTTGCTTTTTACTATTTCATCAGTTTCCACAGTAGCATTTGACAAACAATGCAAGTAATTATTAACTGAATTATGCTGTTTGCTTTCCATTTTTGCTTTTGTCATTTATTGGTTACTATAAAGACTGATTTATTTTTATTATTTCTGCTCCACTGCTTCTGTTTCTGAGGACACCACATCATGTTTTCCTTTTAATTACAAGAGAAATAATAACCACTCACATCCTGCTCTGCTGTAATATTTTTCTCAAGATTCTTTATGCATTTTCAGGTTTTTTTTATTACAATACAAGTGCTATATGTAAAAGATATGGAAAAATATTAGCTACATCAAAAATCAATGAAATCTCTGTTAGAAAATTTAAGTACAGATTAATAAAATATACAAATACATTCATTTTACCTATTTTTATATATATGCTGGTGAGACAGGCCTGTATAAACCATCATCTGTAGGTGAGCCTGACAATGTTTATTTTCCTGGTAACACCACCACAAATGAAATAAATTATAGTGTTTGTTGTAATACTAAGATATTCAGACAGCCGACATCTAGAGAATGTGAGAGACAATCTTTTGTCTTCTGCTAAGGCTAATGAGAGACATATATATATCTATATATATATAATTGTCTAAGGGTTTTTCTGTCTGTCTGTCTGTCTGTCCTGGAAATCCCGCGTCTCTGATTGGTCGAGGCCGCCAGGCCAGACCAATCAGCGACGGGCACAGCATGGCGACGATGATGTCATAAAGGTTGCCTCGACCAATCAGCGACGGGCACAGTCTGCCGCGAATTCGCCTCGACCAATCAGCGAAGGGCACAGTATCGATGTAGATGTCATAATGGTTGCCATGGCGATGATGATGTCATAAAGGTTGCCTTGACCAATCAGCGACGGGCACAGTCTGCCGCGAATTCTGGAATCATCATTGTCCATATACTACGGGGACATGCATATTCTAGAATACCCGATGCGTTAGAATCGGGCCACAATCTAGTGTATGTATGTGTATATATATATATATATATATATATACACACACACACGAGTGTGTGTGTATATCGATGGTGATGTCATAAAGGTTGCCATGGTGACTATGATATCATTAAGGTTGCCTGGCAAAGATGAGGTCATAAAGGTTGCCATGGCGATGATGATGTCATAATAGGTTGCAATGGCGATGATGATGTCATAATAGGTTGCAATGGCGACGATGATGTCAGAATGGTTGCCATGGCGAAGATTGTCATAATGGGTATATGGGCATGGAACTATGGGATGGAGGATGTGTGATGGGCATATGGGCACGGGACTATGGGATGGAGGATGTGTGATGGGTATATGGGCACAGGACTATGGGATGGAGGATGTGTATGATGGGTATATGGGCACAGGACTATGGGATGGAGGTTATATATGATGGGTATATGGGCATGGAACTATGGGATGGTGGATATGTTTGATGGGTATATGGGCACGGGACTATGGGATGGAGGATAATCATTATAATTTGTTATAACTAACCAGTTAGTTACTATGCCCGGGCAACACCGGGCTCTTCAGTTAGTATTACTATAAATGCCAATTGTGACAATTGGAGTGACCAGACATTAGTAATTTTATTATATCAAAACAGATTCAGCAAATTATTAACTATCAGTCTGTAATTTTTTCCTGTATGTTCATGCTTAATAGCACCAGATATTTGTTTGGGTCTCAATCCGATGAGTTGTATTTTTTGGGGAATTTTGAGACTAACATGAAACATGTATATTTATAAAGAACACAATGTAAGAAAAAAGTGAAATGAATGGCACCAGAGAAATGCACACTCTCAGGCGTTGTATCCACGTGGATACTGATTTGCAGCTTGCACGAAATCACGGGTTATTGGTGCTCAGCATATACATAGCAAAGAGCGAAATATTTTATGATGAGAAGAAAATGCGGCACTCACCCTGTTGCTGTACGGACGGTATACCTGCCGTCCATAAGGATTTGAATTATTGAAATTCTTTGTGTCCAATAAAGATCACGACTTCACAGCAACAGGGTGAGTGCCGCATTTTCTTCTCATCATAAAATATTTATAAAGAATCAAAGGCTGCAGCAAAGCCAATCAACAAGCTTTTAAGCTGTGGGCACTTCTGTAACTATCACAGCCATGCCAAATATTGGCATGGCTGTAATTTGCTAGCACCACCAGTGACCCGGCCTGTATAACTGCAGGATCACGAATGGCAATGCTGCTCGAATGAGGGACAATGTAAAATAAATAATAAAAAATGAATTGGGGTCTCCCCCCAATTTTTGATAACCTGCCAAGGGAAAGCACACATCTGTGAGCTGGTCTTATGCTAGGAAGAGGCCAATATACATGGACCTTCACAACGTATTAATATCAGTCCTCAGATCTCTGCTTTGCTTTTGCTGTTTTTTTAAAATGGGAGACCCTAAAAAAATAATCTGGGCCCCCCTATTTTTTAATAACCAGCTAAGGCAAAGCAGACAGCTAGGGGCTGATATTAATAGGCTGCGAAGGTCCATGGATATTGGCCCCTTCCCAGCCTAATAAGATCACCCTCAGCTGCCCCTGAAATGGTTCATCCATTAGATGTGTCAATTTTGGCACTTATCCTTGGCTCTTACCGATTTCCCTGGTGTGTGGCAATTGGGGTAATGAGATTGTGGGGTTGATGTCAGCAGCTGGCACGGACATCAAGTTCATGGGTTAGTAATGAAGAAGCATCTATAAGACATCCCCATAAGTGATGAGCGAATATACTCGTTCCACGAGATTTCCAGAGCACGCTCGGGTGTCCTCCGAGTATTTTTTAGTACTCGGAAATTTAGTTTTTATTGCCGCAGGTGAATGATTTACATCTGTTAGCCAGCATAAGTACATGTGGGGGTTGCCTGGTTGCTAGGGAATCCCAACATGTACTTATCCTGGTTAACAGATGTAAATAATTCAGCTGCGGCAATAAAAATTAAATCTCCGAGCACTAAAATATACTCGGAGGACACCCGAGCATGCTCGGGAAATCTCGAGTAACGAGTATATTCGCTCATCACTAATCCCCATTAATAACCCTATAGTCAAAAGAAATAAACACACGCAAAAATACTTTTTAAAAATTTGTAAAAAAATCTTTTCCCAACGATTTCCCTCTTTCACCCATTTATTTAAAAAAAAAAAAAAAAAAAAAAAAAAAAAAAAAGAATCCACTGTGGGCCACCATAATTCCAATCCAGGTCACTTAACCCCTTTCTGACATCTGACGTACTATCCCGTCGGTGGGGTGGGCCCGTATGACCACCGACGGGATAGTACGTCATATACGATCGGCCGCGCTCACGGGGGGAGCGCGGCCGATCGCGGCCGGGTGTCAGCTGCCTATCGCAGCTGACATCCGGCACTATGTGCCAGGAGTGGTCACGGACCGCCCCCGGCACATTAACCCCCGACACACCGCGATCAAACATGATCATGGTGTACCGGCGGTACAGGGAAGCATCGCGCAGGGAGGGGGCTCCCTGCGTGCTTCCCTGAGACGATCGGTACAAGGTGATGTACTCACCTTGTACCGAGCGTCTCCTCCCTGCAGTCCCCGGATCCAAAATGGCCATGGGGCTGCATCCGGGTCCTGCAGGGAGTACTTCCGGGTCAGGAGCAGGCTGCAGCTGCAGCTCTGTAAGCCTGCAGTGATGAGTGAGATCGCCGATCTCACAGAGTGCTATGCAAACTGTAAGATCGGCGATCTGTGATGTCCCCCCCTGGGACAAAGTAAAAAAGTTAAAAAAAAAATTTCCATATGTGTTAAAAATAAATAAATAAAAAATTCCTAAATAAAGAAAAAAAATATATATTATTCCCCTAAATACATTTCTTTATCTAAAAAAAACAAAAAAAAACAATAAAAGTACACATATTTAGTATCGCCGCGTCCGTAATGACCCAACCTATAAAACTGTCCCACTAGATAACCCCTTCAGTGAACACCGTAAGAAAAAAAAAAACGAGCCAAAAAACAACGCTTTATTATCATACCGCCGAACAAAAAGTGGAATAACACGCGATCAAAAAGACGGATATAAATAACCATGGTACCGCTGAAAACGTCATCTTGTCCTGCAAAAAACGAGCCACCATACAGCCTCATAAGCAAAAAAATAAAAAAGTTATAGTCCTCAGAATAAAGCGATGCCAAAATAATTATTTTTTCTATAAAATAACTTTTATCGTATAAAAGCGCCAAAACATAAAAAAATGAAATAAATGCGATATCGCTGTAATCATACTGACCCAAAGAATAAAACTGCTTTATCAATTTTACCAAACGTGGAACGGTATAAACGCCTCCCCTAAAAGAAATTCATGAATAGCTGGTTTTTGGTCATTCTGCCTCACAAAAATCGGAATAAAAAGTGATCAAAAACTGTCACGTGTCCGAAAATGTTACCAATAAAAACGTTAACTCGTCCCGCAAAAAACAAGACCTCACATGACTCTGTGTACCAAAATATGGAAAAATTATAGGTCTCAAAATGTTGTAACGCAAAAAATATTTTTTGCAATAAAAAGCGTCTTTCAGTGTGTGACGGCTGCCAATCATAAAAATCCGCTAAAAAACCCACTATAAAAGTAAATCAAAACCCCCTTCATCACCCCCTTAGTTAGTGAAAAATAAAAAAATTAAAAAAATGTATTTATTTCCATTTTCCCATTAGGGTTAGGGTTGGGGCTAGGGTTGGAGCTAAAGTTAGGGTTAGGGTTGGGGCTAAAGTTAGGGTTAGGGTTGAGGCTAAAGTTAGGGTTTGGATTACATTTACGGTTGGGATTAGAGTTAGGGGTGTGTCAGGGTTAGGGGTGTGGTTGGGGTTACCGTTGGGATTAGGGTTAGGGGTGTGTTTGGATTAGGGTTTCTGGTAGAATTGGGGGGTTTCCACTGTTTAGGCACATCAGGGGCTCTCCAAACGCAACATGGCATCCGATCTCAATTCCAGCCAATTCTGCTTTGAAAAAATAAAAGTGCTCCTTCCCTTTCGAGCTTTACCGTGAGCCCAAACAGGGGGTTTACCCCAACATATGGGGTATCAGCGTACTCGGGACAAATTGGACAACAACTTTTGGGGTTGAAGTTCTCTTGTTATCCTTGGGAAAATAAAAATTTGGGGGGCTAAAAATCATTTTTGTGGGAAAAAAAAGATTTTTTATTTTCACGGCTCTGCGTTGTAAACTGTAGTGAAACACTTGGGGGTTCAAAGTTCTCACAACACATCTAGATAAGTTCCTTGGGAGGTCTAGTTTCCAATATGGGGTCACTTGTGGGGGGTTTCTACTGTTTGGGTACATCAGGGGCTCTGCAAATGCAACGTGACGCTGTGAAAAACCTAACCTGCTGCATCCTGCTGAGTGTGCATTTGTCATCAGACAGGGTTTTGGGAAGGCCGTATCTTATTGTATGTATTTTTTCTGAGTTTTTTCTATGTTAGCTGTTTTTTGATATAAGTGGTAGGACCCGCAATATAATGAGGACCCTTGCCGTTGGGTTGCGGGCTTACTTTATTTTGGCCAAAATATTAAACCAATACCTCATATAGTGTATGTGTTTATCATATGCATGCATTTTTTTTGCACCATATCATATCCTTTTTTGCAGGATGTGGCCAGGCCTCTATGTTGGTTAGGTTTTTCTGGGGCGTCTGTCACTGTGTGCTGCATATTATAGTGCTGGGCAGCCCGTCTGTTAATACAAGGGGCGTCATTAATAGGTTGCATACCAGACACTGTGCACCACACTTATCAGTGTGACTGGCGTCCTATGTGAGTTATATCAATGTGCATTTTTTCTACTAGGCAGCCAACCCCTGCAATGTTTGGAGGGTGGGGGTGGTTGTTTTTATCAAGGAGTTTGCACATGTGCCGCTCCTAGCCTTTATCAGTGGAGGCCTGCTGCATCCTGCTGAGTGTGTATTTGTCATAAGACAGGGTTTTGGGAAGGCCGTATCTTATTGTATGTATTTTTTCGAAGTTCAGACTGTGCAGACACGATGGCCACTGGGGACAGGTACAGACTGTGCAGACAGGAGGGCCACTTGAGAAGCATGCAGACTGTGGAGACAGGACAGACACTAGGGACAGTTACAGAAGCACAGGTCTCACCGCGGTGGTCACAGAAAACAAGGACAAACTATGCTGGACTAACAGGACACAGGATACGTGAATATTTATAACAAACTAGGGGCGAGGGACCTGGCAACATACAGTTGCACACACCAAACCACCTAACTATAGGGTTTTCTCAGGTACCTCCCTTTTGGGGAGAGTGTCTTTTAATAGAAGATGCCTCCCAGCTATTGGCTAGGAAATACCTTACCAGTGAAAACATTACTAAATGCCTCCTAGCTATTTGTAGAACAGGTAAGCACGCACATGTGTGCACTACTCAATCACAGTGCAGTGAGCACAGGAGCAGACAGGAAGTATGCCAGAACCACAATGGAGGACCGGGGAAGTGAGTAAGCCAGCATCTCTTTAAGCCCGTGGTGACTTTCTGCAGAAAAATTTAAGGCTGACACCTTATCATGGACTTGCACAACCTCTCTTCAGGACCACAACTTCTGTTCACTAGAGGAAAAATGATATCTCTCACCATCTTCCTGACTAGGATGTCTTTCTTCATGAAGCCATCCTTAGCATAGGACAATGTGGGCATAGTATCAGGAAATTGACATTGGGAAGTCTCTCTCGACTCGATGAGATCTGTTACCACCCCAGAGGATTCATGGACTAACTGGAATTCCTCCATCTGGTTGGTGGGTTGAACAGACTTGGAAGATGCCACCGCCTTGACCTTCGCCAGACCTATTAGAGACCTACTATAGACTGAAGATATCTGCTTTGGATCTGTCATCAGCCTGATCTCCAAAATGACAAGTCCCTGAGGTGGGGAGGTTCCTGGGGGTAGTTCATTGGGACAATCATCGGGACTATGTAGGGCATCACCTCTGCTTCCCTTTCTTCGGAGATACCAGAACACAGAGACTCAATGACAAGCAGACCTGATGGAGAGGATGGCAACGCTGCTTGCTGACCTGAATGCATGTGGATCAGACACCTCTTGTGCTCAGCTTCCCCCAACAAAACACCACATGGGGTCCCCAGACTGGAACAGTTGCGTGGGTTTTCAGGGCTTATATGCTCTGTACAAACACATTTTCATTATAGGGTCATAATTTTTCTTAGCACTTGTGGCATAGCAACTGGTCGTGTGATTGATGGACGGTGTGTATCGCAGAGGTGGGTGGCCCTGTGATGGAAGCCTGGGTATGTTTTGCTCAAGCAGATCTACTGCTGAGGGATTTGTTTACGTTGGGAGGGCTTCCAGGTGATTGGAGAGATGGGTGGGTCCAGTCACCTACAAACCCACCCAAAGAGGCGTGTCTGAACACGTAAGATGGTTTTGTGTGTGAGGACCTGTGGTGATGTCACGCTCACCTGACTAGCCAAGTGACAGGTACCTGGGTGTGGTTACACCTATGTAAAGAGGTGTGTGTAGCACATGGGGTGAGTGTGTTGGTGTCTGGGTTGTCGCATTGCTGATATTCTAGTAATAATTCTGTGGTTGTTATGGCCGGTTTTCTTTCGTCTTGTCTGGACACAGAAGCATGGCTTAATGAGGCCAAAGATATTTTCTCTGAAAAAACTTTCTATCAAAAGAAATACACTCCCACATACGCGGCAGCTTTCAATGACCTTACTAAGGTGTATAAAGAGCAGATTTCCTCCTGGTGGGAAATACAGAGTTTGGAGAGCTATATAAAAAATAACATAGTACCCAGAGAGAGGCCTACGAATTAATTTATTACCAGCACCTCGTTGTCGGTCTCCACAGTTGATGAGTAAATGGGAAAAAGAAGCGACTGCTAGTTCTCTAAGATTGATGCAGATTTTGGTGAATGAGGAGAAATGTAATTTTGAAATCTTAAATACTAAGCTTAAAGAACAAATAGACATCACTAAGAAGTTTAAAACAGAGGGGGATTTTGGTGTAAAAGAGGTAGCCCTACAAAATACAATTGAAAAATTTCAGTATCATCTAAAGGAAAGAAAGCATAAACAATTTTGTAGAGATTTACAGGACTTCAAGGATAACAAGGTGTATCAGTATGTAGGAGGGAGACAAGAGAGGGAGAGGGAAACGGATATTTCATCAACAGACACTGAGTTCTCAGATACAGACGCTAGACAGAGAAACAGCAGGGGGCGACAGAAAGGTAGACAAAGAGGTTATTCCGGGAAAGAGAGGTATACAGCCTCTTCACCAAGAGGGGGTTTTTTAGATCGAGCATACCCCCTAAGGAATCGGAACAACCTCCCAAACAAGGAATAGACCTACAAATCATTAATTTATCCCAGAGACCCATCACGGAAGTTGAAATGACGGTTCTCAGTAAAGGGCTATCATTTGTGCCTACAACTGATATGGTAACCTTTGATGTCATTAAAGACGTGAATCTTTTTGTTAGAAAACTTAGGTGGCACAAGTTTTTTAACCCCTTCCCGACATTTGACGTACTATCCCGTCAAGGTGGGGTGGGCCCGTATGACCACCGACGGGATAGTACGTCATACGCGATCGGCCGCGCTCACGGGGGGAGCGCGGCCGATCGCGGCCGGGTGTCGGCTGCATATCGCAGCTGACATCCGGCACTATGTGCCAGGAGCGGTCACGGACCGCCCCCGGCACATTAACCCCCGGCACACCGCGATCAAACATGATCGCGATGTGCCGGCGGTGCAGGGAAGCATCGCGCAGGGAGGGGGTTCCCTGCGGGCTTCCCTGAGCCCCCCGCAGCAACGCGATGTGATCGCGTTGCTGCGAGGGTCTTACCTCCCTCCCTGCCTGCGCCAGACCCAGATCCAAGATGGCCGCGGATCCGGGTCCTGCAGGGAGGGAGGTGGCTTCACAGAAGCCTGCTCAGAGCAGGCACTGTGAAGCAGCCTGCACTTCTCGCAGATCGATGATCTGTCAGAGTGCTATGCAAACTGGCAGATCACCGATCTGTATTGTCCCCCCCTGAGGCAAAGTAAAAAAGTAAAAAAAAATTTTTCCAAATGTGTAAAAAAAATATTCCAAAATAATGAAAAAAAAAAAAAATATTATTCCCATAAATACATTTCTTTATCTAAATAAAAAAAAACAAACAATAAAAGTACACATATTTAGTATCGCCGCGTCCGTAACGACCCGACCTATAAAACTGGCCCACTAGTTAACCCCTTCAGTAAACACCGTAAGAAAAAAAAAAAAAAACGAGGCAAAAAACAACGCTTTATTATCATACCGCTGAACAAAAAGTGGAATAACACGCGATCAAAAAGACAGATATAAATAACCATGGTACCGCTGAAAGCGTCATCTTGTCCCGCAAATAACGAGCCACCATACAGCATGATCAGCAAAAAAATAAAAAAGTTATAGTCCTGAGAATAAAGCGATGCAAAAATAATTATTTTTTCCATAAAATAGTTTTTATCGTATAAAAGCGACAAAACATAAAAAAATGATATAAATGAGGTATCGCTGTAATCGTACTGACCCGAAGAATAAAACTGCTTTATCAATTTTACCAAACGCGGAACGGTATAAACGCCTCCCCCAAAAGAAATTCATGAATAGCTGGTTTTTGGTCATTCTGCCTCACAAAAATCGGAATAAAAAGCGATCAAAAAATGTGACATGCCCAAAAATGTTACCAATAAAAACGTCAACTCGTCCCGCAAAAAACAAGACCTCACATGACTCTGTGGACCAAAATATGGAAAATTTATAGCTCTCAAAATGTGGTAACGCAAAAAATATTTTTTGCAATAAAAAGCGTCTTTCAGTGTGTGACAGCTGCCAATCATAAAAATCCGCTAAAAAACCCGCTATAAAAGTAAATCAAACCCCCCTTCATCACCCCCTTAGTTAGGGAAAAATAAAAAAAATGTATTTATTTCCATTTTCCCATTAGGTTTAGGGCTAGGGTTGGGGCTAGGGTTAAGGCTACAGTTAGGGTTGCGGCTAAAGTTAGGGTTAGGGTTGGGGCTAAAGTTACGGTTAGGGTTTAGATTACATTTACGGTTGGGAATAGGGTTGGGATTAGGGTTAGGGGTGTGTCAGGGTTAGAGGTGTGGTTAGGGTTACTGTTGGGATTAGGGTTAGGGGTGTGTTTGGATTAGGGTTTCAGTTATAATTGGGGGGTTTCCACTGTTTCGGCACATCAGGGGCTCTCCAAACGCGACATGGCGTCCGATCTCAATTCCAGCCAATTCTGCGTTGAAAAAGTAAAACAGTGCTCCTTCCCTTCCGAGCTCTCCCGTGTGCCCAAACAGGGGTTTACCCCAACATATGGGGTATCAGCGTACTCAGGACAAATAGGACAACAACTTTTGGGGTCCAATTTCTCCTGTTACCCCTGGGAAAATACAAAACTGGGGGCTAAAAAATAATTTTTGTGGGGAAAAAAAGGATTTTTTATTTTCACGGCTCTGCGTTATAAACTGTAGTGAAACACTTGGGGGTTCAAAGTTCTTACAACACATCTAGATAAGTTCCTTGGGGGGTCTAGTTTCCAAAATGCGGTCAATTGTGTGGGGCTTCTACTGTTTAGGTACATTAGGGGCTCTGCAAACGCAATGTGACGCCTGCAGACCATTCCATCTAAGTCTGCATTCCAAATGGCGCTCCTTCACTTCCGAGCCCTTCCATGCGTCCAAACGGTGGTTCCCCCCCACATATGGGGTATCAGCGCACTCAGGACAAATTGGACAACAACTTTTGGGGTCCAATTTCTCCTGTTACCCTCGGGAAAATACAAAACTAGGGGCTAAAAAATAATTTTTGTGGGAAAAAATTTTTGTTTTATTTTTATGGCTCTGCATTATAAACTTCTGTGAAGCCCTTGGTGGGTCAAAGCGCTCACCACACATCTAGTTAAGTTCCTTAGGGGGTCTACTTTCCAACATGGTGTCACTTGTGGGGGGTTTCTACTGTTTAGGTACATTAGGGGCTCTGCAAACGCAATGTGACGCCTGCAGACCATTCCATCTAAGTCTGCATTCCAAATGGCGCTCCTTCCTTTCCGAGCCCTCCCATGCGCCCAAACAGTGGTTCTCCCCACATATGGTATATCATCGCACTCAGGACAACTTGGACAACAAATTTTGGGGTCCAATTTCTCCTGCTACCCTCGGGAAAATACAAAACTGGGGGCTAAAAAAATAATTTTTGTGGGAAAAAATTTTTGTTTTATTTTTACGGCTCTGCATTATTAACTTCTGTGAAGCCCTTGGTGGGTCAAAGCGCTCAAAACACATCTAGATAAGTTCCGTAGGGGGTCTACTTTCCAAAATGGTGTCACTTGTGGGGGGTTTCAATGTTTAGGCACATCAGTGGCTCTCCAAACGCAACATGGCGTCCCATCTCAATTCCTGTCAATTTTGCATTGAAAAGTCAAACGGTGCTACTTCCCTTCCGAGCTCTCCCATGCGCCCAAACAGTGGTTTACCCCCACATATGGGGTATCAGCGTACTCAGGACAAATTGTACAACAACTTTTGGGGTCCAATTTCTTCTCTTATCCTTGGAAAAATAAAAAATTGGGGGTGAAAAGATAATTTTTGTGAAAAAATATGATTTTTTATTTTTACGGTTCTGCATTATTAACTTCTGTGAAGCACTTGGTGGGTCAAAGTGCTCACCACACCTCTAGATAAGTTCCTTAGGGGGTCTACTTTCCAAAATGGTGTCACTTGTGGGGGGTTTCAATGTTTAGGCACATCAGTGGCTCTCCAAACGCAACATGACGTCCCATCTCAATTCCTGTCAATTTTGCATTGAAAAGTCAAACGGCGCTCCTTCCCTTCCGAGGTCTCCCATGCGCCCAAACAGTGGTTTACCCCCACATATGGGGTATCGGCGTACTCAGGACAAATTGTACAACAACTTTTGTGGTCCATTTTCTCCTGTTACCCTTGGTAAAATAAAACAAATTGGAGCTGAAGTAAATTTTTTGTGAAAAAAAGTTAAATGTTCATTTTTACTTAAACATTCCAAAAATTCCTGTGAAGCACCAGAAGGGTTAATAAACTTCTTGAATATGGTTTTGAGCACCTTGAGGGGTGCAGTTTTTAGAATGGTGTCACACTTGGGTATTTTCTATCATATAGACCCCTCAAAATGACTTCAAATGAGATGTGGTCCCTAAAAAAAAATGGTGTTGTAAAAATGAGAAATTGTTGGTCAACTTTTAACCCTTATAACTCCCTAACAAAAAAAAATTTTGGTTCCATAATTGTGCTGATGTAAAGTAGACATGTGGAAAATGTTACTTATTAAGTATTTTGTGTGACATATCTCTGTGATTTAAGGGCATAAAAATTCAAAGTTGGAAAATTGCAAAATTTTCAAAATTGTTGCCAAATTTCCATTTTTTTTTGCAAATAAACGCAGGTAATATCAAAGAAATTTTACCACTATCATGAAGTACAATATGTCACGAGAAAACAATGTCAGAATCGCCAAGATCCGTTGAAGCGTTCCAGAGTTATAACCTCATAAAGGGACAGTGGTCAGAATTGTAAAAATTGGCCCGGTCATTAACGTGCAAACCACCCTTGGGGGTGAAGGGGTTAAGGATAAGGATCAGAAAATCTGTCGTGAATACAATATCCCCCCTGAATTGTTATCTTATGTATAGTGTCTAGCACAACTTGATGAGGTGCCACCAATGTCATTAGGTTTGGGTCTGTTTACCCCCCTCAAGAATCCGAGCACCAAAATGCCCCCTAGTGGAGGGGATGTGTCAGTTATTGATGTTTTCCTTAATCTGGTAACAAAATATATTAAGGAGATGGGAAAGGCACATGTACCACACAATCTTTCTAGAGAGCAGATGAAAGCCCTCCAAAATTTGGAACAAGATAACTCTATAGCAATAAAGCCCTCCGACAAAGGGGGTAATATTGTTATAATGGATATTGAACGATATAAGGAAATGTGCTTTTCTCTTCTCCAGGATACCATGACATATGAAATTGTTAGGGGTAACCCGTTAACAAAATGCATTGATACTCTTAAAAATTTGTTGTTGGGAGCAAAAGAGAATCAATTGATTAGCCAAGATGAACTGGCTTTTCTCTTGCCCCGGTACCCGATTATGGCCACATTTTATAGCCTTACAAAGGTACACAAAGGGTACACCCCTCTTAAAGGAAGACCGATAGTCTCGGGAATAGGAAGTATCTGTAATAACTTGGGGACATATGTTGACCACATTTTAAAACCCTTTGTGACGGCGTTGCCTTCACACATTCGTGATACAACAGATTTGTTACAGAAATTGGAGGGGATCCCTATTGACCAAGAAACGTTGTTGGCTAGTATAGATGTAGAAATGTTGTACTCCTCTATACCCCATGATCAGGGGATACAAGGAGTTAAATATTTCCTTGGGTCTAGAGGATGCCAATTTAGAAAACACAATCAATTTGTTGTGGAACTCCTAGAATTCTCTCTCAAAAACAACTTTTTCACCTTCGATGGAGACACCTACCACCAGCTCAGGGGCACTGCAATGGGCAACCCGGCAGCGCCAAGTTATGCAAATTTGTTCCTGGGCTGGTGGGAGGATACAATAGTCTTCTCAGAGGTTATGAATTAATTCACCAGATTTGTGGATCTCTGGGTGAGATTCATTGACGACGTTTTTGTCTTGTGGAGTGGTACGAGGGATATGTTCGAGGCATTTGTGGCAACCCTTAATATCAATAGAATAGGCCTTAGGTTCACCTCAGTGATTGAGACAGACAGGTTACCCTTCCTAGATATTTGTATCATCAAAGCACTTGATAAAGGTGTCCTCACAACTTCCATCTACCGTAAACCCACATCAACAAACTCCCTATTAGGATGGGAGAGTCATCATCCGGTTGCTCAAAAAAGAGGTATACCGAAGGGGCAATACCTAAGACTAAAACGTAACTGCTCAGAGAAAAAGGAATTCAAATTCTGGGCAGATGATTTAAGAGAGAGATTTCATAGGAGGGGATACCCAGATGGGGTCCTGAGACAATCATTTCAATTTGCACAAACTCAATCAAGAGAATCTTTGTTGAAACCCAAAATGAGAAATGAGGAAAATGTGGGGCTTATTCGTCTAATTACTACATTTGACAATGGGACATCGGCAGTACGTGATGTCCTGAGGAAGCACTGGAATGTTCTCTTAATGGATCAGGACCTGGCGAAAGTAATTGGAGCTACTCCCCAAATTACATACAAAAGGGGTAGATCCCTTAGGGACAGACTGGTACACAGTCACCTACAGAGACCCGAGGTTAGAGGAACATGGCTCCCGGTAAAACCTAGTGGGTGCTATAGGTGTGGACAATGCGTGGCATGCGATTTCATACAAACTGGAAAATGTTTTGTGAATGATACCACTCAGGAGAGTTTCACAATTAGACAGTTTATTAACTGTAAAACAACAGGAATAATTTATAAGGCCTCATGTATCTGTGGAAAAGCGTATGTGGGAAAAACAATTAGAGAATTTGGATGCAGAGTGGGAGAACACCTAGGGGACATACGTAATGATAGAGATACGCCATTGGCAAAACATGTAAACAATTGCCATGGCGGTAACTGTGGAGTTATCAAATTCATGGGTATTGACCAAGTGAGAACACCCAATAGAGGGGGGAATCATGATAGACTGATTTTACAGAGGGAGTGCCGCTGGATATACCGGCTGGACACCCAGTGGCCCCTAGGACTAAATGAACAACTGAATTACAGCTGCTTTTTATAAGAAATTCTCCCCCTTTGATTAATTATCATTGAGAGTGTCTCCTCATTTGGCGATGTTGTGTCTGTACTATGACGGTGGTTGAACAGGGCCAAGAGAGGCAACCTGTATATAGGTCTATTTATGATCTTGAATATTAAACCTTGGCTGCATCAAGCAGCATATATAGGTGCGTATACTAACACTGTTGTATTCTGTATCATGGCGCTGCACATTTGGATATATGTGTAAACCGTAGCCTTTTGGTAGCAGTGAAGTTCTGTATAAGTATACCTAATATTAAAGGGGAGCGAAGGGTAATATGAAACGGAATAATTGTTTCTGAGAGGAAATATGCTTATTAATCTAGTTTGGTACCCCTATTTCAATACAGATGGACACAAACTTACTGAGCTATATCTAAACATGCAGAGAGAGCGCAAGCGCAATAATCTATGGGTGGTACATTGAGATCTGATGGTCATATGACCGGGAACGCTGAAACTATCCATGGAGTACACCCTGGTATGTTTAACATTACACCAGGTGGAAAATGGTAATAGGGGCACGCATATGTACCGTCATGAACGTACCACGGTCAGTACCTGTGATCAGCTGACCGGGTATCCTGTATTGATTTTAGAACATACGCGTATAAGCAAACTAGTACCGACCAGGACCTGAGGTCACATGGTCTGTATGGTCGTCACAGCGCCTGCGCAAGTTCCAGCAAATAATGAACGTACCACGGTCAGTACCTGTGATCAGCTGACCGGGTGTCCTGTATTGATTTTTGAACGGACGCGCAGAAGCAAACTAGCGCCGACCAGGACCTGAGATCACATGGTCTATATGGTCGTCACGGCGCTTGCGCAAATTCCAGCAAATAATGAAGGAAACGGTCAAAAATGTATAACGCTCAGGACCTTAGATGAGCTGACCGGGATCCTGTATTCTATTCAGAACACATGCGCAGAAGTAAAATAGCACCGACCAGGACCTGTGGTCACATGGTACGGTCGCTATGGCGCCTGCGCAAGCTCTAGTAAATGAAAAAGGAAAATGTGTATAAACAGATAATAGAGAGAACGCTAGGGGGTATGAGAGAAGTAAGCGAAATTAATGTATGGAAAACATAAGGTTAAGCATAAAGAAAGAAAAATATATTTCCTCTTGGAATAAAGGAGGAAGTGATGTCAGACGCTAAATTTTAGCACCACCCTCCAACCTATCTCCTCTCTCTATATAATGGCGGTTAACATTGAACAGGTGAGAGACCTTTTTTCCTTACACACAGGATCTCGGCACACAGAGAGGTCATACCTTGCCACTGCAGGTGACCTCGTTCGTTTTTCTTTAGCCTGGATAAACTTCCCCTGATGAACCCCCCAAACGGGTGGGGAAACGCGTAGGGAAGACACATTTTTTCAGGGAGGCTATATTTGACCAGGGGCACCGAAAAATAGGCTCACACTTGGGTACTGCCCTTGTAAGGGCGGGAGCTAATTGCAGAGGGCACGACAGGGTAAAGAGGCCCCCCGTGTTTCCCACTCCCCCCTCTGTTGTTGTTTGGTCTTTACGTCCTTTCTCGCCATCGTCTGGTCTCATGATATTTGGAGCAGAATTCCGAGTGCCAGCTAACAATTTGGGTGAGATTGTGCCATTTTTTATCTAGTGCACTGGTTATCACGAGCACTTTATGTATATAATGTATATTTCTATCTATGTTTTTTTATTTTAGGTGTATAAATTAAATGCTAAGTTTTATCTAAAATTTAAAGGGCTGACTTTGCTGCATTTGGTTGTCTGTCAGGGTGGACACACTTCCATGTGTCCTGGTTGGACACTGCAGAGTGGCCTGTGTGTTGGACGGTCCCAAGAGGGGACAGACGTCCTGAACAGCACACAGAGACCATTTAGGCTGGAGAGCCTACGTGCTGGACATAGCACAGTCTGTGTGCTCACAGACCCGAGAGAGCGGAGCTCTATTATGGACATTGAGGAATCATCTGTCTGACGTAAGACTGTTTACTTGTTGTTCCTGTTGCAATGTGGTTTATGGAGCAATAAACCTGTGAACTTTTAAGGAAACGTGTCTCCTGAATGTCATCCGCCGCACCTAAGCGAGTGTCCCCTAGACCCGTAGCGGGTGAAATGCTACAATTGGTGTTTTGAATGCGGGCAATGATCCAAGGAACACAGGTTGCAGCGCTGGCTGGTCTGAGCCAGAAGAGTGGACGGTCTTGACAACCGTGAGTAAATACTGACTGGGATCAGTGAGAACTGCTGTTTATGGGATACCTCTCAGGAGAAGAGGGAACCGGGAACCTGTGTGGCAAAGACAGGTGACGAATGGAGATCCGTGGTGTACTGACCGGGGTCAGATTGGAAGGAAAAGAGAGACATTGCGTCTGGGCACCTCTGAGGCTGAGGGGTGTCCAGGAACCCGTGAAAGTTGCCAACGGATAACGGTCTGAAAACCGTGTATTATGCTGGTCGGGATCAGTGAGAAATTGTGTTTGGGCTGTAAAGCCGGGTGTGTAACGGTCTGAAAACCGTGTATTATACTGACCGGGGTCAGTGAGAAATGTGTTTGGGCTGTAAAGCCGGGTGTGTAACGGTCTGAAAACTGTGTATTATACTGACCGGAGTCAGTGAGAAATGTGTTTGGGCTGTAAAGCCGGGTGTGTAACAGACCGGAGTCTGTGTTGCTCTGACCGGGGTCAGTGAGAGACTGTGTTTTCCTATAAAGCACGTGTGCAGGTGCTTGCTGTGGACCGGCGAGTCCATGTATTTCTTTTTTTTTCCCCCTTTGATCGGCTTGCTGTGGCTTGGCGGGGCCACGAAGACTGAAGGCGTCTGGCGGTAACTCGGCGGGGTTACGAAGTTTGCTGTGGATCGGCGGGTCCACGAAGGTGACAAGCAGCTTGCTGTGGATCGGCAAGTCCACAAAGTCTGTGGTTGAGCCGCACAGCGCGGTTGCAGCGAGAGGTTCCGCAGCAGCAGGAGCTGCAGTGGCGGTGGCAGCAGCTTGTGATCGGCACCCAGAGGTGCCGGTGATTTGTGTCTGCAGCAGGAGCTGTAGCAGTGCCGGCAGGAGCTGGTGAAGTTTTGCAAAAAAAAAACAAAAAACATTATTTGTGCTCCAGGTTATGCAGACTCTTAAAGGGCCAGTGCAAGCCCAGAGACATTCTGGTGCATGCTGCGAACTGGGGTCTGATAGTACTGTTGGGTGTATCCCAGGGAAAGGGTGGTGTCCCTAAAGGGTAGCATTCCCCCCAAAAAATGGGGTGGAAAACCTAAACAGGGATGGTTGCCAAAAAGGGGCGGAGTCCCAAAAAGGGGGTGGTATCCCAAAAGGGTAGTAGTTGCCTAAAAAGGGGTGGAGTTCCGCCGAATGGTGGTTTCCAAAAAAAGGGATGGAGTCCCAAAAGGGGGGCGGTAACCCAAAAGGTAGTAGTTTCCCAAAAGGGGGGTGGAGTCCCGCGGGATGGTGGTTTCCCAAAAGGGGGCGGAGCATCCCAAAAGCGTGATTCAGTCGGACTGTTGTCCCGGGCAAATGAATTATTGTGTGTGAAAGTTAATGCAGAGAATGCACCCCCTATAGTTGACAGTCCTAAGTTAGGTGTGACCAAGGAAGATGGTGGACGGTCCCAACTTACGGACATGACATCACCTGATGTGTGCCACAATATGATTGTTAGTGGTGTGATGGATAGAATGTGTGGAGCTGACTCCCAGAAAGAGTGTGACTTTGGGGTTCGCCATTCTATGAGGTGTGACACAGATTATGCGGGTGACTGTGACTCTAAGGAAAAGGGAGTACAGTAAAGAAGAGGCCACCAATGGAGTGGGGCCTGAAATCGAAACCCGGTTAAAGCAAGAGGAGCTTTGGAGATAGGCTGCTGAGTCTCGTGTGAGTGCCTTAGAGAATGAGGTGGCGGAGCTCAGAGGTCGCCTGAAAGAAAGCCAGTCAATGTATAAAGCAGCCTGGGAGAAGGTGGAGCGGCAGGTGTCTATCCTGGCCAAACGTCTGGAAGCTGGTGATGTTCAGAGGAAGTTGGCTCTGAAAGCTGAACAAGATGGGTGTCTAATGACAGCTGAAGAGAAGGAGAGTTCCTTGTTCAAATGTATGATAGACGTACCTGAAGACCTGAGAGAGGCCTGTGCCAGGGAGTCTATGCATGAAGAGTTCAAGAAGGCTGTGGGGGCATGTAAGGTGAATTGGTCCCCAGAAACTAATCAGTTAGTGATGCTGTCCACAACTGATGTCACAGCTAAGAGGGTAGCTACCCTGAGTGACTTGCGTGGGAGACCCGGTAGCGGACGTGTTGACAAAGAGTCAGTCCAGACAGGTTGTATGGGTGCAAGGGGATTGCGACGCCAGATTGACCATGTTGCCCAAATCCGACTGAGACGGTCCTCTCGAGTGGTAGGGCAAGGTGACCTAAGCGGGAGATCCTGTAGCAGAGGAGATGACAAGGGGTCGTCTTTATCAAAGGGTGTGACGGAAATGGTTGACGAATGCCGACGAAAGGGTTCAGTAACAGGCCCTGACTTTGACAGACGGTTTGACTATCAGGGACGACAGAGAAGGATCTCTGGTCGGGTAATAGAAAGTGCCAAGCCCCACGGCTTTAGGCAGAGGGGGGGAATATGTGGCATAGCAACTGGTCGTGTGATTGATGGACGGTGTGTATCGCAGAGGTGGGTGGCCCTGTGATGGAAGCCTGGGTATGTTTTGCTCAAGCAGATCTACTGCTGAGGGATTTGTTTACGTTGGGAGGGCTTCCAGGTGATTGGAGAGATGGGTGGGTCCAGTCACTTACAAACCCACCCAAAGAGGCGTGTCTGAACACGTAACATGGTTTTGTGTGTGAGGACCTGTGGTGATGTCACGCTCACCTGACTAGCCATGTGACAGGTACCTGGGTGTGGTTACACCTATGTAAAGAGGTGTGTGTAGCACATGGGGTGAGTGTGTGGGTGTCTGTCAGGGTGGACACACTTCCATGTGTCCTGGTTGGACACTGCAGAGTGGCCTGTGTGTTGGACGGTCCCAAGAGGGGACAGACGTCCTGAACAGCACACAGAGACCATTTAGGCTGGAGAGCCTACGTGCTGGACATAGCACAGTCTGTGTGCTCACAGACCTGAGAGAGCGGAGCTCTATTATGGACATTGAGGAATCATCTGTCTGATGTAAGACTGTTTACCTGTCGTTCCTGTTGCAATGTGGTTTATGGAGCAATAAACCTGTGAACTTTTAAGGAAACGTGTCTCCTGAGTGTCATCCGCCGCACCTAAGCGAGTATCCCCTAGACCCGTAGCGGGTGAAATGCTACACACTGCAGCTGTGTGCAGCTCATTTGTCTTAAAGTGAATGATGGAATGGAACTTTGATATTGGCAACAACAATAACATTATGCACCCACACCCAAACCTCACCCAACTGGACCAGATTTATCAAATGGTTCTAAGCAAGATGTTACAAAAAAATTCAGCTCGGTAAGGAGAAGCTCTTTAATTTACATTTCTATCCATTTTAAAAGGAGATTGAGGACATAAATAAAATGCTAGAAAAAGTTATACATCTTGGCACAATTTAAAGACTCTTATAACTTTATTAATTTCCAGTATCTTGATCTCTTCTTCAAAGCTTGCCCTCCAGATCTCCCAAGAGCTGCTCCTCACTCCATGCTGCTCTTACAGGTTCTTCTTCATTAATTTTAATATTCTGTGACTAATTTTATCTTCTTTTCATGAAAATTAGCTTACCTGTGCTTTTAATAAATTGAAAGCACCATGAAAATCTGCAATTTTGTAACAGGTTATTATTTATTTATTAGTGGCGGTATGGTATTTTTTTGCTATTTGTTTTCTACTTTCCATCAATCATTACTAAAAAAAAATATTAATGAAACCTTATATAAAGAAAACGTTTATAATTTAAAAAATGCTTCAAATTGGGAGTTGTACAAAATAGAAACATGATTGTGGGAGTAGTTTAATCATTTAAAGCCATTTTACTCTTCATTTTCGCTGATGTCCTGATTTATATTAACGTTGATACATTTGCATAATAAATATCAGCATACACTAAAAGCCAAAAATTTCAGGTAGTTTAGGGAAAAACTGCTAAATATTTAACAAAGACATGCATTGAGGTGAAAGGGAACATGATCAATATAACAGTTTGTTTTTGTGCTTATTCCCTTTAGTCGCTAGCTCAGCTACAGATTTAAAAACATCTGCTATTTGAGGAACAAGACAAGTGACCACACTCTAGTATCTGCTATTCCTGGTAGATACACCTTATAAAAACCTACAACTGCTTCCTATTGTTTTAGGCTCTGGTTCCATATTCTAGTTATATTCTAGCTAAAAGCTAAAGGTACCTTCACACTGAACAACTTAACAACGATAACGATAGCGATCCGTGACGTTGAAGCGTCCTGGATAGCGATATCGTTGTGTTTGACACGCAGCAGCGATCAGGATCCTGCTGTGACATCGTTGGTCGGAGCTAGAAGGCCAGCACCTTAAGGTACCGTCACATTAAGCGACACTGCAGCGATATAGACAACGATGCCGATCGCTGCAGTGTCGCTGTTTCGTCGTTGCCGAAGTCCCTGGGTAACCAGGGTAAACAAAAAAAACCAAACACTACATACTTACATTCCGATGTCTGTCGCGTCCCCCGGCGTCCGCTTCCCTGCACTGTGTAAGCGCCGGCCGTAAAGCAGAGCGGTGACGTCACCGCTGTGCTCTGCTTTACGGCCGACCGGCGCTGACACAGTGCAGGGAAGCGGGGGACGCGACAGACACCGGAATGTAAGTATGTAGTGTTTGGGTTTTTTTACATTTACAATGGTAACCAGGGTAAATATCGGGTTACTAAGCGCGGCCCTGCGCTTAGTAACCCGATGTTTACCCTGGTTACCAGTGAAGACATCGCTGAATCAGCATCACACACGCCGACTCAGCGCCCGTGCACTATGTCCCGCAGCACAGCAAAATACTTCTGGGACATAGTGCGCGGGCACATGCGCAGTAATGCTTTTCGGCTTAGCCTGCAGTTGGGCAAAGCATACTGCGCGTGCGCGACCGAAGATTGCATTGTGCACGCGCCAACTATGGAGCACAAGTATTCTAATTCACTAACATATTGCGGACAACAGGGACGGACGGGGTGGAGAAATGAAGGTTAAACGCCGCCCATCGAACAGGTAAAAAGTCATTTAAATATCCCACCAATTTGAGATGACAGAGTCCCTTTAACAGCTAAAGACTACAGCCTGCAATAATTTTTATAAATTAGCAATACATACAAGGTAGTGATGAGCGAATGTGCTATCTGAGCATGCTCGTGTGCTAACCGAGTGTCTTCGGCATGCTCAAAAAATGTTTGAGTCCCTGCAGCTGCATGGCTTGAGGCTGTTATACATGCAGGGATTGCCTAACAAACAGGCCATCCTTGCATGTGTTGCAGCTGTCTAACAGCCATGAGACATGCTGGTGCTCAGACATATTTTTTGAGCACGCCAAAGACTCTCGGTTAGCACACGAGCATGCTGGGATAACACCATCGGATACCATGTTCGCTCATCACTGATACCAGGTCATGGGAAAATCAACACCTCTCAGTTCAGACAGACGTTTTTCATAGTACATACGGCTCTGGCAAAAATTAAGAGACCACCACATTAAAACCCCGTCATGGGCAGTCCAATCTCCAGACCTGAACCCCATTGAAAACCTCTGGAATGTAATCAAGAGGAAGATGGATAGTCACAAGCCATCAAACAAAGAGGAACTGCTTACATTTTTGTGCCAGGAGCAGTGTGAAAGACTGGTGGAAAGCATGCCAAGACGCATGAAAGCTGTGATTAATAATCATGATTATTCCACAAAATATTGATTTCTGAACTCTTCCTGAGTTAAAACATCAGTATTGTTGTTTCTAAATCATTATGAACTTATTTTCTTTGCATTATTTGAGGTTTGAAAGCACTGTTATTTTATTTGAACCATTTCTCCTTTTCAGAAAAAAAACAATATTTATTGCTTGGAAATTCAGAGACATGTCAGAAGTTTATAGACTAAGACAATGTGCATACGTTGCGGATTTCTGTGGGGATTTTTTTTTTTTTATCAGTTTTTGAAAAATCCGCAGGTAAAACGCACTGCAGATTTACTGTGGATTTGCAGAGTTTTTTGTGCGGATTTCACCTGCATTTTTACACCTGCGGATTCCTATTGAGGAGCAGGTGTAAAATGCTGCGGATCTGCACAAACAATTGACATGCTGCGGAAAATAAACCGCAGTGTTTCCGCGCGGTATTTTCCACAGCATGGCCACTGCGGATTTGGTTTTCCATAGGTTTACATGGTACTGTAAACTGCATCGAAAACTTCTGCCAATCCGCTACGGATCCGCAGGCAAATCCGCAACGTGTGCACATAGCCTAAAAGAACAATTTACATTTTACTCAAAAATATACCTATAAAGAGAAAAATCAGACAAACTGAAAACTTTGCAGTGGTCTCTTTATTTTTGCCAGAGCTGTATACAACAATGGCCAAATATTTTGGAATCATTGAAATTGTTCCAATAAATGAAGTATTTCTCCCATAAAATTATTGGAATTACTTATGTTTTGTTATACATATGTTTATTTCCTTTGTGTGTATTGGAACATGAGAAAA
Source organism: Ranitomeya variabilis (assembly GCF_051348905.1). NCBI lineage: Eukaryota > Metazoa > Chordata > Amphibia > Anura > Dendrobatidae > Ranitomeya > Ranitomeya variabilis. The sequence goes on along the minus strand of NC_135237.1, from coordinate 457,846,101 downwards.
CAGAGAAAAAAAAAGCATATTGGACATAATTTCACCCAAAACACCCAAAATGGGCCGGATAAAATTGTTACTACTAGAGCAAAATAACATTAGGATAATTTAAAAGACTGTGTGAAGAAACACCAGCAATTTTGACAAGTTACTGTATAGTGCATACCCCGATTCATCATTTGAATGATGTACCCGTAAATGAATTAAAAGCATGTTTCACATCACAGAAAGAATCAGCTGCGATCCCTTGCTGTCCTGTCTGTATACTCTTTTGCTTCCTCCCCTGCCCAGGAGATGTGGTATGATCAGACCATGTTACTGTATGGTCAGACACAGCCATTACACAGTACACAGCAGGGGCACATTTATAAGATTATCTCAGCACAGGAACATTTTATTTAAATATATCCAATTGTGTAACGTATTATTATTCCAAGATCTATTGATTAAAATGTTTTCTTGTTTGTAGTAATACCGCTTTAAGGGCCAGTGGATAGTAGAGAAATTGTACAGGTAAACATCATCATTGGGAATAGAGGGGACCAAATTGAGCTGTACCCCCAAATCATTGAGGTCCCAGACTTTTATTACCTTGAAATAACACTTTTGGACAATGCGATTCTGTGCACATTGGCTATTTATTTTGTTGGTACTATTTGGGGGTACAGCTCAAATTGGTCCCCTCTATTCCCAATGGTGATGTTTACCTGTACAATTTCCCTACTATCTACTGGCCCTTAAAGCGGTATTACCACAAACAAGAAAACATTGTGCCAAAATGGTTGAATTTTTGAACACTGCCACCACGTATGAGAGATATCTGCATTCCGTAGACCACACCTTGGGCATTTTCCTGATGATATTAGTTCTATAGAGTATGACAAATTGTGTAAATCAATGTGAGGTATTATTGATTTATTTCTTACCCACATCATAGATGCTCTGCCATTCTGTCTCAGAAATAGGACTTATTTCACTTTCATATTTCATTTTGTAAAAAGTACCTACATCAAGTAAGTTGATCTGCGCTCACATGCAATGATCATGCAGCTGTGGTCTTCTCACTATTTCCCTGCACAAACACTTACAATTTCCAGGGAAACAGCTGGGTCACGTGAAAAGCTACATGACCATTATAATCGGTCTCACAAGTTAAGCATCTGTGGCTCTGCAAGGTAAAGTGATTGTGCAGGGAAATGGTGGAAAGCCCTCCGAGGCACAGGACCACTGCCTGTGAACAGTGCCTAAGGGCTCTTTCACACTTTCTGATACTTCTGATACTGGAAAAACCAGTACCTGAGCTATCCTTATGTTCGTGTGTTTAATATGTGGGTCATATGTGTGGTAACCATGTTCCGCCCGTGTGCTGCATCAGTATCACACGTACCGGCGCCTGGGAATCAGTGTGGAGAGCAGTTAATATTCATTTCTCTTTAGCAGTGGGCACAGCAGTTAGCTGCAGCAGCCGGCTCCTGCCTCCTGCGACCCGCTACTCTGCCGCTGCTGCTCCCCCACCTCCCCATCCACAGCCAAAGCAGGTACATCCAGACTATGAGACACCCCCCTCATTTTCCTCCACATTTTTGGAGGAAAAAAAGTGCGTTTTAGGCTGGAGTCACACACAATATATTAAAAATCTGTCCGATTTTGTCTGCTGCCAATCGCACAAATGTTCTCTGTATGGTGATCCGTATCTCATCCGTGTGCTATGTCAGGATGCTTTTTTTTCTCATCCGTAGGCCGGGGTCACACTAGTCTGTAATACGGACGAGTGCAATGCGATAAAAAAATCGCATAGCACTCGGACCAATGTTAATCTATGGGGCAGCTCCTATTATCCGTTTTTTTCTCGTCCCTATTACGCTTGCGAGTGAAATCGCAGCATGCTGCGATTGTCCGCGTATCTCAGCTGAGAAATGCCAATGCAAGTCTATGGGTGCAAGAAAAAAACGCACAGCACACGGACCATGCGTGTGACTTGCGAGAAATTCTCAGGCATTGGCCAGGTGATGGGAAAGGCTCAGCCATTATTCAGGAAGCTTTCACGTGCTAAATAGCCTGGGAAGTTCAACAACAAGCCACCAGCACATCTCCACGGAGTACAGCAAGATGTCCAGGCAAATTAATGTAGATCTTCTGATAGATTTGGTGCAGGAGAGGCCAGAAAAATGGGATCTATGTGATGCCCATTATGCAGACCGTGCCCACAAGGATGCCTCATGGAAGCGTATCTGCCGTCAAATGTTTGCTACTTATGAAGAAAGTACACCTAAGGTGCAGCATGAAATGAGTAAGTGTAGCGCCCCCACTGCCGCAGGGCCGAGGGGTACCCGGTACCGGGCCTCTGAGTCTCTGCTCTGGGGTTGTCACGGTGGCTAGACCCGGTCCGTGGCCCTGCTGAGGGGCGTACAGTGATAGATGTGGATGATGGTGGTGATGCGGTGCAGTAAATAACGAGGACACCAGGTTGCAGTCTCTTTACCTCTTTACTGAAGGCTTCAGGTGTCCAATCCAGGGCACTGTTAGCCGGGCTGTCTGAGACCGGCCGGTCCGAAGGCACATCAGGAGTCCCCTTCACAGGTGGGAATCAGCGTCTACCTTCTAGCGCCTGTGTGTTGTAGTCCTTCCCTGCTGAGCACCCCGGGATAGTCCTCACAACTGCTTCTGTCTGTCTCTAATGCTCGTTCTCTCCGTCCCCCAGATGATATGGCTAGGACGCACCCGTATGACGGGGTAGGCCTGGAGTTCTTCCGGGACTCTAGAGTCGCCCCTCTCCCACAGCTGCCTCCGTTGTCTGCTTAGGTGTTTTAGTGAGACAGCCAACCTATGATTGGCGGTCTGGCCGTGGTTTGAAGTAATGCTTGTAGTCTCTTACTTGCTCGGCGTTCCGGCCACCGACTGTTGCCCCTCAGAAGGATGTTGCCTCGATCTTACAGCACGACTCCTTCTGGTTCTATCACTTCTTTGCTGTGTCCCCGTTGCTCACTGGTTTGTGCTATTCTTAGGAGTCTGCCAGGATCCCATCCCTGACAGGTCCTCGCACTAGCTCTTCCCAGTTACTTCTCTCTGTCTTCCTGTCCAACCCCCAGTTTTACCAGAGTGTGAGGAGTGGCCTACTAGATAGAACCACTCCCCCTGGTGGCCGGAGTGTGAAGTGTAATGTGAGTTTTACCTGATCAGGTGAACTCCTTTAGTGCAATCAGACGTAACATCACTCCCCTTAGCGGCAGAGCAACGTTACTGCAACGACCAGGACTCTGGGGCGCTGCACTCCCCCCGGTTAAATCCAGTACTCCCGGACTGGGAAAATAAGAACAACAATACATGTTAACAGGAAAACACACAACATTTTGAAACATTATTCACAATTAAATATAACATTGCTTCCCTCTATGGGAGGTGAGGACTCTTGAACGTTGCGAAAGTTAGGTCATGCACAGTTTATGACTCTCAGTTCAGTAGTTGAAACAGCGGGGACCCCGGGTAAACAAAGGGGTCCCCTTTTAGAAGTTTTTGGAGCAATTCACTGTCCATTACCCCGTTGTCCATTTTTAAAACCTGTAACAGAAGATATGCACACAAATATTTTCAACTAAATAGCAGCCCTCATTAATACCTTCAAGTTTTGTAGCGGAGTGGAGTTTGAGTCTGAGTGCTGCGTGTGGACCTTTGCAGCGCAGTGGTCGCTATTGACCTAACAGGGCCCGCTATGCTTGCTACCGCTGGTGTAGTGCACTGTCTTCTGGCTACACTTCTAGTGAGTCTGGGTAGCACTGGCAGGCTAGAGCTCTCAGGGCTGCTGCTACCAACAGTGGGTACGACAGATTTGCCGATAGCAGAGGGAGGACTTGCCGTTTCAACGGTTGGCATAGCATCTTCAGGTCGGATCTGCTGAGCTTGCTGAGGCTGCGGGGCCGGAGGATCTGGTACCACCCTTGTTTCTGGTGGATCCGGCTGGAGGAACGTTAGAACAGGTATCACGATGGCCTGATTTATCTGAGTCCAGGACTGGGGAAAGTCACCAAGGACAGTGTGGATCATCTTCTCCTCTTCCACAGGCGAGAAGATTCCTGGAGCCGCTTCCCTCTCTCTCAATTTGTCAGGGCAGATCTTAAGGTGATCCCTGGATATCGCTGTCGAGGTCTCCCCTCCATCCTTGCTGATGAGACAGACCTTCGTGTTGTCGAAATCAGATGGCAGGATGGTATACGGTTCCGCTTCCCATTGGTCATCGAGCTTGTGTAGTTTCCTCTTTCGTTTGAGTACTTGCTCACCAGGTGGCAGGGGAATCGCAGGAGCGTGCTGGTTGTAGTCCCTTTCTTGTTTTTGCCTAGCCTGGGTGAGACTTCTCTCTACGCACTCCTGTACCTTGCGGTACCTTTGCTGCCTTTCTACATCCCAATCTGCATCCGGTGAGGTATCTTCGGGGACTAGGACCCCCATGTCCAGATCAACGGGTAACTGGCTAGACCTTTCTCGCATCAGGTATGCTGAAGTGCAGTTGGTAGAATTTACTGGGATGTGATTGTATATATCCACCAAGTCAGGCAACTTTGTCGGCCACAGGTTCCGTTCCTCCACGGGCAAGGTCTTCAATAAGTCAATCACCACTTGGTTCATCTTTTCGCACATCCCGTTGGTTTGAGGGTGGTACGGTGTGGTTCTGATCTTCTTACACCCGTACAGTTGACAAAATTCTTGGAACACTTCTGCTTCAAATGCTGGTCCCTGATCGGTCAGTACCTTCTCCGGGTAGCCATGGGGCCTACAAAAGTACTGCTGGAAGGCCTTGGCGGCAGTCCTGGCCATTAGATCCTTGACAGGTACAACCACCAAAAATCTGGAGTAGTGGTGTACGATGGTAAGAGCATAGATATAGCCTGACCGGCTAGGTGTCAGCTTCACATGATCCAGTGCGACCAGTTTGAGCGGCCATCTGGTGATGATAGGCCGCAGGGGAGCTCGTTGGCTGCCACGGTCCTTCCTGCGTAGGCTACATGGACCGCACTCCCGACACCACTTTTCAATGGCTCTCTTCATGCCTATCCAGTAGAACCTCCCTTGGAGTAGCCTCTCTAGCTTCCTCCATCCGAAGTGTCCGGCTCCATCGTGGTAGGCTCCCAAAACAATGGGCGCATCTCACCTTGGCACCACTATCTGCCACACCAATTCATGAGTACGTGGATCGATGCTTCTCCTGCACAGCTTGCCATCATGGATAAACAGTTTGCTTCTCCCCTTCCACAGCTGTTGGGTTTCCTGTGGGTCATCTGGGCCGGGACGTAACCCTGCCTGCGTCAAGAGCTCTTTCACCCGACGGACCGCGGGGTCACCATCCTGGGTTTCCGCCCACCCGTGATGGGGCAGGGGGTTCAGCGTAGCATCCGGTTGGTTCTTATGCCTGTTCCTCACATGATGGGAATTCTGAGTGGCTTTAGGGCGATGGAATGCGGGCAGCTCCACCTCTTCAAGTGCCTCCGGGTCTTCCTCTGCTTCTGGCAAATTGGGCATCCGAGACAAGGCATCGGCATTCGCATTCTTGTGTCCTGCCCGGTACTTGATGGTGAAGTTGTAGTTGGACAGCCGGGCCATCCACCGCTGCTCCAAGGCCCCGAGCTTGGCTGTATCCAGATGCGTTAGCGGATTGTTATCCATGAAGACGGTGAATTTTGCTGAGGCCAGGTAGTGTTTGAACCTCTCTGTCACTGCCCAGACGATGGCAAGGAACTCCAGTTTAAAGGAACTATAGTTGTCAGGGTTCCTTTCCGTGGGACGAAGCTTCCTGCTGGCGTAAGCGATCACCCTCTCCTTGCCTTTCTGGACCTGGGACAGCACGGCTCCCAATCCCACATTGCTGGCATCCGTGTACAGCACAAATGGTTGGTCGTATTCAGGATAGGCCAGTACCTCTTCTCCCGTCAGTGCCGACTTCAAACACGTGAAGGATCCTTCCAGCCCCTCGTTCCAGTCAAATGGGGCATTCTTCCCCTTGGCCTTTTTTGATTGGCCCACCAACAGGTCTTGCAAGGGTGCGGCCTTCTTGGTGAAGTCCTTGATGAACCTTCGGTAGTAGCCTACCAGTCCGAGGAACTGCCGGACTTCGTGGACGTTGCTGGGCTTCGGCCAGTCTTGGATCACCGTGACCTTGTCTGGGTCTGGGGCCACTCCTTCAGCGCTCACCACATGGCCCAGGTACTGCACTTTGGGTTTCAGCAGATGACATTTGGACGGTTTCACCTTTAAGCCAAAGTTGGACAGGGCTTCAAACACCTCAGCCAGGTGCTTCAGATGGTCTTCGTAGGTCTTAGAGAAGACAATGACATCATCCAAATACAGCAGTACGGTCTCAAAGTTCTTGTGCCCCAGACAGCATTCCATCATCCTCTGGAATGTCCCCGGGGCATTACACAATCCGAAAGGCATGTAGTTGAACTCGCAGAGCCCCATCGGCGTCGTGAAGGCCGTCTTTTCCTTGTCTGCCAGAACCCACTGGTGAGATCTAAGGTAGAGAAGTAGTTAGCAGATTTTAAGGCAGCCAGAGACTCCTCTATCCTGGGCAGTGGGTATGCGTCCTTATGTGTAATGCGATTCAACTGTCTATAATCAACACACATCCTCATTGTACCATCCTTCTTTTTAACCAGGACTAATGGAGCTGCCCAGGGGCTACAACTGTCTCTCACCACCCCAGCCTCCTTCATTTCTCGCAACATGTCCTTGGCACACTGGTAATGAGCTGGGGGTACAGGGCGGTATCTCTCTTTTATGGGCCGGTGATCTCCCGTGGGGATATGGTGTTGGATCCCTTTCACCTGTCCAAAATCTAAGGGGTGTTTGCTAGATACCCGCTCGTACTCGTGAACCACCCGGTGAGCCCCTTGTTTTTGATGGGATGCGGTAGAGTCAGTGCCCACATGCAATTCCCGACACCAATCTTTCGTGTGCCCTGCAGAACCATTGTCCTCCGTCACGTCTGACGGGACCAAGGGTTCAGGTGTCCTTATCACACTATTGTTGACAGTGAACAGTTTGGCGAGCGTGGCATACTTGGTGAGATGAACCTCTTCCTCCCCACAATTGAGGACACGTACGGGCACCCTCCCCTGACGCACGTTGACCACCCCCCGGGCTGTCAGAATAGTAGGCCTATTGTCTGAATACACGGGTTCTACCAAGGCCTGGTAGTCCTTTCCCCTGAGGCCTATGGCTGCCCGACACCATATTAACATTTCACTCCTGGGGGGTATCGCAATGGGGTTTGAATCACTCACAGTGACACGGCCAATCTCACCACCAGTCAGCTCTACCTGCTGTCTCTGCATCAGAGCTCTGATTTCTTTTTGCAGGGCACGTTGTTCGCTGTGGCCAGCGGTTTCGGCTACCTGTTGCAACAAAACAATAACTTCTGCAAGACAATTTTCTATAACATTGGTACCGATAGTCATCATGGGATTACATTCTCGGCGGTCAATATCAACAATCACAATCCCCTGAGCTTTCAATTCCACCCGCCCCACTTTGATAGTGGCCTCTTTATACCCCACTTGTGGCAAAGGCTGACCATTACTGGCTATTATGGTGAAATCGTCATCGGGGCCACGAGTAATATCGGTGTCCTCCCAATACCGTTTATAGAGTACATAAGGCATAGTCATCACCTGAGAACCGGTGTCCAGCAAAGCATTCAAGGGGATGCCGTCAACCACTACAGGAAGAACTGGTCGCCCTCCAATGTATTTGGCTCTCCAATGCTGTGGGCCTGACCGTTCTACTCCTGGGGGTTGGCCCTTTGCCCCAGGGGTTGCTCGTTTAAAGGACAGTACCTTGCAAGGTGGCCCACCTGATGACAGCGGCGGCAGATGGGTCGTCCATCCTCATGGAAGCGATCGTTGGACCGGCCTCTGGTCGGCGGGGTCCTCCTCGGTCGCATCCAAGGAACATCCTCCGGTCTGGTGGCCAGCTGGATCTTCTCCTTGGGGGCCTCCTGTAGGGACCGCACCGTCCGGGCCAGGGCAGCAACGTTCTTGGTCAGCTCCTGCATCTGAAGGCGGAGTCCTGCAGGGGAGTCATCTTCTAGGCTCTGGGCATCGGCCTCGGCGGCGACTGGAACATCCGACGCCACCTCCTGGTGGTATGTGAGAGCGGGACGCCCAGAAGGTGCTGCACGGCTAGGCTGTCGCTCCTGCCATGCCTGGATAGCTTTATCCTTGAATTGCGCAAAAGTCAAGTCTGGATTTTGCATGGCCAGGAAGTGCAGTTGACCCCTTTGGTGGCTGCACAGGAGCCCCTCAATGAACCGCTCCTTCAGGAGTTTATCCTCATCCTGCATGCTGTCAGGGTCACTCTGCTTAATGGCCCGCAGCGCCTCCTGGAGATTAAGGGCATAATCCCGTAAGCTATCCTGCGGCCTCTGCTTGCACCCATAGAAAGTCAGTTTAATTTCGGTAGCAGTGCGGGTATCAAAGGTGGCTTTAAGCATTGCAAAAACCTGCTGTGCAGTTCCCTTATCCGCGGCAGGCCAGGATTTCATTTCTCTCAGAGCCGCCCCAAAGAGTTGGTTTGTTATCAGATGAACCTTCTGAGGCTCCGTCAGGGGATAGAACTCGAGCAGGCTGCAGATCCCTTCTTTAAAGTCAGTGAATGTATGTGAATCCCGGAGTATCGTGGGAGCCAGGCCGCCCCGGGCAGGTATGGCATAGAGAAGGGCATTATAGCCTTTGCGGTAGCGGCGGTGTCCGACTGGCTGATGGGGGCAACGGGCTCCGGGGCTGCCAGTGGCGGTATTAGGGCCGCGGCTTCGCCCGCTGCGGGGACCGGAGGTGCCTCTGCGTCCACGGCTGCGGCCGCCACCTCCTCTCCTCCTGACTCGGACATGGCTGTCCCTTCCTCCCACTAACCTGCTGGAGGTCGGAGTTCCTCTGCCGGGATTGGCGCCTTACCGCGCTTTTCCGTTCCGCGCTTCTTTTGGCCGGTTCCGCCCACGAAGCTAAGGCTTCTCCTTCCGTGCGTGGCAATGGCAAATTTTGGCTGTAAATGACAATACACAGTCCTTGCAATAAGTCACAGTAGTTCCAAAGCACACATGACCTGATTCTTCAGGCTTAAGTAGATCCTGTTCGTGACGCCAAGTTGCAGCGCCCCCACTGCCGCAGGGCCGAGGGGTACCCGGTACCGGGCCTCTGAGTCTCTGCTCTGGGGTTGTCACAGTGGGTAGACCCGGTCCGTGGCCCTGCTGAGGGGCGTACAGTGATAGATGTGGATGATGGTGGTGATGTGGTGCAGTAAATAACAAGGACACCAGGTTGCAGTCTCTTTACCTCTTTACTGAAGGCTTCAGGTGTCCAATCCAGGGCACTGTTAACCGGGCTGTCTGAGACCGGCCAGTCCGAAGGCACATCAGGAGTCCCCTTCACAGGTGGGAATCAGCGTCTACCTTCTAGCGCCTGTGTGTTGTTGTCCTTCCCTGCTGAGCACCCCGGGATAGTCCTCACAACTGCTTCTGTCTGTCTCTAATGCTCGTTCTCTCCGTCCCCCAGATGATATGGATAGGACGCACCCGTATGATGGGGTAGGCCTGGAGTTCTTCCGGGACTCTAGAGTCGCCCCTCTCCCACAGCTGCCTCCGTTGTCTGCTTAGGTGTTTTAGTGAGACAGCCAACCTATGATTGGCGGTCCGGCCGTGGTTTGAAGTAATGCTTGTAGTCTCTTACTTGCTCGGCGTTCCGGCCACCGACTGTTGCCCCTCAGAAGGATGTTGCCTCGATCTTACAGCACGACTCCTTCTGGTTCTATCACTTCTTTGCTGTGTCCCCGTTGCTCACTGGTTTGTGCTATTCTTAGGAGTCTGCCAGGATCCCATCCCTGACAGGTCCTCGCACTAGCTCTTCCCAGTTACTTCTCTCTGTCTTCCTGTCCAACCCCCAGTTTTACCAGAGTGTGAGGAGTGGCCTACTAGATAGAACCACTCCCCCTGGTGGCCGGAGTGTGAAGTGTAATGTGAGTGTTACCTGATCAGGTGAACTCCTTTAGTGCAATCAGACGTAACATCACTCCCCTTAGCGGCAGAGCGACGTTACTGCAACGACCAGGACTCTGGGGCGCTGCATAAGTACTACCCTTAATTTTTTGGAAAAATAAGTGTCTTTAAAGAAAGCCACAAATAAAAAAAATCATCATATATGCTGTTATCCTTGCTAGCCTGGCTGTTATAAAATTTACAGTTGTCAAGTAGCATGGCACATTACTCTTTAACCTACATTTATCTATAGTTGCTCAGTCATCCTAATGTGCCTATATTTTTGGTTAACTTTGTAGTGTCTGATGTCATGAGACGGTGGCAGAGTTGCCGTGACCAGTTCCGCAGAGAGCGTCAGAGTCGGGCCAGGAGTGGGTCAGAGGGACCCAAAAAGCATAAATATATTTACTTTGATCGTTTAAATTTTCTGGCTCCAGTTCTTGATCTCCGTCCGTAAGTGTTTGAGTCAGCATACCACCCATTTGTCACGTGATGTTACCTTATGAACTAATTTTTTAAAAAAATTAATATGAAAAACAACACAGAATCAAACCTAACTGAGCGTGAGACTGGCTCAGATTCGGAGGTCCAAATCAACTTAGTTGATGAAGGGGAAGAAAAGGCTGAAGCATCTTCCCAACCGTCAACAAGTCAGCAATAACAACCACCAGCACGGGCTTCTGCGGAACAGGAGCCAAATGAAGAACAGGAGGATCGTGTGTTAGGATCCGGTGACCTTGGAGCCGCATGAGAGACTTTCTCAGGATTAGGTGTAAACCTGTACTGACCGCAAACCCTAAACTGACACCGCAATAGGAAGTAGCTGTGGGGTGTACCTAACATGTCCTAGACACCTCGACACAGCCGGAGGACTAAATACCCCTATAGGTGGAAATGGGAATTCTATCTTGCCTCAGAGCAGAACCCCAAAGGATAGGCAGCCCCCCACAAATATTGCCTGTGAGTATAAGAGGAAAGACACACGCAGGCAGAAAAACAGAATTTAGCAAAAGAGGCACTTCTAGCTAAATAGAAAAGGATAGGACAGAATTCTAAGTGGTCAGTATTAAAATCCTAAAAATATCCACAGCAGAAAATACAAATATACTACATCTAACTAAAGACATAGCAAGTATATCTGCAACTCCTGAGAATCCAGCATGACTGAAAAATCCAAACAAAGTCTAAGCTGGACAAAAACACAATGAATTGCACTGAATTGCAAAGCACACTGCATGTGTGCACAGAGACAAAAAACCAGACACTTATCTTAGCTGAATTGGCAGCAGAGCATGAGGAACCAGAGAGAGATGCAATCCCTCCAAGAACAATGGACAACTGGCCAGGAGTAATGGATCCTGCATACCTAAATACCTAGTAAAGCTGCAATCAGCAGAAACACCTGCCCAGGATTACAACCCCAAGACAACTGCACTACCACTAACAACCACCAGAGGGAGCCCAAGGGCAGAATTCACAACAGTACCCCCCCTTGAAGAGGGGTCACCGAACCCTCACCAGAGCCCCCAGGCCGATCAGGACGAGCCAGATGAAAGGCACGGACCAAATCAGCGGCATGGACATCAGAGGCAAAAACCCAAGAATTATCCTCCTGGCCATAACCCTTTCATTTGACAAGGTACTGAAGCCTCCGCCTCGAAAGGCGAGAATCCAAAATCTTCTCAACCACATACTCCAACTCCCCATCAACCAACACAGGAGCAGGAGGATCAACAGAGGGAACAACGGGCACTACATATTTCCGCAATAAAGATCTATGGAAAACATTATGGATGGCAAAAGAGGCCGGAAGGGCCAAACGAAAAGACACCGGATTGATAATCTCAGAAATCCTATAAGGACCAATAAACCGAGGCTTAAACTTAGGGGAAGAAACCTTCATAGGAACATGATGGGAAGACAACCAGACCAAATCCCCAACCCGAAGCCGGGAACCAACACACCGACGACGGTTAGCAAAACGCTGAGCCTCCTCCTGAGACAACACCAAATTGTCCACCACATGAGCCCAAATCTGCTGCAACCTGTCAACCACAGAATCCACACCAGGACAATCAGAAGGCTCAACCTGCCCCGAAGAAAAACGAGGATGAAAACCAAAATTACAAAAGAAGGGCGAAACCAAAGTAGCCGAACTAGCCCGATTATTAAGGGCGAACTCGGCCAATGGCAAGAAAGCCACCCAATCATCCTGATCAGCAGACACAAAGCATCTCAAATAAGTTTCCAAAGTCTGATTAGTTCGCTCGGTCTGGCCATTTGTCTGCGGATGAAATGCGGAAGAAAAAGACAAATCAATGCCCACCTAGCACAAAAAGCCCGCCAAAACCTAGAAACAAACTGGGAACCTCTGTCGGACACAATATTCTCCGGAATACCATGCAAACGAACCACATGCTGAAAAAACACGGAACCAAATCAGAAGAGGAAGGCAATTTAGGCAAAGGCACCAAATGAACTATCTTAGAGAACCGGTCACAAACCACCCAGATAACCGACATCCTCTGGGAAACCGGAAGATCCGAAATAAAATCCATAGAAATATGCGTCCAGGGCCTCCCAGGGACCGGCAAAGGCAAAAGCAACCCCCTAGCACGGGAACAACAAGGCTTGGCCCGCGCACAAGTCCCACAGGACTGCACAAAAGTGCGCACATCACACGACAAAAGAAGGCCACCAAAAGGACCTACCAACCAAATCTCTGGTACCAAAAATACCAGGATGGCCTGCCAACACAGAACAATGAACCTCAGAAATCACTCTACTAGTCCATCTGTCAGGAACAAACAGTTTGCCCACTGGACAGCGGTCAGGTTTGTCAGCCTGAAATTCCTGCAGAACCCGTCGCAAATCAGGGGAAATGGCCGAAAGAACCACCCCTTCCTTCAGAATGCCGACCGGTTCCAGTACCTCAGGAGAATCAGGCAAAAAACTCCTAGAGAGGGCATCAGCCTTAACATTCTTAGAACCCAGAAGATACGAGACCACAAAATCAAAACGGGAGAAAAACAAGGACCATCGAGCCTGTCTAGGATTCAGCCGTTTGGCAGACTCGAGGTAAATCAGATTTTTATGATCGGTCAAGACCACAATACGGTGCCTGGCTCCCTCAAGCGCCCACTTCATAGCCAACAACTCCCGATTGCCGACATCATAATTGCGTTCAGCAGGCGAAAACTTACAGGAAAAGAAGGCACACGGTTTCATCAAGGAACCAACAGAATTCCTCTGAGACAAAACGGCCCCTGCCCCAATCTCAGAAGCATCAACCTCAACCTGAAACGGAAGAGAAACATCCGGCTGACGCAACACCGGGGCAGAAGTAAATCGGCGTTTAAGCTCCTGAAAGGCAGAGACAGCCACAGAGGACCAATTCGTTACATCAGCGCCTTTCTTCGTCAAATCGGTCAGGGGTTTAACCACACTGGAGAAGTTAGCAATGAAACGGCGATAAAATTTAGCAAAGCCCAAAAATTTCTGAAGGCTCTTCACGGATGTGGGCTGAATCCAATCATGAATGGCCTGAACCTTAACCGGATCCATCTCTATAGATGAAGGAGAAAAAATGAAGCCCAAAAAAGAAACCTTCTGCACTCCAAAGAGACACTTAGACCCCTTCACAAACAAAGCATTATCACGAAGGATCTGAAATACCATCCTGACCTGTTTCACATGAGACTCCCAATCATCGGAAAAAATCAAGATATCATCCAAATATACAATCATGAATTTATCAAGATAATTCCGGAAGATATCATGCATGAAGGACTGAAAAACAGATGGAGCATTAGTGAGTCCGAATAGCATCACAAGGTATTCAAAATGGCCTTCGGGCGTATTAAATGCAGTTTTCCATTCATCACCCTGCTTAATACGAACAAGATTATATGCCCCCCGAAGGTCAATCTTAGTAAACCAACTAGCCCCCTTAATCCTGGCAAACAAATCAGAAAGCAAAGGCAAAGGGTATTGAAACTTGACCGTGATCTTATTCAAGAGGCGATAATCAATACAGGGTCTCAAGGAGCCATCCTTCTTAGCAACAAAAAAAAATCCTGCTCCCAACAGTGAAGAAGATGGCCGAATATGTCCCTTCTCCAAAGACTCCTTAACATAACTCCGCATGGTGGTATGTTCAGGCACAGACAGGTTGAAAAGTCGGCCCTTGGGAAACTTACAGCCTGGAATCAAGTCAATAGCACAATCACAGTCCCTATGCGGTGGAAGGGAACTGGACTTGGGCTCATCAAATACATCCTGAAAATCAGACAAAAACTCTGGAACCTCAGAAGAGGTGGAAGAGGAGATTGACATCAAAGGAACATCATTATGAACCCCCTGACACCCCCAACTAGTCACAGACATAGACTTCCAATCCAACACAGGATTATGTATCTGCAACCATGGAAAACCCAGCACAATAGCATCATGCAAATTATGCAACACCAGAAAACGACAATCTTCCTGATGGGCTGGCGCCATGCACATGGTCACCTGTGTCCAAAACTGGGGTTTATTTTTAGCCAAAGGTGTAGCATCAATGCCCCTTAAAGGAATAGGGTTCTGCAAAGACTGCAAGGGGAAATCACAACGCCTGGCAAATTCAAAGTCCATTAAGTTCAAAGCGGCGCCTGAATCCACAAACGCCATGACATAAAATGACGACAATGAGCAGATCAAGGTCACAGACAACAGAAATTTAGGTTGTACAGTACTGATGGTAACTGAACTAGCGATTCTCTTTGTACGCTTAGGGCAAACTGAAATGACATGAGAAGCATCGCCACAATAAAAACACAACCTATTCTGACGTCTGAATCCTTGTTGTTCTGTCCTAGACAGAGTCCTATCACACTGCATAGGCTCAGGCATCTGCTCTGAGGACAACACCACAGCGCGCACAGTTCTGCGCTCCTGCAAGCGCCGATCAATCTGAATGGCCAGAGACATAGAATCATTCAGACCAACAGGCGTGGGAACCCCCACCATAACATCTTTAACAGATTCAGAAAGACCCTTTCTGAAAATTGCAGCCAAATCATTCCATTTAGTCAGCACAGACCATTTTCTAAATTTCTGACAATACAATTCTGCCGCTTCTTGACCCTGAGACAGGGCCAACAAGGTCTTCTCAGCTTGATCCACAGAATTTGGTTCATCATATAATAATCCTAGAGCCTGAAAAAAGGTGTCTACATTAAGCAAGGCCGGATTCCCAGATTCCAGTGAAAATGCCCAATCCTGAGGGTCGCCACGCAACAGGGAGATGACAATTTTAACCTGCTGAATGGAATTACCAGAGGAACGAGGTTTCAGAGCAAAAAACAGTTTACAGTTGTTTTTAAAACTCAAAAATTTGGACCTGTCCCCAAAAAACAAATCAGGAGTAGGAATCCTAGGCTCTAAAAACGGAGTCCGAACAATATAATCAGAAATGCCCTGTACCCTAGCAGCAAGCTGGTCTACACGAGAAACTAATCCTTGAACATCCATGCTAGCACAAGTCTCCTCAGTCACCCAGAGGTAAAGAGGGAAGGAAAGAAAAAACAGGCTACAGAAAAAAAAATGGCTCAACACCTTTCTTCCCTTCTTCTGAGATGCATTTAACTCATTGTAGGCCAGTTGTACTGTTATGATCCGGTGACCTTGGAGCCGCATGAGAGACTTTCTCAGGAGTAGGTGGAAACCTGTACTGACCGCAAACCCTAAACTGACACCACAACTAGAAGTAGCCGTGGGGTGTACCTAACATGTCCTAGACACCTCGACACAGCCGGAGGACTAAATACCCCTATAGGTGTAAATGGGAATTCTATCTTGCCTCAGAGCAGAACCCCAAAGGATAGGCAGCCCCCAACAAATATTGACTGTGAGTGTAAGAGGAAAGACACACGCAGGCAGAAAAACAGAATTTAGCAAAAGAGGCACTTCTAGCTAAATAGAAAAGAATAGGACAGAATTCTAAGCGGTCAGTATTAAAATCCTAAAAATATCCACAGCAGAATATACAAATATACTACATCTAACTAAAGACATAGCAAGTATATCTGCAACTCCTGAGAATCCAGCATGACTGAAAAATCCAAACAAAGTCTAAGCTGGACAAAAACACAATGAATTGCACTGAATTGCAAAGCATACTGCATGTGTGCACAGAGACAAAAAAACAGACACTTATCTTAGCTGAATTGGCAGCAGAGCATGAGGAACCAGAGAGAGATGCAATCCCTCCAAGAACAATGGACAACTGGCCAGGAGTAATGGATCCTGCACACCTAAATACCTAGTAAAGCTGCAATCAGCAGAAACACCTGCCCAGGATTACAACCCCAAGACAACTGCACTACCACTAACAACCACCGGAGGGAGCCCAAGAGCAGAATTCACAACATCGTGGGCCCAGTAGCAGCCCAACACTCCCACTTGATACTTCACCACAGCCTGCAGTAGTGTCATGCCATGGCCGCCGCAGGAGGGAGCTTTCCACCACTTGAACCAAACAGCAAGTGGATACTGGGGTATTGAACTACCTGTCCCGCACTGCAAATGATGATGGAGAAGAGGCGCATGAATGGAGTCTGACTCTTTATCTCCGCACAATCCCCAGAGAAGTGAGACTGCGGGCCAGAGGTGGCCTTCAAATAGTTTTAGATGCTTGCACCCCACCCAATAACCCCATTCCAATATTATCTTACCTTGAAAGATGGCAACTTTCAAGGCATAACATTCTCCAATTGGCAGCACAACCAGCGGATAACACTAGATCTGATAATGACCCCCCCACAAGGAGTCCTTCTCCACAAAGACCTGAAGGCCCAAAACAACATCGGCCACAACATGGCCAAATCATGCCACCAGCTTCACTTCACCAGTATGGCCACTTGAACATACGCAGTGTAGGACAGTGGCCACTACATGGGTACAGTCAACATGGACATTCTGGTGGGTATCCACAAATGGGTACTGCCAGTACCCAGGATTATTATCTTCGCCATTACCAAACTGCTCAGTACCAGCATGTCCCACAACCAGTCCTTTCCATGCTCCATCATGCAGCCTTAGGAACCACTCAGGCTCATGGCCAATTGGGCACACAAAAGTAGCCAAAACACTCAGGATGCTGCGCCGCCATCTCCTCCACCTTCATACATAAATTTGTAATGTTTCTTGTGATTGTTTTCATGGTTACCTGTTTTATTTTTATTTGTTTAAATTTGAAACAAAAAATGGTTTGTGGCATGATAATAGTGCCCATAACTTACATATGACGTGAATATGGTTATTATGAAATACAAACATTGTCAGTAAAGTGAGTTACTTAACCCCTTCCCGACATTTGACGTACTATCCCGTCGAGGTGGGGTGGGCCCGTATGACCGCCGACGGGATAGTACGTCATACGCGATCGGCCGCGCTCACGGGGGGAGCGCGGCCGATCGCGGCCGGGTGTCAGCTGCATATCGCAGCTGACATCCGGCACTATGTGCCAGGAGCGGTCACGGACCGCCCCCGGCACATTAACCCCCGGCACACCGCGATCAAACATGATCGCGATGTGCCGGCGGTGCAGGGAAGCATCGCGCAGGGAGGGGGCTCCCTGCGGGCTTCCCTGAGACCCCCGGAGCAACGCGATGTGATCGCGTTGCTGCGAGGGTCTTACCTCCCTCCCTGCCTGCTCCAGACCCGGATCCAAGATGGCCGCGGATCCGGGTCCTGCAGGGAGGGAGGTGGCTTCACAGAAGCCTGCTCAGAGCAGGCACTGTGAAGCAGCCTGCACTTCTCGCAGATCGGTGATCTGTCAGAGTGCTATGCAAACTGGCAGATCACCGATCTGTATTGTCCCCCACTGGGGCAAAGTAAAAAAGTAAAAAAAAAAATTTCCAAATGTGTAAAAAAAAATAAAAAAAAATATTCCAAAATAATGAAAAAAAAAAAAAAATATTATTCCCATAAATACATTTCTTTATCTAAATATAAAAAAAAAACAATAAAAGTACACATATTTAGTATCGCCGCATCCGTAACGACCCGACCTATAAAACTGGCCCACTAGCTAACCCCTTCAGTAAACACCGTAAGAAAAAAAAAAAAAAACGAGGCAAAAAACAACGCTTTATTATCATACCGCCGAACAAAAAGTGGAATAACACGCGATCAAAAAGACAGATATAAATAACCATGGTACCGCTGAAAGCGTCATCTTGTCCCGCAAATAACGAGCCACCATACAGCATGATCAGCAAAAAAATAAAAAAGTTATAGTCCTGAGAATAAAGCGATGCAAAAATAATTATTTTTTCAATAAAATAGTTTTTATCGTATAAAAGCGCCAAAACATAAAAAAATGAGATAATTGAGGTATCGCTGTAATCGTACTGACCCGAAGAATAAAACTGCTTTATCAATTTTACCAAACGCGGAACGGTATAAACGCCTCCCCCAAAAGAAATTCATGAATAGCTGGTTTTTGGTCATTCTGCCTCACAAAAATCGGAATAAAAAGCGATCAAAAAATGTGACATGCCCAAAAATGTTACCAATAAAAACGTCAACTCGTCCCGCAAAAAAAAAGACCTCACATGACTGTGGACCAAAATATGGAAAATTTATAGCTCTCAAAATGTGGTAACGCAAAAAATATTTTTTGCAATAAAAAGCGTCTTTCAGTGTGTGACGGCTGCCAATCATAAAAATCCGCTAAAAAACCCGCTATAAAAGTAAATCAAACACCCCTTCATCACCCCCTTAGTTAGGGAAAAATAAAAAAAAGTATTTATTTCCATTTTCCCATTAGGGCTAGGGTTGGGGCTAGGGTTAAGGCTACAGTTAGGGTTGGGGCTAAAGTTAGGGTTAGGGTTTGGATTACATTTACGGTTGGGAATAGGGTTGGGATTAGGGTTAGGGGTGTGTCAGGGTTAGAGGTGTGGTTAGGGTTACTGTTGGGATTAGGGTTAGGGGTGTGTTTGGATTAGGGTTTCAGTTATAATTGGGGGGTTTCCACTGTTTCGGCACATCAGGGGCTCTCCAAACGCGACATGGCGTCCGATCTCAATTCCAGCCAATTCTGCGTTGAAAAAGTAAAACAGTGCTCCTTCCCTTCCGAGCTCTCCCGTGTGCCCAAACAGGGGTTTACCCCAACATATGGGGTATCAGCGTACTCAGGACAAATAGGACAACAACCTTTGGGGTCCAATTTCTCCTGTTACCCCTGGGAAAATACAAAACTGGGGGCTAAAATATAATTTTTGTGGGAAAAACAAAGATTTTTTATTTTCACGGCTCTGCGTTATAAACTGTAGTGAAACACTTGGGGGTTCAAAGTTCTTACAACACATCTAGATAAGTTCCTTGGGGGGTCTAGTTTCCAAAATGGGGTCACTTGTGTGGGGCTTCTACTGTTTAGGTACATTAGGGGCTCTGCAAACGCAATGTGACGCCTGCAGACCATTCCATCTAAGTCTGCATTCCAAATGGCGCTCCTTCCCTTCCGAGCCCTCCCATGCATCCAAACGGTGGTTCCCCCCACATATGGGGTATCAGCGCACTCAGGACAAATTGGACAACAACTTTTGGGGTCCAATTTCTCCTGTTACCCTCGGGAAAATACAAAACCGGGGGCTGAAAAATATTTTATGTGGGAAAAATGTTTAGTTTTATTTTTACGGCTCTGCATTATAAACTTCTGTGAAGCCCTTGGTGGGTCAAAGCGCTCACCACACATCTAGATAAGTTCCTTAGGCGGTCTACTTTCCAACATGGTGTCACTTGTGGGGGGTTTCTACTGTTTAGATACATTAGGGGCTCTGCAAACGCAATGTGACGCCTGCAGACCATTCCATCTAAGTCTGCATTCCAAATGGCGCTCCTTCACTTCCGAGCCCTTCCATGTGTCCAAACGGTGGTTCCCCCCCACATATGGGGTATCATCGCACTCAGGACAACTTGGACAACAACACTTGGGGTCCAATTTCTCCTGTTACCCTCGGGAAAATACAAAACTGGGGGCTAAAAAATAATTTTTGTGGGAAAAAAGTTTTGTTTTATTTTTATGGCTCTGCATTATAAACTTCTGTGAAGCCCTTGGTGGGTCAAAGCGCTCAAAACACATCTAGATAAGTTCCTTAGGGGGTCTACTTTCCAAAATGGTGTCACTTGTGGGGGGTTTCAATGTTTAGGCACATCAGTGGCTCTCCAAACGCAACATGGCGTCCCATCTCAATTCCTGTCAATTTTGCATTGAAAAGTCAAACGGTGCTACTTCCTTTCCGAGCTCTCCCATGCGCCCAAACAGTGGTTTACCCCCACATATGGGGTATCAGCGTACTCAGGACAAATTGTACAACAACTTTTGGGGTCCAATTTCTCCTGCTACCCTTGGAAAAATACAAAACTGGGGGCCAAAAAATAAGTTTTGTGGGAAAAAAAATTTTTTTTATTTTCACGGCTCTGCGTTGTAAACTGTAGTGAAACACTTGGGGGTTCAAAGTTCTCACAACACATCTAGATAAGTTCCTTGGGGGGTCTAGTTTCCGATATGGGGTCACTTGTGGGGGGTTTGTACTGTTTGGGTACATCAGGGGCTCTGCAAATGCAACGTGACGCCTGCAGACCAATCCATTTAAGTCTGCATTCCAAATGGCGCTCCTTCCCTTCCGAGCTCTGTCATGCGCCCAAACAGTGGTTCCCCCCCACATATGGGGTATCAGCATACTCAGGACAAATTGGACAACAACTTTTGGGGTTCAATTTATCCTGATACCCTTGTGAAAATACAAAACTGGGGGCTAAAAAATCATTTTTGTGAAAAAAAAAGAATTTTTATTTTTACGGCTCTGCATTATAAACTTCTGTGAAGCACTTGTTGGGTCAAAGTGCTCACCACACATCTAGATAAGTTCCTTAGGGGGTCTACTTTCCAAAATGGTGTCACTTGTGGGGGGTTTCAATGTTTAGGCACATCAGGGGCTCTGCAAACGCAACATGGCATCCCATCTTAATTCCAGTCAATTTTGCATTGAAAAGTAAAATAGCGCTCCTTCCCTTCCGAGCTCTGCTATGCGACCAAACAGTGGTTTACCCCCACATATGGGGTATCGTCGTACTCAGGTCAAATTGCACAACAACTTTTGTGGTCTAATTTCTTCTCTTACCCTTGGGGAAATAAAAAAATGGGGGCGAAAAGATCATTTTTGTGAAAAAATATGATTTTTAATTTTTACGGCTCTGCATTATAAACTTCTGTGAAGCACTTGTTGGGTCAAAGTGCTCACCACACATCTAGATAAGTTCCTTAGGGGGTCTACTTTCCAAAATGGTGTCACTTGTGGGGGGTTTCAATGTTTGGGCACATCAGGGGCTCTCCAAATGCAACATGGCGTCCCATCTCAATTCCAGTCAATTTTGCATTGAAAAGTCAAATGGCGCTCCTTCCCTTCCGAGCTCTGCCCTGCGCCCAAACAATGGTTTACACCCACATATGGGGTATCAGCGTACTCAGGACAAATTGCACAACAATTTTTGAGGTCCAATTTCTTCTCTTACCCTTGGGAAAATAAAAAATTGGGGGCGAAAAGATCATTTTTGTGAAAAAATATGATTTTTTATTTTTACGGCTCTGCATTATAAACTTCTGTGAAGCACTTGTTGGGTCAAAGTGCTCACCACACATCTAGATAAGTTCCTTAGGGGGTCTACTTTCCAAAATGGTGTCACTTGTGGGGGGTTTTAATGTTTAGGCACATCAGGGGCTCTCCAAATGCAACATGGCGTCCCATCTCAATTCCAGTCAATTTTGCATTGAAAAGTCAAATGGCGCTCCTTCCCTTCCGAACTCTGCCCTGCGCCCAAACAATGGTTTACACCCACATATGGGGTATCAGCGTACTCAGGACAAATTGAACAACAATTTTTGAGGTCCAATTTCTTCTCTTACCCTTGGGAAAATAAAAAATTGGGGGCGAAAAGATCATTTTTGTGAAAAAATATGATTTTTTATTTTTACCGCTCTGCATTATAAACTTCTGTGAAGCACTTGTTGGGTCAAAGTGCTCACCACACATCTAGATAAGTTCCTTAGGGGGTCTACTTTCCAAAATGGTGTCACTTGTGGGGGGTTTCAATGTTTAGGCACATCAGGGGCTCTCCAAATGCAACTTGGCGTCCCATCTCAATTCCAGTCAATTTTGCATTGAAAAGTCAAATGGCGCTCCTTTCCTTCCGAGCTCTGCCATGCGCCCAAACAGTGGATTACCCCCACATATGGGGTATCAGCGTACTCAGGACAAATTGTACAACAAATTTTGGGGTCTATTTTCTCCTGCTACCCTTGGTAAAATAAAACAAATTGGATCTGAAATAAATTTTGTGTGAAAAAAAGTTAAATGTTCATTTTTATTTAAACATTCCAAAAATTCCTGTGAAACACCTGAAGGGTTAATAAACTTCTTGAAAGGGGTTTTGGGTACCTTGAGGGGTGCAGTTTTTAGAATGGTGTCACACTTGGGTATTTTCTATCATATAGACCCCTCAAAATGACTTCAAATGAGATGTGGTCCCTAAAAAAAAATGGTGTTGTAAAAATGAGAAATTGCTGGTCAACTTTTAACCCTTATAACTCCGTCACAAAAAAAAATTTTGGTTCCAAAATTGTGCTGATGTAAAGTAGACATGTGGGAAATGTTACTTATTAAGTATTTTGCGTGACATATGTCTGTGATTTAAGGGCATAAAAATTAAAAGTTGGAAAATTGCGAAATTTTCAAAATTTTCGCCAAATATTCGTTTTTTTCACAAATAAACGCAAGTTATATCGAAGAAATTTTACCACTATCATGAAGTACAATATGTCACGAGAAAACAATGTCAGAATCGCCAAGATCCGTTGAAGCGTTCCAGAGTTATAACCTCATAAAGGGACAGTGGTCAGAATTGTAAAAATTGGCCCGGTCATTAACGTGCAAACCACCCTTGGTGGTGAAGGGGTTAAAATTGTCTGTTTTTTTAAGATATATAGATGATGTTTATATCAATATATTTAACACAATTTTCTCAAAAAACACAGTTTTTAAAAGGTAACATCAGTTAATTTTACACACATAACCAAAATGTACACTGCATTCTCTTGCAACGGAATAGATCCCTCTAGAGATACAAAATAGTTTGTAAAGACATCCCGCACTTTCAATCCAGACGGTGGATGACTGGCCTGATGTCCATGTGAAGGAGCCTGGACATTATTTGCATCGTCAAAATCATCACCAACATTTGCACTACAGTCATGAATTCTTATGAAGTTGTGAAGAACAACACACGATTTGATAACTAGATTCACATTTGCTTCCCTTAATTGTATTGCAGACTGTAGAACACGCCATTTTGCACTCAGAATTCCAAAACCACACTCCACCAGGCGTCGGGCACGGGAAAGACGGAAGTTAAAGATTCGACGCCTGTGGTCCAGGGTTCGGCGCGGATAGGGCCTCATTACGTTCCTAGATGATTGGAAGGCCTCGTCACCAACCATTACATAAGGGACAGCTTCAAGATTAGACTGTGAAAGCTGCCGTGGGGGTGGGAGGTGCAACTGATTATTGCGCATATGATGACCCATAATGGAAGTATGGAACACTTGTGAGCCCCCGGTTCGACAATAGGCCCCAATATCAACTATTCAAAACATGTATGCGCTGTCGACCAGGGCCAACAGCACCACCGAAAAGTATTCTTTAAAATTATAATATTGTGAGCCAGAGTTGGGTGGTTTCCGGACACGGATGTGCTTGCCATCCAGGGCACCAATACAGTTAGGAAGCTGGCATGTCTCCTCAAACCCACGGGCAATACGCCAGCCAGTCTTATTGTTTTTGCTCAGGCATGAGCGACTGATGCAATTGTGACCAAATTTGTGAGCACGTAGCCCATACAATGCCTGAAATTGTTGATTTTACGATTAGGAATACCAAATGTAGTGCCGCGTAGGACAGGCCAGTTGCTAGAAAGCTAGAAGAAAAAAAAAAGTGTTAGGACATATCCAGCCATCATCATACAAGGGTTACGCCAACATAACATTTACAATGGAGAGTGCAAACTAAGCCCTGTCTCAACAAGTTACAGCAGGTACACAATGCCTAGGGAACATAGCATAAATACAAAGAGCAAGTAATATGAAAGGCATAATTATCTTATGTTTAAATTTTAAAATAAGCCGTAAAAAAACAACAACAAATCTATGCATACATAAATACATCCATAAATACATCCATAATGCATAAATACATACGAAACATACAGTTTTTGGACATACCGTAAAGTAAGTAGAAGCCGCTCCTCAGCGGAAATAGCCTTGCGCATCAAGGTGTCCTTATAGGTGATACCAGGCCGCAGAGTCTCACGAAAAATATCAAATGTGGCCAAGCTCATCCGAGTATATTGGTAAAATGTGTCTGGATGGCTGCAGAGTGAAGTGTAGAGATGATGAAAATGGCCTTTTGACACCCGTTTCCTCATAAGTGGATGGACCCACATTCTTCTCCGCCTCCTCGAATCCACAATCACTGGGTAAGGTGCCCCATAACGCTGGGACAAAACTCAGCGTAAAAGCACCTGTTCAGTGTGGTTGTGGGTATGTGCACACGTCAGGATTTTGTCAGGATTTTGTCAGGCTTTTTCCTCAGGTTTTGTAGCCAAAACCAGGAGTGGGTGATAAATGCAGAAGTGGTGCATATGTTTCTATTATACTTTTCCTCTAATTGTTCCACTCCTGGTTTTGGCTGCAAAACCTGAGGAAAAAGCCTGACAAAATCCTGACAAAATCCTGACGTGTGCACATAGCCTAAAGGTTAGCCTATATGACATGTTGCAGACAAATCAGCTCACAAAATACACCAGCAAAAACTCTCAAGCCAAGCAAGGAGGAGGGGACTTGTAATTGAGCCAATAAAAAGGGTCCAACATTAATTTTTGAATGATTTTCAGGCCAGGGATCCTTCATTTGCTCATTTTGCAAGTGTGCGAGAAAATCTCACCATACGGATGAGATACGGATGACACACGGATAGTTTTTTGAGAAAAAAATTGCATCATCGCATCGCACACGGATGAGATACGGATCACCATACGGAGAACATTTTTGTGATTCTCAGCAGACAAAATCGGACAGATTTTTTATACATTGTGTGTGACTCCAGCCGTATGGTGAGATTTTCTCACACACTTGCAAAATGAGCAAATAATGGCTGAGTCTTTCCTGTCACCTGCCAATGCCTGAGAATTTCTCGCAAGTCACACTAATGGTCTGTGTGCTGTGCGATTTTTTTCTCACACCCATAGACTTGCATTGGCGTTTCTCAGCTGAGATACGGGGACAATCGCAGCATGCTGCGATTTCACTCGCATGCGAAATACGGACGAGAAAAAAAACGAATGATGGAAGCTGCCCCATAGATTAACATTGGTCCCAGTTCTATGCAATTTTTTATCACATAGCACTCGTTCGTATTACAGACTAGTGTGACTCCGGCCTTATAGTCTGAAATATATGGTATGTATATTGAACATATACAGTATTGGGGGAATACAGCACATAATGTTTTATGTACAGTATGTTTTAGCCTTTCCATTAGCAAAAAATTGGTTAACTTACCAAAACCCCTTACTGATCCAATATCTGTACTGCTAAAGTTTGCTATTTTACCAAATTTCTCATTATTCCAAAGAATTTCTGACAGTGAACCTTGTAAACTTACAATATGTTATTATTACTAATATTATTAATAATGGACACTTTTTTAAATTTAAATCCATCAAGTTTTCAAAACAAAATTGATTTGCGGTGTGTTAGGTGTTGAGTTCCCGCCGCTGCACAGGGGTAATTTCGAACCACCTCTGCTGTGGTCTCCCATTCTACTCCAGCAGCAGTGCAGCCTGCTCAGCGGAGACGTCGGTCCCAGCATCTGGCTCAGTCAGATACTGTGCGCTTGGTTACTGCTGATCCTTCAGGCTCTGCCATTGTAACCAGCACTGTTCAGCGGTGAGCAGACGCTCCTGGGACTAAGTCCTGCTTTTCCTCTACTGAGCATGCCCAAGGGAAGACCTCTCATTGGAGGTCAGGGGTCACATGCTCAGGTCCTGTAGCAGCTCCTATTGGACCACTAGGAAGGTCCCGGAGAGCTTCCTCTATAAAAGGTTTGCATGGCCGCACGGCCATGCGCTAGTATAAACTTGATAATGTGTGTGTAGATGAATGACTGTCGATGGATGAAAGCTCCTTAATCATTCCCATTCCTAGTGTTGTTGACTGCTCGCGAATGGTGGAAGCTATCTAGCGTCCGACAGTGCTACGTGCACACCTAGCACATGTTACAGTGCCTTTTGCAGTGCCCGCTTATATGGCACTGTGGGCAATCAGTGCGCTTTCCTGACAGCCTGTCAGTGTAGGGTGGGAATTCCCGCTTGGACTCTGCATCTGACTCAGGGCGTCCTCAGGCACGGGCTCAAAAGCCACCGAGGGTCAGAGCGAGTCCAATGACCAGATTAGTGGGCGTGATTCATAGGGATCCCACTAGTGCAGCTGCACCCTGTGTCTGTTAACAGGGCACAGCGTATTTTGGTGGCTCTGTGAAGCAACAGAGTTCGTTACTGTTCACAAGTGGGTTAGACTTCACCCCATGTGATGGCACCACTGTACAATATGATAATTAAAATGTCATAGCTTCAGGACATTATGAGAGGCCTGCTTAAAATGCAAAACGTCCTTAGCCTGCCCTGTGATGATTCAGCAGTGTGGGAAATGTTGCCGGGCAAGCAAGGTTTTTTTTTTGCTAATCCAATTTAAAAATGTTTGAATATATTCGAAACTGCAAATTTCAGGAAAATCAACTTGAACTCGATCCTCCGTCGATCGATCTGCTCATCTATATTTGATATTTTGCGTTATATCTAGCGAGGATCCTATATCAATATATCTGATTAGTGCTAGTTTTAGCAGTTTCATAATAACTTGAAAGCTTGATGCTCCTTACGAAGGATTATGAAGG
The DNA here is from genome assembly GCF_051348905.1 of Ranitomeya variabilis. Classification (NCBI taxonomy): domain Eukaryota; kingdom Metazoa; phylum Chordata; class Amphibia; order Anura; family Dendrobatidae; genus Ranitomeya; species Ranitomeya variabilis. The sequence continues at coordinate 457,819,041 of NC_135237.1, read as the reverse complement.
ATTGTTTTTGTTTATGTTTTCTAATCCATATCTAATATTATTAAATACAGTGCAGTTATTATGCTGGATTAACATTATGTTTGGTAGAGTACTAGTCCATGCAAAAGTACAAGTAAATCACAGTCTGCACCCTGCTGCGAGTCTCATATCATTTTATTTTGCCAAGAAGCCGTTTGGATCAATACATTTAACAATACACTCACCCTGCAGGCAGCTAAAATTCATTTAATAGGTAGGAATTTAAACTGTTATTTCCCCCCTAGGGGAAGTCAATAAAAATCACAGAGATACATTTAATCTGGACATGCACATATCACTTATTGCCCCTGGGTGGCAGATTCCCATTTCAAAATGGTACCAATTTAAATGTCAACAGGACATTCTGTATCCCACCCTCTGGGCCTTAGTGATGCTATTAACACATCTTTGGGGAAATCACTGTGCTAGGTTTGAGCAAAATAAATGAAAATGTTAATAGGACTGACAGTGACAGTTGGTTTCTACTTTGTTCCAGTGTCATGTATGAAATGCACAAATGTTGTACAGTAGAACAGCTACTGCAAGAAGTAGATTTTGATATAAAATATGATAATTAATGTGAGAGAGGCCCTCCCAAGAAATGTTTTATTCCCTAAACCTGTGTAAAGGTGTATTTGATGCACTGTACTACAAGCGTAATGAGATACTTACCAATCACTGTATTTCCCACTTTCCAGCACTCCACCAGTCCTTTTCTCAATCACATGATTGAATTTCCAACTCGCCAGATCACACTGAGATTTATGTGTGAATCAGAAGTTAGGCTATGCTCACACTGTCAGTATTTGACATCAGTATATGTAAGCTAAAATCAGGAGTGGAACAATCAGAGGAAAAGTATAATAAAAACATATGCACCACTTCTGCATTTATCACCCACTCCTGGTTTTGGCTTACAAATACTGATGTATAATACTGACCAAATACTGATAGTGTGAATGTAGCCTTACAATGTAAGTCTATGGAGCCTTGTTAATGCCACTTCAGGCTCACATATTATCCTGAATGTGATCCAAAAGCGTCAGAATTTCAATCACTTGAGTGCGAAGAGGACCGGAGCTGCGCTGGAAACCAGGGAGGATGACGATCGGTAAATATAGTATTGCACTTAAAATACATTATATACACATTTAGACTGGTTTAGGGAATAAAACAAATTGTTGGGAGGGTTTCTTTTTTAAAGGCATGTTTTGGTTTTCCCTAATAAATACTTTTTATTATGCAATATTTTTTTTCTAATGAACTTTCTATTTTAATTCCTCTAAGTTTTTAACGATTTATGTTCTCTGTCCTGGAATGACAACTTTTATTGTTTAAACAGGTTATCCACTACTTTTACATTGATGGCCTATCCTTAGGAGTTATCTGGAGTCAAGAGTCTGCCATACCATGCAAATTAAACTGTCAGCTAATCCCACCGATATTGATGAGTTTACACGACTTTAGTCCAATGTGTATGGGCCAGGGGCCTTCACAGCATCATAAATTAGTTTTACAAAGAGTCTTACACTTGTGTCCATCACATTACCAGGACTGATTCATTTCCTTTGGAAACATACAGTGAAGTTTTTTATTAACTAACTGCAAGCAAAGACTCTGAAAACCATGAACGAATACGAATTGTATATTGTAAAATATCAGTCTTAAAACATTTAGAAATTTAACACAGGACTTCATACTATAGGCTACAAAGTAGAAAGTACTAAAAATGTATGTAATCATTTTAATAAAAAAGTTTGCAGAAATAAATAGCTTTGTGGATTTGAATAGCCTTTTTCTACAGAAACACTTGTTTTATACTTCTAGTATACAGAAATCTCTGCAGAACAATTGTGTTAAATGTAAATATCTGGGGCCAAGGTTCTCCCAGAGAATAATTTTTGTAGAATGTACAATTTATGTATACTTAACTGGAGATGTTAGCATCTCCCTGACATGTCTGATACCATTGACCCGTTGATATTTCGGTTCATTGGGTTCGGCCGAATTAGAGTTAAACCCCTTTCTGACCTCGGACGAGATAGTACGTCCGAGGTCAGATCCCCCGCTTTGATGCGGGCTCCGGCGGTGAGCCCACATCATAGCCGCGACATGTCAGCTGTTTTGAACAGCTGACATGTGCGCGCAATAGTGGCGAGTGGAATCGCGATCCAACCGCCGCTATTAACTAGCTAAATTCCGCTGTCAAACGCTGACAGCGGCATTTAACTACCGCTTCCAGCCGCGCAGCCGGAATGAGCTCATCGTCGACCCGTCACATGATCGGGGGTCAGCGATGCATTGGCATAGTAACCAGAGGTCTCCTTGAGACCTCTATGGTTACTGATGCCAGCTTGCTGTGAGCGCCACCGTGCGGTCGGCGCTCATAGCAAGCCTGTAATTCAGCTACATAAGAGCGATCTGATGATCGCAGCTATGTAGAAGAACCGATCAGGCTATGCCAGCTTCTAGCCTCCCATGGAGGCTATTGAAGCATGGCAAAAGTTAAAAAAAATGTTTAAAAAAAAAATGAAATAAATAAAAAAATAAAAAAGTTTAAATCAACTCCCTTTCGCCCCATTCAAAATAAAACAATAAAAAAATCAAACATACACATATTTGGTATCGCCGCGTTCAGAATCACCCGATCTATAAATAAAAAAAAGGGTTGACCTGATCGCTAGACAGCGTAGCGAGAAAAAAATTAGAAACTACAAAATTACTTTTTTTGGTCGCCGAGACATTGCATTAAAATGCAATAACGGGCGATCAGAAGAACGTATCTGCACCAAAATGGTATCACTAAAAACACCAGCTTGGCACGCAAAAAATAAGCCCTCACCTGACCCCAGATCACGAAAAATTGAGACGCTATGAGTATCGGAATATGGCGCAATTATTTTTTTTTTAGCAATGTTTTGAATTTTTTTTCACCACTTAGATAAAAAATAGCCTAGACATGTTTGGTGTCTATGAACTTGTAATGACCTGGAGAATCATAATCGCAGTTTTAGCATTTAGTGAACCTAGCAAAAAAGCCAAATAAAAAACACGCATGTGATTGCACTTTTTTTTGCAATTTCACCGCACTTGGAATTTTTTTCCCGTTTTCTAGTACACGACATGGCAAAACCAATGATGTCGTTCAAAAGTACAACTTGTCCCGCAAAAAGTAAGCCTTTATATGGCCATATTGACGGAAAAATAAAAAAGGTATGGCTCTGGGAAGGAGGGGAGTTAAAAACGAACACGGAAAACGTAAAATGCCAAGGTCATGAAGGGGTTAAGTTGACCCCAGACCTGAAGCCAATAGAAGTCAATGGGGACCCAAACTGTGGTGCTTTAAAGTGGTTGAAAATGGTCATAGTAAAGGCTAGGAGGCTACAAAAGGAAGCTTAATGGGTGTAAGAGCTGGACAATTGCCCTGCAAACAAAGAATAAAAAAAGAAAAAGAAATTAATAGTATTATGCAAGAATGGCCTGTGTTCCAGTTATCATCTGCCTACTTGTGGACAATCGCCTGGACATTCCACATAGCCGGTGGTCAGCTTTTCCCAGAATTTGTCAAGGACATTTTGCTGTTTTTCTCGAAATTAATGATATTTGTCTGTATTTGTCTGTATCCACCCAAAAATCCTGAATGTTCAGCCAAAATCCAACCCATTGTATAACTCATATTTTTGCCAGTTTATTATGTAACGCTATATTTCCTTTGATCTTGTACTATAAAAGAACACCCTAGCCCCCCAATAAACAGAGACTATTTGGAAAGACAACGTACAGGGTGTCTCTCTGATTATTGCTTCATCGCTTGGGTACCTGAGACAGAACACCTGAGTAGGTTAGAAATGCCTTCTCTAACATATGCAATATTTAAATATAGTACTGTAAGGAGAAAATGGGACACTCACTACTGTGCATTAAATTAAGCTTTATTTGTGTTCCAAACAGAGATTGTAGACACAATGTGGCTGACAGTAGTTTTGCGTGTAATTCACGCTTACTCTGAGCCATCAGTGACTTATATGAAAACTGATGCTTTTTCTCTTTATAATACTATTTGGACTATTGTGAAAACCTAAATTTGTGTTGGTGTCAAAACTTTTTTCCATGACTGTACACCAAAATTTTATTTAACACATTTGGTGAAAAACAATACAGCTGGAAAAACCAATAAATTTTTGTTTTAACTTTTCAGCTCTTCGTAGTGACTTCAAAGGGTTATCCGGCCCTAATCAACAAGTCTACAGTGACTCTATGTGACTGCATACTTGTAAATCCTCACACTGCACGCGTTACGTAAGGTGAGGATTCGTCAACGCAGGGAGTGACTGTAACTATGAGATTTGCATACTTCTGGCCACATTTCCACTTGACTTGTTTCTTCAGCGAGGCTGCTGCCATCTGTTCACATACTTGCAGCCACGTGTCTGCTGCTCAGGGCGTTGGCACTGTAGAGAATAGAATGACTGCAGACTTGTAGTCAAAGGCAGGACAACCCCTTTAATGACTTTCTCTACATAGTTATAACTCGTCTTCAATGAGAAATGAAAATAATAGATTCATAGGAGTATACACGTTAGTGATGATGTATGGATTATGAGCAGATATGTGTAAACTATAGGAAGATCAAGTTGGGGTTCATGTCACCAAAGGAATCTCCTGTGCCCCTATGCAAAATCTGTGATGGGATCATCCATCATCATGATGCCTTTTACAATAATAGTGTCGTCTTACATGGCAGAGAGGCTGAATTCAGGCTTATGGGACTCGCTATAAATTCATCCTTGCATGTGACAAACAGAGCAGCAGAAATAAAAAAATGCATGCACACGTAAAACATGAAAAGAAAGCCAAGCAGAAATAACTTTCCATTTTCTTGACGTCATTTTTACTACTTGGATTACCGTGAAATGCTAGGTTTTATTTAGCACTTGGCAAAGCACAGTATCATTGTCTATGAGTATTGTGTTCTCTGCGTGATCTTTTATAGGCCAGTCCCCTCCATTTGTTTGTGGACTTCAAAAATAAACTTCCTTTTAGGTCATAAAGAACTTTTCATCTTCAGCATCACTTAAACAATGTAATGATATTGTGTTATATTACAAACTACAGACATACAGTAAATAGGGACTTGTGACGGTTCCATTTCTTAAGATTTTCCACGTATAATAAGAGATCTCACGGAGGAGTTGAGGCAGCTCACGCAGATCAGCATGCTTCGTTTCGGGGGATCTGAAAAGAATCACAGCTCCTGCTCCCACAAAGCATTTAGCATTTCATTTGCATAATAGAAATTGTTCACCTTGACATGAGTCACTTACTGTTTTCCTATTCAACATTACTTTTGTATGTTTTTTAAAGAGATTCAGTCTTTTCTGTTGCTAATACATTAACTCATTCAGTGTTGTTCAGCACATGCAGCCTGGAAGTCTGAAGAGTTAGATTCCATGAAAAATCAGAAGCAAAAGAAGACACACATTATAGAGACATAAAGGAAGAAGAGTGTACAATTCAGTGACTTTTATGCTGATGCTAATTATTAATGGTTTGGCTTTTTTATGTTTTTTAAGGGCTTCCTTCTAGATCATGTGGACAAGTACATTTAACATGGACATTAACATTTTACTCAATGCTTGTGTTTTCATATCAGTGCATTAAAAAATAAACATATGTATGCATATCATAGACCCAGATTACATTTGTAATACCGGAGCTAAGATTAAAAAAAAAGTAAAAAGCTACAGGACTTGAAGCAACATTCAGGGTAGGTGCACACGGTCAGAAAACACTGCGAGTAGGACACTGCGTACATCCGTAGCGTCCAACCCACAGCATCCAGATGTTACAGCATAGTGGATGGGATTTCAAGAAATCCCGTGTCCGCTATGTGTGCACCAACCCCCGCTGTTTACCAGCGGACATGGACATGCGTTGCGCCTTATCAGACCGAAGCAAGTGAATTTATCTTGTGGAGACGCGCGTCTCCACAAGATAAATTTTCACCCGTACAATGTATTGGATGCAGCGATTCCGCACGGTTCAATGAACACATGCGGAATCACCTGTGTTCAATAGCCGGCAGCGCTTTGGACACAGAGGACAAGTCCAAAGCGCTGCCAATTACTGACCGTGTGCACCTACCATAAAGGGATTTTCCACTTTATCTTTATTTTTACATCCTATGCAGCTCTCCTCATCTGAAAACGGCTGCTGATGGAGCAGCATGTGTCCAGACCTGCCTTTCAGCCTCCTCCAACTGAAAAATGGCTTTTCCATGTACAGCGTATTTTATGTGGAGGAGACTAGTGATGAGTGAGTGTACTCGTTGCTCGGGTTTTCCCGAGCACGCTGAGGTGACCTCCGAGTATATATGACTGCTCTGAGATTTAGTTTTCATCACGGCAGCTGAATGATTTACAGCTACTAGCCTGCTTGATTACATGTGGGGATTCCCTAGCAACCAGGCAACCCCCACATGTACTCAGCCTGGCTAATAGCTGTAAATCATTCAGCTACCCCGATGAAAACAAAATCTCCGAGCAGTCATAAATACTCGGAGGTCACCCGAGCATGCTGAGGAAAGCCCGGGCAACGAGTACACTCACTCATCACTAGAGGAGACTGCTGGACAGGTCAGGTCACATGCACTTCTATTAACAACAACTTTGAAAAAAGTAGAGCTGTCTAGTGTGTGAGGAAGGCTGAACAAACAAGCTGTCAGTGCTTCACAAAGGAGGAGAATCTGTAATGCAAGTGCCCCAAAATCATGTCCCCAATACATTTCTGAAAATATAGATAAAGTGTACAAACCTTTTAAAGGGAACCTGTCACCCCCAAAATGAAAGTTGAGCTAAGCCCACCAGCATCAGGGGCTTATCTACAGCATTCTGGAATGCTGTAGATAAGCCCCCGATGTAACCTGAAAGATGAGAAAAAGAGGTTATATTATACTCACCTTGGTGGGCGGTCCGATCTGATGGGCGTCGCGGCCGGTCCGGGGCCTCCCATCTTCTTAAGATCACGTCCTCTTCTTGTCTTCACGCTGCAGCTCCGGCGCAGGTGTTCTTTGTCTGCCCTGTAGAGGGGCCCTGTGCAGACGCCGGGCAAGGTCAGAGAGGCCCGGCGCCTGCGCACTGCAGTACTGTGCTCAACAGGGCAGACAAAGTACACCTGCGCCGGAGCCACAGCATGAAGACAAGAAGAGGACGTCATCCTATGAAGATGGGAGGCCCGGGACCGGACCGTGACGCCCATCGGACCGGACAGCAGCGGGAACGCCCCTGGGTGAGTATAATATAACCTCTTTTTCTCATCTTTCAGGATACATTGGGGGCTTATCTACAGCATTCCAGAATGCTGTAGATAAGCCCCTGATGCCGGTGGGCTTAGCTCAACTTCCATTTTGGGGGTGACAGGTTCCCTTTAAGAAGTTTTTTATTTTAGAGATTTATGGGAGTATGATTTAGATGTATGCTAACATAAAATTATTACTTCAATAGATATATTCATTTATTTTGTGCAGACATGGTGAAAATTGCTCGTACCCTTCTGGTAAAGTAAGAAAAATCCACAATGGTCATAGAAATAACTTGAAACTCAAAAAAGTAGTACAAACATATCATTAACTCAAAACTGCAAATAAAGATTAAAAACAATGACAAGATGGATTTCATCAACCAAGGTATCATTTTAATCAGTATAACGGCGCCAACTTGACACTGTAGGTTACTGTGCACAATTCTGCTGATAGGATCCCTTTAAAGGTAAATGCTATACGAAGGAACTTCGGATACATGTTGTCAGACGTTTATAGAATAAATGAACAATTTACATTTTACTCAAAAATATACCTATAAAGAGAAAAATCAGACAAACTGAACATTTTGCCTTGATCTCTTAATTGTTGCCAGAGCTGTATATTGCAATGCTGCGGGTAGTGATAGAAGAAGGTATACAATAGCAAGCCTTGCATACAATGACTTCTAAGTGAGTCAAGAACTTTCCACAATATCCCTCTCAGAAAGCTGTGTTCCATAAATGCACCGCGCCACAGAATGCCTCTGACTTCAGGAGATATACCTCACTGGTACTTGATTGTTAAAATATTTTAAGACCGTTCATGCAGTTCATGGCCCTTATTAATTTGAACTTTTATTGCAAATTCAGGTTCATTAAGAAATCATATTACAATTTGAAGACTTCACTATTTTAACTTTTTTCTGTGCATATTTGACTTTGAGTTAATTTAATTTTGCATTCTACAACAAGCATAATCAGCATTGCTATCCCAGTCTCATTGCGGCACACCTAAGTCTAGCAAAACTGTCCATTTTCATCATGCAAAACTGCCATCATTTTAGTGTTTATATCACATTAGAGTTAGATCCTTCATGCTTCGATGTGAAGTTTTCCAATGATTTAGAGACATAGGAAGAGGTATAACATTTTCACGTTTTATTGCACATAACGTCTAAAGTCAAATAATAGTCAAAAACAAAATAATTTACTCCTAATATTAGCAGTTTGGCAAGAGTTCCATACTGAGCATCCTTATTTGTTTATTTTGTTTATTTATATAGCATCATTAATTTTCCACAGCATTTTACAAACATCATCATCACTTTCCCCACTGGGGCTCACTATCTATATTCCCTATCACTTTGTCTTTGGAGTGTGGGAGGAAACCAGAGAACCCGGAGGAAACCCACACAAACATGTGGAGAACATACAGATGGTGTCCTTGGTGCAAGTCTACAGTGCTAGCCACTGACTATTTTACAGAGCCGTAAAACCCCAATAATATCATTTGGTATTTCTTACCTGTGACTCAGACCTGCTGCAGATCATGTAGTAATTACCTATGTTAACTAGTGATGAGTAGTGTTGAGCGATACCGTCCGATACTTGAAAGTATCGGTATCGGAAAGTATCGGCCGATACCGGCAAAGTATCGGATCCAATCCGATACCGATACCCGATACCAATACAAGTCAATGGGACTCAAGTATCGGACGGTATTCCTGATGGTTCCCAGGGTCTGAAGGAGAGGAAACTCTCCTTCAGGCCCTGGGAACCATATTAATGTGTAAAAGAAAGAATTAAAATAAAAAATATTGCTATACTCACCTCTCCGAGGGAACCGGCAGCGGTGTTTGCTTAAAATTCGCGCTTTTCTTTCCTTACGTGAAGTCCCGGCTTTGTGATTGGTTGCGTCTCAGTCACATGGGCGACGCAACCAATCACAGCAAGCCGTGACGTAATTTCAGGTCCTTAAGGATTTTAAAATTACGTCCCGGCTTTGTGATTGGTTGCGTCGCAGTCACATGGGCGACGCAACCAATCACAAGCCGTGACGTCACGGGAGGCTGGACACGCGCGCATTTTAAAATGCGCGCTTGTCCAGCCTCCCGTGACGTCCCGGCTTGTGATTGGTTGCGTGGCGGTCAACCAATCACAAGCCGGGAGGCTGGACACGCGCGCATTTTAAAATGCGCGCTTGTCCAGCCTCCTGTGACGTCCCGGCTTGTGATTGGTTGCGTCGCGGTCAACCAATCACAAGCCGGGAGGCTGGACACGCGCGCATTTTAAAATGCGCGCGTGTCCAGCCTCCCGGCTTGTGATTGGTTGACCGCGACGCAACCAATCACAAGCCGGGACGTCACGGGAGGCTGGACAAGCGCGCATTTTAAAATGCGCGCGTGTCCAGCCTCCCGTGACGTCACGGCTTGTGATTGGTTGCGTCGCCCATGTGACTGCGACGCAACCAATCACAAAGCCGGGACGTAATTTTAAAATCCTTAAGGACCTGAAATTACGTCACGGCTTGCTGTGATTGGTTGCGTCGCCCATGTGACTGCGACGCAACCAATCACAAAGCCGGGACGTAATTTTAAAATCCTTAAGGACCTGAAATTACGTCACGGCTTGCTGTGATTGGTTGCGTCGCCCATGTGACTGCGATGCAACCAATCACAAGCCGGGACTTCACGTAAAGGAAAGAAAAGCGCGAATTTTAAACAAAGAACGCTGCCGCTTCCCTCGGTAAGGTGCAGGCTGCGTCGGAGAGGTGAGTATAGCAATATTTTTTATTTTAATTCTCTCTTTTACACATTTTTACATTAATGTTGTTTCGATACCGATACCCGATACCACAAAAGTATCGGATCTCGGTATCGGAATTCCGATACCCGCAAGTATCGGCCGATACCCGATACTTGCGGTATCGGAATGCTCAACACTAGTGATGAGCGAAAATACTCGTTACTCGAGATTTCCAGAGCATGCTTGGGGGTCCTCCGAGTATTTTTTAGTGCTCGGAGATTTAGTTTTCCTCACTTCAGCTGAATGATTTACATCTCTTAGCTTGCTTGATTACATGTGGGGATTCCCTAGCAACCAGGCAACCCCCTCATGTACTTATGCTGGCTAACAGATGTAAATCATTCAGCTGAGGCGATGAAAACTAAATCTCTGAGCACTAAAAAATACTCGGAGGACCCCCGAGCGTGCTCGGGAAATCTCAAGTAACGAATATATTCACTCATCACTCATCACTAATGTTAACCTATATCAACGGTATAACGGCGACAACAAAAAAAAAGTATGATTTACCATTTAACTTTTCTCTCCTCTGATGTGATCTCTCAGAGAGACATAGGGTCCCCCGATTCCCCCTGGTACCTCTGGTGTCCCTGCAACCCCCCCGTGAAGTCCCCGAGGCCGCCGGCATCTTCTTCCAGGAAGAAAATGGCGGGCGCATGCGCAGTGAGCACGCCGAGATCTGCCGGCCGGCACCCGGCAACAAAATTTTTCCTATTGGTTCATTTTGATCACTGTGATAGACCCTATCACAGTGATCAAAATAAAGCAATAGTAAATCAAACCCCCTTTATCACCCACTTAGTTAGCTAAAATTAGTAATATAAAAAAATGTATTTATTTCCATTTTTCCATTAGGCTTAAGGTTGGGTTAAAGTTAGGGTTGGGCTAAAGTTAGGGTCAGGGTTGGGCTAGGGTTAGTGTTTTGTTAGAGTTGGGCTAAAGTTAGGGTTGGGCTAAAATTAGGGTTGGGCTATGGTTAGGGTTGTGGTTATGGTTGGGATTACAGTTATGGTTGGGATTAGGGTTACGGGTGTGTTAAGGTTATGTTTGGGATTAGGGTTGTGGTTAGGGTTGGGATTAAGGTTAGGGGTGTGCTGAGGTTAGGGTTATGGTTATGGTTGGGATTAGGGTTAAGGGTGTGTTGGGGTTAGGGTTGGAGTTAGAATTGGGGGGTTCCACTGTTTAGGTACATCAGGGGATCTCCAAACGTGACATTGCGCCACCATTGATTCCAGCCAATTTTTGTGTTCAAAAAGTTAATCAGTGTTCCCTCTCTTCTGAGCCCTGCCATGCCCACAAACAGTGGTTTTCCTCCATATATGGAGCATTGGCATACTCGGGAGAAATTGCATAGCAAATTTTGGAGTCCATTTTCTCCTGATACCCTTTTGAAAATAAAAAAAAATTGGTTCCAAAGTAATTTTTGGGTGAAAAAAGTAAAATGTTTATTTTTTCCTTCCATATTGCTTTAGTTCTCGTGAAGCACCTGAAGGGTTAATAAACTTCTTAATTGAGGTTGTGCACACCTTGAGGGATGTAATTTTTAGAATGGTGTCACTTTTGGGTATTTTATGTTATATTGTCCCCCCAAACTCACTTCAAATGTGAGGTGGTCCCTAAAAAATGGTTTTGTAAAATTTGTTTGAAAAATGAGTCTACATAATGAGAAAATGATAGCAACCTACTTTTAAACAGTGTCCAAGTGGAAAAGATGACAAATCTAACATGTGGGGCTTCTCCATGCCCTGCTCCTCTAGACTTACAGGTCTTTTCCTATGTGGACATAGAGACCTGTCAGTCAAGGAGAGTGAGGCAGGGAAAAGCTTCTTGGATTAGTCAGCTTAGTTGCCTGGTGCCAAGCATATTTGCTCTAAAACTCTGCAGGCAGCATTTCTAAGTAAAACATATATTCCTGCTAACCCCTGCACTTTCTCGTCCTTCAAAATATTTTAAACCCCAAAAACATGATCTGCTTGCTAGGACTTCTGCTAGGAGCTGCTAAACACCTATCTCCCCTCCAATGGAAACCAGAAACGCCCCATACTCATTCAGAATGGATAGACAAAACCAATTAGATATGCCGCCTTGAAGAACTCTTTAGTTGGAAAACCCATACCCATCAACAGTTCCTTAAAATATGGAAGCCCTGGACAGATAGAACTCAAACCTAGTCACAATAAGCATATAATCCTCTTCTCACCCTTCCAAACTGACTGTCCCCTCTTTCTACTCACCCTCCCACCCCCGCCCACTGTTTGGTCCCGACTCCCAAGTGCCGATACACTCAGTATTTTGTCTTATATTGTTTTTATAATTTGACTCCTTTAATTCCTTATAATACTTTGGACACTCGGATTCTAATCATTTTTTTCGACTTTCCCTAATTTCTAGATATCTTTTTGAATTGTTGTTTTTGTGACACTGCAATTCCTACCAATGTATTACATAACTTTGTCATCATTTTGTATACTGTTTATTATTTAAGTAAATAATTATATTAAAAAAAACATATATGGCTGCAGTAGAGCCGGTCTATGATTCATTCTTATTGGTTTGCAAATTGCCTCTTCAGAGAAAAAGAGGACTTGAACTCCATAGCGCCGCCTGTTGGAAGTAGCAAGAGGAAACCTTACCCCTTAGTCCTATTGTGGTTTGGGCAGCATGATTCGCTCTACAAGATCCCCCTACAGAAAATGTTTATCATGAGCACCAAATTGCCATTAAAAAATGCCCCCCCCAAAAAAAGTTTGCTTTTGTCTTATATTTTCTTAATCAGAAAGAAAGGTTAAAAGCAGATAATAAAACTGATGCATGGCAAGTGTAAAGATTGACAGCCAAAGACTGATAAACATTCAGAAGCATAACACTTACCTCGGCTCAGCGATCATGGCACATTAACATCTAAGAGCCGCTGATAGACCTATTGACTTTGTAATCTCGTCTCATTCTCATGGGGTGAGTTTTCACATCATAAAACTACTGCAATTTCCACATTATTTGTAAACTGTGGAAGAAAATCAATTTACAAATTTGCTTTAGAGTTTGTAAATAAATATGTTACTAAATTCTTTAGTTCTGTAAAAAAATATTTTACTAAACCTTATAGTAAAAAAAAGTTTTTAAAAACATTAAAAAAATATAAAAGTTAAAATCACCCCCCATTCGTCCCCTTCAAAATAAAACAATAAAGAAAAAAATACACATATTTAGTACGTTCATAATCGCCCGATCTATCAATATATAAAAATAATTAATGGCACAACGAGAAAAAAAGTGAAAACGCACGAATTGTGTTTTTGGTCACTGCAACATTGTATTAAAATAAAATAACAGGCGAACAAAAGAACGTATCTGCAATAAAATGGTATCAATAAATACATCAGGTCAGCTAACAAAAAATAAGCCCTCACTTAGCCCCAGATGCCAAAAAATGGAGGCACCACCAGTCTTGGAAAATGGCATTTTTTAATTTTTTTTTAAGAAACTTTGGATTTTTTTTCACCACCTAACCCCTTAACGACCGCCGATACTCCTTATAACGGCAGTTAAGGGTACTTAAACTGTGGAAAAAGTGTATAGTGCCCCCTCCGACCGGAATCATGTTCTCTGGGGTCTCGGCTACCCCTGGCAACCGAGACCCCCAGAGGACATGATTCCGGTTGAGTTTTACCGACCCCCGGGTTGCAATCGCCGATAAATAATCGTTTACCGGCAGCCGCAAAAAAAACCCAAAACGCTATTTCCCATTTAATTTATCTGTCCTCCGATGTGATCGCACATCAGAGGACAGAGAAATGGGGTCCCCGATAGCCCCCCGATAATCATCTGTCTCCCCCGATGCTCCTCGTGGCTCCCGATGGGCGCCGCCTTCTTTTTCCGGGAAAAAAATGGCGGGCGCATGCGCAGTGCGCCCGCCGGCCGACACCCGGAAGATCTTTGGGGTCTTGGCTGCCGGGGGTAGCCAAGACCCTAAAGAACATGATCGGGGTTGGTTTTTACCGACCCGTTTTGTGATCGCTGGTAAATAACTGTTTACCAGCGACCACAAAAAGAAAAAAATACAAAAAACGACGTGTCATTCTCTGTCCTCTGATGTGATCGCACATCAGAGGACAGAGAGATAGGGGGATTCGGGGACACTATCATACTTACCGTTATCCCTGGGTCCTCCTCCATCCCCTCCTGGCTGCTGGCTTCTTCCTCCGGGAATAAAATGTCGGGCGCATGCGCAGTGTGCCTGCCGTAATGTGCCGGCCGGCAGAGGAAGATTCTTCCTCTTGTTTTATTTTGGTCACTGTGAGATCCTATCACAGTGATCAAAGTAAAAAAAATAGTAAATAACCCCCCCTTTATCACCCCCTTAGTTAGGAAAAAATGATAAAATATTTTTTTTTTATGTATTTCTATTTTTCAATTAGGGTTAGGGTTAGAGTTAGGGCTAGGGTTAGGGTTAGGGCTAGGGTTAAGGCAAGGGTTAGGGCTAGGGTTAGGGTTAGGGCTAGGGTTAGGGCTAGGGTTGGGGCTAACGTTAGGGTTAGCGTTGGGGCTAAAGTTAGGGTTAGCGTTTGGATTAGGGTTAGGGTTGGTATTAGGGTTAAGGTTGGCATTACGGTTAGGTTTGGGATTTGGATTAAGGTTAGGGTTGGGGTTAGGTTTGAGGTTAGGGTTGAGATTATGATAAGGGGTGTGTTGGGCTTAGGGATTTGATTAGGGTTAGGGTTGGGATTAGGGTTAGGGGTGTTTTGGGGTTTGAGTTTTGATTAGGGTTATGGTTAGGGTTGGGATTAGGGTTAGGGGTGTTTTGGGGTTTGAGTTTTGATTAGGGTTATGGATTGGGTTGGAATCAGCATTACAGGTGTTTTGGGGTTTATGGTTGGAGTTAGAATTGGGGGTTTCCACTGTTTAGGTACATCAGGGAGTCTCCAAACGCGACAGCCAATTTTGTGTTCAAAAAGTCAATTGGTGCTCCCTCCCTTCTGAGCTCTGCCTTGCGTCCAAACAGTGGTTTACCTCCACATATGGGGTATCAGCGTACTTAGGACTGATTGGACAACAACTTTTGGGGTCCAGCTTGTCCTGTTACCTGAAGCATTTTAAAACGTCACTACTTTCCTTCCGAGCCCTGATGTGTGCCCAAACAGTGGTCCCCCCCTACATATGGGGTATCAGCGTACTCAGCATAAATTGCACAATATATTTTGGGGTCCAATTTCTCCTGTTACCCTTGTGAAAGTAAAAATCTGGGGGTGAAAAGATCATTTTTGTGGAAAAAATATGATTTTTTTTTATTTTCATGGCTCTACATTATAAACTTCTGTGAAGCAGTTGGGGGTTCATAGTGCTCACCACAAATCTAGATAAGCTCTTTGGCAGGTCTAGTTTCCAAAATGGGGTCACTTGTGGGGGGTTTCTACTGTTTAGGTACATCAGGAGCTCTGCAAATGCAACATGACGCCCGCAGACCATTCCATCAAAGTCTGCATTTTAAAAAGTCACTACTTCCCTTCCTAGCCCAGATGTGTGCCCAAACAGTGGTCTCCCCCACATATGGGGTATCAGCATACTCAGGAAAAACTGGACAACAAATTTTGGGGTCCAATTTCTCCTGTTACCTGGAGAAAATAAAAAATTGCGATCTAAAAAATATTTTTTGAGGGAAAAAAAAGGATTTTTTATTTTCATGGCTCTGCATTATAAAGTTCTGTGAAGAACTTGGGCGTTCAAAGGGCTCACCACACATCTAGATAAGTTCATTGGGGGGTTTAGTTTCCAAAATGGGGTCACTTGTGGGGGGTTTCTACTGTTTAGGTACATCAGGTGCTCTGCAAATGTAACATGACGCCCGCAGACCATTCCATCAAAGTCTGCATTTTAAAACGTCACTACTTCCCTTCTGAGCCCCGATGTGTGCCCAAACAGTGGTCCCCCCCACATATGGGTTATCAGCGTACTCAGGACAAACTGGACAACAAATTTTGAGGTCCAAATTCTCCTGTTACCCTTGAGAAAATAAAAAATTGTGAGCTAAAAAATAATTTGTGAGGAAAATAAAAGGATTTTTTATTTTCACGGCTCTACGTTATAAATTTCTGTGAAGCACTTGGAGGTTCAAAGTGCCCACCACACATCTAGATAAGTTCCTTAATGGGTTTAGTGTCCAAAATGGGGTCACTTGTGGGGGGTTTCCAGTGTTTAGGCACATCAGGGGCTCTCCAAACGCGACATGGTGCCCGATCTCAATTCCAGCCAATTCTGCATTGAAAAAGTCAAACGGAACTCCATCTCTTCCAAGCTCTGCCATGCGCCCAAACTGTGGTTTACCCCCACATATGGGGTATCGGCGTACTCAGGATACATTGCACAACAACTTTTCTGGTCTAATTTCTCCTGTTACCCTTGTGAAAATAAAGATTTGGGGGCGAAAAATCATTTTTGTAGAAAAAATGCGTTTTTTATTTTCACGGCTCTACGTTATAAACTTCTGTGAAGCACCTGGGAGTTTAAAGTGCTCACCACATGTCTAGACAAGTTCGTTAAAGGGTCTAGTTTCCAAAATGGTGTCACTTGTGTTTTTTTTTACTGTTTAGGCCCATCAGGGGCTCTCCAAACGCGACATGGCGTCCGATCTCAATTCCAGCCAATTCTGCATTGAAAAAGTCAAACGGAACTCCATCTCTTCCAAGCTCTGCCATGCGCCCAAACTGTGGTTTACCCCCACATATGGGGTATCGGCGTACTCAGGATACATTTCACAACAACTTCCATGGTCTAATTTCTCCTGTTACCCTTGTGAAAATAAGAATTTGTGGGCAAAAATATCATTTTTGTGTAAAAAAATGAGGTTTTTTTATTTTCACGGCTCTACGTTATAAACTTCTGTGAAGCACTTGGTGGTTCAAAGTGCTCACCACACATCTATATAAGCTCCTTAAGGGGTCTGGTTTCCAAAATAGTGTCATTGTGGGGGGTTTCCACTGTTTAGGCACATCAGGGGCTCTCCAAACGCGACATGGCATCTGATCTCAATTCCAGCCAATTCTGCATTGAAAAAGTCAAACGGCGCTCCTTCTCTTCCAAGCTCTGCGGTGCGCCCAAACAGTGGTTTACCCCCACATATGGGGTATCGGCGTATTCAGGAGAAATTGCACAACAAATTTAGTGGTTTATTTTCTCATTTTACACTTGTGAAAATAAAAAAATTGGTTCTGAAGTAAAATGTTTGCAAAAAAAGTCAAATGTTCATTTTTTCCTTCCACATTGTTTCAGTTGCTGTGAAGCACGTCAATGGTTAATAAACTTCTTGAAGGTGGTTTTGAGCACCTTGAGGGGTGCAGTTTTTGGAATGGTGTCAAGTTTGTTTATTTTCTGTCATGTACACCCCTCAAAGTGACTTTAAATGTGAGATGGTCCCTAAAAAAATGGTTTTGCAAATCTTGTTGTAAAAATGAGAAATAGCTGGTCAACTTTTAACCCTTATAACTTCCTAACAAAAAGAAATGTTGTTTCCAAAATTGTGCTGATGTAAAGTACACATGTGGGAAATGTTATTTATTAACTATTTTGTGTGACATATCTCTCTGATTTAACCCCTTAATGACTGCCAATTCGTCTTTTAACTTACCTGAGATATAAGAGAATAGCATTCTAATACAGGTGACAATCCAGCAGCTGTCGGCTGTACACTATAGCTGACAACTTGCTCCATCAGTGTTTGCACCGTCCAAATCTGTTTAACCCCTTAGATGCTGCTGTCAATAGTGACTACATCATTATTAATGTTTAACAGAGTGTGGGAGCTTCCTGTTTATCCCAGTTGGTGCCCTCAGATCATGATTTTGTGGTCCTGATGTTTGCCATTCATGACCAAATAGCAGCCTTAGAGTCTGACGGCTGTTGTAACCTGTTCAGAAGTTAGTGGATTTTAGGTGGTAAAAATACATACAAGTTTCAATTCTGTCATGCCACTTTGCATTAATTCCTGAAAATCACCTGAATGGTTAATATACTACCTGACTGCAGTTTTCAATATGTCAGGGGGTGCTGTTTTTAAAATGGTATCACTTTTGAGGGTTTTCCAATATATGGGAACCCTAAAGGCACTTCAAATATGGATAAGTCCCTAAAAAAATTTTTGGGTTAATTTCCTTGAAAAAATGAAATATTGCTGCTACATTTGTAAACCTCCTAAAATGCTAAAAAAATAAAAGAACATTTTACAAATGGTGCTGATGTAAAGCCAACATGTGGGAAATATTATTTCTTAAAGTTTTGCTGTGGCATGACTATCTGGATTAAAGGGATAATCATTCAAAGTTTAAAAATTGCTAATTTTTTGACATTTTTTTCAAATTTCTGATATTTTTTTATAAATAAACACAAAACATATCGACCTAAATTTACCATTATCATAAAGTACAATGTGTCATGAAAAACCATTCTCAAAATCACTGGGATTTGTTGAAGCGTTCCAGAGTTATTACCACATAAAGTGACACTGGTCAGAGTTTAAAAATTTGGCTCCGTCACTAAGGGGTTAAGGGCATAAAAATTCAAAGTTTGAAAATTGCAACATTTTAAAAATTTTCGCCATATTTCCATTTTTTCATAAATAATCGCAAGTAATATCGAAGAAATGTTACCACTAACATGAAGTACAATATGTCACGAAAAAACAATCTCAGAATCAGCGGGATTAGTTAAAGCGTTCCAGAGTTATAACCTCATAAAGTGACAGTGGTCAGAATTGTAAAAATTGGCTCGGTCATTAAGTACCAAATTGGCTCTGTCACTAAGGGGTTAAATAAAAAAAACTATACATATGTGGTGTTTACAAACTCGCAATGACTTGGAGAATCATTGCACTTTTTTTGCAATTTCACCACACTTTGAATTTTTTTTTCCTGTTTTCCAGCACACTATATTCCAAAACCAATGGTGTCGTTCAAAAGTACAACTTGTCCAGCAAAAAACAAGCCTTTTTGACCGAAAAATAAAAAAGTTATACCTCTGAAAAGAAGGGGAGTAAAAAATGGAAACTCAAAAATGGAAAAAACCAAGGTGGTGCAGGGGATAAAGGGGTTTTCCCATGAACAAAAGTTCTTTTTAGCTAATAGATCTTGGAAAAATAATCTTTCCCACTTGGCTGTGCATAAATAAAATGTGCTTGTGTCTTATACTTAATTGTGTTAATTAACAATGTTTGTGTACCTACTGCTTATTTTCATACAATTTTACAGAAGCCATCCATCAAAATTTTTATCATCTTAATATATTGCAATCATCATATTATATGGCACTGTGTGCTTACAATTGCTCATTTTGCCTTTCTCCTCAGTTAAGTCTTCTCTTTTCCATTAAGTCTATGAGATTATGTGATTAAAAATAGATTTGCTGAATCCTTCTAAGCGCTATGGAGAAATGGAAGTATCTTCTTCTTGCATGAGTCACTGCCAAAGTCTCATGTTGGGGGGAGGGGAAGCAGCTGGGACAGGAGTTGAGGAGGGGGATGACTCATGCACGGAAAAGAGACTTCCTGTTCCTACATAAAGCAAAGAAAACAGAAGAATTAACTGGGTAGAAAGGCAAAATGAACAATTTTAAGTACACAGCGGTATATAATATGATATATTAATAGGATAAAAAATTTGTTGGGAGGAGTGCTTCTCATATCAGGTGGAAAACAGCTCTGTGCTTACCTCTCTGGTTTCCTTTATTTACCTCTAATCTGACTTGATTATGCTTCTTGGTGTACAACCCTGCGTTCCACTCAGTAATACTATGGTCTGTGTGTATTTTTTGACCAGTGTTACACATGTTATGTCTTTTTATACAAGTTTGTGTCTTGTTTACATGTGGTCATGTTATTTGCAAACAGGTATTCTGCACAGTGATGACATGAGTTTTTGTCATCCATTCACCCTTGCCTTCTTAGCTCTTCTATATCTTGTGTAAAACTTGTAATTTTCTTTAAAACTGTAGGAACAAATAGATGTGATCTGCCCTCACCCCTATATGTGATTTCTAGGTATAGCATTATTAGACTTATACTCACAAAAACCACTGTATGATTTCTAAAATTAATATAGTGATAGAATTGAACTTTGTTAGAGGTTCAATGGGGGAAACTATCAATGTTTGACTTTACCCTCTTTATGTACTTGGATCACCCCCACGTAAGGGCAATGGGGTACTCGGTACAGGGTCCTTCGGTTCGGGGGGTGTCACGGTGGCCTGACCCGGTCGGTGGCCCTTAGAGGGGCATCCAATGAAAGGGAGAGTTTGTATAAAGTTCGTGACGCCACCTGTGGTATTCGGTCAGGGTGACCGACGCTGCTTAGGGGTCTGCTGGGGTGATGTAATGGCAGCTAGATGGTATACCTTCCCACAGGTGAAGTGTATCCCCAGGGCTTCCCAGAAGTGTAGGTGGTGATGGTGGGTGATGTAAGGCGCAGAGTATAACGAGGACACAAGGTTGCAGTCCCTTTACCTTTTACTGGAGGCTTTAGCATCCACAGTCCAGGGTACAGACCACAGGGTCAGCACATCTGGAGCACAGAATGACAGGTGCTCTATCAGAGATGGTGGCGGTCGTTGTTTTCCTCACCTGGCCAGATGAGGGCGATGTTGGGCAGTGTGGAGCCTCTGGTGACAACAGCTCCGAGTCTCTAGGTGGCGATGGCAGGGAGTCGATGGGCACTAGGAGGGTCTCGTCGGTGGCCGAGGCAGGTTCGGATTGCTTACTTGCTGCTGCGGTGTCTCCAGTGCCGGTCTCCTCCACTGCAGGTGGCAGCTCCGTTGACTGGCTGCACTGCTGCTCCTGGACGCTGGCAGCTGCGCGGTACCAGGATTTCCGGAGTTGGCGGCACAGCTCCTCAACTTCCTCACCGAGAACCTCTGGGTTCATGCATGCATGTGAATGTGAGTCCAGCCGGTCTGAAAGCAAATCCAGAGTCCCCTTATCCAGGTGGAAATCAGTAGCCTTCCTACTAGCGCCTGTGTGTTGTAGTACCTCCCTGCTGAGCTTCCCGGTAAGGTCCTCACATCTCTTGTAGATGTTCTAGATGTTATTTCTTCCTCTCTGTCCCCCAGATGGTGTGGATAGGACAAAGCCGTATGACTGATGGCCTGAGGCTTGTTTATAGGGACCCTAGAGATGCCCCGACCCCCACAAGTTGCCACTGTGCCTTCTTAGGTATTAAGGTCGGGCAGCCAACTTAGAACTGACTGTCCTGCCGGTCTCTGAAGTAAAGCATAGAGACAATTACTCCCTCGGTGTTCCAGCCACCGGCTACGTGCCTCAGAAGGAGGCAGCCTTTACAGGGCAGAACTCCTCCTGGTGTTTTCTCCTTGTGCTGTGACTTCATTTCTCACCCTCTACATTGCAATTCTCTTCGTGTCCTTTCTTAGGATGCTGCCGCACGTGGGGCAGGCGCAGCTCTGTAGCTTTCTGTCCCGCTAGGCCTCTGTCAGGATCCCACCCCTGACAGGGACCCTCTGTCTGCAGCTCAGATGTTCCTCCTTTCCCCCTGTCTGCCTGACAGGTGTTGCCTGGGCAAAGCCCAGTCAGCATCTCCCTAACTTTCTATCCAGCCCACCAGTTTTAGGCTGGTTTCACACTTGCGTTTTGATATGCAGCGTTTTAAAAAAAAAAAATGCATGTGGTGAAAAAACGCATGTAAACGTGGCAAAACGCCGCGTTTTTTAAACGCATGCGTTTTTGCATGCAGAAAAAAAACCGCGGCGTTTTGCGGCATTTACATGCGTTTTTTCCTGTGTTTGCGTTTTCTAAAAGCATGCTGAGAAGTGTGTGACAGCTGCCAACCATCAAAATCAACTAGAAAACCCACTAAAAACAGAAATAGCTAGGGTTAGGGTTAGGGTTAAGGTTAGGATCCCTAGTAACCCTAGGGATCCTAACCCTAACCCTAACCCTAGGGATCCTAACCCTAACCCTAACCCTAGGGATCCTAACCCTAACCCTAACCCTAGGGATCCTAACCCTAACCCTAGGGATCCTAACCCTAACCATCCTAACCCTAACCCTAACCCTAAGGGTTAGGATCGTAACCCTAACCCTAAGGGTTAGGGTTAGGATCCCTAGGGTTAGGGTTAGGTTTAGGGTTAGGATCCCTAGGGTTAGGGTTAGGGTTAGGATCCCTAGGGTTAGGGTTAGGGTTAGGATCCCTAACCCTAGGGTTACTAGGGATCCTAACCGTAAGGTTAGGGTTAGGATCCCTAGTAACCCTAGGGTTAGGGTTAGGGTTTTCTTGTTTTTTCTTGTGTTTAGGGTTAGGCTTAGGGTTAGGGTTTTCTTGTTTTTTCTTGTGTTTAGGGTTAGGGTTATGGTTTTCTTGTTTTTTCTTGTGTTTAGGGTTAGGGTTAGGGTTAGGGTTTTCTTGTTTTTTCTTGTTTTTTCTTGTGTTTTTCTATAAAAACGCATGCGTTTTTAACGCAAGCAAACGCATGTGCTTAAAAACGCATGCGTTTACATAGACAGCAATGCATTTTTTTGCCGCAAATAAACACATGCGTTTTTTTGCGGCAAAAAAACGTCGCAAAAAATTACTACAGGTTGCATTTCTGCAAATGAACACACGCGTCAAAAAACGCATGCGTTGCCGAAAACGCGTCAAAACGCACGCTAAAAAACGCATGCGTTTTTTAATGTTAAGTATAGAAAAAAAACGCATGCGTTTTTTAGCGCTAAAACGCTGCAGATCAAAACACAAGTGTGAAACCAGCCTTACCCTTCTGTGAGGAGTGCCCTACTAGATAGGAGCGTAGCTCCCCCTGGTGGATTGGAGTGTGAAGTGTGGTGTATGGTTTGTGATACCTAGAAGGATGAACTCCTTTATTACCTTCAGACGTAATATCACTCCCCCTTGTGGAAGGACGACATTACTGCAACGACCAGGACTCTGGGGCGCTGCATACTCAAGCAGAAGATCTTAATAGTTACACAATTCATATACAGTCTTTTTCTTACAATATGGTATAATTTGCTGCAATGGTCATGATTGCTAGGACCTACTCCACAACTGCCCAGAGAGGGATGTAGAGAGCTGATTTACTCAGTGTGAAAAGAGAACAGTTCACTGGATTTATGCAAGGTTATAACATCAGAATGAAAAATCGAAATCTGTACCCAGACATTTAGAATATTTTTCCCTTAAACCATATCTGTGTAATGGAGCTTAGGTTCATGTTAGCTTAGCAGCTCTTACTAATGCTTCCTCGGAGTGCCTATGAACAAGCCACTACATTTAGCAGATCCCCAAAGATCCCTGGCACTCACTATTTAACCCCTATATAGGTATCTGGCCTTATACAGGGCCTCTTGGGTCATGTCCATGGAGTGGCTGCTGGCCGGTGGAGCGGCCTGGCATAGCGAAGAGTGATAAAGCAGAGTCGCTTCCAGTAGGTTAAATACATGGAGAAAATCGATTTGAGTAAAAGCTGAGGTCAGGAACTAAACACCAAAAGATCCAGGATACTAGAACTGGACAAGCAGAAAACCAGGGTAGTTAAAAACTATAGCTGGCAGCTAAAAGTAATTCCTGGGGTTTTAAGTAGGGAGTCACCCTGCACATGGCTAACTGCAGAAGCAAAGTTTGTCGGAGAGGGTTTAGAAATGCATATAGCTGCCCTCATGCCCCATGACAGGTTAAACTGCTTTGATGCACTTACCAGTCTAATGCCCAGAAACTGTCTAGATTCTTATGCCCTGTAACTTGCCATCCAGTCTTTTTGAGAATGCAGTTCCTCTTTATTAGCATTTATGGTGCAGGAACTTCCTTTACTTTCGAGCTTGCATTGCGCATTCTATTATCTAATGGCTCGCTTGCCCTAAGCTGATAGTCTGCCTTACCATTATACCTGTACAGTTTGACCAGCAGGAGAGTAGCACCAAAGAGGCAAAGATGCTCCCCACTTTCTTTAATCTGTCTAGTTGTCTCTGCTGCTATATGCAGATTACACTCGACAACAGGCAGTGGACAGCAAGTTAGACAGAAGGGACATGCTTTATGCCTGAGACTTTGAGATGATTTCTACAAGATAAAATATCACTTTTATATAAAGTGATTTGCAGATTGCCAATTTAATACACAATCATTCAAACGACATTACGTTGTGTGACTGTACAATGACCATTTAAAGGAATATTTTTTCTTGCCATCCTTAAAGCAATATTCTCTTTTGCTATTGCATTTGTTTATATGTCTGTATATTGTGTATATATTCTATATGTTTGTAACATTGCAATAAAGTGCAATTCTCTTTTACAACATATCAGGCATAATGATTTTCTTAAAATCCTCCAAGGTCTTCTTTGCTTTTGACAACTTACTGTTAATTTAAGCAACTTTCATTTCAGTTAGCTGGATAACGTTGCGTTGGATCTTCTGGGGAATTCTTATATCCAATTGTCATTAAACAAATCTCTAGTGGTGGCAGCAAACAATTATTACCTGTGTGGAAAACTTTAATGTGGCATGGATTCTCTGTCCTATTAATCTGAGTTATGGAGAACGTGCCATGGTGATCGGAAAGTAGTTTAACCCTCACAGACACAAAGGAAAAATGGTCTCACGTCTGGAGTCATGGATGAAAGGGGAATAAAATGTATTGTTTAGCAGGCTGGGTCCCTGTTTCTAAAACTGTACACAATTGTTTTGTTGTGACCACATCTTTGAAGTCCAAAAATAGCTTTTAAATAAGAATGAATTGACTTTTCCATGAAAGGCTCGTGGGCAGAGTATAATCTTAGCCCTAATGATGTGACCTTTGAGAACATAATGTATAGAAAATTGGGAAGTGAAGTTACATTGAAAGTTGTATTTGCTTGTCCTAATTGTACATCAGATATACAGTGGAATAAAGTACAATAAAGTCTTCCAAGTGCCAATACATCCTTTAATAAAGACTGATCAATAGGGATTCAAACTACTAAATCAGTTTCTATGAAATGAAATGATTGGGAAAATATTGCTTCAATAACATTCTCTCTACTCAATTTGAGACTTTTTTCCAATGATAATGTATTTAGAAAATTGTCAGCTGTGAAACTTAACAAAATGTTTATTCTAGGAATATTGTAAGAATATTATTCTTGGGGTGTGCTGTTTCTATTTGAAAATATTCAGACAGTGTAGAAATCTTAAAAGGCTTCTTAGCAAAAATATGCAAATTAGAACTCATCTAGAAGGAAGAAGACTGTCTTTTGAGTCTTGAGGACTCTCAATTCTAAATATTTTTCTGCCTTTTGAGTGGCACCCATTACGTAGCAAGCTATCCTGTAGGTCATTGTCTAGTTCTTTAACCCCTGAACTCCTAGGCAAGTTTTAATTTTTATGCTTTTGTGTTTTTCCCTCTTCTTCCAGAAAGCAATAACTCTTATTTTTCTGTCAACATAGGGCTTGTTTTTTTGCAGGCCGAGTTGTAGTTTTGAATGACACTAGTCACTTTACCGTACAATGTACTGAAAAATGGAGAAAAAATTCCAAATGTGTTGAAATGATAAAAATATGCAATTCTCCCAATATATTTTGTGTGTGTTTACAGTGTTCATTGTGCAGTAAAAGTAACCTGGAAACCTGATTCTCTAGCTCAGTACGATAATGATACCAAACTTGCCACTATTTTACGAGACAGGTAATGTTTTACCTTTCTATCAAGGGAGCTGTGTGAGGGCTTGCTTTTTATGTGGCAAGCTGATATTTTATTTTGAGGTCCAGAAGACATGTTGATTGATTTTCATTGTATTTTTTACAGGACTTGTGGTGACCAAAGCCCCCCAATTTTTTATTCCATTTTCTCATTACAGCGTTTACTGATCAGATTATTTTTTTTTTATTTTGCCAGATAGGACTTTTACAGACTCGGGGTTTCCAAATATATATATTTTTTTTACATTTCTTTATTTTTACTGAGGGACCGAGGTATGAATCAGATTTGTATTATATATATATATATATATATATATATATATATATATATATATATATATATATAATTAAAAACATTTTTTAATTTTACGTTATTGTTTAGTCTGTCTAGTACAAACGTATTGCAGTGTAAAGTCAAAATCACTCAGCTGCAGAGGAGAACCAAGATGGCAACAATGAGATCTCCGGCCACAGCTGTTGGAGACTGATGCTGGCTATCTACTATATAATTGTCTAAGGGTCGCTTCCGTCTTTCTGTCTGTCTGTCCCGGAAATCCCGCGTCGCTGATTGGTCGCGGCTGCCAGGCCGCGACCATTCAGCGACGGGCACAGTCTGGCGGCAAAATGGCCGCTCCTTACTCCCCGCAGTCAGTGCCCGCTCCATACTCCCCTCCAGTCAGCGATCACACAGGGTTAATGACAGCGTTAACGGACCGCATTATGCCGCGGTGTAACGCACTCTGTTAACGCTGCTATTAAACCTGTGTGACCATCTTTTTACTATTGATGCTGCCTATGCGGCATCAATAGTAAAAAGATCTAATGTTAAAAATAATAAAAAAATAAAAAATAGTTATATACTCACCTTCTGTTGGCCACTCGGATCCAGAACAGGCCTTTCCCACTCCTCGTGACGCTCCGGTGACCGCTCCATGCAATGCGATCTCGCGAGATGATGACGTAGCGGTCTCATGAGACCGCTACGTCATCATCTCGCGAGACCGCAGTGCACTCTTGGGACCGGAGCGCGCGAGGAGCATCGGTAAACGCTTCGCCTGGATCCGGGGACCAACAGAAGATGAGTATATAACTATTTTTAATTTTAATTCTTTTTTTTAACAGGGATATGGTGCCCACATTGCTAAATACTACGTGGGCTGTGAAATATACTACGTGGGCTGTGCAATATACTACATGGGCTGTGCAATGTACTACATGGGCTGTGCAATATACTATGTGGGCTGTGCAATGTGCTACGTTGGCTGTGCAATATACTGCATGGGCTGTGCAATGTACTATGTGGGCTGTGCTATATACTACATAGGCTGTGCTATATACTACGTGGGCTGTGCAATATACTACATGGGCTGTGCAATATACTACATGGGTTGTGCAATGTACTATGTGGGCTGTGCAATATACTACATGGGCTGTGCAATATACTACGTGGGCTGTGCAATGTACTACGTGGGCTGTGCTATATACTATGTGGCTGTGCTATATACTACTTGGCTGTGCTATATGCTACGTGGCTGTGCTATGTACTATGTGGCTGTGCTATTTACTACGTGGGCTGTTATATTCTATGTGGCTGTGCTATATACTACGTGGCCGGCCGTGAACAATCAGCGACAGGAGCAGTCTGGCCGCGAATTGGCGCGGGATTTGAACCGCGCTTCGCTAACTGGTCGCGGCCGGCTGAATCCTGTGTATAAATTGCATTATTCTAAAATCTTCATAAATAAACTAAATACATATTCTAGAATACCCGATGCATTAGAATCGGGCTACCATCTAGTTTATTATACCTGGCATCAGTCACATGTGGAAAGAGCTCAGCTACTTCCTTAAATAGAAGCCCAGATAGATAAAGGTGCTTCAACAATATAAAGTGTAGTGCATAGAGAGATAGAAATCACCCAAATGTTATCCTTATAAGTACAAAATAAGAACCAAATGAAATGGATAATGTACATCCACATCTATTATAAGATGCATTAAGAAGTATGCCTCCACAGAAATAAGAAGTAAAATGAAATTACTAATCAGAGTCCATGCTGTATATGCTGCCACTGCTGCCCGAAACTCCAACACGCGTTTCACACATTGCTTCCTCAGTGAGAATAGCCTAGAAGAAGAAGAACTGCTCTGTTGACATGGAACAGCTGAATCTGTAAAACCTGGAGCAGCTGAATCTGAATTTGTAAAATCTGTACCCAGGCTCTGATAACCCTTTTTAATTCACTCATGTATTTTTCAGTTGGGTCACCATCATCATCATCATCATCATCCAGTTTGGTGTAGTACTGTATATTTGTCACCTGTCTCTTAGCATCTTTAATGAAGTCTGCTGTGTTCAGCAGGACTATTGCCCCACCATTCCCTGCAGGCTTAATTGTAATCTCCTTGTTGTTTTTCACGCTATTCACCAATCCCACCAAGGACAAAATCTGCAAGGAGTTTATATGTTCTTCCCCAGTTTGTGTGGGTTTCCTCCCACACTTCAAAGACAAACTGTCATTTAGATTGTGATCCTCAATGGGGACAGTGAATATGATGTCTGTAAAGTGGTGTGGAATGAATTGCGCTATATAAGTACGTAAAAAAAATAAGTAACCTAGAAAATGAAGACGTAATCCCTTCTTAATTGAAAACATAGAGCCTTGTTTTTATAACTTTTCTCCTGTGCATGGTTGGACAAAGGTGATTTATGTATTAGGACATAGTCTGCATGTCATTCCACTGCAGACAACTACAACACCATCTCTTGTTCTGAGAAATAGTAAATGTCGCAGGTATGCCATTTACTGGATATAGAAGCCAAAGATTTCATAGGAGTCCCCCAATGTTAATATAAGGTTCTTCACAGAAGTGCGAGTTAAGTAAGACATAAAGCTGAAAATAAACCAGCCAAGGCATGCATCTCTATAGATAGGAGACCCCGAGGTCTAAAAAAAGGCAAGGCATTCCTCTCTCCAAGTTCCTGTGTCAAGTGAGAATAGTCACGCTCACGCCCTGACTGAGTTCTGGAAGGGGCGTGACTTGACAGCTACCTTGGTGTTCGCTGGAGCCTCTGATGGTGAGGTCATACTTGAGCAGGAGATAGCTGCCAGATACCACTCCAGGGCGGTGTCTGGCTGTGGCAGCTGATCCCACTGAGGGACTGAACACTATTAACAGGTGGGAGCAGGTATGGATGAGCATGTTGGCACTCTGTCAGGCAGGTGGGCACAGCTGGCACTCTAGGCAGGCAGGCGGGCACAGCTAGCAGGACTGGAACTGGTTCGGGTAGGACGGGAGCATAGGCAGGTACATGTGGGATAAGGGAAACAGTTAGGGACCAGTTCAGACTAGAGGCATAAAGGAACAGGGAAGAACTAGACAGGAGAGACAATGACACACAGGGCATGGAATGGGGGCAGGGCAAAGCCACATGATGCAAAGAGCAGGACAAAGCTGCAGGAGGCAAGATGGGAGTGGAGCAGAACCGCAGGAGGCAGAGCAGAACCGCAGGAGGTGAGGCAGAGCAGAACCGCAGGAGGCGGAGCAGAGCAGAACCAGAGGAGGCAGAGCAGAGCAGAACCACAGGAGGCAGAGCAAGAGCAGAACCGCAAGAGGTGGGGCAAGAGCAGAGCCACATGAGACAGGGCAAAGAGCAGAACCACAGGAGGCGGAGCAAAGAGCAGAATTGCAGGAGGCAGAGCAAAGACCAGAGCCACAGGAGGTGGAGCAAAGAGCAGAACCGCAGGAGGTGGAGCAAAAAAGTAGAAGTCCAGAAGGCAGAGCAAAGAGCATAGCCGAAGGAGGCGGAGCAAAGAGCAGAAACACAGGAGGCAAAGCAAAGAGCAGAGGTGCAGAAGGTGGAGCAAAGAGCAGAAGTGCAGGAGGCGGAGCAAAGAGCCGAAGTGCAGGAGGCGGAGCAAAGAGAAGAAGGAGTGAACACAAGGAAACACACAGCAGAATAGGAAAGGCTACAGACAGGGATACAAACGGACACAGGTAGGACTAGGTTCAGATAGGTTCAGGAACAGGACAAGGCACAGAAACAAGGACTCAGACGAGGGTATGAAGCCCCCTGGGTGGCTGAAACAAGAGACACATGACTCAGGTGCAGGTCAGGGTATGAAGCCCCTCTGGGTGGCAGACACAAGAGAAAAAGCAAGACAGGACCTGGCACCTCAGCAGCAAGGTACTAACTAGGGAAGTAAGTTGCTCAGGCATCCCCCTAGGGGTGCAAATGCCTTAAGTACCTGATGTCTCTTGGCAATTGGCAGGGGACACATTAGGAAGGTGCACACGGTCTCTATAAGAAACAGGAAGTGCCAGGGCTGCCGCCCTAAGCATATGCAGCGCCCCCACCGCCGCAGGGCCGAGGGGTACCCGGTACCGGGCCTCTGAGTCTCTGCTGTGGGGTTGTCACGGTGGCTAGGCCCGGTCCGTGACCCTGCTGGTGGGGAGGCGACGTACAGTAAACGTTATGATGAATGGTGGATAGTGTGGTGGTGCGGTGCAGTAAATAACGAGGACACCAGGTTGCAGTCTCTTTACCTCTTTACTGAAGATCTCTGGGTCCTCAGTCCGGATCCCGGATAACCAGGCTGCGCAAGTCCGGCCGGTCCAATGGCACCTCCAGAGTTCTCTTTGCAGGTGGAAATCTGTGCCTTCCTTCTAGCGCTATGTGTTGCGGTCCTTCCCTGCTGTGCTTACGGAAAGTCCCCACAACTGTTGTGTCTGTTTCTTAAGTTCCCTCACAACACGATTAGATGATGTTCTGCTAATCCTCCGTCCCTCCCTGATGTTACGGTTAGGACGGCACCCGTTTGACGGGTAGGCTCGGAGCTCTTCCGGGACCCTAGAGTCGCCCCTCTCCACAAGTTGCCCCCCAAGACTGCATAGGTGATTTAGGTGAGACAGCCCACCTGAGACTGACTGTCCTGCCGTAGGTTCGGAGTATTGCCTGAAGCTCTATATAGAAATACTTCCTTCGGCGTTCCGGCCACCGGTTGTTTTCGCCTCAGTAGGATGTTGCCTCGGTCTTACAGCACGACCCCTACTGGTATTCTCCTTCTTGCTTTGATCTCGTTTCTCACTCAGCACAATCTATCTCGCTTCTAATCCTTCCTTGGGCACCGCTGCTATGCTGAGCAGGCACGGTCCCATTACGTTCTCTTCAATTGCCAAGCCTCTGTCAGGATCCCACCCCTGACAGGGGCCCTACCGAATCTTCCCCCACAACACCCTCTGCCACAAGGTGTTGCCTGGTTCCAACCCAGTCAGCTTTCCCTCTCACTTCCTGCCTGACCCCCAGTTTTACCAGTATGTGAGGAGTGGCCTAGTAAATAGAACCCTTAGCTCCCCCTGGAGGCCCGGTGGTGAAATGTATTGGTGTCTGTGATACCTGCTCAGATGAACTCCTTCAGTGCCATCAGACGTACCATAGCTCCCCTTAGTGGCGGAGCCACAGTACTGCAACGACCAGGACTCTGGGGCGCTGCACATACAGACAGGAAGAATGCAGCAAGGAAGGACATGAGGCCAAGAGCATGGAGCCAGCAGAGGACAGAACTCACAGCATGGCTTGGAGTGGTGAGTAAGAAGGGAGGTCGGAAGCCATGCAGTGATGCCGGCAGGGATGTTACATACATCATCTGCTTAGAACATAACCCAGACTGAGACTAACTTTCCAAATAAAAATAAATATTGTGTGAGCAAAGGATACCCGCAGAACAGCTGTGTAATTTTTTTTGTTATGTCAAGAAAGAGGATTTAATGCCCATTGGGCACGTTTTCCAGCTGAAATCATTGCTTATTTGATGATCTAAACCATTCAGCTACCCACATAGGAACAAATGTCAGGTAATATTTTTGAAGGTCTGGTAAAGCACTACCTCCTTTGACCTTAAATCACCTTAATTTCCTTTGCTAAGGATATGTATTTGATTTGAAGATATCCAAAATGGACGCTTGCATAGAAAATGGACTCTTAGCTGAATTTATATTAGAATCACAAAGACTGATTAATGTTTGTAAGTGCTCGAAGTCACACCTGTCAGCAGGTTTTAGAACACTTAGGTGGACTCTGACATGAATAGCGTGATCCACTGAGCTAATCAAGAATGAAGGAATACTTAGGAGAAAAACAGAATCATAAAGCCTATTGATACTGATTAAAGTCCTCCTGAAGGTTTTTTTTTTTTTTACCAAGAATTAGGTTGACAAGTAATAACCTATAAAAGGATGTGCCTTACGATCAATAAACAGATTTGCTGCTTGTGACTGTGTCTTCAGTCATGAGTGGTTTGTCTCCGTGTTCACATTAATCTCATTTAGTGTGACCTAACACCTTAAATCATACATGTCAAGTGTGAAAGCACACTTAAATAAAAATGAGCAAATGAATTTGTGTAATTGAATTCTACTTGAATTTAACAAATATCTGCATTCACAAAAATTCTTTTTTTTTTCTAATTCACTTCAGCGTGGATTCAGAAAAATGGCAGCCAATAGCCACCAATTTTCTGTAACATAAGGGGCCATTACAAGATTAAAAGACAGGAAAAAAAATTCTTATACTCCCCTTGCAATTCATTTACCCGGTCTCTCTACTCCTCACCATTACCTGCCGGTCCCTGTCGCATCTTCTGATCCCCGTTATAATCACTGAAATCACCTACAGACCACAAAATTCCAGCTCAGTTTGAGAGGCCTGGGACAAATCTGCCCATATACACGTAAGGTCACAGCTCATGTCAGGATGTTGTGACCTTGCACAATACCCTCTTGGGCTTCATCAGTGTCGGAAGTTCTGGCTCAGTGAGAGGCCCAATGATTTCAGTGCTTGCAGAAGGGATCAAAAGGTGTGATGAGGAACAGACAGGTGATTGTGAGGAGCAAAGGTGCTGGAGATGTGCATGACAAGGGGAGCATAAGATAAGATTTTTTAAAATTTTTTACATATTATGTTTATAATACTTTGAGGCCTATATATGGAGGACCTTCATTTGGAAAATTTGAATTTTGTCTGATCTGCTTATCTTTACTCATAAGGGAGTAATGCCTAAGATAGCAGTCAGATAATGCTTGTTCAGTCAAACGTTATTTGACCAATCTTCCCATGCACATGTATGCTGTGTTCAGGAGAGGGTAGTATGACTCTGGTAAACCATTCAGGCCTAGTAAATAAATTAGATCAGTCCTCCAAATATAATGTATTTGGCTGATATTGATCTAATGTATATAACTAGTCTTAGTTCTTTCTTTTGACAAACCTGTACTAAAAGACTTTGTTTCTCGTCCTAATATCAGCATATAATTTTTTAAAAAGCATCTTTGTAATTCGATTTGTTGGTACTTTAAGACCCTTATTTTATACTATTAGCTAACATTCAGTTGCCTTTCCCATGTCTACCATGGATAATTAATAACTTTAACCCCTTAATGTCCAATGACGGATATATTCGACATTGGACACCTCCCCCTGTTTGATGCGAGTTCCAGCGATAAGCCCGCACCTTTTCCAGCACATTTCAGCTGATCTGATCAGCTGTCATGTGCACCTAACAGCCGCAGTTAGAATCCGTGATCCACCCGCTGCTGGTAACATGTTAAATGCCACTGTCAAACTCTGACAGCGGCATTTAACATGCACGCGCAGGAAGCGCGTCTTTAATGCCGCCCATCGGCACCCGTGTCACATGGCTGTCAGTTTTAGCATTTAGTGAACATGGTAAAAAAAAAATCAAAAAAACAATTGTGGAATTGCACTTTTTTTTTGCAATTTTACCCCTTTTGGATTTTTTTTCTCGTTTTCCAGTAAACGATATGGTAAAAGCGGTTAACATGGAAAATTTCCACTCTACATGTCGCCAACATTTTCTGATTCAACCTGTTCCCTACTGTCCCTTTAAACCACAAAATAATTACCGGCAGTCACTAATATAACATGATATCCAACACAAATTCTGTGTGATCAAAAACGCACTGGTGAAGAAATGGTTAAACAATCTCTAAAGGTCCCTTCCATCATACTATGGGCATACATTTGAAGAGCTCCAATTTCTTGTCTTTGATGTAGTTTCAGCAGAAAATTGCTGTGCTATTTACACAAATTAGTGAAAGGGGTTTCCAGTGAATTGGATTGTTCTAAATAAGGACTATTAGAGAAACGGTTCAGCCGATAATCAGACAACCTTCTTTCATCTTGTGTTCAGCCTTAACAAAAAGCATATTATACCAAAAGGTAGGCAAAGATGCACTTAAAGAAACCCGTGATTAGGGAAAAGCGATGGTAATTTGTTAAGGAAGTTATCGAATACTCTTTGCAGCTAATGCATTACATGAAACAATTATTTTATTTGCAACAAAGGCGGGTGCAATTTATATTGTATATATAATCACCTTTCATTTTTCATAATGGCCAAGCTATCAGTAATATTTTCCGTCATTATTTATATATATTATTAAAGAATTGTAGATGATCAAATCAGATGGAAATCAGAATATTTGGGAGCGGAGTATTCATGTGTGCTGATCACACTAGAGCTCTGGTTTGTTGTAATGATATTACATGCCCATGTTTTAATAATGGTGGAATCACTAATAGAAAAACAAGACACCTTGGTCGCGATTCATTAAGACTACTATAAATGGTGTAAAAATGGTAAAAGTCACACATTTTTGCAGACCTTTGAGTTGAGCTCCAACAAACTGCTTGATGAATCGAGCCCTGTGTGATCATGGGGTTTAGTCTAAATCAAATCTCAAGGTGTTGTTGAACAATCTGGGCATGAAACCTGATCATTATATTGCTGTATTGTAGACTTAGCAGATTGACATATTTTCATTAGATCTAAAGAATGGTTGGCTTATGGACTAGCTCTTTTTTCCATTTAAACTAAGAACTAATGTATACCTCTCCTGTGATCCTTTGTGATCAATTACCCT
The DNA here is from genome assembly GCF_051348905.1 of Ranitomeya variabilis. Lineage (NCBI taxonomy): Eukaryota > Metazoa > Chordata > Amphibia > Anura > Dendrobatidae > Ranitomeya > Ranitomeya variabilis. The sequence goes on along the minus strand of NC_135237.1, from coordinate 457,784,311 downwards.
GCTCTGTCTATTCTATAATTCTAGATCCTTTTCTGCCTCCCTTTGAGGTTGCCCAGTGTGACATCTCTCTTTAGATGCAAATACAGTGAGAAATGTTCCTGCCTCACGTCAAGATTTATCCCAACAAATATTTTTGACATGAGACTGAAAACAAGATATTTACAAGCCTGACATGAGGTTTCAGAATGTGTCTCACTTTCCAGTTTAACATAATGTAATAGCTATTGGGTAGACAAGCATATGTCTGCCTGCCCCATGTCATCACGTCTTCCACAGCTGTTCTTCTTTAACATACATAATCCATTTCTCTTCTACACCTTTGTATTTTTCAATGTAGGACCACCCTAACACATGCTGGATCCTGAGATCCTCTTTACCCTCCACGCCTTACCTCTCCTTGCATTCAGAGCTTTTTTATGGGGGGGGGGGAGCAGAGTTATTTTTTCCTTAAGAGGTTCTCTACTACAAGAACATCCTCTTCTCGATCTGAATATTTCCCAACTTAAAAATAAAAACACTTATTATACTCACCTCCTATGCCCACACCGTTCCAGTGGTGCCGGCACGCTCTTTAGGTTCTTATGACACATGAGCTCTGTGCCCAATCAGTGTTGGCGTCACAGTCCCCACCTTCGGACGTACAAGATATCAAGAGGAAGTGAGAACTGCGGCTGACCGCTCACTTCCTCTTGATTACTAATATGTCTGAAGGCAGCAACAGTGATGCCAGAGCTGATTGGTTGCAGGGGTTGTGAGTCATAACAACTGCACGAGAGCCCCGGGAACGATGCCAACACAGGAGGTGGGCATAAGTATTATGCATAAATATTCTGATTCAGAAGAGGATGTCCTTGCAGTGGGCAACCCCTTTAAAGGAAAGCACTGTTTGACAATCTCTACAGGATTCCTGCCACATGGCCACATGTGTGAAAGGCTTAATCCCCTAACATAGGAAACAGATTATTGGACCCTGGCACCTCGTGTATCATTACCATGGAGTAAAGATCCATTTGATCTTTCGTAGAAATAGAAAGTAAGCTAACGTCTACAGTACTTTACCGACTCCTCATTATGGTTGTAACCAGAGGCATAGCTAGGGTTTTGGTTCAGGGGGGGTGAAGCTTCTGAGTGGGTCCCTAACCAGGTAACCTTGATTACAACTAAGTGATGCACCTTAATAGTGGAGGAGAACCTCAGCAGATGACCGCACTATTACTGAAAATAATCTCTATATAAAGACCAATATGGATATTACCGCCATATGGTCAGTGGTAGATACCAGTCCTTCAGAACATATAACAGATTACAGCACAGTTATAGATGGTGACTTACCGCTAACGTTCTTTCTGATGAAATCGTTCATTTTTCCCATCTTTTCCATCTGGCCCAGACCGACACAACTTCTTTCAGCCAGGACTCGTATGCAGAGAATACAACAAAGACACGTTTCACTTCTCATATTCCAGCCATCACCATCTATTCCCAACCTGCACAAACCCCTTATCTAGCTGATACCCCAATACTGAGCAGCTGCTGCCATATGTGTCCCTATTACTGCACCTGCTGTGTGCTTTTCTGTGCCCTCTAAATTGTTAAAGCACCCTCTATAATATAGTAATGCCGGCTTTAAGTGCCCTAGAAAACAGTGCCCATATTTTGCCCCCTTGAAAGTAATATTGCCCTGTGTGCCCCTTTGACAGTCATAGCAACCTGAGTTCCCCTATAACAATAAGTGGACACTTTACATTTAGTAATGTCCTGAGTCTCCCCCCTGTACAGCTTCCCTATATACTGTATGATGCTCACTTATACACAGTACAATACCCCTCACTGTATAGTACCACCCACACAGTATACTGACCCCTTAGTAGCCTCCAAACTGTGTGATGGCTCCTGCACATTATGATGGCCCCTTCACTGTAATCCCCACACTGTACGATGGCCCACTAGATAGCCTCCATATCATATAATGCACCAGATAGTCCTAAATGTAGTATAATGCACTCCCCATAAGCCTCCATATAGTATAATGCACTCCCCATAGGCATACTATATATTGTATAATACACCCCCATAGGCAGACTATAGCACAAGGCAGCCCCCATAGGCAGACTCTATTGCACAAGGCAGCACCCATAGTCAGACTCTATAGCACAAGGCAGCACCCATAGGCAGACTCTGCAGTATCAGGCAGCACCCCATAGGCAGACCCTGTAGTATAAAGCAGCACCCCCATAGGCAGACCCTGTAATATAAGGCAGCACCCCATTGGCAGACCCTGTAGTATAAGACAACACCCCCATAGGCAGACCCTGTAGTATAAGGCAGCACCCCTATAGGCAGACCCTGTAATATAAGGCAGCACACCAATAGGCAGACCCTGTACTATAAGGCAGCACCCCTATAGGCAGATTCTGTAATATAAGGCAGCATCCCCCTTTAGGCAAACCCTGTAGTTTAAGGCAGCACCCCATAGGCAGACCCGATAGTATAAGGCAGCACCCCAATTGGCAGACCCTGTAATATAAGGCAGCACCCCCATAGGCAGACCCTGTAATATAAGGCAGCACCCCCATAGGCAGATCATGTAGTATAAGGCAGCACCCCTATAGGCAGACCCTGTAATATAAGTCAGCACCCCTATAGGCAGATCATGTAATATAAGGCAGCACCCCTATAGGCAGACCCTGTAGTATAAGGCAGCATCCCCAAAGGCAGATCCTGTAGTATAAGGCAGCACCCATAAAAAATAAATAAATAAATACTCACCTCTCTTCCTCCACAGCTCTGAGCGCCCACTCATCTCCTGACAGTGGGCGCCGGCTACTGACGTTATCCCGCCCCTGTCAGTGTCTGCGTCTGTGACATCAGACGCTAAGAGGGGGATGATGGGAGGAGTGTAGTGCTCCTTCTCCCATCAATGCGATCAGCTGTATTGGCTAAATGCCGGTACAGCTGACCTTCCGATGACGGGCAGGGGACCCACCTGCTCAGTGGCCCCATAGCGGCCGGGTGGCAGAGCAGGGAGATCGATTCTCCCTGCTCTGCCGCATAATGCAACTATATCGGTGCGCTGTGCACCGATACAGTTACAGTAGCGTAGCTCCGGGTGGGCCCCCTCAGAGCGCGGGGCCCTAGGCGACCGCCCCCTCTGCCCCCCCGGTAGCTATGCTACTGGTTGTAACAGACCTTAGAGGGCTGATTCTATTGGCCTGCTATTGGACAACATTTCTTATTAGCTGACATACTACTGTGTTGTCAACCTCTACAGTATACTGTATTTCACAGTGTGTTCAAATAAGTAAAATAATATTGTCAGGGAGCCATATATTATGTAATCTAGGTAGAAAGTTGTCATGGTTAGAAAAGAAAAACAGAATGGGATCATATGTCACATTGTACACACTCTGCAAAAATGCGCTTATTGCTTTATGCCCGCTAACAAGATTTACCCTCACTGCAAAATAATTCCAGTTACATATAAGTAGTACCCATATATTTGTACCGGACAGAGGAATTCACACTGAAATGGTGACCATGAATATTCTCCCAATCATATCTACAATAATTGGGGAAGGAAGCTTAATGTCCCCTATATCAGGTAAAAGTGATGTATTTGAGGAACTCTTGCTGGCAATTATCCTTATCTATTTCAGTTCAGCAACCTAATTGGATTCAAGATCATATTGTAATGGTTCTTTTACTCTGTTAATATAAAGCACTTGAGAACCTAAATTTTACATTTCATTAAAACAATTATCTAAATTTCATGAGCATTTTGTAAATGCTTTTAATGCAGAAAATGTGGGGCTAATTAAATACCTTTTACAATTAATAAGAGTCAGTCAGAAAAGCACAATCTGAATTCTTCCCATTTGGCAAGCTTTTCCTATTATTAAATAGTAAAATATATTAATAAGCACTGCTAAAGATAGTTGTAGAAGAACAAATTCACAATGTTTGCTAAAGTTTGCACCCAATTATTGTGTAAATAACGCAAGAAAATTGCACACTTTTGTTACAAAATTTAGCTTGTTTCTGTTTTAGGAATTATTCATTTGGATAAAGTTTGGATTGTAAAAAAGTTTAAGAAACTTCCATTTCTATTCTACACTATGCAGCTAGTCACAAGTTATGATAACGGCTCATGTATTTTCCACCCAAGTGTTATGTGATAAAATATTGGATTGCACTCGGACCAATGTTAGTCATTAAGGGCTGTGCACACATCAGATTGGTGGAAAAAACATGTTGGCGGAAAAAAATCGAGCATGCAAGAGTTTGATCAGATATTTTGATCACATTCGGCCATGCAAGTCAATGAGTATGTGGAAAACATCAGACTGCAGTATGATTTCCGCAGACTGACAGAATGGAGAAAATGGGGAAAAAAAAATCCTGCATCTTCTCCTCATCTGAGAGGATCGGCGCACACTGTGATCACAGTCTGATTAAACACTGATCAGAGTTTGATCAAAATATGATATGCATGATCGGCCCCATTCTCTCGGATGAGAGAAAACACCCTTGTCTGCACCTGCCCTAATGCATATATCAGCAGCACGGTGGCTCAGTGGGTATCTCTGTCTTTTCAGCGCTGGGGTCCTGGGTTCAAATCCCACTAAAGACAACATTTGCAAGGAATTTGTTTGTTCTGCCTCTGTTTGCTTGGGTTTTCTTCCACACTCCAAAGACATACTGATAAAGAATTTAGATTGATATCACCACTGTGAACATTGATGATTGATGATGTGCTGTGGAATTAATGGTATTATTAAAAGTTCTAGGTAAAAAACAATAATGATGGCACATATTACGTCCATGAATATCAGTATAGTATCATTTAAACCTTTTATAAGGGCAGCTTATTTTGTTTATGCTTCTCCAACATCTCAAGATCCAATGTTCTGTTTCCCTATACTTTATGCGATTTTATTTTTAGCCTCACTTTGAGACTTTAATGAGAAACCTTTGATCGCTTTTATAATACTTTGCAGATAACAGCTCCCACCTGCTGTTGATGGCGTGGAAACTGCTTCTTCTTGGGAGGGTTTTAAATTGCAACATTATGTTTCTGTTTACTATGTATTGATGAAATTTGCAGCATTAACGCCAACAAATCTGCTGTGACTGTTTGATGTTCTTGTGTATAGTTTGATCCGAATCTCAAATTATTTTGTTTTGTAGAATCCATTTAATAAAAAATTCATAACACACTATTGCATCTTTCCCACTGTAGTAATGTAACCTACATGTTAAAAGGAATCTGTCACCAGGATTTTGCTATGTAATCTGACAGAACCCTGATTACAGGGACTTGCTGTGCTGTTTTGCAGTTTCAACACAAACAGCATTTTATCAGCAGGAGATTATCAATAAAAGACAACTTGGCATGTGCAAGGTAGTCTAACCATGCCCCCAGCACTGATTAGCAGCTCTCTATTACTATACAATTTACACAAAAAGCTGTGGTGTGCGTGGGGTTATAAACAGCTCAACAACTTAGCTCTGCAAGATCTACAGCAGAGGAAAATGTGACTCTATCATAATTGCAACAGCCAGTAAACTAAGTAGTACATCACTGGAATCAGTCTTTTCTCTGCCTTACGCTGCTGTCAGAATACATAGCAATTTGAAAAAACTGACCGTCACATCCAAACATAGACTAAGTGTGAACAGGTGCGGAACCTAGAGTCACCAACTCTTATATAGTCAAGCAAATAAGGCAGCACACTGCAGCGCTGAAACATGCAAACATGAAACACGAAAATTGAACTGCATTACTGCACTAGAAATATGAAAAATGAGAGCGTTTAGCGCATAAAAATGGCCAATTTTATGTGTACCTGGTAGCCACTTTACGGCATCTCTCTTATACCAGGTTCTATGCTTTCCTTTCCTCGCTGAGAATAAACGTCTCCATCTGAATGGAGAACAGAGATGGAGACGTTTATTCTCAGCGAGGAAAGGAAAGCGTAGGACCTGGTATAAGAGAGATGCCGTAAAGAGGCTACCAGGTACACATAAAATTGGCCATTTTTATGCGCTAAACGCTCTCATTTTTCACATTTCTAGTGCAGTAATGCAGTTCAATTTTTGTGTTTCATGTTTGCATGTTTCAGCGCTACAGTGTGCTGCCTTATTTGCTTGAGATTACATAGCAAAACCTACTGACAGATTTCCTTTTAAGAGAATCTGTCAGCAGAGTTTTGCTTTGTAATCTGAGAACTGCATAATGTAGGAGATAATCACTGCTTAGACCACAGTGTATTCGAGCCCTGGTCCGACCACACCCCTTTTTCTGATTAACAGCTTAGTGTCAATAAACAATGAACAATACAAAGCTTTGGTGGGGACGGGATTAGCTTTCTGAGGTTTGCTACCTGCTACATTTAAGAACTCTGTCATTCCGGGGACTTGCATGGTTTGTAAGTGCTGTCTTACTCACTGTGGGCACTGCTCTGCTCCTCCCAGTGTCAGACCATCTCGCTGAGCTGCCTCATGCAAACACTTCCAGCACTGCTACATCCTCTTGTTGCTGGAGAGTCTCCACCCGGCTATTAAGAGGCGTGGCCAGACTCAGCAGAAATTTAAAACCTCTGCAGAGATTTGCTTCCCTATCCGTATGCTGTCAACAGTGGATATATTAGGCAGCTACTCCATCCACACCTTGCCTGAGCTTGGGTCCTAGCTGCAGTTCTCCTACTTCCCTGCCTAGGTGCATTATTGTTTTCTTTCTCCTGTTACTGACCTGGCTTGTTTACTCATTTATTCTGATCTCTCTGCTCCTTCGTATTTTGAACCTGTGCTCGGAGTGTCTGATCACATTTCTGTCTTTCTGACTCATATTTTTGCATTCGGCCCACTGGTCAGCAGCTGCAGGTCTGGGGACTTCTCTGGAGTGGCACCTGGTGACTATCCTAATGGCAAAAGCCTATCCTCACCTTCAGAGTCTCTCATGAAGACCAGGTAGTAACTTATTTACACCCCTCCAGGTTAAGCCTGGCTAGTGGCACTATGGGCCCACATCCACCGTAATCACACTCTGATTGCGCCACAACTGCGGCACCTAGTAAACTACGTGATACTGTAATCATTGGAATCAGGGTTTCTTTTCCTACATTATGCTGCTCTCAGATGAGGTTGCTAAAACCTGCTGACATATTTCTTTTAAGTATTTTTAGCTAATCCTATATACGAAATGTTGCATCTCAACATTGTAAAATAGTAAAGACCTTCAGTACATACATGCAATCTACAAAGATCCACATTACAACTTAATTATATTACATCAAATTGCCTTTACTTTACGGATGAGACTTATCATTTTAGTAATCCTCATCTAACTATAAAATGGAACAATTGTATTTGTGAATGTTATGCGTGTTTATTAATAAGCATGGTCCTCCTTTAATTTTCTCTGGGGCATCTAATAAATCAGCAAATAAACATATGGTGAGTGCTTTGAGATTACGTCCTGGGAAATCCACTATGAATTGTTCTCTACAACAATAATTGGAGCCTACTTGATATGAAATTTTACGTGTGTGACAATCATTTCTGTTATGAACTGAGTGCAATATAAAATCATGCAAAATACAACAGGTTTCTTGAATTTCAATCCATTTTGTCTATCAGACCCCATTTAAACAATTGAACATAATTGAAATTTCAATTGTTACTTTTAATCAGGTACAACTCAAATTTCCCATTCTCAAGTTGGCTGAAGCACTAAATGATGCACTTACCATAAAAACAATGCACAATTATCAGATCGATTGTATCAGTAATGTATGCTCTTGAATGTGGTATTTAATTACATACTTAATCAACATGCAGTATTGGGAAATGGATAATATTCTCTAATTACCGGAGGCCAATTACAACAACTAGATTATGTAAGGACCATACTAATTTCTTTATATTTTAACATATTTGGAAATGTTTAACGAAATATGGTGTCTATGGTTGAAAGGACCAGGATTGTTTTTGATGGCAACATTTGTTAGAATAGGAACAATTTTCCTGTTTATACGAAAACATGTGTATGAAAATTCTGAGGCCAGGCCGACCTCCTGCTAGTATATTGATTTGGGAAATAATCATCCCATGTGCTCTTAGTCTTATATTTGCAGCTTTATATATGGACTAGCTCTGACTTATAATAGTGATACTAGTGGTATTTATTAAACTTGGATCCGAGGGTCTTTAGCAACACGTTTTCTGAATGCTAATGAGACATTCTCATTTTGATCAGAATTGTGCTCCAAGCAGTTTCGCTGGACACACGCTGTACAATGTAGGTATTATAATACATTAAATCAGATAATTTTAGAAAAAAAATGCAAGCCATTGTTTCTCTAAAAACCTAAAATGACAGTTTCTACATTCCAAAGGGACAAGAGTTCAGTGAAGATAATTGCATTTATATAAAATGAAAATACCACCCACATTAAATGCATGCCCGTGATTTATATTTGCAGTAAAATAAATGTTGGCTAACTAGTTTGACAATAGTGCTAATTAAATGTCATCAGTAAGCATACAGTATTTCTGTTTAATGAAAGACATTAGAGCAATTGGTTCTAAATAAGAATTTAAAGAGGATATCCAGGACTTATACTCAGCACTTATACTCCCTGAGGAAGTGTCTAGCGTGGACACGAAACGCGCGTCGGGGTTATCTGCCATCCTGTGGGGCTAACTACCACTCTTTTGGTTGTGTGCACACCTTCGGTAAGTCTTGCCCTTAATTCAAACTTTTCTCCCCTCCTTTTTCTTGTGGGCAATCAGACTATTATGCTCTAATAGGTTAGACTTACCTCTTACTATATTTGCATCTTGGTAAACTTCTCGGCAGATGCATTACTACTAATGATTTACTACTGTGTGCACATAACCATTATGTATACATTCCTATGTGTTTGTCCTGATTGACATTTTTATGGTGTGTTTTTCAATTATCTTTAATAAATTTTGTACCTTTTTACTCTTTAATTGGCTACTCCAATCTTTCTCCTATTTATTAGATTTCACGCGCACGTATAATACGGCTGAGAAAAAAAGGGTGATGGGAGCTGCACCATAGATTAACAGCAGTCCGAGTGCTATGCGATGTTTTATCGCATAGCACTCGTCCGTATTCCTCGCTATTGTGACTCCGTCCTTACTCACATGCTCAACACAAATTACCTATACTGAGGTCCTAACAGTGTCCCCAGTCTCCTCCATAAATACTGTTTGCTGTGCTGCTCTGTATATCAAATGCAACAATGCCAATCGCCAATCAATTGCTAGTAGAACTCACCCCATCTGTTAATGCCAAACACCAAGTACAGAAGTACAGCTTCTGCTTCAATGTTACCCTAAGACAATAAACACGTGAATTTTTGCCACGTTGAGGCCAGCATGCTGTGGATAGCACCGTTACACTGCCTATATTTGATGCCAACTTAAGGCCAAACACACCATTGATACCACCTTTAAACAACCACTGGCCCAGTTGATGCTTCTCTAAAGCCACTAGTAAAGCCACTAGTGATGCCTCCCATGCTCCTCCTCCACACATGAAAGCCCATCACTACAGTGGTACCAACTTCCATTCATCCTTGCCGACACCCTGATCAAACATACATCAAAGTCAATCCTCTCCAACACACCATCTGCCTACTATGATGCCAAATTGTAGCTATCAGCCCTTCCATGCTCTCATGGAACCATTTGCGTATGCCTTGGTAGTCTGCCCTTACATGTATGTACTGTGCCCCTAGTTATGTGTACCGACAGCAAAGGTTACCTATTTCCATTCCTCACCTCAAATGCTTTAGCCCACCAAAAGAGAAATCTGCAAACCCAAGATCCTGGATATTGACACCTCTCACACAGTGCAATCCCCTCAGGGCATCAACCAATCCCAGTGTATCATGGAACAAAAAAAAAGATTGTACTATGTTGAGGGCAGATAAGCTGGTAGCTATTGCAGGCTTTGCCAGGCAACTCTGATGCTCATGCAGACCCTCTGTTAGATTATAGGAGCTGGTTGGGATGGGACATGTTATGATGTCATATAAGTGGCATTGGCAAGTGCCACTTTAAAGTTTTCAATTTGACGGGGTGCTTTGGGTAACCTTGATTTAACATGTGCAAGACTATATCAGATAAGATCAGACTGCACTGACCGTGAATTTAACATCTCCATGAGAAACTACTAAGAAACTGCTAAGGCTCCTGAAATCATATTACTGGATTTACAGGCCAATTATGTCATATTTTATAGATTTTAATTATGTTATTTAATTGGACACAATGTGCTATTTACTTAAGTGATTACACTACCTAGTTTTTTAATTGTGCTATAATTGCTATTCTGTGACATTTGTGAATTTCTCCTGCCAATGGATGATTAACATATCCTCATTTAGTTGTAAATATGATTGTTAAAATTAAAATAAAAGTCACAAATCTAAAGAACACTATCTTATAAGGGAACCTGTCACTAGATATATGCTTGCCTATCTGAGGACTTATAGGAGTGAAAAATAGCCGAAGTCTAGCACTAAATTACCTTCTTGGTTTATTATGCTTTTTTCATCAAATACCTTGTTATTTTCTGCAGAGATGGAGCCCCCAATTTCATGAATTTCAGCTCCTTTTGCCTGCCACTTATTGACAGCTTTCTATCTACTCTGTGTATAAGGAAATATCTGTCAATCAGCACTGGGTGGGGGGGGAGTCATAGCTTATGAATATGGAGGACTCGGCAGAGTGCAGACTTTACGGAGAGAACTCCAGTAATACAAAGAATAATTTGCCACTTCAAGCTGCCCTCAGATAGGGCATTAAACCTGCTGAGAGATTACGTTAACTCTAGGTTCATGTTACCTTCTGTTTATTGTTTGACACAAATTTTGATATTGGATCTTGTTTTCAGGATACAAGCAATTCTGATACAAATATTCAACAGATATTACCTGATCAGGCCTTCTTATAAACTTTACGAATCCCTAATCTGAGAAAGTGTTCACCACCCCTGGTGCATTGTGATGTTCTCCCATGAATCTCACATGGGGAGTCCTTGACCCATAAAGCTAGAGTAACGCTGTACTAAATATATTTGTTACTTCACGACATGGAGTAAACTTAGCTTTATAATCAACCAACATTCTAAGCAGTGAAGTGGTGACATCTCTGCGGGTCTAAGTGGTAAAATACAGCTATACAGCAACCTACCTGATAGTCAAGGGTGGTGAAGAACATAAATGTCTCAGGTGGTCAAGTGCTTTATTTAATTTGTTTCAAATATGGTGTCTAATAAGTAACTGACCTTCTTGGCTCCACTGATGTTGTTTAAAGCATTTTGTATTCAATAAATTATTTACATTTTGGAGGATATAGTTAGGGTGCAAATATTATTTTCTTGTATATGTGATGACAGGTCATAGTGTCATAACAATAGATAAAAAGTAATTAACAGCATATAGTCAGGTGATTTTGTGGTATCCCGGTACCTGTTCTATTGTTGTTGAATGAGACAGTTGTTGTGTGGCAGTAGATTTGACCTAATGTGTCAGAATTAGTTTGGGCACTGTGAGTAAGGAGATGTAATACATTGCATTGTATTCCAATGATTCATAAATGTGCTTTGCTGCCATCTACTGGCCAATGTGTGTATATGAAACTTAAGTGATTATTCGCACAACAAGCTGCCATAGAAAAGGTTGGGAGGAGCTCCCAAGTTCAGGGCTTTCACACTTCCTGAACACTGGCACAAGCCAGTTTTGGCTGTTCAAGCTGCCTAAGGAAGGCCGACGAGGCAGGCACTACTGCTCCCAGGATGTTTTCCATGTCAGTCCACGCTGAGGGAACATCTTTTGCCTCATAATCTCATCCATAAAGGAGTGAAGCTTCATCCAGTCAGGAAAGATAAAGCTGCACATGCTCTCCTGCATGCTAGGTATCCTGTTTGCTTCTAGCCAGGACCAGATCCACATGGCTGCCATGCCACCGACTTTGTTCAACTTACTCCTGCAAAGGGGAATGGTAGGCTCAAAACTGTGAGTACTTCCACACTTTAGTGTATTTCCATGGAGAGCCAGTCTGTGAAAGTCCCTCCATCACGGTAATATTTCTTGGACTGCGCATAGCATTTCCTGTAATAGCAAGTGTACAGAACTCTGCTCCGGCCACCCTGAGAGGCCATAACCTCACTTGTCTCATGAGGAGAGAACAATTACTTTCATACGTACAATATACTGTGAGCTTTGCCTTTAACCCCTTTCCTACAATGGGCGTAATAGTACACCAATGTCAGATTCCCTTCCTTTTGATGTGGGCTCCAGTGCTGAGCCCACATCTTTTACGGCACATGTCAGCTGTTTTGAACAGCTGGCATGTGGCTCTAACAGCTGCAAATGGAATCGCGATCCACCCACAGCTGTTAATTAGTTAAATGCCGCTGTCAATCTCTGACAGCGGCATTTAACACTCTCTTCCGGCAAGCGCACTGGAAATCCCACCCATTGTTGACCCCGTGACGTGATCGTGGGTCACTGATGGGTTAGCATGACAACCAGAGGTCTCCAGCAGACCTCTATAGTTGTCACTGCTGGATTGCTATGAGCGCTGCATGGTGGCAGAGCTGATCGGATTCTGGCAGCTTCTAGTATCCCATAGAGACTATTAAAGCATGCCAAAAGTCAAAAAAAATTTTTTTTAAATATAAGAAAATAAAAAATATATAAAAGTTCAAATTACCCCCCTTTCACCAAATTCAAAATAAAACAATTAAAAAAACCAAACATACACATATTTGATATCAGCGCATTCAGAATTGCCCGCTCTATCAATATAAAAAAAGAATTAACCCGATTGCTCAACGGCGTAACGAGAATAAAAGTCAAAACGCCAGAATTATGTTTTTAGGTTGCCGCCACATTGCATTCAAATGCAATAAGGGGCCATTAAAAGATCATATCTGCACCAAAATGGTATCATTAAAATTGTCAGCTCGGCACACAAAAAATAAGCCCTCAACCAACCCGAGATCACAAAAAATGGAGACGCTACAGGTATCGGAAAATAATAAATAATAAATAAAAAATAAAAAAAATGTCTTAATAAATTTTGGAATTTTTTTTCACCACTTAAATAAAATAGAACCTATACATGTTTGGTGTCCATGAACTCACAATGGCCTGGAGAATTATAATGGCAGGTCAGTTTTAGCATTCAGTGAACATGGTAAAAAAACAACTGTGGGTTTGCACTTTTTTGCAATTTCACTGCACTTGGATTTTTTTTTCCATTATGCAGTAAAAGATATGTTAAAACCAATGGTGTTATTCAAAAGTACAACTCATCCCACAAAAACAAGCCTCACATGGCCAATTTGACCAAAAAATAAAAAAGTTATGGCTCTGGGAAGAAGGGGAGCAAAAAATGAAAATGCAAAACCAAAAATACCCCTGGTCATTAAGGGGTTAAAAGATAGACTGTACCCCGTTACCTCTTTCAGTAAAATTGTAATGTTTATAAGTTCACCTGCGTATCTGGCTGCTTGAGATTGCACAAACACCACAGGCGCTCCAAAACCTGCACCCAGACACCACTGCTACAGGAGTGGCCCCGGGGGTCCTATACCATCCAAAAGTGCCACCTCCCGCTATTAACAATTGTTGTGGAAACAAGAGAAGTGTTGAGGGGTCCAGCAACCCACTTCAGCCACCATGACATCATTATCTGCTTCCAGTGGGAATACATGCCCGAGCTGTCCCTTCTGCAACTTCTGGCGCCTCCCCAGTGGTGTTTATACCTAAAACATATTTAAAAAACATCTTAAACTAAAGTATTGAAGTTGTTAAGCATGCAACGGCTATTTGAGCATTCACGCATGGGTCACAAATCTGTACAAACCTATATCCTAGGTAAGAACAATCCACGCTGGACATATGGTGCTTTAAAGGGAACCTGTCAGTACGATGAAGCCCCCAAACCTCACCTTGTATGGGCATGCAGTTAATTGAAATGTAATTCCATCAAACCATTATATTTTGCATTTGTTGTTGCATTCCAGAGTAATAAGTATTGAATTTTTTATGCAAATGAGGGGTTGAATGTTGTGAGCATGGCAGAGCATAAACATGCTCCTGCCTCCCAAAGTTTTTTTCTCGCCCAGCACTGATCTCTTTAGCTTGATAACTCCCTATCTGTGTGACATCATGTGCAAGGCAAATAAATCAGACAATGAGCTATCAATCAGAGCGAGCAAAAGAGGCTGCTGCTGGGCAGGAAAAAACTTAAGGTACCGTCACATTAAGCGACGCTGCAGCGATATCGACAACGATGCCGATCGCTGCAGCGTCGCTGTTTGGTCGCTGGTGAGCTGTCACACAGACAGCTCTACAGCGACCAACGATGCCGAAATCCCCGGGTAACCAGGGTAAACATCGGGTTACTAAGCGCAGGGCCGCGCTTAGTAACCCGATGTTTACCCTGGTTACCAGTGTAAATGTAAAAAAAAACAAACACTACATACTTACATTGCCGTGTCTGTCGCGTCCCTCGCCTTCAGCTTCCCTGCACTGTGTAAGCGCCGGCAGTAGCAGGGCACAGCGGTGACGTCACCGCTGTGCTTTGCTTTACGGCCGGCACTGACACATTCAGTGCAGGAAGCTCTGAGCAGCAGCGCGGACGCCGGGGGACGTGACAGACATCAGAGGGTGAGTATGTAGTGGTTTTTTTTTTACTTTTACAATGGTAACCAGGGTAAATATTGGGTTACTAAGCGCGGCCCTGCGCTTAGTAACCCGATATTTACCCTGGTTACCATTGTAAAACATCGCTGGCATCGTTGCTTTTGCTGTCAAACACGACGATACACGCCGATCTGATGACCAAATAAAGTTCTGGACTTTCAGCAACGACCAGCGATATCACAGCAGGATCCAGATCGCTGCTGCGTGTCAAACACAACGATATCGCTATCCAGGACGCTGCAACGTCACGGATCGTTGTCGTTCTCGTTGCAAAGTCGTTTAGTGTGAAGGTACCTTTAGAGAGGCAGAGGAAAGTTATGTGCTCTGTCATGCTCAAAACACTTATCACTTCATTTGAATTAAAATGCCATTTTACCATGAATGCAGCAACAGATAGAAGATGTCAAGGGAACTGAGCTCAGTAATTGACAGACTGCTGTATCTCATCTAAGTCTTTCTTGCAACAGGGGTTATGCCACAGGATAGGAGGATGACTCACGTGGTACCGATATTTAAGAAAGGTAAGACGGTGGATCCAGGCAACTACCATCCCATAAGTCTGGCATTAGTAGTGTGTAGTGATGAGCGAACACTAAAATGTTCAGGTGCTCGTTGTTCGAGTCGAACATCTCCCGATGTTCGAGTGTTCGTTTCGAATAACGAACCCCATTGTAGTCAATGGGAGACTCGAACATTTTTCAGCGGGACCAAAGCTCTGCACAGGGAAGGTCGCCTAAAAACCTGGGAAGCTCAGAAAATGATGGAAACAACACTGGAATGGACAGGAAACAGCAGGGGCAGCATGCATAGTTGCCTCTGAGGCTGCCCAAATGCACCATTACGCCAAATTATGGCCAACAGCTTTGTGGTGACAGAGTGACCCACTTTGATGAGGTAGCAGGTGAAACACACCGAAATTGAGCCTGACACAGCATGGCAGCTATGGGCACGGCATGCGGAGGCAGCATCAGGCCGGAGAGCGGCACAGTGACGGACCCTTGAGGAGGCGGCAGCAGCATCATTCCTTACACATTGAGGCCACAGAGTGGCACAATTACATAGTTTGGAGGTAGCGAAGACCCAGCATGTGGAGGCGTCAGCACGGAGAGTGGCACGGTGACGGACCCTTGAGGAGGCGGCAGCAGCATCATTCCTTAATCCTTACACATTGAGGCCACAGAGTGGCACAATTACATAGTTTGGAGGTAGCGAAGACCCAGCATGTGGAGGCGTCAGCACGGAGAGTGGCACGGTGACGGACCCTTGAGGAGGCGGCAGCAGCATCATTCCTTTCACATTGAGGCCACAGAGTGGCACATTTACATAGTTTGGAGGTAGCGAAGACCCAGCATGTGGAGGCGTCAGCACGGAGAGTGGCACGGTGACGGACCCTTGAGGAGGCGGCAGCAGCATCATTCCTTACACATTGAGGCCACAGAGTGGCACAATTACATAGTTTGGAGGTAGCGAAGACCCAGCATGTGGAGGCGTCAGCAGCGTCAGCACGGAGAGTGGCACGGTGACATGACAGACTTCAGTTTGAGCTGCTTTAACACGGTGGCGAGTGGAAATCTGTAGAAATCCATGCTTTATTCATCTTGATAAGCGTCAGCCTGTCAGCGCTGTCAGTTGACAGGCGTGTACGCTTATCGGTGATGATGCCACCAGCTGCACTGAAGACCCGCTCTGACAACACGCTAGCGGCAGGGCAAGCCAGCACCTCCAAGGCGTACAGTGCCAGTTCTGGCCACGTGTCCAGCTTTGAAACCCAGTAGTTGTATGGAGCAGAGTGATCATGCAGGACGTTGGTATGGTCACCTAGGTAGTCCTTCACCATCTTTCTGTAAATCTCGCCTCTACTCTGTCTAGACTGTGGATTGGTGGCATACTCTTGCATGGGTGACATAAAACTGGCAAAGGCCTTGGAGATTGATCCTCTGCCAGCGCTTGACAAGCTGCCTGCTCCCCTCCTCTCCCTCGCTTGTTGGCCCTCAGAACCACGTCCTCTGCCGCTAGCGGTGTCAGATGGGAAGGCTATTTTCAGCTTGTGCACCAGGGCCAGTTGGTATTGATGCAGTCTCATACTCCTTTCCTCTATAGGAATTAGAGTGGAAAAGTTGTGCTTGTACCGGGGGTCCAAGAGGGTGAACACCCAGTAATCGCTGGTGGAAAATATTTTTCTCACGCGAGGGTCACGGGAAAGGCAGCCTAACATGAAGTCAGCCATGTGCGCCAGAGTCCCAACACGTAAGAATTCCCCCTCCGCAACAGGCCGACTCTCCATTTCCTCCTCCTCCTCCTCCTCCAACTCCTCCTCCTCAGCCCAAACACGCTGAACTGAGAAGAGGGAATGGGTACCGTCTTCAGTCTCGCCCACAGTCTCCTCCTCTTCATCCTCATCTTCCTCCTCCCCCTCCTCAGTTACACTCTGAGAAACAGACTGGCTGGTGTTCTGGCTCTCAGTCAACTCTTCTTCCCCCATCTCCTGTGACAATCGATGCGCCTCAGACTTCATGCTGAGCAATGATTTTTTCAGCAGACAAAGCAGCGGGATGGTGACACTGATTATGGCGTCATCCCCGCTGACCATCAGTGTTGACTCGTCAAAGTGGCTTAACACCTTACATATATCAGACATCCACGTCCACTCCTCATTGTAGATTTGAGGAAGCTGACTAACTTGACTACCGGTTCTGGTGGAAGTGGTCATCTGACAGTCTACAATGGCTCTGCGCTGCTGGTAAACCCTGTTTAACATGTGTAGGGTGGAATTCCATCTCGTTGGCACGTCGCACAACAGTCGGTGAGCTGGCAGTTGTAAGCGCCGTTGCACTGCCCTCAGGGTGGCAGCATCAGTGGTGGATTTGCGGAAATGGGCACAGATGCGTCTCACCTTGGTGAGCAAATCTGACAGATTGGGGTAGGTCTTGAGGAACCGCTGAACCACCAGATTGAACACGTGGGCAAGGCATGGAACGTGTGTGAGTCTGCCCAGTTGCAGAGCCGCCACCAGATTACGCCCGTTGTCACACACGACCATGCCTGC
The DNA here is from genome assembly GCF_051348905.1 of Ranitomeya variabilis. Classification (NCBI taxonomy): domain Eukaryota; kingdom Metazoa; phylum Chordata; class Amphibia; order Anura; family Dendrobatidae; genus Ranitomeya; species Ranitomeya variabilis. The sequence continues at coordinate 457,766,512 of NC_135237.1, read as the reverse complement.
TTTCAGGTTCAGCGGCGCCAGCCAAAGATCCGTCTGAGCCGTCATGCCCTGTAACAGCTCCTGGGCAGTGTGCCTCTTGTCACCTAAGCTCAGCAGTTTTAGCACCGCCTGCTGGCGCTTGCCCACTGCGGTCCTGCTGCGACTGCAGCTGCCGACTGAAGGTGGCGTGTCCACGGATGGAAATTTACAAGTGGTGTTTGTGGAGGAGGAGGAGGAGGAGGAGGAGGAGGGGGGAGAAGTATAGTAATCCTGGGAAACAGTCACCGAGGTAGGCCCCGCAATCCTGGGTGTGGGCAACACATGAGCTGACCCCGGTTCAGACTCTGTCCCAGCCTCAACCAAATTAATCCAATGTGCCGTCAGGGAGATATAGTGTCCCTGCCCCCCAGCACTGGTCCACGTGTCCGTGGTTAAGTGGACCTTTTCTGTAACCGCGTTGGTCAGGGCACGGTTGATGTTCTGAGACACGTGCTGGTGTAGTGCTGGGACGGCACATCGAGAAAAATAGTGGCGGCTTGGGACGGAGTAGCGAGGGGCAGCCACCGCCATCAGGTTGCGGAATGCCTCCGTCTCCACCAGCCTGTAGGGCAGCATCTCCAAACTCAGGAGTTTGGAGACGTGGACATTTAAGGCCTGTGCATGTGGGTGGGTGGAGGCATATTTGCGCTTGCGCTCAAATGTTTCATGCAAAGACAGCTGAACACTGCGCTGGGACACATTGGTGGATTGTGGGGGGGATGGTGAAGGTGCAGGGGTGGTTGCATGGCGGGAGTCGCTGGTGCCGGGCTCCTGGGCTGGGGAGTTACTGGCAGAGCCAGCATGTGACACAGGGGAAGGAGCAGCGGTGCGACCAGAAGGAGGTGAACGGCCTTGATTCCAATGAGTTGGGTGTTTAGCACTCATATGCCTGCGCATGCTGGTAGTGCTTAGGTTGCTAGTGGTGGCTCCCCTACTGAGCTTGGTGTGGCACAGGTTGCACAACACAGTCCGTCGGTCCTCCTCACTTTCTTTAAAGAAGCTCCAGACTTTAGAACACCGAGGCCTCGACCAAACTGGTTCACTTGTTGAACCTCTGTCTGATGAAATTACTCTGGCCCTGCCTCTCCCTCTGGTCGCACGTCTACCTCTTGCAACGTTTTCTGATGTTACACTTGCCTCCCCCTCCGAAGCACTCTCTTGACTAGGCCTAACAACCCAGCTGGGGTCAGTCACCTCATCATCCACCGGCTCCTCCTCCTCCCATTCATCAGCCTGCTCCCCCCTGGGAATTACTGCACTGACAAGCACCTCACTGTCTGACACCCGTGTCTCATCCTCAGACACCTCTCCACAGACTATTTGTAAATCCCCACTTTCATCACCCACAGACTGGGAAAGCTCTCTATTTTGGGCATCGGGACAGACCCACTGGTCAGGTTGCTGCTCAGCAGTGCTTTGTGAATCTAGGAAGGGTTGGGAAAACAGTTCCTGGGAGTATGCAGGATTTGAATCACTAATTTCCAAGGAGGGGCCAGGCTGGGCGGGAGGAGGTTGAGCTGAAAGATCCTGAGGTCCACTCCCTTGGCTAGCGTTGGTGGACTGCGTGGAAGACTGGGCGGTGGATAAACTACTGGATGCATTATCCGCTATCCAGTTGATCACCTGTTCGCACTGCTGGGGATCCAATAGGGGTGTGCCACGTGACACTGTAAATTGGGACAGGAAGCTAGAAAAGGGTACTCTGCGGCGTTCCAGTGCTCCATCAGAAGCAGGTACTGTGTCACCCTGCCCAGGACTACGGCCTCTGCCTGCAACCTCACTTTGACGCCCACGACCACGTCCTCGTCCTCGTCCCTTACCCCTGGGGTTCACCATTGTAAAGGTTATGCTAGAAAAGCTAGTTATGAAGGTGAAATACACTCTATTTGTCCAAACAGAGGATATATTGCGTGTTGCAAAAAGGACTATTCGGTAAAGAGCGTATTTTATGCAACCAAACCTTGGTTTACAGCAAACTGATGTGTATCAGTAACAGATATAAAACTGTGTTTTATATTTGTGGTATTTCTTCAGATCAAATACCCCTTCTTTATGTAACTATTAGATATGGCGTGCACAAAACTGGCCACAGGCCTAGTCACTAAATACAGAGCTTATTTTTGGACCACAAAACTTGGGTACCAGTAACAGATATAAAACTGTGTTTATATTTGTGGTATTTCTTCACATCAAATACCCTTTATTTCTTTAACTATTAGATATGGCGTGCACAAATCTGGCAACAGGCCTAGTCACTAAATACAGAGCGTATTTTTGAACCACAAAACTTGGGTACCAGTAACAGATATAAAACTGTGTTTATATTTGTGGTATTTCTTCACATCAAATACCCTTTATTTCTTTAACTATTAGATATGGCGTGCACAAATCTGGCAACAGGCCTAGTCACTAAATACAGAGCGTATTTTTGAACCACAAAACTTGGGTACCAGTAACAGATATAAAACTGTGTTTATATTTGTGGTATTTCTTCACATCAAATACCCTTTATTTCTTTAACTATTAGATATGGCGTGCTATAAAAATGCAATTTTTATCTAATGCGGTTTTTTGGACACACAAAACCTTGGATTAGAATGTAGGGTATTCTATACTATATATATATACTATATATGTGGCAGAATTGCGTATTCTGTACACTGCGCTTATGTGTACGCTAAACAAATATTTTTGGGCCAGGTGTGGTATATCTGTATCACTCAAAAATGCATTTTTATATCTTATGCGGTTTTATTTTTAGGCCGCAAATATTTCCTTTTTTAATTTATTAATTATTGTTATTAATTAATATTATTATTATTAAATGAGGTGACAGCGTGTGCTGTACCACTCTACGGAGTCTGAGGCACTACAAGTCCCAGACAGCAGCACAAATGAGGTTACAGCGTGTGCTGGAGTCTGAGGCACTACAAGTCCCAGACAGCAGCACAAATGAGGTTACAGCGTGTGCTGGAGTCTGAGGCACTACAAGTCCCAGACAGCAGCACAAATGAGGTTACAGACAGCGTGTGCTGGAGGCTAAATGGAGTCTGAGGAACATCCAGCAGCCGATATTCTAATAGTGCGGCGTTCGCCCAAAATGGCGGACGCCGCACTATAAAGCCCAGCCTAATGCACACACGATCCCTGCCTAATGCCTAATGCCTATAAAGATTGACTTGGAGACTGAGATTGAGACTTGGCACTGAGACAGTGAGTGCGCAGCTAAGATGGCGGCCGCTGCACTCCTGGTCCCAGCTGCCACACAGCTAGCCAGCAAATACAAGAGAGGACTAGTAGTAGTAAACGTAGATTAGCCCTGACAAGGGCTGTTGATTTCTGCACCCTGCCTGCCTGATTAATTCTGGTCTTTGTCCCTGCTCTAGTCCCTATCAATTCCCAGTCCCCCCAGCACGTCTGTCCCTATGCTCTTTCACACTGCAAATGGCTGAAAGCGCCGAACATAATGAAAGCAGTCTATTGGCTGGTCAGGTCACCTGATCTGGCCAGCCACTCACTGCTCTCGTCTTGTACATGTCCCTACGTCATGCTAGTAGCTTAGAAGGCTCACCTAACATGATTGGCTCCTTGAAAAACCGCCAAAAATGAGAAAAACAAAAACGAGATTTCACTCGAGTACCGCGAGATGTTCGGCCAAATACCGAACACCTTCGAACGCCCTAATGTCCGATCGAACACCAGGTTCGAGTGAACACGTTCGCTCATCACTAGTAGTGTGCAAAGTTTTGACGGCATTAAAAGAAATGACCTGCAAAGATATATTGCAGAGAATAATATAATAACTGACAACCAGTACAGATTCATGAAAGATAAGTCATGTCTAGCTAACATGTTGGGTTTCTATGAGAAGTTAAGAAAATCTGGATGTTGGTAATGTGGCTGATGTGATTTACAGTGCCTTGCGAAAGCATATGAATAAATGTATGAATATATAAAAAAAAATGATAACAATTTTGAACATTTTGCAATGTTCAAATTTTTAACTTTTATGCCCATAAACTAGATAGTTACAACACACAAAATAGTTAATAAATAACATTTCCCACATGTCTACTTTATAAAAGCATCATTTTTTAAACATACATTGTTTGTTGAAGAAAGAAGGGTTAAAAATGTTATCAGCAATTTCTGATTTTTCCAACAAAATTTGCAAAACTATTTTTTTTTAGGGACCACATCCCATTTGAAATTACTTTGAGGGGCCTATGTGACAGAAAATACCTAAAGGTAACAAAAACTAAACCCTTAAAAATCACATTCAAGACGTTTATTAACCCTTTAGGGGCTTCACAGGAATTAAAGCAATGTGGAAGGAAAAAATGAAAATGTTACTTTTTTCCACAAAAATATTGCTTTTGCCCCAAATTTTGCATTTTCAAAAGGGTAACAGGAGGAAATTGACCATAGAATTTGTTGTGCAGTTTCTACTGAGTACACCAATGCCACATATATATGGAAACCTACTGATTGGGCGCACGGCAGGGCTTGGAAGAGAAGGAGCACCATTAGACTTTTGGAGAACAAAATGTCACATTTACAAAGCCCCAGATGAGCAGGGGCGTAACTACCGCGGTCGCAGCGGTCGCCATTGCGACCGGGCCCAGCAGGTCAGGGGCCCGGGGCCGGCAGGTCAGAGCAGGGCCGGACTGGCCATCGGGCACTTCTGGCAAATGCCAGAAGAGCCGGTGCCAGTAGTGGGCCGCTGCACTGTTCCTCCCCCTCCCCCCGCCAGTGCCGCCGCCGCATTTAACTATACCGGCGTCTGTGACGCCGGTATAGTTCAATGCAATGGGAGGAGAGAGTGTCACCTGACGCTCCCTCTCCCATCATTCCCCGCTCTGCCTCTGACAGTACACTGCGGGTGCGCGATGACGTCATATCATCGCGCACCTGCTGTGTCCTGGGCAGACTGCAGCCGCCGAGACAGGAGCAGAGGAGCAGGGGAGCAGTGCAGCATCGCGGGCAAAAGGAAAGGTGAGGAGAGTGGTTTTTTTTTAACTGGACTGTGGGGCCATTATCGGGGGGGGGGGGGTTGGGGGGGAGATATGAGATGTGGGCTGTGCTCTATACATCCCTGTGTGGGCTGTGCTCTATATATCCGTGTGTGGGCTGTGCTCTATGTATTTCCCTGTGTGGGCTGTGCTCTATATATCCCTGTGTGGGCTGTGCTGTATATACCACTGTGTGGGCTGTGCTGTATATATCCCTGTGTGGGCTGTGCTCTATATATCCCTGTGTGGGCTGTGCTGTATATACCCCTGTGTGGGCTGTGCTGTATATACCCCTGTGTGGGCTGTGCTCTATATACCCCTGTGTGGGCTGTGCTGTATATACCCCTGTGTGGGCTGTGCTGTATGTACCCCTGTGTGGGCTGTGCTGTATGTACCACTGTGTGGGCTGGGCTGTATGTACCACTGTGTGGGCTGTGCTGTATGTACCCCTGTGTGGGCTGTGCTGTATGTACCCCTGTGCGGGCTGTGCTGTATGTAGCACTGTGTGGGCTGTGCTGTATGTACCACTGTGTGGGCTGTGCTGTATGTACCCCTGTGTGGGCTGTGCTGTATGTACCCCTGTGTGGGCTGTGCTGTATGTACCCCTGTGTGGGCTGTGCTGTATGTACCACTGTGTGGGCTGTACTGTATGTACCACTGTGTGGGCTGTGCTGTATATACCACTGTCAGGGCTGTGCTGTATATACCACTGTGTGGGCTGTGCTGTATATACCCCTGTGTGGGCTGTGCTGTCTTCCTTTCCCCCTTGTGCCCTCTCCCCTGCCCCCTCGTCACCATTTGCTTGTGTCTTTCTCACTGCCCCTGTATGGAGGGGCTGCATTATACTATGAGGGGGGCTGCATTGTATTCTATGGGGGTTGCTGTTGTGAATTCTGCTCTTGGGTTACCTCCAGTGGTTGTTGGTGGTAATACAGTTGTCCCTGGGTTGCAATCTTGGGCAGGTGTCCCTGCTGATTGCAGTGCTGACTGGGGTATTTAAGGTTGCAGGATTCATTAGTCCTTGCCAGTTGTCCATTGTTCTTGGAAGGTTTGGATCTCAGTCTGATTCCTCCTGCCCTGCTGCCAATTCAGCAAAGATAAGTGTCTAGTTTTTTGTTTCTGCAGCACACATGCTGTGTGCTTTATAGATCAGTGCTTTTCATTGTTTTTTCTTGTCCAGCTTAGACTGTGCCAGGATTTTTCCAGTCAAGTTGGATTCTCAGGAGATGCAGATATACGTTCCATGTCTTTAGTTAGATGGTGGAATTTTTGTATTATCTGCTGTGGATATTTTCAGGGTTTTATTACTGACCGCTTAGCATTCTGTCCTATCCTTTCCTGTTTAGCTAGAGTGGCCTCTTTTGCTAAACCCTGTTTTCTGCCTGCGTGTGTCTTTCCTCTAATACTCACAGTCAATATTTGTGGGGGGCTGTCTATCCTTTGGGGTTCTGCTCAGAGGCAAGATAGGATTCCCATTTCCATCTATAGGGGTATTTAGTCCTCCGGCTGTGTCGAGGTGTCTAGGATTGTTAGGTACATCCCACGGCTACTTCTAGTTGCGGTGTCAGTTTAGGGATTGCGGTCAGTATAGGTTCCACCTACTCCTGAGAAAGTCTCATGCGGCTCCAAGGCCACCGGATCATAACAGGTTGCATTGAATTGTATGGCGGGCGGGTGTGGGGGGCCATTTGGAAGTACGCACCGGGGCCCATAACTTTGTAGTTACGCCACTGCCCACAAATGATTCCATTTTGAAAACTTCACCCACAGGTGCTTCACAGAATTTTATAATAATGAGCCTTGAAAATTAAAAAATACTTTTTTTCAAGCAAAAATGTTGTTTCAGCCCCATTTTTTTCATTTTTGCAAGTGTAACAGAAGAAAATGAACCATACAATTTGTTGTGAAATTTCTCCTAAGTAAGTAAGTATATGTGGAGAAAAACTACTGTTTTTGCACAGGTGCACGGCAGGGATTGTAACAGAAGGAGCACCATTTGACTTTTGGAGAGCAAAATTTGCTGGAATAGATAGTGGAAGCTATGTCGCATTTACAAAGCCTCTAATGTGCCTAAAAGGTGGAAACCCCCTACAAATTACCCCATTTTGAAAACTACACCCCTGAAGGAATTTATCTAATGATGTAGTGAGCACCTTGAACCCACAGGTGCTTCACTGAATTTTATAACTTTGAGCCATAAAAATGAAAACATACATTTTTAACCAAAAATGTTGTTTAGCCCCCAATTTTTCCTTTACACAAGGCTAACAGGAGAAACTAGACCCCAATCTGTTGTGCAGTTTCTCCTTATTATTCCATTACCTGATGTGTAGTGGAAAACTACTGTTTGGGCACAAGCCTGGGCTTGTAAGGGAAGGAGTGGCAATTGAATTTTGGAGCGCAATTTTGTCTGGAATAGATTTCGGAGACCATATCATATGTGAAGAACCCCAGACATGAAAAACAGAAGAAACTGCTACAAGTGACTCCATTTTGGAAACTACACCTCTTCAGGAATTCATCTAAAGGTATAGTAAGCATTTGTAGCCCTCAGGGGATTCATAGAATTGTATAAAATTGGGCTGAGTCCATGGAAAATTGCATTTTTTTACATTAAAATGTTGCTTTAGCCCCAAGTTTGTAATTTTCAAAAGGGATAATAGGAAAAAATAGAACAGTATGATTTGTAACGCAATCTCTCCTGAGTACGCTAATACTCCATATTTGGTGGAAAACTACTTTTGAGGTACAGTGCAAAGCTCAGAAGGGAAGACGCGCCATATTGGAGTTCGGATTTTGCTGGAATGTCAGGGTGCGTCACATTAGCAGAGCTTCTGAAATGCCACAACAGCAGACCCCTCCATAAGTGACCCCTTTTTACAAACTACACCTCTCAGTGAATTTATTACAATCGTAATTACCTGAATAATCATGTTCACAGGTCATTTTTACCATTAAGTAATACTGTAAAAGCAAAACACAAAAATAATAACAGAATTGTGCTTATTCACTGCAGGCTTTTATTGCACTATGAGGAGGGGCATTATTTTTATTTTTGCCTCAGGCAGCAGGAAAGCTAAAATCGGCCTCACTTCACCGTAGATGCATATATGTAGACTAAAATAGATTCATTAAATTTATCCTATATGTATGTAAGAAACATTGTGAATTTCTGTACCCTCTTTACGTTTCTCATCTGCGGTCATGTGAGTTATTTAATAAATGAATGAACTAAAGCACAAATTCATGCTTCTCTATCAGCACCCGCACTTTGCCTTCCTGATGCCTACATAATACAGAATGTTCTGATTTGTAATAAAGATAAAAACACAGATTGAAAAGATGTGAGTTTGACCAGTGTAATAAATTGTTTCAGAAGTGGAAGATATTATGCATTTTTACTGCAGCAAGATGCCTCTTTCTGTGTCATGGCGAAAATACCACAGTCAGCTGACTACAATAGCAATGATAACATTTCAAATAAGTTCGACAGTGAAACCTACTTCATCATTCATTGTACTAGTATCACTACTAAAATTCATGACCAATAAACCTCCCATTAGCAGCCAGGTGGAGCCATCTTTTAGTGTATACATATGCCATTGCTGTCGTTTTTGGCCATTCACGAGTAACTGCAGGTACTGGGCCAAAAAGCTCCATTGCAGTAGGTTAGAAATCTACGGTTAAGACCACTCATATAGTGACAGTTATTTAGTTGTTAGTGGTCATAACCATGGACATCTAAGCTACTGCAATGCCCTGCACATGGGGTAAGCAACATAGAAAATCACATTTCTAATTGGATGTTTTGGAGGTATTTGCTAATATTTTTACTATTATTAAACCTACTACATATTAGAATAGGATCTTGTAGATATGAATGCCCCTTTAATTGATCAGCAGTGAAATATTCATGGTGACTGTGTGTCAGGATTCCTGTCCTTCAACAGTTTGAACAGTAGTGGCTGCTGTTGTTCACCTTGATAATTGTGCTGCAATTCCACTCCTTACCACTGGAGACTGCTGTTGTGTTCTGCAATTGCCCGTTACTAAGATGGCAGATTCTGAACCCGTGGATTCCATCTTATTTCCTGTTTGGACCAACTTAAAGCCATATGGATCTCTCACTCATTGCTTGAGCTTTGTGTCTAGCTGGTAATGTAATTCCAGACTAAGCTTCTGAATTGTCTTACCAAGGCTGTTCTCACTTATCTCAGGATTGTTTCCTACAACTCATTTGATAGCTCCAAGGACTTCTATTGCCACTTGCTGTTCATTGTTTGTGCATCTCTGGCCACTGAATTCCAGCAGTTCTACCCCAGTATTGTAACCCTGTGTGTCTGTGGCCTAATTCCTGCTGGTCAAGCGATCTCATTGCTGGGGTTGAACTGCTTGATCCTGCATGGTCCAAAATACATATTTAGCAAAATGTACCTTACCATAGATGAGCAGCACTGGGATGGCTCAAAACAGTGTCATTTGATGCCTAACTTAAGATCAGTGGTTGACTTCTGCAAAGTTAAGTTATTGTAATCCTCTAACTTTAGATAACCTGTGACAAGTTATCAAGATTGTATGTTATTTTAGCGGGAAATAAAGAAGGTGATATTTGATCTGCAGAATCTGGTCAGTCGGCCACATCCATAATCTAGATGGCAGCCCTCTCAATTGCATTTTAAATTACCACATCTGCAGCTCCTCTTTTGATTAGTCGGCTTGACACGACTCCATCATTGCAGTATGTCTCACATGTGACGTCACTTCAAGTCGATTAATCAAAAGAAATAGCAGCGGATGCCTTCCGGTAATAAGTGGTTGTAGGGCTCCCTTCTAGCGGCCACAGACTACTGACATGGTTGTTGGATAAGGTCCTTCAAATCAATTTGCTGCAACTCTGGAGTGAACCTTTGTTGTAGATGTAGTAATGGTATCGTAAGAAAGGGGATCCAGCTCAATGGATAAGATCTTCAACTTTATTTTTGCAGTATTAAAATATTGTTACATCCATGAATTGTCCACAAGCAGGAACATCAATGTGTCTCTGGTGCGCTCTGCTCCTTTACTCATGATGTGAACCTTTGTTACATCTGTAGTAATGCCTTATGCAGAGACGTCCGATCTTGAGGCAGTTTCTTATGCTCAATTATGGCTCAATAAATCAGTTTAGTTTAAGATAATTTGGGGGATATTCAGAGCCACTTCTCTTTCAATAACTGTGTTATTAGGATGACATCTTTTTTTCTACTAGTAGGGAGTTACATGCCCCCTTGGCACCCATGATCGAAATTCAATTCAAACCCTGTCACTAATGGGAATTTTCAGACTATTGAGAACTCTCTGGGAATTTATGTATCATTCAGCCCTATGCAACATTTAGAAACGTAAACTGACTATACACATTCTTTTAAATGTAAAGATATATTTTATCTTAGATTTTTTCTAGGCTTCTTCTTCATGAAGGATAATCTTTTTTTTTCCTAGCAGCACTTTTCTTTAATCTATATATTTAAAAGCATTTTAGTTGTGACAACGACTAAATAATATGGTTCTCAATGAAGGATCTACCATTTCTACACAATTTAAAAGTAATATATTAAATATCTGTCTCAATCTAAACATAATGTCAGGCCTATTTTCTAAATGAAGTGAGACAGCGGCTGTTTATTCCCTACCTGCCTTTTTTCCTTAGCAATTCATATTATGGATTTTCAATTCCTTAGAGATACTGTTGCTGGAAAACACCTCATTTCAATCTGTGTGTCTTCATCATCAGTTCTATTTCTCACAATGGAATCCATCATGGATAGGTGTGTCATCCTTAGAAACTCTTCTACTGATTTAATCCTTCTTGTTAACGACATCGGCACCCACCAGCTGTCAAACTGTACAGGTCCTTCTCAAAAAATTAGCATATAGTGTTAAATTTCATTATTTACCATAATGTAATGATTACAATTAAACTTTCATATATTATAGATTCATTATCCACCAACTGAAATTTGTCAGGTCTTTTATTGTTTTAATACTGATGATTTTGGCATACAACTCCTGATAACCCAAAAAACCTGTCTCAATAAATTAGCATATTTCACCCGTCCAATCAAATAAAAGTGTTTTTTAATAACAAACAAAAAAACCATCAAATAATAATGTTCAGTTATGCACTCAATACTTGGTCGGGAATCCTTTGGCAGAAATGACTGCTTCAATGCGGCGTGGCATGGAGGCAATCAGCCTGTGACACTGCTGAGATGTTATGGAGGCCCAGGATGCTTCAATAGCGGCCTTAAGCTCATCCAGAGTGTTGGGTCTTGCGTCTCTCAACTTTCTCTTCACAATATCCCACAGATTCTCTATGGGGTTCAGGTCAGGAGAGTTGGCAGGCCAATTGAGCACAGTAATACCATGGTCAGTAAACCATTTACCAGTGGTTTTGGCATTGTGAGCAGGTGCCAGGTCGTGCTGAAAAATGAAATCTTCATCTCCATAAAGCATTTCAGCCGATGGAAGCATGAAGTGCTCCAAAATCTCCTGATAGCTAGCTGCATTGACCCTGCCCTTGATGAAACACAGTGGACCAACACCAGCAGCTGACATGGCACCCCACACCATCACTGACTGTGGGTACTTGACACTGGACTTCAGGCATTTTGGCATTTCCTTCTCCCCAGTCTTCCTCCAGACTCTGGCACCTTGATTTCCGAATGACATGCAAAATTTGCTTTCATCAGAAAAAAGTACTTGGGACCACTTAGCAACAGTCCAGTGCTGCTTCTCTGTAGCCCAGGTCAGGCGCTTCTGCCGCTGTTTATGGTTCAAAAGTGGCTTTACCTGGGGAATGCGGCACCTGTAGCCCATTTCCTGCACACGCCAGACTCAGTCCACTGCTTCCTCAGGTTCCCCAAGGTCTGGAATCGGTCCTTCTCCACAATCTTCCTCAGGGTCCGGTCACCTCTTTTCGTTGTACAGCGTTTTCTGCCACATTGTTTCCTTCCAACAGACTTACCATTGAGGTACCTTGATACAGCACTCTGGGAACAGCCTATTTGTTGAGAAATTTCTATCTGGGTCTTACCCTCTTGCTTGAGGGTGTCAATGATGGCCTTCTTGACATCTGTCAGGTCGCTAGTCTTACCCATGATGGGGGTTTTGAGTAATGAACCAGGCAGGGAGTTTTTAAAAGCCTCAGGTATCTTTTGCATGTGTTTAGAGTTAATTAGTTGATTCAGAAGATTAGGGTAATAGGTCATTTAGAGAACCTTTTCTTGATATGCTAATTTATTGAGACAGGTTTTTTGGGTTATCAGGAGTTGTATGCCAAAATCATCAGTATTAAAACAATAAAAGACCTGACAAATTTCAGTTGGTGGATAATGAATCTATAATATATGAAAGTTTAATTGTAATCATTACATTATGGTAAATAATGAAATTTAACACTATATGCTAATTTTTTGAGAAGGACCTGTATATATATCGGTAAAGGCTTCTACATAAGAACTCAATTGTACTCTTTACGGAATGAATTTAGATGTCATAAATGAGATGTCTGAAGATATTAATATGCAGTTAAATCCATCTCCTTCAATCATTGCCTCTCAGATGCAGAACATGTTATTTTATCGTTATGCGCGATACAAATGGCTTTTACCGAGTACTCTTTCCGCAGTCAATTTCAAAGGAAGCAAAATCGGGAAAATCACGATTTGGCCACAATGTGGTACGTAATCTTTTGTTTAACTTCTTCATTATATGAATTCTGCTTTCATCAGGCATCCCCTGGTTATTTCAGCTTTATAGTACTGAAAAGCACCAGATCTCAGTGTCTCCGTAACAGAAAACATCAGCAGGCCTACTGGAAAGCCAGATATATTATCTTGGTATTGTTAGGGAATGACGAATGCCAGGCAAGACTTCAGTATTCTAGAATAAATGGATGTAATATTTAGCGAAGGCTGAAGAACCAATTTGTGGGGTTACTACTGTAAGATAGGAAAAGGCTCTTTTTTGCTGAAATCCATATTCCTATCCCTAAGGTGCAATATTATAGTAGTTAGTGCTGATGGGCTTCAGGTATAAAGCAAAGTCTGGCTATTGAATCAGCAGGAAATGTGACACCTACTTTTCCAAACTAGATATATGCTTGGTGCTGTTCTATCTTTCTTTCTCTTATGTGTCTTACAAAATTTGAAGAGACAAAGACAATGAGCAGAAAAAAGCGTTACACAGGGCAATCTAGGTTCAGTAACCTGAATAATGTGTTTATGGACCCCTGATGGCAAATTTGGTGTCAGTAAGTAGTAATTATGCTTGGAGATGACGGCACTAAAATATAGGACAGTGTTATGTATGTATTAATTCACTTTGTCCTTACAGAAACATTGTTGAAAGGTTCATAGTTAAGTGGCACATACAGTAGGTCTAATATACAGGCTTTCTTTTGGCTAGAGTCACTCATGCAGCTTTTACTGTATTTTTTAGAGTCAAATGCGGAAGTGGATTGAAAGTATTTAGGAAAGTCTGATGCTTCTTTCTGATTTTTTTCTGCATCTACATGGTGTATGACTTAAAAAATGTCCTCAATAAACTGCATGTGTGATTTCAGCCTAAGGCCAGAATCACACATTATAAATACAGTACCTATCAGGCTGTTCAGTTCAGGTCAGGAGATTGCGTGGCCGGTTCATACATCACGGATTTGCACTTAGACTGTGAATGTCAGATGTGTTTTTTTTCTTTTACATTTTTTTAAATGCTTTTGCATGGTTGTAAGTCGATGGAAAAATATATGAAATATTACAAACAGTATTGGCTTTTTATTTTTCACATTTTTACTAGATTTTTGTGCATGTTTTAAAGCACCACTCCAGCACTTTTTTCACCACTGGAGTGGTGATTTAAATATAGGTCTCTTGCCTCCCACCCCCATCCAGGGCCGGTTTTAGGCAAAGTGGGGCCCTAGGCAAAGTTTAAAATGGGGCCCCAAATGCTAACATATTGCACATCACACAGAAGCATTTCGGTTGTATTTACATGCGCTGAGTTCAGGCCGCTAAACGAGTGTGATAGACAATACTGAAGTCGTTCGACGATTGTTTCCCGGCCTCTTTCCACCATCTGAGAAAGAATGATGGGGACAGAACGATCACTAATAGATCTCTAACAGATCACCATACAGTATCATGTTATCAGCAGCACATCTACAGTTTACACCGGCGATGTCCTGCAGAGAACAATGATTTTTATTCCGGCATAAACAATCCAATCACCCAATGAATATGTAGCATTTTGCTTGTTTAGTATAATGCACCCCATACTCCTCCATATATTATATGTGCACCACAGTCCTCCATCTTGTAAAATGCACACCCCATAGTCCTCCATATAATATATTGTGCCCCTTAGTCCTCCATATAGTATAATACACTCCTCATAGTCCTCCATATAGTATTATACACTTCCCATAGTCCTCCATATAGTATAATACACTCTTCATAGTCCTCCATATGTTAAAATATACTCCTCAGTCCTCCATATAGCATAATACACTCCTCAGAGTGCTCCATATAGTATAATGCACCGCCATAGTCATCCATATAGTACAATTCACTTGCCATAGTATAATGCACCCCATAGTTCTTCATATAGTATAATGTATTCCCCATAGTCCTCGATACAGTATAATGCAGCCCAAATATAGTATAATGCAGCCACCACCCCACAGAGTATAATGCAGCCACCCCACAGAGTATAATGCAGCCACCCCACAGAGTATAATGTAACCCCCCACATAGTATAATGTAACCCCCCCACAGAGTATAATGTAACCTCCCCATAGAATATAATGCTGCCCCCCATATAGTATAATGTAGCCCCCTCAAAGAGTATGATGCAATCACCCCTCATAGAATATAAGTATAATACAGCCCCCCCATAGAATATAATGTAGCCCCGAACAGGATATAATACAGCCCACCTCCCCATAGAATATAATGTAGCCCCATCAAAGAGTATGATGCAATCATCCCTCATAAAATGTAATAAAGCCCCCCACAGAATATAATGCAGCCCCCCATAGTTTATAACACAACCTCCTCCATAGAATATAATGTATAATGTACCCCCCAAATATATAACACAGCCTCCCCATAGAATATAATATACCCCTATAGTATATAGCACAGCCCACATAGGAGTATATAGCACAGCCACGTAGTATATAGCACAGCCCACACAGTAGTATATAGCACAGCCCACACAGCAGTATACAGCACAGCCCACACAGTAGTATACAGCACAGCCCACACAGTAGTATACAGCACAGCCCATACAGTAGTATACAGCACTGCCCATACAGTAGTATACAGCACAGCCCATACAGTAGTATACAGCACAGCCCACACAGTAGTATACAGTACTTCCCACACAGTAGTATCCAGCACAGCCCACACAGTAGTATACAGCAAAGCCCACACAGTAGTATACAGCACAGCCCACAAAGTAGTATACAGCACAGCCCACACAGTAGTATACAGCACAGCTCACACAGTAGTATACAGCACAGCCCACACAGTAGTATACAGCACTGCCCACACAGTAGTATACAGCACAGCCCACACAGTAGTATACAGCGCTGCTCACATCCCCCCTTCCCTCCCCTCCTCTCCCCTCCTGAGTATGGCCCCACAATCCAGTAAAAAAAACCACAAGCTCCTCACCTCTCCTCATGCCCACGCTGCTCCCTGCTCCTGTGTCGGCGGCTGCCGCCGCACTGCCTGGCACGCTGTGAGTGCACGATGATGCGCACCAGCAGTGTCAGAGGCAGAGCGGGGAATGATGGGAGAGGGATCATAAGGTGACGCCCTCTCCTCCATCATTACTTTGAACTGTACCTGCAGACGCAGCTGCCTGGTCTGCCTGCCCCTAACGCCGGCCCTGCCCCCGTCACATACTCACCCTCCCTGTATCGTCATTCTTTTATGGCGCTGGTCTGGTTAAGCCATCTTGTGAGCACAGCTTCAGACTGTCCGGAATTCAGAAACTACAGGTGCTTCTCACAAAATTAGAATATCATCAAAAAGTTAATTTATTTCAGTTCTTCAAAACAAAAAGTGAAACTTATATAGAGTCAATAAAACAGTGATCTATTTCAAGTCTTTATTTTTGTTAATGATGATTTTGGCTTATAGCCAATGAAAACCCAAAAGTCATTATCTCAGTAAATTAGAATACTTTATAACACCAGCTTGAAAAATGATTTTAAAATCCGAAATGTTGGCCTATTGAAATTTATATTCAGTAAATGCACTCAATACTTGGTCGGGGCTCCTTTTGCATCAAATACTGCATTAATGCGTCATGGCATGGAGGTGATCAGCCTGTGGCCACCACTGAGGTGTTATGGAAGCCCAGGTTGGTTTGATAGCAGCCTTCAGCATTGTTGAGTCTGGTGTTTCTCATCTTCCTCTTCACAATGCCCTCTATGAGGTTAAGATCAGGCGAGTTTGCTGACCAATCAAGCACAGTGATGCTGTTGTTTTTAAACCCGGTATTGGTATTTGCCAGTGTGGACAGGTGCCAAATCCTGCTGGAGAATGAAATTTCTACCTCCAAAAAGCTTGTCGGCAGAGGGAAGCATGAAGTGCTCTTAAATTTCCTGGCACACGGCTGCGCTGAATTTGGTCTTGATAAAACACAGTGGACCTACACCAGCAGATGACATGGCTCCCCAAACCATCACTGATTGTGAAAACCTCACTTTCTATTGGATTGGTGATCATAGCTTTTTTTTTTTATTAAACTTCACACTAGACCTCAAGCAGCTTGGATTGTATGCCTCTCCACTCTTCCTCCAGACTCTGGGACCTTGATTTTCAAATGAAATGCAAAATTTACTTTCATCTGAAAACAATACCTTGGACCACTGAGCAACAGTCCAGTTCTTTTTCTCCTTGGCCAAGCTAAGATGCTTCTGGCATTGTCTATTGGTCATGAGTGGCTTGACACAAGGAATGAAACACAGGGAATGTGTGGTGGCTCTTGAAGCAATGACTCCAGCAGCAGCCCACTCCTTGTGAATCTCCCCAAAATTTTTGAATGGCCTATTCTTAGCAATCCTTTCAAGGCTGCGTTTATCCCGGATGCTTGTGCACCTTTTTCTACCATACTTTTTCCTTCCACTCAACTTTCCATTAATATTATTGGATACAGCACTCTGTGAACAGCCAGCTTATTTAGTAATGACCTTTTGTGGCTTACCCTCCTTGTGGAGTGTGTCAATGACTACCTTCTGGACATCTGTCAAGTCAGTCTTGCCCATGATTGTGGAGCCTACTAAAACAGACTAAGTGTTAGGGTTTGCAGAACGCACGGAATATATTTATAGAGGTGATTGGTGCGTTCGCAACCCGGGATCCACCGTGCAGGAATATCCCGCTGCTAAGTGGATGGCGGCGCAATATGGCGGTAATAACCAGCTCTGTTAGCTTCACAGAGTGGCCGAGAAAGCAAAGCTCTGTGCCCTGTTAACTCTCACAGAGACACAGGCTAACTACCCAGACGAGAGCAGTCAGTGGTCATTCATGCATACAACACTCCTCGCCGGAGGTGCCAGCATTCTAGGGGCTTATTTCAGCCGGGTCCCTGAATACTCTCACACACAAACTCCTCGCCGGAGGTGTCAGCATTCTAGGGGCTTATTTCAGCCGGGTCCCTGAACACATTCACACAAATGACCACAATGGCGCAAAGCATGTAACATGTGAATATACTAGCGCATGGCCGTTAGGCCATGCGAGCCTTAAATAGCTGCAGCACATACAGGACCTTAAAGAAGAGGACCAATGAGAGATTGCCATACCTGAGCATGTGACCTTAGATCTCCACTGAGAGATCTTGCTCTGGGCATGCTCAGTGTGTGCAGAGCAGGACTTAGTACTAGCACATATAGGACCTTCCTGAAAGGACCAATGGACTTGGCTGCAGAAGCTGAACATGTGACCCCTGATCTCCAGTGAGAGATCTTACCCTGGGCATGCTCAGTATGTGCAAAGCAGGACTTAGTCCCAGGAAAGCCTGTTCACCGTAGATCGGTGCAGGGTACAATAGTAGAGCCTGGAGAGGCAGCAATAACCCTTTGCACTGAATCAGACTCAGTGAGACGCTGGGACTGACGTCTCCACTGAGCAGGCTCCACTGCGGCCGATGGAGAATGGGAGACTGCAGCAGAGACAGATCGAGATTCCCCCTGTGCAACAGAGGAAACTCGACTCCTAACATTACTCCCCCCTCCTAGGGCCCCCCCTCCTTGAGCCTCACTACGCTCAAAAGCTGCAATGAGCAGCGGAGCCCGAATGTGCTCCACAGGCTCCCAGGTTCTATCCTCAGAACCGTGACCCTTCCAATCCACCAGATAAAATTTCTTGCCACGTACCACCTTGCACCCCACGATAGCATTCACCTCAAACTCATCCGTGGATGAACCCAATGTCCCAGCAGAAGACTCAGAAAACCAGGACAAATGAACGGGCTTTAAGAGGGAAACGTGAAAGGTATCGGTGATAACAAGGCGTGGAGGAATAGCCAAACGGTAGACCACAGGGTTCACCTGTTCCAGAACCTTGAACGGGCCAATGTAGCGAGGTGCAAACTTAGTGAACTCAACTCGCAGCCTGATGTTACGGGCGGAGAGCCACACTAAGTCACCAGGAGCAAAGGTCAGAGCGGGGCGTCGATGTGTATCAGCCGAGACCCTCATTCTCTCCTTAGAGGCCCGGATGGCATCCTGTGTGCGGTCCCAGATGTCACGTGCCTCCACCGCCCAGTCTGCCACCCTAGAATCGGTGGATGACACGGGCATGGGCACAGGGACACGCGGATGCTGGCCGTAATTAAGGAGGAAAGGAGTCTGACCAGTGGAATCGGCTACGGCATTATTCAAGGCAAATTCCGTCCAAGGTAGCAAAGATGCCCAGTCATCCTGCCTAGCAGAGACAAAATGCCGTAAGTATGTCACCAGAGTCTGATTGGTTCTCTCTACCAACCCATTCATCTCGGGATGATATGCAGAGGAGAGATTCAGCTCTATGCTGAGTAAACGGCAGAGCTCTCTCCAAAACTGAGACGCAAACTGGGGACCCCGGTCGCTGACAACTTTATCAGGCATACCATGTAAGCGGAAAATATGCTTAATGAACAACGTCGCCAAGGCCCGTGCAGAAGGTAACCGTGGTAGTGGCACCAAATGCACCATTTTCGAGAAATGATCGGTGATGACCCAAATGATGGTACAGCTGCGAGACTTGGGCAAACCCACCACAAAGTCCATCCCGACCATCTCCCAAGGCCTGTCTGCCACCGGCATGGGGTAAAGTAACCCGGCAGGCCAATGCCGTGAAGACCGATTCTGGGCGCAGGAGACACAAGCCCGAATATAGTCCCCGACGTCACGGGCCATATGCGGCCACCAGTACGTCCTCGCCAAAAGCTCAGATGTCCTCTTGGTTCCAAAATGTCCACCCACTCTGGACAAGTGAGCCCAAGAGAGAACCTCCGGTCGCAAATTTGCTGGTACGAAAGTCTTGCCCGGGGGCACGGACTCTAGCGAAACCGGGGCCACAGTTCTCAGGCTCTCAGAGGGGACAATAAGCCGAGGCTCCTCATCCTCCTCTTCAGATGACACTACGGAGCGAGAGAGAGCATCGGCACGAATGTTCTTCTCTCCAGAGAGAAAATGGAGGGTAAAATGGAACCGGGAGAAGAACAGGGACCATCTGGCCTGGCGAGAATTCATCCGCTGGGCCGTCTGTATATACACCAAGTTTTTGTGGTCGGTGAATACTTGGAAGGGAAAGCGTGCTCCCTCCAAGAGGTGTCTCCACTCAGAAATAGCCAACTTCATTACTAGCAACTCCCTGTCCTCGATGGAATAATTCCTCTCCGCTGGTGTGAAGGTCTTGGAGAAGAAGAAGCAAGGATGCTTCCGACCTTGAGCATCCTTTTGGAAAAGGACTGCTCCAGCACCAACGGATGAGGCATCCACCTCCATAATAAATGGCTTATCTACATCGGGACGATGTAGAATTGGAGCGCTAGCAAAGTGATACTTAATCGAAAGGAATGCCTTGGAGACATCCTCCGACCACAACTTGGGATTTGCTCCCTTCTTGGTGAGGGCAACCAAGGGAGCTACCAAAGTTGAAAAGTGTGGAATGAACTGGCGATAGTAATTGATGAACCCCATAAAGCGCTGCACTGCTTTAAGTGAATGGGGTTCCTGCCAGTCCATCACAGCTTGTAGTTTGACAGTATCCATAGCCAAACCCTGGACAGAGATGATATAACCAAGGAATGGCAAGGACTCCTGCTCAAACACGCACTTCTCCAATTTGGCATAGAGGGAGTTTGCCCGTAAGAGGTCGAAGACTTTGCGAACATCTCTCCGGTGGGTCAATATCTGGAGAGTAGATGAGAATATCATCCAGATAGACTACGACTGAGGTGGTGAGCATCTCCCGGAAGATGTCGTTCACAAAGTCTTGGAAAACGGTTGGGGCATTACAGAGCCCGAAGGGCATCACCAGATATTCATAGTGCCCATCCCTGGTGTTAAAAGCCGTCTTCCACTCGTCCCCCTCACGTATGCGGATCAGGTTATAAGCACCCCGCAGATCTAATTTAGTAAAAACCTTTGCTCCCCGTAGCCCATCAAAGAGCTCAGATATCAGGGGTAGTGGGTACTTGTTTTTGACGGTGATGGCTTTAAGACCCCTGTAGTCAATGCATGGACGCAATTCTCCACTCTTCTTCTCTATGAAGAAGAACCCAGCCCCAGCAGGTGACACTGACTTCCTAATAAAACTTCTTGCCAGATTTTCTTGGATATACTGAGACATTGCCTCCATCTCCGGGAGAGATAACGGATAGACTCGACCCCGGGGAGGCTCAGCTCCAGGCAAGAGATCGATAGGACAGTCATAGGGGCAGTGAGGCGGAAGGGTCTCCGCAGCCCTTTTGGAGAATACGTCCACATAAGGCCAATAGTGCTTGGGGAGAGAGGAAAGATCTGCGGGTACCTCAGTTGTAGCAACCTGAACGCACTCCCTCTGACATCTACCCTCGCAGGATTTACTCCATCCCAAAATTTTCCCTGAGGACCACTCTATATGAGGAGAATGAAAACGAAGCCAGGGTATCCCCAACAGGACCTCATCAACTCCCTCAGGAAGGACCAAAAGAGAAATAATCTCCTGATGTGATGGAGATACAGAGAGAGTGAAAGGGATGGTTTGGTGTGTAATCTGTGAAGGTAGTGTCGACCCATTTACCACTCGAATGGTTATTGGCTTGGCGAGCATCACCAGGGGTATTGCGTGTCGCTGAGCGAAAGTGGATGATATAAAATTGCCCTCCGCTCCAGAGTCCACGCAAAGCTCTACCATAAGAGTGGATGGGCCTATGGTAATTGTCCCCTTGAAGGACAATTTTGAGGTAAACGTCGCCGTGTCTAATGTACCTCCTCCAACTGCCACTAAACGCTGACGTTTCCTCGACCGCTGCGGACACTTGGAGGCAAGATGTCCGGACTGCTGGCAAACATGACAGACCTTAGGGGCATGAGCGGCCTGGGACTTAGACCCCGCTCGTGACCCCTCCATGGCCTCATGTGACTCGGGCGCCTGGACCGGAGATTCCAAAGGTCTGGCAAAGGTGGGAGCCAGCCAAAACCTCTGCTTACACTGGGCTCGCTCCAACCTTTGCTCGGGAAAACGAAGGTCTATGCGAGTTGATATGGATATGAGCTCCTCCAGTGTAGCAGGAATCTCCCTAGTGGCCAAAGCGTCCTTCACATGGTCAGCCAGCCCCCTCCAGAAGACTGGGATGAGGGTTTTATCAGACCACTCCAACTCAGACGCTAAGGTCCGGAAGAGAATGGCAAATTGGCTGACCATGGTCGAACCCTGAGTCAATGCCAGCAGTTGGAGCGCCATATCATGGGTGACTTGAGGTCCTACGAAGACCTGCTTCAGAGTGTCCAGAAACCGAGGAACACTCTGCACCACATGATCATTGCGCTCCCACAGCGGCATAGCCCACTCCAAAGCTCTGTCCGACAGAAGAGAAATTACAAATCCCACCTTTGCCCGCTCTGTGGGAAAACGTGCAGCCAGGAGCTTGAGATGTATACCGCACTGGCTCACGAATCCCCTACAGGACTTACTGTCCCCAGAGAATTTTTCAGGCAATGGAAGATGGGATAAGGTCAGGACAGAGGTGGCAGTGGGTAAAGCTGCCACGCTAGCAGCCTGAACAGCAATTGCGGTAACATCCACCGCCGAAGTTGCACGCTCGAGAGACGCCAACCGGCCCTCCAGCAGCTGGATGTACCCTTGCAATCGCTGTTTGTCCACCATTACTTAGCCAGATCCTGGCACTAGTATAATGTTAGGGTTTGCGGAACGCACCAAATATATTTATTGAGGTGATTAGTGCGTTCGCAACCCGGGATCCACCGTGCAGGAATATCCTGCTGCTAAGTGGATGGCGGCGCAATATGGCGGTAATAACCAGCTCTGTTAGCTTTACAGAGTGGCCGAGAAAGCAAAGCTCTGTGCCCTGTTAACTCTCACAGAGACGCAGGCTAACTACCCAGACGAGAGCAGTCAGTGGTCATTCATGCATACAACACTCCTCGCCGAAGCTTATTTCAGCCGGGTCCCTGAATACTCTCACACACAAACTCCTCGCCGGAGGTGCCAGCATTCTAGGGGCTTATTTCAGCCGGGTCCCTGAACACATTCACACAAATGACCACAATGGCGCAAAGCATGTAACATGTGAAGATACTAGCGCATGGCCGTGCGGCCATGCGAGCCTTAAATAGCTGCAGCACATACAGGACCTTAAAGAAGAGGACCAATGAGAGATTGCCATACCTGAGCATGTGGCCCTAGATCTCCACTGAGAGATCTTGCCCTGGGCATGCTCAGTGTGTGCAGAGCAGGACTTAGTCCTAGCACCTATAGGACCTTCCTGAAAGGACCAATGGACTTGGCTGCAGAAGCTGAACATGTGACCCCTGATCTCCAGTGAGAGATCTTACCCTGGGCATGCTCAGTATGTGCAAAGCAGGACTTAGTCCCAGGAAAGCCTGTTCGCCGTAGATCGGTGCAGGGTACAATAGTAGAGCCTGGAGAGGCAACAATAACCCTTTGCACTGAATCAGACTCAGTGAGACGCTGGGACCGACGTCTCCGCTGAGCAGGCTCCACTGTGGCCGATGGAGAATGGGAGACTGCAGCAGAGACGGATCAAGATTCCCCCTGTGCAACAGAGGAAACTCGACTCCTAACACTAAGGGACCTTTTTAAATGCTTGCCAAAAGTACCAATACCTGGTTGAAAAATAACTGAATCACTGTGCTTGATTGGCCAGCAAACTCGCCTGACCTTAACCAAATAGAGAATCTATGGGGTATTTTCAAGAGGAAGATGATAGACACCAGACCCAACAATGTAGACAAGCTGAAGACTGCTGTCAAAGCATCCTGGGCTTTCATAACACCTCAGCAGTGCAACAAATTAATTGCCTCCACACCACGCAACATTGATGCAGTAATTGATGCAAAAGGAGCCCCAATCAAGCATTGAGTGCATTTACTGAACATTCTTTTCAGTAGGCCAACATTTTGGATTTTCAAATCATTTTTTAATGCTGGTGTTATAAAGTATTCTAATTTACTAAGAAAATGACTTTTGGGTTTTCATTGTCTGTAAGCCATAATCATCAACATTAACCCCTTTATGATATCGGACGTACTATCCCGTCGAGGTGGTATGGGCTCGTATGACCACTGATGGGATAGTACATCATCACCGATGGGCCATGCTCACAGGGGGAGCGCTGGCCGATCGGGGCCGGGTGTCAGCTGACTATCACGTGCCACTGTCACGGACCGCTCCTGGCACATTAACCCCCGGAACACTGCGAGCAAAGATGATCGCAGCATTCTGGCGGCACAGGGAAGCATTGCGCAGGGAGGGGACTCCCTACGTACTTCCCTGAGACCCTCGGAGCAATGCGATGTGATCGCGTTGCTCCAAGGGTCTCCTACCTCCTGCTCCCTGCAGGCCCAGATCCAAAATGACCACAAGGGGCCTTCCGGGTCCTGCAGGGAGGTGGCTTCCAATCGGCTGCTCAGAGCAGGCGCCAGGAAGCCTCCCTGCAGTGCCTGTGTGATCGCTGATCTGACACAGTACACTGCAAAGTGTCAGATCAGCGATCTGTCACTATAATGTGATGTCCCCCCCGGGGCAATGTAAAAAAGTTTAAAAAAATATTTACATGTGTAAAAAAAATGAAAAATTCCTAAATAAAGAAAAAATATATTATATTGTTTCAATAAATACATTTATTTATCTAAATAAAAAAAATAAAAGTACACATATTTAGTATCGCCGCGTGCGTAACTACCCGACCTAAAAAACGGTTCCACTAGTTAACCCTTTCAGTGAACACCGTAAAAAAAAAACGAGGCAAAAAAAGACGCCTTATTATCATACTGCCAAAAAAGTGGAATAACACGCGATCAAAAAGACGGATATAAATAACCATGGTACCGCTGAAAACGTAATCTTGTCCCGCAAAAAACGAGCCACCATACAGCGTCATCAACAAAAAATAAAAAAGTTATAGTCCTCAGAATAAAGCGATGCAAAAAACTATTTTTTGCAATAAAAAGTGTCTTTTAGCGTGTGACGGCTGCCAATCATAAAAATCCGCTAAGAAAAATAATACAATTTTAAAAAATTTATTTATTTCCATTTTCCCATTAGGGTTAGGGTTATGGTTGGGGCTAAAGTTAGGGTTGGGGCTAAAGTTAGGGTTAGGGTTGGGGCTAAAGTTAGTGTTGGGGTTAGGGTTGGGGCTAAAGTTAGGGTTAGAGTTGGGGCTAAATTTAGGGTTAGAGTGGGGCTAAAGTTAGGGTTTGGATTACATTTACGGTTGTGATTAGGGTTGGGATTAGGGTTAGGGGTGTGGTTAGGGTTATGGTTGGGATTAGGGTTAGGGGTGTGTTTGGGTTAGGGTTTCAGTTAGAATTGGGGGGTTCCACTGGTTAGGCACATCAGGGGCTCTCCAAACGCGACATGGCATCCGATCTCAATTCCAGCCAATTCTGCGTTGAAAAAGTAAAACAGTGCTCCTTCCCTTCCAAGCTCTCCCGTGCCCCTAAACAGGGGTTTACCCCAACATATGGGGTCTCAGCGTACTCAGGACAAATTGGACAACAACATTTGGGGTCCAATTTCTCCTGTTACCCTTGGGAAAATACAAAACTGGGGGCTAAAATATAATTTTTGTAGAAAAAAAGGATTTTTTATTTTCACGGCTTTGTGTTTTAAACTGTAGTGAAACACTTGGGGGTTCAAAATTCTCACAACACATCTAGATAAGTTCCTTGGGGGGTCTAGTTTCCAATATGGGGTCACTGTGGGGGTTTCTAATGTTTAGGTACATCAGGGGCTCTGCAAATGCAACGTGACGCCTGCAGACCAATCCATCTAAGTCTGCATTCCAAACGGCGCTCCTTCCCTTCCGAGCTCTGCCATTCACCCAAATGATGGTTCCCTCCCACATGTGGGGTATCAGTGTACTCAGGACAAATTGCACAACAACTTTTGGGGTCCAACTTCTCCTGCTACCCTTGGGAAAATACAAAACTGGGGGCTAAAAATAATTTTTGTGGAAAAAAAAAGAATTTGTATTTTCACGGCTCTGCGTTATAAACTGTAGTGAAACACTTGGAGGTTCAAAGTTTTGACAACACACCTAGATAAGTTCCTTAGGGGGTCTTCTTTCCAAAATGGTGTCACTTGTGGGGGGTTTCAATGTTTAGGCACATCAGGGGCTCTCTAAACGTGACATGGCGTCCCATCTCAATTCAAGTCAATTTTGCATTGAAAAGTCAAATTGTGCTCCTTCCCTTCCGAGCTCTGCCATGCGCCCAAACAGTGGTTTACCCCCACATATGGGTTATCAGCATACTCAGGACAAATTGCACAACAACGTTTTTAGTCCAGTTTCTTCTGTTACCCTTGGGAAAATAAAAAATTGGGGGCGAAAATATCATTTTTGTGAAAAAATATGATTTTTTATTTTTACAGCTCTACATTATAAATTTCTGTGAAGCACTTGGTTAGTCAAAGTGCTCACCACACATCTAAATAAGTTCCTTAGGGGGTCTACTTTCCAAAATGTTGTCACTTTTGGGGGGTTTCAATGTTTAGGCACATCAGGGGCTCTCCAAATGCGACATGGCGTCCCATCTCAATTCTAGTCAATTTTGCAATGAAAAGTCAAATGGTGCTCCTTCCCTTCCGAGCTCTGCCATGCGCCCAAATAGTAGTTTACCCCCACATAAGGGGTATCAGTGTACTCAGGACAAGTTGGACAACAACTTTTGGGGTCCAATTTCTTCTGTTACCCTTGGTAAAATAAAACAAATTGGAGCTGAATTAAATTTTTTGTGAAAAAAAGTTAAATGTTCATTTTGTTTAAACATTCCAAAAATTCCTGTGAAACACCTGAAGGGTTAATAAACTTCTTGAATGTGGTTTTGAGTACCTTGAGATGTGTAGTTTATAGAATGGTGTCACACTTGGGTATTTTCTATCATATAGACCCCTCAAAGTGACTTCAAATGTGATGTGGTCCCTAAAAAAAATGGTGTTGTAAAAATGAGAAATTGCTGGTCAACTTTTAACCCTTATGACTCCGTAACAAAAAAAATTTTGGTTCCAAAATTGTGCTGATGTAGACATGTGGGAAATGTTACTTATTAAGTATTTTGTGTGAGGTATCTCTGTGATTTAAGGGCATAAAAATTAAAATTTGGAAAATTGCAAAATTTTATTTTTTTTTGCTAAATTTCTGTTTTTTTCACAAATAAATGCAGGTAATATCAATGAAATTTTACCACTATCATGAAGTACAATATGTCACGATAAAACATTGTCAGAATCATTAGGATCTGTTGAAGCGTTCCAGAGTTATAACCTCATAAAGGGACAGTGGTCAAAATTGTAAAAATTGGCCACGTCATTAACGTGCAAACCACCCTTGGGGGTAAAGGGGTTAACAGAACTAAACACTTGAAATAGATGACTCTGTTGTAATGACTCTATATAATATATGAGTTTCACTTTTTGCATTGAAGAACTGAAATTAACTTTTTGATGATATTGTATTTAGTGAGAAGCACTTGTAACTTCATTCCTTTGTGGAGGTGACTATATAGAGAATGATGTCCCTTCAGCGTAGACTGGAATAGATTCAGGAAGCAATGAACTTTCTTGCTTTTCTTTGACTTGACTACACAGTACAAGATTGGTTTATACCAGCTCACCAAAAGTGTGTGCACTGAGCTTCTCACATCCTTTTCAATGGCTTGTTGTGAGGAAACTGAACACCTTACTTTCATACTTTCATATGCATATATTGACCAGTGCATGGCAGCAAAATACAAAGCACATGAGTCTTTACTGTACGCACATACAGTGTATTATACTTCTAACTCTCAGGGCCCAAAGTGGTTCTGGCACACTGGAACAAACCTACTGCCACACGATAACTGTTTCACTCAGCAGCAGTAGACCGGGTTCTGGGACAACACACGAGAAAAGTAACAAATTATAACACAAATATGTAATGTACTGCAAATTGTAACTTTAATACACCATAAAAATGTCTCAAAAGGCATAATAAATACTTCACAATGTGCTTTTATCACTGCAAGCTCCTTTAGTACTAGTGATATCATGTGACATTAGTTGACTCAATTGCTAAAGTCTATCCATGTCTATAAATGATTTTTCTTAGACCATTCCTGTGGAACATTTTTATCTTTAAATCAGTACACGCCATGAAATAATTCTGTATCATGTAGAAGTGAACCCTAGGACATAGTGGAGAAGGTAAATTTGCTTGACATTTTGTAAGGTATGGATCATCGTGTTGGATAGCAGAGTGTTGTGATTCGGTTCGTGGGCTCCCCCAGTGGTCTCTTGTGGTACTGGTGTCCTGCAAGCTCTGCCTTCTCAGTTCACCTGTTCCTATCGGGATGTGGGAGTATCCTATTTAACCTTGCTCCTCAGTCATTCTGATGCTGGCCATCAATGTATCCAGAGTGATTCTGTTGCATGTTCCTGCTCCCAGTTTTCTGCTCAGCTAAGTTGGACACTTTAGTCCTTAAGTCTATTTTTGTATGTTTTGTCCAGTTTGCACTTATGTGAATCTCTGCAGCTGGAAGCTCTTGTTGGGCTGAAATTACCACTCCAGTGGCATGAGTTGTCACATGAGTTAAGGTAATTTCAGGATGGTGTTTTGAAGGGTTTTGCAGCTGACCGCGAAGTCCTCTGTTGTATCTTTCTGCTATTTAGTTAGCGGGCCTCTCTGTGCTAAATCTGCTTTCATACTACGTGTGTCTTTTCATCTGCTCTCACCGTTATTATATGTGGGGGGCTGCTATCTCCTGTGGGGACATTCTCTGGAGGCAAGCCAGGACTGTGTTTTCTTCTACCAGGGGTAGTTAGTTCTCCGGCTGGCGCGCGGCATCTAGAGACAACGCAGGAATGCCCCCTGGCTACTTCTAGTGTGGTGTGTAGGTTTAGCATCGCGGTCAGCTCTAGTTTCCATCACCCGAGAGCTTGTCCATTTATTCTATGCTTCTGATGTTTCCTTGCCATTGGAAACCATAACAGTATGGCCAGCCCAAATGTTTAATCTATAGGCTGAAGCAGGAGAGAAAAGGAACTGTTTGAAACCTTTTTTTTTTTTTTCCTCTGAAGTTGCACTCCAGCTCTAATTGCAGTCTCCTGTTTTCCTCTCCTCTTAACCCCTGAATGGCTCAGACTTTATCTGTTGAAATATGGATCCCCAGAGTCTGGCTACTAATTTGTATAATCTTGCCTCTAAAGTTCAGAATATACAAGATTTTTTGTTACATGCTCCTCGGTCTGAACCTAAAATTCCTATACCGGAGTTTTTTTCTGGAGATCGATCTTGTTTTCTAAATTTTAAATACAATTGTAAATTGTTTCTTTCGCTGAGATCTCATTCTGCTGGAGATCCTGCCCAGCAAGTAAAAATTGTTATTTCTTTACTGCGGGGTGACCCCCAAAATTGGGCATTTTCATTGGCACCAGGGGATCCTGCGTTGCTCAATGTGGATGCGTTTTTTCTGGCTTTGGGGTTGCTTTATGAGGAACCAAATTTGGAGATTCAGGCTGAGAAAGCCCTAATAGCCCTCTCTCAGGGGCAAGATGAAGCCGAAATATATTGCCAAAAATTTCGAAAATGGTCTGTGCTTACTCAGTGGAATGAGTGCGCTCTGGCGGCAATTTTCAGAGAAGGTCTCTCTGATGCTGTAAAAGACGTCATGGTGGGGTTTCCTGCGCCTACTGGTCTGAATGAGTCCATGACAATGGCAATTCAGATTGATCGGCGTTTACGGGAACGCAAACCTGTGCACCAGTTGGCGGTGTCTTCTGAAGAGGCACCACAGAGTATGCAATGTGATAGCTTTCTGTCCAGAAGCGAACGACAGATTTATAGGCGCAAAAATCATTTGTGCTTCTATTGTGGAAATTCTACTCATGTTATATCAGCATGCTCTAAACGAACAAAGAAAGTTGATAAATCCTCTGCTATTGGCACTTTGCAGTCCAAGTTTATTTTGTCTGTAACTCTAATTTGTTCGTTATCTTCTATTGTTGCGGATGCGTATGTGGATTCTGGCGCCGCTTTGAGTCTTATGGATTGGTCCTTTGCCAGGCGCTGTGGGTTTGATCTAGAGCCTCTGGAAGTTCCTATACCTTTAAAGGGTATTGATTCTACACCATTGGCTAGTAATAAACCACAATACTGGACACAAGTGACTATGCGTATGACTCCAGACCATCAAGAGGTGATTCGCTTCCTTGTACTGTATAATCTACATGATGTGTTGGTGCTGGGATTGCCATGGTTACAAACTCATAACCCAGTCCTTGACTGGAAAACAATGTCTGTACTAAGCTGGGGATGTCAGGGAAATCATGGGGACACATCTTTGGTCTCCATTGCTTCATCTATTCCCTCTGAAATTCCTGAGTTTTTGTCTGATTATCGTGAGGTTTTTGAGGAATCTACTCTTAATTCTCTTCCTCCTCACAGAGATTGCGATTGCGCCATAGATTTGATCCCTGGCAGTAAATTTCCTAAGGGTCGTCTATTCAATCTGTCTGTACCTGAACATGCTGCCATGCGAGAGTATATTAGGGAGTCCTTGGAAAAGGGACATATTCGTCCTTCTTCGTCTCCTCTTGGAGCGGGGTTCTTTTTCGTAGCTAAAAGCGATGGTTCTTTGAGACCTTGTATTGATTATAGACTCTTGAATAAGATCACAGTCAAGTATCAGTATCCTTTGCCATTGCTGACAGATTTATTTGCTCGCATTGAGGTGGCGAAGTGGTTCTCTAAGATTGATCTTCGTGGTGCGTATAATTTGGTGCGAATTAAGCAGGGGGATGAGTGGAAAACCGCATTTAATACGCCCGAGGGCCATTTTGAGTATTTGGTGATGCCTTTTGGTCTGTCAAATGCCCCTTCGGTCTTTCAGTCTTTTATGCACAATATTTTCCGTGAATATCTGGATAAATTTATGATTGTGTATTTGGACGATATCTTGATTTTTTCGGATGACTGGGAATCTCATGTTCAACAAGTTAGGAGGGTTTTTCAGGTTTTGCGGACCAATTCTCTGTTTGTTAAGGGTTCAAAGTGTGTTTTTGGGGTTCAGAAGATTTCTTTTTTGGGGTACATTTTTTCCCCCTCTTCTATTGAGATGGATCCTGTGAAGGTTCGGGCTATTTGTGACTGGACGCAACCGACTTCTCTTAAGGGCCTTCAGAAATTTTTGGGCTTTGCTAACTTTTATCATCGATTCATAACTGGTTTTTCTAGCGTTGTCAGGCCTTTGACTGATTTGACTAAAAAGGGTGCTGATGTTGCAGATTGGTCTCCTGCTGCTGTGGAGGCCTTTCGGGAGCTTAAGCGCCGTTTTTCTTCTGCTCCGGTGTTGTGCCAGCCTGATGTTTCTCTTCCTTTTCAGGTGGAAGTTGATGCTTCCGAGATTGGAGCGGGGGCGGTTTTGTCGCAGAAAAGTTCAGATTGTTCAGTGATGAGACCTTGTGCATTCTTTTCTCGAAAATTTTCGCCCGCCGAGCGAAATTATGACGTCGGTAATCGGGAGCTTTTGGCGATGAAGTGGGCATTCGAGGAGTGGCGTCATTGGCTTGAGGGTGCTAAACATCAGGTGGTGGTCTTGACTGATCACAAAAATTTGATTTATCTTGAGTCGGCCAGACGTCTGAATCCTAGACAGGCGCGCTGGTCGTTGTTTTTCTCCCGGTTTAATTTTGTGGTTTCGTATCTGCCAGGTACTAAGAATGTGAAGGCGGATGCCCTTTCTAGGAGTTTTGAACCTGATTCCCCTGGTGATTCTAAACCTACGGGTATACTTAAGGATGGGGTGATATTGTCTGCTGTCTTCCCAGACCTGCGACGTGCTTTACAAGAGTTTCAGGCGGATCGGCCTGATCGTTGTCCGCCTGGTAGATTGTTTGTGCCGGATGAGTGGACCAATAGAGTCATCTCGGAGGTTCATTCTTCTGTGTTGGCAGGTCATCCGGGAATTTTTGGTACCAGAGATTTGGTGGCTAGGTCCTTTTGGTGGCCTTCCCTGTCTCGGGACGTGCGTACTTTTGTGCAGTCTTGCGATGTTTGTGCTCGGGCCAAGCCTTGTTGTTCTCGGGCTAGTGGGTTGTTGTTGCCCTTGCCTGTTCCTAAGAGGCCTTGGACACACATCTCTATGGATTTTATTTCTGATCTCCCTGTTTCTCAGAAGATGTCCGTCATTTGGGTGGTGTGTGACCGCTTTTCTAAGATGGTTCATTTGGTGCCCTTGCCCAAGCTGCCTTCCTCATCTGAGTTGGTGCCCCTGTTTTTTCAGAATGTGGTTCGGCTGCATGGTATTCCGGAGAATATCGTTTCCGACAGGGGATCCCAGTTTGTGTCCAGATTTTGGCGGGCGTTTTGTGCCAGGATGGGCATTGATTTGTCTTTTTCGTCTGCATTTCATCCCCAGACAAATGGCCAGACGGAACGTACTAATCAGACCTTGGAGACTTATTTGAGGTGTTTCGTGTCTGCTGATCAGGATGACTGGGTCTCCTTTTTGCCGTTGGCTGAGTTTGCCCTTAATAATCGGGCCAGTTCTGCCACTTTGGTCTCCCCTTTCTTTTGCAATTCAGGGTTCCATCCTCGTTTTTCATCTGGTCAGGTGGAGTCTTCGGATTGTCCTGGAGTGGATACCATGGTGGATAGGTTGCATCGTATTTGGGGGCAGGTGGTGGACAATTTGGAGTTGTCCCAGGAGAGGACTCAACGTTTTGCTAATCGCCATCGTCGTGTTGGTCCTCGTCTTCGTGTTGGGGACTTGGTGTGGTTGTCCTCCCGTTTTGTCCCTATGAGGGTCTCTTCTCCTAAGTTTAAGCCTCGGTTCATCGGTCCTTATAAGATTTTGGAAATTCTTAACCCTGTAGCTTTTCGTTTGGACCTCCCAGCATCCTTTGCTATCCATAATGTCTTCCATCGGTCATTATTGCGGAGGTATGAGGTACCACTTGTGCCTTCTGTTGAGCCTCCTGCTCCTGTGCTGGTTGAGGGTGAATTGGAGTACGTGGTGGAGAAAATCTTGGACTCCCGTGTTTCCAGACGGAGACTTCAATATCTGGTGAAATGGAAGGGCTACGGTCAAGAGGATAATTCTTGGGTTACAGCTTCTGATGTTCATGCTTCTGATTTGGTCCGTGCCTTTCATAGGGCTCATCCAGATCGCCCTGGTGGTTCTTGTGAGGGTTCGGTGCCCCCTCCTTAAGGGGGGGGTACTGTTGTGATTCGGTTCGTGGGCTCCCCCGGTGGTCTCTTGTGGTACTGGTGTCCTGCAAGCTCTGCCTTCTCAGTTCACCTGTTCCTATCAGGATGTGGGAGTATCCTATTTAACCTTGCTCCTCAGTCATTCTGATGCTGGCCATCAATGTATCCAGAGTGATTCTGTTGCATGTTCCTGCTCCCAGTTTTCTGCTCAGCTAAGTTGGACACTTTAGTCCTTAAGTCTATTTTTGTATGTTTTGTCCAGTTTGCACTTATGTGAATCTCTGCAGCTGGAAGCTCTTGTTGGGCTGAAATTACCACTCCAGTGGCATGAGTTGTCACATGAGTTAAGGTAATTTCAGGATGGTGTTTTGAAGGGTTTTGCAGCTGACCGCGAAGTCCTCTGTTGTATCTTTCTGCTATTTAGTTAGCGGGCCTCTCTGTGCTAAATCTGCTTTCATACTACGTGTGTCTTTTCATCTGCTCTCACCGTTATTATATGTGGGGGCTGCTATCTCCTGTGGGGACATTCTCTGGAGGCAAGCCAGGACTGTGTTTTCTTCTACCAGGGGTAGTTAGTTCTCCGGCTGGCGCGCGGCATCTAGAGACAACGCAGGAATGCCCCCTGGCTACTTCTAGTGTGGTGTGTAGGTTTAGCATCGCGGTCAGCTCTAGTTTCCATCACCCGAGAGCTTGTCCGTTTATTCTATGCTTCTGATGTTTCCTTGCCATTGGAAACCATAACAGCAGAGGACATAGGATTATGAAAGTTTTGTTGCTGTGTTGTGTAGATATTGGGTTGTCTAAAAATAAAAACTTTTAATTAGAGTTGAGCTGATTGATTCATCAGACTCTGGTCCACTGTCAGTAGTACCTGGTAACTATTCAGGAGTCCCGCAAATAGTTTACATTCTGATGTCCCCGCTGCAGCATTTGATTTGTCAGGGCTGGCCTGACATCATCTGTGTGACATCAATCACAGATTACATCACGCCAGCCCTGGCTAATCAAAAGACGCAATGGGGACACTGGAAGATAAGAGAACCATTGTCTAGCCGCCAGGAACTAGTTGTTATGACCCCAATGGCGAGGGTCTCAGAGGAACGTGGAAGTCTGCAGAATACAAAAATCCAGCTCATAGGGCAGTGCTAACTGGGTTGACCATATATCTACTCCTAACGCCAACACTAGAAGTAGCCGGGGATCATTCCTACGTTGATTCTAGATGACACGCGCCAGCCGGAGAATCTAGCTACCCCTAGTAGAGGAAAACAAAGACCTTTCTTGCCTCCAGAGAAGGGGACCCCAAAGCTGGATAGAAGCCCCCCACAAATAATGACGGTGAGGTAAGAGGAAATGACAAACACAGAAATGAACCAGGTTTAGCACAGAGAGGCCCGCTTACTGATAGCAGAATAAAGAAAGGTAACTTATATGGTCAACAAAAACCCTATCAAAATCCACACTGGAAATTCAAGAACCCCCGAACCGTCTAACGGTCCGGGGGGAGAACACCAGCCCCCTAGAGCTTCCAGCAAAGGTCAGGATATAGATTTGGAACAAGCTGGACAAAAATACAAAACCAAAACAAATAGCAAAAAGCAAAAGGCAGACTTAGCTGATATAACTGGAACCAGGATCAGTAGACAAGAGCACAGCAGACTAGCTCTGATAACTACGTTGCCAGGCATTGAACTGAAGGTCCAGGGAGCTTATATAGCAACACCCCTAACTAACGACCCAGGTGCGGATAAAAGGAATGACAGAAAAACCAGAGTCAAAAAACTAGTAACCACTAGAGGGAGCAAAAAGCAAATTCACAACAGTACCCCCCCCTTAGTGAGGGGTCACCGAACCCTCACCACGACCACCAGGGCGATCAGGATGAGCGGCATGAAAGGCACGAACTAAATCGGCCGCATGAACATCAGAGGCGACCACCCAGGAATTATCCTCCTGACCATAGCCCTTCCACTTGACCAGGTACTGAAGCCTCCGCCTGGAGAGGCGAGAATCCAAGATCTTCTCCACCACGTACTCCAACTCGCCCTCAACCAACACCGGAGCAGGAGGCTCAGCAGAAGGAACTACAGGCACAATGTACCGCCGCAACAAGGACCTATGAAATACATTGTGAATAGCAAACGACACAGGAAGATCCAGACGAAAAGATACAGGATTAAGGATTTCCAATATCTTGTAAGGCCCAATAAAACGAGGTTTAAATTTGGGAGAGGAGACCTTCATAGGAACAAAGCGGGAAGAAAGCCACACCAAATCCCCAACGCGTAGTCGGGGACCCACACCGCGGCGGCGGTTAGCAAAGCGCTGAGCCTTCACCTGTGACAACTTCAAGTTGTCCACCACATGATTCCAGATCTGCTGCAACCTATCCACCACAAAATCCACCCCAGGACAGTCAGAAGGCTCCACATGACCCGAAGAAAAGCGAGGATGGAAACCAGAGTTGCAGAAAAAAGGCGAAACCAAGGTGGCGGAACTAGCCCGATTATTAAGGGCAAACTCAGCCAACGGCAAGAATGTCACCCAATCGTCCTGATCAGCAGAGACAAAACACCTCAAATAAGCCTCCAAAGTCTGATTGGTTCGCTCCGTCTGTCCATTAGTCTGAGGATGGAAAGCAGACGAAAATGACAAATCAATGCCCATCCTACTACAAAAGGATCGCCAGAACCTGGAAACGAACTGGGATCCTCTGTCTGACACAATATTCTCAGGGATGCCGTGCAAACGAACCACGTTCTGGAAAAACACAGGAACCAGATCGGAAGAGGAAGGCAGCTTAGGCAAAGGAACCAAATGGACCATCTTGGAGAAGCGATCACATATCACCCAGATAACGGACATGCCCTGAGATAGCGGAAGATCAGAAATGAAATCCATGGAGATATGTGTCCAAGGTCTCTTCGGGACAGGCAAGGGCAAGAGCAAACCGCTGGCACGAGAACAGCAAGGCTTAGCTCGAGCACAAGTCCCTATGAGGAGGCAGTGCACTGGACTCAGACTCACTGAAGACATCCTGATAATCAGACAAATACTCCGGAACTTCCGAAGGCGTAGAAGAAGCAATAGACACAGGCAGGGAATCCTCATGAATACCACGACAGCCCCAACTTGAAACTGACATAGCCTTCCAGTCCAGGACTGGATTATGGGTCTGTAACCATGGCAGCCCTAAAACGACCAAATCATGCATTTTATGTAAAACCAGGAAACGTATCACCTCGCGGTGTTCAGGAGTCATGCACATGGTAACCTGAGTCCAATACTGCGGTTTATTTGCTGCCAATGGTGTAGCATCAATACCCCTAAGAGGAATAGGATTTTCTAATGGTTCAAGAGTAAATCCACAGCGCTTAGCAAATGAGAGATCCATGAGACTCAGGGCAGCACCTGAATCTACAAACGCCATGACAGGATAAGATGACAGTGAGCAAATCAAAGTTACAGACAGAATAAACTTAGGTTGCAAATTACCAACGGTGACAGGACTAACAACCTTAGCTATACGTTTAGAGCATGCTGAGATAACATGTGTAGAATCACCACAGTAGTAGCACAAGCCATTCCGGCGTCTATGAATTTTCCGCTCATTTCTAGTCAGGATTCTATCACATTGCATTAAATCAGGTGTCTGTTCAGACAACACCATGAGGGAATTTGCGGTTTTGCGCTCCCGCAACCGCCGGTCAATTTGAATAGCCAGTGCCATAGTATCATTCAGACCTGTGGGAATGGGAAAACCCACCATAACATTCTTAATGGCTTCAGAAAGGCCATTTCTAAAATTAGCGGCCAGTGCACACTCGTTCCAATGTGTCAGCACGGACCATTTCCGAAATTTTTGGCAATACACTTCAGCCTCGTCCTGCCCCTGAGACATAGACAGCAAGGCCTTTTCTGCCTGAATCTCAAGATTGGGTTCCTCATAAAGTAAACCGAGCGCCAGAAAAAACGCATCAAGATCAGCCAATGCCGGATCTCCTGGCGCCAGCGAAAAAGCCCAATCCTGAGGGTCGCCCCGTAAGAACGAAATAACAATTTTAACTTGCTGAGCAGAATCTCCTGATGAACAGGGTCTCAGGGACAAAAACAATTTACAATTATTCACGAAATTCCTAAACTTAAACCTGTCTCCGGAAAACAGTTCAGGAATCGGTATTTTAGGTTCTGACCTAGGATTTCTGATAACATAGTCTTGTATGCCCTGCACACGAGTAGCCAGCTGGTCCACACTTGTAATCAAGGTCTGGACATTCATGTCTGCAGCAAGCATAGCCACTCTGAGGTAAAGGGGAAGGAGAAAAAAAAAAAAAAAAACTCAGAATCTTCTTTCTTATAATCCCTCTTCTGCAATGCATTAAACATTTAATACTGGCCTGGCAAACTGTTATGACCCCAATGGCGAGGGTCTCAGAGGAACGTGGAAGTCTGCAGAATACAAAAATCCAGCTCATAGGGCAGTGGTAACTGGGTTGACCATATATCTACTCCTAACGCCAACACTAGAAGTAGCCGGGGATCATTCCTACGTTGATTCTAGATGACACGCGCCAGCCGGAGAATCTAGCTACCCCTAGTAGAGGAAAACAAAGACCTTTCTTGCCTCCAGAGAAGGGGACCCCAAAGCTGGATAGAAGCCCCCCACAAATAATGACGGTGAGGTAAGAGGAAATGACAAACACAGAAATGAACCAGGTTTAGCACAGAGAGGCCCGCTTACTGATAGCAGAATAAAGAAAGGTAACTTATATGGTCAACAAAAACCCTATCAAAATCCACACTGGAAATTCAAGAACCCCCGAACCGTCTAACGGTCCGGGGGGAGAACACCAGCCCCCTAGAGCTTCCAGCAAAGGTCAGGATATAGATTTGGAACAAGCTGGACAAAAATACAAAACCAAAACAAATAGCAAAAAGCAAAAGGCAGACTTAGCTGATATAACTGGAACCAGGATCAGTAGACAAGAGCACAGCAGACTAGCTCTGATAACTACGTTGCCAGGCATTGAACTGAAGGTCCAGGGAGCTTATATAGCAACACCCCTAACTAACGACCCAGGTGCGGATAAAAGGAATGACAGAAAAACCAGAGTCAAAAAACTAGTAACCACTAGAGGGAGCAAAAAGCAAATTCACAACACTAGTGACCTGGATCTTGAACTGGAGTCTCGTGAATCATTCCACTCAGCTCTACTTGTAGTCTATTTTTGGATAGGTTAGACCTGGCCAAAGTGTGGCCACATCCGGCCCTCTGGATTTTCCAGTCCAGCCCACAGACAGAGACATACGAGGGGCTGAAAACAATGACCCACGGCCCCACAGTGCCCTCCCCCACCGCTTGCCTGCTGTCACCGCTGTCTATATGCTGAGGATGCAGACAGTGGTGAATGCATTGATTGAGGAGTGGCCGCCGGCCCCTTCTTACTTCAGCCAGCTGTGATAGCTGATGCGATGATGTAATTTCATCATGTGAGATGTGCACTGTGGACAGTCTGCATTGGAGACAAGAGCAGAGCGCCGGTAGAACAGGAGCGAGATGAGAATGTGGTGTTTTGCTTTTTTTCTCTCATGTTTATGGGATGTTTGGCTGGACATTGAGAGGCTGTGTGGATCTCATGCTGGACTTGGGGAGGCTGTGTGGGTCTCATGCCAGACACAGGGAGGCTATGGGGCTCATGATGTATATGGGGAGGATATGTGAGGCACATGCTGTATAAAGGAGGATA
Source organism: Ranitomeya variabilis (assembly GCF_051348905.1). Taxonomy (NCBI): domain Eukaryota; kingdom Metazoa; phylum Chordata; class Amphibia; order Anura; family Dendrobatidae; genus Ranitomeya; species Ranitomeya variabilis. The sequence continues at coordinate 457,727,763 of NC_135237.1, read as the reverse complement.
TGTGGGGCTCATGCTGTATTGGGCATGCTATGTGAGGCTCATGTTGTATATGGGGAAGCTGTGTGGGGATCATGAGACGACAATTAGGAAACTCAGTTGAATTAACCCCGGAGTCCAATGAAGAGATCCATAAGATACCAAATAAAATCACTATTTATTAACAAAAAGTTTTTAAAAAGACCGTTATGGAACATATAATACAAAAAAAACCCAGGGGGCCAGAAAAATACCCTAAAGATATGTACAAACCACCATGTTACAGCAGATAGAAAAATCTACAGCGATCTAAGACATTATAAAGTATGGTATATAGCCAGATCTGCCTAGTGCACGCCTTTATAATACATCATTCTATGGTGCCCGCATTGGGAATGCATAGTGTAGTGTTATAACATACAGGTGCAGATACCGCAAAGCACAAATTATCTCACCGCTGCGACTCCTGAGTAAATGTAGGCTATGAGTCCTGTGGTATTGGGTAATACGGCGTTCCCCTGTTGCCCCGACGCGCGTTTCGCCCTTAGCTTCTTCCGGGGGGTACGCCCTACATAGCCTACATTTACTCAGGAGTCGCAGCGGTGAGATAATTTGTACTTTGCGGTATCTGCACCTGTATGTTATAACAATACACTATGCATTCCCAATGCGGGCACCATAGAATGATGTATTTATAAAGGCGTGCACTAGGCAGATCTGGCTATATACCATACTTTATAATGTCTTAGATCACTGTAGATTTTTCTATCTGCTGTAACATGGTGGTTTGTACATATCTTTAGGGTATTTTTCTGGCCCCCTGGGTATTTTTTTGTATTATATGATCCATAACGGTCTTTTTAAAACTTTCTGTTAATAAATAGTGATTTTATTTGGTATCTTATGGATCTCTTCATTGGACTCAGGGGTTAATTCAACTGAGTTTCCTAATTGTATCTCATATGCTGGGAAGTGTCATATAGTAATTTTGGACATATTATTGAACTATATGTGGGGATCATGCTGTATATGGGGAAACAATGTGGGCCTTATGCTGTATATGGGGAGGCTATCTGGGGCTCATGCTGTATATAGGAGGCTATGTTGCATCTTGGCACCGTCCAGGTTGAAAACTGTTTATTCCCCCAGACATGGATTGCGGCATGTGACAGAATGACAGACAGGTGAGGGATAGTGTTGTTTTTTACTTTAGTTTTATTACAGAAGATGAGGGCTTCAGTGAAATTAGGCATTATGTGAGTATAACATAGTAACATAGCAAGGCCAAAAAAAGACATTTGTCCATCCAGTTCAGCCTATATTCTGTCAGAATAAATCTCCAGATCTACGTCCTTCTACAGAACCTAATAATTGTATGATACAATATTGTTCTGCTCCAGGAAGACATCCAGGCCTCTCTTGAACCCCTCGACCGAGTTCGCCATCACCACCTCCTCAGGCAAGGAATTCCAGATTCTCACTACCCTAACAGTAAAGAATCCTCTTCTACATTGGTGGAAAAACCTCTCCTCCATACGCAGAGAATACCCCCTTGTGACCGTCACCTTACTTGGTATAAACAGATCCTCAGAGAGATATTTGTATTGTCCCGTTATGTACTTATACATGGTTATTAGATCGCCCCTCAGTCGTATTTTTTCTAGACTAAATAATCCTAATTTTGCTAATCTCTCTGGGTATTGTAGTTCCCCCATCTCCTTTATTAATTTTGTTGCCCTCCTTTGTACTCGCTCTAGTTCCATTATATCCTTCCTGAGCACAGGTGCCCAAAACTTTACACAGTATTCCATGTGCGGTCTAACCAGGGATTTGTACAGAGGCAGTATAATGCTCTCATCATGTGTATCCAGACCTCTTTTAATGCACCCCATGATCCTGTTTGCCTTGGCAGCTGCTGCCTGGCACTGGCTGCTCCAGGTAAGTTTATCATTAACTGGGATCCCCAAGTCCTTCTCCCTGTCAGATTTACCCATTGATTTCCCATTCAGTGTGTAATGGTGATATTGATTCCTTCTTCCCACGTGTATAACTTTACATTTATCATTGTTAAACCGCATCTGCCAATTCTCGGCCCAAGTTTCCAACTTATCCAGATCCATCGGTAGCAGAATACTATCTTCTCTTGTATTGACTGCTTTACATAGTTTTGTATCATCTGCAAATATTGATATTTTACTGTGTAAAACTTCTACCAGATGGTTAATAAATACGTTGAAGAGAATAGGTCCCAACACCGACCCCTGCGTTACCCCCTGTGTTTATTATTTTTAAATAAAAAAGTAAAAGTGTGTTTTGTTTTATTTCTAATCAGGGACTTAATTCTGGCTATGTCTTTATTTACCATACAACTATAGGATTAGTAATGGATAGGAGTCTTATAGATGCCTCTCCATTACTAAGCCATGGGCTTGATGTCACCGGACAATACAAAGGTGACATCAACCCCACAAATATGGACCCCACTTGCCACCGCTACAGGGCAAGTGGGAAGAGCAGAGCAAAGCGTCAAAATTGGCACATCTAATAGATGTGACTTTTCTGGGTGGCTGTGGGATGCTATTTTTAGGCTGGGGGGCCTATATCCATGGTCCCTTATCAGCCTGAGAATACCAGCCCCTAGATGTCTGCTGTAGCATGGCTGGTTGTCAAAATTGAGGGGAATGCCATGCCATTTTTAAGAATTATTTAAATAATTTAAAAATACGGCGTGGGGACCCATCTATTCTTGATAACCAGCCTTGCTGAAACTGACAGCTGGGGGTTGCAGCTCCCAGCTGTGAGTTTTGCCTGGCTGGTTAAAAAAAAAGGGGAACCCAAGTTGGTTTTTTTTAAATCATTTATTTAGAACACAGGAGCCGGCTAACGAATACACCCATCAGCTGCTCCTGCTCTTACTGTTATTAGCAGCAGCAGATGATGGGAGCTGTTGTCCCATCAGCTGACAGCAGTGACTAGAGGTAAACTTTATACCTCCGATCACAGCTGAGCGCTCACACTGTCTTTTGACAGCGTGGGAACTGCGGCTCTCTGACCGACAGGTATTATTTCACCACCGATCAGAAGCAGTGTTTGCCATGCTTTCATGCTCATGACAGTATGGCAAACACTGGTTGTTTGGGCCCCCCATGAATGGGGTCTGGGTTTGGGTTCGGGTCCGGGTACTGTTCTGGTACCCGAATCCGATTTTTTTGTAACTGTTCGGCCAAACCCACCAGACCCGAACATCCAGGTGTCTGCCCATCTCTACAAATAATTAAAAAAAATATATTTAACACAAAATCGTAATTTAAAAATAAGACATTTTCTGATTACACATTCCATTTAAAAAAATGTTAAACACAGAATGCAGTTTTATATCTGTTTCTTCACAGCAAAGGTTGAAAAATTGATGTGCACAGCCTACACTTATCAAGACCATTGACATGGATCAATGTATGCCTTTCCATTTTAAACCATTCATTCACCAGGTCAGTTGTGTCACATTTTTCCATCATATGTTAATATAAGGAAATCATGTATCTTTCAAATTATTACATGTTTTCTTGACGGGCAGAATAAGTATTTGTCCGGAATAATGCAATTCATCTATATTACATTTTAGCTCATTATTACTATTACAAACCTTTCTCTTAGCATGTATTCCTTGTGTATTTTTCTCTATTTTTATTACCTGTGCTCTTGTTTTTTCTGTCCTGCAGCTATGTGAGCCAGCTGCAGGAGGAAATTGACTAACATCACAATCCTGTCTCATCTGATATTGGCATTGCTCGCCTAGGGGACAGATTTGATGAGCATTAGTTGTTGTGAGACGTTGAGATGACGACTTTTTTTCTTGGAGAGGTAGGTGCTACTTTCCTTGAAGTAATAACAATTCAAAGTCGTAATGATCTGCGAAGAATAGATACATTTGTGCCATTAGTGTTCTATGTTTTTAAGCATGTCGTGTATGAAGTTCATTTTGCAATTTAAGTCACAGCCAACTGCATTCAAGTGAATAGACTCTAAAATTACAACCTCTGAAATAAAGATTTTACTAAGAGACCAACATTTCTTTATTATGAACAGGTTTTTTTCATAATAAATTTTTAAAAAAATCAGTTGTCAATACTTACATTCAGACTCCCAAAACAATAGCATTGTTGTATGTTCTAACGATAAAGGAACTTAGTACTAGTCCGGGTAAGAGGTTCTGCTGTTGATTTGGCAGCAATTTCAGATTTTACACATAGTACATGTTCTGTGGAGAATAACTGATTGCTCAATGGTTCTGCAGCCCCAGGTACCATTTTTTAGTTTTGCTCAGCAATCGTGATAACATCTGGAATACTGTGTCCAGATCTGGGCACCAAATTTTAAAAAAGACATGGAAAAACTGGAGCAAGTTCAGAGAAGAGCTACCAGGATGGTAAGCAGACTGCAAAGTATGTCCTACAAAGAATGGTTAAAGGATCAGGGAATGGTAGGCAAAGTAATTAGTTACAGAGTATAACCTATGTACCGATATTGTAGGCTGACATAAAAATAACTCCTGCTTACCCATAGTGAGTCTGGACAGCAGATGCGCGATTCGCATACCTGCTTTATCAAAAGGGAGTGATAAAGCAGGTATACGAAACGCGCGTCAGGGGCCGTAAGGAGGGCTTCAGTTCTCTAACTCTTTTCATGTATTTTGTGTCCAGTATGATTTTAATGTGATGTTCTAATGAAATGTATTTGATTCAATATTTAATTTGGTAGATTTCGGTTTACTCCGTTCAGGCTTCTGTTTTGGTACATTATTGTTACTATATCGTCACTATATGTTGGGATAGCACTACTACGCCCTCAGCCCTAATACATAAACTGTGTCTTATGATTACTGTTTTAGCCAATAGTCACATCATGCTTAAAAAAAGCTCTCTATACAGACCAGGGGCGTAACTACCGCGGTCGCAGCGGTCGCCATTGCGACCGGGCCCCGCAGGTCAGGGGCCCTGGGTTGGCAGGTCAGTGCAGGGCCGGACTGGCCATCGGGCACTTCTGGCAAATGCCAGAAGAGCCGGTGCCAGTAGTGGGCCGCTGCACTGTAAACCCCCCCCCCCCAGTGCCGCCGCCACCGCATTTAACTAAACCGGCGTCTATGACACCGGTATAGTTCAATGCAATGATGGAGGAGAGAGCGTCTGCTGACGCCCCCTCTCCCATCATTCCCCGCTCTGCCTCTGACAGTACACTGCGGGTGCGCGATGACGTCATATCATCGCGCACCTGCAGTGTTCTGGGCAGACTGCAGCCGCCGGGAGCAGTGCGGGCAAAAGGAAAGGTGAGGAGAGTTTTTTTTTTTTTCTTTTTAACTGGACTGTGGGGCCATTATCGGGGGGGAGATGAGATGTGCGGGCTCTGCTGTATATATCCCTGTGCGGGCTCTGCTGTATATATCCCTGTGCGGGCTCTGCTGTATATATCCCTGTGCGGGCTCTGCTGTATATATCCCTGTGCGGGCTCTGCTGTATATATCCCTGTGTGGGCTCTGCTGTATATATCCCTGTGCGGGCTCTGCTGTATATATCCCTGTGCGGGCTCTGCTGTATATATCCCTGTGCGGGCTCTGCTGTATATATCCCTGTGCGGTCTCTGCTGTATATATCCCTGTGCGGGCTCTGCTGTATATATCCCTGTGCGGGCTGTGCTCTATATACCCCTGTGCGGGCTCTGCTGTATATACCCCTGTGCGGGCTCTGCTGTATATATCCCTGTGCGGGCTCTGCTGTATATATCCCTGTGCGGGCTCTGCTGTATATATCCCTGTGCGGGCTCTGCTGTATATATCCCTGTGCGGGCTCTGCTGTATATATCCCTGTGCGGGCTCTGCTGTATATACCCCTGTGCGGGCTCTGCTGTATATACCCCTGTGCGGGCTGTGCTGTATATATCGCTGTGCGGGCTGTGCTCTATATACCCCTGTGCGGGCTGTGCTCTATATACCCCTGTGCGGGCTGTGCTCTATATACCCCTGTGCGGGCTCTGCTGTATATATCCCTGTGCGGGCTCTGCTGTATATATCCCTGTGCTGGATATACCACTGTGCGGGCTGTGCTGGATATACCACTGTGCGGGCTGTGCTGGATATACCACTGTGCGGGCTGTGCTGGATATACCACTGTGCGGGCTGTGCTGGATATACCACTGTGCGGGCTGTGCTGGATATACCACTGTGCGGGCTGTGCTGGATATACCACTGTGTGGGCTGTGCTGGATATACCACTGTGCTGGCTGTGCTGGATATACCACTGTGCTGGCTGTGCTGGATATACCACTGTGCTGGATATACCACTGTGCTGGATATACCACTGTGCGGGCTGTGCTGGATATACCACTGTGCGGGCTGTGCTTGATATACCACTGTGAGGGCTCTGCTGGATATACCACTGTGCGGGCTGTGCTGTATATACCACTGTGCTGGATATACCACTGTGCGGGCTGTGCTGGCACCCAACACCATGTTGCAGTGCAGGAGATTCCTGCGATAGTCCAAGGCGTATCTAGGGGAAGGTGGGGGGGGCGGGGGTGGGGGGGGGTTGAGGCGGGGGGACCCGGGGTGGGGTGGGGGGCCCCATTTGGAAGTTCGCACCGGGGCCCATAACTTTGTAGTTACGCCACTGATACAGACACTCTATTTTAGAAAACCCATTTACTATTATCCCATTCAATCTCTCAAAGTTCATAGAGGAGAATACTTAATTTGGGGCTTTCTTCAATTTGACAAAGTAGAGGGCAAAGAGTATCTTTCTCTCTGGAGAACCCAACATACAGATACAGATACAGATTTTCAATAGAAACAGGAGGCAGAGGAAACATTTACAAACTATAATTGAACATTTTATAAATATAACACAGTACCAGAATTACCAACATTTAAAACAAAAAGCTTTTAAAATAAATACCTCAATTTTTTTGCTTTTGTTTTTTGATAATTTTAATGATTCTAATATTAAATTTGATATAATTTGACATTTAACACATCAGCATGATTTTTTCATTGCCCTGAATACAAATGAATTATAGAAAACAAAAATATGCAAACAATATCTTTGTTTAAAAACAAGGAAAAATAAGTAATAGTATAGAGTTCTGTAGCTGAAAGCAAAACCAGTGTGTATAAAGCAGATTCAGTATTTCCTGATAAGTAACTTTTCTTTTCGTCCTGTAGTATAATTTTTCCAAATTAGTGCACACAGTTTAATGAATTTTATGCAAAATCAAAGATAATCTTTCTGTTTGTCTTTACATTTTTTGCGCCATTTTAGAGCAAAATGTTGCACAATCTTTTAACCCCCTTCACGCCATGGGCCATTTTCCATTTTTTCTTTCCCTTCTTCTAAGAGTGTCAGGAATATTTAAAAACTGATGTCATCTGTTGTCTCTGGATTTTATCTACGCTTAGAGACCAAACATGGCCTAACTTCTGGCCCTCTATGGATTTGGGGCCCTTTGGTGGGGTTTATAATTAAGAGAAAATATGTGTATCTTTGCCTAGTTATTCCGGTGCTGAAAATGTATGTCTCATTAATATCGGATGGATAGAAATTCCAATATTCTATATTTTCTCCCGGAGACATACTGCCTGCTGATTTATTGCAACTGCAGTGTCCATAGCTATTTGAAAAGGCTGTCATATTTTCCTTTGATCCCCTCAGATCCTAATTACCTTTCCTGTCTCTCTGTGGACAATATACATCCTCTTCTCCTGGACATAAAGAGGTACCCTCGCATTTTAATTAATCTTCTTCCCATCTCTGTGTACACTGCCATTTTACATAAAGGCAGCATGAAGTGCTAGCTACGGACTCCTCAGGACAAATGGTAGATGAAAAAAAAGGGAGGGATGATATTAGGAACCTCAAGGATTTTTAATATTTTCTATGACACAGAGACATAGCTTTTTTTATATTTCTGTCAATATAACCAAATGAGTGTTTTTTTTGTGGGACGAGTTTTACACCATTGATTTTCAAATATAGTTTACTGGAAAATGGGAAAAAAATATTTTCAGGCTGGAAAGGGCCAATATCCATCGCCACTTACCAGTGTGACAATCCCATCCTCCAGCTGTTTGCTTTAGCATGACTGGTTGTCAAAAATGGGGGGTCCCACACCGCTTTTTTAATTATTTATGTAAGTAATTAAAAAATAGCATGGGACTCATTTAGTCTTGGTAACCAGCCATGATAAAACTGACAGCTGAGGGTTGCAGCCCACAGCTGTCAGTTTTGACTGTGCTGGCTATTAAAAAATACAAGAGACCTCAAGTCATTTTTTTAAAATTATTTATATCACATGCTCTGGCTGTTGAATACTCCCATTAGTGGTGCCTGGTCTCACTGTTATCATCAACAGTAGGCGTAGGCTGATGAAAATCTGTGATGGGCAGTAACCTTTTTACCACCAGCCACAACTGCTAGTTCATGCTGTCATCTTACCTACAATCAGAGTCCACGTATGACAAATAACGAATGTTTGGACCTTCCATTCATTTGAATGGGATTTGGGTTCGAGTATCAAACCAAACTTTTTAGGATGCTTGGCCGAACCCGCTGAACCCAAATATTCACAGGCTCTCCCATCACTAGTAATTATACGTCATATGTCGTGAACGGGCTAAAGTGTCTTACATTAGTCTACAACTGTGTAACTACATTACAGGGAACATTTCAGTTGATTTTTGTTGCCCAAAACACTACACACTTACAGCCAGGTATGTTTTGTTCTGAAATGCTCCAGCATTTTAGAGTAAAGATAGTTTAAAAATCTGGCCAGAGACCGTAGGCAAAGACCTGACTAGTCCGACGCCACCCCAAGCTGGTTTCTCCTCTTACCTCTCCTGGTGATTTGCAAATCTTTCCAAGTACCCTGATGAGCAAAATGGTAACAATATTTTGAACTTTTGACTTTCAGGCTCCATATCTCACCATCCACTATTGCTTCTAATGGGAGAGTAGCATCATTTTATAGACAATCATCTTGGCTTTCTCATACAAAATTTTGGATTGCAACTATTTTACATATGATTAGTTATGGAGATTCTTGTTATGTCACTGCATTGTTACTATTTTGCTCTTGGTGGTGGAAAAATCTTTTATTTCTGTATACTACAAAATACAACCTTTTCTCACATTCCCTAATAGCTCAGTGTCTTAGTAGGTTGATTCCCAAGTGAAAGGTCACTGATTCAAATCGAGGAGCAGCCATGAAGAAGATTTTCCAAGATAAGAGAAACAGCTCATTGATAGCGATCTCTTGGCCAAAATTTTTTACTAAACTGCATCATGTAAGTGCCTTGGCAGTTGGAAGAATATGAAATGAAGTCTGTCCATGCATTAAAAAGCCAAGAGGTAGACATCCAGCAAAATATCAGAGTTAATAAGTTGGCTTATCACAAGGTCTATCAGTTCTGGCGTGACAAACACAGCAGTAGAGGCGGCTTGTATGCTTCATAATAGTGAGATCATAGATGATCAAACAAGCACCGTGCAACGCACATTACAGAAGTCTGGAATGTGGACCCGTAAAATGGTGAAGAAGACTTTATTTCAACATTGTACATAAGAAGCGTCAGCTCGAGTTTGCAATATAGTATGAAAAGTGGATAGTAGAAGATTGGAAACAGGTGAGTTGGAGCAATGAGACAAAGGTCAAAAGACTAGGATCTGATGGGTGCAAATCAGTCTAGAAGAAACAAGGGAATAAATGTCTAACAAACCAAGAAATTGAAGGAACTGTCATGTTCAGTGGAGAAAGCCTATGGGTTTATTTCACAACCAAAGGCATTGAATACTTAACCAGGATCGATTGTGGTCTCAATGCTGAGCTATATGCGAGTATTTTGTATATTCAAGTACTATGGTATGAAAAGGACAACATAGTGTTCCAGCAGGACAACAACCAGAAGCAAACATTGAGATTGGCAAATAAATGGTTTAATGTCAATGAAGTAGAGATGCTGGATTGGTCCCAACAGTCTCTAGACCTCAACCCAATTGAAAACTTATGGATAGAGTTGAAGAAAAAGCTGCATACATACCCAAGTGAGTATACCAGTACGCACCAACTTTGGTAACGTGTAGGAGAGACCTGAGATCAGATTTCGGTCAAGACATGTTTGCATCTTATCAAGGGCATACCCAGAAGGATTCAGGCAGTATTGAAAGTCAAATGTGGATTTACAAAATACTAATAAAATAATAAAAATAAAAATTTAGATTTTTAGGAGCAAAACTGTAACAATGCAGTGACATGACAAGAATCTGAATAGCTAATCATATGCTAAATAGTTGCAAGTCAAATTTATGTATGAGATAGCCAAGATGATTATCTATAAAAAGGAGATATGGAGCCTGAAAATCAAAAGTTCAAAACATTGCTACCATTTTGCTCATCAGTGTATGCATTAAGAGAAACAGTGAACATAAATCAAATAATCACATAGAAAAAATATATATTAAAAGATAATTTTATTTGGAATAAAAAATAATGAAAATTACAAAAAAAGAAGAAAAACAACAAATAATACTACATCATCTTACAAAGTATTCATTTAATCTTAAGTATATTGGTTTAACCTCAAGGGAACTAAGACGGAGAGTGAGGGAGCACGTTCTAGATATTAAAGCAGCTTGTACTGCTATAGATATTGAATCCCTTAAAACTCTGCCTAAGCATTTCAAGCTTTTCCATCAGTGTGATGACTCTCTATTGAGGGTAAGAGGGATTGACCATATTATACTAAACATGAGAGGTGGGGACATTAAGAAAAGATTGGCCCAAATTGAGGCCAAGTGGATCTATAGATTGAATACCTTGGCACCCAATGGCCTAAATGAGCAGATGTCTTTTAGCGCTTATTTGTAGGTTTTTAGTAATATTCATTAATATTTATTATTTTCTCTCTCCTGCTTTTATTTTATTTTATCTTCAGGTCCTTGTTGGCATTCAAATCTGGTGGGGATATCGGAAGGAATTTCCCATGTTTTGTTGTACTTGAATAAAATGTGTAATTCTTTGTTTTTTGTTTTGTGTTACATTTTTTTCACTCGTTCGCACGTGTGTTTCACTGCACTTTTTATTTATTATTTTTTATTAATTATTTATTATTATTAATTTATTTATTATTATTTTTTGAGGGGTAATGTTATATATGTGTATAATTTAGTGATATATATATATATATATTTTTGTATATTCCTTATTTGTCTGTCCACTAGCGGTCTTATGGTTTCACTTGTGTACAAGATCAAATTCACTTTGCAGTAATATGCTATGTTCTTTTTGCACCCAGTGATTCATTTCATTATTTACTTTGTTTTTATGCAATTTACATTTGGACACCTTTTTTAGGGGCATATTACCTATAGCACTACGTTATCTGCGGTGGACGGGATTTACTGGTTGCCTTTACTCAGATCTAGGACGCTAATTGCTGCGGTAATGCGTTGCCTAGGTTTCCATTGTGGCTGTGCAGGCTCCGTAACGCCACTTCCGGTTTTACTCCGTAATGTCACTTCCGGTTTGGCGGTGACAGCTCTGGGTCTGTGCTCCACATAGTGTTTCACAATATTACTCATTTTAATGAGATCGGTCACTTTGGTATTGTATTCCCCTCTGTTTATGTGGTAATTATATATGTATATATATGTATAGATGTACACGATATGTTACTTCCGGTATCGCCGTATATTGGGCTTAATGCTCATGTTATTGTATTACATTCACCGCTGTGCACTGTTCAATGTGATCAGTTACTGTCAGACCATGTATTGATCTCTTTTATGCGAGGTGCCTGTTCTTTTGTTTATTTATGTTAATTTATATAGGCATATGTCACTTCCTGTTTCGCCGTATTTTGTGTTTTATTTTTTCTAATTTTATTATATATTAAGTGTTCATTGCTCTAGGATGTATTTTAATGAGTGAAACATTGGATTCCATATATATATTTATATATATATTTTTTAGCAGGGTTAAATATTTATTTTGCTCACATGATTCCCCTGATTCCATTTGATTGGTGGGGGCTATGTATAAGAAACACCTCAGTTTCACTTTGTCTTCACTCCTTGAAAAAGCCACTTAGGTGAAACGTACGTTGGGGTCGGAGTCCTTGAGGGCCACAGATCATCTTCACACTGGTACTAGTATTTTTCCAGAGATTTATGCACTTTAGTTGTCTGGGTTAGACTATTTATTATTGATGCATATGCACTTTATTAGGATAGATGGCTTACTATTAGTACCATCTATTGGTCTTTTCTTTTTGCACTTTGGAAGGCTATATATATTTATATGAGTTTTTTCATATTTTTCTAGTATCTTTTTTATTATATGGATCTGGTCTCCTCATTAAATGTATACTTTGTAAGATGATGTAGAATTATTTGTTGTTTTTCTTCTTTTTTTGTAATTTTCATTATTTTTTATTCCAAATAAAATTATCTTTTAATATATATTTTTTCTATGTGATTATTTGATTTATGTTCACTTTTGATATTGGTTTCATGGTTATTTGTGGACATTAATTCGCTAGGGTGAATTTTGTTGTGTTTTTGTTTTTTTTATTAAGAGAAACAGGTCAAACAACAAGTGCAGTGTCAGAAGAAGCTGGCTGGGTGCAGCAAAGGACTAATATCAAAACCAGCCGATTCTTTAACTATTTCAGGACTGCCAACAGACTTCATACTTCCAAGCAGTCCACACTAATCCCTGTACTGATTTTCCTAAAATATCAATGCAGTCTAAGCATTGTGCAGCCGTGGGTGCTGGGAGCAGACTGTAGGACATAGCCAGACAAAAGATAAATATGGTTTAAACTAGCGCTGTGTGCACAGATTAAAAAAACACTTACCCTGCTTCCTCCTCTGGACCCAATAAATATGTGATCCATGGGTTCACTGGACGTAAAAAAGGGGACAGGAGCTGTAGGGTTCTAGGAAATCTAGACAACTCTGCTATGTAGCCAGGAGGCTAACATTTACTTGTAGCTGGGGCTCATATATGAGCCCTAGCTACAGGGGAAAATCAGCAAACAATGTATAGGGGCAAAGTGTATAAAGTAAATGAAAAAAAATAGCAAAATTAAAATATACAAAAAAGCATAACAAAAAAAAACAAAACTAAAACTAAAAGACACTGTGTTTGGGGCCGAGATTCTCCTGCTGCACGGAAAAGATCCCAAGCCTTTCCTTCATCTGCGGTCTCCCATCCAGCTTTGGCTGCGGGTGCTGCTGAGCATAGATGTTGGTCCCAGCATCTTGCTCATGCTCGTGCTATTCATCTGGTTACTGCTGGCTCTTCAGCCAAGCCTATGGTAACCAGCGGTAGGCAGCAATGAGCAAAGTCCAGAAATCTCCCTACTGAGCATGCTCGTGATGTGGCGACGTCTTATTGGTGGTCAGTCGTCAGCTGTTCTGGTGATGTGGCAACTCCGGTTTGGTCCACGGGCAAGGTCCTGTCTGAGTGGACTTGAGCTCTGCATATGAAAGCCTCTCAGAGGCGCACGCCTGTGCGCTAGTATCAACCATTCTACATGTGTGTATGAGACATTGCAACAGTGTGGTCTATGTCAGCATGTGCTCAGGGTCGGGGGTAAGAATTCTGGCACCTCCGGAGAGGAGTTTGTCTGTATGGATTCAGGGCTGGAGTCTAGCCATTAGAATTCTGGCACCTCCGGAGAGGAGTTGGTTGAGTGCTGTTGCTGACTGTGTGACCACTGTTTGCTACTTGCCCCGTTTGTGGGCTTCAAGCTCCTGTAAGATTAACATGGATCATGTCTAGCATCATATCTACCTCGTTACTGTGTGCAAGTGACACAGCTCTATTGCAGAGCATCTACTTCGATACTGTGTGCGAGTGACACAGCTCTATAGCAGAGCATCTATTCTGTTTCTGTGTGCGAGTGACACAACTTCGTGTGCTGTTCGCAGAGTGATGTTTAACTCAGTGCGAGCTAGCAATCGCTTGCTGTGTGCTCCACCATTGTTCACACTAGCTGCAGTTTTACAACTCTAGACGGTGGACCCCGGGTTGCGATTGCACTTCTTTATTAAATTTATTTAGTGCAATCCGCAAACCCTAACACACTGCCATTCTAAAATGTTGTTTCTCACCATGCCCCTATTGAACAAATATGTCCAATGTATAAAAATAATTTCTGCGGAATGGGGAACATAATTTAAAAAGTTTGTAGCGGTCCTTTGTGGTCGTAAAAAAAAAAATTGCAAAAAATAGACTTCTACTATCTTTTGCATTACACTTTCCCCTGATACAGTCAAAAATTATGTGAATATTCAAATGAGAATTATAGAGCACTTATAAGCGCATCTGCTATGTACCCTGAAAATGTGCCTGGTCAGGAAAGGGGAAAAATAACATGCCATGAACTGGTTAAACTATGTTTTCTTGGAAATGCAGTAGCATTAGAGTAAAACAGCTGCAATCATGCAGCAAAACTCTGATTCATGCTGACTGTGGTTTGGGCAGCATGAATCAACTGACATGTACCCTTTAAATTATGAGAAAGGTGCAAATGAAATAATGAATAAGGCACAAGTATAAAAATCACTATTAGATTATTTTTTACAACAGTAAAAAGGGCTAAGACAGTGATTAATCAGGGCCCAAATGCCTAAAATCTGTAAGAGACATATCACCACTCATGCATTGTGACACAACATAAACAAAGTGTCACCTGCTATTTGCCACATATACAATGGATATTCTTCGAAGATTATTCTTTGCTGCCGCCATCAAGCAGTATTTGAAATTATAGTTAAATAGTAGCAAGGTGACAAATGTATCACATGCATTTACTTTTTACAAAAAACTTTCACTAATGATGAACAAGATCTTGTTCTACCTCCCCCAACCACCAGAGCCTTAGGCTCCAGTTACCTAATTTCCTTTGCCCCTTGAATATCTGATTTCTTTTTCTTTTGGACCAAAATAATAAAATTAAACATTTATCTTGTTTGTTGTATGTAGCTGTATTGATTACAAACTCATATGTTGTTTCCTTTCTCAAATTTCCAATTAGTTTTATGACTCCCGGAGAACTGGTGGTTTAGAGCCTATTGTTTTATTTCCTCCATTTCTAATATCTTATCTCTCACTTGCTGGTGTGCAGAATTTCGAAGTACACATTACAGAATAATGCTTTGTGGGTTTCTTTATGCCAGATTAATGTCAATTCAGTTATTTACAAAGCAGCAACTCCGTTTGTAACATGGGTCTTGAAAGGTCCAGAGGGACAGTTTACAACAAGGCAAGTTACTAAATCTTGTTAAAGATGATGTCAACAGACACAGAAAGAAACAATCTTTTAACTTGTTTTTTTAATTAGTAAACCTGTCAGATTTATCCTGCAGAATAGTAAAAAACATAATTAGAAATCTTATTTACTTAGCTGTTGTGTATATATTTCACTTTCAAGTTCACATCATCTGCACTGACTATGCTCTTGTCTCCTAGGAATGGGATAAAACATTAATAAGAACGTGGAAGAAAATTTAACCATTATATTTATCATTGAAGCCAATCTCTAGTCTATATTTGGTTGCCATTAATACCTAAAAAAAGTCTTACTGAAAAATGTCTACTAGGGCACGTGCAATGACTGAGTATTCTCTCATCAGAAAAAATCAGGTCAATGATGCAAATCATTCTCTGATCAAACTCTTATCAGATCTTTTCCATTATGTCAGTCCAATGTCATCTGAGTGCAGTTCTATGGTTTCCATGGATTTATTGACTTGCATGGCCGAGTGCGATCCTAATATCAGATCAAACTCTGGCAAGCATCATTTTTTTTTCCTCGGATGGTGTGGACTGAGGAAAAAATCTGACGTCCACAGACCCATAGACTAACAAAGTTTTGTAGGATCACACTCAAAATATGACCCAAAATATTCTCGTCTACACCTGCCACAAGGCAAATGTGGTTAAACAGAGAGAAGATTCTCATACCTAATTTGTAATGTAAAGAAGATATATGGATCATATGAGTGAAGAAGAGAAGCTTCTGAAAGTTGGAGATTTTTGACTATTCTTGTGTTACTCGCATTTTGAGCTTCGAGTATAGCCTATCAATGCAAAATGTGCTGCTTTAATTTTCTGGGACTGTACATATGTGGAAGACATCATGGTGTCTAAAAAGATCCCCTCAAAATCTCTACCTTAGGCAAATAGATGTCTTGTCTTTCAGCTAGGAATGAATGAATCAATTCTAAACTAACAGAATTTGTGTTGAATTTCCCAAAATCTGGATTTTTTTTTTTAAATTTTGCCACCTGACTCAATTTTGCTGGATTCAAATAGACCAAGAAAGGTTTAAAAACACAATAAACCATACTAACCTAGTTTCACCTGTGTCTACTGCTGTAGCTGCCCACCATTCCTACGACCCCGATCCACTCTAGTACCATTCTCACCTCCACTCTTCGCTAGCATTCCTGGTTCTGGCTAGGCCTCTGTGCATATTCTGATGCCTGCTGCCTCATGTGACTGTGTGAGGTGACATATATCATGATGTTGTCCCCTAGACAGCACTGAAGGGGCTTTAAAAGAGTGAAGTGGTACCAGAAGTGCACAGCACATTGAGGTGACAGGCGGTCACAGGCGGTACATTTAATGAGTGGCAGTTTTAATGGCAATCAAGGCTCATTCAGTTTGCATCAAAATAGATTCATTGCAAAACTATCAAACTACCCTACCATTTATTCAGCAAACCTGCTAAATTTGAATTTTGATAAGTAGTAAGATATACACTCACCGGCCACTTTATTAGGTACACCATGCTAGTAACGGGTTGGACCCCCTTTTGCCTTCAGAACTGCCTCAATTCTTCGTGGCATAGATTCAACAAGGTGCTGGAAGCATTCCTCAGAGATTTTGGTCCATATTGACATGATGGCATCACACAGTTGCCGCAGATTTGTCGGCTGCACATCCCAAAGATGCTCCATACAAGGCAGGATGGATCCATGCTTTCATGTTGTTTACGCCAAATTCTGACCCTACCATCCGAATGTCGCAGCAGAAATCGAGACTCATCAGACCAAGCAACGTTTTTCCAATCTTCTACTGTCCAATTTCGATGAGCTTGTACAAATTGTAGCCTCAGTTTCCTGTTCTTAGCTGAAAGGAGTGGTACCCGGTGTGGTCTTCTGCTGCTGTAGCCCATCTGCCTCAAAGTTCGACGCACTGTGCGTTCAGAGATGCTCTTAGGCCTACCTTGGTTGTAACGGGTGGCGATTTGAGTCACTGTTGCCTTTCTATCAGCTCGAACCAGTCTGCCCATTCTCCTCTGACCTCTGGCATCAACAAGGCATTTCCGCCCACAGAACTGCCGCTCACTGGATTTTTTTTTCTTTTTCGGACCATTCTCTGTAAACCCTAGAGATGGTTGTGCGTGAAAATCCCAGTAGATCAGCAGTTTCTGAAATACTCAGACCAGCCATTCTGGCACCAACAACCATGCCACGTTCAAAGGCACTCAAATCACCTTTCTTCCCCATACTGATGCTCGGTTTGAACTGCAGGAGATTGTCTTGACCATGTCTACATGCCTAAATGCACTGAGTTGCCGCCATGTGATTGGCTGATTAGAAATTAAGTGTTAACAAGAAGTTGGACAGGTGTACCTAATAAAGTGGCCGGTGAGTGTAGATGTTTATACTTATTATACTTATCGTGCTGTTGTAAAGAAAGAGTAGTTCCACGCCCTGGTAGTAGTTCAAGTAAGTTTTATTAAAGTACCAAAACCCTTTCTCAAAACAGAACTACAAATTTATTGCGGGCATTTTCTTCAGTTGTGCCGTGCACCTCCCATCTACTTCTTCTCAGGCTCAGTGGTTAGCACTGCAGCCTTGCAGCGCTGGAGTCCAGGGTTCAAATCCCACCAATGACAACATCTGCAAGGAGTTTGTATGTTCTCCCGTGTTTGTGTGGGTTTTCTCTGGGTACTCCGGTTTCCTCCCACATTCCAAAGACATACTGATAGGGAATTTAGATTGTGAGCCCCATCGGGGACAGCGATGATAATGTGTGGAAAACTGTAAAGCGCTGTGGAATATGTTAGCGCTATATAAAAATAAAGATTATTATTATTATTCTTATTTGTACAATACGTTATTATCCCATGTGCACGTGTCTCTTTTCCTTTCCAAATTTGAATTTTGGCTGATTTACTCATCTTTAGTACTAAGCCATTCCAACTCAGACAGACTTGCAAGACCAGACAAGATTCATAATGCTAGAGGAAGCAGAGAAGATGATGTCTAACCAAGTTTTATTATCAAGGCTCTTCCACGGACAGGCTACATTTAGAAATTCACAGTTAGCTTGCATTCTACATGGGGGGGTTTAAAGGTGTCAGGGCTTAAAAAGAGTGCTAAGGCTTAGAGGCCTTTTTTCAGACTCCGGGCTGCCATGACAACTCATTGGAGAGGGTTCATTGGTTGATAGAAGTTCCATCCCTTTAACCAATCAAAATTAATTGAATCATCTAAGGTGGCAAACTGCCACAGTTGGAGCTAGTTCCTATTAAGGCAGATGCAGCCCATTGTCAGCTGTGTAACTAATTCTGCGCCCACCATGTACAGAGCTTGCTAGCCTCCTAAACCCACCCATATAGTTTCTCCCACTTTGGTTGCAAGAGCTACATGGCATAGATAGATACGATAGGTACATAGATAGATAGATAGATAGATAGATAGATAGATAGATAGATAGATAGATAGATAGATAGATAGATACATAGATAGATAGATAGATAGATAGATAGATAGATAGATAGATAGATAGATAGATAGATAGATAGATAGATAGATAGATAGATAGATTGGGGAAAATAAAGAGATAGAGACTTGTTTCCTTTTTTAAAGAGGAATAGCATTCAACAAAATACCAGACAACATTTTACCCGCCTCTATTATCTAATGCGCTGAGTCTTACAAGGTTGGACACATTCATTGTTTAGGTTTCTCCTTTAGTTTATGATACTTGACAAAATGGTAGTTTAGAGAATAATTATTATTGCAAGATAGTGATAATGAAAAGTGATAGCGATAAAGGAGTTAGTAAATGTAATAAAGTGTAAGCTATTGCCAATAAATATTTATAAGCTTCTGTGCACATAAAGATCTACTTTATTATTTTTATTGGCTAAACTACAATTTCCTTTATTTTAAATATCGGAGTGTAATTATTGGAAAACCAATTATCTTTAAAATTTCACATTTTGCATCATGTTTTGAAATTTTCTGTGATTTTCTCATAATACTAGCATTGATGATGTATTACTTTAATTGCATTCATGCCTTTTGATGTTAAACTGCAGTAATGCAAGTTCTACATAATTTGGTTAACATTAGTGCATATACATTTTTAATGACTGTAATAAAACCAAACCATTATCTGTTTGTGGAAGCTTAGCTTCAGATGTGGAAAAACCTCCAATACTAAAAGGGATTCGTTGGTTCCTACTTTAGCATCATGCAGTATATGTAAATAATGGTCTTTCCTGAAAAGAGTTTAAAGAAAAAACAAACAAAGCAATTCTAATTTAAAAAGGATCCATAATAAAGGCAGAAGCAGAATTTCTGGTAATAATATTGATGTAAAAGGGGCCAAAAATTGAATGCTTTAAATGTATTTATTGCATATTTGGGATATAAAAAATACTTACAGACAGGATGGTTTCTCCATTACTATTAGGTCGTGTTCACATGCAGCGCAAATCTGGCATTTTTTTCTACGGATTATCATCTGCATGTTATTTGCATGTGTACATACTAAAATATGCACCAACAATATTATCATATTATCTGATTGTTGCATTTTTGTATGTGGTTTTGTTTCCTAAATGCATTATTTCAGGCTCCTGATTGAAGCCTATTGAGAAAAACGCACCAAAAAATGCCGAGTTCAATAGCATCTTCAAAAGCACAGCTGGCATGAGAGTTCATGAGATCACATCCCCTTTGTTTGGACTCTAAAACACAGCACAAAAAAAGTATAATTAACTTGAGGCCTAGCTTGAAAAATGTAAGGTGCTGTACTAAGGCTAGGTTGACACAAAGGGAATCTGTCACAAAGTTTTTCTACCCCATCTGAAAGCAGCATGATGTAAGGGCAGAAACCCTGATTCCTACAATATATCACTTATTGGGCTACTTGCTGTAGTTTTGATAAAATCACCGTTTTTCCTGCTCAGATCTACCAGTTATCTGACTGCTGAGCTCTGAATAACCCCACCCACACCACTGTCTGGCAGCCTTCTGTGTACTCTGTGCATAGGCAGAAAGCTTAGAATCAGTGATGGAGGCAGGGCTATACAATGGTTAGGAAATCTGGAGGGCTACATAGAAGCAGGTTTACTATATCTCTAGTAATAATCTCCTGCCGATAAAACAATGGTTTTCTCAAAGTATTGCTGAAATTGGGGTTTCTGTCTCTACATCATGAAACTATCAGATCTGGTGTTGAAAACCTGATGCTGATGACATATATTACTTTAAATAGAAGCCTCACAAATTCTTATATTTTTATTAGATGAAAATGTGTAGCTTGCTTCCCTATTATCTCAGTTTGGTTTTCCAAAAGGAACCCACTTTTACTTAAAGGTATTGTCAGGAACTTTAACGTTTATGACCTATACCAAAGATAGGTCATCAATGCCTGATCGGTGGGGGTGCCACACATGGAACCCCCTCCAATCATCTGTTCCCAACTTAACCGCTCAATTAGGTTGATGAAATAGTATCCGTGGCCATGTACTACACATCCACCCCCAATTGATTTGAATATATGGCAGGTGTACAGTGCCTAGCCACAGTCACTTTAAATTCGACAGAGCTGTGCTGTGCTGCTATGCAACTGAGCAGTCCCGGCAGCCAATGACACTGGGAACAGCTGATAGGTGGGTGTACCAGTTGTCGTACCCCGACTGCCTTGATGACCTACTGCATTGATGACCCCACTGCCTTGATGACTTATCTTTAGGAAAGTCCCAGACCACCCCTTTAATGAGATCTGTCTGCAGCTCTTTGTGTCCATCATAGGATGGATCTGTCATGATCTGCATAGTTTGTTGGATTAGGCAGTTCAGAGGTTAATCTGGACGGCCTCACTATAGGATTCTGGGAGGCTTCTTATAGCCTCATTGTTTGCTCATTCCTCGTCGCTTATACTCTGACCCTTGGCTGAGTGTGTGTGACCCTGTTGTGCCTGTGTCTGTGCTTTGTGCTTGTGCCACTTTATGCTTGTCTGGTTCTGATCTGATTCTGTCCCCGTTTAGAGTTCTATCTGTCCTTCCTGTGCTGCACTGCTATCTCCGTGTATGACTCCTTGCTTACATTCTGACTATTCTCTGATTGCCCCTCCTATACCGCGCTGCCCTCTCCATGTATGACCTCTGCCTGTCTGACTTGAGTTCCCCTCTCCTACTTCAGGGTCCCTGTAGAATCCTGCACTCATCTCCAGCAGCAGGACGCTAAACCCCGCCCCCTGTGGTCACATGATCGTCGGTCCTTCTGTTTTCTGCCATCCTCAGCACGCTGCTCAGGTCTGCCTGAGCTTTCCCTGTGGTATCTGACCCTGGGCTCTCCCGCAGTGTGGGTGAGTCACCCTGTTTTGCCGTGGCAGTGTGCCGGTGCTGACAGGATCCTGATATTATAAGCGACCATACATTTTTAGGATTGGGGAAAGTTGTGTGTTTTTCTGTGCAAATTAGCAGCATGGATGCTCTGCAGGCTTTGGCCAATCAGGTCAAGCATTTAACCCAAATTTTCCAAAAGCTCAATGTGGCACAGCACACGATGGCCCATACCCAACAGCAGCTGGTGGACACCATGCAGGGGGCTGTTGCGGCAGGGTCTCCTGGCTCTGGGAGGAGGGACATATCTGTGGTATCCCCTGAATCTCCGGTCAAATTACCTGATTTCTTTTCAGGGGATAAAAAGGAGTCTAGGTCCTTCAGGGAGGGATGTAAGCTTTTTTTTCTTTACGGCTCCATTCCTCTGGGGACGAGTTCCAGAGGGTGGAGGTCTTTATTTCTTTACTGCAGGGTGTCCCTCAAGCATGGGCTTTTTTTCTGTCTCCCACTGCCCCTGAGAGAATGACAGTCGATGCCTTCTTTGAAGGTTTGGGCCGCATATATGATGAGCCTGACAGAGTACGTATGGCTGAAGATATGGTCATGAGTGTGTGTCAGGGTAAACGCTCGGCTGAGTGGTTTTGTGCAGAGTTTCAACGTTGGGCAGCAGAGGTTTCATGGAATGATGCTGCCCTTCGGGACTTATTCCGCAGAGGCCTGTCCAAACGCCTCCAAGATGCTCTGGCCCTCCATCCACCATCTGACACCTTGTAGGATGCTATTACTCAGGCCGTGCGCATGGACAGCAGACTTCGGGCTAGGGGTGTAATGCAGTCTGAGACATCCCTATTTTCCAGCAGCAAAGAGACTGGTGTCGTTCCTGAACCCATGGAGATTGGCGCCACTTCGGTCAAGGAGATGGAGAGGAGACGCCGCTTGGAGAAGCAGCTCTGTTTTTATTGCGGGGAGTCTGGTCATTGGAGAAAGGATTGCCCCTCGTGCCCATTGTCCTCCAAAGCGACGGGAAACGACTAGTTCTGGATAGTGGTCGAGGAGGCTGCCCGGACCTGCAGGTACTTTCTTCCTCATGTCCTAAAGTTTTTCTAAGGGTTGAACTGCTGGTATACAATGTCCGTTTTTTCTCTACAGCACTGGTAGACAGTGGTTCATTACTCAACCTGGGCAGCTCTGATGTCATTTCCCAATACCAGATAGGGACAGTCAGGCTTCCTACACCACTTAAAGTCGTGGCTATCGACTCATCTCCTATTACCCGAACTGGGATCATTTCTCTTTCTGAAAAGTTTGTGTTGAAAATTGGTTCTTCCCATGTGGAAGAGACTGAATGTTTTGCCATGGACAAATTACCAGCAGGGCTGGTGCTGGGCATGCCATGGCTTCGGTGCCATAACCTAGTGATTGACTGGGAATCTGGGGAGATTGTTAAGTGGGGGTCTAAGTGTGCTGACTGATACCATAAATCTATTTGTTGTGTGAAAATCGCTAAACCTGTCTCTGTGTCTTCTAATAGTCTGGAGGGTATTCCAGAGTGCCTGAGAGACTTTGAGGACGTGTTTTCTGAGAGTGAGGCGTTACCCCCTCATAGGCCATTTGATTGTGCCATCGATCTGATTCCTGGAGCCAAATTGCCCAAAGCTCATCTGTTCAATCTGTCAGGTCCCAAGCGCCTAGCTATGAAACAGTATATTTCTGAAAGTCTCCGTAAGAGGCACATTAGACCCTCAGTTTCCCCGGTAGCAGTGGGGTTTTTCTTTGTTAAGAAAAAAGATGGCGGCCCACGTCCCTGCCTCAACTTTTGAGAACTAAATAAAATGACTGTCAGGAACACATATCCCCTACCGTTGATTCCTGATCTCTGTAACCAGCTCTATTTGGCTCCAAATGGTTTTCTAAACTGAATCTGAGGGGGGCTTACAGCTTAATAAGAATACGAGAAGGGGACGAGTGGAAAACGGCTTTCCTTACGTATAAGGGGTTGTTTGAAAATCTAGTAATGCCATTTGGGCTCACCAACGCACCCACAGTGTTTCAAAATTTTATCAATGTGCTATTTTCAGATCTCATTGGCTGTTTTGTAGTGGTATACCTAGATGATATCCTGATATATTCTGTTGACAGAGTTTCCCATTTGTTGCATGTTAAAACAGTGCTTCAGAGGCTCAGAGAAAATCAATTGTTCCTCAAACTCGAGAAATGTTAATTTTTTTGTTCAGGAATTGTCATTTCTAGGTCTGATAATTTCACCTCAGGGGTTTCGCATGGATCCTAAGAAGGTGCAAGCTATTGTGGAGTGGGTCCAGCCCCGGGACCTTAGGGGACTCCAGCGCTTCTTGGGATTTGCGAATTATTATCGCAAGTTTATTAAAGGTTTTTCACAGGTGACTAAGCCTCTCATGGACCTCACTTGTAAAGGGGCAGATGTCAAAAACTGGTCCTCATTAGCTAAACAATCCTTTCAAATGCTAAAAAACTGTTTTTCATCTACTCCCATCCTGGTCCAACCGGACCCTTCCAAACCATTCGTGGTTGAGGTGGATGCTTCCGAGGTGGGGGTGGGGGAGTTTTGTCGCAAGGACCAGCTTCGCTGACTAATCTCAGGCCCTGTGCCTATTTTTCTAAGAAATTTTCTCCGGTGGAGAAAAATTATGACTTAGGCAACAGAGAGCTTCTGGCCATTAAATTGACGTTCGAAGAATGGAGGCACTTTTTGGAGGGGGCGGCTCATCCTATTACGATTATCACTGACCATAAAAATATAGAGTACATCAAATCTGCTAAAAGACTGACTCGCTGGTCACCTTTTTTTCCAGATTTCAGTTTTACATTACCTTTTGACCACGGTCTAAGAGCGTAAAAGCTGATGCCTTATCACGTAGTTTTGAGCCATTATCCACCCAAGATCCGCCATCTCCCTTTCTTCAACCCAGTCTTGTGGTTGCCGAGGTGTCGTCGGAATTGGAGCGAGAGTGTGGGGGCTCAATCTTTGGCACCAAGTTCCAAACATGTAGACAAATTGTTTGTCCTGCAGCATTTGCTCAGCAAACTCCTTTGGGAGTTCCATGATTCAAAGTTGAGTGCACACCTTGGTATGGCCGCCACACGGGAAGCAGTGGCAAGGGTCTTTTGTGGCCTTTAATGGCTTCAGATATCAAGAAACATGTTGCAGCATGTGGGATATGTGCCCGTTCTAAGAGCTCGAGTTGCCGGCCGGCCGGCCGGGGAATTGGTGCCTTTGTCAGTCCCAGGAAGGCCATGAACTCACTTGTCCATGGACTTCATCACCAATCTTCCAACATCCCGTGGTAATACGGTTATTTGGGTAGTGGTGGATAGATTTTCTAAGTTGGCACATTTTGTACCCATGACAAGTTTACCTTCAGCAGAGACGCTCTATAGATATTTTCTGTCCCAGGTGGTACGCTTACACGGGGTCCCCATGAATATTGTGTCAGACAGAGGGACTCAGTTTTTGTCTAAGTTCTGGTGGGCCTTCTGCAAAAAATTGAGGATATCTCTGTCTTTTTCCTCAGCATATCACCCAGAAACCAATGGACAAACTGAACGCACCAACCAGTTGCTTGAACAAATTCTTCGTTGCCTGACTTCTACCCTGCAAAGCGACTGGTCTGATGCCTTACCATTAGCAGAATTTGCCTTCAACAACCAGGTAAACAAATCTCCCAGTAGGTTACCATTTTTTTTATTAATTATGGGATTAACCCTTATTTTGGCGAATTTTCTCGAATAGATTCTGGTTGTCCGGGGGCAGAGGACGGGGTCAATCGTCTCAAGGATCTTTGGACTAAGGTTCCTTTAAATATTTCTAAAGCTCAGGAGAAATATAAATGTTTTGCAGATAGGAAATGGGATTCTGCTCAGACACTGCTTTGTGGGGATAAAGTGTGGCTGTCCACACGAAATATAAATCTTCTATTTCCCTCCTCCAAACTGGGACCTACATTTATTGGTCCCTATGAGGTCATCGAAGTAGTGAATCCGGTAACCTATCGCCGTTTTCCTCCCTCCTTAAAACACCATAATGTCTTTAAGAGATCTTTACTTAAACCCTTGGGGGTGGTGAGGGAAGATACTGAAGCTGCTCCTCCTCCAGTCTTGGTTGAGGGACATATGGAGTTTGAGGTACAACATATTGTGGATTCCAGGCGGGTTCGGGGGTCTTTGCAGTATTTGGTACATTGGAGGGGGTATGGTCCGGAAGATTGACCATGGGTACCAGCCAGATCGGTACACGCTGACCGTCTGGTTCATGCATCCCATGCCCAGCATCCTGGGTAACCTGGGGGTCCAGAGGTCCCCGTTGAGAGGGGGGTACTGTCATGATCTGCATAGTTTGTGGGATTAGGCAGTTCAGAGGTTAATCTGGATGGCCTCACTATAGGATTCTGGGAGGCTTCTTATAGCCTCATTGTTTGCTCATTCCTCATCGCTTATACTCTGACCCTTGGCCGAGTGTGTGTGACCCTGTTGTGCCTGTGTCTGTGCTTTGTGCCTGTGCCACTTTATGCTTGTCTGGTTCTGATCTGGTTCTGTCCCTGTTTAGAGTTCTGTCTGTCCTTCCTGTACTGCACTGCTATCTCCGTGTATGACTCCTTGCTTACATTCTGACTATTCTCTGATCGCCCCTCCTGTACCGCGCTGCCCTTTCCATGTATGACCTCCGCCTGTCTGACCTGAGTTCCCCTCTCCTCTACTTCAGGGTCCCTGTAGAATACTGCACTCATCTCCAGCAGCTAAGCCCCACCCCCTGTGGTCACATGATCGTAGGTCCTTCTGTTTTCTGCCATCCTCAGCACACTGCTCAGGTCCCGTCTGCCTGAGCTTTCCCTGCGGTATCTGACCCCGGGCTCTCCCACAGTGTGGGCGAGTCACCCTGTTCAGCCATGGCAGTGCGCCGGTGCTGACAGGATCCTGATAGGCCAATCTCTAAATAGAAGAACAGCGCTCCACCGCGTGTAACAATCCAGAAGAATCTTTATTTAGCCATATAGCATAAGCAACGTTTCGACCATATGTTGGTCTTTTTCAAGCATACAAACATGGCAGCAGGGCGGTCTTAAATAGTGTGGACACCACGCAGGGAGCCAATCACTACTAAGTACTGCCCTCTTAACATCATAATATAATATTTAATTAAAATACAGAAAATAAACATCAGACACTTGTGTGCACAAATACATATCATTAAAAATTCACCATCACCTTATTATCATAATATTCTATATAGAAACACATAATATGGCTCTGTTTTTACTTCTCGTCCGTGGGTTTATTTATGTGTCATTGTTGCCATAGTAATCAACGTCCAATGGGATATATTCATCTATGGACTTCCTGCATAATGAATTATAATGCAGGTGACTGGCGCCAAAAGACTCATATGGCCAATCGGTCTAATCCTTATTTTATAGCTACTTAGCTCACCCCAATCGAATCATCCCTTCTATAATGCCTGTTCACGCATCAGCGCTGGACTCCGCCGGCATCATCCTTAAGCGACAGGAAACTGGGCAGTGAATCGCAGGCGCAGTGACGTCACATCAGGATCGTGTCTCGTCACATGACCTGATCGGAGACACGCCCAGAAGCGACGAAAACAAGCGCCGCACTTCATCCACCCCGTACATCTGTCTTGCAGGCAGGTTGTATAGGGAGCGCTAGTAAACAATACCGCGTCACCCTGGAAACCTATCTGAGTGACAGGCCAGGTAATGAAGCCAGGGCGCAGGCGCAACACGTCGGGGCCAGGTCTCAACAGAGACACTCCCAGCCGTGATGCACATCTACGTCACTTAGCAGTCACCACCCATACCCGTCGAACAGGCAGGTCGCCCGGGGAACGCATATAAACAATAGAACTCCTCTATATAGATACTAATGGGCATAATAGCCACATCTCTGTTTCTAGACACTTATACAGAAATCGTTCATCATGGCATGATATACATAGTGGGGAGCAGAAAGACGCATCCCTCATTAGTATCATTGATTTCATACGGCAAACACACTATAAATCCAGTTCTTATATAAGTAATATATGTAAAAAACATACAGCATAGCCTACATAGAAAAAACACCAAATGAAAAGAACACAGTATAGGCCAACCACACAGGGGCAGTCGGGAATCAGGCAAAGAATCATATCCAAGATAAAGAACACTTTATCGACATAAATAATCCATATTTAAGCTCATTGTAATTTCTTCAACCGTATCCATCCACCGACTGTCTCCAGTGTGGCTGATCTAATAAAACATAGAAAAAAATCGATAAAAATGTCAACTATGTCTAAAACAATAAAAAGGTAGTACAAGAGATGTGGTGCACTCCGCATGGAAAAAAAAGGTGCAGGCTGAACACAAAGTCACAATGTCTATAGAAAAAACAGCCGCACACTCAAGACTTGCAGGTTTTTACGTGAAAGTTGTATTTTTTATTTTTAGTACAGGCATCACCAAATGCTTATTAGTGTTCAGAGAAAATGACGGATACTTTAAGTTACGGTTAACGTTTCGACCAAGGCTGGTCTTTGTCAAAACCACACTGAAAAACAAACATACAGTGTAAGTACATGATATAGATATGCTGTACATGTATCTGTGACATGAACAATATACAGTAAACAATATATTAACACAATAATATTCACCTAAAACGAGGATCCAATATATACAATACATGCATATTTACAACCTAATATATACAAAACGATATTAACTAGAACCCCTAAGTTCAGGGGTAATGTAGGGACTCCCTATGAACATAAATATTGTAGAATCAGGAGAAGCAAGAGTATGAGAAGGGCTGCCTAGGTATGCCCTGTAAGTAATATCAACACATATACATATATATACAACCACCCAAGAGCCTAATTCCTATTATTGTATTAACCCCTGAGGTCACTAGTCCAATATACAGGAACGAGCAAAAAAGGAGACCGCGGCCGTTATATTACAGACCCTAGGTTCAGCATAAACCATATACATGCAAGAAATCTGCAGGAAAAACATATGCAGGGAAAAAAAAATATGCAGGGAAAAAAAACAAAAACAAAGTAGTCTGCAATCTGCCGGATCCTGGAGCAACATTAACCCCTATCTAGAGTCTCTAATACCACATGTGACACTGACCTTTTAATGGAGGGTAGAAAAGGTACAGAGGCAGTCCGGAGTGGGCTGTGAGGAGAAAATACACTTATAAGTATCCCACATGTATACCTCTGCGGTGAGAGAATTGCAGATTAATAAGAGTCTAAAGGTACCGTCACACTAGGCGATATCGCCAGCAATCCGTGACGTTGCAGCGACCTGGATGGCGATATCGCTGTATTTGACACGCAGCAGCGATCTGGATCCCGCTGTGAAATTGCTGGTCGCTGCTAGAAGGTCTGCACATTATTTGGTCGCTAGGTCGCCGTGTATCGCCGTGTTTGACAGCAAAAGCGACGATACCAGCGATATTTTACACTGGTAACCAGGGTAAACATCGGGTTACTAAGCGCAGGGCCGCGCTTAGTAACCCGATGTTTACCCTGGTTACCAGCGTAAAAGTTAAAAAAACAAACAGTACATACTCACCTGCGCGTCCCCCAGCCTCTGCTTCCTGACACTAAAGCGCCGGCCCTAAACTGAAAGTGAAAGCAACAGCGGTGACGTCACCGCTCTGCTGTTAGGGCCGGAGCTCAGTCAGCGTCAGGATGCAGAGGCTGGGGGACGCGCAGGTGAGCATGTACTGTTTGTTTTTTTAACTTTTACGCTGGTAACCAGGGTAAACATCGGGTTACTAAGCGCGGCCCTGCGCTTAGCAACCCGATGTTTACCCTGGTTACCCGGGGACCTCGGCATCGCTGGTCGCTGGAGAGCGGTCTGTGTGACAGCTCTCCAGCGACCACACAGCGACGCTGCAGCGATCGGCATTGCTGTCGCTATCGCTGCAGCGTCGCTTAATGTGACGGTACCCTAAGTGATTCCCATTAGAAATCCAGGTAATTACCGGAGTCTGCAAGGGTCCTGTAGCACTGAGTCCGTCTCCTTGGTGATGCAGTGTAGAATGGTGACAACCCCCAGTGTTTTAAGCTGAAGGCGTCTGACGTCATTTCCGGGCATGCCCAGTACAGCGCTCCCAGCACAGTGCTGGAAGTGCTGTCACAGGAGTCTATGTAAACAAGCAGTCTGGCCACGTGGGGATCTATGAATCTGTGTAGTCTGTCTGAGAGGGGGGATGTGCCTGGAGCAAGGCCGTGTGATCTCTGTGAGGAGCTGAAATTGAACACCCCAGGGGAAATGTCTAAACACCAGGAGATGGACGGGAAGGAAGAAAAAAGGGGAAAAAATCCCCTAATAGTAAAAATAAAAATAAAAGATTAAGGATTAAAGGGACGGGTAGCCTCTCGGTAGTTATATTGGAAAAATATGCCGGAAAAAATAATAAAGAAAAAATAATAAAGAAGAATAATAAAGAAAAAAATGAAAAAATAAGGAAAAAATTTCCCAGAATATCAGTAAAACGAAAAAAAGGGGATAATAATAATACCGTATATCCCGTAATGAGGAGGGAATAAGATTTTATCGTTGAGCACTTTGTTGTAGCGGTCAGGTTTAGCATTGGAATAGAGATTATTAACCCCTTTCTGTCATTAGACGTACTATTCCGTCCATGTGGGGTGGGCCCTACTTCCCAAGGACGGAATAGTACGTCATACGCGATCGGCCGCGCTCACGGGGGGAGCGCGGCCGATCGCGGCCGGGTGTCAGCTGCATATCGCAGCTGACATCCGGCACTGTGTGCCAGGAGCGGTCACGGACCGCCCCCGGCACATTAACCCCCGGCACACCGCGATCAAACATGATCGCGATGTGCCGGCGATGCAGGGAAGCATCGCGCAGGGAGGGGGCTCCCTGCGGGCTTCCCTGAGCCCCCCGCAGCAACGCGATGTGATCGCGTTGCTGCGAGGGTCTTACCTCCCTCCCTGCCTGCTCCAGACCCGGATCCAAGATGGCCGCGGATCCGGGTCCTGCAGGGAGGGAGGTGGCTTCACAGACGCCTGCTCAGAGCAGGCACTGTGAAGCAGCCTGTACTTCTCGCAGATCGGTGATCTGTCAGAGTGCTATGCAAACTGGCAGATCACCGATCTGTATTGTCCCCCCCTGGGGCAAAGTAAAAAAGTAAAAAAAAAATTTTCCAAATGTGTAAAAAAAATAAAAAAAAAATATTCCAAAATAATGAAAAAAAAAAAAAAATATTATTCCCATAAATACATTTCTTTATCTAAATAAAATAAAAAAAACAATAAAAGTACACATATTTAGTATCGCCGCGTCCGTAACGACCCGACCTATAAAACTGGCCCACTAGTTAACCCCTTCAGTAAACACCGTAAGAAAAAAAAAAAAAACGAGGCAAAAAACAACGCTTTATTATCATACCGCCGAACAAAAAGTGGAATAACACGCGATCAAAAAGACTGATATAAATAACCATGGTACCACTGAAAATGTCATCTTGTCCCGCAAAAAAAGAGCCGCCATACAGCATCATCAGCAAAAAAATAAAAAAGTTATAGTCCTGAGAATAAAGCGATACCAAAATAATTATTTTTTCTATAAAATAGTTTTTATCGTATAAAAGCGCCAAAACATAAAAAAAATGATATAAATGAGATATCGCTGTAATCGTACTGACCCGAAGAATAAAACTGCTTTATCCATTTTACCAAACGCGGAACGGTATAAACGCCTCCCCAAAAAGAAGTTCATGAATAGCTGGTTTTTGATCACTCTGCCTCACAAAAATCGGAATAAAAAGCGATCAAAAAATGTCACGTGTCCGAAAATGTTACCAATAAAAACGTCAACGCATCCCGCAAAAAACAAGATCTCACATGACTCTGTGGACTCAAATATGGAAAAATTACAGCTCTCAAAATGTGGTAACGCAAAAAATATTTTTTGCAATGAAAAGCGTCTTTCAGTGTGTGACAGCTGCCAATCATAAAAATCCGCTAAAAAACCCGCTATAAAAGTAAATCAAACCCCCCTTCATCACCCCCTTAGTTAGGGAAAAATAAAAAAATTAAAAAATGTATTTATTTCCATTTTCCCATTAGGGTTAGGGTTAGGGCTAGAGTTAGGACTAGAGTTAGGGCTAGGGTTATTGCTAGGGTTAGGGCTAGGGTTAGGGCTAGGGTTAGGGCTAGGGTTAGGGTTGGGGCTAGGGTTGGGGCTAGGGTTGGGGCTAGGGTTAGGGCTAGGGTCAGGGCTAGTGTTACGGCTAGTGTTAGGGCTAGGGTTATTGCTAGGGTTAGGGCTAGGGTTGGGGCTAGGGTTGGGGCTACAGTTAGGGTTGGGGCTAAAGATAGGGTTAGGGTTTGGATTACATTTACGGTTGGGAATAGGGTTGGGTGTGTCTGGGTTAGAGGAGTGGTTAGGGTTACTGTTGGGATTAGGGTAAGGGGTGTGTTTGGATTAGGGTTTCAGTTATAATTGGGGGGTTTCCACTGTTCGGGCACATCAGGGGCTTTCCAAACGGGATATGGCATCCGATCTGAATTCCAGCCAATTCTGCGTTGAAAAAGGAAAACAGTGCTCCTTCCCTTCCGAGCTCTCCCGTGTGCCCAAACAGGGGTTTACCCCAACATATGGGGTATCAGCGTACTCAGGACAAATTGGACATCATCTTTTGGGGTCCAATTTCTCCTGCTACCCTTGGGAAAATACAAAACTGGGGGCCAAAAAATAAGTTTTGTGGGAAAAAAAAGATTTTTTATTTTCACGGCTCTGCGTTGTAAACTGTAGTGAAACACTTGGGGGTTCAAAGTTCTCACAACACATCTAGATTAGTTCTTTGGGGGGTCTAATTTCCGATATGGGGTCACTTGTGGGGGGTTTGTACTGTTTGCGTACATCAGGGGCTCTGCAAATGCAACGTGACGCCTGCAGACCAATCCATTTAAGTCTGCATTCCAAATGGCGCTCCTTCCCTTCCGAGCTCTGTCATGCGCCCAAACAGTGGTTCCCCCCCACATATGGGGTATCAGCATACTCAGGACAAATTAGACAACAACTTTTTGGGTCCAATTTATCCTGATACCCTTGTGAAAATACAAAACTGGGGGCTAAAAAAATCATTTTTGTGAAAAAAAAAAGAATTTTTATTTTCACGGCTCTGCGTTATAAACTGTAGTGAAACACTTGGGGGTTCAAAGTTCTCACAACACATCTAGATTAGTTCTTTGGGGGGTCTAATTTCCGATATGGGGTCACTTGTGGGGGGTTTGTACTGTTTGCGTACATCAGGGGCTCTGCAAATGCAACGTGACGCCTGCAGACCAATCCATTTAAGTCTGCATTCCAAATGGCGCTCCTTCCCTTCCGAGCTCTGTCATGCGCCCAAACAGTGGTTCCCCCCCACATATCGGGTATCAGCATACTCAGGACAAATTGGACAACAAATTTTGGGGTCCAATTTATCCTGTTACCCTTGTGAAAATACAAAACTGGGGGCTAAAAAATCATTTTTGTGAAAAAAAAAAGAATTTATTTTCACGGCTCTGCGTTATAAACTGTAGTGAAACACTTGGGGGTTCAAAGTTCTCACAACACATCTAGATAAGTTCCTTGGGGGGTCTAGTTTCCAATATGGGGTCACTTGTGGGGGGTTTGTACTGTTTGGGTACATCAGGGGCTCTGCAAATGCAACGTGACGCCTGCAGACCAATCCATTTAAGTCTGCATTCCAAATGGCGCTCCTTCCCTTCCGAGCTCTGTCATGCACCCAAACAGTGGTTCCCCCCCACATATCGGGTATCAGCATACTCAGGACAAATTGGACAACAAATTTTGGGGTCCAATTTATCCTGTTACCCTTGTGAAAATACAAAACTGGGGGCTAAAAAATCATTTTTGTGAAAAAAAAAAAAGAATTTATTTTCACGGCTCTGCGTTATAAACTGTAGTGAAACACTTGGGGGTTCAAAGCTCTCAAAACACATCTAGATAAGTTCCTTAGGGGGTCTACTTTCCAAAATGGTGTCACTTGTGGGGGTTTTTAATGTTTAGGCACATCAGGGGCTCTGCAAACGCAACATGGCATCCCATCTTAATTCCAGTCAATTTTGCATTGAAAAGTAAAATAGCGCTCCTTCCCTTCCGAGCTCTGCTATGCGCCCAAACAGTGGTTTACCCCCACATATGGGGTATCGTCGTACTCAGGACAAATTGCACAACAACTTTTGTGCTCTAATTTCTTCTCTTACCCTTGGGAAAATAAAAAAATGGGGGCGAAAAATCATTTTTGTGAAAAAATATGATTTTTTATTTTTACGGCTCTGCATTATAAACTTCTGTGAAGCACTTGTTGGGTCAAAGTGCTCACCACACATCTAGATAAGTTCCTTAGGGGGTCTACTTTCCAAAATGGTGTCACTTGTGGGGGGTTTCAATGCTTAGGCACATCAGGGGCTCTCCAAATGCAACATGGCGTCCCATCTCAATTCCAGTCAATTTTGCATTGAAAAGTCAAATGGCGCTCCTTCCCTTCCGAGCTCTGCCCTGCGCCCAAACAATGGTTTACACCCACATATGGGGTATCAGCGTACTCAGGACAAATTGCACAACAATTTTTGGGGTCCAATTTCTTCTCTTACCCTTGGGAAAATAAAAAATTGGGGGCGAAAAGATCATTTTTGCGAAAAAATATGATTTTTTATTTTTACCGCTCTGCATTATAAACTTCTGTGAAGCACTTGTTGGGTCAAAGTGCTCACCACACATCTAGATAAGTTCCTTAGGGGGTCTACTTTCCAAAATGGTGTCACTTGTGGGGGGTTTCAATGTTTAGGCACATCAGGGGCTCTCCAAATGCAACATGGCGTCCCATCTCAATTCCAGTCAATTTTGCATTGAAAAGTCAAATGGCGCTCCTTTCCTTCCGAGCTCTGCCATGCGCCCAAACAGTGGATTACCCCCACATATGGGGTATCAGCATACTCAGGACAAATTGTACAACAAATTTTGGGGTCTATTTTCTCCTGTTACCCTTGGTAAAATAAAACAAATTGGATCTGAAATAAATTTTGTGTGAAAAAAAGTTAAATGTTCATTTTTATTTAAACATTCCAAAAATTCCTGTGAAACACCTGAAGGGTTAATAAACTTTTTGAAAGTGGTTTTGAGTACCTTGAGGGGTGCAGTTTTTAGAATGGTGTCACACTTGGGTATTTTCTATCATATAGACCCCTCAAAATGACTTCAAATGAGATGTGGTCCCTAAAAAAAAATGGTGTTGTAAAAATGAGAAATTGCTGGTCAACTTTTAACCCTTATAACTCCGTCACAAAAAAAAATTTTGGTTCCAAAATTGTGCTGATGTAAAGTAGACATGTGGGAAATGTTACTTATGAAGTATTTTGCGTGACATATGTCTGTGATTTAAGGGCATAAAAATTAAAAGTTGGAAAATTGCGAAATTTTCAAAATTTTCGCCAAATATTCATTTTTTTCACAAATAAACGCAACTTATATCGAATAAATTTTACCACTATCATGAAGTACAATATGTCACGAGAAAACAGTGTCAGAATCGCCAAGATCCGTTGAAGCGTTCCAGAGTTATAGCCTCATAAAGGGACAGTGGTCAGAATTGTAAAAATTGGCCCGGTCATTAACGTGCAAACCACCCTTGGGGGTGAAGGGGTTAATTGATGGACAGCAAAAAACCAGACTAATACTAAAGAAAATAATAATGACAATAATGACTGAGAAATAAAAATTAAAAAATAAAAAATAAAAAATAAATAAAAATAAAAAATAAAAGATGAACAAAATGAATGGAATGAGACGGATACATAGAAATAATGAAAAAAGTAAATAAAAATAAATATAAATAAAAATAAAAAATAAAAGATAAAAAATAAAAGATAAAAAATAATAAAAATTTAAATGAATGAGATGAGAAAGATCAGAACAATGAAAAACTGAAAAAATGAAGAAAAATAAATAAAAAAGTGAAAAAAATAAAATAAAATTTTTTGAAAAAAATTGGAAAACTAAGAGGACTTACCCTGAGAGTGCAGTGATAGAGGAAAAGAGTGCGATCCACCAGCTTCTGTATATAGTTCTATCATGAAGTCTGAGGCGTGATGGAGAGGAAGGAAGAGGAACAAGGGTTAATTATTGCATAAATATGAAGAGCCTGTAGACTATGGTATGTGGAGAGACTGATGTCGTATGTACCTAGCTGAATACCAAGTCCAGTTCCCTATTGAGCCCCTTAGGTGAAAGGGTCTGTAGTGTATAGATCCAAAAGGCCTCCCTTTGTTTTAATAATTTTACATGATCCCCCCCACGTCTAGGTTTCTCTACTTTTTCAATCACCTGGAAGCGTAATTGTGACACCGAATGGTTGGTCCTAGTAAAGTGATCCGGAAGTGGGAGCCATGTTTTCCTAAGTCTGATGGTGGATTTATGGCTCGAAATCCTATCGCGCACATGCTGAGTCGTTTCGCCTACATATATGAGGCCGCAAGGGCATTTTATCAAGTAGACTACAAAATTGGAATTGCATGTATGAAACCCCTTGATGTCAAACCTCTTGCCAGTGTGTGGGTGTATGATCTCACTTGACTTAATTACATTAGCACAGCAGGCACATCCTAGACAAGGGAACGTGCCTGTTCTTGCGGAGCCTAAAAACTGTTGTTTCGGTTGTCTGGTGAGGCTACCCACATCCGCCCTAACCAGATAATCCCTGATGTTTCTTGGTCTACGTTTGCACATCAGGGTAGGAGATTGAAAGGGGGTTATTTGAGGGTAGGCCTCGGACAGGAGGGGCCAATGTTTGTTAATTACCTTGTATACCAAGGGCATAACAGGGTGATGTGTATGTATGAAAGGGACCCTATCTTTTTTGGGGGTTTGGTTGGCCGGAGGAGGATGATTTTGTAGAATTCTTCGTTTCTCATATTGGAGAATATTGATGGGATATTCTCTCTCCATGAATTTCTGGGACATGTCGTTTAGCCGGGTCTCTGTCAAGTTGGGGTCCGAAACTATATTAGTGACCCTGTGGAATTGTGATCGCGGTAAGCTGTTCCTAGTGGATTTGGGGTGGCAACTTGTGTAGAGGAGTAGATTATTTGAATCTGTAGGTTTCACAAAGATGTCTGTGTCCAAACCACCATGTCCGTTTTTGATCACCAGGGTGTCTAGAAATGGAATTTTCTGTGTATCACTATTAGGTACAAATTGTAGCTCTGGTCTTACCTCATTGATCTGAGAGACAAATAGGGAGAATGTTGCAGCTGGCCCGTTCCATAGACAGAAGACGTCGTCTATGTAGCGGACCCAGCATCCTGAGTATGACTGGAAAAGAGGATTAACATACACGTGACTCTGTTCAAATTGGTCCATGTATAGATTGGCGTAAGCCGGCGCCATATTAGACCCCATGGCTGTCCCACAGATTTGTTGATAGAATTGGTCGCCGAAGAGGAAATAGTTTTCCTCTAGGACTAGGGTCAAAAGGTCCAAAATGAATTGCTGTGACCGGGGGCTAAGGTTAGAGGTCAACAAGTTATTGCTCACGGCCTCCACACCCAAATCATGCTTGATTGAGGTGTAGAGGCTTTTGACATCCAGAGTAGTCAATAGACATTCTGTTTGAATAAAGGACAGTTGTTTGATTGTCCTGATGAAGTGGCCGGTGTCTAAAATAAAAGACCTGGTGTTCTTGACCAGCGGAGTAAGATATTTCTCGAGAAAAATGGATAGTGGAGATAGGATAGAGTCTGTGGACGCCACAATGGGGCGACCTGGAGGGTTGGTCAGGGATTTATGTATCTTAGGAAGAACGTAAAACACTGGTGTAACTGGGTGTGGGTTTGACAGGAAAATTGCAGTTTTTTGATCAATGCAGTTAAGGGTTGCATATTCCTGGAGTATAGTGTCAATTTTCTTTTTGATTTTGACTGTGGGGTCATGGGCAATTTGTTTATAGGTAGAAGTGTCTGAAAGCTGATTCTGGATTTCCCTCATGTAGTCACTAGAATTCATAACGACTATGGCCCCACCTTTGTCTGCTGGTTTAATTGTTATATTTTTATTATTTTTCAATGATTCAATGGCCTGTTTTTCCAATGGTGTTATATTGCTTTTTGTGGGGAAATGGCCCTTCTGGTGTTGTTTAAGGATATCCTGTATATCCCGGTGTATCAGTTCAATGCATGTTTCAGTTGCATGATATGTGTGGGGTGGGTTAAATGAGCTTTTATTAAACAAGCCTAGAGAAGAAATTGATAGTTCGGGAGTAGGAGTCCCCACAGTGGGAGGAGGCTTATTCCCAAGAGTGTCCTGAAGCAAACCAAAGTGTGTTTTGAGTCTAATACTCCGATAGAAATACTGTAGATCCTGCATAATGAATTATAATGCAGGTGACTGGCGCCAAAAGACTCATATGGCCAATCGGTCTAATCCTTATTTTATAGCTACTTAGCTCACCCCAATCGAATCATCCCTTCTATAATGCCTGTTCACGCATCAGCGCTGGACTCCGCCGGCATCATCCTTAAGCGACAGGAAACTGGGCAGTGAATCGCAGGTGCAGTGACGTCACATCAGGATCGTGTCTCGTCACATGACCTGATCGGAGACACGCCCAGAAGCGACGAAAACAAGCGCCGCACTTCATCCACCCCGTACATCTGTCTTGCAGGCAGGTTGTATAGGGAGCGCTAGTAAACAATACCGCGTCACCCTGGAAACCTATCTGAGTGACAGGCCAGGTAATGAAGCCAGGGCGCAGGCGCAACACGTCGGGGCCAGGTCTCAACAGAGACACTCCCAGCCGTGATGCACATCTACGTCACTTAGCAGTCACCACCCATACCCGTCGAACAGGCAGGTCGCCCGGGGAACGCATATAAACAATAGAACTCCTCTATATAGATACTAATGGGCATAATAGCCACATCTCTGTTTCTAGACACTTATACAGAAATCGTTCATCATGGCATTATATACATAGTGGGGAGCAGAAAGACGCATCCCTCATTAGTATCATTGATTTCATACGGCAAACACACTATAAATCCAGTTCTTATATAAGTAATATATGTAAAAAACATACAGCATAGCCTACATAGAAAAAACACCAAATGAAAAGAACACAGTATAGGCCAACCACACAGGGGCAGTCGGGAATCAGGCAAAGAATCATATCCAAGATAAAGAACACTTTATCGACATAAATAATCCATATTTAAGCTCATTGTAATTTCTTCAACCGTATCCATCCACCGACTGTCTCCAGTGTGGCTGATCTAATAAAACATAGAAAAAAATCGATAAAAATGTCAACTATGTCTAAAACAATAAAAACACATGACGAATGCATACGTAACGTCGGGGATAGTGAATTCAATGGGTACAAATCTGCAGATTGAAATCTAGATTTAGACCTCCTGGATGTAATGAACCCAGGGTATAAATCCACTTCATTTCTTTTGTTTTAAGCATCTGCAGTCTATCCCCTCCCCTTCTCAAAGCAGGGACACTATCAATGACTCTGAACCTAAGTTGGTTCACTGAATGTTTTCTCTCTACAAAATGTTTTGGTACTGGTAATTCCATAAGACTTGTTCTGATTGTACTTTTATGTTTAGTGATGCGGGCCTTCACCTCCATAGTGGTCTCGCCTACATACGCGAGTCCACATGGACAGGTAATCATATAGATGACATTACTTGATGTACAGGTATATCTTTCTTTTAAGAAAAACTTCTTCCCAGTATGGGGATGGCAAAAAAACTCTCCCTTAAGCATGTTATTGCAACATGTGCAACCAAGGCACGGGAAATTCCCATATCTCGGTGCACTTAATGTTCTTTGGCTTATTATTTTGGAAGTACCAAAATCGGATCTGACCAGTTTGTCGCCTAGATTTCTACCCCTTCTGTATGACATCATTGGAAATGATTTAAAACCTGTCACCTGAGGTAATCCTCGTTGTAAGAGGGCCCAATGTTTTTTTTATAACACCACTAATTCGGTTACTCATTACATTGTATGTAGAAACAAAAGGAATGCGATCACAACCGTTTTTTGAGGAGGTTTTCTTACGGACACTTTCTCTTGTAGAATTTCGAGCCTTAGTTTTAAAGGCTTCCACTCCTTTCTTAGGGTACCCTCTTGCTATAAATTTAGAACACATGTTTTCCAAACGTTGGTCCACCAAACTCTCGTCGGACACTATTCTCCGTACCCTTAGCAATTGGCTCCATGGGAGCGAGTCAACCATTTTTCTTGGGTGGTTGCTATCAAAAGAAAGTAGACTATTTCTATCAGTTTCTTTAATGAAAATGTCCGTTTTCAGTCTACCTCCATCTTTGTAAACCAAAGTGTCTAGAAATTGAATTTGAACTGCCGAGTATACTAATGTAAATTGTAACTCTAGATAAATTTCATTGAGGCTAGTATGAAAATTTTCCAATTCCATAATGCTACCCTCCCAAATCACAAAGATATCATCAATGTAGCGCCACCAGGCTCTGACGTGGCGCCAAAGGATGGAATTATACACAAACCTGTCCTCAAATACCGCCATGTAGATGTTAGCATAAGTTGGGGCCACATTGGACCCCATGGCGGTACCTCTCAACTGAAGGAAATACTCATCCCCAAAGAGGAAATAATTCCTCCTGAGGATGAGCTCCAACAGTGTGAGGACAAGCTGTGCACACTCTGGGGCCACGTCAGAGCCCGATAGCGCACAATGAACGGCCTCAAGACCTTTATCATGTTCGATTGATGTATACAGTGATGTCACATCGAACAATACCAAAATGGACGCATCAGATACCTCCAAACCTTCAATTTTATCAAGGAAATTGCTAGTATCTCTCACAAAAGATCGTGCTGCTACAGCAAAAGGACGCAGCACTTTATCTAGAAAGATAGCAGTTTTGCTGAATAATGAACCTCTCCCTGAGACTATTGGTCTACCTGGGGGGTTAAGCAAGTCCTTGTGGATTTTAGGTAACACGTACAGCACGGGTATAACTGGTGCTTCCACAATCAAAAATTCTGACAGCTTGTGATCAATGAGTCCCATTGACAAGGAGTCACTGATCACAAGCTGTAATTCTTTCTGGAACCGTAGGATAGGATTACATGACAATTTCTCATAAACTAGGTAATCACTTAACTGTCTAAGAATTTCTGCTTTGTATTTATGACTGTCCATGATGACAACTGCTCCGCCTTTATCAGCTCTTTTGATGGTTATTGCAGTATTATTAGCCAAATCGCTAACTGCTTTCCTTTCAGTTGCAGTCATATTTTGATACTTAGCAGGCTTGTATGTGTTTTTCAGTTGATTAATTTCCTTCTGTACCAATTCTATATAGGATTCAATGAACTGGATTTATAGTGTGTTTGCCGTATGAAATCAATGATACTAATGAGGGATGCGTCTTTCTGCTCCCCACTATGTATATCATGCCATGATGAACGATTTCTGTATAAGTGTCTAGAAACAGAGATGTGGCTATTATGCCCATTAGTATCTATATAGAGGAGTTCTATTGTTTATATGCGTTCCCCGGGCGACCTGCCTGTTCGACGGGTATGGGTGGTGACTGCTAAGTGACGTAGATGTGCATCACGGCTGGGAGTGTCTCTGTTGAGACCTGGCCCCGACGTGTTGTGCCTGCGCCCTGGCTTCATTACCCGGCCTGTCGCTCAGATAGGTTTCCAGGGTGACGCGGTATTGTTTACTAGCGCTCCCTATACAACCTGCCTGCAAGACAGATGTACGGGGTGGATGAAGTGCGGCGCTTGTTTTCGTCGCTTCTGGGCGTGTCTCCGATCAGGTCATGTGACGAGACACGATCCTGATGTGACGTCACTGCGCCTGCGATTCACTGCCCAGTTTCCTGTCGCTTAAGGATGATGCCGGCGGAGTCCGGCGTTGATGCGTGAACAGGCATTATAGAAGGGATGATTCGATTGGGGTGAGCTAAGTAGCTATAAAATAAGGATTAGACCGATTGGCCATATGAGTCTTTTGGCGCCAGTCACCTGCATTATAATTCATTATGCAGGAAGTCCATAGATGAATATATCCCATTGGACGTTGATTACTATGGCAACAATGACACATAAATAAACCCACGGACGAGAAGTAAAAACAGAGCCATATTATGTGTTTCTATATAGAATATTATGATAATAAGGTGATGGTGAATTTTTAATGATATGTATTTGTGCACACAAGTGTCTGATGTTTATTTTCTGTATTTTAATTAAATATTATATTATGATGTTAAGAGGGCAGTACTTAGTAGTGATTGGCTCCCTGCGTGGTGTCCACACTATTTAAGACCGCCCTGCTGCCATGTTTGTATGCTTGAAAAAGACCAACATATGGTCGAAACGTTGCTTATGCTATATGGCTAAATAAAGATTCTTCTGGATTGTTACACCCGGTGGAGCGCTGTTCTTCTATTTAGAGATTGACGTTTTACCCAGGAGGGTTCCCTGGATATGGAACGAGCGCCCAAATGAATGAGTGCTGTCAGTCACCTGTATACTCTATTTGTAGGATCCTGATAGGATCCTTTTTCTGTCCCTGTAACAGAACTCCATATCAACAGCATCAAAGTAGGAATAAGACTGCTATGATGACAGAGAGGATCAGTCACTAAAATGCTAAAAAGGAGAGGCCATCACTAAAATCCTTTTCAAATTTAGGAAATGTTATGTTTGTCCTATTATTATTTACATATAGTAGAAATAGCAAAAAAACAGCAATTCCACAATTTTGGAGGATTTTGTTTTTACTTCAGTTTTATAATTTACACCCTTTTTCTTTATAAAAAAAAATCTGTTGACTCTTGTATGAGTGAATGCAAAACAATAATAGCTGCCAGATATTACTTTTTTTACCCTTTTATAACACTTATTGTGTGGGTAAAAAAATCTTGATCATTGTATAACCCAATGTTGTTACGGACATGAGGCTGTCAATTATGTGTCCTTTTAACTTTTTTAATAGTAACTTTAATTGGAAAGTATTTTTTCTTACTATTCTGTAAACAAATGTACCTTTTTTGACCACTAGTAGAATTGAGCATGTTTGACCCATATCACTTATATAATGCACTTCAAGTACTGCAGTGTATTATACCTATCAGAATAAAATATTAGACATTGTTGGGTATACTAAGATAGAAGCTCGAAGAAGGAGGTGATTGGGTGACAGAGGCAGCACCTTTCCTCAGTCTACCTACTTAGATTGGGATGGGAGCAAAGCACAATTCAAATTTTTTTATTAATGATTTCATTGGATCAAAATAAAAAATGTTCATAAAGTACTTGAAAGAAGTGCAAAAATCGTAACATTTCCAAACTTGGATGAATCTTCCACCTGCACGAGAAATCAACGTCACAACTGCTCTGCATTAAACTTTAGTGGAACTTAAGCTTGTTAAATGGAATCTGCCACCACATCTAAACTTTTAATATGGGCATACAGGATATAGACTGCTGAGGAAAGTGATCCCTGTGTGCCTCATATCAGATGCCTTGTTGTGGATAAATCATCTTTTATCACTTTACATAAATTACCTATCCCAGGCTATAGGGAAGACGATGCTCAGAAGATAACTCTGCCTCCAGAGCTTATTTCATATGAAGGGGGAGTAACCAGTGTGAGGCATATAACTAACACAGAAAAGGAAACTGAAATTTGTCTTCTTGCAAACACATTATTTGCAGCCCTTGAGCTCTACTGTATTGCAACAATCATATAACAATATTCATAAAGCACAAAATGCGTAACCAGGCTGAGAACATAGCCAAAATAATCTGCGATGTTCTCCCTCTATTTGAATACAAAAGAAATTACAGCTGTTTAGTACTCCTAAACATTTTGAAAAACACTAGGAAATTGTAGTCCTCACAAACTACCAAACAAAAATAGAGAATAAAAAATAGCAAGTTTATTAAAAAATACCTTAAAACTACATATATATATACCATATATACTCAAGTATAAGCCGAGATTTTCAGCCCACTTTTTTGGGCTGAAAGTAACC
This sequence comes from Ranitomeya variabilis, assembly GCF_051348905.1. Taxonomy (NCBI): domain Eukaryota; kingdom Metazoa; phylum Chordata; class Amphibia; order Anura; family Dendrobatidae; genus Ranitomeya; species Ranitomeya variabilis. The sequence goes on along the minus strand of NC_135237.1, from coordinate 457,684,015 downwards.
CTCTCAGCTTATACTCGAGTCATACCCAGGGGTCGGCAGGGGAGGGGGAGCGGAGCTGTGTAATAATACTCACCTGCTCCTGGCGTGGTCCCTGTATGTCCCTGGTTCTCCAGGCACTGGCAGCTTCTTCCTGTAGTGAGCGGTCACATGGTACCGCTCATTACAGTAATGAAAATGGACCTGACTCCACTCCCATAGGGGTGGAGCTGCATATTCATTACTGTAATGAGTGGTACCATGTGACCGCTCACTACAGGAAGAAGATGCCGGCGCCGGGGAACAGATGAGCAGGGACGCGCCAGGAGCAGGTGAGTATGGCGGGGGCAGTGCGTTATACTCACCTTTTCCATTCCACCATCGGCGCCGTTCCATCTTCCACGTCCTCTGCATTGACGCGCAAGTCAGAGGGCACGATGACGCCTGAACTTCAGTGCAGAGGATGGGGAAGACACAGCGGCGGTCGGCGGTGAAACGGGAAAGGTGAGTATAGCAAGTGCCGGGGGCCTGAGAGGTGTGTATGTAATTTTTTATTTTTTTGATCGCAGCAACAGCATATGGGGAAAATGTCTGTATGGAACATCTTATGGGGCCATGTGCAGCTTTATATGGGGGAAAATATCTGTATGGAGCATCTTATGGGGCCATGTACAGCGTTATATGGGGCAAATATCTGTATGGGGCCATGTGCAGCATTATATGAGGCAAATATCTGTATAGGGCCATGTACAGCATTATATGGGGCAAATATCTGTATATAGCATCTTATGGGGTCATAATCAACATTTGTGCAGCATTATATGGGGCATATTTTAATATGGAGTATCTTATGGGGCCCCTCATAAACTGTATGGAGCATTATATGGGGCGTATTTTGTATGGAGCATCTTATGGGGCCCATCATGAACTGTATGGAGCATTATATGGGGCTCCTGAGTTAATATGGATATTCAAAAACACTTAAACTACTGATGTCTCAATTAATTTTACTTTTATTGGTATCTATTTTTATTTTTGAAATTTACCAGTAGCTGCTGCATTTTCTACCCTAGGCTTATACTCGAGTCATTAAGTTTCCCAGTTTTTTGTGGCAAAATTAGGTGGGTCGGCTTACACTTGGGTCGGCTTATACTCGAGTATATACGGTGTATATATATGTATATTGTATATATATATATATATATATATATATATATATATATATATATATATATATATAATATGAAGGTTTGGATAAAAGGAGGAAACATGGATAATATGCAAGGAGAGGCACAGTCAAATATGGAATAGGGAAGTACTGTAACAGACAAATATGTCAAAAATGCAAAAGACAGTCAGAAGCACAAATAAAGTGCCAAAAGAGGCCCCCTAATGATAGATCAAGTGAGCTGAAGCAAGTACAAAATTAAAAGTGAAACTAACTGGTGCTTACCCATAGTGTACCTGGACCGCTGATGCTCTCCTTGCAGCCCCTGACGTGCATTTTGTACAGCTGCTTTCTCAAAATGGTGTCATGTCACTTTTCCTGCCTCATATACAGTATATATACTGTATGTGCACCGGCCAGATGGTGTTAATTAATGCAGCGCATTAATGCGGCTGTATGATCACTTCCTCAATGGCTGACATGGGCACTTTAATTGTGCTGTTAACTGTTTTATGCATTTTTTGACATATTTGTCTGTGCCTCCCGGGTGTTGCTTTCCTATACCATATTTGATTGTGCCTCTCCTTGCATGCTTTCCATGTTTCCTCCTTTTACACAAAGCTTGATATTTCATATGGTTCAGATACATTTATTTAGTTCTTATGGTATTTGTCTAATAAACTTGCTATTTTTTATTCTCTATTTTCGTTTGGTGGTTTGTGACTACTCCAGTTTCCTAGTGTTTTTCAATATATTGAAAAAATATTACAACCCTGTCTGCCTGTGAGATGGAAGTTGAAGCACTGAGAGGAACCTGCAGATGTGTTAATTATAATCACACACAGCCAGGCTCAGACTGGTCCACAGGGGAACTGGAGAATACTCTGGTAGGCCCCTGAGAAGGAGTGCTAATGAGTAGCACTATTATACTTGGTTCACAATTTGAAAGAGGTATCATATAATTCATTCAGTAACCACTTCACCCCAAAGCCTGTTTTCAACTTCCTGACTACGCCATTTTTTTCAAATCTGACTACTGTCACTTTATGAGGTCATAACTCTGAAACGCTTCAACGGATCCTGGTGATTCTGAGATTGTTTTCTTGTGACATATTGTACTTTATGATAGTGGTAAAATTTCTTCGATATGGCTTGCTTTATTTCTGAAAAAAAAGGAAATTTGGCAAAAATGTTGAAAATTTTGCAATTTTCAAACTTTTAATTTTTATGCCCTTAAATCAGAGAGTCATAGCACACAAAATACAGTAGTTAATAAATAACATTTCCCACATGTCTGCTTTACATCAGCACAATTTTGGAAACATAATTTTTTTTGTTAGGAAGTTATAAGGGTTAAAAGTTGACCAGCGATTTCTCATTTTTACAACAAAATTTGCAAAACCATTTTTTTTAGGGACCACCTCACACTTGAAGTGACTTTGAGGGACCTATATGACAGAAAATGCCCAAAAGTGACACAATTCTAAAAACTGCACTCCCCAAGGTACTCAAAACCACATTCAAGAAGTTTATTAACCCTTCAGGTGCTTCACAGGAATTTTTGGAATGTTTAAAAAAATGTTTAGAATTGAGAGTCCTCAGTGGTTGATACGTTTTAATGGCTAACTGAAAAGATGGTAACAAATTGCAAGCTTTTGAGACTACTCAGGTCTCTTCATCAGGCATAGACTGAAAGAAATTCTGGAGAATCACATATTTATGCACAACACATCACAGAAAACAAAACAAAACATGGATTTATGAGATCAGACACCATGTCACGTTTGGAGAGCCCCTGACAGTGGAAACCCCCCCACAAGTGACCACAGTTTGGAAAGTAGACCTCCTATGGAACTTATCTAGATGTGTGGTGAGCACTTTGAACCCCCAAGTGCTTCACAGAAGTTTATAATGTAGAGCCGTAAAAATAAAAAATCATATTTTTGTCACAAAAATTATCTTTTTGCCCTAATTTTTTTATTTTCCAAAGGGTAGCAGGAGAAATTGGACCACAAAAGTTGTTGTCCAATTTGTCCTGAGTATGCTGATACCCCATATGTGGGGGTAAACCACTGTTTTGGCGCATGGCAGAGCTCGGAAGAGAAGGAGCACCGTTTTACTTTTTCAATGCAGAATTGGCTGGAATTGAGATCGGACGCCATGTCACGTTTGGAGAGCCCCTGATGTGCCTAAACAGTGGAAAACTCCCAATTCTAACTCCAAACCTAACCCCAACACACTCTTAACCCTAATCCCAACCCTAACCATAACCCTAACTACACCCCTGACCCCAACACACCCCTAACCCTAATCCCAATCCTAACCATAACCCTAACCAGGGTTGGGCTGATAAATGGCAAATGAGCTTTAATGGGGATAAATGTAAGGTCATGCACTTGGGTAGAAGTAATAAGATGTATAACTATGTGCTTAATTCTAAAACTCTGGGTAAAACCATCAATGAAAAAGACCTGGGTGTATGGGTGGATGACAGACTCATATTCAGTGGCCAGTGTCAGGCAGCTGCTACAAAGGCAAATAAAATAATGGGATGTATTAAAAGAGGCATAGATGCTCATGAGGAGAACATAATTTTACCTCTATACAAGTCACTAGTTCGACCACACTTAGAATACTGTGCACAGTTCTGGTCTCCGGTGTATAAGAAAGACATAGCTGAACTAGAGCGGGTGCAGAGAAGAGCGACCAAGGTTATTAGAGGACTGGGGGGTCTGCAATACCAAGATAGGTTATTACACTTGGGGCTATTTAGTTTGGAAAAACGAAGACTAAGGGGTGATCTTATTTTAATGTATAAATATATGAGGGGACAGTACAAAGACCTTTCTGATGATCTTTTTAATCATAGACCTGAGACAGGGACAAGGGGGCATCCTCTACGTCTGGAGGAAAGAAGGTTTAAGCATAATAACAGACGCGGATTCTTTACTGTAAGAGCAGTGAGACTATGGAACTCTCTGCCGCATGATGTTGTAATGAGTGATTCATTAATTAAATTTAAGAGGGGACTGGATACCTTTCTGGAAAAGTATAATATTACAGGGTATATACACTAGATTCCTTGATAAGGCGTTGATCCAGGGAACTAGTCTGATTGCCGTATGTGGAGTCGGGAAGGAATTTTTTTCCCCATGGTGGAGTTACTCTTTGCCACATGGGTTTTTTTTGCCTTCCTCTGGATCAACATGTTAGGGCATGTTAGGTTAGGCTATGGGTTGAACTAGATGGACTTAAAGTCTTCCTTCAACCTCAATAACTATGTAACTATGTAACTATGTAACCACACTCCTAACCCTGACATACCCCAACCATAAACATAATCCAAACCTTAACTTTAGCCCCAACCCTAACCCTAACTTTAGCCCCAACCCTAACCCTAACTTTAGCCCTAACCCTATCCTTAACCCTAATGAGAAAATGGAAATAAATACTTTTTTTAATGTTATTATTTTTCCCTAACTAAAGGAGTGATAAAGGGGAATTTGATTTACTATTTATAGTGGGTTTTCATAGCTGGTTTTTATGTTTGGCTGCTGTAACACACTAAAAGACGCTTTTTATTGCAAACATAGTTTTTGCATCACCACATTTTGAGAGCTATAACTTATCCATATTTTGGCTCACAGAGTCATGTGAAGTCTTGTTTTTTGCAGGATGAGTTGATGTTTTTATTAGTACCATTTTCGGACACATGACATTTTTTGATCGCTTTTTATTCTGATTTTTGGGAGGCAGAATGATCAAAACCAGCAATCATGAATTTCTTTTTGGTGGGGCGTTTATAACGTTCTGCATGTGGTAAAATTGATAAGGCAGCTTTATTCTTCGGGTAAGTACAATTACAGCAATATCTCATTTATATCTTTTTTTCATGTTTTGGCGCTTTTACACAATAAAAAATATTTTATTGAAAAAATAATTATTTTTGCATCGCTTTATTCTGAGAGCTATAACTTTTTTATTTTTCTGCTGATGGAGCTGTATGGTGGCTTGTTTCTTGTGGGACAAGATTAAGTTTTCAGTGTTACCATTTTTATTTACATCCGTCTTTTTGATTGCATTTTATTGCACTTTTTGTTCAGCAGTATGATGATAAAGCATTGTTTTTTGCCTCGTTTTTTATTACATTTTTTACAGTGCTCAGTGCAGGGGTTAACTAGTGGGACAGTTTTATAGAGCGGGTCGTTATGGATGCGGCAATACCAAATTTGTGTACTTTTATTTATTTATTTATTTACATAAAGAAATGGATTTATTGGAAAAATATTTATTTATTTTTCTTTATTTAGGGATTTTCATGTCAGATCGCTGATCTGACACTTTGCATAGCAGAGTGTCAGATCAGCAATCTGACACAGTGTAGGAGGCTTGCCGGAGCCTGCTCTAAGCAGGCGCTGACAAGTCACCTCACTGAAGGACCCGGAAGGACCCCACAGCCATCTTGGAGCTTGGGTTCTCCATGGAGACTGCCGGAATTGATCGCAATGCGTTGTTCCAGTGGGAGAATTGTTTTCTATGCCGCTAAATGGGTTAAATACCCATGATCGGCACTAGCACCAATCGTGTGCATTGCTGCCGGGTGTCAGCTCACCGTGAGACCGCAGTGATCGTGTCGCCGTACTAGTACTGCAGCTGGCAGAAATGCAGTTCCCGCAGTGCACTACTAGTATGGCGCATGTCGGGAAGGGGTTAAACAACCTAGCCAAATTAATATTACATAGAAGTAAAAGTAAATGTGTACTAGGGTGAAGTAATTTTTGCTTGTAGCTGAACAGTGAACCCCTAGAATCAATGTTACTGGTGGGCCTTTGCCAATCCAATCCAACACTGCACACAGCTCTGCAGTGAGATCAGGAGAGCATAGATTGGCTAATTCACATCACAGTGGTAACTCCTCCTTCGTGTAAAATGAGCTGTGGAGGCAGAGTTATTTTCAGGTACCATCCTCCCCAGAGCCGAGAAAAGTTCATTTATATAAAGTGATAAAAATAATTTATCCCCAAGGTAACTGATATAAGGCACACAGGTAGGACTTTTTCAGTAGTCTATAACCTGTATATCCGTATTAATAGTTTAGAAAGATCAAATGTGGTGACAGATTCCCTTTAAAGTAGAATATATTGGTTGATGTCACTTCTTAATCTTTGACGACTTGAATAATATTAGCATTAGGCAAGAACATGATTATGCTTATAGAACATTATTATAGAACTACAGAATTGAGTGAAGCGAAAAAAATGAAAAGATGTACAATTGTATTTGCTTAGGCAAGACCTCATAGTAGTTACATCCATTCACTTCACCCGACAAATGCTGACACCTACAAACTGGAGCAGGTCAGGGTAGTTTTGTTCTCCTCTTTCCAACACTTTTGGCTGGAAACTGTATCATATTATATTCAAAGAAAGCCTATGACTAGAGAAGAACACACTGCGGTGTTCATTATCAGTAGCAATTACGAGCTTGCAAGAACGATTCAATTTTGACAACCCATAATTTTATACTCAAAGAATGTAAAAATCTCTGAATTACATACGTTTCAGCTTTTTTTTTTCTCTCTTTCTTGTTCTTAATTGCAGGACATGTGATTATTCATTTTATATGTTCATCCGTCTCCCATAGTAAAATGTGAAATATATAAATGTAACAATTAAATTAATGGCGCTAACCCCCTAATAAATTTGATTCACTCAGCTTTTCTTGTTATTTTTCATCTTGTTGAAGTCATCAGCGGATGTTGTGAGGTGGCACTGCTAGATGAAGGAGCAAATCTAATGCTCGTCCATTTGCAATAGTTAGAATGTCTTTAAACTTGTAATAGACTGTCTTCACTGTTTGTATTCTTGAAGGCCTGGCGCAAGGGACTGGTTGCTGGAATGGGAATAGAAAAGTTGGCCTGTACTTCTCGAGTATAGATCAGGTCTTCCATTATCAGATTGGTGCACACATAGAGTAATAGTGATTTACATTTTTCTCATAAATCAATAGTACATGTAAAAATTAGAAACTTTATAATCTACATTAATAGATAAATCTTCTTTCTTAATCTGAACTCATCATTCATCCTCAAAATGTTCAAGCACTGGTAAAATCTGACTTCAGTCAACACAGATTTTCCCATTAGTGAGACAGTAAAATCACCAACTGCTCTCTTCTATTTCAGCAATGGGAATTCTGTCCTCACCAAATATGAAGGTAGGTGTTCCAGCTCCTAAAATAATTTATTTTGTTCTTCCAAAATTTAAAACATGACGGCAGTGTCTTCTTTACGTGTATATGGGCCTCAAAAAAACGCAAGAGGTGGGCGGGGAGGAAACACCGCAAACAGTCAATGCATGACCACCAGATACAAGAGGAAGAAACTAAGGAATTAAGCTCAGAAAATGTGGTCAATCTATCAAGCCAACAATTCACACAGGACCAACTGAGCGTTTTATCCTTGGGCTTAAACTTTGTACCGGACTCTAATTTTGATCTTTTCACCACTATTTTGGACATTAATAAATTCATACGCAATCTTACAGTTAAAAACACAGTTCTACAATGAAGAACAACATTTGCATCAACAACAAACAGCAAAATAAATATTTAATGAATATCACAAGTTGGATTTTAAGAAATCAAATAACGCTACTTAATTTATAGAGTCTGACCATCGATGAAGAAAATAAGGATAAAATTAATAAGTCTTAATATTTAAATGTTAAAAACCCATAAATAAAGTAAGTTCAAACAATAGGAACAGAACTTTAAGCTTCAGGCAAAGAAAGGCAATATCAAAACTTGGGAAAATTACCAATATTATCATCAGACAACGTGATAAAGGTGGAAAGGTAGTCATCCTGAATACTGAGGATTACAAAAATAAAATGATAGAACTATTGTCAGATACCATCACGTATGAAAAACTGACTAAGAATCCCACTACCGTCTTCAGTGAAGAGATAAACAAAATTATTCAGGAGGGTCTCACAATTGGTGTATTAAATAAAAAACAAGCCGGTTTTGTGACTGTTTCTAATCCAGTATTGCCTATAATATATGGCTTACCGAAAATACACAATTCTGATGGGATTCCACCAATGAGACCTATCGTATCAGGGATAGGCTCCCTTAATGAACATCTCTGTGAGTGGGCAGACTCTCTTTTAGAACCACTTGTACAAAACCTACCCAGATATTTGAAAGATTCAAGAGATGTCCTGGGAGCTCTATCAAAGACCATTTGGTCAAAGGAGTATATATACCTGCAGAAAGCAGGTGTTCCAATGGGAGCAAAATACTCATCATTAGCTAATATAACAAAGGCCTTTTGGGAAAAAGAATTTATCTATTCAGCTAATAACCCTTTTATTCAGGACATTATATGATATGGCAGATATATTGATGATACCCTGTTCATTTGGGGAGAAAATATATCTGCCATACCATCCTTTATTAAATACGTTAACTCAAACAATTATAATATTCAGTTTACATATAAATTTGAAAATCACTCAATCTCCTTCTTAGATCTCAAGCTTCAGGGAACTGTGGGAAAATCAATTGATAGTAGAACTCATTATAAACCATCAAAGGGCAACACAATTTTGCATGCCTCAAGTAGTCATCCAAAACACACCATAAAATCAATTCCATTGGGAGAACATCAGATTGAGAAGAAACTGATCCAATGACAATATCATGAATATAGAATTCAATAACCTACATAGTAATTTAAAAAAACGTAATTACCCAGATTGGTCTATAAAGAGAGCCATAGACATAGCCATGACAAAAAAACAGAAATGACTTGATAGAACCCATGCAAAATGTAAAAAAGAATAAAGATATAAGCAAAAAACATTTGTCTGTTTACAATACAGCAGGCAGTTTGAAAATATAAAATTGATAGAACCCATGCAAAATGTAAAAAAGAATAAAGATATAAGCAAAAAACATTTGTCTGTTTACAATACAGCATGCAGTTTGAAAATATAAAAAAATCATTTATAAATGTTTACCTATATTGTACGAAGATGACACCTTGTTTAAAATTTTAGAATCAGGAGTCAATGTTGTATCCAGGCGAGCTCCTAGTATTGGCAATAAGGTGTCACCATTTTCATCTAAATCACCAACATATTGCACGACTCGTTAAAGAGTTGATTGTTACTTGTAGGATCGCTACTTCCAAAAGGTGGCGCTATAGAGTTCAAGTCCTCTTTTTCTCTGAAGAGGCAATTTGCATTTTAGGAGCTGGACCGCCTACCTTCGTATTTTGCTAACCCACGTCTGATCCTGACGGAGTTCCATGCTCTCAGTGCAGTCGGTGAGCTGGCTAGGGTGTCAAGCCCAAAATTTCTTTTTCCTCACCAAATATACATTTATACATTTTACAGATTTTACCCATGAATTGACAATGAAAGATCAATACAGGATGAGAAAGAAACAGATTTGTCTGACAAGATTTTACAAGCTTTTTACAGTTATCCATTAAGGGCAAGGTCTTCTTTTGCATTAAGGATTTTTTTTTATAATGTCACAGTATTCAGAGACCATAACTATATTTATCATTGAAAACAGCTGAGGAATTGCTGATCGTGGAATGAGTTGCATTTTTAAGGTCACTATTTTGGGTTACATATAACTTAATAATTAGCTTTCATTAACTTTTTAGGACAAATATAAAAATAAATAATAGGCCACGTTTTTTGTATTTCATATTTATGCCATTTATCTGCAATGGAAATAATATATTACTGTAATCTTTAAGAGCAGTGCAATTATAGCAATACCAAACATACATTTTAATACATTTTTCCCTAAATTTGCACAATACAGGTGCTTCTCACAAAATTAGAATATAATCAAAAAGTTAATTTTCTTCATTTCTTCGATACTAAAAGTGAAACTCATATCTTATATAGAGTAAATTCAAACAGAGTGATCTATTTCAAGTGTTTATTTCTGTTAATGTTGATGATTATGGCTTACAGCCAATGACAACCCAAAAGTCATTATCTCAGTAAATTAGAATGCTTTATAATGCCAGCTTGAAAAATTATTTTAAAATCCAAAATGTTGGCCTACTGATAAGAATTTTCAGTAAATGCACTCAATACTTGGTTGGGGCTCCTTTTGCATCAATTACTGCATCAATGCGGCATGGCATGGAGGTGATCAGCCTGTGGCACTGCTGAGGTGTTATGGAAGCCCAGGTTGCTTTGATAGCAGCCTTCAGCTTGTCTGCATAGTTGGGTCTGGTGTCTCTCATCTTCCTCTTGACAATACCCCATAGATTCTCTATGGTGTTAAAGTCAGGCGAGTTTGCTGGCCAATCAAGCACAGTGATACTATTGTTTTAAAACCAAGTATTTGTACTTTGGGCAGTGTGGACAGGTGCCAAGTCCTGCTGGAGAATGAAAGTTCCATCTCCAAAAAACAAGTCAGCAGAGGGAAGCATGAAGTGCTCTAAAATTTCCTGGTAGACGTCTGCATTGATTTTGGTCTTGATAAAACACAGTGAACCTACACCTGCAGATGGCATGTTTCCTCAAACCATCATTGATTGAGGAAACTTCACACTAGACCTCAAGCAGCTTGGATTGTGACCTCTCCACTTTTCCTCCAGACTCTGGGACCTTGATTTCCAAAATGAAATGCAAAATTTTCTTTCATCTAAAAACAACACCTTGAACCACTAAGTAACAGTCCAGTTCTTTTTTCTCCTTGGCCAAGCTAAGACGCTTCTGGCATTGACTATTGGTCATGAGTGGCTTGACGTGAGGAATGCGATACTTGTAGTCCATGTCCTGGATATGTCTGTGTGTGGTGGCTCTTGAAGCCAGCAGCAGTCCACTCCTTGTGAATCTCCCCCAAATTTTTAATTGCCATTTTCTTAACAATCCTTTCAAGGCTGTAGTTATCCTGGTTGCTTGTGCACCCTTTTCTACAACACTTTTTCCTTCCAATCAACTTTCCATTAATATGCTTGGGTACAGCACTCTGTGATCAGCCAGTTTCTTTAGAAATTACCTTTTGTGGCTTACCCTCCTTGTGGAGTGTGTCAGTGACTGTCTTCTGGACATCTGTCAAGTCAGCTGTCTTCCCCATGATTGTGGAGCCTACTGAAACAGACTAGGGGACCTTTTTAAATGCTTAGGAAGCTTTTACAGGTGTTTTTTGTTAATAATTCTAATTTACTGAGCTAATGACTTTTCGTCAACATTAACAGAAATAAACACCTGAAATTGATCACTCTGTTTGTAATAACTCTGTATAACATATGAAATTCACTTTTTGTATTGAAGAGCTGAAATAAATTAACTTTTTGATGATATTCTAATTTTGTGAGAAGCACCTGTATTTAGCTTTTTCTTAAACTTTAACTTTTTTTTCTGTCAATATAGCTGTTTGACAACAATAATTATTTAAGAATAAAGCCATTTTAAAATATAGAGTGTTGACCATAACATTTATTATTATTATTATTATTATTATAGTGCCATTTAGTCCATGGCTCTTTACATGTGAAAAGGGGTATAGATAATAAAAATGAGTACTGTAATCTTAAACAATACAAGTCAGTGACTGGTACAAGAGGAGAAAGGATCCTGCCCACAATGGCTCAGAGTCTACAAGAGACGGGTGAAGATACATTAGGTGAGGGTAGAGCTGGTTGTGCAGCAGTATGGTGGAATGAGGGTTACTGCAGGTTGTAGGCTTGTCGGAAGAGGTAGATTTTCAGGTTCCTTTTGAAGGTTTCTACGGTAGGCGAGAGTCTGATGTGTTGGGGTAGAGAGTTCCAGAGTAGTGGGATGCACGGGAGAAATCTGCAATTGTGGGAAGAGGAGATAAGAGGGGAGTAGAAAAGGAGATCTTGTGAGGATCGGAGGTTGCGTGTATAAATATAAGTATAAATAGTTTCTTTGAGCTACTGTACATATCTCTAGGCACCTAACATAGGCTTGTATTGTTGAAACACGTTGTGCAATGTTTTATCTTTCTTTTAGTATGGTCTACTTGCATGTGGGCTTGTGTTTTTTCAGCCTGATTGCTGAACAATATTTATAGCAAAAACTCCTATATGGTAGCTGGACAATCTGTCTATACCTGTAATTTCTGTTGGGATCCCTCTCACACGCGGAGTGGCTCCAGATCCTTCTTTTTCTGCAATATACTTGTTATAGTGACTCTAGATATCCTTTTTAAAGGGAGCCCGTCATATTCATAATGTATTTTAAATGGCCAATACAGTGTTGTAGGGGACTTAGCTCTTATAAAAACCATGCCAGCACTGTACCTGTTACTTAAAATAACTTACTTTCTATGCAAATAAGGAGGCCTCAGTGTATCACTGGCATGGCTAAGAGTTTTGTGCACCAATATGGCTCCTCATTTGCATATTATTCCCTCGCTTCTGTTTGATAGTGTTCATTTCCTAGGGGGAGCACTGCCTGACGTTGCCTGCATGTGTACTGACAATACCTGTCCCCGACCTCGCATACAGAGCGGATGGGTGCATTCTCCTCCCTGACTTGTTTCTGTTGATGCTGCTTGTTATACTTATACACATGGCAGTGTATCGAGCAAATCCAGAGAGGAGAATATTAGTTCAGCAGAAAGAAGGCAGGGAGGAGAATGAAAGTGGCTACTATGACCGAGACCAGCTGGGCACAGATAGAACACCTACCACTAGGGCAGTTTTCAGAGAGGACCCACTTTGGGAAGCGAGCACTGTTAATTAGAAGTAGGGGACAGGCTCCAATATTTAATGAGGAGGCATAACTGTGCACAAAACTCTTGGCCATGTCAAGGATGGACCTTAAGGCCTGGGGTGACACTTGCGTGTGCAATGCGTGAAACTTGCGCAAGTCTCACGCATCAATACCCGGCACTGCCACCACCACTCGGGACCAGAGCATTCAGCTGCATAGAAATACATGAAGCTGAACTCTCCGATCCTGAGGGCCAGCGGCAGTGCCGGGTATTGATGCGAGAGACTCGAGCGAGTTTCTCGCATTGCACACGCAAGTGTGACCCCGGCCTAAAGTTATTGCCTCAAGCAGTGAATCAGTACAGGTACAGTGATGGCATGGTTTTTAGAGGGGATAAATCCCTTAAAACACTGTAGAAACAATTTCAAATGCATTTTGAAAGTGATGGATTCCATTTCATGTCACTTAGAGTATGCATTTTTTGGTTATTCCCAACACCATTATCAGCATCCAAGCCAGCCACAGAATATGGGGACCAGAGGAAATTGAATGGTCTGGGCTACTTTGTAACTCCCTAGTCATTCCTGCTATTTGTAAGATCTGTAGGGGACCGGGGTCTATGGAGCCTTTCTATATTGTATTGGGAAAATTCCCTGCTGCGTCGAGGAGTATACACATATGTTCATGCACATCTGTACTCTGAAGCTTATGGCCTTGTGTTTATACACAATGATATAGTTATACATGTTTGCTATTTGCTCTTTAATTTAACAGTAATTAAACAAAATTAGTGTAATGTAAATATTCTCTGAAAGCCTCTTAATTTCATTTTCAAAGAGGAATAAATTGGTGAAGTGAAACCAATTGAACATCTAAGCAATTTAACACAAAGACATTTTTAACTTAAAGGCTTTATAGAATTACAATGATCACATTATAGCATAAAATAGTATATTGTGTTTAGTAGTTTTCTTATTAGAAAAATATAAATATTAATGAAATATAATTTCAGCCCAGAAAATTTAATTTTAACGATAAGCATCTCATGCACTAAAATCGTTTTCAGTTTCTTTCATATCTCACAGATGAATAATTAAATTTCGCCTTTTGAATTTTGGCTTCCCATTTCCTTTGTCTTATTATATGATTCCTGAAGCAGTTTGTTTAAAATTAATTGCAATTCAATATAGAGAATTCTCAAAATTGATGAAGCAAATACTATTATCGCTTAATTGACTTCATTGTCAAGTGTGAATAGTCTGAATTCTTTATTCTACCATTTGTAAAATAGCCAACAAATTAGATAACTGAATACTGGTAACTTCTTGCAAAAAAACATAATTAAATCACATAAAGTTGAATCTAAAATAATGTTATAAAAAATGTAAAACTCCCTAAATAAAGCATATAATAACGCATGTCCAGAATAAAGTGTCAAAAGTTTCCAATTAAAAAACAATTATATCTGAATTTATAACTGACTTAATTTGAAGCAGTTAAGGGTTGTCCAATAAATATAGATAAGAAAGTCCAGCTCACCTCAGTTGCATTTATTTGGACTGGAGCATGGGTCAAGGCCTCTGCCAGGACGTGTCTATGGGAATAGAAATGAGAAAGGATTCCAGCTTCACGGACGTGCAATCTTCTTTATTACTTAAGTAAATATAAAGTGGATGACATGGTCAAATTTCTCATGCAAGAAACATCAATGCATTTCATGATTAAGGGTACCATGAGGACCTGAAACGTGTATATGTTTCTTGCATGAGATTTTTGAGCAAGTCATCCACCTTGTATTAAAGGGACTCTGTCACCTGAATTTGGAGGGAAAAATGTTCAGCCATAGGGGCGGGGGTTTCGCGTGTTTGATTCACCCTTTCCTTACCCGCTGGCTGCATGCTGGCTGCAATATTGGATTGAAGTTCATTCTCTGTCCTCCGTAGTACATGCCTGCACAAGGCAATCTTGCCTTACGCAGGCGTGTACTATGGAGGACAGAGAATGAACTTCAATCCAATATTGCAGCCAGCATGCAGCCAGCGGGTAAGGAAAGGGTGAATCAAACACCCGAAAACCCCGCCCCTATGGCTGAAAATTGTTCCCTCCAAATTCAGGTGACAGAGTCCCTTTAACTTACCTAATAAAAATAATTGCACATTGGTGAAGCTGGATTCCTTTCTCATTTTTTATTCAATATGTAGTTAATATTTTTTTATGTCACAATCCCACTAACGCTATGGATTAGCAGCACGGTCATTTGTGTAGACTGCATATACTTAGTTACAGAGAAGTAAGCCAAGACAATTAGGTAGCAGTGGAGTAATGGCTCTGGAGCAGTGGAGGACTAAGTGGATTAGCACTGTCCTCTTAACAGTTTTTGTATAGTTGCTCTAGACAACTTTGGTGTGTGGGCAACCTACAGTAAGTTGTCAAGAAAACCACAATTCAGATATAGGTTTTAAAAACTTTATTTGTTACTCATTTCGGAGCAGTTCCTGCTTCTACTTCAGGCAAGCAACTGGCATGTTTGATAGTTACAACCATTATATACAATGAAATGATAATTGTCTAACAAATCAAATGCTAGACATGTAGTAATCCAATTATGCAAATGGACCTCGTCTCCATTCTTGGTCATAACCCACAAACTTCTGACAAACTATACAAATTTATAAAATTCGTATGCAAGAATCACTAAAATTCCAAAGAAAGAAATACATATACATCCCCATCATAAAAATAATCCTCTTTTTATACAGTACAGATCAAAAGTTTGGACACATCTTCTCACTTCAAGATTTTTCTGTATTTTCATGACTATGAAAATTGTACATTCACACTGAAGGCATCAAAGCTATGAATTAACACATGTGGAATTATCTACTTAACAAAAAAGTGTGAAATAACTGAAATTATGTCTTATATTCTAGGGTCTAAGGGGTAACGTTTCTCCTTATGGAGAGTGACATACCAGCTGGCTTGTCAAGGTAAGGAGGCTTATTCGCATATTTAATTTCCCAGAGGAGCATTGCACGGCAAATAAGCCTCCTTACCTTGACAAGCCAGCTGGTATGTCACTCTCCATAAGGAGAAACGTTACCCTTAGACCCCAGTCCAGAGCCTGTCACCTAGCCAAATCAGTTCTCATGCTTCGCACTGACGAGGGCCAACAGCCCGAAACACCGTGTCTGCGAATTGAGATACTGATTTGGCTTTTACTCTAAGTCATATTGCATGACTCGTTAAAGGGTTGATTGTGACTTGTAGGATCGCTACTTCCAACAGGTGGCGCTATAGAGTTAAGTCCTCTTTTTCTCAGAAGAGGCAATTTACATGTCTTATATTCTAGGTTCTTCAAAGTAGCCACCTTTTGCTTTGATGACTGCTTTGCACACTCTTGGCATTCTCTTCATGAGCTTCAAGTGGAAGTCACCGGAAATAATCCAACAATCTTGAAGGAAATCCCACAGATGCTTAGCACTTGTTGGCCCTTTTGCCTTCACTCTGCGGTCCAGCTCACCCCAAACCATCTCGATTGGGTTCAGGTCTGGTGACTGGGGAGGCCAGGTCATCTGGCGTAGCACCCCATTACTCTCCTTCTTGGTCAAATAGCCCTTACACAGCCTGGAGGTGTGTTTGGGGTCATTGTCCTTTTCAAAAATAAATGATGGTCCAACTAAACGCAAACTGGATGGAATAGCATGCCGCTGCAAGATGCTGTGGTAGCCATGCTGGTTCAGTATGCCTTTAATTTTAAATAAATCCCCAACAGTGTCACGAGCAAAACACCCCCACACCATCACACCTCCTCCTCCATGTTTCACGGTGGGAACCAGGCATGTAGAGTCCATCCGTTCATCTTTTCTGCTTCGCACAAAGACACGGTGGTTGGCACCAAAGATCTCAAATTTGGACTCATCAGACCAAAGCACAGATTTCCACTGGTCTAATGTCCATTCCTTGTGTTCTTTAGCCCAAACAAGTCTCTTCTGCTTGTTGCCTGTCCTTAGCAGTGGTTTCCTAGCAGCTATTTTACCATGAAGGCCTGCTGCACAAAGTCTCCTCTTAACAGTTGTTGTAGAGATGTGTCTGCTGCTAGAACTCTGCGTGGCATTGACCTGGTCTCTAATCTGAGCTGCTGTTAACCTACGATTTCTGAGGCTGGTGACTCAGAAAAAGTTATCCTCAGAAGCAGAGGTGACTCTTAGCCTACCTTTCCTGGGGCGGTCCTCATGTGAGCCAGTTTCTTTGTAGCCCTTGATGGTTTTTGCCACTGCACTTGGGGACACTTTGAAAGTTTTCCCAATTTTTCAGACTGACTGACCTTAAACCTGACAGGGTACACCTGTGAATTGAAAACCATTCCCGGTGACTACCTCTTGAAGCTCCTCCAGAGAATGCCAAGAGTGTGCAAAGCAGTCATCAAAGCAAAAGGTGGCTACTTTGGCGTGCAAATAAATACCAAAATATAAACTTACATATGCAGATCAGGTGTTAATGGTGGTTATCCTGCCTCCCCGACTCACGTTTCGTATTGTAACTTCCTCAGGAGGTGTGTAGTATATAATGGCCCCATATAATGCTCCATTCATTATAATGGGCCCCATATAATGCTCCACACAGTATAATGGCCCCATATAATGCTCCATACAGTACAATGGTGCAAACCAGAGCAGTGTGGAATGAGGAGAGGTGAGTATTTGAGGGGGGGTGCCAGTCACAGTGATGGTACCGGACACCTTTTACTCATGGACCCCATAGTGGGCCGTTGGTCTGTCCAGGGCCCTGACACTTGCCCGAGTGCGCCAGATGTTGACAACAGACCAGAGTTCGTGTTCATTGGTCACTTGGTTGAGCAAGTGTGTTTGACAAAAAAAACACAAACAGGTATTCAGAGGTACAGTAACTATGCAGTGTGCTTTTTTTAGGAATGAAGAAAAGCATTTACTGCTCTTCTACAAGTATATATTATTAACACTTCTGGTGCCTCATGGGAAATAATGAAACGTGGAAGGAAAAAAATGAACATTTAGCTTTATTTCATTTAAAATTACTATTTAACATTTAACTTTAGACTCAATTTCTTGTTTTCACCAAGCAACAGGAGAAAATGGACCCAAAATTGATATGCAATGTCTCCTGAGCAGGTCGAAACCCCATAAGTGAAGGAGAATTTCTGGGAAGGGATTGATCACCGTTTGACTTTTTGAACGCATAACTGGCTGGAACTGAGAGCTGATGCCATGTCACGTTTGGAGAGCCCCTGATGTGCCTAAACACTGAAAATCCCTGATAAATAACCCTATTTTGGAAACTAGACCCCTCAAGGAGCTTAAATAGATGTGTGGTGATCACCTTGAACTTCCAGGTGCTTCACAGAAATTTTTAACGTTAAGCTGTGAAAATACAAAATCTATTTTTTTCAGCTAAAATGTTCTTTTATCCCCAAATTGTTAATTTTCACAGTGTTTACAGGACAAAATGGACCCCAAAATTGTTGCACAACTGCTCCTCAGTATGCTGAAACACCATATGTGGGGAAAAACTACTGTCTGGGTATAGGGCAGGGCTTGTGAGGGAAGAAGCACCACTTGACGTTTTCAATGCAAAATAGGCTGGAATACAGATCTGATGCCATTTTGTATTTGGGGAGCTCCTGATGTGCCTAAACAGTGGAAACATCACACAAGTGACCCCATTTTGGAAACAGAACCCCTCAAGGAACTTATCTAGATGTGTGGTGAGCAGCCTGAACTCGGGGTTCACAAAAACTTATAACATTGAGCCGTGAACATAAAAAAATCTCATTTCTTCTGCAAAAATTTTCTTTTAATCCCAAATTATTTATTTTCAGAAAAGTAACAGGAGAAAAGGGACCTACAAATTGTTGTGAAATTTCTCCTAAATACGCTGATACCAAACATGTTGGGAAAAATTACTCTTTGAACACACAGCAGGGCTCTGAAGTGAAGGAGCAGTTTTACTTTTTGCATGCAAATTTGGCTGGACTCATTAGTAGATGCCATGTCACGTTTAGAGAGCCCTTGATCAGCCTAACAGTGGAAGCTACAAACAATTGATGCCCTTTTGGAATTTAAAGCCCTCACGGAATGTATCTAGATGTGGAGTGAGCACCTTGAACCCTTAGGTGCATCACATAAGTTTATATTGTTGAGCTGTGAAAATAGAAAATCACATTTTTTCCACAAAAACGTTATTTTAGCCTCAAATTGTTTATTTTCCCAAGAGTAACAGGAGAAATTGCACCATACAATTTGTTGAGAAATTTCTGCTGAGTACGCAGATATCCCATATGTGGAGGAAAACTACTGTTTGAGTGCATGGCAGGGCATTTAACTTTCTGAACTCAAAATTTACTGGAATCATTAGCAGACATCTTGTTGCATTTGGAAAGCCTCTCTTGTGCCTAAACAGTGGAACCCCCCTCAAGTTACCCATCAAAGAATGTATCTAGATGTGTGGTGAGCACCTTGAACCCTCAGGTGCTTCCCAGAAGTTTATAAACTTGAGCTGTAAAAATAAAAAAATAAAAAATTCCCACAAAAATGTTCTTTTATCCCCAATTTATTTTATGTAAACAACATGGTAACAGGAGAAATTGCACCATAATATTTGTTGTGCAACTTCTGATGAGTACGCTAATACCCTCTATGTTGTCGAAAACTACTTTTGAGGCTCAGAGCAAAGTTCAGAAGGGAAGAAGCGCCATATTAGAGTTTGGTATTTGCTGGAATGGTGTGAGTGTGAAATGTCAAGTTGGCACAGCCTCAGCTGTCCCAAAACAGCAGAACCCCCCCATAAGTGACATCACTTTACAAATCACACCTCTAAATGAATTAATCTAGGGGTGTAGTAAGCATGTTGACACCACATATGCATCACAGAAATTTATATGAATAGGCAGTGAAGAAAGAATAATTACATTTTTGCTGCTAAAATGTTGTTTTAGCTTTTATAAAAACAACAAATTTGGGGCTAACAGGAAAAATGGACCTCTCGGTTTGTTGTGCAATACCTCCTGAGTACACAAATACCCTACATGTAATCGGAAACTACTTTTGAAGCACAGTGCAAATCTCAGAAGTGAAGGAGAACCATCTTTTAGTGCAGATTTTACTGTTATGCTTTGCAGGTGCCGTGACCCACTGGGAGACCCCTTGAGGTAGCAGTACTCCTCAAAAGTGACCCCATTTTACAAACTACACCTCTGTGAATTAATGCACTGATCATATTGACACCACGGGTGTGGTCACAGAATGTTATACCATTGGGCAGTGAAGAAAAAATAATTACAATTTTACCATCAAAATGTTGTTTTAGCCACAAATTTTACAAAGATTAATGAGCAAAATTTGCACCAAAATTTGTCACACAAGCTCTGCTGATTGTGGAAATACCAAAAATGTGGCTGCACAGTACTGGTTAGCCACACGGTAATACTCAGTAGGGTGCGAGTGCTATTTGCCTCCTGGAGCGCTATTTGCCTCCTGGAGCACAGATTTTCCTAGAATAGTCTACATAATTGTTTGCCTTTTTTTTACAGTGTTCACCTAAGTGGATAACTAGTGGAACAGTTTTAGAGGTTGGGTCAATAGCAAATATGTGAATTTTTTTTTTTTTGTTCCGGCAATGCAATCACTTGTTGATGATGTCAGTGAGGTGAACGGAATTCATCAGCTATGAACTCTGCTCGCCTTATTCACATCACCGCAAGACACTGATGCTGTGCTTTTATACGCAGCTCAGTGTTTTCTGGATACCAGGCTGAACGCTCGCAATGCCAATTTTCAGCATGGTATCTAGATATAACAGAGCTAGACTCATGAAGGGATAAATGGATTATCTTCTCATCAAACAGGTGAGGAATATGCTAGTTTATTCTTTTTTTGTCCTTTGCAGGGGAGATGGGCAAAAGTGCATTATCTTCTCATCAAACAGGTGAGCATAAGTTTGCTTTTATATTTTTAATTTTTACAAATTAATGGGTAAAAGAAGGTGGAGTGTTTATTTCAAATAAAGGACTTTATTCAGGCTGTGTTTTTTTACAATTTGACTATGGACTTGATATCAGCTGCCAATTCAAAGCTGATATTAACCACAATACTATTACTCCACTTGGCATCACACCAGGGCAAGTGGGAAGAACGGAGGCTAAGTGCCAGAATCGCCGCATCTTATGGATGCATCATTTCTGGGGCGACTGAGAGCTGATCTTTTTAGTCTGAGAGTGGGCCAATTTCCATTGCCCCTTCCTAGCTTATTAATATCAGCCCGCAGCTGTCTGTCTAGCCTTTGCTTGTTATTAACTACTAGATTGTGGCCCGATTCTAACGCATCGGGTATTCTAGAATATGCATGTCCCCGTAGTATACCTTTATGACATCATCGTCGCCTTGGCAACCATTATGACATCTACGTCGATACTGTGCCCGTCGCTGATTGGTCAAGGCCTGGCGGCCTCGACCAATCAGAGACACGGGATTTCCAGGACAGACAGACAGACAGACAGACAGACAGACGGAAAAACCCTTAGACAATTATATATATAGATAGGGGGCAGCACATCATTTTTACAGTAAAGGCTAAGTATACAGCTGTGAGCTCATATTAATAGCCTGGGAAGCTCGATGTTTATTACCCTCTTCCTAGGTGATAAACATCTGCCCCCAACTGTCTGCTTTACTTCAGCTGGTTATTAAAATGTTGGGAAACCCAATGTCATTTTTCCTTTAAGTTATTGAATTATCAGCTAAATACATGAAATTTAAACTCCACATGCACTGCAATAATTATGTATGTCACTGACATTTTTCTATCTATCTATATATCTATTTTATCTATGCTATTCCGACTAGTCACACAATGAATTTACTGTACTCGATTGATGAAATGTCGGGTTTTCTAGGAGATGGGTGCGTTAAAATCGGATGACACATGCATGGTACGTGAGCTGTGCGATTTTTTTCTTACACTCATTGACTTGCATTGGCAAGTCTTAGCTGATATACGTGGCCAATTGCAGCATGCTGCAATTTTTTTCTCACTCAGATATTAGCTGAGAACAAAATCGCAACTTAGCAGGGAATCATAGAATAACATTAGTCAGAGTGCAATGGGCAACCGCACCCTCAACCCCACGATATCTATGCTACTATTGAGATCACTTGACTATCCACTTGCTCTGAGAATAGAGGGCCATCTTCACAGTGTATGAATCATTGGCAATTGTTCCAAAAAAAAACCTTATGGGTATGTGCACACAAACTCTGGTCTGCAAAGTTTTTCTAGCTAAAGATGCTTCAAGAAAACATTGGCAGTCCTTTTCCTGAAATAGTTTCACTGATGGCTTTACTGTAGTTTTCTGTGGTGGCCCGTCTGCCGGTGTCTTTTCTCTTCATTTTATACAATAGAGGAGAGTGGCTTTAGCAAAGATTGAACATGTCACTTTTTTTAAACCTCTTCATGGTTTTCAATCCATGAAACAGTTAAAGTAGTGAATGTGTTTATGTATTGCTGTGCATTATGTAAATTTTTTTATGGTGTTTTTGCAGCTCTTCTTCAGGCGGAATCCACCTGAAAAGGATGTTGTGCATCTACCCTAAGCTTGGTTTTGATACAATATCTGTGTAGTAGGTTTACTTCTATGTAGCCCACTCAATGGTGACTTTCATACTACAGGGCCTTGCAAAAGTATTCGGCTCCCTGGAACTTTTCAACCTTTTCCCACATACAGTATCATGCTTCAAACATAAAGATATCAAATGTACATTTTTGGTGAAGAATCAGCAAAAGTGGAACACAATTGTGAAGTTGAATGAAATTTATTGGTTATTTTAAATTTTTGTGGAAATTCAAAAACTGAAAAGTGGGGCGTGCAATATTATTCGGCTCCTTTACTTTCAGTGCAGCAAACTCACTCCAGAAGTTCACTGTGGATCTCTGAATGATCCAATGTTGTCCTAATTGCCTAATGATGATAAATATAATCCACCTGTGTGTAATAAAGTCTCTGTATAAATTCACCTGCTCTGTGATAGTCTCAGGGTTCTGTTTGAAGCACAGAGAGCATCATGAAGACCAAGGTACAAAACAGACAGGTCCGTGATACTGTTGTGGTGAAGTTTAAAGCTGGATTTGGACAAAAAATGATTTCCAAAACTTTAAACATCCCAAGGAGCACTGTGCAAGCGATCATATTGGAATGGAAGGAGTATCATACCACTGCAAATCTACCAAGACCCGGCCGACCCTCTAAACTTTCATCTCAAACAAGGAGAAGACTGATCAGAGATGCGGCCAAGAGGCCCATGATCACTCTGGATGAACTGCAGAGATCTACAGCTGAGGTGGGACAGTCTGTCCATAGGACAACAATCAGTTGTACACTGCACAAATCTGGCTTTTATGGAAGAGTGGCAAGAAGAAAGCCATTTCTCAAAGATATCCATAAAAAGTGTAATTTAAAGTTTGCAACAAGCCACCTTTGAGACACACCAAACATGTGGAAGAAGGTGCTCTGGTCAGATGAAACCAAAATCAAACTTTTTGGCAACAATGCCAAACCATATGTTTGGCATAAAGGCAACACAGCTCATCACCCTGAACACACCATCCCCACTGTCAAACATAGTGGTGGCAGCATCATGGTTTGGGCCTGCTTTTCTTCAGCACGGATAGGGAAGATGGTTAAAATTGATTGGAAGATGGATGGAGCCAAATACAGGACTATTCTTGAAGAAAACCTGTTGGAGTCTGCAAAAGACCTGAGACTGGGACGGAGATTTGTCTTCCAACAAGACAATGATCCCAAACATAAAGCAAAATCTACAATGGAATGGTTCACAAATAAATGTATCCAGGTGTTAGAATGGCCAAGTCAAAGTCCAGACCTCAATCCAATCGAGAATCTGTGGAAAGAGCTGAAAACTGCTGTTCACAAACGATCTCCATCAAACCTCACTGAGCTCCAGCTGTTTGCCAAGGAAGAATGGGCAATAATTTCAGTCTCTCAATGTACGAAACTGATAGAGACATACCCCAAGCGACTTACAGCTGTAATCGCAGCAAAAGGTGGCGCAACAAAGTATTAAGTTAAAGGGGCCAAATAATATTGCATTACCTACTTTTCAGTTTTTGAATCTGTGGAAAAACTTAAACTAAGCAATAAATTTTCTTCAACTTCACAATTGTGTTCCACCTGTTGTTGATTCTTCACCAAAAATTTACATTTGTTATCTTTATGTTTGAAGCATGATATGTGGGAAAAGGTTGAAAGGTTCCAGGGGGCGAATACTTTCGCAAGGCACTATATATACTCAAGAAAGATGGGCCGCTGCTCATGAGCCACTGCACGTGCACCACTGCTCATGGGCCACTGCTCATGGGCTACTACAGTCTGCTTGCCCCCAGGCCAAAATTTGACAGCCTACTATGGGAGCGTGTGAAACATCCGACTGCATTCGGATATCAAGGCCATGTGACCCCAGCCTGAGGGGAAAAAAACAAGACAGAAACAAAATGAACATATACCCTGCTGTAAGTAAATAAACACAGTAAACGCATGCAAATAACATAGGGTACTAAATAAACACAGTTTTTTATTTAAAAAAAAGTGAAAAGCTATCCCACCATCGTCAAGGTGTACCATAATCAGGATGGTCCTAACCTCTAGTATTAAAACCTTACTATGTGTCAAAGTAACATCTATGTGAATAAGGGCAGAGCAGGTCCTAAATGGATATCCAGCAAATGGGAAGCTATATAAACCTTATGTACAGCTAAAAGAAAGGGAGGCCACACACTTACCTTCATTAAATGCAGAAGCTTGAAGCTTAACTGAAAAAAATGAACTGAAGTATAAGTTGGAATGCATGCAAAACAGAAGTATGTTCACACTGGCCATGTGTGAACATGCGTTTAACCTTTGCATGTGTATCAACTCAAGTTAAGCTCAATTTTTGTGGGTTTTTTTGGCCATTAAACAGACAAAACCCAAAACAGAAATAATGCAGTTTTTTATAAAAAAAACCAAAACATAAAAGCCATTAATAATAATAATAATAATAATAATAATAATAATAATAATTTTTATTTATATAGCGCCAACATATTCCGCAGCGCTTTACAACTTATAGAGGGGACTTGTACAGACAATAGACATTACAGCATAACAGAAATCACAGTTCAAAACAGATACCAGGAGGAATGAGGGCCCTGCTCGCAAGCTTACAAACTATGAGGAAATTCCAATAGCATGAAGGTGTACCATTTTGCATGCATACTGTGAGGAAGTGACTCGTGTCACAGGTAGGGGTCGCTGTGTGTTCTCCCCTGGTTGTGCATGGAAACGTATGAAGTCCATAGGTGTGCATGGCAGTCACGGGTGTAGCGGTGACTGCAACGCAGGTTAAATGTATTAATCTTCCCAGGTTGTGCATGGAGACAGATGAAATCCATAGTTGTGCATGGGAGTGATGGATTTCTGGTCCAGGTTTTCCATGTGGCTGGAAGCCACAAGTTGTGTATTAAAAACCCTGCAGGAAGGGGTATGGGTGTCTCAGGTGTGAGGTGCAACATCAGTGTCAGTCTGGTGTGTGCTAATGTGCAGAGCAGAGGCCTGCAGAGTGCTGGCTGAGTGCATGGAGGCAGCACCCAGGGAAGCTGAATAGCCTGGCACCCACAGCGTATACAGTCATGGTGACTGGTCTCTGATGTGGACAGTCCTGTGCCCGAAGGTGGATGTCCTGTGCCCGAAAGAGTCAGATGTGGACAGTCCTGTGCCCGGAGGTGGATGTCCTGTGCCCGAAAGAGGACTAGCATGCGTAATGATTGCAAACAGGTGAATATGGTGCCCGGCTGCTATGCGGATAATGTCCTGGGCTGTGTAAAGCTGTGTGAGTAAAGTGACTGTGATACAGCGGTGCAGAACCCCCATGGGAACTAGTCAGAGGAGGCTTGGCATGTGTAAAGCTGTGTATTTGGAGACTTTAATATGGCGTGCGGTCGCCCAGGAAAACTGGACAAAGGGAAGTCTGTCCTGTTTATGGACTGCAATCTAAAGCCATGTGAGGTGTAGTGCTATGAAACGAGAACTGAGATGAGATGCAACTGTGTGTATTGAACTTTGATGCCATGTACTATAAAATGCTATGCAAGTTTTAAGTGTGAAGTAACACATTAAAAAAACTTTTGTGTTTGAACTTTGTGGGTCACTGCCTCTTCACTGCGTATGATGCTACTGCTGCCTTACTATACCAATTTATATGCCAGGTAAGGATGCTCAGGGCTATTGTCAGTCACCTTCATCATATCAAGTCAAACAGAAACATGTCAGAGCAAGATGTGACAAGTGACAGCTCCTATCACTGTCTCAGGCTACAGGAACACATATTGTATCGGCCACAGTAAGTTCATCTCACATCGTTGCAGAGAAGGCAATCAATCAATGCAGGTCATTTTATCGCATATCACTTGGTACTTGCACTAGAAAAGAAAGGACAGTGAAGAAAACAGCAATTCCTCAATTGTTTTTCAGGATTTGTTTTTAAAGTCTTTACCTTGTGGCATAATTGACAAATCGACTACGGATTATAATAATTATAATAATTCTAAATTTATACATTTTTATGTTTTAGTATACAAATTTTGTCATGAAATATATACAGTATATGTATATATATACATTTGTAAACCCAGTTATCTGGTAAAAAAAGTCCTTTAAAAGGAATTTTTTAGGGTTTTCTTGGCAACCCATTGGCACTTTCAGTCTTGTTACTAAGGTTCTGATGGATCTACAGAAGAAGCCCCCTCCATTTGTTACCTCTGATCCCAGCCTTTAGCACTGGTATGAGCAGTATAATACTGCAAGTGCCAGCGGGGAAATAACCCATTCACCACAATGTACAGTACATTTGGGATGGAAAGGGTGTAAATTATATTGACATTTTCTGAAGATACGTCGTCTTTAATACTACAATGTCTACAAAACTAAACCACATGTGCTTATATGAAAAGATTTATGCTGTGCTGATATAATCTGAAACAATAGAAAAGCAGATGGTTGGGTCGGTTTTTAGTGCTACGTGAACTGTAAGAATTGTCCAATGCCATTAATTTACTAACCATGGGAATAAGTGAATCACAAAGTGCGTCTCAGAGCTTAGCAATGTGTGTTCATGTATGTGACGTCTCACACGATGGTGTTTTCATTTCCGATCTGAAGAGTATTTCATTATAACAATTTACCCCAACAGATGCTGTTTATCTCATCTGTGACAAGTTTTGTTCAGGAACAGTTACACTGAAAATTCAGCTAAATTATATCCCATATGTTTATTTATTAACTACTTACGGAACATATTACATTGGGCCATTATAATTTTACAGAACAATTTGAAGGCATTTATGTCCTGTTGTTTAAATAGTCAGAGTAATGTAAAAACAAATGCAACCTATAATACTTTATCACGTGTTCATTATATTTCAAAAATGCCTTTCTTGTTTCTTTTTTACAGTGCTTTACTACAATACATATCACTTAAGTAATTTTTATCACTTTTTTAAAATTTCATATACAGTCTACATGGATAAGATAGATAAGAAACAACATTTTCTATGTAGACAAATAATGCTGTAGAAACAGTTCACAACCATTTCCATTATCCACAATATGTAGGATCCACTTCCAATAGCCCATTTATTCACAGAGCACCCACTACACCAGGCCCAATCATATGAGTAAGTCTTCGGCACATCCTTGGTGAAAGAGCTGGTCTGAAACCACCTTGTTAGCTCTCAGGGTCACTATTTTTTTTCATCAGACCAAAGCCCAACCACAAATCCTCCTTGCTGCCACAGTGTCACTCAGGACAGGAGAGACCGAACTTTCTGCCCAATACATTAATTAGTTCACCGTATCATTGCCTTAACATCTTACCATGAGGTGTGCCTTGCGGCCGTCTTATATATCCTGTATTAATATCTCTGCGGATCTATTTTGGCTGTTTAAACACCAATTTTCCTCCCTTTTATTGGTTGTTAGTTAAGCAGGTTTCTTGGTATGGTGAGATGACCATGTTTAGTTGTCACCCGCCAAGCCTATATAATGCTGATGCTGGGGGAAGATTCTTCTTTGTGCCAGCAGGTCATGGGGCTCAGGAACAAATCTATGTGATCCATCAGAACTATTTAAAATAGCATTCATTTGTCTGTCTTCACATCCATACTTTGAGAAAATGTGAAAAATAAACCCCCACGATTCCCTGTCCATTCATTATATGTTAATTCATTGTCATGGTTTCTTTGTAGAAAGATGACAGTGAGGAACCGCAAATTTTGTCTAAGGAGATAGATGATTATGAGACAGAGTTGCCGATAGCTTAAGGCCTGCAGTGCTGTTAAGGGGGGGTCAGTGGCATTGAAACAGACAGAAAGAGGCAGTTGGGTGACCAGAGGGACCAGAGGGAGAAGAGGGCAACTGTTCCACAAAGCACCGACCCGACACCCGTGAATATCTCTGTCAAAGAGTTAGGTGTTCCCCAGTCTGGGACTTTTTTAAAGAAAGTTCTGAGACCAAAAAAATGGTCATTTGCAACCTGTGTCATGCCATGATCAGCAGGAGAGTGATCACTAAGAACCAAACCACCACCAGCATCATCAGGCACATGTCATCTGAGCACACGACTCAGTGGGATGAATATATGGATCCACAATTGGTGCCAGCAGTTGACACTACTGTCTCTTCCCCTGTGCTAGGTGTTTGCCAATCCACTGTCCACAACACTGGTGCAGATGCCTCCTGCCCTGCACCTGTCCTTTCACATTCTAAAAGCACCATTATAAGGCACTTCCAAATCCATGTCCCAGTACAACGTTCAGATGTCTCTACCCCAGGCTTTGGAACAAAAAAGAAGTTACCAGCCACCCACCCTTTGGCTCAAATGCTAAATGGGCACATTTCCAGGCTGGGAAATGTTGCCATTAAGAGTTGTAGACAGAGAGGATATCAGCTGACTTATGGCGGCAGTCAACCCTCGCTACTCAGTCCCCAGCCGCCACTATTTCTATCGGTGTGGCGTCCCCACCTTGCATGTGTCCAGGAACATCACCAGTGCTCTTCCCAATGCACTTACTGGGATTGTTCACTTAAGGACAAACACATGGACCAGCACTTGTGGCCAGGGATGCTAAATTTCCCTGACAGCACACTGCGTGAACATTGTGGAGGCCAGGGCCGAGTCCCACCCTGGCATAGCAAATGAGCCATTGATGACAAGGATTACTGGCCCTCCATCTATAAGAGTTTCCTATGGAAGCTCCTGCTACCCCTCTTGCTCTTCCTCATCCTCCATCTCCGATGTGTTATCCGAAGCACATTGTACACATCAGCGGAAGCTGGAAGCTCTGCAGCACTGCCTCAGCAAAGCGGCACAGGCTCTGCTGATGCTAATTTGTCTAAGAGACAAACCGCACACCATAGCAAAGTTATTGAAATAAATAATACACCAGACAGATATGTGGCTCTCATTGCCGAGTCTACCATTAGGCATGGATGTATATGATGATGGCCCTAACCTGGTGGTTTGCTGTAAAACTTGGCAGGCTCACACATGTGCCATGCATGGCCTACATACTCAACTTGGTAGTTCAGCGGTTTCTGAAAACCTACCCAGATTTGCCAGAGATTCTGGTCAAGGTATGCTGCAATAGCACCCATTTCCACAAGTCAGCTACAGCTGCTGCTGCTCTGGCAGTTCTGCAGCAGTGCATGCAAGTACCAGCTCACCGACTGGTGTGCAATGTGAACATATGCTGGAACTCCACACTGCACATGCTAGCAAGGCTTTGTGAGCTGCAGAGGCCAGTTGTGGAAAACCAGCTCCAACACACCAGTCAGTATTCGGACCAGCCTCTGCACATAACAGCTGAAGAGTGGGTACAGATGTCTGACATTTGTGCGGTTCTCCAAGACTTTGAGGACTCCACAAAGATGGTAAGTGGCAAGGATGCCATAATCAGTGTGTCAATCCCACTTCTGTGCCTACTTAAACAGTCACTGCTCACAATTAAATATGAAGCTTTGCATACAGACCAGGTGGAGATGGAGGAAGACATGAGACAGAGAGATGCTACCCAGCCCAGCCTCATTTCATCTGCTCAGCGCGGATTGGGTAACAATGAGGAGATGGAGGAACAGGAGCTGCTTGCTAGCACAATAGAGGCTAGTACCCACACAACCTTTGTCCTGTTTCTCCTACTTGTAAGGGCTAATGAGAGGAATTAGGAAGAAGAGAAAGAGGAGGAGGAGGTGGAGAGTCATCATCATAGTGGAGAAAGGGAAATGTTGGCTGTAGGGAGATTGACATGTTTGGCTGACTTTATGTCTACTAATATGGTGCTATACCAGAATGTCAATGTGGAAAATATGTTGAAGAAATTCCAAACAGACAATGCTAGTGGCAGAGGGCAAGCTTCTTTGCCCAACCAAAGAGGATATACGAGATAGACACACACCAGGTACAGAAGAGGCATGGGTATACTGTCAAAGGCCTTTGACAATTTCATGATACCCTCCCAGCATCCATTCCCAGATGACAGGCTGTTTTTGACAAGGAGAGAAACTTTTTAAAGATGGTCAAGCAATACCTGGCTGTCAAAAGTAAAAAAGCATACTCCCTAATTCCTCTGTGACTTTCAACTATTGGGTCTCAAAGCTGGGCACCTGGCATGAGCTGTCCCTCTATGCATTGTATGTGCTGGGCTGCCCTTCTGCTAGCGTCTTGTCTGAGCGGGTTTTATTGCCGCCGGGGAGGATGATAACAGACAGGCACCTTCACCTGTCAACAGAAAATACTGACTGGCTCACTCTTTTAAAAAAGAACAAAGCCTGGATTAACCCCGACTCTTCCACACCACAAGATGACAGCAGCACATAATGTTCTAAATCTTCAATATTTGAATGAGGCCCTCAAGTTCTTGCCTTCAGGGGCATATGGATGACCCTCTTATGATTTTTTCTCACCTTGCACTGTATGCAGAGGCTTTATGAGTGTAAAAGTAGCACAACTACACTTTGTTAATATTTGAATGAGGCACTACATTTGGTTCCTTGAAAGGTGTATGGATGACCCTGTTTATACTTTTGGCAGGCTTTGCACTGTGTACAAATGTTTTATGAGTGTGGAAGTATTACAACTACACTTTATTCACAATATTTGAATTATATACTACAGTTGGTGCCTTGAAGGGTGCATGGATTGTGCTTGTAATTTTTGGCATGCTTTGCACTATCTGCAGAGCTTTTATGAGTGAGAGAGTACCACAACTACACTTTGTTCACAATATTTGAATGTAGTACTATAGTTTGTGCCTTCAAGGATGTATGTTTAACCCTGCTTTTATTTTTTGGCAGGCTTTGCATTGTGTGCAGACATTTTATGAGTGTGGAAGTACTACAGTTACACCTTGTTTACAATATTTCAATGAGATACTGTAGTTGATGCCTTGAAGGGTGTATGGATGACCCTGCTTGTAATTTTTGGCAGGCTTTCCACTATCTGCAGACCTTTTATGAGTGTGTGAGTACCACAACTACACTTTGTTCACAATATTTGAATGAGGTACTATAGTTCATGCCTTGAAGGGTGCATGGATGACCCTGCTTCTAATTTTTGGCTGCCTTTGCACATAGGGCATACTGCATTTATGAGTCTAAGAGTACCACTACATGACAATTTGAACAGAATGTGTATGAAGCCTCCTTTATGTCTAATACCAGAGTGTACCTGAGTCCCTCTTTCATCAAATGTTTGGCAGTTCTTGCTTCCTTCATAAATTATACTGACATGTCGAATTATTTTAATAAAGATTTCAATTTTGGTTTACTTAAATTACTATTTTTTTTAAATCCTTTTAAATTTTGCTTTATATACAAGTCATTATACAGGAAATAATGTTTCTTAACATTTTTTTTTCTGTAAACTCTACTTTCTAATCGATTTTTAATGCTTTACTGTCAGTCCTTAAAGTGGAATAAAAGTGTGACACTATTATTCTCAGCAGTGAACTGGGAGTCAGAGATGCATACAAGGGTCTTCCACATCCTGCTCTCCTTCCATTCATCACTTTTTCCATGCATTTCAACACTTTTACTGCCCTCTAGACCTCTTTGCAGGGTCTGCCAGAAAAATTCTTGAATTTCCAATTGATTGCCATTATACTCGTTACTTGAAATGAGCACCCCAGCATTAGGAATTGCTTTGATGGAGTAACGAGCATCTGAGCATTTTAACACTTTCTCATCCCTATTTATAACATTTTTTTCATCTACTGAGCCCCTCTCAGCTGATATTATGACAAACTGAGCTGAACTTTTGTTTATAAATCAGTTGAGAGATGCTGAGAGGAAAGAAGATTAGGGTTATAAACTCTCCCTTCAAAACAAGTTCACTGACTGATTCTTAACTAACTCTTTCTGAAAAGACAGTGCTGCACAAAAGCCATAGAAGTCAAAGTATGCAAAATTATTAATGAAAAACTAAAATTATTTTAGCTAAAAATACATGAATGTGGGTTAAAAAAAGGCTAGAAGGTGTCCATATCTTAAATCTATATTTCATCTGTTAAGGATATTGGCAATCATTTGTTATGGTATATAATCTTATGGCAATGCTTATAACTGAGCATACACAATTGTGCTCATACATGTGACCTCTGACGCAGCCA